>NC_139221.1:83893514-85348413 GCF_055691185.1 Crinia signifera
GCCATTTTGCGGCCCCCCACATCCGCTCAATATTTTGGGTGTGTACCCCAGATTCAGGGTCCACAAAATTATATCTGTTATTAACCCTGCAGTGTTCGTAGCCGGCCTGCTGTAGTTCCTGCGTATTATACGCCCTCCAGCAATCTGAGTATATAATGGAGCCAAGGGCGACATTCTCCGTGATGGCAGCCATAAGGTTCATGGCGTCTCGCCTTTCTACGGCTGTGAGGAAGCAGGCCCCTGTCTTCTTGCATATGCCACCGAATACCCATTGCCGGGGCAGCATCCTCGCGACGTCGTACTTTTCGCAAACAGGGTCTCATTCACCTCCACCACCAATCCAGGGCCTCCAAATTGGATCTGCGGCTGTGACCGCAGATCCACAGTGCAGACACATCGACAGATTAAGCTCCCTCTGGCAGTACACGACACTTGTAAGTTCCTGTGCCACATATTTGCAATGTTCAGGTTGTGAGATATACATTTATAAGGAAAAGGGGGGCCAGAATAAAAAATTTGTCAGTGGCCTAGAAAAGAAATATAGTTATGTGGTAGTATCAAATGTACAAAGTATTATGAAAATCTGAGTTGATGGGTGTCAGGCCTGGTTAAACTGACATGGAATAACCCATAAGATATTAGTAACAACAATCACCGACTGGTTCAACAGGCAATGTTTGAGTGATGTATTTGGTCTATTTCAGTGTTGCTACTCCCCAACACTTGAAATGGTCACTCAAGAAATTTATATTTATATATTTTATATATATAACAAGGGCAAGGTAAAACATAAAACAATGTATTCTAATATAAGTAATTATAATAACTAAATCCAATGATACTTGTAAAGTAGGATGCCACCAATCTAACCAGATGGTTCGGTACTTGTGTATTATCTGGGTGCCCGATTTTATCATTGCATGCCACTACTTAAGGCATGCGATGCGATGCAATTTTTCATTGTAAAGACCAGATTTTTAATTGTATAGTCACCCATGGGTGATTTCATACCCCCACTATCCAACTACGCATGGAGTTGATTTTATACAGTGTGGCGAGCGCAGCGAGCCACCGAGCCCGAAGCGTGGCGAGCGCAGCGAGCCCGAAGCGTGGCGAGCCCTGCGAGGGGACGCAGATTATTTTACATGTATTCTGCGTCCCCACACAGGGCTCGCTGCGCTCGCCATGCTTCGGGCTCGGTGACTCGCTGTGCTCGCCACACTATATAAAATCAACTCCATGCATAGTTGGATAGTGGGGGTATGAAATCACCCATGGGTGACTATACAATTAAAAATTGGGTCTTTACAATGAAAAATCGCATCACATGAATTGTATGCCACTATATTGCATGCAATGCGATGCAATGAAAAAACCGGGCGCCCAGATATTACACAAGTACCGATGGTTCTCCAGATATCTGCCTCAATAGAACCTTTTTTTTTTTCTTACTTCAAGTGCTGTTATTTTGAACTGTAAAGCTTTAGCTGTCCCCTTGCGACACAAGGGCACAGCATGGTAAAACAGAGTTCTGAAATGCATGGAAATAATCTGTGCTCAATTACAACAGTCCCTGGGTTTCCCTGACAAAAACCTGAAATCACAATCTAGGTAAAGCACACCAACGTCGAATTCAGCTGCTGCTAAATTTTGTTCCCTACCTTGTCTAATCACACTTTTCCATGTAGCAGTCTGACGGACCAAACTATGCCAGTATAATGCTTCTTTCCTGAATGCATACTACCAGCTGTAATGTTTGGTTAGGGAGGAGTAATGGCTTTTTCACCAGAAAAATATATAAAACAAGTTCATGGACCTATGTTCTTATTTCCTGGTTTGTGAAATGCATAAATATCATGGATTTTTGGGGAGCTATTGCTCCCTGATAATAGGAGTAGTACTACTTGTTGTATAGCCCCAGGGTATCAAATAGGGTATCAAATAGCGCACAGTAAATTATCGAGGTCAGTTGATTTCTCCCCTTAGTTGAAACTAGATGTAAAAAATTAATCCGGTAAGAAAAGTTCAGCATAAAATGTGTGTTAAGTACTTTACAGTGAAATTGTATAAGTAGTATAATTGCAAAAAGTTTTAAATTTACATGATTGTATAAAGCATTTTTTTTTCTTCTGATTTTTCTATTCAACAGGAGCAGAGAGTAAAGATTGATAGAGAATTTGCCTCATGGATCAAGGATTGTCATGAGAAATATGATAAACAAATAAAGTTTTGTGGTTTTAAAGAAATTATAACTCGCACCGATATTTCCTCAAAACGAATGCAAGCTCCTTGGGCAACGTACACATCTATAGAGTGGGATGGAAAGAAATACAAACCTGGCCAGCTAGTAAGCTTTATATTTCATTTTTAGAGAAAGTATCCTTTTGTTTTTTGCACACTTCAATCTTTATGAACTGACTTGCATTTCTTGGCAATTCTATATAAATACAATTTGTGCATTCATGAATAGAAGAAAAAATTCTACAGAAAATCATACAAGATGTAAAGTGCATTGCATGGAGGAAGAGGTGCGGTTTGTACTGTACCGCATAATGTATCTGAAACAATTTTTAGTGCTTCTGGCATCTTTGTCGATAGTATTTACCCTGTTGGTGTAGTTGTACCTGCTGAATAAGCTTGGGTGTCCAGCTTCTGCTTGAGTTCTGTTCATGTCCTTTACCACTTCTGAGAAGACTGTTACAGAAAAAATAGGTGAAGTAGGCAGATATATTACGGATTCCTCATGATCTCAAAGATAATTTTTAAGGCTTTACAATCTCTTACTACCAGTGAGGATGCTTAAAAGTATATTAAAAATGTATTTTCTCTTGTAGCCTGTAAATGACAGCCTTTGAAGAATCCATTTTCTATTTGTTGGAATCTCTGAGAGGTCTGAAGACATTGCTCCTGTATATTTCTGTAGAACTGCCTCATTTTTTATTTGAAATTGAAGGCTTCGCTCTTCCGTTCTGCAATGTAATTTTCCTTCCCAATCTGCCAAATCAGGGTCTTTTTATGTACATTTATTACGATATTATGCATTTTAGACAAAAAAAATTAAGTTTTCATTGTTTGCCCAGTACTAGGCAGCCCCTACAGGCCCCTAATAATTAATAGGCCCATTGCATAATGGAGGATGAATAATTCCCCATATGTTCTCACCTGAATAACTTTTGAGGCTTGCCTCTTTTCCCACTATAAAAGTTCACAATTATGGCATTTATTTTTGTCTTCATATTCAAAATATATCCATATTGGGCAGCACGGATGGTGCTCACATCACACAGGATTACTGCCTCACAGCACTGATGTAATTGGTTGGTTTCCCACCATGGCCCTAACTGTGCAGAGTTTGTTAATTGGCAGGTTATTTGGCTCCCAGGAAAAATAACCCTAGAATGTCTGTGTGTGTGTGAGTACGTGGTAGGAAATAAAGATTGTAAGCTCCTCTGGGGCAGGGACTGATGTGAATGTTCAATTATTCTCTGTAAAGTGCTGCAAAATATGTGTGCGCTATATAAATAACTGGTAAATAAATAATCCATAATATTTCACACTTGTTGCAACTTAATTCCTTATACATGTTCTATTTATCTGCTGTAAGATTTTTTTCTTTAGCAGTTTACACTGAGAAATTACAAGAAAACTTTACTCTCTGATGAGTCTGATCTGTAAAATGAAGCAAAAAAGGAATTTCTCTTTCAATGGTCCTGGTGACACAGCTCAACATTGGGATGTAGGAGGGTCCGTAGGAGCCAGGCACCTATCCTAAAGCTTTTGGAGGGTAGGCTCCTCCCTTCTGCATCCCAGACTCCTCAGTTCGTGTTAGGTGCCCACTGGAGTGGGTGCTATTCTAAAGGGCTGCAGGAGCAGCCGAAGGATTAGAGTTAGTTAGGAGTTTTTTATTTTATTAACTTTTACACTAGCTAGGTAGGCACAGTGTGAGGATTCTCATTGAATCCTCACACTGACAGCGCAGCAGGAGCTGAAAGAAGCGCGTCCTGTCAGCTCACTGTGCACAGGGGAGACACTGTCTGGTCTCCCTGTGCAGCGCTTACAGCTTCTATTAAGCTGCTGCCTGGGCTCCGGAGCGCTCTGAAACCGGCTTCACGCTAGGTGGGGATCATGGGGGACAGGCGCTCCGTGATGGCGGCAGCCATTTTCTGCGGAGCTTACGCACTGAGCTCCTCTATGAGAGGACAGCAGTGTGTTACAGGCATGTTCCAAGTGGTCCCCAGCAGAGGGGGAGACACTGGAACTTGAGATCCTGCAGTGGGAGCGGCTGTCTCGGGGTGGTTAGCGCCAAAAGCCACGGACCCCGCAGCAGCAGGGACTTGGTCTCTTCCCTCACTCTGTTTTGGCGCCATTCGGAACGCTTGCAGCGGAGCTGAGCTGGCTGACAGATCCTGGCAGAGTGATTGGATTTCCTGGGCATCGTTTTCCCCACTTCTGAAAGCTTCAGACAGATAAGTGACTGTGGTACATTGCCTCTGTATAAAACGCCTGTACTTTGTGCACTGTGACTGTTACTTTTTGCATCATGTCTGAGCAACAGTCTGTGGCTTTGGGGGAGGGAGCCCTTAATGCATTGTGCGCTTGTAGTGTTTGTACACTAAAATTTGTCCCTGAGCAGATGGCCAAGGGCGGCTTGTGTATTACTTGCGCTGGTGTGAGACCCATGGGCAGTGAACCCCAGAGGGTAGAGCAATCGGAGCCTGCGTGGGCCAGTGCCCTTTGCAGGTCTGTAAATGCCTTAGTGCAATTGCTGGACAGGCAGAGTGATGTGTTGGTAGCTTCCCCTAGACCTATGTCATCATCTCGGCAGTCCTCTGGCTCCTTGCCTCTGACCCAAGCAGATCCTGGTTTCTTACAGGTCATGCAGGATACTGCTAAAGGGATTTGATAGTGATACTGTGGGGACCCCTAGAAGGTATTATTCAGTACCCTTGCTTGCTGCTGAATCTGGAGAGGATGGAGAGTACACAGACATCACCTGGGATCAGGGTGATGATTCCTCGGATTCCTCGGCCCCAGGGGTGGAGGATTTGATTACTGCTGTTAAACAGGCTCTGAATTTGTCTGAAGAGGATAAGACTCCTGCAAAAGGAGTATTTAAAAGGCAGCGTAAGGAAACTGTTACCTTCCCTGCGGATGAAGGTTTACAGGATTTGTTGGAAGGGGCTTGGAAAACGCCCGATAAAAGGCTTTAGATGCCTAAGAGATTTTTAAGTCTGTACCCCATGCCTGAGGCTCATGCGGACCTCTAGGAAAAGGTTCCGGTGGTAGACGCTTCTGTGGCACGGCTTTCTAAAGCCACGGTGCTACCTGTCCGGGGGGGGGGGGGGGGGGCAGCCTTTAAGGTCCCCGTAGACAAGAAGCTTGAAGGTAACCTCAAGGCAATTTTTGAGGGGGTGGGCTTCACTTTGCGCCCTCTTATAGCATCAGCCTGGGTCTCTAAGGCCATGATTGTGTGGGCCAATGACTTATGTACAATTTTGCATGCTGATCCAGGTGTGTTACTGCTAGCTGAGAAGCTAAAAGCAGCTGCGGAGTATGTGCTTGAGGCTGAGGAGGATGCACTCAAAATGGCTTCCAGAGTATGCACGGTGTCCGTCAAATGCCAGGAGAGTGCTTTTGCTTAAAGCCTGGGAGGTGGATAATGAATCAAAAAAGGCCTTAGAGGCATTGGCTTTTAACCCCTTCCCGACATTTGACGTACATTTACGTCATGGTCGGGATGTACTTCCCGACACATGACGTAAATGTACGTCATGACTTTAAACTATCACCGCGTCTATAGACGCGTTGACAGAGGGACGATGTCTGCTGTCCCTGACAGCAGACATCTTCCCTCATTGCCCAGGGGGGGCACCGATGCCCCCCCCCTCCCCCTCAGCGATCGCTGCGATTGGCTGTTCAAACGTGAACAGCCAAAAGCAGTGTTTACTGTGTTAATTTTGACTCTGCTGCCCCCTAGTGTCCAAAAAAAATAAAAGGAGTTTGAAATAATGATTAAAACATAAAGTAGACATATGATCTTTGTTAGTTATGAACTATTTTGAGTGGTATGATTATTTGTCTCACAAGCAGAAAATTTAACATTTTGCAAATTGCAAAATGTTCAATTTTTTTACGACATTTTGGTATTTTTCACAAAAAAAAAAGACTGTATCGACCAAAATTTACCACTAACTTAAAGTACAATGTGTCACGAGAAAACAATCTCAAAATCACTGGGATAAGTAAAAGCAAAAAAAAGTTATCCCCACTTAAGTGATACATGTCAGATTTGAAAAAAAGGCCTCTGTCAGGAAGGCAAAAACAGGCTGCGTCGGTAAGGGGTTAAAGGAATGCTGTTGTTTGGTTCTGAGCTGGAAGAGATTATTAAGCAGGCAAAAGTACTTTCCTGCCAGCTCCTGCAGCTAAACAGGCCTCTAGGTTTTCTGCTTTTAGGCCGTCCTTTCGGCCCTCCCCTAGAGGGGGGTGCGTCCTTTCGAGGACAGTCATTCAGGGGAAAGTTTCAGTCCTCTAGGGGCAAGGCCCCAAAGTCAAAGTTTGGTTCCTTTCATAAGAAACAGAGCACCAAAGGTGAGGATAAGCCCTCAGCATGACTACCTGGGGAATATCCCAGCGGTGGTCAAGGTGGGGGGGGGTGTGTCTGAGATGGTTCAGGGACGCTTGGGCATTGTTGGACTGGGATCCTTGGGTGTTGGATATTGTATCCCAGGGTTACAGGATTCCCTTCAAAGGTCTTCCTCCGAGAAGATGACATCAAATCCCTCTTTGAGAAAGGAGTGGTGATCCCGGTCCCTCAAGCGGAGTGGAAGAAAGGTTTTTATTCCACTCTGTTTTTGGTGCCCAAGCCAGACGGGTCCTTCAGACCAATCTTAAATTTAAAGTTTTTGAATCTCCATCTGTGGGTAGACCATTTCAAGATGGAATCTCTATGGTCTGTGCTGCTAAGCCTGGACCAGGGAGAATTTTTGGCATCCATGGATGTCCAGGACGCATATCTTCATGTTCCTATACACCCGGAACATCAGGCTCTTTTGAGGTTTGCGATAGGAGACCTTCATTTGCAATTCCAGGTGTTGCCCTTTGGACTGGCCACAGCACCAAGGGTATTTACCAAAATTATGTCAGTGATGGTGGCTACTCTCCGACTGAGGGGAATCACTGTGATTCCGTATCTGGACGACCTGCTGTTCAAAGCAGAGTCGGCGGAGAGGTTGCAGAGTCACTTGGAAGAAGCCATCAGGTTTTTGCAAGTTCACGGTTGGCTTTTAAATTTACAAAAGTCTCAGCTTGTGCCGTCACAGAGAATCCAGTTCCTGGGGGTTGTCTTACATCGGGTATTTCTACCAGAGACAAAGGCCAGGGACATATCCACCTTGGTTCAGGAGATCCTGGGGTTTCAGAGTCCATCGGTTTGGAGGTGTCTCAAACTGCTGGGAAAAATGGTGGCGACTTTCGAGACGCTATAGTTTGCCAGGTTCCACTCTTGAGTGTTCCAGTGGAACATCCTGACATCCTGGTCAGGGAATACTCAGACCATGAAGTCAGAGCACATAGTGTTGTCTCCAGAAACACGGTCTTCCCTGCAATGGTGGATGGAGGTGGATTCCCTTCAGTGGGGTCAGTCTCTTCACTCCTGGGACTGGCTAGTAGTCAATACCGACGCTAGTCTCAGGGGCTGGGGGGCAGTGGTTCTGGACCTGCGCCTTTAAGGCTTATGGACCTCGGAGGAGTCTGCCTTGCCGATCAATATCTTGGAACTGCGGCCTGTGTGGAAAGTGATATCTCTGGCAGGAGAAAGATTGCAGGGTCTTCCTTTGAGGATTCAGACGGACAACGTCACGGCTGTGGCGTACCTGAATCACCAGGGAGGCACACGCAGCAAGCTGGCCATGTGGGAGGTTTTCCGGATCTTCTTGTGGGCGGAACAGAATGTTCCAGCGTTATCAGCGATATTCATCCCAGGGGTGGAGAATGTCGAGGCCGATTTCCTGAGCAGGGAGGAACTGCTAGAGGGGGAATGGAGCCTGAACCCACAGGTATTTCATCAGATTACAGTGAAGTGGGGAACTCCGGATGTGGACCTGATGGCATCAAGGTTCAATCATCAGGTACTTAGGTTCTATGCCAGGACAAGATATCCACTGGCCGAAGCAGTGGATGCAATGACTATCCCCTGGGAGGGGAATCTGCTTTATGTCTTCCCGCTGTTTCCAATGCTGGCAAGAGTGTTGAAAAGAATCCATTCTAGTAGCTCCAGATTGGCCAAGGAGGTCCTGGTACTCGAGGGTTCAGAGATTGTCTGTGGACTCGTGGCGTCTACCTCTGAGGTCAGATCTGTTAAGCCAAAGGCTGTTCTTCCACCTGGATTCAGCTTGGCTAAATTTGATGGCTTGGCTATTGAGACCGCCATCTTGAAGAACAAGGGTTTCTCGGAGGCTGTGGTGAAAGCTAGGAAGTTGCAAACAAAAAGAGAGAAAGAAAAGTAGTCGTAGCGGATGCACTCCGGTATTGGGTTAATTATTATTTTATGGAGAATTTCATTCAGGTTTATATCTTGAGTGGGGAATCCTTTGAATCTTTATTATTTTGAGGAATCAGAATACACCCACTATGGTTTGCGAAATACAAGAGGTTAAAAATTAACATACAACATATACATACATGTGGTGACAAGAGATGTAAATGAGGTGCTAAATAGATTTTTAAAATATAGGTAGACCGGGCTGTGGTGTAGTGCCTGTTATGGGCTTGGGATTTATATCCCCAAGATATATGCAGCTATGGTATATTTAGGATTCCATATGAGTATGTGTGATTTATGTTATGCTTCTTATTAGCTTGTTTTAAGAATCACACATCATGCTCTTTTGCTGCATATATCTCTGCTAGACCCCTATTAGCTTACTTGTTATTGAGTATTGGTATTACCCTGAGTTTTTATAGGCACACTGGAATGCACGGATAGCCTCCTGCATTCATATGGTTTCCAAGAATTGTCACAGTGATAGGTTTATTTACACTTATGTATTGTGCTGGTATGGTTTGTGAAATGGACAGTAGCCTCGGTCTCAATTTCAACCATTAACCTGTGTTGTTAATTTCTATACAGGTTTTATTTTTCACATGTACAGTATACCTGTATTTTATTTTCTTCAGATTTTATTTTTCATGTGTTAATAACACTCATTCTATTCGTGAAACAGTGTGTAATTTGTGGTTCACTCAGGGTTTATTAGGTGTTACAATGTTGCAGAGTGGGGAGAGTTATCTATTTCTAGCTGCAATATACAATATAATGCTGACACCTGCTGGTGTGGTGTCAGACTGCCTCTCTCTATCCAATCCTCTCTGTACACACTGTATTGCTTATAACAAGATTGGGTCAAATGGCACAAGCCTAGGGATATTTTTAACAGTATATCAAGGACATATTTCCTACTCCACACAATCACAGCCCTATGTCTAGCTCTATAAACGTAGGTTAGGACACGTGTTTCGCACTAGGAGCTTCTTCCAGCTAACCTGGTTAGCTGGAAGAAGCTCCTAGTGCGAAACACGTGTCCTAACCTACGTTTATAGAGCTAGACATAGGGCTGTGTGAGTTTTGCAGGATGGTTTCTCATCTGGGTTAAGCCTTCAGTCACTCAAGGTACAGATATCGGCCTTGTTGATTTATTTCAGAAAAGGATAGCATTGCTACCGGAGGTGCAAACTTTTCTGCAAGGGGTTTCACGATTGAAACCTTCCTACAAGCAACCAGTGGCTCCATGGGATTTATCGCTGGTACTGGAGTGTTTTCAAAAGGCACCTTTTGAGCCGTTGAGGTCGGCTGACCTTAAGTTCCTTACATGGAAGCTTGTCTTTTTGTTGGCAGTTGCGTCAGCAAGAGAGTATCAGAGTTGGGAGCATTGTCTTGCAAGTCTCCTTTTCTTATATTTCATGATGACAGGGCTGTTCTTCGAACAGTACCCCAATTTTTGCCAAAAGTAGTCTCTACTTTTCATTTGAATCAGGAGATAGTTCTGCCTGTGTTCCAACCCCCAGAGGGTTCAAGGAAAAGGGACAAATTGAGCAATTTGGACGTTGTGCGCGCCTTGCGCATTTATGTGGACAGGGTGAAGGGTGTCAGGAAGACTGACACTTTGCTAGTCTTGTATGATGTGCACAAGATTGGTTGGCCTGCCTCTAAGCAGACCATTGCTAGGTGGTTGCGTTCCGTCATGCCTTTGCATATACTAAGGTTGGTAGGCCTGTTCCGGTCAGGATAAATTTGCATACCACCAGGTCGGTCGCCACCTCTTGGGCAGTTCGACATGGGGCCACAGCTGAGCAGGTTTACAGGGCCGCCACTTGTTCATCTGGGTTCCATGAGTTCGCGTCGGAGGACGCATCATTTGGGCAAGCAGTGATGAGAGCTGCAGACCTGAGCGTACCCCTCCCAAAGGATCGGCTCTTGAACGTCCCCAATGTTGAGCTGTGTCACCATTGAAAGAGAAAAAGGGATTTTTGTAAGAACTTACCGTTCTAATCCCTTTCTCTGATATGGTCCTGGTGACACAGCGATCCCTCCCTTACGCTCAGTAAGTATGCCAGTGTTCATGATGTTTCATGTTATATATTTACATTTAAAATTGTGCATATAATATGTGCAGGCATTTGTACTGAGTTAATGTATTCCAGTGGCTTTGCAAGATTGAACTGAGGAGTCTGGGATGCAGAAGGGAGGAGCCTACCCTCCAAAAGCTTTAGGATGGGTGCCTCGCTCCTACGGACCCTCCTACATCCCAATGTTGAGCTGTGTCACCAGGACCATATCAGAGAAAGGGATTTGAACCGTAAGTTCTTACAAAAATCCCTTTTAAAGACAGCGCTGTCTCCGGTACTTAAAATATATAAAACATTTTTTAAATAATAACAATACCATGACATAACCACACACAAATCACCGTCCGGTAAATAGACCATTAAAACTAATAACACTTTCACTATAGCTGTTGCTTTGAAAGATGTTACACAAGCATATTGGTTAGTAAAGCTTAGCAAGCAAAAAACGGGGGGGGGGGGGGACGACAAGAGTTGTAATTGTAAATGCTTCCTGTAATTAATCTGGATTATTGCAGCTGTTAAGAATCCATTGATAATGAAAAGAAAGCAGTTTGGCACAAACAATATGTTGGCTCTCTCACAGCTCTGTTTTGCTCTGTTAAGGTGTATTTCATATTCCATTATATTAAAAGAGCCAACTGATTGTTTGTGCCAAACTGCTTTCTTTTCATTATCAATGGATTCTTAACAGCTGCAATAATCCAGATAAATTACAGGAAGCATTTACAATTACAACTCTTGTCCCCAATCTCCTCCCCCCCCCCCCCCCCCCCCCCTGTTTTTTGCTTGCCAAGCTTTACTAACCATATGCTTGTGTAACATCTTTCAAAGCTATAGTGAAAGTGTTATTAGTTTTAACTGTCTATTTACCGGCCGGTGATTTGTGTGTGATTATGTCATTGTACTGTTATTATTAAAAAAATAATAATAATACATTTTAAGTACCTGAGTGTCAGCGCTGTCTTAAAATTCCTTTTTTGCTTCTTTATACAAATCAAGGGGTGGAGTACTCCCTTTTTAAGGATAGCAGCAGACTCAGGGGAACTTTAAAATAGATTTGCGCTCTGTCACTTTTTTTCTTTTTTGATCTGTAAAATGTTTGGTCTTGCACTTTCTTGTATCTCTTCCCTTGTCTCCAAACAGGGGCGTAACTAGATATTCGTAGGCCCCATAGCAAAAGTTTGTAAGGGCCCCCTATTTAGCAACTGATGGAGATAAATCTATGTAAAACATTTTACTTAGATGGTAAAGCTGGGCCCCCTTCAGCTCTGGTCCCCATAGCGGCTACACCCCTTGCACCTATGGTAATTACGGATTCAGTATTGAATCCCGGCGGTCGGGATCCCGGCGTTCAGAATCCCGACGCCGGAATCCCGACAGCCGAAATGCCGACAAGGGGGGGACGTGGATCGCCCCCCTTGCGGGCTCGCTGCGCTCGCCACGCAGCGGGCCCGGTGCCTCGCTACGCTCGGCACACTAATTTATTCTCCCTCCAGGGGTGTCGTGGACACCCCAGGAGGGAGAAAGTGTCGGCATTTCGGCGGTCGGGATTCCGGCGTCGGGATTCTGAACGCCGGGATCCCGACCGCCGGGATCGTAACTGCATCCCGGTAATTACACCCTTGTCTCCATATAATGTCCCAAATGGAGTTTCTGTTCTGCATATGACCTAACTTGCTCTGCCAGGTTTTTCGTTGCGCTGCACCTATTCTTTGGAACTCAATTTCTCATGCCATCAAACATGAGAATCAAGTTCCATGGGCATCATTAGAAGACTTTTTAGCATTACAGATTTTAAATGTATTTATTTGTTAACTTGCTTTTACAATCCTTCTATACTCACAGACTACTTCACAATTATGTTGATTAATTGTTCCAAAGTTTCGTTTTCTGTAGATAAAATGTAATTCTGTCTGGACTCAATCTTGTTCAAAGAATAGCATAGGTTTTCCTTTTTATTTATCATTCTGGTTTAAAAGAATTGCCTATGTTCTGTATAATCCTGTATAAATGCGTTATCGCTTTGTAGAGCCTTGTTCGTTGACATCAGATCACACATTTTGTAATATCATGCCATTAGACTTTTTGTTTAAAGAAGGGTATATGATCCTAAAGTGACCAGTGAATTGCTAGGGTATAGAACAAAAATATTCTAGTTTGTTAGTGGCCAGTGTTTACTTTACCTTGGTCTACAAAATATTAAAGTAATTAGTAGAACGTCTCTTAAGGTTGGGAAAGGTATACTCACATACCTCCCAACATTACCCTCTCCAGGAGGGACACATTGCTCTGTTGCCGGACTTCCCTCATAATGTTTGATTGCCATCACCTGTCACACAGGTTAATTGATAAGAAAGGCACTCCAACACAGGTGATTGCAATCATAAATTAATGGAGAAGTCCAGAAAAAGAGCAATGTGTCCCTCCTGGAGAGGGTCATGTTGGGAGGTATGTACTCACAATGCTTACAGCCTTTGGGGCAGATTTATTAAGCTTGGAGAAGAGATAAACTGGAGATAAAGCAGAGAAAAGGTAAAAGGAAATAAAGCACCAGCCAATCATCTCCCAACTGTCTTTTTCAAACACATGGCTGTGCTTTATCTCCGCTTTATCTCCAGTTTATCTCTTCTCCAAGCTTAATAAATCTGCCCCTTTGTCTGCAATATCCTCCTCAGTTCTCTCCTTGCAACAAACAACTATGTGGGCAATTCCATGGCTTGCTACTTCTTTCTGCCTAACTGGTGCACTTGGAACAGGTCCATCCTACAGCGGTTTTACTACCTGCTTTTACCTGGATATTGGCCCTTTTTCTGATCAAAGTACAAATTTGTTCTCAAAATGGGCAAAATCATGTGCATTGCAGGTGGGGTAGAGATCGAGAGCGTAAGATTTGTGTGATTTATTTTGTTTCTGTGCAGGGTAAATACTGGCTGCATTATTTTTACACTGCAATTTAGATTTCAGTTTCAACACACCCCACCCAAATTTAACTCTCTGCACATGTTACATCTGCCCCACCTGCAGTGCACATGGTTTTGCCCATTTTGAGAATAAATTTGTACTGCGATCAGATCTGAATAAGGCCCATTGAGTAATAAAATTTCAAAGGAAGACACATAGTGGCAACCTCCTCAGCAAATTATAAATTACTCAAGTGATACATCCCACAATTATTATATGAATATTCACTACAAATTATGGTTAACATTAAGTGCTTTGTTGTCTCTCTTTCTGGAAAGTTTACATAAAGAAAAACTAGGAAAGTGTAATAATTATATATATATTTATTATTTTAATCCCATTGATCCTAAGATCATATATGAGCTCAGATATTATTTCTTATGCACAAAAACTCGTACTGATTTCAGGAGTAGTTTGCGTATGGTAACAGATCATAGTTCTGGTTACTTTTCTCCCGTTTCATAAATGAAAATCACAAGACAATTCCAACTCCTGCAATTCCAAAAAAACAATCACAGCACTACTATCACCTCCCTCAGTTCTTCTAAATTAATTGGTAAAGTTTTGGTGGTAAGACAAATCCCCACTGATGGTCTTCCACAGCTTTGCCATTCCAAGCATTTATTTATCAAAATCAACATTGCATAAGCGTGATCTTTCATCTTTAAGCCCTAGAACTCCCTTCTCTCTGCATTCTGATAATTAACTTATTTTGTACCATTCAGTAGAGCCAGGGGGAATTGGGGCCAAAAGTTGCCCTAGAAAATTTTTGTAAGTGGCCTCATGTGGGCGACACCAAATCAACAATGGGTGGAGCCAAAATAACAGTACTTGGGATTACTACATCACTTTACCTATAAGTATCGCTTCAAATGCCGGCAAGGGGACGGGGGCAGGGTCCATGATGCATTGTGCAGTATGGCACTCAGGTGTTGTAGTAGAAATATACTGTGCTGCACAGTCTATTTCAACTTGCGTCACCGACCCTGCATCGGTATCACAAGCCCCCTTAACACTGTGCGAATTTGGCAAATTTTCTTTAGGATTTTGACTGTATGTAGGCAAAAGTGTAGGGCGTGGGGAAGAGGAGTTGCCACATATAAATACCAATCCAACTTACACCACGCACTGTGCCAGGTAGAGCCCCTTAGGCACACTGCACCAGGATTACGCACACTGTAATGCCAATTATACATTGTCACATACAGCAATGCCCATTACATATTATGCAACACACTGTTCTGCCCTTACATATTAAGCCACACACCAAAATGGCTTTTACATAGTATGCCACACACTGTAATGCCTATATCATATTTATACCATACACCATAATTCCTATTTCATGTTTATTCCATAAACCTTAATTCCTATTTCATATTATACAACACACAATAATGCCTACTGCGTATTAGACCACACACCCTACTGCCTATTGCATATTAGACCACACAACGTAATGCCTATTACATATTAGACCGCACAACCTAATTTGTATTATATATTATGCTCCATGCTTGTTATCAGAGGTTTTTTTGCCCGATGCCAGGGGTTACTTATTTTTGTTAGTTACTTGCTTGCTGCCCAGGGGGAGTTTCTTCCTTGTTACGCAGGGGGAGTTACTTGCTCTTTGCCCAGGGGATGTTACATGCTATGTTGCCTGGAGGTGTGCACTTCCAGGTAGCGCTGGGTGCTCTTTACTCCCCTGTCAGAAGCTAGGCTTGTCACTACCTGCAGCATTTCTATAACACAAGTGCTCTTTAATGACCTAGTTTGGGAAATGCTTCTTTTTTTTTTTTTGTTAGAATTATTATAGTAGCAGAGGTGAATTTTATAGCTAAGTTTATTAAGAAGGAGGTAGCTCTGTTTAATATTTAATGAAGTATGTTATGGTGATGTGTAATTGTATTATTTGATTATAATTATTGAAGGCAAAATTAATTGACAACTGCAATACAGACTAATTCTCAATGATTCACATGCTTTCACCAAAGTATGTTTTGATCTGTTGTTTTGTAATGTCATTATTTCTCCTTGTCCATAGGTGAAAACGTTTAAAACTATGCCTATAGTTTATGGACGTATAGTCAAGTTTCTCCTCTATGGAAATCATGATGGAGATGTTTATTCTACAGGAGGAGAGGTTCTAATTGCTTTGGTATGTATTGTAGAATACAGATGGAGTGCCTCTCAGCCAGTGCAGGGAATCGCCAGAATCCCTTAGTTGGCGGAGAGGCGTTTCATCTGACGGGGACACACGATTGTCTCACACGCACGCGTGTCCCAGTCAACACGGCGGCGGGAAGCGCTTTCTCTGCCCGCTTACACTTCTGGGGGGGGGGGGGGTGCTGGGGTCAGCTGCAATGGGCGGAGGAGGGCTTTGATGAAACATGGCGCGTGCTCGAGCGCCCCCTTCTGTCGGCTGGTGGATGTCAATTGTATCACCAGGAGCTCCATCTGTACATAGTAAATGAGATACTAGCTTCTTTTCAACTAAAACAATGGGAAAGAAATCTGCACATATACAGTATATAGAAATATATACAACATAAAATAATCCCCTGACTGGCAAAATTGTGCATAATGGGAGTTTTCAATTTTAAAGAGCGAATTCTAATTAAACATTAAAATACTCATACAGGCAATAAAAATACCAGTATTTTTCTTTCATTGCCTTATAAAGTATACTTTAAGGTTCAATTATAACAGAAAAGGGACATGCTAACTTCTCTGTCTTAGGTTGATGATGCTTTTTAATCCCCAAAAATAATTAGGTGATATTGTATAATGGTGCGATTGTATAATGATTCTGAGTGTCAAGGTGCCCATACACGCACCAATCCCATCGTGCGTTCTGGGCTAAAATAGCATCGCATCACATTGCATGCGTTGTGGATGCGATGAAAAGCAAGTACAAAAAGTATGTGCAGCACATACTTTGGTACTTGTGTATTATCACGGCGCCCACGATATTAAGTCGTACGACATATCATCGCATGTCATACACCCGATGCACAGCAATGCGATGCAATTTTAAATTGTATAAGCCCCCTATACGATTTTTTAATTGTATAAGCACCCTAATGGGGGCTTACAATGTTAAATGCACCCCCACGCCACCCCCACTATGAACGCGAACCCGAAGCGTGGCTACGCGTCCTCCAACCTTTTCATACCCCCACTATCCGCGTTGGCGTGGAGTTGATTTTATATAGTGTGGCGAGCGTACCGAGCCCGAAGCGTGACGAGCGCACGCGTATTACTTTACATGTATTCCGCGTCCCCTCGCGGGGCACGCTGCGCTCGCCACGCTTCGGGCTCGCCGCACTATATAAAATCAACTCCACGCCGACGTGGATAGTGGGGGTATGAAAAGTTCGTAGGACACGTACCGCCGCCCCTCGCGGGCTCGCCACGCTTTGCGTTGATAGTGGGGGTGCCGTTGGGGGTGCTTTTATCATAATAAGCACCCATCACGTTTAATTATGTTATAGGGGGCACTTTTAACATTGAAAAACCCATTACGGTGCTTATACAATTTTAAATCGCCTACCATTGTATATGCGATACAATGGCATACAATGCGATGGTATACAATTTAAAATTTGCATGCCTGATGGTCTGCGATGCGATGGGCTCCGTGCTAGTACACAAGTACCCCTACTTTTTGTACTGTGCGATGAGATGCCGTGGAAGCGCGCACCTCAAAGCACATATCGCACCGCCGGGATCGGTGCGTGTATGGGCACCTTCAGACAAGATTGATAAAACATTTTTTACTGGAATTTCCATGTTTTGATTGACAAAGGGTAAACCTATTTATTGTGATATGTACATTAGGGACTGGGAGAGTTTTCTTTTTTTTTCCCCACATTTATTTGTTTACAGTTTCTTCTATAGCATACGTGGTAGTATCATGAAAATCGGATTTTTTTTGGGGTGTCATGCCTGGTTGTTGCCTGACATGGAATGATCCTAATTGTTCTTTTCTTCTATGATTTCAGCTAGTATTTTTTTTATTCTGTTTGCTGCACAGAATTGTATTGCTATTGTGTTTATAGCAATATAACACATACCAAACTTAAGTATGTAAAAAGTAAAATGCACCTCCTGACTTTTAAGTAACATATAGTTGTCTATTACATTATTCCTTAATTTGGGCCTAATTGGTTGTGGGGGGAGGAGATAGTTGAATTTATTGCAAAGGCGTTTTAGGTGACTGGATAGTGAGGTTGGGGAACTAAGTCCCCAAGCTTAGAACCACACTAATTTTCTCACCTCCTTCCCTAATGTTGCCATCTTTTTAGGAGCCAAAAACATTATATGATGAAACAAGATATGTGCCCATTTCCAAACTAGATCGTACTGTAGCACTGACTTCTATCAAGAAATATATAGAGGATGAAATGGCAAGGTATCACATTTTTTATTCATTTTTACCTACTCTGTAGTCTACATTGTTATTTAAACAATGTTTACATTGATTTTGAAGGTTTCCTGACTCATTGGCTGTCACATGGCCTGAAGGAGATGCTTTGGAGGAAAATGATGTGAAGTTAGCAGGAACTACTATAGGTAAAATATATATTTTTTACACCAGATAATGTTTGTTAGACAAGGAATTTAATGTGTTCTAATAACTGTGTGAATAGATTACCTCTGTATTGCTTTTCTTATAAATTGGATACCTACTATATGATTACCTGTAAATCTTTCTTCTACGATCCCCATGGCAGCCTAATATGGGATATTTCCCTTTTCCTAGCTTCAGACAGGTAGCATTTTTTTCTCACAGGAAGGACCGCCTCCTCAGGTATATAGCTCTGCTCCACCCCTTGCCTTGTGTCTTTTTTCCTGTCTCCTAGTCAGACAGCGTAAGATAGTTTTTGTTTTTTGTTTGAGCTTAACCTTAAGATGCGGGGGGGAGAGCAATAAGTGATAGCCAGCCCTTTATGCCTTTCACTCATGGGGCCCGCAGCTCCGCATCCTCGTCTGTGACCTGGGAGAAGGTGTGTTTTTCCCCCGAACATGTGGCTTTACTGTGCCGGGATATCCAGCAGCAGTGGCGGCTGTGTTTTCTGTTTATAGGGGCGACGAGCGCGTGACCACGCTGTCTGCCTCTTTTGGTGCTCTGTGTTTCTGGGCTGCTGAGGCTGTTTGGTGATTGGCGGCAGCGGTCACCATCTTGGAACTCCTAATTGGAGCATGCATTGAGTCTGCTGGGGGAACACAGATCTGTCGTACACACTTCCGGGTGGTGTACTACTTCCGGGCCACGCTCAGCATACTGACACTGACAGTAAACTAAAATAGTTCCTGCTGCAGGATTGCCTAGAAGGATCTGTGTTGCTGTTGCGACTAAGGAAGAGTTAGCTATGTTGCAACCAGCTAAAAGATCAAGGTCTCAAGCCAGTTTGGAATATCACAAAGTGTTTTCCTTAGAGGATTGGCAAGAGGACTCCCAGGGTTGCTTCAGCGAGGAATCTGGGTAGATTTCAGAAGAGACCAGTTTGTATGATCTGGAATCTGTGGAAAGTATGTTAAGAAACGTTCACAACGCCATTGATTATAAGGAGACAATTGATCTGATTGAAGGGCATAACCTTTTGTTTGAGGACCATGCTAAAAAGGGAAGGTGCTTTCCCATACAAGGGGTAATGAGCTCACGCCCTCCACAAGGCAAGACAGAAAGAGAGGTCTTAAAGAATATAGTGTTGCAACTGCTGGCTTTAAGAACCGTATAGGTGGTCCCGAAAGTTCAACAGCAAAAAGAGTTTTATCCAAACCTACAGTATTTAGAAACATACAGGAGGTTTCAGGTCTATTCTAGATCTTAGAAAACTAAATTCCCTCATAGAGAAAAGAAGTTTCTACTTCTGACATGTCAGGCTGCTACATGGTCTTCCATCCATACGTTTGCACGACACTATGCGTTGAATGTCCGTCCGCATCAATTAAAATGAATACTTATGCATTAGCATGTTCCCTCCTGTGTTCTTATTGCTTTGGTATGTCCCATAGTAGGCTGCCATGGGGATCGTAGAAGAAAACAACAAATTATACTCGCTGATAATTCCTTTTCCTCTACCTCCCCATGGCAGCCACATATGGGTTTTCCTCCAATTAGGTAGATATCTGGAAAGGGAAACACAACAGCCAAAAAAACTCCCCTAGACACGGCCCCCTATATAAGGTCCGCCCCTTTAGTGCTCTGTGTCTTTTTTTCCCTTTCCGGGTAGATGGTGGCTTACCCTGTGAAGAGCCTTCTCTGCTGCCTAGTGCAGTTAGGGGTTGGGCAAGGAGTATGGTTCTCCCGCTACCTAGTGTAGTGGGGAGACTGAGCTAGGCGCCCGCTGCTTCATGCAGTCAGGGATATGCGCGTACCTTGGTACGGTCCCCCTCCGGCAGTGGTGGTGTCAGGAGCCAGCTGGAGCGGGTGCAGCTCGCGCGAGGCACCGGCGCGTGCGGACGCTGTGGATGGTAGCAGCGTCTGACGGAGGCACGATGGCGCGTGCACGTAAGGCGGCGTCTGACGTCAGCGGAGGCTGGCGCAGAGTGATGACGCGGTAGCCAGCGCGGGAAACGGCACGCTACATAACAGGGACGCTGACAGGGAGACAGCGCCGAGTACTCACTGCCATCAGGAGGGGGATTGCGCAGGACCTTGTGACGGAAGTGTGTCGGTCCAGACTGCCAGCTGACCAGGTAAGGCCCCTAGAAGCAGCAGCGCTGCTGGGGCGCTGGCTTACCTCCTCCAATTACATGGAATGACAGTACATTGTCTTTTTCTTTCTGCATAGAGGGTGCAGTGGTTACTATGGAGGAGGAAAAGAAACAAACTCCTAAGGCAGGGTAAGCCAGGGGATGTATAGTTTTTTCTAGGACAAGTTTTTTTGTGTCATAGTTTAAATGCTCCTTATATGGAGAGTGGATTAGATGGAACTTAGTGTTGTCTCCGTGCCTTTCAGAGAATCAAGCAAAGCGGAGGCAAAAACAAAACATAAGAAACTGCACACGGGAAAATGTTCAGTCTGTGATAAAATACTGCCTGACAAGACAATTGGATCAGTTTGTGACAAATGCAAAGGGGTGCAATTTCTGGCACCAGAACAAATGAGTGACCTGGTGTCCATGCTTAGATCAGCATTAGCTGATACGTTTGTATCAAAGGGTGATTTGGAAAAAATGTCCAAAAAGAGACCCAGAGAGCCCCCATCAGAGGACTCAGAAGGTTCTGAACCGGCAGAAGGCATAGCTGCAGGAGAAGAAATAGAGGAAGGTGAGCTTCCCTCTGATAAAGCTGATCTGGAATTCAACCCAGATTTATTGAATAATCTGTTGGGACTGATCAACAAATCCTTAGAGATCGAGGACCCTCAGGAAGAGGGGAAATTGCAAGATCTTCTATTCAGAGATAAAAAGAAGAAATGTAAAACCTTTCCCTTGTCTAAACCATTGAAGGACATTGTGGAAGAGGAATGGAATAGTCCAGATAAAAAGGTGGCGGTACCTTTAAGGATTACGAAGATGTACCCGTTTGAGGATCAGCAAGTTAAAAAATGGGAGACAGTACCCAAGGTCGATGCAGCTATTGCCCGTATCTCTAGGAAAACCACCCTTCCATTGGAAGACGTAAACGTGTTTAGAGATTCAATGGAAAGAAAACTAGAGATGTGCCTGCGGAAGCAATATATGACTTCAGGAGCAGCCATAAAAGCCTCCTCTGCGGTGGCAGTAACATCCAGAGTTCTGAGGTCGTGGTGCCAAGACCTGGAGTCGGACCTACTAGACGGGATTAAGAGGTCAGAGCTGCTGAAAGTAATCCAAAATATGCAGGTAGCTATTGAATTTATATGTGATGCCTCCCTGGACAATGTGCGGCTAGCAGCGAGGAGTAATGCGGCAACAATTGTAGCCAGAAGGGCTCTCTGGCTGAAGCCATGGGTGGCAGACGCCCAATCCAAAAATAAATTAGTGTCCCTGCCCTTTCAGGGCGACTACCTATTTGGGAAAAATCTAGACGACATAATATCTAAAACATCAGGAGGGAAGTCAACATGGCTTCCGCAGGAAAAGTCTACAAGGAGGCCGTTTGTCAGACAACAAAAGTTTCAGACAACAGACTTCAAGGAAGCAAGAGCGTACAGACCAGGAAGGGGATACAGAAGACCCTGGTTTAGTAATAGGGGCTCCTTTCGTGGCCAAAGGGGCAAAGAAGGAAGATTCGGATTCAGAAACATGTCACAATGACGCCAAGCTAAAGGTTGGGGGCAGACTAAGAGAATTTCATCTTGTCTGGGACCAATCAGTAGAGGACAACTGGGTGAGAGAAGTTATCTCATCAGGTTACAAAATAGAATTCATAAAGACACCAGGATGCTGGAAGGAGGAGTCGCCGGTTCCGAAAAATCCAGAAGAGAGAAAGGCACTGATAGAAAGCCTCAAAAATATGATAGATCAAGGAGTGGTAGTGGTGGTACCACAAGACCAAGAAAACGAAGGATGGCAGTCCAGGTTCTTCGTGGTGAGGAAAGCCACGGGGGGCTTCAGGACAATATTAGACTTAAGAAGGCTAAATACTTTTGTAAAAACACAAAGGTTCAAGATGGAGTCAGTACGCACAATACTCCCAGATATAAAAGAAAATGCGTTTCTAACAACGATAGATCTAAAGGACGCTTATCTGCATATTCCAATAAATCGGTTGCATCAGAAGTACCTAAGATTTCGCCTAAAAGGAGTAACTTATCAATTCACAGCATTACCCTTCGGCCTTTGTACTTCGCCAAGAACCTTTACGAAGGTGCTAATAGTATTGATAGCAAATTTAAGAAAGGAAGGCATTCCAGTATGGGCATACCTGGACGACTTACTTGTCATGGCGAGGTCTGCAGAACAGTCAAGAGAGTATACAGACAGAGTGATAAGCTACCTGCAAGAACACGGATGGATCGTGAATCAAAAGAAAAGCCAACTAGAACCAGACAACACAGTGAAGTATCTGGGGTTTATAATAGATTCGGTCAAAATGACAGTATGCCTGACGGAAGAAAGAAGCTACAAACTGAGAAGCGAGGTTGCGGGGCTTCTGAAGAAAAAGGTGGTACGCACCGGAGACTGTGTAAGGATACTAGGTCTTATGTCGGCTGCACTAGAAGCCATAAGTTGGGCAAGATTCCACATGCGGGCCTTTCAGAATTGCCTGTTAGCACAATGGGACGGCGACGGAAAGAATCTGTTGCAAAAAGTGCAGATATCAAAGAAGGCAAAAGAGGATCTGCGGTGGTGGTTGAGTCCAAGAAGAATATCAAAAGGCAGGTCATTCCTAACAGGCGAACAGGTCGTAGTTACAACCGATGCCAGCCAATCAGGTTGGGGGGCGGTCTGCCAAGGGCAAGCAACGCAAGGAGAATGGAACAAGCATTACAGCCAGCTTCACTCCAACCTAAGAGAAATGTATGCAGTGTATCTAGCATGTCAGAGCTTCAGGGACCGGTTATACAAAAAAGAAGTAATAATCAGGTCAGACAACAAGTCGGTGGTAGCATATATCTGCAAGCAAGGAGGAACGAGGAGCAGGAGTATGATGAAGGCCGTGGAGGAATTGCTGCAATGGGCAGAACTACACGTAAAGAGCATCACGGCAGTATTTATAGCAGGAGAACAAAATCAGGCGGCGGACGCTTTGAGCAGAAGGGCAATAAAAGCAGGAGAATGGGAGCTGTCCCAGGAAGTGTTTCAACTCATAGTGCAAAGATGGGGATGTCCAGCTATAGACCTCATGGCCACAAGAGCCAATGCCAAGGTACCCACCTTCATGTCAAGGCACTGGGAGGCAGGAGCAAGTCAGGTGGATGCCCTGACGGCGCAGTGGAACACAGGCCTGGCGTACGTCTTCCCTCCGTTTCCGGTAATATCGAGGTTGCTCAACAAAATACAAAGAGAGGAGGCAACGGTGATAACAATATTACCTTTATGGCTGAGGAGAGCGTGGTTTCAGAAAGTAGTGAGAATGGCGGTGGACGTTCCTTGGAAGATTCCAGACAGGGAAGACCTGTTAAGACAGGGGAACTACACGAGGCCACAGCCAGACAACTGGGGTCTGATGGCATGGCTACTGAGACCAGAACACTGGTAGAAAAGGGATTTTCTCAGAAAGTAATAAATACGCTACTTAAGGCACGGAAGGTGAATACAGATGGGGCAAGCCTTATGCTTGCTGGCGAATCGCCAGCAGCATGCCGCTGGCGATCCGCCAGCAACACGGCGCGCCATCTGACTGAGACGCGCGTGCGTCCCCCACGCACGTGCGTCTCAGTATCCGGGCGGCCGGCGGGCGAGGCGGACGCAATACTGTCCGCCTCCCGCTCGAGGGGGGCTGGGGGGACCCGAGGCGGCTGTGGGGGGGTGCGGGCGCCCGGTGTGGGCACCCGTCGGAAGGGGACGGCAGCACCTCGTGCGCGCGCGTCCCCTTCCGACACACAGATGGCGCCGGAGCAGGGAATGGCGAATGGCGTCGCCATCGCCATCCCCTGGAAAGATGAGCCCGGCCCCATCTGTACATCAGCTACATACTATAAGATTTGGAAAACTTACATTCAGTTTTGCGAGGTGGGGCATAGAAACCCTAGGTCGATACCCACAATTCTGGACTTCCTGCAGACAGGGCTAGAGAAAAAGCTGTCAGCCAGCTCATTAAGAGTTCAGATTTCAGCACTAGGAGCCATGCTGGATACAAAAATATCAGAAGACAAATATGTAAGGAGGTTCGTGCAGGCACTAAGAAGGATAAGGCCGCAATTTCATAACCCCATGGCTCCGTGGGACTTGAATCTAGTACTGAACGTACTAACGGAAGAGCCTTTTGAGCCACTGCAGGAAATACCTATCAAGAAGTTAACGATGAAGGTTGTTTTTCTGGTCGCAATTACATCGGCCAGGAGAGTATCAGAGCTGCAGGCGCTTTGGGCAGAGGAACCATTTCTCAACTTCTTTCAGGATAAGGTGGTGTTGAGAACTAACCCTAGTTTCCTCCCGAAAGTAGTGTCCCAGTTTCATATCAACCAAGAAATAGTGCTGCCAGCTTTCTGTGCTAACCCAGGGAATGAGAAAGAAAGAAGGCTACATACCCTGGACGTAAAGAGAGCATTGATAATTTATCTCCAAAGAGTGAAAGGTTGGAGGAAGTCAAAGAGGCTCTTCTTAGTAACAGAAGGAAAAAATAAAGGATTAGGTGCATCGAAGGCTACACTAGCAAGGTGGCTGAAAGAGTGCATAGCTGAAGCTTATAAGATAAGGAAGATGGAGGTGCCTAAAGGAATTAAGGCCCATTCGACAAGAGCCGTAGCAGCATCATGGGCAGAAAAAGGTGCGGCCTCAATAGAGGAGCTTTGTAAAGCAGCATGCTGGGCTTCGGCGCACACGTTTTCAAAACATTACAGAGTGGACGTAGGAGCCTCCAGTGATGCGAAACTGGGCAGGAAAATCCTTAGTGCTGTAATATAAAAAAAAAAAAGAAAGAAGGAGAATAAAGGGGTGAAGACAACCTCGTATCCTTTGAAGTGCTAATTATTATTTCTTGTTTTTCTTTTTTTCCCTCCCTACTGTGTTATTGCTATGGTATTACCCATATGTGGCTGCCATGGGGAGGTAGAGGAAAGTACGGATTATTACCTGTTAGTACGCTTTCCTCTACTCCACCATGGCAGCAGTTTCCCACCCTTAATATAATTTAAAAAATAATCGGAAGCTATATAATTGAGACACAGAGCACTAAAGGGGCGGACCTTATATAGGGGGCCGTGTCTAGGGGAGTTTTTTTGGCTGTTGTGTTTCCCTTTCCAGATATCTACCTAATTGGAGGAAAACCCATATGTGGCTGCCATGGTGGAGTAGAGGAAAGCGTACTAACAGGTAATAATCCGTACTTTCTTCTTAGAGATCCCATGGCAGCTGTAGTTTTCCTTCCAGGTTTTTGGATTATATTCTATTACTTGGTTATAGGAGACACTAAAAAGACACAAGGCAAGGGTTGGAGCTGAGCTATATACCTTAGGGGGCGTTCCTTCCTGTGAGTAAAAAAGTGCTACCTGTCTGAAGCTAGGATAAGGGAAATATCCCATAGTAGGCTGCCATGGGATTTCTAAGAAGAAAAGGTGAGTTTAAGAATTATCAATGAGTTATAATTCGTTGTTTTCTGGTTGGAACAAAAATCTGCTAATGTCTAGGAGCAAAATACAATCAAACATTTGCTCCCAAAAGCCAGAAAAGGGACAAAAATAAATGTTCATATAAATAGGTTAAATCAAACAGATTTAATTTGTCTAACCACTTTTGTCTTTTGTTTCCAGTGTTTGAGTCAATTGTCATTTCCTCCCAAATAGTCAATTGCCATTTGCTCGCATACAGTACATTACCAGATTTTTGTTCCAACCAGAAAGAGTGGACAGATAATCTTATTGGGGTGTAATCAATGCAGCCGGTGAGGGAGTTTTTATTGTTAGGAGGGTATTTTTCATCACCAAAAACAAGCCATCCTCGCCATTTAACCCCCTCGCCGGCAGCTCGCCCTGGTCTATGTTTTGGGGGAATCCTCACCATTAGAGGACAGTGAGGGTTGCAGCTAATGCAGTGAGCCCACTGCATATAGCAGCAAGCCTCGCCGTTTTGAAGGCCGCACTCTTTAGAAATAGTGAGGAGGAAACAGCTAGTGCAGGGGGTCAGTTGAATTCTGAGGGTGGGTTATGACAGCGAGCAGTGCCATCATAGCTTGCCTGATCGGCATTGAATAGACCCCATTTTGTGTGTCCTGGCAAAATGAGTTGTTTCTTAATTGTTACTGCCTCAAATGAAATAATTTAACCAAGCAGCCAATATATTATTGTTAAATGACCTTATTTTCATAGGAGCAATAAAGGTTGAAATTATGAACAAAAGGAGAGAAGCTGTGCAAAAGCTTCCAGGTACAAGTCATGGAAATGCAAAGAAACTTTTGGTAGAGTTGAAGGTGCTATTGCATTGTAAGTATAAAAAGTGTGATAAGAAACATTGATTAAAATGCAATATCTGAAGAAAAAGTAGAGCAGCTAATTGAATACCCCCTTCAAGGACTGTTATAAGATGTTTGTTTGGATCATTCTTATGCTGTCCATACATTTGTGAGATCGCATACAATCCTTCGATTTCGACCGCATCTGGCCAAGAAATCGAATGATTGTATGCATTTTAAAGGGGACATTCAACGCGATGCGCGGGCACGTCGGTCGAATGTCGGGTCTCGAATGTTGGGTCTATGTGCCGCACATAATATCTATTGAATCGCAGGAGCGATCGCGTGTGGTTTGTAACCACATGTGATACTAGAATGTGATCTGCAGGTGGGGGGCGGAGGGAACGTTTTTTCATCGGTGTGGGGATGGGGAGAGGGGGCCGGAGGGACCTCTGGCGGCTTGGGAGACGTTAGCGGGTGGCGGGGGTCTGTCAGCGGTGGCGGCAGAAGTGTTTAAAACACTGGGCAGCCCTCTGATTGGCTGAGATATCTCAGCCAAACAGAGGGCCGCCCAGTGTTTAAACAATTCTGTCGCCAGCACTGACTGACCCCCGCCACAGTGCTAGCACTTCGTGCGCTACATAACGTCACCCTCCGCCCACCCTCTTCCAGCACCCGATGCGCCATCTCAAGATGGCATGCGACATCGGGTGCTGCAAAGGGGACACTTTAGCACCACAAGATGTAATTGGGTTAGATGGACATAGCACTGCGATGTCGCATCGAATCCGATCGCACATATGTATGGGCAGCATTAGATTTATGTATAAAGCATTGGCCTTCCAGAGTAGACAATGGCCAGTAACTTTTATGCAAATACTGAGGTTAATAGATATTCACATGAATATTCATTATACATCCTGCACTATGATCAAAAGTTGACACGGTCACATTGTTTATTTTTAAGTATTTATTTATACTATGCACTGAAGCATTACATTTTCAAATATCAATTACTCTTTGGACAATTTCTTTGTTTACAGCAGGGTACTATACAACATTTAGGTTCAAAAGAAATTCTGTAAAAGTCAATGTATCCCACAGTGATATACCTGCTCTCATATTGTGCTTAAAGTGGTGCATTAAAGTTAAATCATATATTAAATCAGTGGCATTTAGTTAACAATGACAAAGCTTTTTAGTGATTTCTCTTTATTACCTTAAGCAAATATTGTATTTGGAAGATTCGTCAATCTTCCAAATACTTTTACATACAATACCATTCTGATGCTTCTGTCTGCATGTAAATAAAGCATCACATCACAGTACCTTTTATGGGATACAAGTGGCATTGTGAAGAAAAAAACAATGACAGATGAATGTAATGTATTAAAAGCCAATATACGTACATGGCTTTCAGGGACTAAAAAAATGCAGCTGTCGTATTAAAGGGTTGGGATCATTTGGTCTACAGCATGATGGTCGACAGTCATTAGGTCGACATGGGAAAAGGTTGACATGGTTTTAGGTCAAAAGGTCATTAGTTCGACAATGTCTATGTTGACAGTCAAAGGGTCGACATGGGGTTTTTCACTTTTTTTTTACCTGAATGTCGACATGAACACAGTTTCAAGTGCCGCGCTTCCCCTCGCTGCGCTCGGCACACTATTTTATTCTCCCACCACGCCCTAGTGGATCAAGTGGGCATGAAATACCGCCTGTCGGCTCAATAAACAGTGAAAAACCTCATGTCGACCTTATGACTGTCGACCTAGACATTGTCGAACTAATGACCTCTCGACCTAGACCCATGTCGACCTAGACCCACGTTGAACTTTTCCCATGTCGACCTAATGGTGTCGACCTAATGACTGTCGACCATCATGCTGTAGACCAAATGATCCCATCCCATATAAAACACAAGACTCATGCCATGGAGTCCTGTAACTGGATTTTAACTTGCAACTTCCTGTTTGAGCAGACAGGTGGTGAAAGCTTCCAAGAATAAGGCACTCATGTGCACTATGCAAAATATTTTCTTGTGGCTGGCTACCACCATTGCAAACTCCTTTAGCAGACTACTATACTGGATACTATGGTCTCTTGGCAAGCATAGAAGTAGAGGTGGAATATTTTGGAACACTTGCTTTATGAAAAAAAAAAACATAATTGAGACACAGGGTGTTGTTGCTATGTCAATTATGGATTGTAACTGCATTACTGAGGTAGGGAAGGTCTAATGCCTTTATCACTCTTTCCTTCAATCTAACCATACTTTCACTGACATGTTCACATGCCACTAGTGTATGCAGCATCCATTCTGTGAGAAATACCAAAGTGCTGGACAAATTGGATCAATGCAATTTCGGACTGTCTATCCAATGTGTTTTAACTACAGTAGTCCAGTAAAGTTTATTTTGACTATTAACCTTCTTACTTTCCCCTAAATTGATAAATGAAACTGTCTGAGTGTGTGCATTTATAAGGTATCTGAAAGTTCAAAATGTATGAGATGGCTTCATGGTATAGGCATGATTATGTTACTTACTATGTAACATTTTGTTTCTGCATCTTTTTTAAAGCACCAAGTGGTGATAACGAAATAATTTCCCATATAAGTCAACATGGTGGAAAATGGCCATACTGGTTTAAAAGAATGGGTAAGTTCTAAATTACTAATTATCTGGAACAGTGGTTCCTGAACCTTTTTGGTAATGAAACTGCTGACACCAGTAGATGAAAATTACAAATTATGTTTTAAAAACTAATTGAGGCAAATTGTTTCATTTGCAGTTAAGCTGACTTATGTTAGCCAACTTTTATTTCTCCTTCATCCACTAGGTGTCACTGGAGTTACACTGGGGAATAGAAGGCGACCACAGGGAGCATGGGCACTTTAAAATAATTAATCAGTGTGACCAACTCCTCCCCTTCTACTTCCCCTCCCAGGCAGTCTTAGATCGTGCCCAAAAGGGAGCAGGTCACATTTGGCTCATCTCCTGGGCTTTTTGATAATTAGGGCATAAAGCAGCAAGTTTTGCCTTTGAGGACAGGCAGATAGTTGCTGCTACTATCTGCCTGCGACGTGGGAGCCTGCCGGAGGGAGCCGGCTGCTGCTTAAGGGTTTGCGCCGGCTCCCTGGCTGACAGAGACCACCGTCTCTGGAGCTGTAACGGGCGCCGCTCACATGCAGCGTGCACCCGATCCTCCCCCAGCCCCACCGCCGACGGCATGGCCGCAGCACTGTGAGTATTACCCTGCCTTCCTATTAGAGGAAGGTCAGAGACACAAACGGCGGTGCAGCAGAGGGTTTTTTAAACCTGGCGCCATTATGGGTGACGGAGCTGCCAGGCGGGGGGCGGAGTTACCGCGCAGTACTTCCCAGCAGGCCTTGGCATACCCCAGCGTTCCTGCAAGTCGCGGCGGCCATCTTGGACATTTGGCGCCGTTTGAACACGCTGCTGGAGGCTCCACAGTTGCGCTGCAGATCTATCCTGACTGCAGTTGGGCGATTCCTGTCCCCTGGTGACCGTCCTGCTGAACGCTCTATCCGGTCTGTGAGTTACAGTGGGGATTAGAGCTAGGTGGAGACAGTTTGGGCTGTGTCTCAAAATTAGAGCTATAGCGCTCCTAGGTATATGCCATAGCGCTGTACAAAGCTCTGTGACAGCTCTTTTACTTTCACTGTCTCTCCCTTCCAGCATAATATATTGCTGCCTATCCTATACCTACTATCTGTGATCAGTCTGGTAGTGTGTGGTGATTGCTGGGTGTTCTGTTGAACCATGGCAGGGGGTAGCTCCAAGAGGGTTACTTGCAAGAAGTGTGCTGTTAAATTTACACCTTCTAAGGAGGGAGACTCTGTATGTGATAAATGCGCTGCTTTACCCCCAGCTCCAGAGTCCCCCGTTCATACCCCTGTTTGGGCATCACAATTAGCTGATGTGATGTCTCATTTAGCTTGCGAGCTCTCTGCAGCTCAAAAGGACAGAGAAACTTCCAGAACTCAACAGGCTTCCTTGACTTCTGCTGTGCAGAGCTTAACAAAGGCCTTGACACCAGCAGAGGGCGCCATTGCTTCATCTTCTAGGCAAAATCCCCCTACCTTACTCAGGAAAAGGGTATTACAGCCCTCTGGGGATTCTGGGGAGTATGACGATATGCCTGATCTGGAGGAGGGCGAATTTGCCCTTCCAGATAATTATGATGATGATGATGATGATGTGGAACCTGAGGCTCAGGCGTTAGTTACGCAAGAGCCGGCCCCAGCCACTCCAGGTCTGGAGGACCTTATACATATGGTAAAGGTTGCCTGCAAGGTGTCAGATGACACAGACATTCCTGCTCGTCCTTCTTTCTTTGGAAAGCGACAAAGGCAGTCACCCACCTTCCCCCCAGCGGAGGAGTTGGATGAACATATATTGCAGGCTTGGAATCATCCTGATAAAAAATTCCAGGTACCTCAGAGGTTTTTGGCTGCTTATCCTCTTCCACCAGAGGGTAGAAAGAGGGTCGAGATTCCTCCAGTAGTGGACTCTTCAGTCTCACGACTGTCCAAAAAGACGGTTCTCCCGGTGCCGGGTGCAACCACTCTTAAGGATACTTCTGACCGTAAGTTGGAGGTAGCCCTTAAGAACATTTTTTCAGCAGCTGGAATTATTCAGCGTCCGGCCCAGGTCGGGTGCTGGGTAAATAAAGCCATGGGGGTATGGGCTTCTCAGATCCTAACAGAGGTCCGTGAGGGCTCTGACCCTGCTTCTATTGTTCAGCTGGCTGAACAGATCCAGGAGGCATCCAATTATTTAATAGACGCCTCTTCTGACGTCTGCATGGTTGCAGCCAAGGTTTCGGCCTTATCTATATCAGCTCGCAGAGCTCTCTGGTTACGCCAATGGCAGGCTGACGCAGAGTCCAAGCGTGCTGTGGAGGCCCTGGCGTTCAATGGGGAGGTTCTTTTCGGGCCAGAGCTCGACAAGTGGATCTCCCAAGCAACGGGGGGTAAGTCCCACTTCCTTCACTCAGCGGCTCCTCCAACTACACGCAGGACCCCTCAAAGGCCCTCCTTTCGGCCTACGACCAGATTCAGAGGTCGTTCCAGAGGCGGAGCTCCATCTAGAGGCTCCAGAGGACGAGGCAGAGGCGCCTCGGCAGCTGTCCAGGAGCCCAAGTCCTCCAAGCCAGCCGCATGACTGTCCACGGTCTCATCTGGGGGATCCCAGAGTCGGGGCCCGACTGCTGTCCTTCTGTCACATCTGGCTGCAGTCTTGTCAGGACTTGTGGGTAAGGGATCTCGTGACCCAGGGTTACAAAATCCATTTCAGGTTAGTCCCTCCAAACAGGTTTTTCAAGACCGGTCTCCCAGTCTCAGGAGACAAGGCGCAACTTTGTCAGCAATCAACAAGCTGCGGACAACGGGAGTTGTGATACCAGTACCCGAGGATCAGCATACTCAGGGATACTACTCCAGTCTGTTCCTTGTGCCGAAGCCGGATGGCTCGGTAAGGCCTATACTAAATCTAAAGGATTTGAATCCGTTTCTACAAGCGGTCAAATTCAAGATGGAGTCCCTGCAGTCGGTGATTCAGGGACTGGAACAGGGAGAGTTCCTGGTATCCTTGGATATCAGGGACGCATACCTGCACATCCCCATCTGGCCTCCTCACCAGGCCTTCCTCCGGTTCGCTATACAGGAACAACACTGGCAGTTCCAGGCCCTGCCGTTCGGTCTCTATCGGCCCCCAGGGTCTTCACCAAGGTGATGGCGGTGATGATGGAGGTCCTCAGGGCACAGGGGATTACCATCATCCCCTACTTGGACGATCTTCTTCTGAATAATCGTTCGAGGGAGGCCCTGTTGTCCAACATACGACTCACCCAGGAGACTCTCATCAGTCATGGGTGGATTCTGAACTTTGCAAAGTCTCAGCTACAGCCGTCTCAACGTCTTCTCTTTTTGGGGATGATTCTGGACACCCAGCAGATGAAGGTTTTTCTACCGCCCGACAAAGTTCAGTCCCTGCAGGTCCTGGTCAGGTCGGTCTTGCGACGGCCACAGGTAACGGTGCACCTTTGCACCAGACTCTTAGGGAAGATGGTGTCCTCCTTCGAGGCGGTACAATATGGCCGCTTCCACTCGCGCCAATTCCAGTTGTCTCTCCTTCACCAGTGGTCAGGGTCTCACCTGCATCTTCAGCAGCGGGTGACCCTGTCTCCTCGAGCCCGTCTGTCTCTGCTGTGGTGACTCAACTCCGAAAACCTGCAAAGGGGCAGGAGGTTCGGCATATGGGAGTGGACTCTCCTCACCACAGACGCCAGCCTTCGAGGCTGGGGGGCGGTAACGCTGGAACACCAGTTCCAGGGTTTATGGTCGAGGCAGCAGAGCTTACTCTCCATCAATGTGCTGGAACTCAGAGCAGTCTACTATGCTCTTCTGCAGGCGGGACACCTGCTGCGGAGCAGAGCAATCAGAGTTCAGTCCGACAACGCCACAGCCGTCGCCTACATAAACAAACAGGGCGGCACTCGGAGCAAGGCGGCGATGAAGGAGGTAAGCAGGATCATCCTCTGGGCTCAGAACCATGCTCAGGCCTGGTCAGCGGTGTTCATCCCCGGAGTAGACAATTGGGAGGCCGACTTTCTAAGTCGGCAACATGCCCACCAGGGGGAGTGGTGCCTCAACCCTCAGGTATTTCAGTCCCTAATACATCGTTGGGGGTGTCCGCAGGCGGATCTGATGGCGTCCCGCCACAACTTCCAGCTCCCAACATACTTCGCGCGGACTCAAGATACTCAGGCCGCAGGGGTGGACGCTCTGGTCGCCCCTTGGCCGTTCCAGTTCATTTACCTCTTTCCTCCCTTTCCGCTGATACCTCGGGTATTACAGCGCATTCGCAGGGAGGGGGTAACAGCGCTTCTGATAGCGCCGGATTGGCCCCGGCGCTCGTGGTACACCAACCTGACGGATCTTCTAATCGACGAGCCGTGGCCGCTACCTCTTCAAGAGGACCTCCTCAGTCATGGTCCCTTCATCTACCCAGATTTAGGACGTCTACATTTGACGGCGTGGCTGTTGAGAGGTCCATCTTGAGACATGCAGGTATCCCTAGGGCGGTGATACCTACAATGATGAGGGCCAGGAAGGAAGTCACCTCCAGACACTATCATCGTATTTGGAGATCCTATGTGGCTTGGTGCGAAAGACGCAGAGTGTCCTCTACTCTGTTCAAGAAGGCTCGGTTGCTCCTGTTTTTACAGGAGGGGTTAAACTCTGGACTTAGACTGAATACACTTAAGGTGCAGGTTTCAGCACTTTCAGTTTTTTCCAGAAACGTATAGCTCTCATTCCGGAAGTCCACACGTTTTTCCAGGGGGTGCTGAGGCTTCAGCCCCCTATTCGTCCACCTACGGCTCCCTGGGACCTAGAGTTGGTCCTCAGGTATTTGAGGTCATCGATATTTGAGCCGTTAGAAGAGGTGGATCTTCGATATCTCACTTGGAAGGTGGTTCTTCTTTTGGCTCTGGCCTCGGCCAGGCGCATTTCGGAACTGGGGGCGCTTTCTTGTCGCTCACCGTTCCTCCAGTTTCACCCGGACAGAGCAGAGCTCCGTACCAGTCTCTCCTTCCTTCCAAAGGTGGTCTCAGCGTTCCACGTGAACCAACCCATAGTGGTTCCAGCATTCACAGAGGCTTCACCTGAGGATAGGTCCTTGGATGTGGTGAGGGCCCTGCGGATTTATGTCTCTCGCACGGCCTCTCTTCGCAAGACGGAGGTCTTGTTTGTTACCTACGACCCAGTGCGTCGTGGATGGCCAGCTTCGAAGCAAACGCTGGCTAGATGGATCCGTCTGACAATTCGTCAGGCATACCTTGCTGAGGCTCAGACGCCTCCTACTAACATAGGTGCGCACTCCACTAGATCGGTGGGTCCTTCATGGGCGGCTGCCCGTGGGGTCTCCTTGCAACAGCTCTGTCGTGCTGCGACATGGTCAGGTCGGCACACCTTTGTGCGCTTTTATAGGTTTGATACCTTTGCGGCACCAGCTTCTCAGTTTGGCCGCTCTGTGTTAAGGGGATCTCAGCGCTCACCCACCCGGGTTGAAAGCTCTGGGACGTCCCCAGTGTAACTCCAGTGACACCTAGTGGATGAAGGAGAAACAGGGATTTTGTACTTACCGTAAATCCTTTTCTCCGAGTCCACAGGTGTCACTGGACGCCCACCTCAGCGCTGTTCTCCACCTGTTACGTTCAGTGTTAGGTTCCTATTGGGTAACCTCTGGAGTTTTCCCTTGTCAGGGTTATTTAAACATGGTTATTACACACCTGTCTCGTCTGGTTTGACTCTGTGTGTGTGTTTGTTTTTTCATATATATATATTTTTCTACTATACGTATTGAATGATGTTATGTTGTGATGAACCTCCTCTCGGATGTGTGTTATATCTTTCTGCTCCCTTTCGGGCACGATCTTTATGACTGCCTGGGAGGGGAAGTAGAAGGGGAGGAGTTGGTCACACTGATTAATTATTTTAAAGTGCCCATGCTCCCTGTGGTCGCCTTCTATTCCCCAGTGTAACTCCAGTGACACCTGTGGACTCGGAGAAAAGGATTTACGGTAAGTACAAAATCCCTGTTTTCTTTTAGCATACTGTAGCTGATTTTATTTTATTTACAGATTCTTGTGACACAGATATTTTGATGTACGAATATTTACAGATTCTTGTGACACAGATATTTTGATGTACAAATGTGTCCTGAGATGTAGTTGCAATCTAATGGTATATGAATTATTTGTATTGCATGTATATGTTTACAATAATTTTCATAATTTTAGAGAACATCACAAAGCTTGGCGATTATACCCTAAAACTTCAAGTTGTTTTAAATGAAAGTAATGCTGACAGTTATGCGGGAAAAGCTCTGCCATGTAAAAGGATCATGTTTAAAGTTGTGGGTGAGTATGTGTATTGTGTTTTGTAATGTTACTTCTAGATCTGTTATATTATTTGTTAATTTTTACTTGTAGTTTCCCAAAATTGAATTTGTATGAGAACACCGTTTTCGACAACAAACAATTTTGGCTACATTTGATTTTTCCATTTTGTCAAAGCCTATTGTAAGCAGTCGTTCAGGTGTCTAACATACTTTTTTTTTTAAATGGTTATACTATATTAACTTTTGTATATGATACAGTTCATTGGAGACAACATGAGCAATGGGTATAAGCCCTTCTGCTTCTAGTTGGCTGTTAATAATAACAGGACAATTCCATGTTCTCTAGTCTATGGGGGGGTATTCAATCTCAGACGCTATTTCCGTTTGGGAAAACAGCGGCTGCTGTCTGTTCAATGCTGCCATTTCCGACTGCATTGAAGGCAGGTTCCGACAAAACAGATCCGACTGGCTGCAGTTTGTCAAATCCACGTCCGTTTTCATTCACACGCCCACTTTCCTACACTCGACGGCCGGGAAAATAAAATTCCGGCTGTTGAGTTTCACTCGAGCTGAGCGAAAGCGGCTGAGGATTCCGACTGTCGGAGTTCCTGTAGGTTGTGACTACAGACACATATAGTGAAATTAGCAGTGCTGCAGACTTGGCAGGCATCACAGAACCATCACAGAGATAAGCATTCACAGAACTGAGAAGTAAAGAGGGTGCACCCAGAATGGCTAAACTCTGCCTTAAAAGTCTAACTGAAACAGCCCAGTCATGGAGTGTGAAAAACCAGAACAACTGGCTTCTAAATGCCCATACACACTAGGCAATATTGTGAACAATTTCACTTATAAAGGGTATGTTCAGATCCTTGTTAATGACGGTCAAGCTGCAGCATGACTGTCACCTCCTCCCTGCTGGGTTCCCGTTGCCACCGATGTTGATGTTGGCAGGGATCGGCTAGTGTTTAGGGGATTTAGAACTCCATATACATATTATAAGCTTGCAGTTTGTTTTAGCACTATTTGCAATTGTAAAGCGCAACGGAATATAACACTATAACAAATTGTAAATAAATACTACTTTCATACTTCACTTTCACAAGTCAACAAATTAATATCAAGCTCACTCAAAATATAAAAAAGTTTTTTTGTTACTCACAAAGTAATGCTGTTTTGCATATATTTAGCAAAACAATATTAATTTTAAGACCACAAGAATGATAAATATAATATTATATTAACCACAATATATTTTGCCTATAGTAAAATAATGCTGTCATTATGTTTTGTATATAGCCAAAAAATTATAGATTAAATTTGTATTTGTTTTTTTCTGTTTTGATTATTGTTTTATTTAAGAGGGTAAACCTTTTAAGTTTTCTGTGGATGCTATGGATACTACAATTCGAGTTGGAATTCCATTCAACATTCCATTAAACATGCAAGATGAATATGGACATTCTACATTGCCTGCAGCTGACCTCAGTCCAAACCTGGAAGCTAGGTAACATTTGTGTCTGTGGTGAATGTTTTATACGTGTATGTATCCTGAAAGCTTAGGATGAACTGTTGAAGCCAGAAATTGTTGCAGGTACGTGAAACCCGTAATGTCTTTTCCAAGTGGTTTCTTCTTTTTTCCCTTGGGTATTTTGGCTCTTGCGATCTTTCTTCCTGCTTCTTTTACCATGTGTTTATTGTATCTATGTACGATTTACACTACTAAGATTGTATGCTTTTCAAATGCAGCTAAATTTTTAATCTAATGTAACGGTTTTGTTTTATCCAGTGAACTTTCACTTCACTATGAAGAGCTAAGCACAATTCCACGATTGATTATTAAGGGCGTGACTGCTAGAGGACAAGTGAAATCCCAGGGCAAGGTATAATAGATCACAAAACACACTTAATTGTGCTGATTGTCTTCTAGGGAATGTTAGTTTTTTGTCCGGTACTTGTGTAGTTTCACAGCGCCAACATGGCGCCGTGCTACTTCCGGGTTCTACGCTCGCCACAAACCATCTAAAATAAACTAACTTAACTCCATGCCAACATGGATAGTTCCTACCCCCACTATCCATGTTGGCATGGAGTTGATTTTAGATAGCGTAGCGAGCGAAACGAGCCCCGCACAGGGGACTCAGACGCCATGCTGGCGCCGTGAATCTACACAAGTACCTTTTTGTCCTGTTATGTTAGAGAAATACATCACATCAAGTTTGTACAAAGCACAGCACTAAGACTTTATGCAATGCAGTTTTCTCTACATTGACAGTAATCACTGCATGTCAGATAAATAGAAGGTATGTAGTGCATACTGCCCCACAAGGAGCCATCTGTTTTTTCAGTCCTTTTATTTTGACTGACCTAGACGCAGCCCAGGGAAACCAGACTAAGGGGGTGAACAAGCAGACAGGATTCAATGTCCCGTCTGCAGCGGGACGAGAAGGGGCGTGGCCACGAGCTGCCCCCGGGAAGTGGCGAGCTGCGGCTGGGAGCTCGTCACTTCCCGGCCGTTCGGGCTCGTTCTGCCGAGATACCCCGTTCAATGCTGTCAGGAAATACAGCATTGCATAGGGCCCTGCAGTCATCTCCCCTGTCGGGAGATGGCGGCGGGTGATTGTATACCCCCCCTCCTAAGCATCAGATTTTTTTTTTCCTTTCCTTTCTCAGCTTCTCTTGCTGCCCATCTCTTTCTCCCTTTCTCCCTTACTCTCTTTTCTGTTAGCATCTCCTGCTTTTGTCCTACACCTGTTGTATTTCTAGTTAATATTCTCAGTGTGATTTTTGTTATTTGTTAAGTTTACACTATGACCAGGAGACCATGATTGTGGGGTCCATATGTTATATTGAAATACTTCATCAGTATAGTGTATAATAGTGTAACATGTCCCAGGTTTTACTAGGTTCTAGCTCAAAATTGCTTTTTTTAAAACCCACAGGCACGGGGGTGTAAACAACTGTGCCCTGGGCATATTAAGAACCTGTGTATTACAGCAGTGTTGTCTGCATTATGAAGGGCACCGATTTGCGGAAATTACACGGATTTGCATCTGAGTAGAGAATAAGTGTTAGGGTGTCAATAAAAAATGGCTATTTGACAGTTCAATGGATGTACAATTGTCAACAGCGGTGTCACTTACCAGTCTTGTAGTTGTGCAAAAAGTATTTAATCAGGCAGCATGGCAGGGTACAGGTACAATGGTCCGCCTCTGGGACCTTTGTCAAGATGTCTGACAGAAACTAATGCATCTCTATTTATGCTCATAGTGACCCGGAAGAGTTTGTTAGGTGATTAATAGCTTATTTACTGTAGCTGTTTAAGAGCTTCTTATCCATATAGGTATCATAACTATGGGTTCAAAACATGTATACTAATTGTTATTCCATTAGCGCCATGCAGAAATTACAGTATTTGAACATATAATCTATATGTACATCACCTGCGGGTCACAGTTTCCTCGGTGGACCACATGGTGGAACGCACGCCAGCAGAAACAGACGTGCCTCATCTAGATCTGCAGAGCACTTTCCCCAGCCTGTCGGGGTTTCTTAGTTCATGACTTCCCTGTGTTTTCAACCCGGAAGTGCTTGGCTGTATGCATTCCAAATGCGCTCCGTCTGAGAGCCGCGCACTTCCGGGATGAGATCACCCGGACGTCATGTAACTAAGAAACCCCGACAGGCCTGGGAATGTGCTCTGCAGATCTAGATGAAGCACGTCCGCTTCCGCTATATATATATATCATTTAAATCAAAATCCTACCCAGAAGTGGTATTGAGTAGGCAAAAAAATAACATTAAAGCCCAAATACAGTAAGTTAGACATAATTGCAGAATGGTTTTATACCAGTGTCATTTAAATGTCTGAGTATGTATTATGCAAATTGACAAACTATGGGGGATTTCAATCACCAGTGTTCATTTACAGCATTTAATTGTATCACTGAGAGCTATCCACTTGCCTCAGGTATGCGAAACCAAATATTCGAAATAAGACCCATTCTTTTGGGATAGGGCTGCGACCTCGAAAACAAATGTTTTACTGAAACTGTTTTCACAAGAGAATTTTTTCTTTGTTAGATTTCTCTTCAGTTAGTCATCTTCATAGGATTGCCCAAAACAAAATATAGCATAATTTACAATTTTGTTCCTTGGTAGTATGTGGCACTTCCATAACATTCAAGTTGGCTTTTGGGTTGTTGGGCAACGCGCGCTTCAAGACCCTGGGGTCCTCTTGAATAAAGTGTACTGCCCATATTTAATATGCCTGTTGCACCTAGACTTCTAGATGGATATATATTGTATTATTATTAGTACTAAAAGGCATGTTGATTTATTGTCATCAGTGCTGGCAGACTTCTTTAATATTGCTTTTTAACATATAGTTATGACACACACTCCCTTTGAGCAGCCAGGCACTCATGACAGTAAATTATAGAATCCCTGCTGCTCTCCATAGGCACTCCCCGCAGGAATTACACATGTATTGAGAAAGAGAGTCGCCACAATTTCTAGTACTTAACTATCATAACACCGCCATATACTGTAGCTGAAAAAGCTCTTGGTTTGTTAAGCTGTACACTCTCTTTAATATCCAACGTAACAGGGAGTCTGATGGCTAAAGAGTATTTCCATCCGGGAAGAATAACCACTTAAGCTCTTTTTGTACTTATTGGATATGTCTGTTATCTAATTTTATCTAATTTTAACAGAATATCACTCTGAAAGTGACTCTGCCTGGTTTAAGAGAAGACCATCAGACCCTGAATTTAAAGTTGTTTCCTGGTATGTATGTTTAGGGTTCAAGACTTCCTGCCATTTTACTAAATTCCTAAAATCCATCTTGCACTATACATTAGTTTTTGTATATTTTTTTAATCTATATTCCATTGTATCAAGTGAAAGATTTACTTGAAAAATACATATGCGTTATTTTGCAATTTTGATATTTAAGGTCCGGTGGTCGTAGTTAGGATATAAAAAAATGTATTGAAACATTCATATTGGTACGGCGCCCATCGCATACCATACTTATTGGTATGCGATATTCATATTAAATTAACAGGACTGCTTGTCCAATGAAATATCGCATAGCATTGCATGCGATGCGATTTTTAATTGTACAAGCACCCTCAGGGTGCTTACCATGTTAAATGCACCCCCACTATCAACGCCAACCCAAAGCGTGGCGGTACGCGTCCTCCGACCTTTTCATACCCCCACTATCCACGTCGGCATGGAGTTTGGATTTTAGATAGTGTGGCGAGCCCCGCGAGGGACGCGGAATACGAGCCTGAAGCGTGGGGATTGCTGCGAGCCCTGCGTAGCCCAAAGCGTGGCGAGCGGGAGCGGAACACATGTAAAGTAATCAGTGTCCCCTCGCTGCGCTAGCCACGCTTCGGGCTCGGCTCGCTGCGCTCGCCACACTATCTAATGTCAACTCCACGCTGACGTGGATAGTGGGGGTATGAAAAGGTCGGAGGATGCGTACCGCCACCCCTCGCGGGTTCGCTATGCTCGCCACGCTTTGGGTTGGCGTTGATAGTGGGGGTGGCGTTGCCAATGGGGGTGCATTTAACATTGAAAGCACCCATCAGGGTGCTTGTAAAATTAAAAATTTAATCGCATCTCATGCTGCTATATTGCATGCGATGCGATTGTATAAGGTGTACTACAATCAAAATATTGGGCGCCGTGCTAGGAAACAAGTACATACAAGTATATACAAGCAACTAGAATGACCTTACTATATACTGTATGCGGGAACATTTTGTGGTATATAATCCAACATTTGGGCTCTTTGAATTTATTAGAGATTGAAATGGATTGTGAAGTAGAGTAAGATCTGTATATTTAAAAGTGACGCTATCCACACCATTTCCCATTAATGTACTGTGCTGTTTTAAATAAACTTTTTTTGAATTGTTGCTTTATAAATAAGTGTGTACTGTTGCTTTAAAATCTATTACATCACATTTGTAGGACCACCAAAATCTATCAAAGTGACACCAAGTACCGATACTCTAATTATTGACAATGGATCATCTTTTCCCTTTCGGATTGAAATCTTAGATGAGGCAGGAAATGTTACATCTCAGCCAAAGCTAACTGTTTGTTGTAAGGTAGGTCTATAGCATGTCTGAGTTCTAGTACTTGCTTTCAATTGATTGTTAGACAGATTAATAATGGTTTGTTACATAATTTTATATATACTTTTGTTTTTTAAATAAATTGCTTAATATTTTCTTACCATAGTTTACAGGGGCTCCAAAGCTTCCTGTCTATAGTCTGGATTGCAGCAATACCGGAACTGGTATTTTGACAGGATGCCCTATTCGTATTCAAAACCTAAAGAAAATGCAGATTTTGAAAGCCAAAATTGAAATTCCTGTAAGTATGTTCCTTATTAAATATATTTTAGTTAAAATTGCTGTTTCAAGGCAGTTTTGCAATTAATCTTGATGTAACATAGTAATTAAGAAAAAATATGTTAGTCCTTCAAGTTCAACCTATCTGACTTGTAACTACTGACTTGAGTAAGTCATATCTATATGATTCCCGTAGTGCCCAAAAATGCATCGAGTTTTAATTTAAATTCATTAACATTAGTTGCTCTAATTACCCCCACCGGCAATGAGTTCCAGAATTTTACTGCTCTAATGGCGAAGAATTCTCTTAACTCAGTACGGACTTTCTTTTCCTTTAGCCTCAGTACATGCCCATGTGTCCTAAGTCTAGGCCTGTTAGTAAACAAATTATCTCTCAGCTCCATATGGTTCCCAAACCTGTATTGAACACACTAATCATATCACCTCTCAACCTCCGTTTCTCCAGTGAAAACATATTCAGCCTGGCTAACCTATCTTTGTATTCTAGTGATTCGAGTCCTTTTACTAGCTTAGTTGCCCTTCTCTGTACCTGTTCCAGTTAATTTATGTCCTTTTTAATGTGTGGTGCCCAGATTTGAACACCGTATTCCATGTGTGGTCTCACCAATGCCTTGTAAAGAGGCACTTGGTATAACTGGAATCCATTCTCATTTTAATGCATGCCAGTGTCCGGTTTGCTTTTGCTGCTACATTTGAGCTGTGTGCACTAATACACAATTTTTCATCTATGAATGCCCCCAAGTCCTTCTCTACAGCAGAATTCCCTATAATAACTCCATTTAGCCTATAAGTAGCTTGTTCATTTTTGTTCCCATAATGAATTACTTTACATTTACAGTATCAACATTAAACTGCATATTCCACCTTTCCGCCCACTTTGTTGTGTATCCATATCCTCTCCTGAGTTAATTTCCTTACTCAATTTTGTGTCGTCCACAAATATTGCAATTTTACTCACTATGTCACTTCCTATATCATTAATAAATATATTAAACAGGGTGGGTCCCAATATTGCACCTTGCAGGACTCCACTTTGGACCATACCAAACTTTTATATATATTATTGTATATACATACAAGGGGGTTGAAATGGCACTTGTATTCAAAACGATTAGTCTATGTTTCAACGCCTCAAGGGCATTTTCCTCAAGACAGTTTGGTACCGTACAAAAAGAAGAACCCTTAAGATGCGGGCTGCACATTTAAATACTTACCCGTCCACTTGAATTTGCCTGGTGGGCCAGGTGCAGTGAGAGTTCTGCTTCCGGATCGCGGCCGTGGCTCCCCCTGCTGAAGTCATCCCTGCTGGCCCCTTGCCTTGGCAACCTGCCTCTTCTAGGGGTGCCGTCCCCGGCCACCATGCAGGACCCTGGAAGGGAAACAGAATGGATATATATTAACTACAGTTTCTGGGGCCTCATCCCATTTTAAAAATATATAAGCTAAAAGTGAGCTTGGAGCCATGAAAGGCTGGGGAATGCAGCAAGTCACTATGGCTGCAGCCTCATGCAGGGAGTATAAGCGCTCGGACAGTGCTGCTGCCCACTGGTGAGTAAGGGCTCGGGAGACCAGCTGTGCATCCTCTTACCCCCTCACTTCTGGAGGGCAATCATTTGCTCCACTTTGACGCTCCCTCCCGCTGCAGGCTCAGCTGCATGGAGCTGCTCTGCCCGTGAGCAGCTGGAAGCTCCCACACCTGTCTGCAGTATCATGGACATAGGACTCCCCGCAGACTCCATCAGCACTGGCTCTCCCAAGCCACTGCGGGGTCTGCGGCCCATTGTTAAGTTGGGTATCCAATGTCTGGCACTGACCACATTTTAAGTGTCCACCAAGATAGGGGAGCACACGCATGCAATGTGCTGCGCTCTCTTCATCTAGCGGCTGCATCAGCAGCAGTGAACTGAAGCCAATTTAAAAGGGGCTTTTGGAGGCATTATTTGTAAATGGCATTATTTTGGGCATTGTGTGAGGGACACATTATGTATAAGCAGGAATACTGGGGCATTACGTTGTGTGGCATAATATGCACCAGACATTACGGTGTGTGGCAAGTTGTGTAATGGGCATATCGGTGTGGCATGTGTAATGGGCAGAACTGTGTGTGGCATAATGCGTAATGAGCATTATACTTTGCGGAATCCTGGCGCATTATGCCCATGTCGCTCTAGCTGGAGCAGTGTATATAAGTGGCACTGTTGTGTGGTGTAATATGAACTGGTCCTATTATGTGGCCACGCCTCTTCCCCACAAAACCATGTCCTACATTCCTATTTTCAATATTGTGTATTTTCTAGTATATGTGTATCTTGCTTTAAGTGAGTGGGCCAATTGATACTTTCCCCTGACCCACAACTGATTGTAACCCCCTCTGGATTTTCTGCTGGCTGAGGAGCACGCTAGCACCCCCCAAAATCATTTTTTCCCCCTGAAATTAGCATTAGGGGTCATGACCACACCTCCCAAGCTTAGGTCGCACCACAGCTAAATAGCTTTCTCCAGAGTAATGCTTGCCATAGGTTGCACAATTAGTGCAATTTATGTGCAGTATACAGTAGATGAGAGCAGGAGCAGTCACATGGTAACCAGTGTGCCACTATACAATGCAAGATGTACTGTAAAGAATACAATCTTTATTTCACAGCATGTATTCAGCTAAATGACAGTTTAGACAGTTTTTCAACAATTGTCATGGTTGTCTATTCTCGTTCTGCTGATTTGAACAATTATCATTCAGTGTATGGCTATTTTTAAGATCTGAAAGTTTTTTTATGTAGTATTTTGAGAAAGTAGATAAAAGTTGGAAAATTATTCAAGAATAGGTTTTGTATATTTTTTTTTTTACATGCAGGGTTGCAAAGAAATAAAATCAGTGGAAAAATCAATTAAACTTCAACCAAGCACCAATATTGCAAAACTTCAGATACTTAGTGTTGATGGTCAAAAAGCCATTCAAATTAAACATAATGATGAGATTAAGTGGATTGCTGGAGACACCATGCAAAATCTTATTTTTCAAATGTATGATGAGGGGGATAGAGAAGTCCTTATCACACCAGCACTTGCAGAAAAAATCAAGGTAAAACATGATGATTATTACTATTTTAAACCTACATTTGCATTGATCTTAATCGGGAATACTATATATGGGTTTATGAGATGATACAGGTACTGTTTAGTTTATATATTTTTTTCACTTATTCTATTTTCTGTTTTTATATTCTTGTATACAGTGGTATTAGATAATGTGACTAGATGAACATCTAAACTGCAGTAGATATGATTTACCGAGTGGATATTATTTGGGCAAAGTATTTGATATTTATTTTTTCCTTTTTTAAAACATGTTAAATAAAGTGTTGAATTCAGAACTCTTAGAAATAAGATCATAAGGGGGGAAAAAGTACTAATAATGAAATTATAAAATAATCTTTGGATGCAGCTGCTCTGTGAAAATATGGTAATGATCCAAGAGACGTCTTGTGAATAGGCATCACCTGCATGCTTCCATGATCAGCTGCTGTATCCAAAGACGCAGCATTGGATCGTGAATATCGGTAATATGAGTAACCCTCATGTCACTCAGTAGGGCCAATATTTTCATGCAGGACAAGTGTAGCCACATTGGAAGAAGCTCTCACTAACCTTGAAAATGTGGCCATCACAATCCTAATTCAAGAATGCTCATGCCCACCATCTCCTCAAGAATTTTCTCTATGAACCCCCCCCCCCCCCCCCTTCCCCTCCAGTGGATAGCTAGACTGTCAGACAGAGGGGGAACTCTGTAAGTCAACACAGGATCTGGTGTGCAGTACGAGTCCTGCGAATGGGCATAGCTGCTTGGGGCTAGTGGGGTCCCAGATCCAGGTCCTTTAGTAGGTCACAAATACATACCTCCCAACATGACCCTCTCCAGGAGGGACACATTGCTCTGTTTCTGGACTTCCCTCATAATGTATGATTGCCATCACCTGTTTCACACAGGTTAATTGATTAGAAAGGTGCTTCAACACAGGTAATGGCAATCATTAATTAATGGAGAAGTCCAGAACAGATCAATGTGTCCCTCCTGGAGAGGGTCATGTTGGGAGGTATGCAAATATGCCTATAAAGTTATTGGGTCTGTTCCACTGCCTAGCCTGAAAAGAGTTGGTATCTGTCTCCTCCCCCCCCCCCCCCCTCCACTTAGGCTCCAGGCTAGGATGGAACATATTCCGTTCACTAGTCCTTGTAGGCACAACTGAGCTACTCAGTGACCACAAGTCTCTCCCAGAATACAATGAGCAAATGGTGTCCCTCTAGAGATATTGGTGTTGGCCCCCTCAAAATGTTGCCATATAGCCCACAAAGTTCTGGCTATCTCCCTTTCCCATCTATTTAAATTAGTACTGTGGGGGTGAGTGCAGGATAAAGATCAATCTGAACATGTCTGATTCCTGGCCTAATATGCCTTCAGCATCAGAGCAGAGGAGTATTGGAGGTTTTTTTTATGCTTGGAATGGAAGATTGACAGAAAAGTTTGTTTAACCTTTTGACCTAAAGTTTGAGGTTGCACAGCAAAACGTCATGAAATTGGGCTGTAATGGATGTGTTGTATGTTATGTGACCAGAATGTGATTACTTTTTAATCCATGTTTTATAATAGACAATATATTAAGTATTGTAATAAGTTGTGTTACAAGAGTTTCCCATAAATAGTAAATGTACAGTATATGTTCTTTACCTGGGTACCCACTGCCATGTTAAGAATGGTTAGTAATGTGTTTGTCGTGTGGCTAACAAGCTTTTGTACTTCTGTGAAGGACATTACTCTGACTTCATTGTTATCAATATGTGTAAAATAATGCAGCAGTCTGTGTAAAGACATTGCATATTCAAAAATCCCACGTGTGTGATGAATGCGATTGTGTATAGTGACATTCAAAATAAGGGGTTCCGATGCCCCCACCACTGCTACCATTTATTTGGGGTTGGATAGCTACTGAGGATTTACTGACCTTACATTTAGACTTTTAGGGGGATCCCGGTGGTTCTGAAGAAAGTTCTGACATTTTTACCGTAGTGTAAAGCTTTTACCTTCATTTTCACACCTGCCCACAAAGCGTTCAAATAAAAACACCCAAATTCACAGTACTCTGACGAAGAAATGTAAGTTTAAAATTGAAATGCATAGGTTATTCACAATGGCAGTTCACACAACCTCTTGTAGAATCAAACGCGCACATCTGCAACAAAATGCAGGGTAACACATGATTAGTGCATAGATAGAGTAGCAATGCTGGCAGCAAATATTAAACAAAAATCAGTGTTGACACAGCAATATTGTAGTGCATCCACTGTGTGGCCCATTTTCTCCAGGGGAACAGAGAAAACATGCGCAGTAATGCACTTTGCATCCAGATCTGATGTCACAGCAGTGATGTGACTCCTGCATTGCCCAGCAGTTAATGAAGGGAGACCGCACGGAGCGCACTCCTTCCAACAGTTTTATTGCTCTTCGCTAGTTTTTTTCACTTTTATTCTGCAATTTAAATTCTGCTAATTTTAGCTATTTTATATAAAAGTTCACAATTTTCTTGTTTTATAAAGATGAAGAGGAAACTTTTAAGAGACCTCCCATATTAAGAGTAGCTAATCATATAGTGTGCCATTGTATCCATCACTGTGGTGTGAGAGAGTGATTTTTGCTGCGATTTTAGCAAAGCTTAGGGGTATATTTAATAGATGTCGGATACATTCTGGAATTCTTTTGACGGATTGGATCTGGCATCCATTATTCGTTGCAGTGGCCAAATCCGGAAGTCTGATTTGGCCGCTGATTGCTGCACACCCAGTCGATGTGGGAGGCCGCAGGATCGCCCGGGAGGCAGCAAGACGCGGGCCAGGTGAGATGCTCTCACCCGGCTCAGCGTCGACAGGTGATCGCAGCGGGTGGGTACGGGAGGCCAGGACAGGAGGACGGCGCCGTGTAAGCTGCTGCGGCGCCATCCTCCCTGCCTCAGTCCAATATCGGAATCCCTTCCGACCTATTAATGTCGAAAACTGCCGTCTTTCCAGCAAGACAGCAGTTTCGACATCAATTGAATATGGCATGCGGTCAATTTACCTACAATCAAAATCCTGATGGTCAAAATACCGCCAATCATTGACTGACGGTTAAAATAGTCAAAATACCAACTTGCACATACTTTACCATCCCAGTGGACATGGAGGGGGAATATAATAGTGTGCTGAGTGCATCGAGGCACTGTGCCTGAAGCATGGGGTTCATGTCGACCTATGTCAACATACAGACCCAAAAAATATGAAAAAAAGTGTCTAATTTTTGACCTGTCTATATTTTAAATGTCTGTATTTTGACCATGTCGGTATTTTGACCGTCTGTCAATTGCTGTCGGGATTTTGATTGTAGGTAAATCATACCGAACCCTTGAATATACCCCTTAGTGAGGAAACACCTGCATATAATTGAAATTTTTTTTTTTCTGTACAACTGAAATAGGTTAATTGGACACCCAGTGTCAGCAAGGAGAGATTGTTAAAAGGGCTTTTACCTGATGTCGATGTGGCGACTTCAGTTACCGACGTTCGATACTGCCAAGTGACTTTTCATGATGAAAATGTTTCTTTGGAGAGTGCATTCACAGTCAGGTATGTTTTACTGTACTTAACATTTTACTTTCAAAGAGCATACAGATGGAGCCGGGATCATCCTTGGCTGGCGCTCGCCAGATCCCTTTCACTGGCGAGCGCCGACGATAGAGACTGGGACGCGCGTGCGTCTCATGGCAGCTGGGCAGCATCTCCCTGACCGTCTCCGCTTCAGGGAGACGCTGCCCAATTCGGTGGGGGGGGGGGGGACAGGTGGCGACGGCAGGAGACAGCGGGGACCCCAGCCAAGCTCCGTTGCCACGGGGCGCGCAAGCCCCTGGCGGTAGCTGGCCGCTGGCGTTACAATCGCCATCCCCTGCAAGGATGAGCCCGGCTCCATCTGTACATTAGGACTTTTTAATGCCATGCCTGGGGTATTTTTATGCATTCATAAGCAGTCAATTGTGTGTTAAGCTGATTAATCGATAAGCTTTTCTATTTCATTATTCTATTATTTATTTATAAATAATATATATGTTGCTGATGTAACTTTGTTTTGAAATGTGAGTCTAGAAATATCTTCTGCCGCATCATATTTTATCTCTGTAAAGTTTGCTACAATGATGAATAACAATACTTCAGTCTACAGATTCTGCATTTTAATAGTAATGCTCAAACTGTATAATTTTGATTGTTATAACACCTTCAGTATTGAAACGGTCTTGATGTGGTCTCATTCCAACATTAATATCAATAATTACTTATGCAGAACCCACACTAATTATGCCTGCAAATTGTAATAAATTGTTGGACAATTTGCTCTTCACAATGAGGGCAGCTAAATATTCTTAACCCTTTATTGGTCACATTGCCTTTGTTTTTTCTCGTGGATGCATTACTCCAGTTTCACCACCAGATGGTGATGGTCGGTTTCCAAAAAGGCTGAATTTTGACAGATGTACAGCAAGATGACATTAAAAAAAATTCCTGATGTAGTTGTAGCTATTTGGCAATAATATCAATAAAAGGTTATGGTGGTTCCCCAAAACATCATTAATATAGATACAGCAGTGATAGATAGATAGATTATAATCCAGCACAATACTTTAGGTATTAGAACGAAAGAAGAGTCTTTCATCCTTCTACATTTCATCCATACGCCACCTTCAAATTGTTTGTCCTGTCTCCTCTGACTCCCAAATGTTAAGCCCCTGCATGTGAATAGTGAAATATCGTTTAATAAGATACATGTCAGTGAATATCAACAAATACTTCCACCATCTACCAGATGGGGTATCATAACGGCATGTGTGGATATAGATAAGCACACCTAGATTCTTTTACACGTGCCCAAGCACCTCCTGGGAACCAAAATCTTCAGCAGTGTCTTGGAGCAACCAGAGTTCCACAGATATTCCCAACAAACTTTGTTCCCTTTTAAGTGCAAAGTACAGTGTGTGTGTGTATATGTGTGTGTGTATGTATGTATGTATGTATGTATGTATATGTATAGTCCATAGAGCAAACGCACACGCTGACTGTTGATAGGGACCGTGCCAGGTCAAGGGAATGATATGTAAACGTCCTGTGTGTAATCCCAAACGGGTAACAGAACTGACAGCACCAGTCATTAAAGATCCAAATCAGATAAAGGAATGCAGGTTTAATAGATCCAGCTCACAACAATCCGGAGCATAAATGGACACCCAACAGGCAGATACAATGTTAATACATTACTCGTCTCCTCGACGGCCGTTTCGGTGCATGGCACCTTCATCAAGAGGGGTCATCAAGACACTGAACTCAGGACCTAAAATTTAAAGGGTATCCGATGACATACTCACCTGGCGGCACTCAGATCATCAACCTCAGGTGCAGCGGTCGCACACTCCGATCACCTCTCGCGCCGTAGCAGAATGTACACAGCGTCACCATATACCGGAAGTACAGGCGGCGGTGTGGAACCAATCCACCGCGCGCAGCATAGAGGGAAGGAGAAGTGGTTCCACTGTCCCCGGAAGTGACCGGGTCGCAAGGCGGTTGTCATGGTAACCAACCCACATTTACAATACGTGCTTAAAAGTGAACCAAATTACCATATTGAGGATAAATAAACACTACTGTGGGAAGACATAGAAACTGTGTATAAAATAAAGAAAAATTGACGAGTCAAAGAATGAAAGATTGAAAGATATATGCATGTGCACAATGCGTCCCTGTAGTTCCCTTACATCAGGGAGCAGGTGACCGATGTATGTTCACGCATAAATGCACAATCAATCAATACTGCCTGCAGGTACAATGGACAATCACAAAGGCTAGATTTTTGATAGCCTTTGTGATTGTCCATTGTACCTGCAGGCAGTATTGATTGATTGTGCATTTATGCGTGAACATACATCGGTCACCTGCTCCCTGATGTAAGGGAACTACAGGGACGCATTGTGCACATGCATATATCTTTCAATCTTTCATTCTTTGACTCGTCAATTTTTCTTTATTTTATACACAGTTTCTATGTCTTCCCACAGTAGTGTTTATTTATCCTCAATATGGTAATTTGGTTCACTTTTAAGCACGTATTGTAAATGTGGGTTGGTTACCATGACAACCGCCTTGCGACCCGGTCACTTCCGGGGACAGTGGAACCACTTCTCCTTCCCTCTATGCTGCGCGCGGTGGATTGGTTCCACACCGCCGCCTGTACTTCCGGTATATGGTGACGCTGTGTACATTCTGCTACGGCGCGAGAGGTGATCGGAGTGTGCGACCGCTGCACCTGAGGTTGATGATCTGAGTGCCGCCAGGTGAGTATGTCATCGGATACCCTTTAAATTTTAGGTCCTGAGTTCAGTGTCTTGATGACCCCTCTTGATGAAGGTGCCATGCACCGAAACGGCCGTCGAGGAGACGAGTAATGTATTAACATTGTATCTGCCTGTTGGGTGTCCATTTATGCTCCGGATTGTTGTGAGCTGGATCTATTAAACCTGCATTCCTTTATCTGATTTGGATCTTTAATGACTGGTGCTGTCAGTTCTGTTACCCGTTTGGGATTACACACAGGACGTTTACATATGTATATGTATATATATATATATATATATATATATATATATATATATATATATATATATATAATGGAAATACAATACAGGTACTAAAGATTTAAACAAGACCCTTTGAGTGCCGCTGTTTCTTCTATCTATATATATATATATATATATATATATATATATATATAGATAGATAGATAGATAGATAGATACGGGGGGGCCCCTTCCTCGTATTTTTCCCCAACTTTTCTTCGATTTCCTCACACATCTGACAGTGGTTTGACAGATGACACTAAACAATGATATACAGGTTTGATGTCGATGGCGCTGTCTGTCTTCAAACACGGGTAGTTATCAATCTGCCAACAGATGGTGGTATTTCGTGACGCACAGACACTAGACATATATAGATGATATGAGAGATTAGAATAAATGTACTTTATAACTATATATATATATATATATTTATATATATATATATATATATATATATATATATATACACACACATACAGGGGGGGATGGGCGGCACTCACATGGATTTCCTCAAAAAACACTACCACACAGGTAATGAGGTCGACGTTTCGGACGTCACTCCTTTATCAAGACAAGAACAACAAATACATCACAAGCACATACCTATATACCACATGTAAGTGAGCGACTTCCAATCCGGGCTCTCCAGGAGGTGTGCGTCGGTTCCCCTCACTCTTCCGGGTTACCCCGTACTTCCGGCATCGGCGTCATGCGTCATCCCGCACCGCCGTCTGTCCAGTGTGTATGGGGGTTGCCTGGCAACCAACCTCCGAGTCGCACCGTAACTGTGGAAGAAGAAAACATATTAATAATCACAGTGAATAAACACCAAAAAAGTGGGCCACAGTAGAGTACAGTCCAGCAAGGCAATATCACGCTGAGAAAGCAATTTACAGAAAGATATTTAAAGAGAATTGTTCATTCAGACCTTTCGGCCTCATGGTTTCCAATTTATGTATCCAATACACCTCTAACTGTAACAATTTTTTGTGACGGTCCCCACCCCTGGGGTCTAGGGGGACATGATCAATGATCACATAGCGCAGACTGGCAAGACTGTGTTTTTCAAGGGCAAAGTGTCTCGCGACAGGTTGGTCATTATCATTTTTGTTGATGGCAGCTCTTCTGGACAGGATCAGAACATGAATTTATAGATTTGATGGGTGAGATCAACAACAGAGATTGCCCCATCAAGTTTACCTTTACCTTAGTCAATCCTCGATTCATTATCTGGACGTCCTGATTTCCATTGAGAACCAACAGATTAACACATCCATCTATTCTAAGCCCACCAATCGTAATACACTGCTTTGTGCTTAAAGCCATCATCCACCAGCCTTAATCAAAGGTTTGCCCCTGTCCCAACTGATCCGGGTGAAACGCATCACCAATAATGAAGAGATGCGCTATTAGGAATGGAAGCAGCACCTCTGAAGGATCTTCTGTTAGACAAGACCCAAATGATAGAAATGGAAAAAACAAGGGGGTATCAGAGTGCGCTAGAATACAACAATAGTAGATTCAAACAATCAATATTTAATATAAAATATAAAAATTATATAAAAATGGTACAAGTACAAGTTTAAAAGCCCTTATAGTTAGGGATATCTCAGAAATACAATTTGATGAACAGATATGATTGTTGTTCAATTCAAGTAGTCTTGATCACAATTAGCCCAACGCGTTTCGTCAAAACATGACTTCATCAGGGGCGGATATAGTAATCAGCAATAACTGTAAAATTGTAATACACAATATCAGTGATACATTCATGAACAATTTCATAGAGAGACGGAGAACAAATGGAGGTGGAGAAGAAAGGACAAAAAATGGACTACCCAAAAATTTCTGGGTATAGCTACCCGTAAACACCACGTAGTGATAATAAGCAGTACATACCCATATGTGTCGTAAAAACAATAATTTGCCGCTCAGTATTCCAGAGTCAATTCTGATGTGACATCAGCAATCTACATAATTTTACAATATATATATATATATATATATATATATATATATATATATATATATATATATATATATATATATGCAAAAAACCAGAGAAGAGACGCAACCATGAGCATATAATTCAAGACAAATTTACTGCACAATAAGGCTCACGTACATTGAAAGTTTAAATGAATATGCTTGCCAGCCTAGTAGAAGCCTAATCTCGGTGGACCTCCTCGAATTGTGCCAAAGCACCGCCACTCAGCCGCAGACCCAGGGATCCTTGAACCAAGCCTCAGGACTTCGCCGCACACGATCGGGAGCACCGGGACCACAGGTGGAAGACAGGACGTCACTCCGTCAGCAAGAATAAGCCACGCCCTATATATATATATAAATTTGTTTAATTTAGGAAAACATGCCTCACTATAAACATAACATCCATTTCAATTCATTACACAGTTAACGCCTTTGGGCAGCTCCACCATTGTATTTCGCAAGGATGATCTTAATTCCCCTACTTTTTTAGTTTGAGTGGTAGATGTTTAGTAGTTTTGTGAAATTTCAGATGGTGTAGAAGAAGCCTGAATAGGACATGTGAAACCGTTACGTTTTTTTGTCTATGGAAAAACAAAAATTTTAATATATACTGTATACAGGAATTTCCTATGTGAGAGTTCTGTTTATTTGATTCAGCCTTAATATGAGTTCACAACTCTGCCCTTTATAATATACAGTATATATACAAAGGGTAATTGATAAAATTGGTAAGTACCCGTGTTAGGCAAAAAAAATTACCAATAGTTTGATTTATTTTTCAACATGGTCCCTTATTAGCTCAAAACACTTGGCCCAACCATATTCTCCCTTTTTAAAGCCCAAAAATAGGATTTGTCTAACTTTGCGAAATAGGCTTCAGTCTTGGCGATGACCTCCTTGTTCGATGCAAATCTCATTCCACGGAGCCACTTTTTCATGTTTAGTCATGGGGCCAAACCTGGAGGATATGGCAGATGTGCAAGTAAATCCACCAATTTTGATGTGGGGACGTGGGTGAAATACCACAATTGTCTTCACCAAATGGGGCCATTTTCTCTTCAATGTGTTATCGAATCTGACCAATAATTTAGCATAATACTTCCCTGTGGTCGTTCTTCCCTTTTCCAAATAGTCCATGAAGGGTATGCCTTTCGAATCCCTGAAAGCTGTGGCCACTACCTTTCCAGCCAATGGGACCATCTTCACCTTATTTGATGCATGTTTGCTTGGAGAAGACCACTGTTTTGACTGTTCCTTCATTTCTGGTGTGTAGTAATGGATCCATGTCACGTAGCGGCGCAGAAATTCCTTCGGATTGCACATCTCACTTCCAAACCGGTCCAAACACTTCTTTGAAGTTTCCATTGGATTCCGGTTGTTGTCCACAGTGAGCAAACCCCGCACCCATCTAAACGATATCTTTGTCATGCCCAAATGTTCATGTAGGATATTCTACACATGTTCAAATGAGATGCCTGCGATCTTAAGAATCTCTCTGATTTTCACTCGTCGGTCTGCCAATACAATATCATGGATTTTGTTGAGCATTTCATCCGTCACCTCAATTGGGCAACCTGGAAGCACTTCATTGTGGACGCTTGTACGACCACGCTTGAATTCATTGACCCAATATCTGATGGTTGTCATCAAAGGTGAAAGGTCCCCATAAACGACTTCCAACTTTTCTTCGATTTCCTCACACATCTGACAGTGGTTTGACAGATGACACTAAACAATGATATACAGGTTTGATGTCGATGGCGCTGTCTGTCTTCAAACACGGGTAGTTATCAATCTGCCAACAGATGGTGGTATTTCGTGACGCACAGACACTAGACATATATAGATGATATGAGAGATTAGAATAAATGTACTTTATAACTATATATATATATATATATATATATATATATATATATATATATATATATATATATAAACACACAGGGGGGGATGGGCGGCACTCACATGGATTTCCTCAAAAAACACTACCACACAGGTAATGAGGTCGACGTTTCGGACGTCACTCCTTTATCAAGACAAGAACAACAAATACATCACAAGCACATACCTATATACCACATGTAAGTGAGCGACTTCCAATCCGGGCTCTCCAGGAGGTGTGCGTCGGTTCCCCTCACTCTTCCGGGTTACCCCGTACTTCCGGCGTCATGCGTCATCCCGCACCGCCGTCTGTCCAGTGTGTATGGGGGTTGCCTGGCAACCAACCTCCGAGTCGCACCGTAACTGTGGAAGAAGAAAACATATTAATAATCACAGTGAATAAACACCAAAAAAGTGGGCCACAGTAGAGTACAGTCCAGCAAGGCAATATCACGCTGAGAAAGCAATTTACAGAAAGATATTTAAAGAGAATTGTTCATTCAGACCTTTCGGCCTCATGGTTTCCAATTTATGTATCCAATACACCTCTAACTGTAACAATTTTTTGTGACGGTCCCCACCCCTGGGGTCTAGGGGGACATGATCAATGATCACATAGCGCAGACTGGCAAGACTGTGTTTTTCAAGGGCAAAGTGTCTCGCGACAGGTTGGTCATTATCATTTTTGTTGATGGCAGCTCTTCTGGACAGGATCAGAACATGAATTTATAGATTTGATGAGTGAGATCAACAACAGAGATTGCCCCATCAAGTTTACCTTTACCTTAGTCAATCCTCGATTCATTATCTGGACGTCCTGATTTCCATTGAGAACCAACAGATTAACACATCCATCTATTCTAAGCCCACCGATCGTAATACACTGCTTTGTGCTTAAAGCCATCATCCACCAGCCTTAATCAAAGGTTTGCCCCTGTCCCAACTGATCCGGGTGAAACGCATCACCAATAATGAAGAGATGCTGCAGAAACATCTGTGTAACATGACCACCAAATTCAAACAACGCGGGTACGATGAAGCTACCCTGCAGAGGGCAAGAGCTAAAGTTGATGCCCGCACCAGGGAATCTCTCCTAGTTAGGAAGAGTCCTGACCCAGACCAATTAAAAGATCGCATTGGTTGGGTTAGGGGATTCAACGATGCTGACAAAATCCTCTCTGCTGCTTCAAGAAACCTATGGCCAGTTATCCAACAGGACAGGGATCTGGTGAAGTTAAAAAACGTCTCCATCATGTCATGTTACAAAAGAGGCCGTAATATACGCGATTGGGTGGTACGGACGGACATTGCTAAAAGAATACCTCCCCATACTCGTGTCAAAGAAGGAGGATGCTATACATGTTTGGGCTGCACGACATGCAGCGGAATGTCGAACACTAAATTCTTTTGCCACCCTCACTCTGGCATCAAATTTAAAATTAGACACCCGGTCACCTGTATGAGTACACATGTGTAGTGTACATGATTAAATGTCCCTGTGGGAAGTGCTACGTGGGCAAAACCGTGAGAACTTTTCGAGAGAGGATAGCACTCCATCGCTCTGCGATTAGAGCTGCCATCAACAAAAATGATAATGACCAACCTGTCACGAGACACTTTGCCCTTGAAAAACACAGTCTTGCCAGTCTGCGCTATGTGATCATTGATCATGTCCCCCTAGACCCCAGGGGTGGGGACCGTCACAAAAAAATTGTTACAGTTAGAGGTGTATTGGATACATAAATTGGAAACCATGAGGCCGAAAGGTCTGAATGAACAATTCTCTTTAAATATCTTTCTGTAAATTGCTTTCTCAGCGTGATATTGCCTTGCTGGACTGTACTCTACTGTGGCCCACTTTTTTGGTGTTTATTCACTGTGATTATTAATATGTTTTCTTCTTCCACAGTTACGGTGCGACTCGGAGGTTGGTTGCCAGGCAACCCCCATACACACTGGACAGACGGCGGTGCGGGATGACGCATGACGTCGATGCTGGAAGTACGGGGTAACCCGGAAGAGTGAGGGGAACCGACGCACACCTCCTGGAGAGCCCGGATTGGAAGTCGCTCACTTACATGTGGTATATAGGTATGTGCTTGTGATGTATTTGTTGTTCTTGTCTTGATAAAGGAGTGACGTCCGAAACGTCGACCTCATTACCTGTGTGGTAGTGTTTTTTGAGGAAATCCGTGTGAGTGCCGCCCATCCCCCCCTGTATCCATTCGCCTGGCAGCTGCACCCCGGTCTTGGAGATTTATTGGATTACGGAGTGCCAGTCATTATATATATATATATATATATATATATATATATATATATATATATATATATATATATATATATATATATATATATATATATATATATATATATATATATATAGTGGAATGGCCGCACTCTCACCCAAAAGGAGACAGCAATGGGGTGCCCAGCAAGGGTACATGCAACAGCATGCCCCAAGAAATAATCAAAAAGTATCCACACCCGGAGGTATGGAAGCAGAGCACTCTCCGAAATCACAGATAAGCCTTGTGATTAAAAGAAGATAAGTTTTTAATTCCAGCTGGGTCAACACAGCATAAAGAAATCAAAGGTATACAAGCCCCGACGTTTCGGTCCCAACATGGACCTTTATCAAGGAGCCTACAATATACAAAAGCTTCATACAGTGGGTACATGTTATGCTGAATAAAAGGACATGTACAAGTATGAGAACCAAAGCATAGTTACGTTTTTCAAGTGAACATCATATAGTCAGCGGCGCAGGAACAGCCTGGGTATGGACAGGGTCAGCCAGCTGATCTGACTGCCCTCCCGTCCGGCTATTTATACCAAATAAAAGGGGCTATGAGCTGGGAGGCGCCACAGACTCAGGTCTGAATAGCGCTATGGTACTTCCGGTGAAACGCTGGAACGCAGCTCTGGACGCACAGCTTCCGGGATTTCGCTGGGGCTGTGCGTAACTATGGTTACAACTTGTAACCATAGTTACGCACAGCCCATCTGAATCTGTTGGTGGTGGTTTACAACAGAAGCACACTCTATTTTTTGTTTTATATATATATATTTATATATAATGTACTTAACTGTTATCACTAGCTACTTTCTCCCAACTTGTTTTGTAACGAAGACTAGGACAAAGGTGTGTACTCAAAATTGGGGTTATGGCTTAGCAGTATGTGGGGAGCGTAGACTTGTGGGAAAGCCAAACCCATAAACCATGCTTCTGTTTTTGCCATACTGGGGGAACACATCAACTTATAAGTAAATATATTTGTAACGGGGTTATTGTAATGACATTTTAAACAAATGTCCAAAACTACCCATGCAATCCACACAAGCAAAGAAATCAAACCATAGATGTCCATAAATTAAGTTGTGTAATAATGTGAAATGACATGGAAAAAGTATTGAACACGTGAAGAAAGGCAGGTGCAATGCAACATTTAAAGTCAAGACACCAGCTGATATCTATCAATATTTATAACAAAAAAATGCTCTTTAGACAAAAAGAGACTGAATATCATTAATGAGTTTTGAATATGTTGTGTTCATTGTCTCAGACCACTTCCTGATGAGCCAGCACGTTTGAAATGCACGTTAAAAGGATCTGATGTAATCCGCATGGGTGAAGAACTAAAGGGGGAAATCGGTAAGGAACACTACCTCCTCTCCTGCACTAATAGAAAAAAGATATATATATTTTTTTACTTTTAAAAGGAGCTTTTTACTTTCGGCATAAAAATAATAAACTTGTTTGGTTTTTTTCATCTTTTTTTGTAGACCGGATTTATTTGGCATTATAAACCTTTTGGACTTGTATGTTTGTTAGTTTTGTTACTGAAAGTTGGGTCAAAGTGGGCAAAATCTGTGCAGAAATAAATCCTGAATGATTCACAGAACAAAAATTCACCAGGCCGGGTATCAAGGGACTGGCGAATAGTAGATGTAGTGCCAATACATAAAAAGGAAGTGAAACACATACAGGAAATTATAGTCCCGTAAACCTGACATCATTAGTAGGGAAATAGTGACATTCAGGAGTACTTGACTTGCAATAAGATTATCAGTCAGAACCAGCATTGAGGGATAGGTAGTGTCAAACTAATTTAATTAGCTTTTATGAGATGGTGAGTGAGAAGTTAGACCAGTGCAATGCAGTAGATGTGGTCTACTTAGATTTTCCTAATTCCTTTTGATACAGTGCCTCACATGAGGTTTATCTACAAAATATTGCAGATAGGACTGGGTAACATAATTTGTACTTGGGTAACAAATTTACTAGAACATAGGGAACAGAGTTGTGGTAAATTGAACTTTTTCATTGGGCTAAAGTTTAAGCGGTGTTCCTCAAGAATCTGTGCTAGGACACTTTTTTATATATATATTTACGACCTAGGCGATGGTCTAGTGAGCAAAGTGTCCATTTTTGCAGATGACACTAAACTATGTAAGTTAATTAAATTGGATTAGGATGTAGTCTCTTTACAGAAAGACTCAAACTGGAGGCTTGGGCTACTAAATGGAAGATGAGGTTTAATATTGATGAATATAAAGTTATGCATTTTGGGAGAAGGAACAAGCATGTTATCTATAAATTAAATGGGGAAAATATATAGGAGTAGTAAATGGAGCAGGATTTGGGGTACTCACTGAAAGAAGACTTGGTGGAACTGCCCAATGTCGAGAAGCAGCAGTGAAGGAAAATAAGGTACTGGTATGCATAAAAAGGGACATAGAGGCTAGGGAAGACAGTGTAATAATACCACTTTGTAGTAATTGGTAGGGCCTCATCTAGAATACAGTGTACAGAATAAAAATGACATGTTGGAACTTGAAATGGTTCACAGAAGAGCAACAAAATTTATTAAGGGTTTACAGTCATTGGGGGAAATTTACTAAGATGTGTATTCTACTTCACATGTGATGTTGCTATGGTCAACCAATCAGATCCTGTCTACTATCTTGTAGAGGGTGCTAAATAAATAAGTAGATTCTGATATTAATATATTATTATATTAATATAAACAAATACATAAAGTGTCAATACATGGAACTAGCTGATGATCTGTTTACCATGATGAGTTTACACAGGACATGCGGTCATCCCCTAAGGTTATAGGAGAGGAAGTTTCTCACCGAGCCTTGGAAGGGTTTCTTTGCCGTAAGGGCAGTTAAGATATGAATTACTCTGCCAGAGAAGGATGTGATGGCAAATTCAATTGATACTTTTCAAAATGGGTTAGACAATTTTTTTAATTTTACATAGACTGTAACCTCACCTGGGCAATTTCACCGCAGGATATCAGTTATAGGTTGAACTTGGACTTATGTCTTTTTTTTCTCAGCCTAACAAACTGTTGCTATGTATTTGTTTTGGCTGTGTAGTCAATTTGTTTCTGTTGTGTGTGTTTACAACTTGCAGAATTAACATTGACAGATCGTTTTGGAAATCAGATACAAACACTGTCTTCTTCATGTCTTGATTGCCTGGGTGTTTCTGGTTTTAATCTTGACAAAAGTAAAATGAAAGTATCTTTCCAGGTATTTATTTATTTATTTATTTAATCATTATGAGCTATGTATTTTCTATCATTCCAAAATCATCATAGCTTGATGCAGTATATTCTAATGGCTATTTTAGGTTGACAGTATGTTGGTTTTGTGTAACTACAGGCTAACCTGCAAAAATGGAAATAAAGTGCAATTTGTAGTTGCTGTGTGATACTACTTTTTTTTTTCCAAATTGTTTTTAATTGAGTTTTAACATTTTAATTGCAATATATATTACAATCGTAATATCAAATAGATATAGACCATTTGTAAATCAAATCGTTTACCATATAAAAATTACAGAAATATTATGAGTTTGTATAACCAGTGTACATATGTATGCAACATAAAAATGGAAGAATAAAAGAGATAGGAAAGTGAAAGAAGGAGGAAGAGTATCGCCTGTAGCCCAAAAATGCCCTGTACATGATACAGGATATCAACTAAATTGTATGGGAGGATGGGATGAAAATATTGTGGTCTCTTACCATAGAGTCATTCTAAAGCAGCTATAAATTATTTTTTTATTGAAATGTCCAAAGTGTAATTTAAAGATTCTCAAATAAAAAAAAAATTAGCAAGTTGTCTTTATGTTCTAATGGAGTCTCCATCCAATACATCTTGAATACATAAAAAAGTTTTTTTCAGAACATTTATAATGAAGGAGCGGAGGGGTGTATCCATTGCTGAAGAATAGTGATATTATTTTCTCTTTTTTTTTTTTTTTTTTTTTTGCAGGAAGACACACAATCTATAATTGTCAATGGGCTTGCTTTTTATGTAGGTCCTTTAGAAAACAAAGAGCTATGCTTTGCTTGGAGAAGTTTTTCAACCTATTTGAAAGTGAGACTTGTTGCTGGCCCTCCGGCTAAACTTGATATGATAGATTGGCCTGAGGTTCGTATAAAGGATCTGTATTACAACAAGATAATGTATAGAGAGAGTATATAACATATCTACAGTATAAACTACCAGTTTCCGTATTTGCTTTGTCTTGCACCTGACTAGATGGTTTGAGCAGATGAAACCGTTCTTTTTTTTTGAAACAAATAGTATATAGAAGATTATTTGGTACTTGTTTCCTAGCACGGCGCCCACGATTTTGATTGTATTGATCGGGTTGGAAAAATCGCGTCGATCGCATCGCATGCCAACCAAATCACATGCGATGCGATCGACGCGATTTTTACATTGGAATCAATGTCAAATGGTCCCTGAGACCCAATTTTACATTGATTTCAATGTAAAAAGCCCCAAACCCCCCCCCCCCCTGATGGTTGAAATGGCCCTCCATTGTTAACGCCACCCCACTATTGACGCCAACCCGAAGCGTGGCGAGCGGCGGCGGTACGCGTCCTCCGACCTTTTCATACCCCCACTATCCACATCGGCGTGGAGTTGATTTTATATAGTGTGGCGTGCCACTGAGCCCGAAGCGCGGCGAGCGAAAGCGCATAACTTCAGAGGTATACGCGCCCCGTCTCGGGGCACGCTGAGCTCGCCACGCTTCGGGCTTGGTGGCTCGCTGCGCTCGCCCCACCATATAAAATCAACTCCATGCCGACGTGGATAGTGGGGGTATGAAAAAGGTCGGAGGACGCGTACCGCCGCCCCTCGCGGGCTCGCTGCACTCGCCACGCTTCGGGTTGACGTCAATAGTGGGGTGGCATTAACAATGGGGGGCATTAACCATACTTTATAACCATATACAATGAGAAATTGGCCATATTGGCCCATTTCCCATTGTTCCCTATGTAAAATCGCGTTGATCGCGGGCCATTATAATTTCCCGCGATCAATGCGATTTTAACTTTAAAAATCATTTAACATTCTCTATGGGAAGATCGCGTCAGTCGCATCGGACCCGATCAACGTGATTTTCTCTTTTACCGGCAAATACACTGGTGATTGACAGAAAATCGGGTCCATCGCGTCGATCGCATGCCTTAAGTACCTTAAACTTAAGGCATGTGGTCAACCCGACGGGCGCCGTGCTAGGAAACAAGTACCGATTATTTTGATGCACTCAGTATAACGAGACTCAAACAAATACAACATACCAATTCTGTGCATACTACAACTTGTAAATAATTTTTATAAATCATATTAATAAATAATAAAATCTTGATTTGCCACAAAGATTATCTGATTGTATTGGTTCTGTTCTCTAATTGTCAGTAAGTTATTGCTGATACAGTGCTGTAGCAAGGTGCTGAAGGTTCCGGTGCCGCCCCGGGCCCACCCCCTAAACTCATGTTGTCATAATGTTTTGCAGAATGGCTGGGGACAAAAGTACAGTGAAGTGCAGCAATGTTGGAACATCCTAATCTACTTTTAGCAGGTGCCCAGACAGCAAATAATGCTCTGGGTGGCACTGCAAGAGCAATACTGTCTGCAGGTTTCCATTACAGGCACCCTACTAGCCAGACGCAAGGGTCATCAGGCAGCGACATTGCTGACCATAGATCACTGTGCTCTGTGTAGCAGCAAGAGTGTGTATACCCTGGGATGATTATCTTTCCAAAAGCATTCAGATTAGATAATTTGGGTCTGACCCACTGCACATCATTTGTCATAAGTGATGAGCTGATATTGTTCACATTTTTTAAGTGTTCACGCCTTTCCACTTACCTGGCTTACATTTCTGGACATAGTTAAAACATGAAGTTTGTGGCAAGCTTTATGACCAATCCTTTGTATTAGAATAATAAGTTGATTTGGTACTTGTGAGTTATCCGGACGCCCGATTTCAAAATCGGGTCGGATCGGGCACATCGCATCGCATCGCATGCGACCATCGGATGCGATGCGATGCGATGACCCGATTTTTCCATAGGAATCAATGTTAAAATGGACTGAGTCCATTTTAACATGGAATTCAATGGGAAAAAGGGGTCCTTTTCATACCCCTACTATCCAAGTGGGCATGGAGTTGGATATAAACCTGTGGCGAGCGTAGCGAGCCACCGAGCCCGAAGCGTGGCGAGCGTAGCGAGCCCCGCGAGGGGACACGGAATACCGTCCCCTCGCGGGGCTCGCTTCGCTCGCCACGCTTCGGGCTCGGTGGCTCGCTACGCTCGCCACAGGTTTATATCCAACTCCATGCCCACTTGGATAGTAGGGGTATGAAAAGGACCCCTTTTTCCATAGGAATCATTTTAACATTGATTCCTATGGAAAAATCGGGTCATCGCATCCGATGGTCGCATGCGATGCGATGCGATGCGATATCGCATCGTATCTGATTGTATGCCTTAACTTAAGGCATACAATCAAAAAATCGGGCGTCCAGATAACTCACAAGTACCGTTGATTTTATCAAAATTGTTTAGTCACTGAGAAAATCATAAAGTTGATCATATTGTGAGTTCAATTTTTTAAAGCATGTACCTAGCATTACAAGGAGACCTCTGGTGAACTAATATGTTTTAATAAATCAGTCTGTTACAGTGGTTTGTGGGAAAAAAAGCCAAAAGCCTCTAATTATCCAACTTTATGATGAATGGGGAAATCCAGCTCCAGAACCAAATGTGAAAGTGATGATATCAAAAGATAACCTCCTTAAGGTAACTGATATATTTGTATAAAGAAAATTAAATTTTCACATTAGCTAAAAACCTGGGGATGGTATTGCTTTACTATTCATCTCGTTGATAATTTCATTAACGTTTGCCTGCAGTATATTCTAATCTATGTGTATCGTTTATATATACACATGTGCACCCTGGTTCTGTATATTGACATTATACTAATTTTCACGTTTTTATTATATGTACAAAATAATAGCACCTTTCAGATATTTTTTTCTCTAATTTAGCTAAAATATTTGTAGACACAATGGGGCAGATGTCTTAAGCCTTAACAAGAGATAAATTCATGGGTGATAAGGAGAGATGAACGTCCAGCCAATCAGCTCCTTACTGACTTTTTTCAAACACAGCCTGTAAAATGGCAGTTAGCAGGTGATTGGCTGGACGTTTATCTCTCCTTATCACACTTGCATTTATCTCTTGTTAAGGCTTAATATATCTGCCCCAATGTGCTGTGTCCAAATTATAGCACTGTCACAATTCACGGTACTTGTGTGTTATCTGGGTGCCCGATATTGTTAATTGGATGCCAATTGACGATTGACGCGATTTTCCATAGGAATCAATGTTAAATGGTCCCTGAGACCATTAAGGTCAATGTGAAATGCCCCCCAGGCCCCCCCATTGTTTGTTTGCCCCCTCATTCTTAACGCCACCCCACCATTAACGCCAACCCGAAGCGTGGCGAGCGCAGCGGTAAGCGTCCTCCGACCTTTTCATACCCCCACTATCCACGTCGGCGTGGAGTTGATTTTATATAGTGTGGCGAGGGGACGCATAATACCAGTGAAGTAATGCGCGTCCCCTCGCGGGGTCCGCTGCGCTCGCCACGCTTCGGGCTCGGTGGCTCGCTACACTATATAAAATCAACTCCACGCCGCCGTGGATAGTGGGGGTATGAAAAGGTCAGAGGACGCGTACCTCCACCCCTCGCGGGCTCGCTGCGCTTGCCACGCTTCGGGTTGGCGTTGATAGTAGGGTGGTATTAACAATAAGGGGGCATAGAAACAATGGGGGGCCTGGGGGGCATTTCACATTGACCTTAATGTTCTCAGGGACCATTTAACATTGATTCCTATGGAAAAATCGCATGTGATTTTGTTGCATGCGATGCGATGGACGCGATTTTTCCGACCCGATGAAAATATCAGGTGCCCAGATAATACACAAGTACCCAATTCACTAATGACCATACAGGTTTAGTCCTCCCATACTTGTTATTCTAATAACTGAAATATTACAGGAGTAATATAAAGATAGGTCAATATTGTTGCATGGTATGATGGATTTATAGAGGTTTCTAAAAAATCCCCTACCAACAGTTGAAGGAACAGGGTTGTCAAGTATTGCCTGCCCAAATCATTGCAACCAGGGCTATTTTTGTGCAGGCTCTAGCAGGAACTGTGGCCCTTATTCTAGTTCACTCTTTCAGACAAAATATTTCTTAGATGGACAAAACCATTTGCACTGCAGGTGAGGCAGGTGTAAAACCCCACCCAAATCTAACTATCTCTGCACAAGTAACACCTGCCTCACCTGCAGTGCACATGGTTTTGTCCATCTAAGAAATATTTTGTCAGAATGAGTGAACTAGAATAAGGGCCACAGTTCCTGCTAGAGCCTGCACAAAAATAACCCTGATTACAACCCTATTGCATGTTATAAAGAGATGTACACCACACTGTAGCTGTTGCAGGTCACTACTGCATATACCAGGTCTTGCAAATGTGTATAAATTGACCAGTATATGCAGCCAAAAACGATTAGACCTTCCTACCAACATCATGGAGTGGAGTAACAATTAAAGGATGTGTTATAATACTGTATATCATTCATATTGGTAATATGCTGCCATTGTTAAGTTTAGTAGTTCGTTGCCTGGCTGTGTGATAGTGGCCATTGGTTTTGCTTGAATAGTATTCACTACTTCCTCAGTAAAATAAAAAACAAACAAAAAAACAACCTGTAGTTATCTACACTACAGGGAATCACAGACTGCAGGTATCCAACTTTATTAAAGACCTCCAGTTAATAAGCTATATTGGTGTCACTGCACATAATTGTTGAATTCATTATTGTGTGAGGTCAGTAGTTCATATTAATGTTTATAGATTATATTACAATTTGTATAGACACTTTGTTGCTCCTGTGAGCCTTTTTGATAATCATGGCTCTGTTTGTTTAAAATCTAGTATTACATATTATTTATTTAATACTTTGTGAGCCTCACTGTGATGATGTTTAATTCACGGTTTCACTGCAATTAATTTTTAATATTTTTTAAATAGCAATTGAAACATAATTTTGCTGATTGATATTTTTTGCAGACTGAGCTTTGTTATGCTGGGTATTCATAGCGATTTCCGCAATAATATAGTGCATACACACTGATCGATATCATTCATGTCACCTGCTCCGTACATGCAGTCACTAATGATCCTGTCAGAATGAGCTGTGTGGGAGCCAGGGGCGGATGGGTCGCCAAATGGATTCCCCATTTGGCCATGCTCCAAATGATTATTTTAACAGCAGCTGGTAGGCTGCCCGTATATAAACTTTTACACATGTGTAAAAGCTCATTAAAGCCAGAGCCATGCTGTCCACACAAAGAAACCAACTTGGCAGCAGCCAGGGCAGTGATGGGGGGGTCATGCGTCAGATAGAACAGGGTATTCAGCAATGGAGTGCAGCATCGGAGGACTTCTGCATTCTCTCTCTCCCTTCCTCTGCAAGAAACAGTTTGCCAGAATTATTGGCTGCGGTAAGGAACAAGCAGGGGCTGGACCTTGAGCAGCCAGGCTGTCAAAGGGGAGCTATAGGGTGGCTCAATCTTATTTAGTACATCCCAGCCAGAGAGTGAAGGGAAGTTGAGCTGTGCTTGCAGGAAGATGGCCCTGGGGGGAGTTGCTGTACATGTGTATTCTCAGCAGCTCCTATGCAATTGTGGTGCATCAAGACTCCACCTCCTCTACAGGCTCCTAGTTTCCTGAGCTCAGCCACAGTCGATACTTGGCAGGATCAGCAGTGTTGGTGGTTAGGGTGTTGGGGGGATAGTTATTAGAAACCTGCATTTTCCCCTGCTAATGAACATTGGGATGTTGGTTATGTGTACTGCTTTATGTACTCTAGATAAATACTAACTTTGAAAGCTAAGCCTTTTAGACCCTTAAGCTAATTATTGGAATTGGTTAATAGTGAGGTTTACTATTGATGTAATGTTACAGATACTAAGGTGGGTGTCCTATTAGCAACAATACTTTACTGCTGCTAATAGGTTTACTAGGGGCTGTCCTATTAGCCCTTATCCCAGCTATCCCCTGATAACCACACTTAATGGGTATATTACCCAAAGAATAATCAGCCTCCGAACCAGCGATAACACGTTGGAGCGGGGACTTATCCCTGATCCCATGTGTTTGCATGCGATTGTGGTTCCATTTTCGGCTGATATGACCATTGGTCATTAATCAGGATATCAGGCCATTTAAGCTGAAAATGCATTTGGTTAATTGTGTACCCCCTTAGTTATCCCCACAGATATGTTGCACAAGAAGATTGCATTCATATACAATACATAGATATACAGTATACACACACACATGATGTGCAATGCATGCCTCCTACCTTGCTCTCCTTAAAAATACTAGTATACTGTAACCCCTCTTTCCATATGATCACACGCAACGCAACGCCGTACCCTATGAACTCCATGCGATGAACACTCTGGCTAGCAATGCAATTTTCCCTATGAGTTTCCAGACTTATTTAGATTGACACCGCTGTGTGTCGACACTTATGCATGTTGACCCACCTAAGCATGATTTGCTTCGGTTGCTTTTCTTGTATATGACTGGGCACCGCTGTGTCGTCACTTATGTATGTTGATTACTAGATCATGACTTCAGTTGCATTGAATTTCTGGACACCGCCGTGTGTCTTTCCATTGATCTTATAAACATGTCTTTTTCCTCCATTAGGGTGAAACTGCTGTGTGTCCAACAATTTGATTATCCCATGTATTGTTTTATATGTACAGGTGATGCTGCAATTTTGGATGCCATGCTTTTGTTATGTTACCTCTCGCCACATTACCGCTCTCCATCAACATGTTATAGGTTGGACACCACCGTGTGTCACATCATTTGTGTGGTTATTTCTATTGATAAGAGGACTTGATAGCATTACCGCATTTAAAAGTACTGAACACCTGATACTGTGAATAGATCTGACACACACACATGGTTAGCCGGTTATTGCCCATCACCGTATCACACACGGTTGATGCTTGCCAAGGGTCACCAGACTCTGCGGGTGCCACATTGGACACTTCACTTCCCTCTTCACGTACACACTGTACGATCCTTTTTCGCCCCTTGCCACTGCTGCGTTTGTTCCCTAGCAACGCCCGGCATACACACAGCTGATGACGGGATCCCCGCAGCGAGCCAACCACTGGCTGACAGGACGGGGATTCCCACTGTCACTCACCACAGCGCCACGCACCCTCTCCACCTGACAGGGCACCTGTGACGTCATATCCGACACAGTGAGGTCAAATGGTCCTCATTTACATTGTTTTTGGCGCAATTACTGTATTTAAACTGGGACTGCTGTGTGTTCTGTTCCCCTGATGACAACTGGCTAAAGCCCAGTTTAAACGGCTGTCGGGACAGCCATTGTTGCTTGCACATGGAATAAAAACGCCTTTTTTCTGCACCTGAATTACGCCTGAGTGCTGGTCTTCCTGGTCTTCATTCCTGGGGGGGGGGGGGGGGGTGTAAGTGTACTATATATATATTTTTTTTTCCTATATAAGGTAAACATTACATGTCATTATGATGAATAAAAATGTTTGCTTGCCAATTTTTCACATCTATTTTGACAATCTTACTTGGCACTCAAATAGTTTAATGTAACCCCTCTGGTGCCTTTTCAGTGTATTGCACACCCCTTTACTCTGCAGACACAGGAAATCCTAAAAGTTCACCTACCCATTAGTGGGTGTTTGATTATTGTCAGCAGTGGTTGAGTGTTGTATGTATTGCATTCTGGTGAGTGGGTGGTGGGTCTCAATGTAGTTTGGGGTACAGGACCAGATGAGTCGATGTGCCATTCTGGATTGTACTCTGTTAGGGAAAGCATAATTGCAGCACTGACAATGGGTGTCACAGTTCTTAGACATTCAGGGAAATTGATGTACACAAGGGAAGAGCATTGTAGTGACATTCACACAATATTGCATATGGGACTTTAGCAAAAATGCTAGGATAGCTGAAATGGTCTTCCCTATGTGAAAGGAGTATCCCGTCCGCTTCTTCAGATCCCGTCTCCAAAAGGGCTGCTTCCAGAAATTTCTTGGGCTGGTTTTCATTTTTAATCCTGCCCTGTTGGTAGCGCACATGACCAACGTTCACGATGTTAATGTGTCAATCAGTAATGAGTGCACCTGTGTATCTTTTGAGGTGAGCTGGAAACAGTTAGCTCTCGAGGACTGGAGTTGGCTTCCCCTGGCCCAGTGTGTACTCTGCTTTAGTTTAGTATTGTATGCTGTTATACATATTTAGTGGCGTACATTATTCAAATCTTTTTTACGGATCTTTTAATTATTTTTAGAGATTTTATATTCAGTATCAGCATACCTTTTTTTCCTCCCTCATCTCAACAACGATCTTCAATTCATATAATAAAATTGGTACTTGTGTAGTTTCATGGCGCCAGCATGGCGCCGTGCGTCTGAGTCCCCTTGCAGGGCTCGCTTCGCTCGCCCATGCTGCGGGCTCGCTACGCTCGCCACGCTATTTAAAATCCACTCCATGCCAACATGGATAGTGGAGGTATGAACTATCCATGTTGGCATGGCGTTAAGTTACTTTTTTTAACATAATTTGTGGCGAGCGTAGAACCCGTAGAAAATTTCTCATGGAATTTTAAACTGTATTATGTTACTTATTACCAGGACTAACTTTAAAATGACCCAGAGCTAGCTTTCATCTAGTGTCTTTTTTTTTATTATTATTAATAATCCGTAATACCTAATCTGCCTTTTTTATAATATGATAGGTTTCTCCTCATCCTCAACCATCAAAAACAGATGAAGAAGGTAGAGTGAATATGGGGATGTTTCTTTTTTCTGCACCAAAGTAAGTTTGAGAAATGATCTAATACTGTACATCTACTTCTGTTGATAGATTACAGTGGTAGAATTGTGTTGTAATGTTTTGTTTTATTGTACACATTCCTCCATATCTATGAATTTTTTGAAAATCTCTAATTGAAATTCAGACTAACCTCTTTTAATGAACCATGTAGTTAAATACATTTTTAGAAAAAAATGGCCAGATTACCATTAAAGTTACTTAATCCTTGGATCCAAGATGCAAGCCCCTATTTTCTCTCCCCTAATAATGCTTTCACCAATATTTATATTTTCGTGTTTGGGGATGTGGTGAAATACGATTTGAATTGATTTTAAATAGCTCCTCAAGTTTTTATTTTTATTTAGTTCATTTATATGTATTTATATTTTTAAAGAAAATATGCATGTATGAAAATGAACAATTGCATATTGTAGTTGACTTTTACCAAAAACATTCAGGAACTTTTTTTATTTAAAGTATTAAAAAAAAAAAGTGGTTACATCCTTACACAAATAGAAAAAAATGCTCTCCCTATTCTACAGTGTGAGACTCCCATATCCAAAATTCAAAAATATTGAATTTTTTGAGCTTCACATTTTTTCTGATGGAACAGTGTACACGTTTTTTAGTGCACAAAATTATTAAAAATGGGAAATTATTATATAAAAGTATTTAAATGTGATGTGTATAAAGTGTATATTAAACAAATTAATATTGTATGTGTTTAAACTATCAAAAATATTTTATATCATTATATGCAGGTTATGTTTTTAGAAACATAAAATTTGACGGCAGATAAGAACAACTTGGCTCATCTAATGCGCCCCTTTTTAAGGTGTATTTAAAACATAAATACATTCTTGGAATAATTGAGATAAGGTTGGACTTGATGTCACGGCTGCTTCCTTGGTCCCGCAATGATAGCGCTGTGTAGTGATGCAGCACGAGGCGTCTTATTACATGCAGACACTTCCTGCTGCAGTAGTGATCCAAGCTGCATCCTTGTGGTCCTGGAGGGGGTAGCCAGAATGTCGTTACATAACATGGTGTTTATCAGAAATATACAGTATGAGGTTTATTCCTGATGTTTACCTTTATTTTAGGGGGATATATTCCTTGCAGTGTAAGGCTGTATATAACAAGAACAACCTGGAAAGCCGTATACTAAAGATAAAGGTTATATCGGATCCTGATAAACCTGCCATTGTTTCTGTTCGATTTGCTGAATGTGTGCAGTTTACAGCTGGGAAGGTTTTTCCTGGTAAGTAGATTAGTTATTAATATGCTTCTCCTGCATCTGCCTTATTAGTGTAAACCTGAAATGCAGGTTGACTTCTTGTAATAGGCCTCATTTGGTCACATCCACTTTAGAGTTTGAGTTGGAGACAAAGAGGCTGTAATTGGAAGCCAGATGTTTTTACCTTATCTTAATGCAAACATCCATATAGCCTGATGTTGGAAGCCACGTGGGCAAAACAATAGTTTGGAACTTGTTAAGAATTTTTTTTAAATACTGTATTTAAATATTTTAGTGAATGAAAAATGCATAGTGTGCCATAAGTCTCCATTTTTAAATTATTCTCCAGCACCCAGTGACAGTAGGCGACACATGGCCACATTACATGTACCACTAGCCAGGCCCACATAGGACCCTTTTGCAGGACAACCACCCTAAGTACAAAGCCAAGATCTCAAAGGAGTGGCTTTCCGGACACTGTGAATGTATGTTCATATAACATATATGGGGAGATCTGAAAATAACTGTGTGCACTGATGCTTCCCATACAACCTAAAGAAGCTTGACAGGTGATGCAAAGAGGATTGTGCGAAACTGCCCAAAGATATGTATGCCAAGCTTGTGGCATCATATTCAAAAAGACTTGAGGCTATAATTGCTGCCAATACTTATGTACATGTGATGTCTTAGTTTTTTTATTTTCAATACATTTGCAAAAATTGTGTGTGTGTGTCAAATTTTGAGGGGGGAAAAAATAATTTATTCCATTTTAATTTAATGGGAAAAAGTGAAGCGCTGTGAATGATTTTAGTGATCAACAGCGGATTGTGCTACTTATTAGCATCCCGATATGCTGTATGTACCTACGGTCTCTAATTGCGACTGAATGTGCTTAAGACATAATGTGCTGTGCGGCTGTAATGCTAACCATCTCTGCCTGTATTCTTGCAGTGCTAAGCACAAACAGAGCACAAATGTGTCCATGTGTTTCTGGCCTCCTTACACATTAGAAAGTCCTTCTAGTCATGCTAGGAGTGAGTCTGTAGTGCTGTGGCGTTTTTATTTTATTGTTTTGCCTTTTTCCATTAAAATGTGTCTTATTCACAAAATTGTGTAAATAAATAAAAAAAGGACGCACATACTGCTCCTGCTGATTAAAAGGATATGTGGCTGTGTCTGCATACAAAATACAACTGGAAAACACTGTAATAATACTTTTGTATGCAGATAGAACCATAGTTGCAAACAGCATATAGGCATGCTGCATATCATTTCAATCAACAGAAGCTAATTGTGGAAAAAGGAGCAAAAAGACACTCAGTGCTACCAACTCATACCATGGCATGTCGTGACTAGAAGGACTGTTTAACGCGAAAGGAGATTACATATTGTATTCTTACGTATTTTTATTTTTTTTATGTTTTTTTTGTGTATTAAATATGTGCAAATTTCAGAGGTGTCTGTCTATAGCACATTTATTGCACTGTGTATGTACATATCTTGTGTCTGTATTTTGGTTTAAATGTAGCTTGCACTTATATTTTTTTGGAAATTTAATACAGAACCGACATGTAAACACAGTAAGTGATATGGCATGGAGATGTAAGGCCTCCGTGCCTCCTAGAAATACTACTGTCTGTTACTTACAGTACATGTTTCCATAAAATGTATCTTTAGTCAATTCTAAGTTGATTGTGTTTTGTGTTTATTTACACACTTAGATTTTGTGGTTAGCATTCTTTCTGAAGATGGAGAGGTCATTAAGAAACTCAACCCAGCTAATTGTTTCATGAAAATGTGGAAATCTCAAATCACTGGGGGGAAACCTCCAACTACTGTGAGTACTTTGTAATATGTACAGACTGGTGGGTGGGTGTTTAAACAAAAACTTTGTATACTATTCTGTCCTCATTGGAAAATCATCCAAACTATAACCTGAAGAATGACAATTATTGTAGTGTTAGGAGAAATTGGTAAAGCTGTAAAGGCAAACTGAAGAATGTCATTACATTATGCACAGATCTAATGCAATTCAAACATATAAACATGCAAGATTTCTAACACCAAAAATTAATTCAAACATTGTAAAATTACATATACAATGGTATGCTGGAGTACATATGAAATCATAAGCATACAAACAGACATGAGCACTTGCAAAGATTCTGAAGCAGTGTAACATAATCCAGCTAGCAGACAGAACAGTGGGGTAGATGTATGAAGCAGTGACAATGGAGAAGTGATGAAGTGCCTGGTAATTTATAACCAGCCAATTAGCTCCTGACTGTTAAGTTACAGGCTGGGTTTAATGTGACTGTTAGGAGCTGATTGGCCAGTGAAAAAGTACCCCAAAAAAGTACCAAGCTCCTCCCTTATCATTGCTTCATACACCAGCCCATGAGTTATGTAATTGTTATCAGGCATAATGATGGGAGCTTTAGTTCCTACCATTTATTCTGTGCTGAGTAGAGAAATGTTCTGAGAAATGTGCTGCATCCCATCCACCTTCGGCTGCATACACACCTCCTCCTCAGTCGCTCACCCTGTCCTGTCAGGGTGAGCAGCAGCTGCAGAAACCAACAATCGGATTTGGCCACTGATTGAATAGGGCATGTCGGATTCATTCCAACAAATGAATGTCAGAATGGATCTGACGTTAATTGAATATCCCCCTAAGGTGCACTGGGCCCCGCTGTGAGTATGTCATTGGGTCGACCAAATTAAGAACAACCTTACATTGGCATGACGACTGAAGGTCGACAGGCCTTAGGTCGACACAATCATTAGGTAGACATTAGGATGGTCGACAGTCAAAAGGTTGACATTGGTTTTTCACTGATATTTTGTCCCGAATGTCGACACAGAAAAAAGGCAACCACATCCACTCACATGGCTCGCTGCGCTCGCCATTCTTCAGGCTATTCTCCCTCCACACCCTAATGGATGGTAAGGCATGAAATACTGCCTTTCGGCACACATCTGCTCAAGAAAACTCCCCCCCAAAAAAACATCTGACTGTCGACCTTCCCAATGTCAACCTAATGCTTTGTCCCACCTTTTTTATGTGTTGACATAAGGCCTGCCGACGTTTAGTGGTTGATCAAATGTATGTCAACCTTAATAGTGTTGAACTACCGACCGTATACCTCACTGCGATGATTGACCGCTGTCTGCATTGTTTGATTGAGGCCTAATAGACCCCTAAGCCAGCATAAAGATAGTACAGATGTTTAGAATGTTTATTGCAGGCTTTTCTTCTGAAATTGTCACAGACTCTGTAGCTGGAGAGTTACTGTTCCCCAACTATTGAATACAGGTGTTCATCATTATAACTGATAATTAAAGGTTGAAATGTCTGAATCTCTAATGCTGGATACACACCTACAGATTTATCTAGTGGGAACAAAAACCTAGCAATATATGGGAGCAAATAAGACTCTACCATTTGCTCCCAAATGCTGCAAAACAAACAATAGTACAGTTATTCAGATAAATTGGTTCTCAAGTTTTGTCCGTTTTTAATTTGATAACTCAATCATTTTTATCCATTTTCCAGTGTTTGGGAGCAATTGTCATTTTCTCACATACATTTCCAGATTTTTGTTCCCACCAGACAGATTGGACAGATACATCTTTGTGTGTGTACTTAAGGTGCATACACACTGTACAGTTTTTTTGACCAATTTGGTTGAAAGACATTTCCATTGAACCCAGTGTCCTGGACGGAAGATGTTGACAAAAGATATTGTCAACAAACAAACGATGAATGATGATGCGCATACCCGCCAGTTGTTCATCAAGATTGTTCGTCAACTGTGCATGCAGCTCAATTTGAATATCTTTCAAAAAGAGCCTATAAACTGTAGCTAGATCTTTCTTCTTTCGTCTGTCGTCAATATATTTCGTCAACATCTTTAGTCCAGGACACTGGGTTCAATGGAAATGCCTTTCAACCAAATTGGTCAAAAAAATTGTACAGTGTGTATGCACCCTTAGACTTAATATGGATTTGATCTCTGCTACCATTTTAAATGGTTCCTCTGGATGATCTTGGACTAAAAATGATTCTGGAACTTCAACCTACAGCAGCAATTTGATGCACTGATGAACAGACACGTTTTTGAGATCTGTTGCCTGATTCTGAATAAGTTCTCCTCCATAAGACATACTTGTATAATAAGGTCAAGCATTGTGACTGAGCCACATAGGTTTTGGGAAAGTTGAGAATCCATCCAGGGTAGTGCAGTGTCCAAACCATTAGCTGCAGATGATATGAGACCTGCCTCTTTTCTCTTCTTAAGAAGTTTGTCCAATTATGGGGCATCTAGTCAACCACCTTGCTCAAAATAAAGCCAAAAAATGTATTGTGTTTTACAAGCTGGGCCATGCTGCAGGACCTCCCTGGTCTTAACTGTTTAGACGAGGGAGGGGGTAATTAACTATGTGTGGGAGCACATATAGTTAATGGTATGGAGTGTACACATTCGATTAGATAATAAAATATATCGCTCAGAAGGGCCCTTTTGAGCGAAATCTTTTACTGTCTAGTGTGAATGGGCTTAAGATCAGTGGTGGCTCCTGCCTTTAGACTTAAGGTGGGCTGCGATTTCCTGGGTACTGCTCGTTGCAAACAGTCATTAATTATTTGCAGGTTATTAGTTTGAGTTGCACTGTACTAGTGTTTGTATGCATTTACTGTAAATAAATGATGTCCTATGCACACAAACACAGGTACAGAGCAAAATACACACTTTTAATAACTTTAATATAAAGTACACAAAATTATACTCTTAATAAAGATCTACAAACAAATATTATTAAAATAAAATAATCTTCCATGCACCTCTGGTGCAATGCATATCTTCCTTCAGCTCTGGTGCAATGCATATCTTCCTTCAGCTGCATCACGCTGACTCACTGAAGTCTGGGCATGCTCAATGCAGAAGAATTGCTTCTGGGCTGACAAACAGTAGCCCATAGAAGCACTGTAGCTCTGGCGATTTGCACAGAATTGCTTTCTGTTGGAAGCTATTGCTGTTATCGCTCCATGTACTGGCAGACCAAGAGGGGGAGGAGTTTCCAGCTCTGTGTATGATGAGCAGTAGCAGCTTCCAATAGTAGGACTCTACTACATGCTGAACTCCTCCCCACAGGGTTGGGCTGATGCTTTGTCTGCCCTGCTGCTTCATGGAGCCTGGTGAGAGGAGGTTACCAGCCTGTCAGAGACACAGACAGCCAGCACCAGAGCTCCAGAGGTGTGGGGGGGGGGTGCCCGTGGGGGGGGAAGCACCAGAGCTCTGGTGCTGTCTGTCTGTATCTCTGGTGTTGTGATTTTAACTGGAGTGGCTGCAGTCCTGCAGCCCTATAGCAGGAGCCGCCACTGCTTAAGATCATCAAAATATGCATTTCACAGTACGAAATGGTACATACTCTATTTGCTAAATTTCTTCTCAATCAGTAATCATAAGTTATTTTGATGAATAATCAAAATAAATGTACAGTATTTGGATACTATAGATAAACATGACTTGAAATGCAATGAGAACCAAAAAATGAATACAAGTTTACTTAGATAATTCAGGAAGGAATTTTAAGTAAACCGAATTGTTGCTGGTTTCACGGACAAATCATGCCATAGAGTTAATCTTGTCTGCAACATATCAAAATAAAAATGTACCTATCTTTATGTATAATATTGTAGGCATAATATCTTAAACCATGCTGTAATATAAATATAAATTCATTTGCACGCAGGCAACTGTATTAAACTGCAATCCACCAAGAGAGGGAGAAAGAGATGACTGCTTTTATTTCAGGTAGGTTACTCGTACATAAATTTAATACTACAGAAATCAGTATTGCATCATTTTGTTAATATCATTATTTTCCCTGGATAGTCTGAGGTTTTGAAGATGTCTAGAAATATTTGGCACTGGAAAATTACCATACATGATAAGTCTAATGGTGTGTACACATGGTATCCAATTGCTATGCAATTTTTGCTCTTTATATACAATTCATACTATCTACATTCAATTTGCACAATATAGTCATTGCTGCACTGTCTATTTGGCTTTCGAATTCAGCTGAACGGGAGCGCGCATCGGCATCGAATCGGTATAGAAAGCTTAAATCCATTCGATGTCTATGCGATACCAATTTGATTTGGACTGTACAGTCAAAATGGTGAATCTTACCATGTGTACACACCATTACCTCAAAAATGTGTATAAGGAATATATGAATCCTAAATGCATTTCATAATTTAGATTTGGGATCCAAGATATCTTATTATGGTGTCCACATATTCCAAAGTATGGAAAATTACTAAATCTGAAATACTTTTGGTCCCAAGCATTTCGGGCAAAGGAAATACAACATGTATGTGTGTGTGTGTGTGTGTGTGTGTGTGTGTGTGTGTATGTATGTGTGTGTTCATTTTTTTTGGGAGCCAATTAACCTACCAGAATATTTTTGGATTGTGGGAGGAAACCCATGCAAGCTCTGGGAGAAAATACAAACTCTGTACAGTTATGGCCATGGTGGGAGTCGAATTCATGACCTCAGTGCTGTGCGACAGTAATGCTAACCATTACACCATCCGTGATGTATGTTTAAAGGCTCACTTATGATTTACTTGTACACAAGGTTTTTTTTTGCTTTTCCTTATATTCAGAAACAGTTTTTCTGTAAGTGAAAGTATATCCAACACTGTACATGTAGTGCATTACATTTGTCAAGAAAAATGGTATTGCATGACAAACAATGACTATTGTGTTGCTGATAAGCCACTCTGTACACCCCATATATTGCTTCATATGTGCAGCACTATGTACAGGCGACAGACCCATATGCTTGCCACAGGAACCAAAGACAATGTCACCATTGGTTTCTGTGGCCAGGCCTGTCAGTCCGTCGATTGGTAAGTGTTGTATATGCAGATACAGCTGCACACAGAATATACTGTAGTCATGCCGCATACCATTTTAACTAGCAAGTCTGCTTGTGAGTCTTCTGGGCATAACAATGCAAATAAGATGCCCTTTTTATTTTTTCAAGACATTCTGCGCTGGCTGTCTCACAGGATCTAGCGGCTCTCACGCAGCCTGTGTCCCGCAGCTCACAGAAACTAGATGATGAATGACTTATCTGTATCTCTTCCAAAAAATAATCCTACTGTTTTTTTCTAGACCAACACATTAATGCAGCCGTTAAGATGCAGACCACCTCTAATTATGTGGGTGCCGGACGGCTCCCTGACAGTCGGGATTCCGACAGTCATTGCTCCGACGTCGGAATCCCAACTGCTCCCTCGTGGGGGTCCACGACCCCCATAGAGGGAGAATAAAATAGGTGGCGAGCGCAGCTCACCACCATGCCCGCAGCGTGGCGAGTGCAGCGAGCCCGCAAGGGGCTTCATTGCGCTCCCCCCTGCTGTGCAGTCGGGATTCCGACGTCTGAGTAATGACTGTCGGAATCCCGACTGTCTGTGAATTATACCACACCCGACTATGTAAAGTCAATTGATAGCTACTATACAACCCTTGGTGTATACCCATGATCGTGTGCTCCTGCAGGGTTAGTTGGGTGTTCTGCATGCCCAGTGGGATTACGCAGGGAATTGAGGGAAGCATTTTAAATATCATCAGCAACCATACACTTCATTATTGTCCACAGCATCACTTCATTATTGTCCACAACATCACACAGTGTGTATGGATAGTCCAGTATAATTAGCCATTAAAGGGTTCACACATTGTTTAGTGTGTACCCAGCATTACTATACATTATGTACCTAGTATACTGTCCAGATTTTGATTTGCAGAGTTCTATCTCTATCTGCTACCCAGATAGAGTAACAGTAACAGTGACTTCACATCGGAAATGCTCCCTGCTAATCACAGCCATAAAGACAGACCCAGATGGAGTTGTCAGTGCTTTTGGACTGCCAGTGCAGACTGCAATAGCAGAGAGCACATCCCATGGGAAGTCACTCCCCTGATAATGACAGCCCTTTCTGGTTCTATGAGATCCAACTGATGTACTCTGTAGTAGCCAGGCTTTTTCCCCAGCAGCTCCATGATTTAAGCCCTTCCCAGGACTTAAGCCATGTACTGCTGCCTCTGGACTTAAGTCCTGTCTTTTGGTGATGTAAGCCACCAATCAACGGAAGGACAGGTATCCAGCAGACAGACCCCCATATCCCCCCTGCCCCCACCAGACACGTAAGCAGCTGCTGCTAAAGAACATATTTTTGGGATTTTGTGCGGTCTCTGAAGAACGTTAACTAAAGCTCGAAGATTACTTTACTTTTTTCTCTTTGTTCGAAGGGCTAAAATGGTACCTGAACGCGTGGAAAAGTACTGCATCCAGTTTATGTACACGGCAGATAAGGTTTCTCAAATTTACAGCGAGCAGGTTTGTAAAAATTTAATTTTGCACACATTATTGCATACCCTATAGTAAACTGCTTTTAACTGCTTACTAATAAAGCTGTATATTTTTTTATTTATTTAAGTTTTTAATAGATGTTGTTGCAAATAAACCTGTGAAGTTGGTTCCGTTGCCACAGCCTGCCACCCCAACCGTGTCTAATGAAAAAGATGAAGCTGTTCGTACTTTGGTCAGGAATCTATGGCTCAAGACTGTGGTAAAGTTTATTTCCTAATCTATGATTCTTCATGATCTCATAATTACTGTATTTGTAATTGCTTTGAAAACTGTCTTAAAATGAGATGAATCCCATATTAAATATAGCTGAAAAAGCCAGGAGCAATTTAATATTAATGTCCTTCTTGCTGTATATTGTTTACTTGTTTTCTTAAAGTGTACCCTTAATGTATCCTTAGGATGAGCACAATAACTTGGCTGGTGTCAAATTAAATGGCAAAATCATTGCTGAGATAACATCTGCTACAAAGGGTGAGACGGAGATTCCACGGTTTGAGTCTAATAGTAGTAGCATGGAGTTTACTTTTAAGGATGGATCTGCAGACATCCCTGTGAGTATCATCATTGATGATATGTTTTTTTTTGTTTGTTGTACCTTTTTCTCTTCATTGCTCATTCTACAAATGTCATCTGGTGCTATGTTATGTAGTATGAAGGACAAAACACAATATTCTTATTTGTCCTTTAACATTCAATAAAAGCCTTTTCATGACACAGTTGTATAATACACACTAAAATATATATATATAACATGTATGATTATTATAACTGACTATCACTCTCTTGTTACAACCATTAGGCAGTAGCGCTAAATATAATTTGGACACATACTACAGTAACAAATGTAATTTGTGGTTAATACATAAGGACACACAGACTGTTATGGATACCGCAATAATATCTATCTTGCTCAATGCAGAGCAACGAGTGATATATGCTATCACAATTTAATTCCTAATAATACTGTGTAATACTGCTTCCTGTCCATATAAAACCAGAAGCTATTTAAAATCACTTGCAGACATTTGTCTTAATTGGCCTCTAACTGGGGTAATAAGACTGTAACCATCCCCATGGTTTGAATACATATTTATAAAAGCCTCCGATCATAGTACTAACAGATTCATTATTGCGTATCAAATGACGGAGTCACACATACCCTGTATTATCTGTCAGATACCACCATATGTGGATGGAACGGACATCTAGAAATCTGCTCAATTGCCGTATCTGTCTTTTCCAGCTGAAGGAATAGCACGATATACCTGCTCATGTATCCAGTAGATTTGTTAAAAGCACTGGTATATGAATAGACACTGTATCTATTGTAGACCCAACTTTTTACAAACTTTAATACCACTTGCTCTTTGTTTACATTATTAATAGTGTGTGATACAATTTAGAAATAAGCTAGGAAGCTAGCTTAAACTTGTATAGCTTTAAAAAAAATTGTTTTCAACCAAAAGCTTAAAAAAGAAATATCCGCCAGGCGGTGTGAAACAGCACCTGCAATTAAGAGGTCTCAAACATGACATAAATGAAGTAGAAAATAGTGTTACTTATTTAATGTTTTTTTTTACCACATCCACCTAAATTGTTGGTGTATAAATAAGTTTTTATTATAACAATAAAAATTATACAGGAGATAAGCAGAAGAGGACACCAGAATGCATCTTACTGGTGTTGCAACAAATAAATGCCTTCTCCGCACCATCAATCCAGAGATGGATGTCTAAAAGTTGTCTGTCTAAAAACTCTTTTAATTGTTGAATAAAAGTACATTTTTATTACATTATAGTCTACTGAGTGCCCCTACGAAAAGAGTCGTCTTATTCTGTTTGCAATTTATAACCGACTTTGGGTAGCACCGCCCACTAGTAAACACTTATCACTCAGGTCATACAATACATAGACTGGGTAATAATTATTTGTTTCCCCTTATTACTGTCCATCCTTTCTTGAATGCCCATATAGTAAGGGAAGGATCCAGTGCAGGTTTCACCCCCACCCCCCCTACCTATTCATTAATTAGATCATCCTTGTTGAATTTGTTGTGAGCAATGTAGCTTTAGTATATGTATTTTGTGTCTCAACTCAAACCCTTCTAAATTGTGCACACTTAAAATATATACAGTAGTTGATAGGTATAAACATAACTAAAACATGTTTGCTCTCTCAGTTGTGCTAGATCAGATTATGAGCACCCTAGCATTCCCCTTGCCTTGTTTTTAGTAGCTTTTGAACCCCCCTGTGCTAGTTTCAAGGGAGCTGGAATAAATCAACAGAACTAGCAAGACATAATTTAACTTTGTAAGCACAGAACACTTAAGGTCCATACACACTGGGCCTTTTTTCCCCAGTGTGTGTGGACAATGATAATAGGAAAAATCACTGGGCTGAAAAACACTTAGTGCATACACACTGAGCATTTTTCACCCATTATGGTGATTTTCACAAGGGTGTACGACTCTCCACCCCATCGTTCATCTGCTGGTAATACCAGCAGATGAGTGGCCGGGCCAGCGATGATGAAGGAGCACGCATCAGCGTTCACCGCTCCTCACTGCCCCATACAGACTGGGCACCTCGAACCATGTTGCATTGAAGTGCGATACTGCTTACTTATACAACATAAAAGAGAAAAGTGTGATGATCTTTAGGAAGGCGACTACTGTACCTCTCTGTTCATGTGATTATTTTAGTGACGGCAGATCAGCATTTGAATTTGAATCTAATTAAGTCACAGATTATCAGACAGTTGATTAGAGTTGTTTCTTTATATGCTTTAGATCTCCTCCATGCCCCTATATAAGCCTCACTGTCCCCTGAAAAGCTGACATTCATTTAAAGTTTGCACAGGAGTAACCGGATCACTTTACTTTTTGAATGCTGGAAAGTCAGAATCTGACTGACTGGCATAAGAAAGCACTATTGATCAGTATTTAGTATGGTGTTTGACCTGTGTGGTTTACATACCTGCTGCTTAACCTGGGGATGGTCCTGCTAGGACCGAAACATGGTATTTGGTGATGCCTTGATATGTAACAAATATCTTCTTTTAATTGTTGGATGATCTGGTAAATCACTTCTATATTTGGATTTATCAAATGTTGATGTGAGTTATATACACACACACACACACACACACACACACTTTATGGTCAAAAGTATTCTAAACATTCCACCAACAGGGACTGTGGTGACATTGCATACAAATACTTTAGTATGGCGTTAGTCAGCTTTTTGCATCTACAGTATAACAGCTTCTACTCTTTATGGCCTTCCCCAAGATGTTAGTGTTTCATTGGGAATTTGTGCACCTTCATTCTGTAGAGGTCAGGCACTGATGGTGGACCAGAAGGCTTTGCTCACAATCTCTTTTCCCATACATCCCAAAGGAGCTCAATGGGGTTGAAGCTCTGTGTGGGCCAGTGAAGGTTTTTCAGCCCAAATTCATCAAACCATGGCATTACAGTTTTCCTTTATGCACTGCGGCACAGTCATGTTGGAATAGAAAAGATCCTTGTCCAAACGTTTGCCACAAAGGTGGAAGCATAGCATTGTTTAAAATGTCTTGGTATGCTGAAGCATTAAGGTTGCCCTTCACTGGATATAAGGGGCCCCAAACCCTGAAAAACAGACCCATATTATTATCGTTTTCTACCAAACATCACAGTTGTCAAAATGCAGTCAGGCAGTTATCGTTTTCCTAATATCTACCAAACCCAGACTTGTCCATCGACTGCCAAAAAGAGAACCGTGATCTGTCAATCCATATAACACCTTTTTTTTTTTTGCTAGTCTAGTGTTGGTGTACGTTACATCACACCGTCTAACACTATACATTGGACTTGGTGATGTGACACATGCATGCAGACTGCACAATTTTTTGTGCTTACGTGACAGTGGAACTACATAGCTATGGAATCAGCAGAGCATTGGTGACTTGTATGCAACATGCACCTATTACCCCTTTCACACCAGAAGCAAATTCCGGGTTAAAGCTTTTCAACCCGGAAATTTGCTGAAAAACCCGGGTTTTTCTGTGGTGTGAAAGGGTCAACACGGGTCTTAAATCCCAGCACTCCGACCCTGTTCTTGACCAGGGTTGGAGTGCTGGAATTGAAGACCCATGTTGACCCTTTCCCCCCAAAAACACAAGTTCTTCAGCATATTCCCGGGTTGAAAAGCTTTAACCCGGTAATTTGCTTCTGGTGTGAATTGGGGTCAGGCTTCACCCGGCACTCAAAAATGCCGGGTAATTGCCGTGTGAAAGGGGTATTAGTCACTGACCCTTCGTTATGATTTTACATGATCTTCTGCTTTGTGACAGAGTTTATGCTGTTCCTAAATGTTTCCATTTGACATCATAATCACTATCAAGCAAGGCTGATATTTTGCAAACCGTCTCATTGCAAAGATAGCATCCTATCACAGTACCATATTGAGCTCTACAGAACGACCCATATTGTATCACAAATGTTTGCAAATGGAGTCTTCATGGCTAGGTGCTCTGTTTTTATACAGAATGATAGCTGCTCTGTTTTTATGTGCAATGGGCATTGATGGGGACCTGCATTTATTCCCTGTAGTTCCACATGAGGATCTAGGTAAGCTGGCTATCAATAAATATATATATATATATATATATATATATATATATATATATATATATAAGGGTAGGAATCAGGCGGCACTCCCGGATTTGTTGCAAAGTGAAAAATATTTATTCAATCATCCGACATGTTTCGGGCACATGGCCCGTCCTCAGGGATATACAACAGTGCTAAAAACCACACATATAAATACTCAAACAAGTGATCAGAAACTCCCCCCACCTGTGTCAACCAGCGCCGCCCCACTCACCTGCGCCATCCAGGTCCAGTCCCCGCTTCCGCTTCCCCGGCGTGCAGTGACATACATACCGCCATTGAGAAGGCTGTGTGTAAACCCGGCGCCTCTCTCTGACGTCATCACGCCCCTGCCACGCTCAAAGTCAGCTGGACAGCCAGGCCTCGCTCTGGATCCCGCAGGCCAGGAGGTCGCCATGGTGACCATACAAACAACTTCATAATCTGAAAAACAAACATATTATGAGAAAAACGTGCATTTAAGAGGCCAAATATTGGCCATTTAAAAGGTATGCGTATACCAGTGCATGAAAAACATATTAAGTAAAAAATACGAAAGTGAAAAAACATACATATAAAAAAAAACGTATATATAAAAAATGTTAAAAATCTGCAGGAAATTCATAGTACATATATACCATGGTGTTGCTTGCCACACTGTACAAAAAATCACATTTGTTCTTATGAAAACTGTAGGCAGCGTAAATATATAAATTTTTACATTATCATATTAAATTAAACTTCCATGGTTCTACTATTGCAATATGTGTGGAGCTGAAAATAAACCGTTACTAAGCAAACTGTGCATATAACTATACCTTAATGATTTTTATATATTTTTAATAAAGTGCAATAGTGCTTGTTCACAGAAAGTGATACAAGCCATGTTGCTCATTCAGCCCTGCATTTATTCCCTGTAGTTCCACATGAGGATCTAGGTAAGCTGGCTATCAATAAATATATATATATATATATATATATATATTGAGATATATATATATATATATATATATATATATATATATATATATATATATATATATATATATATATATATATATTGAGATATATATATATTGAGATATATATATTGATATGTGCTATTATCATGTAGCCTTACAGTGGACAATTACAGTGCTATTATCATGTAGTGTTGGGACCTCTAGTTTTTAGAGAAGTCTTACAAGGGGCTGGAGGCTTACCATATCTTTGTAAATGTATATGTAATTTAAGTTTTCTGAATTACCTACTACCATGTGGTTTTCTTATTACTAATGCCCTTTGATGTGCTGAGGGAAGGCTTGTATGTGTCTTTTGTAGGCTTAATTTTATACACCTGTGGCAATGGGTCTGATAAACACACACAAATTTAATGTGTGGTGTGTATGTATAAATAGATTTGAACATGCCCATACGGTAACTAGGCTGTGTAGCAGATGCCCTGAATTAGTTGAGACATGTCTGAATTAATCAGTATTTATTTTTATTCACTCTGGTATTATTTATATTCTTAACTGTGTTTTTTTTAAATTACAGATCCTTATTCTTGCCGAAAACAGCCCTGGAAAGGACAGCACAGAGTATCAGATTATTTTCACTCTATTGTTACAAACTTTGGAACCAATGGATATAGAGCCGTATTGTCTTCCATTTATGTTTTACAATGGTAATGTCACTGCACTGTAAATTTTAGTTATGCTGCTTTCCCACTGCAGAAACGGGTAAAGACCCGGTATTGTTAAACGGGACTTTAAAAGTGGTCTGAGCCTGAAACCCCTTTCCCACTGCATGTTGTAAACGGTATATTACTGGTTAAATACCGTTTTTGTACCATTCACATTGAAACCATTTTAAAAGGTACAAAAACGGTAATTCACCAGTAATCTACCACCTGTCCCCTGGTACCTGTCCTGCCCCTCCCCTGGTACCTGGCAGCTGGTACCTCCACTGGGGATCGGGGCAAGTCCGTGCTCAGGAGGAGGAAGCAGGTCTATTAGGAGATTGTAATTTCATCGGCAGGTGTCCCTGCAGTGAATGGGAACTAGCGGGCCCGATCATTACATATGTGCATATGTAATGAGCAGCTAATTACATATGTGCATATGTAATGAGCGTACCAGTTAAGACCCTTTCCCACTGCTAAAAAAAGGGTCTTAAACGTGTAGGACACTACTTTTTACCCATTTAACAAATATTGGTATTTGTTAAACGGGTAAAGCACCCTGGAGCTTTTCCCACTGCAGCTCTATCCATTTAAAAAGGCTAAAAGAACGGCAATTTACCATTTAAGAGCTGCAGTGGGAAAGGGGTATTAGAGTTCAAGGCTCTGTTTTGTCTGTCACAGGTGTTTGTGCAGATTTTAACCCTTTGATGTCCAAGTAATATGTAAATATAAGTAAATATGTCAAAATAGGTGTGAAATTTGATAAGCAAACATTTAGATTTATCATAATTACCTGTAATTTTTACCTTATATAGGAAATATGTTTTTTTACACGACATTTTTTATTTGAGTTTATATAACAAATTTGAACAACAATGGCATTTTTAGTTCCTATTTAGTGCATTATTTGAAATATTTCACAGAGATGTTAGCACTGAAAGGGTTAAATGATTATTTTGTTCGATTACCATAATCTGAAAGTAATGCCATCACTGTTCTGTTTTTACACATACTTTGTTATTTCAATTATTTTCAGAGGTGATGGGTTTATATTCTATTGTGCTGTACATCACATATCAAGTTAAACCTATACAAAAAGAAAAGAATGTTTTACTAACCAAGGTTTTTTTTTTTATTTTGGTTTTATCTAGATTTCAAAAAGAAGGAACAGATGGAAAAACTTACAAAGGAGAAAGACCAGTTATCTGCATCTGTAAAGGCTTATCGATGCTTATTTGATGCAACAAATCAACTAATCAATGAAATGAAATGCAAGTTTTGCAAAGTTTTGTTTATTTTTATTCTTCAATGTATCTTGTAGTTACACCAGCACATTCAGTTAAGCCTGAATAGATGCATGCTAAAAATTATATATTATTATTCATTCTAAGGTGGTCATACATGTCACTTTGATGTTAAATGCTATCTACAGTAAAAATCACACACGCAAAAATAGTCAATAAAATTTGAAGACTTACAAAACATTAACTAAACAAAATAAGCATTGTAAAACATATCTGTGCTTATGATTTTATCATGTATTTGTATGCTTTGTATATTTAAATATGAAAGCAAAGTCCTCGTTCATGACAAAATTGACACCCTAGTTGAAAAATTACATTGCGATAACTACATTATTGCGATAACTACAGATGTCTTGCAGTTCAGAGCCACATCGTTTTAGAAGTTAATCTCTTGAATTTCAGCAGCTTCATAAATTGCTAACTTTCTGTAGACCTCAACAGATGTAAAAGCCAGAAAAATTGAGGCGTTTATCTTTGCCCACTTGCACTTTTCTCTTCCTCCCCGATAAATTTTCTACCTAATTAAAATTTGTAAGTTGAACTTGGAAAAGTGGTGTCAGTGGTTGGATGGCCACTGATGTAGGTTTACTTGCCAAGTGAAATGATCAGTGCTGTATGATTTATAGAATACATTTCTAGTAGAGGCAGTCTACTTTGGATCAAGACTTCCCCCAGTGGAGCTCAGCAGCGCAGGAGAATTAATTTGTTGGATGTGCTATGTCTAAATTTTTGTTGTATGTCTAAAGTTTTGTGGTAAACTGTACGTAGTGACGAGCTGCATTGTCTAAATCTGAAGTGATAAAGTTGTAGAAAGAGACATCCAGATCAGTGCAGAACATTGTAGTTATAGGAGCAGGTAGTTTGAGCAAACAATAAGTCCTTTGTGTTGCTGTTGATTTTGGTGCAGTGAGGCTGAAGGAAATGAGGCTCTGGCAGGTAGGAGCAATTACTGTACAAACACTGAGTGGGGGAAGCAAAGATGTGACAGTCTGCATAACAGAAGTTGAGAGATGCAGTCCATAGGAGTTCTCAATTAAGAAGTGAAACTTGTTTTGTGGAAGCAGAAATAGTGGAGTTGTCAGTGGGAATGTTAAAATAGCCTTATATGGGAGTTGCCAATTCAAATGATGGGAAATAAGTGAGCTATGCAGAAAAGTGGTCAAGGAATTGAAAGACTGTACCCAGGGTAATAAAAGACATAAGATAATAGATATACATACATAGAGTTATCCATGGGGTTCTGGATTAAAAAGTCTACAGTGTCTAGATCAGGCATTCCCAACCACGGTCCTCAGGGCACACCAACAATGCAGGTTTTAGTGATATCTAATCAAAATAACTTCAGGTACAAATTAAGTGACCTGTGCTCAAGCCTGGATATCACTGAAACCTGTTTTGAGGAACCTGATTGGGAATGCCTGATCTAAATAAACAGTCCCTAGGTCTAAACCAATAGGTGGACATGCTCAATGTTGACAGTGACAAAAAAGGGGACCATAAAGAAGGTCGACGTTGGCAAAAAGTCAACACAAGCAAAAGGTGGAAATGCCAAAGGTTGATACGTGAGTTTTTTTAGGGGTTTTTTTTGTGTATTCATGTTGACACCTGAGCATTTGGACCCCCAATAAGTTTAAAGCATACTCACATAGGGCCAAATTCAGACCTGATCGCAGATTTGTTATCAAAACCTAGTCCAGTGTAGGTGGTGGGACTCTATCTCTCTCTGCACATGCCACATTTGCCTCACCTGCAGTGCAGCATGGTTTTGCCCTTTTCGAGAACAAATTTGTCCTGCAATCACGTCTGAATTAGGCCCATGGCTCCCTTCACTTGCTTTCCACTTTCCCATTCCCAATCAAAGTCCATGTAGATTTTAATGTATGAAAAAGTCAAAAAATGAAGAAGTAAAAAAACTCAATTCAACCACTGTCATATCAACCTTTTGCTTGTGTCGACCTTCTGTCTATGTCACCCTTGTGTGTGTCTACCTTTTGACATTGACCAGCTATCTAGACACAGTAGACTTATCATACCTTTCCAGGGGTAAAGGTGGGTACACACAGAATGATTTGAAGGACGATGTGGGCGTTTCCGATCGATGGGAACGACAAATCGTTCAAATCGTTCTGTGAAACGTTCACCATGCGCGTACCCGCTGATCCTTAACGAGGGTCTATGATCTTTGCTGCATGCAGGAAGATCATAGACAAATCTTTTGTGAAGTGTATCAAATCATTCCGTGTGTACACACAATGAACGATTTGATACACTCATGAACAATGGCGGAACGCTTCCAGCATCATTCCCTGTGTACGCACCTTAAGGCTCAGAAAATGTACCAAGGAGAAAGGGAAAGTCCTCATTGGCAGCATTGCAGATAATGCACAAGACAGGTTTCTTTAATAGCAGACATTCAGGGATATTGAAATGAATTACCTCTTACAGTAAGTAGATCACAGAGCTATAATATTTTATCCTGCCTGTGTCTGTTTTTTGTTACTTTTTCTTTTTTTTTTTATCCAATTGATTTAAAATGATCTGCATTTTCATTTAATAGGCCAATCGGAAGAAGCCAAGGCTAAAGAAGCACTATTGAAAAAGGAATTAAGTAAAATGAAGCTTACAGTGCCAACAAAAAACCAAGTACTGAGACTTTGTACTACTTTAACTCTGTCTTTAAGCCTGTTTATGTATCAATTGTTTGTTTATATACAATTAGAGCATACCAACATTTTTTGTTTTATAGATACAGCACATTAATAACATTTTGAAACAGAAGAGTGCACAAGCAGATATTCTGTTGAAGCAGCCCAGAAGGAACTGTTCTCTTACCCCTTATCCAAAGGGAAATGGTGATGTTTTAGGAAAGGTAAGTTTGTGCCTGAAATTTGTAATTTGACAAAGGTTATAATCATATTGGCCATTTATTTAATAGAGACCACTTCTCTGGAACCCCTGAATCCAAATATGTGGGTTGTGCATCATGCCACTCTGAGTGTCACAGAGGCTAGTATTGCCCCCTGTGTTGTCCACATCTGTTTTGATTGTTTAAGGTAGATAATTTTATAGGGTAGATAATATTATATAACAATTTTGCTTAGCATTTTTAGGATATATTAATACCCTTAACACTGCCAGCAGTAAAACCAGGTTATTGCACATAAAAACGGAAGAACCTGGTTTGCAGCTCATTCTGAACGGTCGACATAACCAAGGTTGCTCGAACCCAGCATTTCATTAGAGTAGCAAGCAGGGTTGAACACTGGTTCCCTGCATGGACCACCTCTTGTACTGCAACTTGATCTATTGCAATAGAAAGTTACTCGTGTTTTTTTTTTTTTTTGGGGGGGGGGGGGGTTCTCTTACTACTAACTGCATTGTATTTACATATTTGTTCCCTGTCTCTGTTCAGCTTGCAATCTATGCTCCCTACTACAAAGATAGACCGAGATTACGGTTATATGTTTCAGAAGCCATTTTACTTACCAATCTGTCTTTACATTTTGTAAGGAATCCTAGCATACAGATGAGACCATGCAAACACATGGATATCTTAAACTCCACAAAGATAAGGCCATGGCTGTAAATCAATTCATGACTATAGCACTGCAAAGCATAGGTTTATTTATCGGATTGCTGTGCAAGCTGCAGCTATCCTTGAGGTTGTTTCCCATGTTTTGAAGTAACGTATAATTCCAGCACAAAATAAATCTAATCCCAGAAAGGGACCAAACATTATAATTCGGTCTCATAAAACAGAGAATCAGGCATGTTTATTTCTAATGGTCAGACTATTACTACCAGATTGATTTTGCCTGGTGAAATAACTCCTATAACGCTTGTTACTTTAATAAGGATACTGCTTAAATGTGTATACTTTTACTTATATTGTACAATATAGCCTTCCTCAGGGCTCATACACAACTAGGTAAAATAGGTGAATGGGCTGGCTTCTGCAAGAATGCCTGTAAATATAGATTTGTATATAAATATGCCTTTACCAAAAAAGAACCAAACAAAAACTTGTATTCCATGGAACAGTATTATCTAGCTTATAAGTACATTTAAAGCTGTTTCCTTATAAGCTATTAGAACAACACAAAAATGCTGACTGCTCAAATTAGAAGAAAAGAGGGCTGCTTGTTGGTAAATTAAAAAGGCATATTGGCAGATTATGGCCTTGAAAAACTAGCTCCACTTTTTGAAAATGAATTTGTCAACAAAACAAATAATGAAACAATGATATAAAATCACATATAACAATAAAGCAGTGTTATTAATAGGTCGTTCAGCTCAAAAAGCTTTAACTTCCAAAACTAGCCACTTTAAAATCATAACCACCTCTTTAGCTATCCTGATATACAGTGCTTCACTCTTTCCACATTTTGTTATGTTACAGCCTTATTCCAAAATGAAATAAATATGTTTTTTTTCCCCTTTAAAATTCTACATATAATAGCCCATAAATGACCACATGAAAAAAAAGTTTTTGGGAGATTTTTGCAAATTTATTAAAAATAACCTTAGAAATCACATTTACATTAGTATTCACAGCCTTTGCCATGAAGCTCAAAATTGAGCTCTGGTGCATCCTGTTTCCACCTGTTGTAAATTCAGTTTATTGGACATGATTTGGAAAGGCACACACCTTTCTATATAAGGTTCCACACATGACCAAGCATGAAGTCAAAGGAATTGTCTGTAGACCTCCGAGATAGCATTGTTTCGAGGCACTAAACTAGGAATGGTTCTTAAAATGAGCTCAGTGGCCTGCATCATCCAGAAATGGAAGAAGTTTGGAACATCCAAGACTCTTCCTAGAGCTGACTGGCCATCTAAACTGAGCGATCGGGGGAGAAGGGCCCTAGTCAGGGAGGTGACCAAGTATGCGATGGTCACTCTATCAGAACTACAGCATTCTTCTGTGGAGAGAGGAGAACTTTCCAGAAGGACAACCATCTCTACAGCAATCCACCAATCAGACCTTTATGATAGAGTGGCCAGACAGGAGCAACTCCTTAGTAAAAAGCACATGGTAGCCTGTCTGGAGTTTGACTCTGAACTCTTTGGGGTGAATGCCAGGTGTCATGTTTGGACGAAATTTGCATCATCACCAGGCCAATATCATCCCAACAGTGCATCATAGTGGTGGCCGCATCATGCTGTGGGGATATTTTTCAATGGCAGGAACTGGGAGACTAGTCAGGATAGAGGAAAAGATGAATGCAACAATGTACAGAGACATCCTGGATAAAAACCTGCTCTAGAGGGCTCTTCAGAACCTCAGACTGTTTGATCTTTCAGCATGACAATGCACTGAATGTCCTTGAGTGGCCCAGCCAGAGCCTAGACTCGAATCAGATTGAATCTCTCTGGAGAGATCTGAAAATGGCTGTGCACCAGCGATTACCATCCAACCTGATGGAGCTTGAGAGGTGCTGCAAAGATGAATGGGTTAAAATGAACAAAGATAGGTGTGCCAAGCTTGTGGCATCATTTTGTAAAAGACTTGAGCCTGTAATTGCTGCCAAAGGTGCAATAACAAAGTATTGAGCAAAGGCTGTGAATTCTTATGTACATGAGATTTTTTTAGTTTTTAATTTCTAATAATTTTGCAAAAATCTCCCCAAAACTATTTTCACGGTGTCGTTATGGGGTATTGAGGAAAAAAATTATTAATTCCATTTTGGAATAATGCTGCAGCATAACAAAATGTGGGCTGCCGATTTTCTGATTGTATGCCTTACCTTAAGGCAGGGGTGGGGAACCCTTTTTCTACCAAGGCCCATTTGGAAAATTTTAAAAACCTTCGGGGGGCCATATAAGAATTATCAACTCAAAAATTACACACGGGCAGCGGCATATACATGTCGGCATTATACACACAGGAATCAGCATATACATGTCGGCATTATACACATGGGAAGCAGCATATACATGTGGGCAGAGACACCAGGACTGGCTAATTAATGCATCAGCCGCCCGCCTATATTATTGCTTAATCAGCTGCCCACCCGCCCATATTACTGCTTAATCATTAACAGTGGTGCAAGTAGCAAAAAACGTCCTAGTGGAACTGTGCGACGCGCAGCGAAAAATGGGCATGATCAGGGGCGTTGTCATATGACACAAGGGGGAGTGGCTACACAACAAAAAGTTATGCCTCCAGTGCCAGATAAGCCCCCACAGAGCTAGGTATGCCCCAGTGCCCCACATATATGCCCCACAGTGGCAGTTATGCCTCCATTGCCAGATATGCCCCATAATGCCGCACATATGCCCCCACAGTGCTAAGCATGCACTGCTGAATTTGAAAAGATTGTCTGGATGCTGATTGGCTGAATTCTATCAGCTAATCAGTCTGGTCAGTCTTTTCAAATTCAGCATCTCTTCTTGCCCCACCACCTGTTAAATAGTGCTACAACCTCCCAGGCCCAGCCTCTGATGTCCGGACCCTGCTGTCAGCTACCCACAGCCACTCCCCGGGGCAGTGCTGGCCATTGGCACGGGTTGTCTGCATGGCAACCAAGCCTGCATTATATGTGCTGCTCTCCCTGAGGGGAGTGGGACTGTGTGCTGAAACACCTTCCCCTCCCTCCTCCCTGCCCTCATCAGTGTTTACAGTCCTACCTATGTGGAGGCTTGATGTTACTCTGGGGCCTGCTTGTTGAGACCCGGAGCCCCGGTGGTGTACTGGTCGTGCGGCTTGCTTGCTTGCTTCTTGGCGCTCGTTAGAGGAGCCGCCGCCGCCCTGTGGGGAGCAACGTGACTGGTCTGGACAGGGAGCGCATCGCGCGTCTCTCCTTCCCCGGGGTCACTGTGTCCAGGCCACCAGCCAATCATACCTTGTGGGCTGGCTCCTGATTGGCTGCCGGCCCGCGAGCTATGATTGGCTGAGAGCCCAGTCACAGTAACGCAGGAAGAGGGGAAGGAGAGATGCGCAATGCGCTCCCCTCGTCTCCCTTCCCCTTGGCTCCAGTGGCATTGCTTAATGCAATATAGGCGGGTGGGCGGCGGGCCGGACAAACAGGGTGCGGGGGACAGAGGTTCCCCACCCCTGCCTTAAGGCATACAATCAGATGCAATTCGATGCGATTGTCGCCAAAATCGCATCGAATTGCATCCGATATCGCATGCGATTCGATGCGATTTTGCATAGGATTCAATGTTAACAAGGTCCTGTTCATTTCCCCACTATCCAAGTGGGCATAGAGTTGACTTTATAAAGCGTGGCGAGCGCAGCGAGCCACCGAGCCCGAAGCTTGGCGAGCGCAGCGAGGGGACACAGAAAACATTTTACGTAATCCGCGGCCCCTCGCGGGGCTCGCCACGCTTCGGGCTCGGTGGCTCGCTGCACTCGCCATGCTTTATAAAATCAACTCTATGCCCACTTGGATAGTGGGGAAATGAACAGGACCATGTTAACATTGAATCTTATGGAAAATCGCATCAGATCGGATGCGATTTTTCCGACCCGATTTTAAAATCGGACGCCCAGATACTACATAAGTACCATCTTTTATTATAGTTTGTAAAACAAAATGGTTCTATGTTTGCTTTTTTATCTCCAATTATTTGTTCTTCAGTATACTTTAAACTACATTAAACTCTACACATATATTGGGGTGTTCTGAAACTCTTGTCTAGTAGTGTGGTGTTGTATATGAGTGGAGTCTTGTGCTTAAAGTGATTTTCATATGTAAATTTTGTTGGTGTGAAATGAATGATTGGTTATGTGCGAAAATACTGTGGGTTAATCAATTTCTTTATGGTTATTTATTTTAGATTGCTCACTTAGCATATATTGAAAATGATGACGCAGCAGTTGTCATCTCCTGGCACTTGGCTAGTGATATGGACTGCGTGGTAACTTTGACCACAGAAGCTGCTCGTCGCATTTATGATAAGACACTGGGCCACCAACAAGTCTTACCATTGGATTCTATTTTTCAGAAGAATCTTTCAAACTGGGGAAGGTATAGTCCAACAATTCCTGTATTTTATATTCCAATATGAAACAATAATCATGCATGAAGAGTATGAATGCTCATGCTACTCAAAGGCGGGTGTTTGTCACAAAACAATGACATGGTTCCTATGGGTCTATCCATGAAGAAATACTTAAATAAAATCATAAAGTATCAAATACTATCACATATTAATGTAATTTAACAAGTTTAAGGATGACAATTGGTCATCTCCACCATGACAAACCTTCAAAGCATTGCGGTGATAATATTTCCAGAAATATCTAAGCAAGTTGTAAGCGAGCCACTGAGCCCGAAGCGTGGAGTACACACGGATTACTTAACATGTAATCTGTGTCCCCTCGCGGGGCTCATTGCGCTTGCCACGCTTTTAATTGATACTGATACTTCTGTATTCATATCTGCAAAGAGATGTAGGCTTCATCTCTACTGGCAGCAATGCCATGTGCAACTGAGACCGCCAAAGTACAGTTAGGTTTACGCATGCGCAGAAAGGGTTTTCCGGCACTTTCGTGCATGCGGCAGAGCAAAACAAAATTGCTCAACTGAGCAAATATCAGTATATGGGCTACCTCTGAATCAGGCCCATTGACAATGGTAGATCTCTGATAATTATGTGAACTAATACTAGATCCCAGATCCTAAAAGTTGCTAATGCGCTTTCCAAAATTTCTTGTTCAGTTTTGAGCTGTTTTCAATTACCTTTCCTTGCATCAACATCAACTAACATATGAGGACTATGTATGTCTGCATTTGTCCAGTCCAAGTGGTTGTAGATAATGTAGAACTCTAACTTCCATGAAAAACAGCTGTAAGGCATAAGTGATGCCTCTTCTTTAAACATCAATTGGCATACAGACTATCCAACTTATGCTTATGACCAATTGACACTTTTTGTGGCCAATTGTGTACATTTTAATTTAATCCTTGTTTGAAGTAAATTACAATTGCAAACATACTGAGTCTATTTCCAATTTCTACTGTATAAAGCCATATGCACCCATATATATGTATATTCACTGCATATTGATTAATAATTAAGACAGAGGGCAGTATTCAATGAAGAAAATTCTCTGTGCATGGCGAGAGATTTTTTTTCTCGCCATGCACTCTCCGTGTTCCGGAGCCTCCTGCTCCCACTATTCAATGTATTTAAGACTCGCCGCCACTCGCGGCGAGTCTTAACCCCTGCAGCGGACGAGCGTCCGCGGCAGGGAGCTGACAGGGAGCCGTGGGACGGTGGCATCCAGGGAGATTAAAGTCTCCCTGGATGCCCCAGAACATATGTGGAGGGTAGGGGGCCCCCCCGGGACCCAGGCAGCACAGGCTGCTGCCCCCCCCCCCCCCTATAGCCAGCGGGGTTCGTGCATATTAACGATCGGGTGCAGTGAATATATGAATATCTAATGAGCGGCTCGAGCGCTCCGGCCCCCTGCTGGGTGCACTGTGTAAAAAAAATAATAATTAAAAAAAATATATATTTTTTAAATTAAATATATATTCATGTGCTATAAGCACATGAATAAAAATAACATGCCCCTTCACAGAAAAAAAAACCAGATTTTTTTTACACCAAAATTAAAAAAAAAACCCTTTTAGATTAAAAGTTCACATTCCAGCTCTCCATCAAAAGATGGAGAATTTCTACACGGAGAGAGACGGCGAAAATCACTTAGAAAGACGGCGAATATTTCACATTGAATAGGGTGGTTCACTTTTGGAGAGCAAAATGCTCCGTCCAAGGCGAAAAAAGCAAAAATTCTCCATAAAACACGGAGAATTTTTCTCATTGAATACTGCCCAGAGCGCGACACTAGCCCACAAAAATTATATCAGTTGGCTTACTGTTTGACGTAAGTCAAGTTCTAGTCACTATACTAGTGGCTTGAAATTGCTTTGATCCCCTAAAATCTGTGTGATTTTGAATCCCCAAAGTTTTTTACTTTTACCGCTCTACCATTTCACTACTTTATTTTGTATAGTATAAGGGATTTCCCAGCAAAGTTTTCTGGACAGTCATTTTTTTTCCCTAAATATATTTTATTGAACCTCACATAACTCAGTTGTTGTCAACAGTACAAAGAGAAATTTGGTAATAATCAGTGAAGCTCAGTCCACATTTTTCTAAATTTTCCAAAAAAGAAAAACTAACCTATAGGTAAAGAATAAATAGGCATATCGTGGCTGCTCCAGTAATAGATCAGTAATGGTCTGAGTATTGATTTATGAACAGCAATGTCATATCTAAAAAATGTATAGGGTGTTGACCAATAGAGTGAAATAAGGGGATTAAAAAGAGAAAAGTTTGGAGTTGCCTAAAACAATCAATAAAACACATTAAACATTAGACAATAAACATTTATAACTAGTTATCTAAATAACAGCCAGTTCCTAGTTCCAAGCCATCACCCATCCATGGACTGATGAAGCCATCCAGCAAAAAGCACATAGGAGAGAAGAAAGGAGAGTTGAATAGGAGAAAGAAAAAAAAAGAGGAGGAGAGTATGTGTAAAAGAAGCACATGAGATGTGACATCTAGATAGTGACAGGGGTCCTATTTTGGAGAAGCTGTAGATTACCATGAGGTAGATTGGAAGCACCTTTGAATTGCCATTTTGGACCCTGGTGGTAAGATCTGGATATATTTATCCCAACATTGGAATCGGACTGCAGTCATAGATTCCTTATGGAGGAATGTCTCCAGCCAATCCCTAGCAAATAGGAAGAGTAACCTAGACATTGCCATCTCCAGGGAGGGAGCCAGGGTGTGTATCCACTGCTGCAGAACTGCTTTTCTGCCAACAGCCAATAGGATCACCAGGAGTTTTTATCATGTTTGGGGATAGAAGTCTGAGTCATTTTGTTTTTATATTTTTACAATGTAAATATCCTTTGTTCAAATTCAACTAGACAAGGAGAATGGATAGATAGAATGACATGTAAAGACGTCAGCTTAAGAAACTCTAGTGACCTACTATATATACCTAGAGCTGTAGTTTTTTTATGAAACCGTATTCCATGCATTAGATGCCATGATATCAGAGTTCTTCAAATATCAATAGAGCAACATGTCTTCACAAGTTATACATCTAGCAGTTATCACAGGCTTCAAACAGAGGAGTTTAACCATGATTATTACTTGATCTGGTTTAATTTTTCGGGTGTCATTACATAAATGTGTTTTGTGATGATCAGTGTTTCCATGTGTGATAGCTGAAAATCTATCTGGACTCTATTTAAGGCCTCTACCACATATACGTAATGGGAAAAGCTGCTTTGACACGACGGGTAATCCAATATTTGCCAGAGATCTCCTGGAATTCCCAGAGAACAAAGAACACTGTCAAACAGGTATAATATGATTTATTGCTGACCTGCACTGCTTACCACCTTTTTATTTTGAAATATAGCAATTGTGTGAAATAATGTATGGTTGGAATTACTCAGGTTCTAATCAACTGTAATTTTGTTTTCTCAGTTTTTGGGATGCTTTTAGGAGATACAATTCTTCTGGATAACCTAGATGCAGCTAATGCATACAGAAAGGAGGTACGGATTTGTTACAGCAGGTTACAAGGAATGATTTCACAATATTACAAAATAACTATAATATATGACTGCTTAATTATGCCACCAAAGTGAAACTATCTGTAAATACTGTTCATACCATTTTCTTGTCTTTAATAATAACACAGCCCAACCTTGTTCCTGAAATAAGTGATAGCTTTAATTAATAGGAAACATAAAAGTGTGTGTCAGAGGCGCACGTTTATCCATCACGTAAAGGCAAGCGCATGCCCCCATCATGCATTGAGCTTATGGTGAAGCACGGAGGAGGTTTTATCATGGTATGGGGCTGTTATGGAAATGGATCTGTGGGTGATTTTGTGAAAATGTAAGGAATCATGGTCTGCAAGCACTATCACAGCATCTTACAGCATCACACTATTCCCTCTGGCACGTGCTTTATCTGCAGTGGGTTCACCCTACAGCAAGATAATGACCACAAACATACCTCACAAAAAGATGTAGAGTACAAAGAATGCCAAAATGTGATGACAAACATGGTTTTGGCCACTCCAGAGTCCAGGTTGTAACCAAACTAAACTCTTGTGGAATCACCTTGACCGATACTTTCACAAAGAGCGAATTAGGAGTAAAAAATCTGTAAGAGCTACTGCAAAAGAAGTGGAGGGCAATCAGAGCTGAAACTTTGAAAAAGATTGGTAGCTAGAGTTCCCCGAGTGTGCGCTGTTAAGGGCTGGTACTTTAATGAAAGCAAAACTTAAGTTAATCATCTTTCCACTTGTTTGAAATCCCTGTCAGTGAATTCAAATGTGATTACTCCATTTGGTACTTATATGTTAGTTGGGCGCCCACTATAGTTAGTACGCTCATACCCCCACTATCCATGTGTGTACGGAGTTGATATTATATAGTGTGGCGAGCCCAGCGCGCAGTGAGCGTAGCGATCCCCGCAAGGGGATGCGGAAAACTAAGAAAATAGCTTAGTATAAGTACCCTCCATTTCAATAAATGTGAATTTATCACAAAATAGATTTTTACTTGCATCCCTCATTGATTAAAAAAAAATCACAAATATGGTTGTGTATTGGAATTAATGGCCGGTAGTGTATGTGTATATGTAAAATATATATATATATATATATATATATATATATATATATATATATATACATACAGGTTGAGTATCTCTTATCCAAAATGTTCGGGACCAGAAGAATTTTGGATAAAGGATTATTCCGTATTTTGGAATATTCCAACACTCTATGGTTTTCAGAATAATTTGGATAATGGATATTTGGATAAGGGATACACACAATGTATGTGTGTGTGTATATATATATATATATATATATTAATATATATGTGCTTTTTTTGGTTACTGTTTCCTTCCCATAATTTTCTACATGCAGCTCGTTAAATTTGCATACTGCCCAACATTACTGACCAGAGATGGAGACAGAATCCGCAGCAATGGAAAGTTTGGTGGGTTGCAGAATAAAGCTCCCTCTATCGACAAACTTAGAGGAGTGGTGTTTGGAGCACCTCTACCCAGAGAATATGATACCCTTTCTGCTGAAATAGGTATGTTTGAATCTCTCTTTTTTTTTAACGTACAGAATAATGGGTGACATTGCAGTTTGAGAACAAGAGCGATATATATAAATGCATTTATTATTGTCTAAGCCACACATTTTTTCAAAACTCTTGCAATTTCCTGTGAGCTCCTTTTTGTGTTTGCAGAAAACCTAAACTTCCCTATAGAAATGTGAATGGTAGATATTTTAATTTGTAAGTTAACTTTCAGATCCAATCCTAAAGTTTAGAAGTAAAAAAAAAAAAAAAAAAAAAAGAGAATTCCTTCTTCGAGCATTCAGTAACTGATATCACACTTTCGACATCTGCATTGTATTTTATAATTGCAAACAGAAGATTCAAGTGAAAGGATCGCTGACTGAAAGATGATGAAACATAAATTAAAATTACTTAATTTAAATCCCCCATCTGCAAAATGGGCTTCTTCCCTGGCTGTGGTTACCATTTTAGTCGTTTTTAATGTACAGCTACCCATCTTTGCGTAGAAGCTTGTTCTCACCCAGTTGACATTGTTCACTGATTTTTCATGATGAATGTAGCGATGGAGGTAGGGAAGCCAATCCCGGGGCATTTTTTCAATCCCGGAATTCGGGATTGAAAATGCCCAATCCCGGGATCCCCGGATTGGCTTCCCTAATATAAAAAACGTGCCTCGGCCGGCCAGCATATGTACTTACTGCGTGGTGGAGCCGGGTAAGGGGGACGGGCAGGGGAGATGGAGCCGGGTGGGAGGACAAGCTGTGTTGATGATGGGGAGTGGGCTGGTCCGCGGGTGGGCGCCGGCAGTCTGGTCTGTGGCTGGGCGGGTGTTGGTGCCCGGGGTCAGTCACAGCTCACAGACAGCATGGAGAAATACTATGCGGCCTGCGCAGCGTGACCTCTGACGTCGGCATGCTGCGCAGAGCCGCGCTGCCCGGGGTGGGAGAAGCCGGGCAACTGTTGAGCACCCGCTCAGACGCTGCCCGGCATTAGACTGCGCATGCACAGTCTAATCCCGGGATTGAAATCCCGGCGTTTTGGGGGCCAAATCCCGGGATCCCGCCGATCCCGGGATTGGCCACCCTAGTTGGAGGCGACTCCATCCATATGATACTGTGGTCATATAGGTGTAGCAGTTTGGCATGTAGAACATTTATACACTATTGTGGAGTGCCAATGCATCTTTCCATGGGTAGATGTATGAAATAGTGATAAGGGAGGAGAAGAGATAAAGTGACTCGTACTTTATCACCGGCCAATCAGATCTCACTGTCCCTTTTTAAGCCCAGCCTGTAACTTAACATTCAGGAGCTGATTGGCTGGTGGTAAAGTACCAGGCACTTTATCACTTCTCCTTCCTTATCACTGTTTCATACATTTACCTCTCAATCTGGTGTTTAGACCTACAGAGAAATGAACACTGTGGATAAGTAAATACTACATTATAGTGTCAGTGGCTGTTTTCCAGTAAAGCACTGTAACATAGCATTTTGTATACAGATACAGCCACAGTTGCACACTGTATAAGGGCAAGCTGTTTGTGCATCCTGGACTGGCTACAGCAGGGGTGGGGAACCTCAGGCCTGTGGACCACATGCGGCCCCTGTAGCCTGTCTGAGTGGCTCACCCACCCGCCCGGCGGCTTTGCCGGGAGTCAAGTACAGGGGAATTCTCGCAAGAGTTCGGTATTTCTCGCGAGATTCCTCTTAAACAGCAGCAGCCGGAGACTGTCAGTCCTATTCAGCGGCAGCCGCCGGAGTGTGGGGCGGCTGCAACAGGACAATGTGTACGTGAATTTTTTACATATGGCCCCCGAAGGATTTTTTCCCCATACACACGGCCCTTGGCACAAAAAAAAATTCCCTACCCCTGGGCTACAGCATGGTGTGACCTAGAAGCGCTGTTTAATTTGACTGCATCTGGAATTTAGGAGGACACATCTGTATGCAACCTTTGCATGCTAAAATAACAGCCGCTAGTGTTTCTGTATATATTGACAACATAATCATTTGCCTACAGACCTCTTACAGCAGTATTGTGCAGCAGTTACCAGATCTAAGTCCGTAGCTGAAGACCTGAACAAGCATATGGAGACCTTGAAATCCCCAGATATGATACAGAAAAAACAAGAGCTGGATGAGCAAGAGCGGTCTCTAAAAGTTATTGAGAAAAAACTGGGTATGTGCTGTACTTTTTCTTTCACATAAAGTACCTGGTTTTTAATTTGTCACGAAAGATATAAAACAAGGAAAAGTATCCATGTGGCTAAACATGTTTAGTAGTACTTTTTTCCTTTCCACATTAATTAGCTTTGTTGTTACCAAATTTCTGCATAGGAACGCTTTACGTGTCAAAGATTTCTATAAAAATGAACAGGTTTTGTGTGCATTTTTAAAAGCAATCCCATGAGGGTACATGTTGAGTCACATGCCCTGGTCTTGTTCTACCACCCCTGTTGACATCACATGGTTTTATGTCAGAGGTCTTCTAGCCCACTTGAATTTAGACACAGTTGACTGTGAAGGGATAGGGTGGGGGTCCTCAAAATATTTTGTTCTGGGACCCTATCAGGTGGAAAATAATAATTACAGGACCCCAGCAAGTTACTGCAGAAGGTCATCACATCACATGTGTAGTCAGCAGACAGCTCATACATGGCAGCATTGTGAAGGCACAAAATTATCTAAAATAACAGACAATTCAACAGATTTTTCTGGCTCTTTCAATCACTGATTGAGATTAGAAAAAGTTATCAACCTGATGACCAGCAATATGGAGTCGTGACCCCATGCTGTAGGGCAGTAGAGGGTAGAATATGCCTTGTAGAAGCAAGCAAATTGATTTGTATACGGATAAGCTATTTTAACTTGCAGAACAATAGTATATGCCATAAAGGACAATTAAATATTCTCTGTTGCTGTGACCCCAATTATAAATTCTAGCTGAGTAGAAAATTATTGCTTATACAATTTGTCCAAATCTGTGTTTTTCAAATTTTCAGTTCTCCCAACATGTCATGTTTGAGGTTTTCCATCTGTGAATACTGACCCAACAAAATAGATTGTTTTCTCTCTCTTTTTTGTCTTTTGTTTTCATAATTCCCAAACATAGTGGTGCTTTTTAACATAGAGTTTGGGCACTTGTAGTTTTTTTTTTTATTTCTTTTTTTCAGAGTCAAAATGTTGGTAAAAGGTGTATTGTTTTCTTAGTGAATTCTTTCAAACATGTAATCCTTGTATTTCTATTTTAAATAATGGAGTGTGTTTTCCAGGTATGACTCCACAAAGTCGAGGTAATGGAGTGGAAGAGAGGTCAAATGGTCTTAGAATGGCAGACTGTCCCATTCCTCCTAAACGTGCAAAAAAGAGATAGCAAGGCATATAGTTGAAAATAAAGGTACTTTTTGTTTTATTACTTGAAAAAGAATCCATTCTGTGACCTTCTTGTTGACGCTCTGTGCTTAATAATTAAGATATTGGAATATTGAAACAACAACCCAAGACCGTGAAGCATGAAAACCTAGTATCCACAAACATTGTAAATAAACATGTACAGGTGCAATTCTCAGATATAGAGATAAAAGACCACAATAATAATACATTCAGTATAATGAATCCTCTTAACGAAGTGCCCATACAATTTTATTATAAGATGTTCTAATATAGGCAGTGGATTTAACTTATTTGCAAGGTTCGCCCATAAGGCTCATACACACTAGGCAACTTTGAGCTGAAAGCAGCTCAAAACAGCATGTTTGAGAGTCTTTCAGCTCAAAGCCACCCAGTGTGTATGCCCCGGCGATGAGCGGTATGTGCTTCTGCACGCTCTTGCATCATCGCCGAGAAAGCCGCTCATCTGCTGGTATTACCAGCAGATGAGTGGCTTTGAGGATGGCTTTGCATAGCACTGCGCTATGCAAAGCCGTCCACCCCCGTTAATGGCATCGGCCAGGGGGAAAGTGGCTCAGTGTGTATGCACTGAGCCACTTTCCCCCCAGTGATGATAGCGATCATAGCTGTCCATACATGCTGGTCATAATCGCCCAGTGTGTATGGACCTTTAATATGTTAAAACTTTTTCCCCATATTTAGTAAAATAAATAATAAACACACACTATAACCTGTACATTTCCAGCACCCTCCATAGTGAAAACAGTGAAGCGCTTGCCGCAGTGTCCAAACCATATTTATTGATACAGGAATTCCAGAAGGTCGCACCCTACTTTAGGCTGTATCCAAAAACATATGTTTTTGGATACAGCCTGGAAAAGGGTATTAAAACAGAAAGCTTGCTCAAACTACAGAGTGTTGTGATTTATTATTAAGTCCGCTGGGTGTTACATACTGGAATACTTAGTCTAAGAAAGATAGTCTAAGAAAACAAACCTTTTTTTGTCACCAAGCTCCTAGAACTAATCACTAATACAGACTAAGTAAATTATAAGTTCTTCCTGCTAACCTTTTACAATCCAGAAATGTATTTCTGGAGAGTGGCTACTGTGGACATCTGGCTGTGACATGAATAAAATTGCAGTATATTAGATAAACACCTGCAAATATTTGGTGTATCCATCTGTTTCTGGGGGGTTTTTTTGTTTTTTTTATGTGTTAAGTGCAGGTTGGCCAAATTCCTCCAGATTTTATGAGAGAGGGCAAAATGCTAGGAGGCAAAATCTACCTTGCCCAGAGCAGAGTTGTTAGTAAACATATTTTACATAACCCACATGATTTTCAGGCCTTGCACAAATCGGGAACTACATTCCTTACATTAAATAAGCATTATGGCAACCACACTATACTGTAAACGGCCCCTGTAGGCACTTTGTGTGGCCCACCCTCCCACCTGGTGGTCTACACAGGAGACCTGTAAGGGAGTCTCGCGGATGGGAGCACGTCAGGAGTCCAGCAGCAGTTAATCTGCGGCTGCCAGAGCATAGGATGGGGTTATTCTGCGGTGGCCAGAGCATGGGACAGGGGAATCAAGGTACTGGCCCCCGGAAGAATTTCATCCATTTAAAATGGCCCATGTCACAAAAAAGGTTCCCCACCCCTGCCTTACAGACATGTATCAAGCCAGTAAATTGTACATCCACACTGTCTTCCATACACTGCTGCAACCTACTCGCTATAATGTTGCAGGAACATTATCTCGACTGATGTGAATGTTCCAATATTCTCTGTAAAGCACTGCGGAATATGTGTGCGCTATATAAGAAGCTGTTGTTGATGATAATAATTATTATTATTTATTATTATTATCCCCTACATAGATAACAACTGATCATAGCTTCTGCTGACACTTAACAATAAGTATATTCAACTTAAGGACCTGGTAGTACACATCATTCTTCAAAATGTTTGGTCTCACCATACATAATTAGGAAAGATAATTGTGTTTTCATTGTTTTTCAAATATAGCATACAAAATACTTAAATTACTGTTAGTTTACTTTCTTTAATTTTACTTCCACAGTTGAGAAACTATATTATATTGAGATTTCAGTTTTGACAAGAAAAAGAGAGAACTTCATAATGATAAGAATTAGCCTGTGAAAAGAAGATATACTTTTCTGATATTCATTAAGCTGAAGACACCGGCCCATCCTAGGGAAAGAAGTGGACCTCTACAAACATGCTTGCTACAGTTATTTAAAAAATGCTGGTGCCATGCAGACAAGTTAGGCCTAAGTCAGGCATGGGATTTATAATGCCTGGTAAATAGTACATAAAAGTAGACTTTCTTTAGATACATTTTACTAAAGCTATCTTAAGATTGCAATAGAAATTGCATATTATGCTGGGGGGGAGTTTGAATACAGTTTATTACAAAGTCCATGGTGGTTAAAACATTTGAAATGTTACTTTGAGCACATGAATTTCTGATCCATTTTACCTATTATTTTTTGTTACATTACTTTGTGGACATTTGTTTTAATTGTTTTATTATTGTATGTAATACTATTCAGATATGAATGCTCACATTTTGTGAATATTATTGTTTAACAGCATTTCAGTGGTTAACTTACAGTTTCCTTAAATATAGTTTATAAAATGTTAATACGAGTGTTGTCTACAATTTCAAAGACAACTGTCTCTTACAGAATTATTTTTATAGCTTCCAAATGATATTATTGTATAATAAAAAAAAAAGTTGAATCTAATCATTTTGTGATTCTTTTACATTAAATTGAATATCATACTCTTGTTAAAAAGCTAAATATTTTGTAACCGAGAAACATAAATGTAGCCAAATACTGGGTCTTACTTAATTTTGATGAGTATTTTAGCTAGCTTTGCCACTTTTGTTTACTAAAAACAACATTTTACTTCAGTATTTGTAAAAATATTGAAAAGATGTACAAATGGTACTTTGGTCATCTTGCAGGATAAAGGTGAATATTTGTAAATGTAATAAATAGTTACTATAACTAGTGTACAGTACAGCCCATCTTTTAAAAAACACAATAAAGATCTGTGGCAAAATGTAATAGGGTGTGGTTTTTTTAGATGTACGATTTTTGGTAAAAAAAACAGACGGATTCGCACGATTTCCGAAAATTGCACATTTAATAGGGTGCAAATTGCGGTATTAAAAAAATTATAATTTGCCATGAAATTTGCACATTTGACCTGTTGATTTTTGGTCACACTTCAATTTGCATCCAGATGTTTTCCCAATATAAAGTATACAACTCGCAAATGTAATTGGGTGCGATTTTTGGTAAACGTTACAAAAAAATCGCTATAAAAATAGAACAGGTTCTGACTTGCAAATTTGACAGAACCATGCACAGATCATTGAGATGTGTATGGTTTGGTCTTAAATATTTAAAAGTAAAAAAAAAATGGTGTGGGGATCCCACCTCCTGAGCATAACCAGCCCTGAGCTCATTGAGCCGGACCTGGTTCCAAAAATAGGGCTGAGTGGGGGGGGCCTTTATCAAGTTTTTGTTGCCTCCTGTATTTTTGGAACCAAGTCCTGCTCAATGAGCCCGGGGCTGGTTATGCACATTTTCCTTACTAAAAACCACACTTTTTCCTTACTAAAAATTGCACTAAATGACATGCGAATTCTGACTTTGTCTAAAAAAAAATTTTTGTGTGATTTTTTTTTTTCTGCATGTGATTTAGTGCGATTTTTAAAACAGGACTAAAAATCGCACCATATTAAATTTCACCCCTGTAGTGTCAGAAAGACCTCCATTTATGTTTTTAACTGTAAAAATACAAATAAAAACAGATATGATAAATACAGACAACTTGCATATGACCTAACATTAATAATGCTAATTTTATAAAAAAAAGGTATTAACCCTTTGAATGCCAAGTGATTGTCAAAAGTGGTGTGAAAATTAACAAGCAAGCACTTTTATTCATCGTCATTTATTTATTTACAGTTTCCTATATAGCACAGCAGCCCATGGTCTACGTTAGTCTTTGCCACTGCATGTGGTACAGTATATGGCATCTTCTCTAACATTGCATCGTAATGACATGTAATGTTTACCTTATATAGGAAATCTAATCTTTTTTTTTTACACGTTTATTATTTGAATTCATGTAACAAATGTGAGCAACACTGTCATTTTTAGCCAATATTTAGCATATATCATTCACACTCAGATTTTACACATCTATCACAAAGATGTTGCCATTTTTAGCGGATATTTTGTGCATCTCACAAAGATGTTGCCACTAAAAGGGTTAATAAGAACAAATAATTCTACTGTCAAACAAAGATGTCTGACTGCTATAGTATGAACTTAAAGGAATATATGTAAATTGTTGATACTGGCAGATGTTCGATAGAAACAAATTTGTTCAACTCAGTATGTAACAGTAGCACATTATTATTATTGTTTATATGGTGCCACAAGGGTTTCGCAGCGCCTGACAATAAATAGATGATCAAAAACAAGAAAATAACGAGTTACAGTACAAGCATCAGTGCATCAAATGCAATACAGTTTCCAGTCAGTACAGTATGTGCATAAGTGTATGAGACACACACTTTGTAATAAATTGCTCAGCAAGCAATAAAGATCACTTTATCATATTCCAAGAACTTTACAGATTACTTTCAGCAGGGCTTAGAGGTATTCCATTTTGTTGTATTGTAACCCTATCATCTGCACACCAAAATGGTAAGTGTTAAACAAATGTTGTTGTGTTGTTGTTTTCTTCAACATCTACTAAAGGTGGTGTATGAAATGATGATGCAGGACCAATGATGGTCCTGCAGTGGCTGGTTGATGCAATAAAATACTCTTTTATCGTTTTAATTGCACCAAAGAGCCTTAGCAGGACCAACACTTACAAAGAAAAGCCATGGTCTAGGTTAGTCTTTTGCCACTGCATGTGGTATATGGCATCTTCTCTAACTTCGCATTGAAAACCTCATTGTGACCTTTTAAAACCAATCAATTGGTGCACATCGTTAGAAGAACATGAAGACTGAAAAACAAACAATTGAATGCTGGGTACACACTTTTCCAATATTCTGGAGATCCCGATCGACTGGTTTGCCCAGCATTAGACAAATGTGTACCCTTGGCCAACTGACCCACACTCTTGATCCTGGTCACCTGACCATGCAACAGATATTGTAGCATGTAGGCTGCAGAGACCAGAGCTGACAACCGATCTCTGGTAATTGTCCACCGCTGATGGTGGCTGAAGCATCCTCAAATATTAATATTGAGTGGCAATATTTTTTGTAAACACAATAGTAACAAGGAGGATGATCAATAAGAACACTGTTAGCTGCCATAAGCCCCTTGGTGTCTTGGTTGGTAGGGGCCCAGCACAAAATTGACAGTCCCTGTTGCTGAAGTGCTTGATTTGTTACTGTGCATATCCTTTTTATACTCAATATAACATAAGGAGAGCGCAAAGATAATTCAATTGTGCACTTTTTTCTCCCTTTTTTTTCTCTATTCTTAATTGTTTAATTAATGATGATCATTAATTAATCAATTAAATCGGTCTTCTGGAATGCTTTGCCAGGATTCTGCCACAGGTCACATTTTTCTTACTTTTATAGTGGTAACTGTTTTTTCTGTTTGTCTAATTAATCAATTAATGCATTACATGGCTTCCAGTATATAAATAATATTAAAATACTAAGCTAACGCGTGATTAATAAAAACATTGGATGGGATTGTATAATTTTATTATGCTAAGAAAATGATGCAGTGATACTGTACCAATAATATAAAAAAGACTGCGTAGAGCATAACAATTCAACATATTTATTACACATATACTTTATTTTAAAAGTATATTTTAAAAAATTAAGATGTAGAAATTCCTACCTAAAGTCCTAAATCCGTTTATATAGTTCCAGTTACCAATCAGGTGACACTTTTTATAGTGCAAATAAATTCAGAACAATATGTCACGGTCTTTGGATTAAATAAGGTATATATTCTGTGGGATTCAGTACTGAATCCCGGCGGTCGGGATCCCGGCGTTCAGAATCCCGACGCCGGAATCCCGACAGTCGGAATGCCGACAAGGGGGGGACGTGGATCGCCCCCCCCCCCTTGCGGGCTCGCTACGCTCGGCACACTAATTTATTCTCCCTCCAGGGGTGTCGTGGACACCCACAGAGGGAGAATGTGTCGGGATTTCGGCCGTCAGTATTCCGACCGCCGGGATTTTAACTGCATCCCATTCTGGGGATAGTGCTACGCTCAATCTGGTGTAGTTGATATGACACGCTGTTAATCTAAACGTACTTTACTTAAAAAGTTTTTACAATGATTTTGTGATGCATGCAGTATAGATAATGTCACATTCCGTGCACTGGCCCTTGGCCCCTGTGCAAGATTTGTGGCAAAAATCTCCTAGTCTGTATGCTTCACAGTTCAATTGTCCAATCCTTGCTGCTGATATGCAGCATCTTTTGTCTATTTGATTATACTCTGCTTGTGGCATCCCGTTAAACAGTTGTATAATAATGCACTCAAATCTTCGGGTACCCCTTTGTCTTTTACAACTTCTTATGCAGGTTTTCGGAGGGGGGGGGGGGACTGGTGCAGATTAGGGTGCCGGTGTCTCTCTGCTGCTGGCTGGGATGACAGAGGTGCCATACGAGTGTTGGTACACTCAATACGTCACACCCCGCTGACACCCGGTCGCTGCAGGGACTTCTGGCAGCGGGGATCGATGTGTTGGGCAGCAGCGCCGCCGTGAATACCGCCTCGCTTGTCTGCCCGGGCAACCTCCTGCCTCTCTAGTCTCTCTCTGCCTCCTACTTACCCTCTCCACGCTGACGGTCTCTCGCACAGATGGTGGAAGTTGCCGGCTCTCGGTTGTTATGGCCGGGGATGATCTGAGCCCGATCCTTCTGCTTGGCTTGGTATGTTATGGCTCCAACGCGTTTCAGCTAATTGCCTTCTTCAAGGAGGTGCTTTGGATTAAATAAGGCAACAGTCCAAAGGTGGTTTTGCTGATTAATGGTATGAAATAATAGCTTCCACATAGGTGATATCACACAGAGGTGCCTGATGGACAATGAGCAATTAAATGGGCTGCTGTATAGCAATAGAATTCAACAATAACAGCCCATGCTACTATGCAACCTCTCCATGTCACTGACCGCTATCACCATATGATGTATTTGGCTCTAGCAGCATGCTGTGAACTACCAAAAGGTAAATCGCCACCATTGCATCTAGAGCCGGTGATGTGATGGACTTCTAGGCTCCAGGGACAGAGCAACTGTCAATCCTATTGGTAAGTTGCAAATAAATCAGGCGGATTTTGCGGATCATTACTGCCCTGACCTGTTTCTTCAACCACAATGCATGGTAGGTTCCACCTTTGTTAAGGACAATATTTAAGCATCAGGCAGCTAATAGTGTCAGGTCTCTAATTTATTCCTGTAAGCTTGTATGCAAGTGGTTAATCTTCTCGAAAGACAATTTGTCCAGGCTGATCAATACATAAAAATGGATTCAAATAAAACATTAAAAAAGTTTTTAATAGCAAAAAATTAATTAATGTAATTACATAATTAGCCTTATAACTGGTTGTGTCTTTTAATTTAGCTGCATTCTCACCAACACTGGTTCCTTGATATTGGAAGCTATTTCATAAATCCCACACTGCTATGTTGCTGGGATATAGTGGATCTAGGTTGACTGTTGCTGATCAGCAACAGTCTTCTCTCTTTATTATCAACGAATGGGATCATTCGTCAGACTGCATTTAGGTCTACAGTCATTAGGTCGACCCCACTAGGTCGACTGGCAGGAAGGTCGACCTGACTTAAGGTCGACATGACTTGAGGTCGAATTTGCATAAAGGTCGACATGAGGAAGGTCGACTGGTCATAAGGTCGACATGGGTTTTTCACTGTTTTTTGATCCGAATGTCGACATGGACACAGTTGGCAATGAGAATCGGACCCTCGCATCGCTCGCTATGCTTCGGGCACGGTGCCTCGCTGCGCTCGGCACACTATTTTATTCTCCCACCACGCCCTAGTGGATGGTAGGGCATGAAATGCCGCCTGTCGGCACATGTCGGCTCAAAAAACAGTGAAAAACCCATGTCGACCTTATGACCAGTCGACCTTCCTCATGTCGACCTTTATGCAAATTCGACCTTAAGTCATGTCGACCTTGGGCCATGTCGACCTTAAGTCAGGTCGACCTTCCTGCCAGTCGACCTAGTGGGGTCGACCTAATGACTGTAGACCTAAATGCAGTCTGACAAATGACCGCATCACATTATCAGGAAGGTTGGCACTAAGTCATAAGATGGAAATACACTGCTCAAACAAATAAAGGGAACACTAAACACATCCTAGATATTTACATAGTTGAATGTGCTGACAACAAAATCACACAAAAATGATCAATGGAAATCAAATTTATTAACCCATGGAGGTCTGGATTCCGAGTCGCACTCAAAATTAAAGTGGAAAAACACACTACAGGCTGATCCAACTTTGATGTAATGTCCTTAAAACAAGTCAAAATGAGGCTCAGTAGTGTGTGTGGCCTCCACGTGCCTGTATGACCCCCCTACAATGCCTGGTCATGCTCCTGATGAAGTGGTGGATGGTCTCCTGAGGGATCTCCTCCCAGACCTGGACTAAAGGATCCGCCAACTCATGGACAGTCTGTGGTAGGGTGGCCAATCCCGGGATCGGGATCCCGGGATTTGGCCCCTAAAACGCCGGGATTTCAATCCCGGGATTGGAGTTTCCAATCTCGGGATTAGACTGCGCATGTGCAGTCTAATGCCGGCCAGCGTCTGAGCGTGTGCTCAGACACTGCCCGGCTTCTCCCTTCCCCGGCAGTACATCCCTGCGCAGCGTGACGAGTACAGAGGTCACGCTGCGCAGGCCAAGCAGCTGCACAGAGCCAGTGTGGCTCTGTGCAGCATGCGTTTGCCCCTGCCCACCAACCCGGCTGGCTCCCCAGAAGCCCACCCCCGGCTCGCTGCCCGCCCCGCTAGCCTCTACCCGCCCATCCACCCACCCTCCAGGCCGGCTCCCCGCCCATCCATCCGGCCGGCTCCCCGCCCATCCACCCGCCGGCTCCCCTGACGCCCGCCAACCCACCCGGCTGCCTGGCTCCACAGACACCCGGCCAGCTGGCCGGCTGCCCACCCACACACCCGGCCGCACCCCAGCCCACATGTAAGTAAATATGCGGGGCGGCCGGGGTGCGTTTTTTAAATTAGGGAAGCCAATCCCGGGAATCCCGGGATTGGGCATTTTTCAATCCCGAAATCCGGGATTGAATAAATGCTCCGGGATTGGCTTCCCTAGTCTGTGGTGCAACGTGGTGTTGGTGGATGGAGCGAGACATGATGTTCCAGATGTGCTCAATTGTATTCAGGTCTGGAGAATGGGCAGGCCAGTCCATAGCATTGATGCCTTCATCTTGCAGGAACTGCTGACACACTCTATCCACATGAAGTCTAGAATTGTCTTGCATTAGGAGGAGCCCATGGCCAACCGTACCAGCATATGGTCTCACAAGGGGTATGAGGATCTCATCTTGGTACCTAATGGCAGTCAGGCTACCTCTGATGAGCACATGGAGGGCTGTGTGGGCATTCTACAGAAAAAATCTGCCGATCACTGAAACAAATCTGTAATGTGTGGGCAAGTCAAATAGATTGAAGAAACCATTTATCTGGGGGAAAAAATCACTGGATCTGAGAAGCAATGAATTGGGATTGCTGATGTATGGAGGGCATTACTTTTAAACAATAATTCAAAGCAACCTGTGCCCTGAGTCTGCTGCCTCTTTCATTCCTGGTGCCTCATTGGAGTATCTCCTTGAGGTAATGGCCCCCATACATCAGCAATCACAATTAATTGCTTCTCAGATACGGTGATTTTTCCCCAGATAAATGGTTTCTTCAATCTATTTGACTCATTAGATATTCATATATTCACTGCACCCGATCGTTAATATGCACGATCGGGTGCAGTGAATACTGGGTCCCCCACTGGCTATAGGGGGGGGGGGGCAGCCTGTGCTGCCTGGGTCCCAGAGAGCCCCCCTCCCCTCCACATTCCTCTGGAGCAGCCAGGGAGACTATAATCTCTCTGGCTGCTTCCGGCTCCCTGAAAGCTCCCTGCCGCGGACGCTCGTCCGCTGCAGGGGTTAAGACTCGCCGCGAGTGGCAGCGAGTCTTGGAGCAGGAGGCTCCGGAACATGGAGAGTGCATGGAGAGCGAAATAAAATGCTCTCCATGCACGGAGAACTTTCTCATTGAATACTGCCCTAAGTATCGAACTGAAAAACAAAGTTTTAAAATCATTTGATGTATCTGATTGGTCTACATTGATGCTCACATAGACTCAAGACACCAAAAATCCTACAATATCAGGTGTGTCTCCGAAATACTTTTTCTTCCCTCCTCACCCCCCCTCATACTCATACAGCCCCAATGGGATACCCTGATGTTCCATTCTCTTTCTCCGAAGGCTAGCGATGCACAATATATGTATCCGTCATGCTTGTGTAATCCTGAACGAAGAAATGCCTCCTAATATTATGATATTATAATATTGAAATATTAAAATGTGGATCTGTTACCAATATATATTAAAAATGTTAGACTCCCGACATGGGACAGTAAACTTATATATACCTACACAATATGTCTACCATTACCAAATGTACTCCTTTTAAATGATATATTGGCTGCAATAAGAAGCAATCTCAGCTCAATCAGAATGTTGATGCTGTTTACTCTTAGGCCAACCCCCCTCCCCCCCCCCCTTTTTTCCTCTTCATCTTCTTCGTTACAACTACACTAGTGTTAATTATGCTACGTTAGGTTAGTATGATATGGGATATCACATAAGAGTGTATGGGGCTTCTAGGGTACTTAAGTATAAAGAATCTATGTTACATCCATGACTATATAATGTATGTGACTGACATGCTAACTGGATTCTTGAGCAATATGATTTCTCTTTATGATCTTGATGCAATTGTACCACTTACGCTCCCCCCCCCCCTTCCCCTCCGTTTTGTGAAATGTACTCATACACGAACCGTTTCTATTTTACTATATTGAACCTTATTACAATAACCCAGACATACTTATTGTTTTGTTTGCAAATTCTTGGAAAGTATAAAACTAATAAAAATGTTTATTCAAAAAAAAACCTGTGTCATGTCGACTGTGCCGGTAAAAAACAGTGAAAAACCCCATGTGGACCTTTTGACTGTCGACCTAAAGCTAGTGTTGACCTAATGACCTGTCGACCTTGTCCAATGTTGACCTATACCCCTGTCGACCTTGCAATAGGTCGACCATCTTTGGGTCGACCATACAATCCATACCCCCCCCCCCTTCCCCCCCCCCAAAAAAAATGAATCAATGATTTCTGTAGGTAGAGTAGTCACTGGAGTGGGAGGCACATCACGCAACCTCCTTTTAGCTCTTGGTCCCACTACTGCCTGTCAGTGCTGCTTCCTAGTGCCAGATAGGGTTGTGGCAGGTCCACCTGTGAAGCACCAGGTATGTGTGCACTGTCCACACTGGCTGCTGTCTTTTGCTGCTGCAATGCACTGTGGAATGCATGGCACTGACTTACGGAAAGGCATCCCGTGCTTATGGTATCCTTTCAGCACTACCCGCATGTCCCAACCTTGGGACCATTTACACCGCTCACGACCCAGGTCTACCCTGGTCAGGACCTGAGTAGGATTCCAGTGTCAATGGACCTGGGTTGGTCCCTTTTACACCAACACTGACCTGGGTCCGACCTGGGATTTTCCTTGGTGCAAAAGAGGTATTAGTAAATTTACCCCTAGAAATGTTTTAAGATTGAAAAAAATTATGAGCTGGGTTTACAAATGAGCCTTACTAATTCAATGTTCTCAGAGAGAGCAACAAACTTGTCATGTGGCTTGCATGAACTTCCTAAAAATATAACCGTTAATCACGATAATTTTATTCGGAGAAAAAACATTCTAAGATTTTCCTGTCTATCTGTGAGCAGATGTTGTAACTGCAGAATTATGATGAGGTAATTCCTAATACAGTGTCTCTTTTGTTGTCATAATCTAATTGAATACACTCAATTTGCATGCCGGCACCAGTATTCTGAACACCGGCATCCCAAACTCTGGTCATCCTTATTTATCCTGCATACAAGTATGCAGAGAGATTTAGACCTGAAAAGTGTGTGTTCAGTCTTCTAAAATCTAAATGGCTAATTATTAGAAACATAGAAACATAGAATTTGACGGCAGATAAGAACCACTTGGCCCATCTAGTCTGCCCCTTTTTTAAACATGTTACCTCAAACCATATTTGATCCTTTTTTTTTGTAAGGATATCAATATGCCTATCCCAAGCATGTTTAAATTGTACTACTGTATTTGCCTCTACCACCTCTGATGGGAGGCTATTCCACTTATCTACTGTACTACTCTTTCTGTGAAGTAATTCTTCCTCAAATTTCCCCTGAATCTTCCTGCCTCTAGTTTCAGTGCATGCCCTCGTGTTCTGCTGCTCCTCTTCCTGTGAAGAATGTCTCCCACCTGTACCTTGTTAAAACCCTTGATATATTTGAAAGTTTCTATCATGTCCCCCCTTTCCCTTCTCTGCTCTAAAGTATACATATTAAGATCTTTTAGTCTTTCCTGGTACGTTTTGTGATGTAGGCCATGCACCATTTTAGTTGCCCTTCTTTGTACAGTCTCTAATGTATTTATATCCTTCTGGAGATATGGCCTCCAGAACTGAACACAATACTCTAGATGAGGTCGTACCAATGACCTATACAGTGGCATTATTACTTCTTTCTTTCTACTGCTGATACCTCTCCCTATGCAACCAAGCATCTGACTTGCCTTCTTCATTGCTTTGTTACATTGCCTACCTGCCTTTAAGTCCCCTGAAATAGTGACACCTAGATCCCTCTCTTCCTCAGTAGTTTCCATTATAGTGCCATTTATACTATATTTAGTCTTTGGATTTTTGCAACCCAAGTGCATGATTTTGCATTTTTTGGCATTAAACTGTAGTTGCCATGCTCTTGACCATTCCTCTAATCTACCTAGATCATCAATCATTTGTTTTACCCCTCCTGGTGTGTCTACCCTGTTGCATACCTTTGTGTCATCTGCAAAAAGGCACATTTTACCCTCAATTCCATTTGCAATATCACCAATAAAGATATTAAAAAGCACTGGTCCAAGTACAGATCCCTGGGGTACTCCACTTGTAACCTTTCCCTCCTTTGACTGTACTCCGTTTACTACAACTCTCTGTTTTCTGTCCTGCAACCATGCTCTTATCCATTCAACTATCTTAGAATCCAATCCCAAGCTTTCAAGTTTATTTAACAGTCTGCGATGTGGGACAGTGTCAAAAGCCTTACTAAAGTCTAGATAAGCTACATCTACAGCCCCACCTTGATCTATTACTTTAGTCACCCAGTCAAAAAAAGTCAATAAGATTTGTTTGACATGATCTTCCCCCAGTAAACCCATGCTGTTTTGGATCCTGTAAATTGCTGGTTTTGAGATATTCTACAACTCTTTCTTTTAAGAGTGTTTCCATCAATTTCCCTACTACTGATGTAAGGCTCACTGGTCGATAGTTGCTTACCTCTTCTTTGCTTCCACTTTTGTGCAGTGGGACTACATTCGCTGTTTTCCAGTCCTCTGGGATTACTCCAGTAGCTAGTGACTGGTTGAATAATTCTGTTATTGGTTTTACCAGCTCCCCTTTGAGCTCTTTTAGTATCCTTGGATGTATCCCATCTGGCCCCATTGATTTATCCACTTTCAGTTTTGAGAGTTCTGTGAGGACTTTCTCCTCTGTAAATGTACTTGTTTCTCCCTCAGTTTTCTGACTATACTTGCAAATTAATTGTGGCCCCTTCCCCTCTCTTTCAGCAGTGAATACTGAGCAGAAATAATTATTAATATTATCTGCTATTACATTGTCCCCCTCAAGAAAACTTCCACTCTCTGTCTTTAGTCTTATTATTCCACTTTTTGTTTTTCTCCTTTCACTTATATACCTAAAAAAAGTTTTCCCCCCTTTACCCACTGATTGGGCCATTTTCTCTTCAGCCTGTGCTTTTGCACATCTGATTACCTTCTTAGCCTCCTTCTGTCTAACAAGATACACCTCTTTGTCCTCATTCTTCTGCGTCTGCTTAAATTTCTTAAAGGCCAACTTTTTTGCTTTCACAATACTTGCTACTTCTTTTGCAAACCACAATGGCTTCCTTTTTCTTGTGTTTTTCCTAACTCTTTTGACACAAAGTTCTGTTGCTTTTAGAATTGCACTTTTTAATTTTTCCCACTTATCCTGCACTCCTTCCAAGTTCCTCCACTCTGCCAAAGAATCCCTTACAGAGTTTCCCATCTCTACAAAATCAGCCTTCCTAAAATCTAACACCTTTGTTTTTGTGTGCGATGAGTCAGTCTCTGTCTTTATTTTGAACCATACTGCTTGATGGTCACTGGATCCCAGGTTTTCACCCACATTTATGTCAGATATTCTGTCACCATTTGTAAGTATTAAGTCTAATATTGCGTCCTTACGAGTGGGCTCCCTCACCAATTGCTGGAGGGATGCTCCTTGCAAGGAATTCAGCATGTCCCTACTTCTGGTGGAACTTGCAACAGGCAGCTCCCAGTTTACATCAGGTAGATTAAAGTCTCCCATGATTATCACCTCTCCTTTTAATGCCATTTTATTGATGTCCTGCAATAGGCTCTTGTCAAGTTCCTCTTCCTGACCTGGTGGTCTGTAGATCACCCCTATACGAAAAATCGCCTTCTCCCCTGTTTCTATGGTCACCCAAAGGGCCTCAGTTTTTTCTTCAATACTTTGTATTAAGGTAGTCTTTATACTTTTTTTCACATATATTGCAACCCCTCCTCCAATTCTTCCCATTCTGTCCTTCCTAAATAAAGTATATCCTGGTATAGCTATGACCCAGTCATGATTTTCATTGCACCATGTCTCTGTAATAGCCACAATATCCAGTTCATCCCTTGTCATTATTGCAATTAGTTCTGGGATTTTATTTCCTAAGCTTCTAGCATTTGCACACATAGCTCTTAAAGTTGTGTTTGTGCTTCTCCTGCTGCTAGCTATGTTCATCTTTCTGCCTATATCTATTCGGTTTTGATTGGCATTATCTTTTGTTGCAGTGGATAGGCTTACTGTTCCATTTTCCTGCTGAGACAATACCTCTAGGTTGGGGGAGCAGATTTCTTCATTTGGTTCACTGCCCCCCTCGGCTAGTTTAAATAGTTGCTTATGAAGCTTCCAAACTTCTCACTTAATATTCTCGTTCCCCTTGAAGATGGGTGCAGGCCATCACTTTTATATAAGGCTCTGTCTTGCCAGGTAGCTTGACTTTGACCTAAATATCCAAATCTCTCCTCATTGCACCAATTCCTTAGCCAAACATTGAAGTTTCTGATTCTCAGAGTTCTATCTTCCCCTTGGTGTACTGGCAATACTTCTGAAAAAGTTACAGTGGTTGCCACCTGTTTTAGAGCAGTTCCTAACTTTCTAAATTCATCTTTTATGGCCATGACTTCAGCATTAACCAGGTCATTTGTGCCTAGGTGGACGATGACATCCACCTCCCCATCTTTTCTTGCTGCCTTTACAATTCTTAGCATGTGTTCTTTATCTCTTGGAGCTGTGGCTCCAGGTAAGCACCTTACTTGTTTCTCTACTTGAGTAGCATTTCCCAGATTAACTCCTCTAATGATGGAATCTCCCAAAAGAAGTGCAGTCCTTTTTGGAGGTGAAATTTTCCTGGTCCTACAGTTAGTAGAGGTAGAAGTCCTCATATCTTCCTGTTCTTTATTGCCTATGTTGGTCATACGTTCCAACCCTGCAAGAGCAGCATATGAGTTTTGCAGTGTGACCACTTGGGGAATGTGTCTGATGCCCTCTGTAAGTCTTTTCCTTTCAGAGCCCACAGCAGTCCAGGCAGAATGTCTTCTGGGGGCTCTCTGAGGCAGTGGTGGTTGCAAGGACACAGACATCCTACGTAGCTCAGCATGCAGTTTAGCTATCTCCTCCTGCAGCAAAGAAAATTGTTTGCAGATTTGACAGCAGCCGAGTCTCCAGAATGTCTCCCTCAAAACAAATGCATTACATCCACTGCACTGCACCAGGCCAAACATTGTATCAGTTGTATGGTAATAACAATAATATGTGTTTAGGCTTTTGTGCTCAAACTCACCTTTTTCTGTGTTCTAACTCACCTGCTTCTGTTTCCAACTCACAAGTCACTTAAGTATTCAAGCTTCACTTTAGTCTGCAAGCTTCTCTCTCAATTAATAAAGCTTTTCAGTATGTGTAGGCTACATGCAAAACCAGCCAGTGTTTACGCTGCATGCAAAAACAGTGCAATATGGTTTGTCCAAGTTTAAAGTTACCTGCGATTTGTTATTTTACGCCCCAACTCAGAATCTGTCCAAGTAAAAGGCAACAAGGAACAACTGGATCTGATTTGGCCCTTAGAAGGAGCAAACTTTTAAACCTCTATAGCTAATGTCACTTTGGATAGCTAACTAAAAGTAGCCTTGTAAATGGCCCTTATTTTATAGAATTGTGCCTGTGAAATTATTAAGCAGTTTCCCTGTGCATTGCTGACTCCTGTGTTCAGATACAAAACATTACTATATATCTGGTGTATATTACAGAGAGTGTTGCATGGTTGCTATTGTGTAATACCAAAACTATTGTCTGGTGGTCACAGCACAATAAAGTACCAAATGGTAGCAAGTATACAGTATAATATAAAGCTTGCTGCAACCAATACAACTTTTATATCATTGCTAGAACCCTACATTTTGGTGCTCCATAGCAGTTTTACTATTGCTAAATCACTAGCACGAACAAACAGAGCAATTTTTTTCTGCATTCACCTATTTTTTATATGCTATCCGTTGCCTGTAACTGAGAACAGCATAGAGACAACCATGTGGGTATGCCCGGCTATGGTTACTGCAGTAGAATTCAGTGACCACCGTGGGACTTCGGATTAGTATAATTAAATAGGTGCACATAATTATATGGTGTGTGTCACCATCCCACCTCACTGCCGGATTAAGGGGCATCGCACACATTTCACCCATTTTGAAATATGCAGATGAATCCAGGTATTACGTTAAGATCCCACTGTGTCTCTTCTCTGCAGCAACTGTGGAGGAGAGACATAGGATCTGAACCCTGGTCTAAACTCATTTAATTTCATTGGAGATATACCGCATTAAGAAACCAAATGGGACCCATTGCAATTATTATTATCTAATCTCCAAAATATTATCTATCCGTTTACCACTGATGAAGTCATAAGGACGAAACTCGTGGGTTTTGGAATTCATCAAACACTTGGATTACCTATCATTTTTATATTGTCTTTAATAAATGTTGATATTATAACTACAGTAATGTGTAATAACTCTCTATGGATGTGGTGAGATATGAAGTTGGTGGAATTTTATAAATGCACTCTATTACTACTAATTCTATATACCACTAACAGGGGAGATCTATAGAGATGCTGTTTTTCTCTTAGCTCATCTAAGGGTCACATCTTTGTACAGTATGTATGTATGTATGTATGTGTGTGTGTGTGTATATATATATATATATATATATATATATATATATATAGTAATCTATATATGTATAGTGTTCGTGAGTCTCCAAAACACTGCCATCTGTTGGCACAGAGTGAAACTAAGGGGGGTATTAAATCCCTGTCGAGCTGGTGATTCGGGCGAGTTTTTTATCATATTCGCCTGGGAAACTTGTTTTTCCTGAGCTCTTCTATTCAAACTGGTATTTTCTCGATCTCTGAGGTGAGTTCGCCTCCTTCTCGATTTCGTTTTGCTCGCTTGTCGAGGAGATGTATGCTCCAACTGTTGAGTTTTTTCAGGGCATTTTTTCCACCTCTTTTCGGTCGACCTATTCAATATATGTGTTTTATCGTCAGCTCGACGGCTTCAAGACATGTTCTCTCCATATTTCACTTGCCTTTTGCAGGGGGCGTGTTTAGGGCCTGGGTGAAAATTAAATGTTTATTTTTTGGCCGATGATAGGTTAACCTATGATATATCTATTCTGGGTTGCTAGGGAGAGTGGGCAGAGCCAAGTACAAGCTCCAATATGATTTATCAATTATATTCAGGGTTACCTAGGGAGAGTGGGAGGAGCTAAGTACATGCTGCAATATGATGTATCACACAAATACAGATCAGTTATGTCAGGGTGGTTAGTTATCCTTCCCCTTCCATGTGTTACTATGCTCTATCAGCGGCAGAGTAGCTGCTGAGTTAAGAAAGCCTGCACTGCTGAGAGTACAGGACAGGCAGTGATAGGGCTGCACCAATGGCTGAGTGTGCAAAAGGCTCATTGCATTTCCATTCTTCTGGAGGGGTAGTGGGGGAGCTGTTACCTTTACCTTGTCCAGCCACAGGGAGGGAGAGGGCAGTTTCCCTACAATGCTCATGTCCCTGTAGGTAGTGGAATGCACATGTTGTGACTAGGATGGTCTTCGATCAGCGATGATTTCAAAACATCAGTGTCTTTTTGTGGATGTGCAATACTATTGCCATTGGTAAGGAGATAAACAGATGGTTCCCATCATCGATGGCAAAGGAGATATTTTTTTTCCCCCTCTAAGTAATGGGACATGGAGCATGGCTCCTTCCCTCTGACACTAGACAGGCCATAACCTGAGGTCTGATTTGTCCAGGGGCCGGTCAAACTAGTATAATGTATATCTATTAAAAGCTCCTACTATCAATGGTTTTCAATTAAATAGTTTGCCACTTTCGATGGCAGAGTGCAGAGTCGCCATCGATGGCAACCATTGATGGTGTCTGGTCTGATGGGCATCCATAACTCTGACACTAGGCATGGCCTTAGAACATTGATGAATTGCAATCATCGATGGATAGTGGGCAATATCGAATAATTTCATCATCGATGGTGCAGACCCAGATGGTTCACCTCTATCGATAGAACAGCTGCCCGCATGTTTGATTTTATTAAGTATATATTAATTGCGGGACAAGGTGCAAACCACGTGACTGCACAACCTGAAATACCTTGGAAATGGCGCACCCCCGCGAGAAAGATGAAATGATATAGGGTCTGGCGAGGCGGGAAGGCGAGATCATGGGACCATCAACTCAATACATTGCACTGATGACGACAGGAGGGGTTCTCATGATTGACAATTTGAATAGGCGGGCACTCGAATTGTCGAGCTACCACTTAGCAGGTGAGCAAAACAAGATTTAAAAAAAGCTTGACTATTCAAACTAGTTTGTGGGATTGAATACCCCCCTAAATCTCTTCCTCACACATGCACAAACACAAAAGGTAGCAGACCATCTTTCGGAGCTTTTGCTTCAAGCGGGCTTACCTACATATATACTGTATAGGGTTTTTCTAGACCAGTGGTCTCCAACCTTTTTTGGGGCGGGAGCTACTCGAGACAAAATAAACCGCCTGAAGAGCTACTAAAAATTTTAAAAAAACAAGAAATCTGCATAATAATCAAAAAATGCCCTTTACACATTATGCCACACACTGTAATGGCCCTGACACATTATGCCGCATGCCACAATGCCCCAGACAGAATATGCCACACACTGCAATGTCCAATATGTCACAAACATACCTCCCAACACTGGAGACAGAGGAAAAGGGTATACACATATGCCCACAATAGTGCCAGATACACATATACCCCACAGTGCCAGGAACAAGTATGCCCCCACAGTGCCAGGAACAAGTATGCCCCCACAGTACCATGAACAAGTATGCCCCCACAGTGCCAGGAACAAGTATGCCCCCACAGTGCCTTGAACAAGTATGCCCCCACAGTGCCAGGAACAAGTATGTCCCCACAGTGCCATGAACAAGTATGCCCCCACAGTGCCAGGAACAAGTATGCCCCCACAGTGCCAGGAACAAGTATGCCCCCACAGTGCCAGGAACAAGTATGCCCCCACAGTGCCAGGAACAAGTATGCGCCCACAGTGCCATGAACAAGTATGCCCCCACAGTGCCAGGAACAAGTATGCCCCCACAGTGCCAGGAACAAGTATGCCCCCACAGTGCCAGGAACAAGTATGCCCCCACAGTGCCAGGAACATGTATGCCCCCACAGTGCCAGGAACAAGTATGCCCCCACAGTGCCATGAACAAGTATGACCCCCAGTGCCAGGAACAACTATGCCCCCACAGTGCCAGGAACAAGTATGCCCCCACAGTGCCAGGAACAAGTATGCCCCCACAGTGCCAGGAACAAGTATGCCCCCACAGTGCCAGGAACAAGTATGCCCCCACAGTGCCAGGAACAAGTATGCCCCCACAGTGCCAGGAACAAGTATGCCCCCACAGTGCCATGAACAAGTATGCCCCCACAATGCCAGTTTCCCAGCACCAGCAGACTCACCAGTGCTGCTGTCCCCCTGTGCCGCTGCTGTCTGTGTCCGGTGTGTCCGGTGTCGTCGCCGCTGTCGCCGCTGCTGATTCCCTTCTGAGGAGAGGAGAGCACCGAGCGTCTCTCCTTCCCCTCACTTCCTTGTGACTGGGCGTCCGTCAATCAAAACTCGCGGGCCGGCTCTTGATTGGCTGCTGGCCCGGGAGTTCTGATTCGCAGACGGCACAGTCAAAGGAATGCACAGTGAGGGGTAGGAGAGATGCGGGATGTGCTCTCCTCCCCTCAGAGCAGACAGGGAGAAGGGAGGCCGAGCTTCGGCTAACGGGAGGGCGGCTGGATAATGGAGTGCCGGTCGGCTGGCAGGGGCATAGTGGTCGAGCCACCCGGATCGCTGCCGCGAGCTACCGGTAACTCGCAAGCGACGGGTTGGCGACGACTGTTCTAGACCAATACACATCTAAGGTCAAATAAGGAATCAATACACCTATGTGAAAATATCCACTGGAATACTTCTGTATATTGCTCAGAATATATGTATTTTATACTTTTTTACTGTTTGGAATAAACATATTCTATTTTTAAATATGAATCTGTGATTGGTGAACCACATTTAAGCGCACACCTCTCTCTCTCTCTCTCTCTCTCTCTTTCTCTCTCTCTCTCTCTCTCTCTCTTTTATATATATATATATATATATACACACACACACACACACACAGTATATTAAATAATATATAAAATACAGTATGGTAACAAATTGCATGCATTTATTTATTCCTTCCTTTCTAAATTACAAGAATTTTCTCATTTTACACAACCATGTTTTTAAACATCAATAATGTAAAATGGTCATAGGAAGGATGTTAGTAGTATATGTCTAATAAATCTTTCACCTCTTTACCCCTGACAATTACCCTCAGCATACTGCATTCTGTACAGAATGTATAAGAACACTTCCTTGCAGCCATTTCCTAGGTTTAAGGATATCCATGAATACTGCAAATACATTTTGCCATCTAATCAGTACAGTGTGCCAAGCCAACCATCTATATTTCTGCCTCCAACACAATAGGGCTATAACCATGGCATTGTATAGTAAGTAGTTTGAAGATTTTCAGTAATTACCTAAATCTCTTTAAAGCATGGGGAGACATCCTTAAGGATAAGTTTATTAATATGTCACTTATATCCTTTATTTAACAAAGACTAAAAGCAATATCAGAACTCGCATTGTAAGGACATAATATAACAATATTTAAAGTAATTGTTTTTGTATTGTGTTTTCTGTTCCTAATCTATTATGGTAATTATATTTGTTTAAGTAAAATATTGGTACTTATGTAATATCTGGGCTCCCGTTTTTCTTATGAGACCGTGTCCCCTTGCGGGGCTCGCTGCGCTCGCCACGCTTCGGGCACGGTGGCTCGCTGCGCTCGCCACACTATATAAAATCAACTCCATGCGTAGTTGGATAGTAGGGGTATGAAAAAATGGGGTTCATTTAACATGGGAGCCCAGATAATACATAAGTACCGTTTCTATAGAGTCTAACTTGCAACTAAGAACACTGCAATTTCTTTGCTGAAATAGTATATGCCAAACACATTGATGATCATAGTCACTTACATTATACAGTGAGGGATTAGTATTACCATGGACCCAAAGATGCAAATAAAATTTCCTACTGTATATCTAATAATTAAATTGCATTGCCCAGACCGCTCCCACAAAATGCCACGCGAACACCCTACACGGTCCCACGCTGCCCTGATGGCTCTGAAACTCTGATTGCGCGCAATTGCAGTTTCATGGTTCACGCATGCAAATAAGTGCAGAAACCGCAGAATAGCAATTTTAATACTTTACAGACAATATAATATATATTATATATATCACACGTCTACAATCAATATACCCTACCAGATGTACGCGGACACACATTCACACTAGGGTTAATTTTTGTTGGGAGCCAATTGACAAACCAGTATATTTTTGGATTGTGCAAGGGAAAAAAAAAGAGTAAGAAGCAAACCCACGCAAACATGGTGAGAACATTAAAACTCCTAGAGAATCAAACCCATGCCCTCAGAGCTGTGGGGCAGTAATGCTTACCATTACACCTCAGTGCTGCCCTATGATGGTAATGAGAAACATATAATTATGCATATGTTAAAAAAGCAAGAAACTATCATTATTTTTATGTATCAGGTTTACTTCCATGAAATAGAAAATTATAATAATTACAAATCGCAACGTGTGGTTTTATCTGGGAAGACTTCATGAATTGAACCCACATGAAAAGATGGCAATCCTGTCCTGGGTCCTACACCGGGTGTCTGCTTGCCACACACCATGATAAATGGTGTTTGACATAATTCACCATTTGGTTTCAAAAGATGTCATACAAGAGAATTGTGCTGCTGACAGCATTTATGGCTGTATTTGAAAAATGACCAATGAAATGTATTCATTTATAGTGTATCCATTGTCTGAACCATTTCAATTATTTCTTCAACTTAAACAACTTCATGGTAACCTCTGTGCATGCTATAAAAAAAATCGTATTTAACTACATGCCAGGTTGTTAGAGCAATGCTTGGATAGCAGATGTTTGCCATCAGAACCAGCTACAAAACTACAGTGTGTATATGCTTAATGTACATTTTTTCTTTAAGTTGAAACTGTTGTTTGATGTACTGATGCACTCTATATACTCAGCCAGCTGTCATTGTACTATTCTATAATACTAGATCTAAGACATTTGCTTCAACAGCTTTTCTTAGTGATTGAAATTGCCAAAGAGGGACAGTATTGTGCTTGAATTTACTGTGCAGGGTGAGGCTTGTTGTTTTGCTACCTGAGAAGTCATGTGAAAGAGCATGCCTTGTTTCTCATGCTGCTACATACATTTTTTTTTATGAGTACTGTATACTATATAATATAAACATGACTTTAACCATTAGCACATCAAACATGGCAGATACCTATTCGTTCAAAATATATTTTTTCTGTAGGGGTCAAAGATTTTTTTTCCTGTTCTTGAAAAAGCTCCCCAGTGGAGTGAAACGCGTTGGTAGTTTTTATTGGCTGACTGACTGAACCCACAAGTCCTGATATATAGCAGAGTGTTCCTATTCCAATCCTCTGAAAACCTATAACATAGTGGACACCAACCTGGGCCACACCATCACCCAGAGGCAACCCCCTAACTCTTTCTGGCAAACTATATAGGAGTAATTTGGATCCCCAACACAAAACTGCCAGCGGGGCTCTACTGCTTATGTCCTAATTAGGCAAACAATATGTGAGGATATCTAAGAACAAGGACACCATACCTGCATATACAGATCTCAAAAAATCCATCTGTTCCATCAAAAATACGGTACCGTATGGACTTATAATAACTATTTCATCAGCTCAGTCAAAAACGTGAAATTTTATTCCCCTTTCCCTTATTTTTAAGGTATTCAATGGCCTACAATTGACCTGTAAAATTGTTAAGTTTATATTGTGTACAATTTTATTATATATTCTTTAAGAATAAAAACTTATTTAGTGGTACTTGATATGTTTAACTATTAATTTTGCTAATATTGGAAACAGCGCAGTCTACCCCCCTTTTTCTTTTCCATATCTATTTTTGGGGACTGACACTCCCCACCATTGTACTGCAGCTTGAAAAAGCCACTCACAACTCTGCGCCTCCCACAGGTAACTTAGTTACCTACCCCTTTTTTCTCAGGCTCATTGAGTCTTGTCATGGTTTCAGAAAAACAGGCGGAAAATAGTTGGGGTCCCCCTGTAATTCTATAACCAGCACCAGGCTCATGGGCTGGTCCTGGTTCCCAAAATATGGAGGGACAAAATGAGTAGGGGTACCCCTTCTTTTATAAACCAGCACAAGGCCCAAACAGCCAGTAAAAGCAAGTGTACAGTGAGGACCCTTCACAGCGCACCAAATCTCTGGATACACACAGGTTTCCAATTAACAGGTTCGTCATTTACTGTAAGTTTCACCAGTGTCCCCTGGTGGTGGTGTTTAACCCCTTCACGACATTTGACGTATATATACGTCATGGCCGGGAAGTACTTCCCGACACATGACGTATATATACGTCATGACTTTAAACTGTCACTGCGTCTCGAGACGCAGTGACAGAGGGACGATGTCTGCTGTCCCTGACAGCAGACATGTCCCTGCATGCCCAGGGGGGGCTGCGATGTCGCCCCCCCCGTCGGCGATCGCTGTGATTGGCTGTTCAGTGTGAACAGCCATTCACAGCGTTTTCCTGTGTTACCAGCGAATCAGACGCTTGGTAACACAGGTGTCAATCACCGCCGGGCGTCAGGGGGCATGAGGGGGTCATCGGTGACGATGACACCTCACCCCACCCTCACCCCACCTGCCCCCAAGGCTGTGATTGGTCCGTGGGACCCACGGACCAATCACAGCCAAGGCGCGACATTTAAACTAACGGTGACTGCGCTGCAGACGCCATTCCAGTCTGGAGTAGCGTGCAGAGCGGTCACCGTGCCTATCTGCCGTGATACTGACCTGATCCTTGCTAATACTTACCTGATCCTTGCAAATACCTTACCTGATCACTTGATCGCTGCTTGTAGCGTGCTGGACGCTTCCTGGATCTGACTTCCTGAGACTTCCTGCTGCTGCTGCAGTGTGATAGAGAGATAGAGAGATAGAGAGAGAGAGATAGAGAGATAGTGACAGAGAGAGCTATATTTTGTGTCTGCTACCCCCCCTTTTTGGGGGTGCAGGGGTTTTTTATATATAAATAACTGTCGCTGCTGCTGCAGTGTCATAGTGATAGATAGTGATAGATAGTGAGAGATAGTGATAGATAGTAATAGATAGTGAGAGATAGAGAGATTTGTGTCTGCTACCCCCCCTTTTTTGGGGGTGCAGGTTTTTTTTTTATATATATAACTGTCAGTGCTGCTGCTGCAGTGTCATAGTGATAGATAGTGATAGATAGTGAGAGATAGAGAGATAGAGAGAGATAGTGACAGAGAGTGATAGAGAGTGTATATTTTGTGTCTGCTACCCCCCCTTTTTGGGGGTGCAGGTTTTTTTTTATACATATAACTGTCAGTGCTGCTGCTGCAGTGTGATAGATAGTGATAGATAGTGAGAGATAGAGAGAGATAGTGAGAGATAGAGAGAGATAGTGACAGAGAGTGATAGAGAGTGTATATTTTGTGTCTGCTACCCCCGCCTTTTGTGCTGATCACTATATCTGAGGTGATCAGCAACGTTTTGGGGGTGCAGAGGTTTTTTTTTTTTATATATACCTGTCAGTTGCTGCCAGTTGCACCAAAGGTTGTGCACCTGCTGCCCCTCACTGGTAATCAGTGTCGCATCACTGATCACCTTTTTTTTTTTTTTTGTGGGTGCTGTGTGGTCTTTTTTTAATTTTTTTTTTACACACACTGTGATTTTGTGGGTGTCCTGTGGCCACTGTGCGCTGATCAGTGACGTACATCACTGATCAGCTTTTTCGGCACAGGGTTGATCTATTTTTTTTTTTTTGATCAAATTCCTGTTGCCTTTGAGCGCTGTTCAGTGACAGACGTTACTGACCAACATCTGTGCTCAATTTTTGGCGCAGGACCTTTTTTTTTGTTTTTTTAACCCCTTCAATTTTTTTTTTTTTTAACCCCTTCAATTTTTTTTTTTTTAACCCCTTCATTTTTTTTTTTTTGTATAAAGTATTTTTTTTGTTCTGCACTACATACACACAACACACTACATACCCCCCGGGTTGAAATAAAGTTTGTACCCCCCCCCTACACTATACACGTGTTGAAACATTTCACTACCAGTAACACAAAAATAAAAATGTCATCCCAAATGTCATCCCAAATGTCATCCCAGTCATCCAGAAGAATGTATTCAGTGGAGGAGGCATATGCCATGCTTGCCTCTGATTCTGACACAGCCAGTGATGCAAGCGGGGAATTTGAAGGATTCGTCTTAAGCTCCTCTTCCTCCTCTGGTGATGAGGGACCCCCTCAAAGACGCCCCCGTAGAGCAGCTGAGACCCCCCCCCCAATAATTGATCTCGTATGGACCCCACCACCAGACAATTTTGAGCCCCAGGTTCCTGAGTTTTTGGCCATGCCAGGAATCCAATTTGATTCCACAGGTCTCAGAGAAATTGACTTTTTCAAATTATTTTTCTCTGATGATTTTATAAATTTAATGGTGGACCAAACTAATTTATATGCCCAGCAGTTTATTGCTCAAAACCCCACGTCATCATTTGCTAGGTGGACCCCTGTAGATGCAGTAGAGATGATGACGTTTTGGGGTCTGGTGTTTCATATGGGCATAGTAAAAAAGCCACAAATTAGGCAATATTGGAGTACAGATGTTCTGTACAGCACCCCATTTTACCGTATGGCCATGACTCGGACTCGTTTTGAGGCAATCCATAAATTTATACATTACACCGATAATGCACAGTGCCCACCCAGAGATGATCCCACCTTTGACCGGCTATTCAAAGTCAGGCCGGTCATTGATCATTTCAGTGCCAAATTTGCAGAGCTATACATCCCTGAAAAATTTATTTGTATTGACGAGTCCCTTATACATTTTAAAGGAAGGGTTAAATTCCGCCAGTACCTTCCCAGTAAGAGGGCAAGGTATGGCATAAAAATGTATAAGCTGTGTGAAAGCACCACAGGGTACACCCACAAGTTTAGGGTATATGAAGGGAAGGATTCAAGAATTGAACCGCCAGAATGCCCCCCCTCCCTCGTAGGTGTTAGTGGCAAAATTGTCTGGGATTTAATGCACCCCTTCCTGGATAAGGGTTATCACCTCTATGTGGATAACTTTTACACCAGCATCCCCCTGTTTAAGGCCCTTGGTTCAAGAGGTACAGCAGCTTGCGGTACTGTGCGCAAGAACCAAAGAGGCCTCCCCAAAACGCACATTGCCCAAGTAATGAGAAGGGGTGAAAGCAGGGGAATATGCACCGAAAATATGTTGTTGGTCAAATATAAGGACAAGAGGGATGTCCTTATACTGACAACAATTCATGGAGACAGTACCACCTCCATCCCTGTACGAGGTACCAGTACCCACACCTCAAAACCAAATTGTATCCTAGATTACAATAAGTACATGGGCGGAGTGGATCTTTCAGATCAGGTACTGAAGCCGTACAGTGCCCTGCGGAAAACAAATATCTGGTACAAGAAGCTGGCCGTGTATATCATCCAGATGGCACTGTATAACGCTTACGTGCTATTCCGTTCTACCGGCCAGAGGGGGACATTTATGCACTTTCAAGAGGAAGTCATAAAGGGCCTAATATTTGGGAACCAGCAGGCAGAGGGCCCCAGTACTTCTAGTACTGGCCCCCGTATTGTACCAGGGCAGCATTTTCCCAACGAAATCCCCTCCACTGCAAGAAAGGGCAGGACACAAAAAAGGTGCAAAGTTTGCTATAAAAAGGGAATAAGAAAGGAAACTATTTTCCACTGTGAAACTTGCCCCGACAAACCCGGCCTATGTATAAAGGAGTGTTTCAAAATATACCACACATCGATGGATTATTAGGTTCATCATTTCACCGTGCATCGGGGGTCTTGCTAATGCCACATAGCACCCACCATTCATTCCACCAGAATCTGAGCTGCAAAATCCAAAAATCACTCCTTCCCTTCTGAGTCCTGCCATGCACCCAACTGGTATTTTTTGGTCACATGTGAGGCATTGCCGTACTCTGGAGAAATGGGGGCACAGATTTTGGGGTGCTTTGTCTCCTTCATTCCTTGTGAAAATGAAAAATTTTGAGCCAGAAGTACATTTTTGTGTAAAAAAATGTAATTTTTCATTTTCACAGCCCAGTTGTACCAAAATTGGTGAAACCCCTGGGGGTTTGAAATGTACACTATACCCCTAGATGAATTCCCTGAGGGGTGTAGTTTGCAAAATGGGGTCACTTGTGGGGGGGTTCCACTGTATTGGTAATGCAACATAGCACCCACCATTCATTCCACCAAAATCTGTGCTGCCAAATCCAAAAATCACTCCTTCCCTTCTGAGTCCTGCCATGCGCCCAACTGGTATTTTTTGGTCACATGTGAGGCATTGCCGTACTCGGGAGAAATTGGGGCACAGATTTTGGGGTGCTTTGTCTCCTTCATTCCTTGTGAAAATGAAAAATTTTGAGCCAGAACTGCATTTTTGTGTAAAAAAATGTAATTTTTCATTTTCACAGCCCAGTTGTACCAAAATTGGTGAAACCCCTGGGGGTTTGAAATGTACACTATACCCCTAGATGAATTCCCTGAGGGGTGTAGTTTGCAAAATGGGGTCACTTGTGGGGGGGTTCCACTGTATTGGTAATGCAACATAGCACCCACCATTCATTCCACCAAAATCTGTGCTGCCAAATCCAAAAATCACTCCTTCCCTTCTGAGTCCTGCCATGCGCCCAACTGGTATTTTTTGGTCACATGTGAGGCATTGCCGTACTCGGGAGAAATTGGGGCACAGATTTTGGGGTGCTTTGTCTCCTTCATTCCTTGTGAAAATGAAAAATTTTGAGCCAGAACTGCATTTTTGTGTAAAAAAATGTAATTTTTCATTTTCACTGCCCAGTTGTATCAAAATTGGTGAAACCCCTGGGGGTTTGAAATGTACACTATACCCCTAGATGAATTCCCTGAGGGGTGTACTTTGCAAAATGGGGTGACTTGTGGGGGGGTTCCACTCTATTGGTGCTTTGGGAGTCTTGCTAATGCAACATGGCACCCACCATTCATTCCACCAAAATCTGTGCTGCCAAATCCAAAAATCACTCCTTCCCTTCTGAGTCCTGCCATGCGCCCAACTGGTATTTTTTGGTCACATGTGAGGCATTGCCGTACTCGGGAGAAATTGGGGCACAGATTTTGGGGTGCTTTGTCTCCTTCATTCCTTGTGAAAATGAAAAATTTTGAGCCAGAACTGCATTTTTGTGTAAAAAAATTTAATTTTTCATTTTCACTGCCCAGTTGTATCAAAATTGGTGAAACCCCTGGGGGTTTGAAATGTACACTATACCCCTAGATGAATTCCCTGAGGGGTGTACTTTGCAAAATGGGGTGACTTGTGGGGGGGTTCCACTCTATTGGTGCTTTGGGAGTCTTGCTAATGCAACATGGCACCCACCATTCATTCCACCAAAATCTGTGCTGCCAAATCCAAAAATCACTCCTTCCCTTCTGAGTCCTGCCATGCGCCCAACTGGTATTTTTTGGTCACATATGAGGCATTGCCGTACTCGGGAGAAATTGGGGCACAGATTTTGGGGTGCTTTGTCTCCTTCATTCCTTGTGAAAATGAAAAATTTTGAGCCAGAACTGCATTTTTGTGTAAAAAAATGTAATTTTTCATTTTCACTGCCCAGTTGTATCAAAATTGGTGAAACCCCTGGGGGTTTGAAATGTACACTATACCCCTAGATGAATTCCCTGAGGGGTGTACTTTGCAAAATGGGGTGACTTGTGGGGGGGTTCCACTGTATTGGTGCTTTGGGAGTCTTGCTAATGCAACATGGCACCCACCATTCATTCCACCAAAATCTGTGCTGCCAAATCCAAAAATCACTCCTTCCCTTCTGAGTCCTGCCATGCGCCCCACTGGTATTTTTTGGTCACATGTGAGGCATTGCCGTACTCGGGAGAAATTGGGGCACAGATTTTGGGGTGCTTTGTCTCCTTCATTCCTTGTGAAAATGAAAAATTTTGAGCCAGAACTGCATGTTTGTGTAAAAAAATTAAATTTTCCATTTTCACATCCCAGTTGTACCAAAATTGGTGAAACCCCTGGGGGTTTGAAATGTACACTATACCCCTAGATGAATTCCCTGAGGGGTGTACTTTGCAAAATGGGGTGACTTGTGGGGGGGTTCCACTGTATTGGTGCTTTGGGAGTCTTGCTAATGCAACATGGCACCCACCATTCATTCCACCAAAATCTGTGCTGCCAAATCCAAAAATCACTCCTTCCCTTCTGAGTCCTGCCATGCGCCCCACTGGTATTTTTTGGTCACATGTGAGGCATTGCCGTACTCGGGAGAAATTGGGGCACAGATTTTGGGGTGCTTTGTCTCCTTCATTCCTTGTGAAAATGAAAAATTTTGAGCCAGAACTGCATGTTTGTGTAAAAAAATGTAATTTTCCATTTTCACATCCCAGTTGTACCAAAATTGGTGAAACCCCTGGGGGTTTGAAATGTACACTATACCCCTAGATGAATTCCCTGAGGGGTGTACTTTGCAAAATGGGGTGACTTGTGGGGGGGTTCCACTGTATTGGTGCAACATAGCACCCACCATTCATTCCACCAAAATCTGTGCTGCAAAATCCAAAAATCACTCCTTCCCTTCTGAGTCCTGCCATGCACCCAACTGGTATTTTTTGGTCACATGTGAGGCATTGCCGTACTCGGGAGAAATTGGGGCACAGATTTTGGGGTGCTTTGTCTCCTTCATTCCTTGTGAAAATGAAAAATTTTGAGCCATAACTGCATGTTTGTGTAAAAAAATGTAATTTTCCATTTTCACATCCCAGTTGTATCAAAATTGGTGAAACCCCTGGGGGTTTGAAATGTACACTATAACCCTAGATGAATTCCCTGAGGGGTGTACTTTGCAAAATGGGGTGACTTGTGGGGGGGTTCCACTGTATTGGTGCTTTGGGAGTCTTGCTAATGCAACATGGCACCCACCATTCATTCCACCAAAATCTGTGCTGCCAAATCCAAAAATCACTCCTTCCCTTCTGAGTCCTGCTATGCGCCCCACTGGTATTTTTTGGTCACATGTGAGGCATTGCCGTACTCGGGAGAAATTGGGGCACAGATTTTGGGGTGCTTTGTCTCCTTCATTCCTTGTGAAAATGAAAAATTTTGAGCCAGAACTGCATGTTTGTGTAAAAAAATGTAATTTTCCATTTTCACATCCCAGTTGTACCAAAATTGGTGAAACCCCTGGGGGTTTGAAATGTACACTATACCCCTAGATGAATTCCCTGAGGGGTGTAGATTGCAAAATGGGGTGACTTGTGGGGAAGGTTCCTAACTTTTAGCACTTATGGTGCCTAGAAACCTACATGGTGCCTAAAAAAAAATCTCATAAAAAGGAGGCTCCAAAATCAAGTAGGTGCTCCTTCTATTATGAAGCCTGTGGTTTGGTCAACGTGCACACTAGGGCCACATATAGGATATTTTTGAAAACACAAGAATTGGGGGAATCAATTTTTAGTCACATTTCTCTAGTAAAATCTACTGTATTTGTTAGAAAAATGTATTAAAATTGAAACTCTGCAAAAAAAAAGAAATTTTGAAATTTCACCTACACTTTGTTTTAATTCCTGTGAAACACCTAAAGGGTTAACAAACTTCCAAAATGCTGTTTTGAATACTGTGAGGGGTGCAGTTTTTGAAATGGCATCATTTATGGGGGTGTCTCACATACAAGTCCCTCAAAGTCACATCAGAACTGAACTGGTCCCTAAAAAAATCAGTGTTTGAAATTTTCTTGAAAATTTGAGAATTTGCTAGTCATATTTGAAGCCTCCTAGTGTCCAAAAAAATGAAAAGGGGGTTGAAATAATGATGGCAACATAAAGTAGACATATGGTCTATGTTAGTTATTAACTATTTTGAGTGGTATGATTATTTGTCTCACAAGCAGAAAATTTAACATTTTGCATATTGCTAAATTTTCCATTTTTTCACGATATTTTGGTATTTTTCACAAAAAAACACAGACTGTATCGACCAAAATTTACCACTAACTTGAAGTACAATGTGTCACGAGAAAACAATCTCAAAATCACTGGGATAAGTAAAAGCAAAAAAAAGTTATCCCCACTTAAGTGAGACATGTCAGATTTGAAAAAAAGGGCTCTGTCATGAAGGCACAAACTGGCTCTGTCATGAAGGGGTTAACAGCCCTGTAGCAGTGTAATTACCGGATAGGTAGGTACCTTCTGTAAGAACAGTTCAAACAGCTTTTTTCTAAAATGCCCGGGCATCCTGCAGCACAATCTTTATCCGGTGGACACGTGGTACACAGCTGTCAACGGATCACCAGAGGTTCACGCCAACGTGTTTCAACCCGCTTGGGGTCTTTGTCAAGGCTCCCAGTTGGAGCACATACTGCCTCCCATTTCACTTATAAAGAGCCCTTCTTGTCAATCATGGAAGAAGCTGTCCCCATCCGTATCCATAGGGACAGGCGTCAACTTCCAGTCTCGGCTCCACACTGGCTCCATGGTAACCGGCATCAACTTCTGGTCGTGGCTCCAATGCCGTGTTTCATTCATCTCTATGGTAACGTGACTCACCTCCCAGTCATGTGATACATGCCAGTCTCTTTGGATCACGCCCTGTCATCAGAGTGGGAGATCTAGCTCCGGCGGGACCACCAGTAAAGCTTTCTCTCCCTGGTACTTGTTTCCTAGCACGGCGCCCATCGTGACCCATTGCATACCTTAAGTTAAGGTATGCGATGGACCCGACCGACGCGATTTTGGGCTATTTTTAGCCTTTTCCCGACAATTAGAAAATCGGGTCCATCGCATGCCATTGAAATGGCATGCGATGCGACCGACGCAATTTAACATTGAATGCATTGTACTCAATGTTAAATTCCTATGTAAAATTGGGTCCATTGTAAGCCATTATAATGGCATACAATGCGACCAATGGAATGGACCCGATTTTACATAGGGAATAATGTCAAATGGCCCACCATACCCGATTTTTGATTGTATACCCACCCTGATGGGTAATTTGTAGGTGAAATGCCCCCCCATTGTTAACGCCACCCCACGATGAACGCCAACCCGAAGCGTGGTGAGCACAGCGAGCCCACGAAGGGCCGGCGGTACGCGTCCACCGACCTTTTCATACCCCCACTATCCACTTCGGTGTGGAGTTGATTTTATATAGTGTGGTGAGCCATCGAGCCCCGCGAGGGGACGCGTAATACCTGTGAAGTAATGCGCGTGCGCTCGCCACGCTTCGGGCTCGCTGCGCTCGCCACACTATATACAATCAACTCCACCCTGACGTGGATAGTGTGGGGTATGAAACGGTCGGAGGACGCGTACCGCCGCCCCTCGCGGGCTCGCTGCGCTCGCCATGCTTTGAGTTGGCGTTGATCGTGGGGTGGTGTTAACAATGGGGGGGCAGTTGACCCATCAGGGTGGGTATACAATGAAAATTGGGGTCTAGGGGGGCTTTTTACATTGGGCCCAATGTAAAATCAGGTCTCAGGGACCATTTTACATTGGTTCCAATGTAAAAATCGGGTCGATCGCGTCGATCGCATCGCATGCGATTTGGTTGCATGCGATGCGATCGGCGCGATTTTTGTGGACCCGATGGATACAATTAAAATCGTTGGCGCCGTGCTAGGAAACAAGTAACCTCTCCCTCCCCAAGGAAAGTCTCAGCCATATTCTTTTGGAGCAACTATCTCCATCTTTTGAATATTGCACGTTTCCATAGTAATTAAGTTTTGCTGGCAGAATAAATATATGTCAGGGTCCAAAATCACTTTAAAATTAACAGATAAAAAAACAAGGGAATTTAGATTAAAAATTACATATAAAACAAAGAAGAATATTACAGATGGTACAAACTAAAAAAGTGTGAGAAAATTTTCCTATAAAAAATATTTTAACTCAAAATCAGCATTTATGCCATTAGGTTTCAGTGTATTAAAATAAACATAAATGTATTGCATCTCTGTTTTAGCTACTGTAGCTTGGAATCTAAAGGCCCCCATACACTAGCCGATTTTGGTCAGATTTCAGCCAGATCAGTCGGATCTGGCCGAAATCGGACCAAAATCGGCTAGTTTTGATGTCCCCTCAGATCCGATGCGCGGTCCCGTGCGCATCGGATCTGCGTCGGGTGATCGGACCTGCTGCACGTCCGACCACCCGACTTGGGACCTAGTGGGGCGGCGCGGCGGTAGAGGGAGCAGGGGGGGCTGGGGCTGCTGCGGGGGACACAGGCGGCATAGAGCCGGCGGGAGCTGTCAGTACGGAAGAAAAAAAAAAAAAGCCCATACAATGAATGGGCAGCCTGTGATTGGCTGAGCGCTCTCTCAGCCAGTCAGCAATTGGCTGAGAGAGCGCTCAGCAGCCAATCACAGGCTGCCCATTCATTGTATGGGCTTTTTTTTCCCTTCGGTACAGACAGCTCCCGGCTCCCCCTGCCCGGCTCAGCTGTAAGTAATTGCCGCAGCTGTGTCCCCCGCAGCGTCCGTCCCCCCAGCCGCCTCAATGTCCCCCTGCCCCCTGCACATTGCAGCTCCCCTGGAGTTGCAAATGATACATCGCATGCGATGTATCATTTGCAAAACTTGGCACATCAAGTGCCAAATCGTGTGTCCCCCTCCCGGGGAGCTGCAGGGGGGAATCAGGTCCGACTTGTCCTTAGGACAAGTCGGACTAATGTATGGGGGCCTTTAGTCCTGCCTACGCCTGTCCCCTTTAACCAGTTTAATTCCTGCTAATCTCTTTATATGAGCAATTGAACACCTTGCTTCTGCTTAAAATGATGTGAGAGTGAATGGGTCTCCACCCCATTGCGAATATTTCTCAAATGTTCACCATACAAATTTTTAGTGGACATGAAGTGCGCCCAATATAGCTTAAATTGCAAGAGCATTCAATTAGATATATGATGTTTCTTACATTGCATGTAATAAATTCCTTGATTTTTTTCGATGTTCCATTAATAAAAATTTCTTCTACTTTTTTGTAATGCCAGGGATATTTTTGCAGGCTACACATACTCCACATCTGTGGAAACCTTATCCCTCTTATCATTTGTTTTCCAGGGTATAGGCTTCTTGTAACATTATTTCCTAAATTGGGGTCTTTTCTATAGATGAAAGATGGTCTTTCTGGTATCCTTGTCCCGATAATCGGGTCTCTCTTTAAAATATTCCAATGTTTACGGACTGATTTTTCCAATTTTTTATGGTATACGCTGTATTCCGTTATAAATGCCCATTTTGTTCTGTTTGTTTGGTAAGGATCTGTGACCTCACTGGGTGCTTTATTTTGTAAAAGGGATTCTCTTTCCATATTTTTAACTTCTCCAATGCTTGTTCTATACTGTTCCTTGCATAACCACTACCTATAAATTTGTCTCCCATCTGTGCTGATTGTTGTTCAAATATTTGTTGGTCAGTACAGTTATGTTTAGTTCTCTTTGATTGTCCTACTGGTATAGATTGAAGCCAGTTGGAATGATGACAACTACTCAGGTGTATATATGTGTGTGAGTCTATGGGTTTTAAGAATGTTTTTGTTTTCAATACTCCTCCTTCATAGATTTATACATCTAGAAAATCAACACTTGTATCACTAATATAGAATGAGAACCCTATTTCAAACATTTGGAGTTAAGGTAGCAGCAAAATTGGTCTAAATATGCATGGTCTCCCTCCCATGACAACAATACATTGTCTATAGAGCGGTTCCAGGCCACCGGTACTATCAATAAATTCACTTTTATTGATAAAAACATTTTGCTGGCACTTGGGATACTGTGGGAGGGTGGCTGGAAGAACACTGTGTTGCTGAAGTTACCATGTAGGCTGGCTAAAGGGATATTGTGGCAGCTGGAGGGACACTGTAGCTAAAAGGACATTGTGGCTGGTGGCTGTAGGGACACTAATGGGGTTGGCATCCCACAGTAGTTGGGATCTGAATATTGTTGGGGTGGCTGAAGGGACATTGTGGCAACTGTAGAAACAGTGTTGCTGATGGGTCATGAGGGTGCTGGCTTTAAGGACACTGTGAAGGCTGGGGGAAAACTGTGGGGACTAAATAGCATACCTGGAAGGGACAATGCGGCAGTTGTAGGAAGACTGTACAGTGTAGGAGTAGATTGATATTGTTAGGGCTGGCTAGAGGGACACTGGCAATTAGGATGAGATAGAGGGGCTGCCGGATGGGACACTGTGGAAGATTGGAGGACATTTTGGCAAAAAGGAAAAAAAATTGGGTGGATGGAGTGATGCTGCCGAAACTATTATGCCAAAGCAGTTGCTATGGGTTCTAAATACCGATTATTGTGGGGGATGGCTGGATGCACATTGTGAAAGGTTGATAGAGAGACACTGGGGCAGCTGGAGGCACATAGCTGGGATTGGAAAAAAGGGGAAGGAGCAGCGCTATATCTAATAAAAAAAGGGTTGTATGCATCAATTTAAAAATATAACAATTTATTCACATATAAACATTCATATATCACAATTTAAAAGGACCTGATGAGGTAAAATGAAGGACCTGTGGAGAGTCAATAAACATCAGAAAAAAGGGGGAAGATTGATATAACCTGCGCGGATCATGGATAGTGTCCAGTATTGCAATGAATCCGTTGAATGGTATTCCTGAATGTCCTATGGTCTCCTGGTTCCGAACCCGTTGGCATAGGATGTTGTTTAGCCAGCCCGGGGGGACCTATATACGGCAGTCCAATAGGTCAGGTGTTTTGGAAACGGTGAATTGCTTTAAAGTTGGAAGGACGTGATCCAATAATAGGCAGGTGGTCAACCTTTTCTCCAGATGGTATAGGATGTTTGTTCTCCAAGTTAGGTCAAGTCAGGTCTAGCAGCACCAACGCGTTTCGCTGTGTTTACTCACGATTCGCCGGTTAGTGACGGAACGTCACTTCCGGCGCTTGGCCAGATTTAAATGAAATGTGCACAGGTGGCCACCCGAATGGTGATTCATAGAACAGCAGCTCCCGGCTTGATTAGCACTCCACCTCTGTGGTGGTCACCACTGGGTTAAAATAAACACTGGTATCAGAATCAACTCTTTCTTAACGTGTTTCTCCACCTCAAATGTTCACAGCTTCGCCCAAGAGCATCATCTTTACAAATGAACTTCTTTTAGCTACTTTAAATGTCTCCTCTCTGTAACCTTTCCAAGAGTGGCGTCATCAAGCCCTGCCCCCAGTACAGTAAATGCTGCGATTCGTGGTCATAGCTGGGATTGACTCTAAGGATATAGTGTCAGCTGGGGGAACTCTGTGTTGCTGACGGGTAATTGAAGGGGCTGGCTTGAGGGGTACTGTAATAGCTTTAGGCAGACTATATAGTCTACCTGGAGGGACAATATGGCACCTGTAGAGACTGTAAGGCTGGAAGGAGATTGTAGGGAGTGGCTGGGGGGGGGGCACTGTTTGGGTTGGCAGGACAGACCCAAATTGTTTCTCCAACCAACACCCACAGTGTGTCTTTAGCAACTAGTGTCCATTCAGCCAACCACTAGTGTCCTTGCATCCAGCAATCCCCCACAGTGTCCTTCCAGTTTCACAGTGTCTCCAACAGCTTTATAATTATGTGCTGTATGGCATCACATGCCACATGCTCCACTGGTTGGCACCAATTACCTATATGGGGGTTATTACCCCCACTATCAACACCAACCCGAAGCGTGGCCAGCGTAGTGAGCCCACGAGGGGCGGCGGTACGTGTCCTCTGACCTTTTCATACCCCCACTATCCAAGTCGTCGTGGAGTTGATTTTAGACAGTGTGGCGAGCGCAGCGAGCCACCAAGCCCGAAGCGTGGCGAGCAGATGCTAATTACTTTACATGAATTCCGCGTCCGCTCGCCACGCTTCGGGCTCGGTGGCTCGCTGCGCTCACCACACTATCTAAAATCAACTCCACGCCGACGTGGATAGTGGGGGTATGAAAAGGTCGGAGGACGCGTACCGCGGCCCCTCGGGGGCTCGCTGCACTCGCCACGCTTTGGGTTGGCGTTGATAGTGCGGGTGGCGTTTAAAATGGGGGTGCATTTAACATTGTAAGCACCCATCAGGGTGCTTGTACAATTAAAAATTGCATCGCATCTAGGGTGGCCAATCCCGGGATCGGGATCGGCGGGATCCCGGGATTTGGCCCCCAAAACGCCGGGATTTCAATCCCGGGATTGGAGTTTCCAATCCCGGGATTTCGGGATTAGATTGCGCATGCGCGCAGTCTAATGCCGGGTAGCGTCTGAGCATCGCTCAGACGCTGCCCGACTTCTCCCGGCAGCACTGCGCAGCGTGACGAGATCAGAGGTCACGCTGCGCAGACAGAGGTCGCACCCGCCCAGCCAGCAAGCCCACCTGCCCGCCCAGCCAGCTATGAACCCGCCCGCCCAGCCAGCTATGAACCCACCCAGCAAGCCCACTCGCCCGCCCAGCCAGCATGCCTACCCGCCCACCCAGCCAGCTATGAACCCGCCCAGCCAGCTATGAACCCGCCCAGCAACCTACCTGCCCGCCCAGCCAGCGTGAAGCCAGCCAGCATGCCAGCACGCCAGCCCGCACCATGGATAACCCGTCCCCCCCACCCAGCAACCGGGCTCCTGGCAACCCTGCTGCACCCTCAAATGAAGGTAAATGTGGGGCAGCTAGGGTGTCTTTTTATTAGGAAAGCCAATCCCGGGAATCCCGGGATTGAGCATTTTTCAATCCCGGGATTGAAAAAATGCCCTGGGATTGGCTTCCCTAATCGCATCGCATTCTATTTGCTGGCATGCGATGCTATGCGATATTTAATTGTACATTCCTGTTAATTTACGTGAATATTGCATCGCATACCATCGCATACCATTGCAAACCACTATATACGGTATGCGATGGGCGCCGTGCTAGGAAACAAATACCGTTTAGTGCAGTGGTTCCCAAACTTTTTCAAATTGCGGCACCCAAGAGCATCAGAATTTCTTACACGGCACCCCTAGGCCAAAAGTTTCTTATTCAGAAATAAAAAAAAAAATTTAAATAAATTGTTTTATATGTCATACAAATGTTTAATTATGGATGATAGACAGGATTAGCTTGTTTGTCCACATATTTTATTATTGACAGCCCACCAGCAATGTTTTTGCCTTTTAGATTGACCATAAATAATTTGAATTGATCCTTGACCACCAATCCAAGGCACCCCTGCAAGTGTCCCTAGGCACCCCAGGGAGCCACGGCACACAGTTTAGGAACCACTGGTTTAGTGTATAATAGTAATTTTAGATTCTCACTTATTTGCATAACATTCATTGAAGATGACATCATTATATCAAGATTGATACTGGGAATATCGTCATGTGAAATATTAACACTGGGACCCCCATACTTAACATATATTTTAATAATTAAAATGACAATTAAAGGTTCTAACAATGTTTTGGATTGATTGAAAGCACCAAAGAAACTAGGGATAAAAGGGCATAACAATCTCCATGTAACTGCACAGAAAAAGAAGTGTAATGAAAGAAGTTACTAGAAATCTAAAACTGTTCTGTATAGAAAACACATGTACAATGCAATAGCACAACAACACTACCATACATGTATCCTAACACAGTTGTTTCAGGTTGTCTATATGAGAATGAGAATGGGAATATTTTCCACAGTCTTATCTCTATGGTTAGTTTTCTTTCCTAACTTTGTGTAAGGGCTTCAGATTTGCATTGTACAGTTTGTTACCACTAGGAGAATGCAGATTTTCTCTTGAGCCTGTGTGGATGCCAAAGGTTATTTGGGTGTATTTTACCTGTATAATATAAGTGTCTGTTGTTCTGAAACTCTATCCTATTTTGATCACATTCTTTATGACGTAAATAGATTTGCGCTGGTCTGCAGTTATTAAACATTGTAATAGCAGATGTGTGCGACCTTTTGCATGTACCTGATGACAACATAATACTTATACTTCTATATAAGAAATAAAGACACGGAGACTTAGGTTTGGCAGAAACTTGTTAGCTGAATTTATTTTGAGAATAACTGTAAACTAATTTATTTAGATTATTAATTAATTTAAATGGTGGCCAAGAAAGAACGGCTATTAACTAACTCCACCCCAAACTGGCATACGTAATTTGGCCTAAGACAACAAGTGCTATCCAATTAACCTACAGCATTGACTGCCGACCCAGCCAGGTGGGGTCGCTGTCCCCGAGCGGGTGATCCAGCGAAGGCCTAAGCCAATGAGAGGCAAGCGCACCGAAACAAACCAAATACGCAGCAAACCTAACTTAATAAACGCCTTAAAATCTATCAACTTGCCGCTCTTTCCCACCTAACAGCTAACGCGATTAACCCACCCCCTAACCGACATAAAATTGGGAAGGGAGGGCGGGGAACTTTCAGGAAAAAGAGGAAGACTCCTCCTCCTTCTTGGATTATTATTTCAGCTAAGCTGCCAAACCCAGCCTAACCATTGGCTCCCCGAGTCACATGCTCTAAAGGTACCCACCAAGCTATCCATGTTTAATTCACTTCATGTCTAATCTAGCCATTACGTTGTTCACATCAGATACAGGTTACATGGCATGTTTGCTGTCAACAGTGGTGAGGCAAGGAATATTTGTGGGGTTGCATACCTCCCAACTGTCCCACTCTCCGCGAGACTATCCCTTTTTTGGGAAAGTCCTGCATCCCGCCTGGGGCCAGCAGTGTCCCTCGATGGGTGGGCAGGTGGATACCCCCCCCCATGCCCGGCACTGCAGAGCGGGGAATAGATGCTGTAGATGCTGTGTGCTTGTGCACAGTGTCTATTCAGAGAGGCAGGGGGCTGGGGGCATGGCCAGCAGTTTATACAGTGCTGGCCATGCCACCGTAGCGATGGAAAATGGGGGTCCTGGAGAAATGATTGATGGGCCACACTGCCTGAGGGCCCACCTACTCCTCTAGAGATCAGGTTCCAGTTTATGCATTGAATTATACAGTATAACCTGTGTGACATTACACTGCCCAGGACTGTGGCTTATTTTGTACAGTGCATTCATGATATTGTGCTGCATTATAATGCATGCACCTCCTTGAATGGGTCATATTGGGAGGTATGAAGCAGCATTTACAGTATGTACGGTATATTGATCAATGGTTAAGCAAACCAATGTACAGTAGCAGCTAGCCACACCTCCTCTGAAGACTGTCTAATCCCTTAAACATGGGCCTCTACCACTGCATTCCCCGCATTAGGCCATTCATGTGCCAGTCCGACACTGTTTGTAACTAAGGCCCTTATTCTGATTGATGCGTACTTTTCCGCATACTTTCGGATAGCGTCTTTACGGCGTCTGCGCATGCGTGGAGAACGCAACGCGCATGTGCCACGCATTGACTCCGTACCTGTTCGGCCAAATCCCGTACAAAACTGTGCACCGCAATCAGTCTGGAAATATGGGCGTATTATGGGCGTCATGCGGAATGACACATGGGCGTAGTTTAAAAGTGGGCAAAACTGGGAGGAAACATGGGCGGACACGGGGGAGTACACTTATGTTGGGGGGCGTGCATTCGGATAGCACTCCGAATGCACGCGAACAAAACCGATAGAAATGTGCGGTGTCCATAAGTCAAGTATTGCTTTGCGGAAACCACTCGGTCTTGCGGTAGGCGAACGGAACGCCTAATGACTACAAGCATTAACACCTGAACCCAATACAATCGACTCCTTTACTCATTACTCACTAATAGGACGCTTGTCAGTGCTTTAATTGAAACCATTGCTGCTTCAATTGCTGTAAGGGTTAATGTGTGCAATGCATGTGTTAGGCATGGTTGTAAGGATATATTGGCATATAATTGATTCCAATTCCAAATAAACATTTTTTTATGAGGATAGGTAATTGAATAAGTGGGTCATGTGATGTATTGCAGAATAGACATAATAGTGGGTAGTTTTGCGTAAATACACCGCTTCCGTGCGGACGGACCGCTTGCCATCCGTTCGGATGCGGTATTCCCGTGCATACTCTGTAATACCGTGCAGAATCTGAGTGTTTCCCCCGCACACGCATGGTTTGTATGTCGTCCGTAAACACGCCCTGTTCTTAAAGAGTGAGTCCGTCCGAATGCGGAGGACACGTGGGCGTTTCTACGGACGATGGCCGCACGCGGCAGCACAGCGTGGCGTGCGGACCGCACCGTAAGAATTCGGGAATATCCGCACCGATCAGAATAAGGGCCTAAGCTACCAATGAAATATATTGAGTGGCTAAAGTCAAAGGGTACACCCCCCTTACACATCATTTCAATGAGCAGAAAATCATCCCCAGATCGATCTATCTTAATCTAACAATATAGTCAAATGACCTGCATGTTCAGCGGGTCCAGATGATGTCACTGAAAAGTATCGGCACCTGATACTATTCAGTGTGTACGGGCAGTATTGGATGCCCACGGCCGCGGCGATATGATTAACTATATCGGCCATGGTCGTGTAGTTTGTATGGGGCTTAAGACTAAACTGGAAGATAAAAACACCTCTCAGAGTGGTCAGTTATTTACTAAGATGAGAGTTCTATATCAGATGGGATGTTGCTATGGGCACTCAGAACCTACTTCTTATATATTTAGCACCTTCTAGAAGATAATAAATAGAATCTGATTGGTTGCCCATATCAGTAAATTTACCTTATATTGGGGCAGATTTATTAAGCTTGGAGAAGAGATAAACTGGAGATAAAGCGGAGAAAAGGTAAAGGGCGGGATGCTATATAGCAGAAATGCGGTAAAAACCCCGTTTTCGGGGTTTCTACCGCATCTCTATATGCTATATGGCGCCTCCGCAGTGTCAGCGCTGCGGAGGGAATCGCCAGCTAAAGCTGGCGAATCCCTGCAGAAGCCTATGGGCTTCTTACCGCAGCGCTGTTTGAGGGATCCGTCACGGATCCCTCCCAGCGTGCCCTGCGGCCGGCGCCGGGGTCTGCGCATGCGCAGATGGACTCCCGGGTCACAGACCCGGAAGTCCAGCGCCGGCACCGCATCGCAAGGGACAGCTCTTACCGCAAGAGCTGTCCCTTGCATGAATAACGGCATATGTTATAGCATATGCCGTTACTAATAATGCGGTAGCCGGCGATAATGGGCGCGGATGTTACAACATCCCGCCCAAAAGGAGATAAAGCACCAGCCAATGAACTGTTTTGAAAAAGATAGTTGGGAGATGATTGGCTGTGCTTTATCTCCTTTTACCTTATCTCCACTTTATCTCCAGTTTATCTCTTAATACATCTGCCCTAATATAAGGTAAATTTACTGATTTACATTAACATATTTGGCAGACATCCACGGGCAGACAGAAAATTGTGGCAGACATCCACGGGCAGACAGAAAATTGTGAACAGATCTGCGCATGTGTGATGGTGGGGTGGAGACCAAGCGCTGGCTGTGAGGCGACCATCCGTTTTGTGGGTGCGGTCAGGACAATGTCTGCATGTCTGGGCCATTTGTGGTTACCCCGGTGGCTGTGTGACATCACGACATGCAGCTGCTACAAACCCAAACATGGCCTGCCAGGCAGGGGGCAGCCAATAATGTGTGGGTGCTGCGTATCGCTTTATAGTGAAGCCCTCGCACTTCATCGATGTGCTCGTGGGAAGAGATCTGGCATGCAGGGCAGCCAGCGGCATAACTATAGCACCGCAGCCCCCGCCACCGCGGGGGCACCGGGGGCTGCAGGGCTATAGTTAAACCCCCCCCAATCCCCCGCAGACTTACCTATCTCGCTGGTCCCGGCGGCTCCGTTCTTCTGCTGAGGACCACCACAAAATGGCCACCCCCATATAGCACACAGTTCTCTGAAACTGTCTGCTGTATGGGGGTGGCCATTTTCTAGTGGTCCTCAGCAGAAGAACGGAGCCACCGGGACCAGCGCGATAGGTAAGGCTGTGGGGGATTGAGGGGGGGTTTGCATGGGCGGCGGGGCGGGGGGGTAGGGGTGCTTGGCGGGGCGGCGGCGGGGGGTTAGGGGTGCTTGGCGGGGCAGCGGCGGCGGGGGGGGGGCGCCCCCCCTAACGGCGGGGGGGGGGCGCCCAAAACGTAGCTACGCCACTGAGGGCAGCCTTGCCTTTTGCTGGGCATCCCCCCCACCCCAGCATATTGCCATTTAGCAAAATTACCTGTTGTGGAACTACACATCCCTGCATGCCCTGCCACAGATTTTATGTAATGGATTACTAAAACTATGGCAGGGCATGCTGGGACATGTAGTTTCACAACAGCTGGAGGGCCATGAGTTTGACACCAATGATGTAAAAGATCAAGCTATTTTTTGGTACTATGTTGTTTAAGATTAAATAAATCTAATAATAATATAATAATAATTACATCGATAATAATAAAAAAAAATATTGCAGTAAAAATAATTCCTGTGCACAAAACATTATAAATGTGCTTATACTGTGTTTAAAAATATGTATTCCTGATTAAAGCGCTGCAGTGTAAAAGTGAAAAATGTTGCTGAAAGTTGGCACAAATCCCTGGCAGCAATATACAGTAGTTTGAACATAAATGAGACTGGAATGAGAAGTATTTTGGAAGAATTAATGAAGGGAGTAGTCCTTCATTAATAGTAGACAGGATTTTGATTATTTTTCCACCATGAAGATGACCAGCTGAACCTACAATCATACCGGATTGTTTATAGGTAAGTTCTCATAGGCAGAATTTTACTTGTGCACCAATGTATCCACAGGGCAGATATATTTGCTAAGGGGCTTCCCATTTACTGACATTAGTGTGATTTCACCTGTTACGTGTAAACACACACGCTGCTCATCAGCATAGGTGTGCGCAGCACATTTTATTAGGGGTGCATGTCAAAAGGGTGTGTCTAACATCACCCATTGGGTGTGTCTAACATCACCCATCAATCAAGCATGTCTACCATCATGCATGATTCTGGTTGCGCCTTGAGACTTTAAAGATCTTTTGTTGTTTTAGTCTGATGCACCAATCTGTATTTGAGCATCTACAGGTCCTGAAAGTAGGTGCCTCATTTATTGTACATTCTGAATCATGGGTGTAAACAAGAGAAGGACTTTGTATCTGAGTTTGCATAAAGTCAGCGATGAGGGAATGACAAATGTACTCTGCATCTATCTCTGAATAAAACCCTGAATCCTTAGTTGTACTCACCCATAACATTGATCCTTCTCAATATCTTATTTATATGACTATTATTTTTTTTTTAAGTATCAGAATATATCAGACTATTTTATTAATCTTGCAAAGCAGCTTTACAAGGCCAAAGTTAAAAATTTGCTGTATATACCAGGAAATTATCAATCGAAATTACATACATTAACACTGAATCATTACCTAATGCTTGTGTCGACCTAATGACATGTCAATATACACCCATGTCAACCTTTCTGTGTGTCGACCTAATGGCGTCGACCCAATGCATGTTGACCGAACCGCTGTAGACCTAACGATCCATACCCCAACAAACTTGTAATCCCCCGTTGTAATGAGCATATAACTCCCCTAGTAGCAACGAGCATTTCTGCTTCAACTGTCTTTTATTTGCCATGTAATTGTCCTAATTTGCAATTGTATTGTAAATCTTTATTTTCTTGTTTTTAATTGTGCTCATGTATGTACTGTCAGGCGCTGCGGAGCCTTTATGTCACCATATAAATAGCAATACTAATAATAAAAGCTTCACTTATGTGGCTTTCCTTGACCTGTTTGGCCCTTGCAGTGCTACGTAAGGTTACTGCAGGAGCTGCTAGTGAGGAAATTTGTACATTGACTGGTTCAGGTCTTCTGGGTCTGCTGGGATCAAAGGCATTCTGCTGGTGGCCTTGCATCAGAGCATGTTGTGCAATATACAGCATGCTGTTACTGCATAGTTAATTTTGTCCAACTTCAGGTTGATGGTTCGGTGGAAGATCCTGAACTGGTTGCTGAGAATGCCAAATGCATTCTCAACAACCCGACGGACCCTAGAAAATCGGTAGTTGGAAATGCGCTTATCGTGGTTCAGGACTCTGCGGCTAGGGCTTCGTTATGTGTTGGTGTTATGAGCCACAGAGTGGCTCATTCCGGTTTTGGTATTTTGTTATGTATTTTTATGTTCTTTTGTTTGTATGTTCTTTCCGGATTTAGCCTTCCGGGTTTTGCTTTATTCACTTGTCCTTGTACCTATGGCATGGGTCCTCAAACCGCGGCCCTCCAGATGTTGTGAAACTACAAATCCCAGCATGACTTGCCACAGTTTTGCTATAAGGGAGTATTAAAACTGTGGCAAGGCATGCTGGGATTTGTAGTTTCACGACATCTGGAGGGCCGCAGTTTGAGGACCCATGATCTATGGCAGGGCTGGGCAACACCAGCCCTCCAGATGTTAATGAACTACACATCCCAGGATGCTTTGCATTAGTTTTGCTATGTGGCCATGCTGAAACTGATGCAAGGCATGCTGGGATGTGTAGTTCATCAACATCTGGAGGGCCGGTGTTGCCCAGCCCTGATCTATGGGGTTGCAGCCTGTGCAGCACAGCTGCTCCAATTAGACCTGTAGCTTGGGTGTTCTGTCAGGCTGCTCAGGTGTGGCTTGTGTGCTCATTAGTGGGCTTTATAGTCTGTCAGAGTCTGATTTCAGTCTTGTTCCTGATCCACAGTCCTGAGAAATCCTATCTGTACAGTGTTGATTCCTGTCCTGCAGCCTGTGTAGAACTTTCCTGCAGAGTTCTGCCATAGTCCTGTCATTTGGTTGTGGAGCTGCAGCCTGGTGTCACTGCCGTGCAAAGCCGTGTCACTACAGCCGTCTCATCTGTCCAAGCCTTGGATGTCTGTTTGGGAGCTGCAGTCCACATAGGACAACTTGGCCACAGTCATTTAATCCGGTATCACCTTCTGGCATTGTTGCCTTTGTAATTCTCTTCCTTATGTCCAGTCTGGCAGTCCCTGTGTTATAGTCTGCTTTGTATTGTTTGTTGTTTCAGTTAGATAGATAGATAGATAGAATCCCTTTATTCATCTCACAATGGAGAAATTTCAGTGTTACAGCAAGGTTCAAGTACAGATAAGAGTAGTAGCATAATAATAAGAACACACATAATAAGATAAGATCCAAACAATATAACTCAAGAATCTAGGAACATGCAGGTCTTCTTCAGACCATGACAGTTGTACATTCTAAATGCAGCCGGAAGGAACGATCTGCGATATCTCTCCGTTGAGCATCGAGGGTGAAGCAACCTATCACTGAAAGTGCTACACAGATCTGTCAAAACGTTTTTGAGTGGATGTGAAGCATTATCCAATAATGATGTCATCTTGTTGATCATTCTCCTCTCACCCACAACCTCTACAGAATCCAAAGGCATTCCTAGGACAGAACTTAGTTCTCCTTTTATCACCTCACGGTCTCCACTGGTGCTTTGTCTCCGACATAAGTCCATGCTGCAATGGTGTTTTGGAGGACCTAATTCGCCCCTTACAGCCAGGGCGGTTACAGGGGAAGACTAGCCCGCAGGCACCAGTGGGCCACTGAGGGGTATAATAGAGTTAGGGTCAAGACTAGGGACAGCGGTGGCAAATCACTACTAGTCACAGCTGCACAGTTAGTTTATAATACCCGCTTCCTTACATTGTGCACGTCCTAAGCTCAGTCTCCTGTATTTCATCTGGTGCATTATACTCCCGTCAGTATACAGCAAGTGACTGTACGATGCCACTCTGTGCACGCCTGAAAACCATAACATTTGGTGCAGTGCAAAGGCCTCATCTGCCACAAACATAAGCCACAAGCCTCTCCTGAGCAAAGATATGAACCCAGATTTGAGCCAGGATGGTCATGTAGGACCAGTGGTGTAAGTTTGTCCCAGTTGCACAGAGGTAAAATAAATATTGGTGCCCACACACACACACACACACACACACACACACACACACACACACACACACACACACACACACACACACACACACACACACACACACACACACACACACACACACACACACACACACACACACACACAGCACCGTATATGAATATATGTATGTATTTAAGTAATGTATATTATGTTTAAAATAGAGACTTCTAAGGTCCTTATAGGAGGGGAAATCAGCCACAGAAGCAATATTGACAGCTTTGAATGAATGGATTCAAACTTGAAAGGGAGGAGAGGTGCCCACTTGGGAGCAGAAGCCCGGCGGTAGATAACTCCATTGCCTCACAGAGTTACGCCTCTGTGTAGGACTGATTAGGCCTTTAAAATAACCAGGCCCAAGTCCAGCAAGATCTCTCTCTACACCTTTGCTGGGCCCTCTCCCTGTCTCCCCTCACCTTGAGCACAGTGTACCACCTCTACACACAGCCATATAGAAACTCTTTGTAATGCAAGGAGAACAAAGAGCTAGCAATGTGGAACGAGCAGCAGGTATAAACCAAACCTCTCTAGTCATAAAGCAAACAGAAGTGCAGGGATTTAAAATGGCTGCCTGTTTATATATCCCCAGATAATCCAGCCCTCTATTTAAAGTTTTTAAGATCTGTTCGATAATCTGGTGTGTTTTTGTCAGTATTTGATGCAATCACATTCAATCATGCGATACTATCTGATTTATTTTTTTATCGAAAGGGGCATGCGATAAATCGCATGATTGTATGCACATAACAACATTTTTGATCGAAAGGTGAGCTGCAAGGGAAATTGAACCTGCTATTGCATCGAATGCAATCGCACAAGTTTATGGGTAGCTTATTATCCAGGAGATATTTTGCCATAAGTGTATTCAGAGTAGGACTGTTGGAAGGATTCCTTTCTCCTAAATGTTGCATTAAAGCAGTTATCACTTAAAAAAAAATCGTGGAGTGCCGTTGGTAAGGTAACCCTTTAGGGGGCCCACACTTACACCTAGCCAGCATATGTTTCCTGTACAAGGGCACCCAGGTCGCTGCTTACATTGTTAGCAGTGCCAGATCTATCTGCAAACTATTCTATGCATCCCATACCAGGGACGGTTAAGGATCAAGGCACCCATCGTAGTTTTTGAACATTCATCATCACTCCATGGAGGCATATGAATCCCAAGCAGGATTTAGCGGAAATAGCACCATACCTGTTGGAGAAAATTTTAGCTATTCTGAAGTTGATGCATCCCACATACTTTTTTGCTGTACAAACGGAATAACAAACAGATGCTGAGGAAGTTTATTGTTCTTTATTAAAATTACAACGCAGAGAGATTGATTACTAGCTTCACGTTCCAACTCTATCTGACTACTATCGTCGCAAACACAAACCACGGGGGTTCCGTGTTAGAAACGTGTTGACAATAGATAAGCCCTGAGATCTGCAGGCACTGGATCAGCATACTTAACAAATGTAGTTTAGATCTTATGTCGTTGTTGGTGGTAGAGGAGGCTGTCAAGGAATTTAAAAAAAAAGAAAAAAATCAATGCGTATAAAATAAAACAGGAGGTTCTTGCATCGTCTGAATTTGATCTATGGTGAAATAAACTAAAAACACAATGTGGCACATAGTCGAGAGCTAACTCAGTGTCAGCATTGCAGCAGGATTATGATACCAACCACGTATACCGCTGGTTATTGGGCACAGAACCCACACCAAAGTATACTCGTCCTCAAACTCTGTGTCCATGGCGAGCCTGAAACAGGAGACCCAACCAAACGGCTGCAGTGGCGCACGCAGGGGGTTTCTGAGTACCCAGAAACCCCCCAGGAGTCTAAGGGCCCTAGGCTGAAATCTGAGGGTCCCCTCTTTCCATGGGTACAAGAATTGTAAAAATCGGCGCTTGGGAACCGGAGATATCTTACTTCAAAGCAGTGATCCCCATCCAAGCCTATTAATTGCTCTTCCCAGTCAGATATTTCAGGTTCTTTCTAACTTAGAGTTTTTTTCTGAGGGTATATTCCAAAAGCTGTGACTCTCCCCCTTTGCTGGAAACTAGGCGCTTGTCTCTACTGTTCCCAGAACCAGAGATATCAGCCTTCCAGCAGCTGGTTACTGCTCCAGCTCCACACACCTGGTATGTAGTTTTATATTCTCATTGGCAGATTGCTCTGCCTCCTGAACTCTGATCCCCTAGTCCCCAATACCATTTGGTAGGTGGGATTCTCTAGTTTTTAATTCCATTGATATCTAAGAAATCTATTTCCGGGAACTGGAGATATTTGCAGTCAAGCAAGCTGTCCTCCAACCAGAAAATGATGAATAATAAGCCCACTCCACTATACACCCCTCCTCTGTGTATTAAACATCCTCTACCACCCTGGAAGTTATGTATCAGGGCCCCTTCATTCAGCCAAATGCCCCCTTCTAAAACCCTATCTCCAACCATCTGTACAGTAAAGGGGTAATTAGTGGAAATTACTGATCCAGGCCCTACATGCTGAGCGGTTGATCTAATACCCCCTACCACCCACGGGACATCAAAGCTTCCCCCACCCCTACCGCTGGAGGATCGGTAGGGTCCCCAATACATTGCTATGCCCAGGGGGCTACACTGCTTATGACGCCCCTGTATGTATATGTGTGTGTGTAGAGACCTCCTTTAGGGGCAAGTATCAACAAAAGAAGCAATACTGCAAAAGAACCTACCATGGCAGACAACATGCTGACATGAATATGGTGTCCCTCCAGGCTTGCTCTGCCTTGTGCTCCCAGGAGGGTCAATCCAGGTATACTTGCTGTGGACAGTCTGGCAGCTCTTCCACGCATCTGCATTCCATACTGTAGTGCAGGGTTGCCTACCTGACCCTCTCCTTCACATACAAACCTGAGTTCCCTCCAGTCTCCAGGTATGGGCACGGCCATCTTGAATTCAGTAACATGATTACTATCAGCCAATCCTGGTACCACTGTTATACCCCTTTCAGACAGAAAAGTCTGAAAATCCCGGCAAATACGCAGCATTTCAAATGCCTTGTCATTTTGCCGGGAGCAGCCTGACCCCCCTTCACACAGAAGAACAAATTACCGGGTTGAAAATTTCTACCCGGTAATTTGCTGAATAACACGGGTATTTCTTCTGTGTGAAAGGGTCAACCCAGGTCATAAATCCCGTGTCCTCGACCGGGGTCAATTCCAGCTCCTACCAAAGCTGGCATTAACTTGTTCAGCTTAAGCTAATTCCATGCATACTGTAGTTGTCTGTCCAACATCGATGGTCACCATCATTCTCTAGCTCCAGTTATATCGATCTCCAACAACAATTATCATACTCGATTATTCAAACATTATTTGCAAACATCGATGGTTGAACATCGGTAATTACCACCAACCACTAGCTTCAAAGGCATCACTCTAATGCCACACTCTAGCTCCATGCCCTAGCATCGATTCTATCAATTATCTGCTATGTCACCTTCAGAGAGTCCATGCTGATATCAACCACCATCGGTGTCCAGCATTGGTATCCAACATCGATACCTCAGGCACAGAGTGGAGCAGACGTGATGTCTGCTCCACTCTGTGCCTGCGGTATGGGTACTCCAAGTCTCCTGTAGATATCAGCTTATTACCTGCCAGTGGCTATATTGACAACCTATTTATGTTAAGGACCGGGAGCCCTGAGAAATTAGCCTTATGGAGCACATTAATAACACTCCAGGCCCAATGGTTCACACCTCCTGGCCACTCCTCCTATGTCTTTAAGTGCGTCAGCGCCATGCAGTGTGTATGATGTAATGGCCCCCCACTGAGAAAGTGATGCAGGATTTCTGGAGAACAGGGTTTTTCTTCACTTCTATATATGTAAGTATGATTTTTATATTTTTGTTTTGTTTTTGATGGAGCCACTGTCATCTATTGCTATAATAGGATTAAGTGAGTAATAGGATTACTCTGCTAATACCCTACTGCACGGGTGTCAAACACAAGGCCCGCGGGCCAAATCCGGCCCGCCAGACCTCGTCATGTGGCCCGCGCAGCCGCCGCCACCCACCCCCGCCTGGCGCCGATTACATTACTGCGGGAAGTTATCACAGTGTGAGTGTCACATCACATTCAGTGACACTCACATGACGACTCGAGACTGAGAGACATACCTAACAACGTGAGGAAGCCGGGTGACACAGTCACTCCGCCGCGGCGCTCGCTGGGAGGAGGAGGGAGGCAGGACAGTGGACACAGACTTGTTAGTGTCACTGTGTGATGTGCCCGACTCCTCCCCGGCTCCTCCTGCGGGCAGCGGCTACGGCGCTGCCATGTGTGACACACGCCCGCCTGACAGCAGTGCCAGTGACACCGTGATGTGCATGCTGCTGCGGCTGCCTGTCGGAACTTGGACGCTGGCCCGGCGATGAGCTGCCTCCTGCCTGTGGTGCCGCGCTGCGCAGCAGTGGCATCAGTTGGTTCAGTATATTTACTGTAAGTTCGGCAGTGGGGTGGGCACAGTTGTGTTGTCTCTTGTTGTCCAGACCAGTCTGTCCAGTCCAGAGTCCGTGGCCGGGCAGGCAGAGAGCCAGGCCAGCAGCACACAGCCGCAGCCTGAGCCCACAAATCTGCAGTGCGGCTGCCTGTGTCCAGGGTCATTATCATTATCTGTCCCACTGTTACCACCAGTCCAGAACTCTAGCGAGAGTCCTGCGAACCCAGAGGCCCAGGTCACCTGCTTGAATATCTACTTGTCATTATTCTGACTATGTTTCTGCTTTTAGAGCTAGTTATTACTTACTTTATTACAAAAAAACAGTAATAGTTGAATGCAGTGACAATAATTTATGATAATAAAGAGTGGACACATAGTCCTACAGATACAACCAGCCCTTTGAGGGTGACCAAACTGCTGATGCGGCCCCCGAGGAATTTGAGTTTGACACCCCTGCCCTACTTTATTGTTCTATGTATTGTATTGCAGCTGAGAACAATAAGATAGCCATGGCTAGCCATGCTGAGCCATGGCCTAAAGAAGATAGATGAGATGGGCTCCTACTGTATGTCTTGATAAAGGGTTTTGTTGCCCAAAATGTTGGTTATAAATTACCGCTTATCTGGCTATTTATTTGGTTGAAAAATTCTCCAGAGTGCTGCTGACTGTGCTTTGACGTGATGGCTGTCAGTGCATTGCTGTCAGTAGGAAGCACAGCAGTGCGGATCAAATCTGTAACAGAGTGGCGGGGGCCAGGGTTACTTACTGGCCCTATATTGTATATATAAGTCTATATTGCCTCTGGGACTTCCGCCACTTTTTTTATTTGCAAATACAGTATATGCCTTGGTCTTAATAAAGAAAAGTTGTTTTTGAATGTATATGTTAAATGTTTTGCGTTACTGGTGTTTATCATTCAATTATCTTATTTGTAAGTTATATAAATTTTAAACATTTTATCCTTGTTCTATTCAATGTAAATATTCCTACAAATGTTCCATGCATCCAGCACCAGTAGCTAGTAGTGTAATCCTCTGTTTGGGAGAAATATGTTGGATAAAGTAAAGGTTGAAACTGAATACATCTGTAAAATGTAGTAACACTGAAACTCTACATACAGTTTCACAATAATAACAAATGACAGCTTTTAATTCAATACTTCATTGGCTACTGGTAAGAACAGCTGGGCTATAAAAGTGTGCATGTGAAACAGTAGGCATTACCGGCCCAGTAAATCACAGTGCTGAGCAGGATGCTGAAGCCATAACTGTTGCATCAGATTGCTGTGTATAGGTCAAATAAAGTTTCATTTGTTTTGCTATGAAACATAAAAAAGGACAAGAATGCTAAAGTAAACAACAACAATAATGGCGAAGAGGTGCCGGCCAGAGATGGGGGCTGTTGTGAGACAGAAATAGGGGATAACAGATCATATTCTGAAGAGTAATGAGACTGTTAGCTGGATAGCAGGGCTGTTATTATGTAGTTTATAACAATTGTTAACTTTGAACTTTCTTTTCAAAGAAATGTTGCCTTTGATAATTTGAACCATAGTAACAGATGTAAAACAAAAGTATAAGCATAGAAGTCTAAAAAAAAAAAAAATAAGTGACACGTGAGCAGGAAAGAGGCTCCATTTCCCTGCTGTGACTGGTGAGAACCCTTCACTGGTGCTCCGCACTGTTGCCGACAGTAGCAATAAATGTTGCTACTGTACAGGGGAAATATAAAATGCATTTCTAAGGAAGAACAAAAAAAAGGGGAAGAATGGAAACGACATAAGCCACAATAAAGAGATCTACTTCTATCTGTTCCTCAGCATCCTGTGTCATTAGGTTAAGTGGAAGCTGAATGTTTTCTTAATATAAATTACAGATTTATTTAAAATAGTTAAATGACTACAGCATAAGAATGAGTAATATCCAGGAGATAGTTTCCCATCAGTGTATTCACAGTAGGACTGTGGGAAGGATTCCTTTCTCCTGTCACGGAACTCAGTCACTGTAACTGAGCAATCACTTCTGGTGCAATAGAAGCACCAATGTAGTAATCCTTATCATCACTTCCAGATAGGGACGGAGAAAGAGAAAGGAAGAAGATTCCAGGGCATTCCATAATTCTGTTTCTGTGAACAAATGGTGCTTGCTTGGTTTTATACAGAAAGGGCCTGGTTTAGTTTGGGGCCAGATAGCACTGTATGCATCACTATGTGACAGCAAGCCAAATGCTGGCTAAGCAATAAAGGTAACCCTGGCAAGAATGTACAGTACTTGTGCTTGGACATATGGGCCATTTCTAGCTATGTCCCTGATGAGAGTAATGGGTACTTGTTTCCTAGCACGACGCATACCATCGCATGCCTTAATTAGTGGTATGCGATGGACCCGATTTTCGGGTCCTAAGAGCCGCACTGTACAATTTAAAAATCGCATCGCATGCCATTCAAATGGGTGATTAGTATGTTATATGCACCCCCATTGTTAACGCCACCGCCACTATTAATGCCAACCTGAAGCGTGGCGAGCGTAGCGGTAAGCGTCCTCCGACCTTTTCATACCCCCACTATCCACGTCGGCTTGGAGTTGATTTTATATAGTGTGGCAAGCCACCGAGCCCGAAGCGTGGCGAGCGCAGTGAGCCCCACGAGAGGACGCATAATACATGTGAAATTATCCACATCCCCTCACGGGGCTCGCCACGCTTCAGGCTCTGTGGCACTATATAAAATCAACTCCACGACAACGTGGATAGTGGGGGTATGAAAAGGACGGAGGACGCGTATCGCCACCGCTCGCGGCGCTCGCCACGCTTCAGGCCATAAATAGCATCCTTGCCGTACAAACAGCCCTTGCCGCCACTCACCGGGACCATTAAATACTGCCCTATATCTTAGATGACAGTGGTCAGAAGACTGTCAGCAGAATCCCAGGTAACCCCTCCCTCCTACACCCCTAACCCCTACCCTGCCAACCTGAAGCCTAACCAAAAAAATAATAATCACTAGGCATACAGAACTTTCATTGTTTCTCACACAGAAAATGATGGTGGAAAAATGTTGGCACTGGAACAAAACTTAACAAATATAAAGGTTTATACATATAAAACATCTTTTTATTTAACAACTTATAAAACACTTGTATTGAAAAAACAGATTCCCTGGCAGAACACACACACACACACACACACACACACACACACACACACACACACACACACACACACACACACACACACACACACACACACACACACACACACACACACACACACACACACACACACACACATATATATTCAGGTAATTTGCAAATCAAATCAAGATTTGCTTATCTCTTGTTTCCAAAAAGCTAAAATACAGTACAAGCAGCGCAACACAATAAAATACTAAGAAAAATATTGAAAATTAATATAAAAAATTGCAATAGTATGTAGTATTCAATAAATAACAATATGTACCACAGTTTAGCGCTTGGTTTTATTTCCATGAAGGAGGAGAGGTAATTGCATCCATATTTGAATCTGTTGTAATGCCAGTTTGATTATCTTTCTTCTAAAGTATTCTTGGCAGTCTCTGGAGAAGGTGAATGAACTCTGACCTGTATGAAGAAGATAGCAGTTCACTCAGTCCAGCGAGTCGAAATGTTTCATCTTTACATTTAAGCATAAGGGACTTTTAGAGTAATGGATTACCAATCACACGTGTATGTTATTATGCTATAATAGAATGTCCATATATTATTTTATTGTTTCTAAACCATTGGGCAACCTAGAAGCCTCTTGATGACAGTGCTGAGAAAATTAACGCCATTACAAAAATGAGTGCAAATTAGTAGTAAATGCTGATATGGCCCACGCGGACATTAAATAATGTTGTTTCATTAAAAATGAGTCACATAGAATTAGCTGCAGTAATTAGATGATTTCTTAAATTGTTATGATTACATCAGCTGTTTTGAGACAGGGACAGAATGTTCCAGCATTCATGATTGATGTTTCCTTCGGACAATTAAAAAAAAAAGAAAGATCTGAGTGATGTTAATAAAGTTTGTCCAGATTGAGGAAGTTAGTTTATAATGAAGGTGAAAAATGGAAGAATACTGGGAAATGAAGACAGGATGGTCATGCTCCTCAGGTGGGTAAGGGGAGTTTGGGATGGACAGATGGGTATTTTGCAAGGAAATTAATGATTCACTGTGAAATCCAAAAAGTTTTTAGTAATGGTCATAAACTTCTCAACATTTTCTATTTAAATGTCTGCACTGCATTTTCTGTTAGCAAGCTTTTTTTATTCCCACTGTTGCCTATATATTGTCTATGAGCCACAAATATTTATTTCCTTGTCTGACCTTAAAATAGCTAAGTAAGCAAGTATGACTTCATATATTGGCTTCAATAGCCTCTTTAGCTATGTTTATGAAATCCAGATTTGTTCGCTTTCGCTGTGTTCACCTTATCTGTGAACCCGGTTTCCTTTGTTATATGATTTGTTATACCAACTGTCCTATCCCGGCACCACACAAAATAAATGACGTTGATATGTATAGATTTTCCATGACAATAGTCATTTTTCAAATGCTCTTATAGCACAAACTCCATATTACAGTATCAAGACATTTCAAATAAGCAAAAATACTACAATAAAACATTGTTATTAAATATAACAGTAAAAAAAAAAAGATAATGAATGAATACTTGCCCGGGGTCCAGTGTTCGAACCATTGCGCTAGCACCGGGGTTTTTTAACGTCAACTTTAAAGTTTCCCCAACAGGTTATGTATTGATGACTCCTATCTATAGGAGCAGCTGGGATGGGTGTGGATCATTTGGTCACCAGCATGTTGGTCGACTCCATTAGGTCGACATGAATATAGGTTGACATTGGTTTTGGTCGACAGGGTCATTAGGTCGACAGTAAAAATGTCACCTTTTTTTGTCCTGAATGTCGACACAGTCGACATGGACAATGAAACTTATCACTGCGTCCCTGCTGCGCTCGCCATGCTTCGGGCTCATGCGGCAATGTTTGAGATCATGCAGCACTCATTCAGAAAGTGCGCATTGGGTTCAGGCCCAGATACAGAACTGCTGATAGTTAAGCAGCTATGTGTAACAAAAGACTGCAGAAATACGCTATGTACAGTACAGTAGTTGCAATTCTTTTCAACATCACAAATCCATGCGTCTCCCTATGATACTACCTAGCTGAGATCAAGTGAAACAGTAAATGTTTTCTACATTTTAGAAGCACAGATGTCATAATTAGTGATATATTAATTAATGTCTGAGTCACTCTAAAAATTCCATGAGTAAAAATGATGAGATATGTTGTCATATCGTACCCATGAAAAGATCTGGAAAACATGCAATGTTATTTGAATTTCCCTGGGGATCATAGTTAAGAAATCCTTCTGCTGGGCATGAAAAGTCACCCGTATGAGTGTTTCAAGTGACCATCATGTACTGTACTAAGCTGTTCTGTTGGTTTGCTTGTTGTTGCCTCTCACAAACAGGGTTCTCTTTCCTCTTGTGCCTTCCTTCCCTCACTTATACCATCATCTTCTCACTGCCAACAGCAGCAGCAGCAAATCTTTGGGTTGGACCATCCCGATGCTGATTGGGTCTTCTAACGTTGTTGTTGTTGGTGTGTGTGTGTGTGTGTGTGTGTGTGTGTGTGTGTGTGTGTTCCTGTTCCTGTTTCACTATAAAATAACATTTAATACACTGAAAGCATACCTATATGCTTAGGGCAGGAATTCACACAAGGTCATATTGTATTTGGAATATATGTTGCATTTGTTACATAATGTGGAGAGTGAGAATGAACAAAATAATATCACCGTGAACATATAGTTGCACGCAAGAAATCCTATATTGCAGACAGCAATATTAGTATCAATACGTGCAAAACTTCCCAAAATATATTGTTGCTAATGCTACTCTATCACGGTAAAGATGTTACAATAATGTCTATTGTGCGAGCCTATAGTCTGCTGCATGCTTGGGAACCTGGGTGGAGTTAGTGATATTTATTGGTAATTACTAATGGGTGGTTACAAGAACAAGAATATTGCATTAAGTTAATATTTGTATCATGATACAAATCCTTTCCAAAGGCTTGTTATTTCCTATGTTCAGCATTTTGTGGGTGTAAATACATGTTGAGTTCCCATGAATGGCCCACCAAGGGAAAGCAGTGGTAGGCACCCATGTTTAGGTGTGTGTGGCCAGTATCCAGAGGGGTTGTGGCCAGCTGCCACAAAAGTTTGGCTAACCACTAGTGAGTGCATGGGCTGGGCCCCTTGGTAAAGATGTATAGAAAATACTGCCAGTCCATGCATGATAATGTACCACATTAACATCAGCAAAATACACCATAGTGCAGTATAATGTAACATACAGATGGAGCAGCGATGTTATCACCAGCCGCTGTACCCCGCCAGCTGCCATCTTCCGACAGAAGGGTGCACGTGCGCACGAGACACTCACTCGCCCCGTTCTGTCAGAGCCCTCCACCCATCGCCCCGCTCCCTGCCCGTCAGCAGCAGCCTGCCCCCTTGTTACATGCTATGTCAGGCAGAGCCCCCAACACATGCTGCGCCAGACAGAGCACCCCATTACACACGTTGCGACAGGCAGAGTCCCTGTTTTGAACTTTTTCACACTATACCATCCATGTGGCCAAATGTAATAGGTTGTGAGAACCAGAAAGTGATAGACAATGGGAGAGTTTTCCCATTGTTTTTAAACCGTCAATCAATTACATGGCAAAATCAACCTGTTTTTTTTAGTGTAAATGATTGCCGCTTTAAACAAAATGGTAAGTATTCTTACTTTCTGATTCTCACACCCTATTACATTTGGCCCTGTGGATTGATAAACAGTCCCGAGCACAGCCGAAGCATTGCAAGCGACATCGCATCCGCAGATCTCCCCATTCGCAGTGCAAGTCTTGGGCATGGACAGATCTCAAAACAAATTTGTTTCATTCTCTGAATAAGAGATACAAGCTAATAGCTGATTAGATGCTATGATGTAAGTACTGGATTCCACTTATCAGCATTGATAATAAATATCCATCCTGTGTTTATTTAGTACCAGCCTGTGCTGAAACTGGACAACTGTACAGCAGCAGCTTCTGTTATACAAGGAGCGGAGCATTCAGTTGAAATAAGGCTGATATTATTTTTTATGTGCATTCATGGAAAATAAACATTTTCATATGTAAACTATTTGATTTACTGTATGTCCTCAACTTTGTTTCCATAATAAAAGTATTAGGCAACAGAAGCATAAAAACAGTGGATATTAACCCATCTGATCCTAGTAAAGGTCAGGTGGCTATGCAATACTGGGATGTATTGCTGCAGTGTATGGGCCATCCGATCCCCCGCAAGCTGCCTGGGACCTTCCCAGGTGGCAGTATATCGCATGCAATACATCCCGTGGTCCTTTCACATATGATGTCTTGCATGCTACCCCTGTTCCCTGCCACCTGGAGGGGGGTCTGAGTCGGAGGCCAGACCTGCATGCAGGTCCGTCCTCCGATTCAGGTCCAATGTTCTTGGGACCGTGCATCGGACCTGATGGGACATCAAAGGCATTCCATTTGCGACCCGATCCTTTGGGAACATGTGAAATAGGACCAATTTGCTGTAGTGTATGGGGGCCTTAAGACTGATGGTGAAAGCTACTAAAGTCCCACTTCCACTAGTGCTATTTTGCCTGATTTTAGTCGATTTTATTGAATCAGGCTGAGAAATCAGGTGCAATCAGGCCAAATCGCATGTATACACTACGACTTGATGCATGGTCCTGTGAGCATTGGGTCAGAGGTCAGACGATCAGCATGTAAGATAAATTGTATGTGCAGCTGTCAGCATCACCCGCATTGTATCGCACCCGACTTTCTCTGAACTCCCCGACAGCTCCTGAGATCCTTTTACATGCGATACATTTTTGACATGTAAAAAATATGGCACATCAAGTGCCAAGTCGGATGTAAGCCCTCCCGGCGAGCTCAAGGGGGGAGCACAAGGGAATCAGGTTGTCAGAAAACGCAGTGCGCGTTCGCATCTGCGCACGCGTTCGCGTTCCTTACCTGCTCACTGGTGTTTCCTGCCGCGCAGGCCCCTGTCTTATGCCATCCCCGGGTACTTTCCATGGCAGGATCTGAGTGGCATTACCTTGAACTCTAGCCAGCATCTCACGCTGGTCCCGGGCCAGGCCCACTCCACATGGGCGCCGCCATGACATTGTTGTCCAATAGTTTTCCTGTGACCTTGACACTCTGACCTGTGCACTGACCCATGTCACCAAAGGTGTGCACAGGTACTTCCTGGACTTAATTGCTGCTAATCACAGACCAGCAGGGGGGATATAGCTGAGGCCTCTGGCCCATTACCCTCGCCTTGAACAACTTGTCTGATCCCTGTGTGTATCCAGTCCTCAGTGTTCCAAAGCTCAATGGTTCCTGTCCAGAGTCCCTGTGGTTTCTTGTGCAATCTGCTGCTGCTACCTGCTGTTATCAAAGCTCCCTGGCTCCATATACCTGCCAGGTTACCTTCCTTGCTGTTTACCATCACCAGCTTCCAAGGGAATAGGATAGAGCATGCCAGCATCCATCAGCAGAGTTTGCTACTGGTCTTAAAGGGCCATACCAACTTCGACTCCCCAGTCGACACAGGTGTGAACTCTACAGTTCTTGTCAACTCCTGTGTCAGCTCCCAGGCCGTCAACTGCCATGTCTACTCCCAGGTCATCAAACAACTTGTGTCGACTCCCGGGTCGTCAACTTCCCTACGGCTCCCAGGCCATCTACAGTCTATGTAGACTCCCAGGTCGTCAACACTCCCTCTGGCTTCCAGGCCATCTACAGTCCGTGTCAAATCCTGGGTCATCAGCACCCCTCCGGCTCCCAGGCCTTCAACTTCTCTCCGGCTCCCAGCCATCAACACTCTGTGTCGGCTCCCAGGACGTCGACTTCTCACCAACTTCCAAGTCACTGTCATCTCTCTGGCCTCCCAGGCCAAAGCAGACCAAGTTCCGAATTCCTCAGTTCCAAGCTCACTGCCACTAGTCACCGCCCATCTCCTGTGACTGGCCAGTTAGCTGTGGGGAAATTTAGGTCAGAGGGCCATGACCTTGCCACCGAATGCAGCGGAGTCCAAACCTCCTTGCAGGGGTCCCTGGTGAAAACCGTCGGTGGTGTTAGACTCTGTGCATCTGACCAAGAGTCTTGTCAACTCCCCTACCTAGCTGTGCCCGCAGTGCCAGTGATACATACCTGAACTGTCCATACCTAAAACCTCCCGTGTTCCAGTTTCCAGCATCCACGACTGGCCCACTGTTGCCACAGCCGGGAACACCAGAGACCCGAGCCCTGACAGGTTTGACTTGCCCTTAAGACAAGTCGGACTAGTCACTGTGTATGAGGGCCTTAACTGCTGAGAATGTCCTACTTGTGCATGTTCAGGTACAGTAGCTGTTCAGTAAAGGGCAGGCTGCCTATTCAACACTATCTGCCTCTGTATGACATCACCGGATAGACCTGAGGAAGGCACACAGTATAATTACATCACAGAGCCTGAAGCTATAATCATCTGAGTAACTGAATAAGCATTGACAGCAGTTGTTTACAGTATATTCTAGGGAATTTAAGACTCTGGTCATGAAAAATATAAATCAATGTAAGTAAGAACGTTTTAAAATGGAAACATTTAGAAAACATTTAGTATTGTTTTTTCCAAGCACAGCAAAGTGTTTGCTTTCAGATTTAGGCTAGCACCTAAATCATAAGGGGTCATTAACAGTGACATAAACATGTCTCGTACTGTATATCCATGAATAGGATAATATTGTAGGAAAAAGACCTACACCAATGAAGAAGGCTCAGACCTACACCAGAGAAGAGCTTATAGGAAATACCCGAGTCAATGTCACCCCTTGTGTGAGTGAAATAATTCTCAGTCCTCGCATTCCCATGTCTTTCAGTGCATACCGTGATGTGCAACAGCAGCTGCCTCTAAAAGAATCAGTGTATACTTTCAGGTTCCCACATCAAATCTGAAACATGACAAAGTCCAGCCTGTTGTCAGGTCATCAATGGCACCACTCTATACTTATATACTGATATAGTCCTATTTATATGCATTAAACAGAAGTAAAGGATTAAAAAAAGTCTTGTCTTTTTTACTTGCACTATAGTGCAAGTAAAAATTGTGAAATAGTTTTTGTCGGCTAGGGAACAATAAACAAACATAATAGAAAAAAAACCACTGTAGCCCATCTCTTTCTAAGCTTTACTTTTAGTTGATGAGAGTTAAGGCCCCCATACATTAGTCCGACTTGTCCTAGAGACAAGTCGGATATGATTTCCCCTGCAGCTCCCCGGGAGGGGGACACACGATTAGGCACTTGATGTGCTAAATTTTGCATATGATAAATCTCATGGATTTATCATATGCAGTCCCCGGGGAGCTGCAGGGGGAGAGCCGGGTGGGGGAGGCTGGGGAGCTGCAGGGTAAGCTGACAAATAGTCAGCAGGCAGGGGACACTGTGATCCGGGCATGGGGAGAGGCTGGCAGGGGCAGCTTACACATTGGCAGCGGGCGGGGGGACGCCGGTGAACCGGCGAGGGGAACATCGCCTCACGTGCTGGGCAGGAGAACCAGGGCGGCAGCCGCAACGAAGAAAAACCCAATACAAACAATGGGGAGCCAGTGATTGGCTGAGCTCTCTCAGCCAATTGCTGAGAGAGCTCTCAGCCAATCACTGCCTCCCCATTCGTTTGTATTGAAGCTGCGGCTGCCTGGTCCTCCTGCCCAGCACGTGAGCTGTTCCCGTCACTGGTTCACCTTCACCGGCATCCGCCCGCCCGCTGTCTGTGTGTCAGCTGCCCCTGCCAGCCTCTCCCCATGCCTGGTGTCCCCCGCCGGCTGTTCCCTGCAGTTCCCCGGGACGAATCGGGTGAAATCGGGACCAAATCGCATAATGTATGGGGGCCTTTAGAATGCGATTTGCTGTAATCAGTGGTGGCTCCAGAGAATATATAAGGGGGCATGATAACTGGTGCAAAAAGAAAAGCTCAATTGGCGGTTGCAGAGGTGGGGTTGCTGCACAGTCCAACATTCAAATGGGGAGCCATACCCGCTGCCACAACTGCCACCTCAAATGCTGCTGAACATCACTGCCCGAGGCTCACTGTAGGTTGGTGATGCTACTTATTTGACGTTTGTACTGTGCAGAAGCCACCCCTTTTGATTTGAAAATTGCTAGTAGGATCATTGCCTGATCCTACTCAGGGCTCCAGAATTTTTTTTTTTACATGCATTTGGTTTTCTTGCAAGATATTGCATGATCTTTTGGTCATAAAATCATATGCATGAGTTTATGAACTTCACATTTTAAAGCAGTTTTGGGAACATTAATTGAATGTAGGATGTGCACTGGCCAATTTTTTCACATTTTGGGTTTTGAGTTCTGATTACCTTCAGGTTTTGGGTTCTAATGGGTTTTGCCAAAACACCCCCGAAACGGTTTGGGGTTCTGATTTTATTTTTGCTCCTACGCTATTATTAACCTCAATAATTTTAATTTCCACTGACTTCCAGTCTATTCTGAACACCTCACACCTCACAATATTGTTTTTAGGGCAAAAGGTTGCACCGAAGTAGCAGGATAACTATGCTAAGCCACACAAGTGTGTGTCACAAACATGTGGGTCATCTAGGAGTGGCACTGCAGTGGCAGACAGGATGGCAGCTTGAAAAACTAGGCCCCAAAAATACCCCTATCTGGCTTGATCGTGTTTACGATGTGCAGCTGAGGAGCAGTGGGCGTTTCGTGCAGTACTGAGTTGTTCTACGAGTGTGTATCTGTTTTTGTCAGTTTAATACCAAATAAGACCTCTATCTGGCTTGTTTACCACCAGCCAAGGACCAGTGGGTGATTTGTGCAGCAATGCAATAGCTGCACTGTGGAGCTGCAAAGGAGTGGAACCTTATGACCAGATATAACCTGGCGACAACCAGCTGTGGAGCAGTGGCCGATTGGTGCAGCACTGAGATCTGCTACGAGGTTCCAACAGAACTGCATCAACTTTCTTTTTTTATAGCAAGCTAGGCGAGACTTTCAACCTAACTTACAAGCAAAGTTAATATCCAATAAGACCCCATCTAGCTTGATCGTGTTTACCACCATTCGAGGAGCAGTGGGCGATTCGTGCAGCAATGCAATACCTGCACTGCGGAGCTGCAAAAGAGTGGAACCTTCTGACCAGATATAACCTGGAGACAACCAGCCGAGGAGCAGTGGGCGATTCGTGCAGCAATACCATATGATCGCAAACTGTAGTAACTGATTAAAGACGAGTCCACCCACCCTTATGCTGCGGAAATAGGACATGCACACTTTAACAAACCAAACATTTCAGCGACAGAGCCTACAAAACGGTGGCTGAAATGATTGGTTTGTTTGGGGCCCCACACAAAAAAAGCAGTGGGCAATTCATGAAGCACTGAGATCTGCTACGAGGTTCCAACAGACCTGCATCAACTTTTTTTTTATAGCAAGCTAGGCGAGACTTTCAACCTAACTTACAAGCAAAGTTTAATATCCAATAAGACCCCTATCTGGATTGATCGTGTTTACCACCAGCCAAGGAGCAGTGGGCAATTTGTGTAGCAATGCAATACCTGCACTGCGGAGCTACAAAGGAGTGGAACCTTCTGACCAGATATAACCTGGTGACGAGGAGCAGTGGGCGATTAATGCAGCTTACATATTAATGACTCTGAGCAGTGGGATTGCTCAGCTCTCTGATTATTACCATATGATCGCAAACTGTAGTATGTGATTAAAGACGAGTCCACCCACCCTTATGCTGAGGAAATAGGACATGCGCACTTTATCAAACCAAACATTTCAGCGACAGGGCTCCACAATCACAGGTCCCGTTATAATATCTGGAGGCAATTCCTGGTCTTCATTGAATAATTGATAATTAATTTTTATCAACATCAACTTCTACACATTTTGCGGAAGCAACCTTCTTCGCCGCTCACTGACCAGGTTCTCCGCTGCACTAAAAACTCTTTCAGAGTACACACTGGAGGGGGAAACAACTCAGGTAAAATAGAGACAGTTTGTACAGGGGCTTCCAAACTGCCTTTTTTTCCTGCCAGTACAGGTAAGGACTGTCTGACATGTCTACTTGGATGCTGTCACCAAAGTAATCCTCCACCATTTTTTCAATGGTGACAGCATCCATTGCAGCGACAGTAGACATGTCAGCAATCGTTGGCAGGTCCTTTAGTCCAGACCAGATATTCAAACTCCCTCCTGCCTGCCCTTCATCCCCGCCGGTTGTGTGGGAAATCTCAGCTGTTTCCTCACAGCCACAGGTGTGGGAGAAAATGAAGGAGAAGCTGTGGCTGTGTCACAGTCCCCTTCAGATGACAATCTCTTGACCAGCAGGTCTTTGCACCTTTGTAGACTTGTGTCTGCCGGAAATAGAGACACAACATACACTTTAACAGACTGACCACCCTCATATCCTGGCAAAGCGTATGGAGGGCTTCATCGACAAGAGCTACATGCTTTGCGGAATCGCAACGCTTTAGCTCCTCCTTCGCTTTCTCCAGCTGCTTCTGCAACAGCCTGATCAGGGGAATCACCTGACTCAAGCTGGCAGTGTCGGAACTGACTTTACGTGTGGCAAGTTCAAACGGCTGGAGAACCTTGCACAACACGGAAATCAGCCTCCACTGCGCTTGAGTCAGGTGCAGCCCTGCTCTACTGCCTATGTCGTAGATGGACTCTGTAGGCTTGAATGGCCATTTGCTGCTCCTCCATGCTCTGCAGCATATAGAGGGTGAAGTTCCAGCATGTTTTTTTTATTAAAGCAGAAACATACGCACACAAAGTACACAGATGAATTGAGCATTTCAAAAGTTCAAAGAAATTACAATGAAATACGATGAAATAAAGCTTGATACAATATAGTGTCTCGTCATCATTGCATATAGATTAAGCTATGACTCAACTACATGGAAGTAAATTGTACATGTAATACTATTACAAAGCATCACACTCGAAGATACAATAATGAAGAAAGATGTCTGCCGCTCACCCACTGGGTAGTTCAATAGGCAAATCACCAAGCAAGATGCCGTTCTCATACCACTGGGTCACCACCTGTTGTTTAAGCTGATGGCAGGGCAGGTTGAGGAGTTTTTGCTGCCACTCCAGCCTTCGGCAGGCAGTGGCAGAATGTTGAAAGTGTCCGCAAATTTTGCGGCCCACCGCAAGCATCTCCTGCACGCTCCTGTCACTTCTGATGAAATTTATTGTGTGGGCAAAACATGACACGTGCTGGAAATTGCCCATGTGTAATGCCCACAATGTTACTGGCATTGTCAGACACCACAAATCCCCAGGAGAATCAGGGGGTAAGCCATTGGGAGATGATTTCCATCAGTTTCTCTAAGAAGTTGCACAGCGTAGCCTTCCTTGGAAGGAGCTGGCATGCAGGAGATGCTGCTGCTGCTGTGGAAGGTGATGCATCTACCCAGTGGGCTGTCACAGTCATATAGTCCTTAGTTTGCCCTGATCCACTTGTCCACATGTTCGTAGTTAATTGGATAGTGGGTACAGCCACATTTTTCAGGGCACTGAGGACACTTTTTCTGGCGTCCCTGTACACATGAAGTGGAATTTAGACGGCATTTGGTACCGGGGACACAATACCTCCATCAACCGTCTAAATCCCACTCCACTGATGGCAGACACCGGGCGCACATCTAACACCAACATAGCTGTCAAGGCCGCAGTTATCCACTTTGCCATAGGATGACTGCTGTCGTATTTCGTCCTCATAGCAATGACTGTTGAACGGTCAATTGCTTAGTGAAAGAAGTAGCGGTCTTATGACTTCCCCTCTGGGATGATGATCGACTCCCAACAGCAACAGCAGTAGCGGCAGTAGTCGGCGTAGCGCTGAAGGATCCTCCGGAGGAATCCCATATAGAAGATGAGTTCGTCATGCCGGTGACATGGCCTGCAGGACTCCCCCTGATCTGGAGCGAGGAGGAAATTGGTGAGGAGGGAGTTGGTGGTGTGCTTTTCAGGCACTCGGCTCCAACAGGAGGACCAAGGGATTTAGGTGTCCGTGGACTGCTGACGGTCCTAGCCACAGTTCCTGAAGTAAACACTCATTTATAAAGGGTCTTCAGGTGACGTATAAGGGAGGATGTCCCTAGGTGGGCAATATCCTTACCCCTGCTTATTGGAGCTTTACATAAGCTACATATGGCAATACATTTGTTGTCCGGATTCGGATAAAAAAAATTCCAGACCGTAGAGGTGGATTTATTGGTCCTCTGCCCAGGCATAACGAAGGGCTTTTTCATCCCATGGACAACAACTGCCCCCCCCCCGGTACTTCATTTAAGCAAACCACCTCAGCATCCTCCTCATCAACTTCCTCCTCAGCGCCAGCTACATCAATATCCTCCTCTTGGTCTACAACATTGACACCTTCATTATCAAAATCAGGAACTGCACTGTGGGTGATCCTTCCAGCACATGCAGAGGGAGTGCTGAAAATGGTGGAAGGAGCCACCTCTTCACGTACAGCGATGGGAAGGTCAGGCATCGCAACGACCAACACCCTTGGACTCTCCTTGGGGGTTTGTGATAACATGTCTTCTTTAGTATATTTGCTGTGTTTTTGATGACAGCTGAAATCACTTAAAATTTCTAAAGGGGAGTAGGAGGGCTTGCATGGTCATGTGAAAATGAACCACAAGTCATAAATACAGGCCTTGCCACTCCGTGTCATAAATGACACATTGGCAATTTTACGTTTCTCCTCCAATGATTTGAATTTTTTTTTTTGGTCCTCCTTTTACTGAACTTTGGCTTGTTGGATTTTACATGCCATGTACTTTGATACTGGACATCGGCCTTGGCAGACGACATTGACGGCATATCATCGTCTATGTCATCATTACTACTTGCATTTGCAGCAGATTCAGAAGTAGGAGGAAGCGGCCCTTCATCTTTGGCTATTTGATTCTCCATATTTTGGATCTCCAATATTTTTGTGGAGTTATGCAATATATTACACCACAGGACAGCACCAGTGGAGTGCAAGTATATATGGCAGTAGATGCACCAGCAGAGATGTAATATATATATATATATATATATATATATATATATATATATATAATACATCTCTGCTGGTGCATCTACTGCCATATATACTTGCACTCCACTGGTGCTGTCCTGTGGTGTAATATATTGCATAACTCCACAAAAATATATATATATATAGAAAGCAGAAACTCCGGCACTCTGGCTGTATTGCTCTCATATAATGTCCTTACCCCGGTGCCCTCCTCAGACCTTTCCAGGTCTATGTAGACAGTCGAATAGGCAATAAGGCGTCACTCAGGGTTTTTCTTCAAGTGCAAAAAAACGGATTTATTCCGACATGTTTCGGGCTGCTTTGCCCATCCTCAGGTTCCCTGAGGACGGGCAAAGCAGCCCGAAACATGTCGGAATAAATCCGTTTTTTTGCACTTGAAGAAAAACCCTGAGTGACGCCTTATTGCCTATTCGACTGTCTATATATATATATATATATATATATATATATATATATATATATATATATATATATATATATATATATATATATATATATACACACGGCAGTAGATGAACCAGTAGACTGGTATTATTATTTACACGGCAGTAAATGCACCAGTAGAGAGGTATTATATATACTGCAGTAGATGCACCAGCAGAGAGATATTATATATACATCAGTAGATGCACCAGCAGAGAGATATTATATATACGTCAGTAGATGAACCAGCAGAGAGATATTATATATACACACAACAGTAGATGCACCAGCAGAGAGATATTATATATACGACAGTAGATGAACCAGCAGAGAGATATTATATATACAGCAGCAGATGCACCAGTAGACTGGTATTATTTATGTGGCAGTGGATGCACCAGTAGAGTCAACTGGTATTATTTATACGGCAGTAGATGCACCAGCAGAGAGATATTATATATACGGCAGTAGATGCACCAGCAGATATATATTATATATACAGCAGTAGATGCACCAGCAGAGATTATATAATGCATTGATCAATTCATGAACCAATTTATTATCAGTTAATTAAGTGTGTGCAGAGCCCCTACAATGTCTGTTTAAACAATGTGGTCACAAGCCATAGGGCACCCCAAAACTATGAAAGGTGAGTGCCGATGTTAAGTGTATATATTGTTTATTAGATTTTTTTTTTAATTAGTCTTATTGTGGTTACATTCTCTCATGCACCCTGTTTTTAACTAAGATTCCATAGCTTATGTTAACCATTTCCCTAGATGATTAGTGACAGGTGTGTTGGTAGCTGCTCACCTATAAAAGCAAAGTGTGCTGTGAGCTTCAGACCAGATAGCATGCCTGGAATCAAACATTAATGTGATAGCTATGTATATTGTAGCCATTTTCAGCGATAGTGTTAGGACCTGCAGAAAAGTGGGGTCCCTTGAAGGGGGCTACAGGCTTTAATGCATTGATCAATTCATGAACCAAATCTTCACTATTATCAGTTAATTTAGTGTGTGCAGAGCCCCTACAATGTCTGTTTAAACAATGTGGTCACAAGCCATAGGGCACCCCAAAACTAGGAAAGGTGAGTGCCGATGTTAAGTGTATATATTATATATATATATATATATATATACACACACACACAAATGACCGCACTCTCACCCAAGGAGAACAACAGTGGGGTGCCCAACCAAAAATGCAGGCCAAAAAGGCTTGCACTCAAAAGTAGTCCAAGTATCTGGTCTACAATGACCCATTTATTCCCATAATTTATCTCTCCCCCTTTTACCACTCCCCTGCTCCTGGCACCGGTCACCGCTATTTACCTAAGTATGCGCGCCTTAATTTCATTATAGTTACACCAGATTGATTGATACCACGTATACCTTAACGCTATTAATATAGATGGCTTATTTATCTTCTTTATTTAGCGCAGATCCACTCAATTACTTTAGTACTCCCTAGTGTGACACACAGCTCCAGGCATCCCGGAAGCTGTGCGTTCCACTTGCGGTCCACTGACCGCACAACTTCCGATATTTCCGGAAGTCAGCGTGCGCTCCAGCAGCCTGACACGCAGGCTATTATGGCGCGATCGCTGTGCACCTTAACCCCTTCCTGAGAGGTATATATAGCGGGACCCGGACTGCACACCATAGGTAGCTGACTTTGTCCTGACCTACTTGGCAGAGACTACTTCAACGCTGACTACCTGTATGCTCAGATGGCTATGTAAGCATTTATTGTTACCCTGTTGTATTTATGCACATTCTGTCATACTGAAAGTGTGTTTATGACTTATGTTTTCTGTGTGCCTTAGGCTCCTTGATAATGGTCCATGATTTGGACCGAAGCGTCGGGGCTGTCATACATTATATCACCTTTATCTCTCTTGGACTATGATGTCTCTTTATTTCATTATTATCGACGTATTTGGATTTCACAATATTTGATTTGTGACTGGAGAGTGCTCTCCTTTCACATATACACACACACAGACACACACACACAACACGACAGTAGATGCACCAGTAGACTGGTATATATATACAGCAGTAGATGCACCAGTAGAGTTGACTGGTATTATTTATACAGCAGTAGATGCACCAGCAGAGAGGTATTATATATATATATATATATATATATATATATATATATATATATATATATATACATATATATACGGCAGTAGATGCACCAGTAGACTGGTATTATATATATGGCAGTAGATGCACCAGTAGAGTCGACTGGTATACTATTATGTATACGGCAGTAGATGCACCAGCAGAGAGATATTATATATATATATATATATAAAATTACGGCAGTAGATGCACCAGTAGCGAGGTGTTATATATATGGCAGTAGATGCACCAGCAGAGAAATATTATATATACGGCAGTAGATACACCAGCAGAGAGGTATTATATATATATATATATATGTATATACACACACAACAGTAGATGCACCAGTAGAGATTATATATAGTTTACTTTAGTTATCATAGACAAAAGTAAATGCACCAGCAGGGAGGTATATATATATATATATATATATATATATATATATATATATATATATATATACATACATACACACACACACACACGGCAGTAGATGCACCAGGAGACTGGTATATACGGCAGCACAGTAGATGCACAAGCAGAGAGGTATTATTATTAATTTAATATATATACGGCAGAAGATGCACCAGTACACTGGTATTAATATTTATTTATATGGCAGTACAGTATATGCACCAGCAGAGAATATGTCTACTAGTTATATTAGGCTGTAAATGCACCAGCAGGGAGGTATTATACAGCAGATGCACAAGCAGACTGGTATACAAGTGGTTAATAACAGCAGTGCACATATACTGATTGAAGTGGCACACGGTCATGCACAAATCATGTGAGCAGCGCTATTGCATAAAATAATATATAATCTCACAAGTGTTTAAAAAGTAGTACATTTTTACTTATGTATACAACCACATAAAAATAAACAGAATAAAAAGCAATACAGTATCACATTGAAAAAATGTTAAGAAAATTAAATATCACTTTCACATCTCAGGGGGATAATAGTTGGCCCAAGTGGAATTGAGTCACAGGGGTAAGTGCACTTTACCAGTTCTTGTTTATCAAGTGGCAATTTGAGAATATTCGCTCGGATCCGGGCTCGGATTGCTACAGTTTGTGCGGGCTCGGATCTGGGAAATCCAAGCCCGCACATCTCTAATTGAATGTTTCCCTTATTTTATTTATTATTTTTTATTAACAGTTTGTTATATAGCGCAACATATTGTGTTGCGCTTTACATTAGGAGACCGTGATACTACAAACTGGGTATTTACCAACAGTCAAAAGGTATGAGAACCCTGCTCGCAAGCTTACAATCTATAGAGAAATAGGCATTGATATATAAGGGTAGATACAGTATTATTTATTGTATAAAGTCCACCAGAATGCAAAGGTTCCTGGTGAGCTGTATGATACGGTGACCCAGCAGTTTGGCCATGGATCAGGAGGATGGAAAATGTGAAGAGAAAAGAGAGAGAGTGGATATGTGTGGACTGTACAGTTGGGATGTGATTGGATGGGGACGGTATATGAAGGTTAAGTGGCTGGTTCTGGAATTTGATAAGCTTGTCTGAAGAGGTGAGTTTTCAGGGATCTCAATAAATGGTTCAGCATCGGATACGAACTTACACAGCAAGCTGTCTAACCGCAATACACTGTTGCATAATGCATACTCACAGCCAGCCTCTCATATAGTTGCAGAATTACTAAAATGACAATAAAGCAGAGATGGAAATCAACAAAATGTTTCATAAGTTTCTGACTGGAGGGTATCCCAGAAGGTGATGTGACTGTAGCTAAGGTGGTTATTCAGACCTGATGGTAGGGCTACGAATTCGCAGGCCAGGTGATAATTGACTGCACGTGCGTAGGGCTAATTGTACGCATACGCAAGGCCATCCTGCAATAATCCTGGTGGCCATACGCAAGTTGTTTGACAGGAAGTTGGAGTTTGTGGGTGGTAACTGGCCGTTGTCTGGGCATGCCCAGGTGTTTGAGGGGAAGTGGTTTGATGTCATCTCTGGCCCCCGGTCTGTTTCTATTTCAGCCACCAAGTAAGTCCCGGGCTATGCACAGACTGCACACACTGGAAAAATCATTTGATGATGCGCATGGATTTGCAGCTAAATGCTGATTGGTGTAATTTTCACAAGCCATTCTCATCGTTTGACAGGCTTGCACAGGGTGGTATTTCACTCCAGCTGGGTGGTGATTATCTGATCGCAGGGCTCTGCAACATTAGCAGAGAACCAATCAGGTCTGAATAACCCCTTAATCTAAAGTTCTGGTTATATCTTGCACTGAATATCTACATATGTACAACAGAACAATCACTGGCCAGTGGCCTGTATTTTATATCAGTAACTGAAAAAAGTAATCTTTTCTTTATAAAATATTTAGGACTAAGAGGGTGATTCAATAGTGATTGTATGGGGCCGAAATCGACTCTGTTCTGATGGTGGGGGGTCTGCCCATGCGGAGGAAATAAAAGTACATTTAGACTTACTTTTATTTCCAAAAGCAGGAGAAATCATTCCAAGGCTGGTGACCAGGATTGCAAGAAGCCGCATGCGAAGGGATTCAGGCGTCGGGGGGAGGGGCGGACGTTCAGTGGGGCGTCATTAAGGTGCTCGCTAGAGGCAAACGACCGCTGCTCAGGGATCCAACCTGAATTAGGCCCTAAATTTAAGCCTGAAGCTTAAAGATTGCTCCTAGCTGGTAATGCTAAAAATGTAAGTGAGCTACAGTACATAAACGTGTTCCACGCGCCAGAGGTTGCTGACCCTGCCTAGTCTCATTAGCTGCTTCTATTATCATTAGCAGTTTAACCTTCATGTAACCATTTTACTTGTGCCACTTTTTATTGGAATATTTGCAGTTTACTAGTGGTCTGTAGATCATTATCCCGTTATAATCCTTCACAGATACAAAGAGATTTATATGCAGAACCTCTCATACTCACCAGCAGTACGTCTACTTATTGACACATTTACTTGACACTTTGTATTTCTGTTAATGACTTCTTACATTGTTGCTTACATCTCCACATTTACTGGCACCAGAGATTGTCATAACATTTGTTTTCGATTAAAGTGTACTTACTCATCACAGAAATAATAGTTCCCTGAACAATGCTTATATATAGTTATCTTAATAAATAGTGATGTTAGTAAGTTCTCAGAAACAAGTCTAGCTCAGACTAGGCTATAAATAAATGTTCCTGAAAAATGTACCATTTGCCCTATTGCCTTGCACCTAATGTTCTCATCAGAATACTCTCCTTAGGGCGCCCCTGAAAGTGATGCATCACTTATGCTGATATTGACGACAGGAAATAATTGCTGTGATCGTTTTTAAAACATTCGGGCGGATGTATTAAGCCTGGAGAAGAGATAAACTGGAGATAAAGTAAAATGAGATAAAGCACCAGCCAATCAACTCCCAACTGTTATTATCAAACACAGTTCATTGGTTGGTTTTTTCACTTTATTTCCACCTTATCTCCAGTTTATCTCTTCTCCAGGCTTAATACATCTGCCCCATTATTAGATATTGCAAATTTGCAGTATAAGCCTTTGGTTTAGTATTGGTGCATGTGTATGGCCTGTCCAATATACTTCAAGGGGTTCACCTAGTCTTTAGACTTAAGGTGCCCATACACTGTTGCGACATCTCGCAGCAGTGTTTGGACACCCGATACCCTGGCAAGCCGCCAGGACCTTCCTGATGGCAGGGACGCATGCCACCCGTTGTGATGGATCGCATGCGTCCCTGCTTCCCGCCTCCCTCGCCACCAGGAGGGAGGTCCCAGGACGGGTGGTCGGACGGGCAGCATGTCAGGGAGAGGCGATTTGGTCCGATTTAACGGGCCGATTGTTCACAATCAGCCGAAATCGGACCAAATCGCCTCAGTGTATGGGCACCTTTAGTGCTTCACAATATGAAGTGTGTCTATGGCTGTTGCTAGGTGGACATATTCTCAAGAGTCACAGTGTAATAATGTAATTGCCACACACTTCCTACCACTGTAGACAACTCTTCCATTTAATTATTCTTAGACATTTTGGGGGACATTTACCAAAATGGATTCGTAGAAATAAAGTGTATTCGTAGGGAGAAATACACCTTTTTTTTACGAATTTGTATTTTCGGGATTTACAATCCCAAAAATACAACAATTCGTAGTCCTAAAGATGGAACATTCGTATTTGTATTTACAAATACGAATGTCCTACACCATCAATAGGATACGACAGAAATCACCATTCAAAAGAATGGTGGTTCCTGATGTACTAAGCAGCCGTACTGATAATACGGCTGCTTAGTGGTGTAAAACAGGCATGCAAATACAACAGGAAAATAGAACACCATTTTCCTGTTCTATTTGCTTTAAGCCTGCACGGATCAGTCAGATGTGTAAAAAAAATAGAAAAACCAAATAAAAAAAAAAAAAAACCCGGCGTGGGGTCCCCCCACAGCCGTTTCGGCACCTCCTTCAGCACCAGGCTGAAGGAGCCGGGGCCGGTAATTAAAAATCAGGGAACCCGACAAATAGGGGTTCCCCGATTTTTAACAACCAGCCCCAGGCTCCAGGTCCGGGGCTGGTTCCCAAAATACGGGGGACAAAATGACTAGGGGTCCCCCGTATTTTAAGAACCAGCCCCAGGCACAACCAGCCAGCAGGGTAATGTCACAGCCGGAGGACACTTATAATATAAGGTCCCGCGGCCAAAACATTAACCCTACCGACCAGTCAGCCTGGCCAGGGGCCCTGGGGGAGTGGGGACCCCCCCAATGAAGGGGTCCCCCCCCTCCAGGACATACCTGACCAGGCTGAAGCCTGGTACTGTCCCCGATGCCCCTGGGCGGTGGGCATCGGGCTGATTATGGTGTAAAAAAAAATATAAAACTATTGTTTTTTACTGTGGCACTACAAGTGCCAGCAAGCCTCCCCAGCAAGCTGGGACTTGGAGAACCACAAGTCCCAGCCTGCTTTGGGTCTTGTAGTTCCACAGTTAAAAAAATAGTGCACAAAACACACTGACACACATTTGAAATAAAAGTTTAATACACACATCACAAACACACTGATACTTACCTATCTTGATCCCGTCGGTAGGTCGCTGGCTCCTGTGTCGGCGGCTCCGAGGTCGGCGGCTCCGGGTCGGCGGCTCCGAGGTCGGCGTCCTGTCTGAAGAAAATCCATGTTGGACCTGTGGAAGTAAATCCTACTCACCAGGTCCTCCATGGATGGTCTTCTGTCTTCTCTCTTCTTTTCCAGGACTTTATTCTTTCTCTTCTGTCTTCTGTCTTCTTCTTTGTTTACGCTGCCGGCTGTCGGGACTTTCAGAGCTGGAGAGATGTTGCCTCCTCGACGTCTGGACTAAGAATGAATTCTAGCCAATCAGGAGCCGACTTTACTGGCTCCTGATTGGCCACTAGGCGGCTCCAGACGTCGAGGAGGCAACATCTCTCCAGCTCTGAAAGTCCCGACAGCCGGCAGCGTAAACAAAGAAGAAGACAGAAGACAGAAGAGAAAGAATAAAGTCCTGGAAAAGAAGAGAGCAGACAGAAGACCATCCATGGAGGACCTGGTGAGTAGGATTTACTTCCACAGGTCCAACATGGATTTTCTTCAGACAGGACGCCGACCTCGGAGCCGCCGACCCGGAGCCGCCTACACTGGAGCCGCCGACACCGGAGCCAGCGACCTATCGACGGGATCAAGATAGGTAAGTATCAGTGTGTTTGTGATGTGTGTATTAAACTTTTATTTCAAATGTGTGTCAGTGTGTTTTGTGCACTATTTTTTTAACTGTGGAACTACAAGTGCCAGCGGGCCCTTTAATGCCCAGCAGGCTGGGACTTGTGGTTCTCCAAGTCCCAGCTTGCTGGGGAGGCTTGCTGGCACTTGTAGTGCCACAGTAAAAAACAATAGTTTTATCTTTTTTTTTACACCATAATCAGCCCGATGCCCACCGTCCAGGGGCATCGGGGACAGTACCAGGCTTCAGCCTGGTCAGGTAAGTACTGGAGGGGGGGGACCCCTTCATTGGGGGGGTCCCCACTCCCCCAGGGCCCCTGGCCAGGCTGACTGGTCGGTAGGGATAAATGCTTTGGCCGGGGGGACTTGCATAAAAAGTCTCCCCCCGGCTGTGGCATTACCCTGCTGGCTGGTTTTGCCTGGGGCTGGTTCTTAAAATACGGGGGACCCCTAGTCATTTTGTCCCCCGTATTTTGGGAACCAGCCCCAGAGCAGGTTGTTAAAAATCAGGGAACCCCTATTTGTCGGGTTCCCTGATTTTTAATTACCGGCTCCAGGCTCTGTCAGCCCGGTGCTGGTTTCGGCTGTGGGGGGGACCCCACGCCGTTTTTTTTTTAAATATTTATTTATTTTTCTATTTTTTTTACACACTGCAGCCTGCACGGATCTGACTGATCCGTGCAGACTGCTAGAAATAATTCGTATTAGCAGCCGTATATACGGCCGCTAATACGAATTGTTACACCATCGGAGGGTTACAAAGCAGTCGTATCTGACTGCTTTGTAATTTCCCCTCCGGAACACGACTTTGCATACGACTAAAACAGTCGTATGCCGTCGGAGGGGAAATACCAATACGAAAAACTAGGTTTTTCATATTGGTAAATTTCCCCCTTTATTTTAAAAACTGTTGAATGTATTCCTTTCTATGGCTTAATGACCATTAGGCAATAGAACAGACTTACAAAATGTCACGACTCATACAAAACTTACAGACCCCATTGTTCACCAGATAGGCCGCTGGTGCAAACTCTGAGCACCACTGGTCAAGTCAAGTGTCTCCCAGAATGCTGGGGCTCTTGCTGTGTCCAGGTGGTGTGCAAGCCATCTATGTCCAAAATGCTCAGGTTCATGCTAACATCCCACGTGCTATGTTTCCCTCCAAGCTGGTAGTATGTACAACGCCCTCTTGCTTGTTGTCATGTGATCCAGCTTCATCCAGTATTGAACACTTTGAAAGTCACCTGACTATTGTGACGAATCCAACGGTAGCTCATGGTCTAAATCTCCCAGGTCCACAAGGGGCAAATCGCTAGTGTGAGCTTGTATTCTGTGCTCCTGGATGTGGTCACTAGGTCTACAAGCATTAGGTTGACCATTATAGGTTGACAGTCACTAGGTTGATACATAAAGTAGGTCGACATGTTCATTAGGTCGACACAAGCATTAGGAAAAGACCAACATGAAAAAGGTCGACATGAAAAAGGTTGACATGCGTTTTTCATGTTTTTTATTTTAAAAAAGGTGGTTTTTCATACTTTACTATCCAAGTGGGCATAGAGTAAGAATATAATTGTGCCAGAAGCATGGCGAGCAAAGCAAGCCATGCGAGGGGACGCAGTACACTTGTCCATGTTGACTAAAGTCGACATAGACACCAAAAAAAACATGAGAAATCCATGTGGACCTTTTTCAGTTCAACTTTTTTCTAATGCTTGTGTCGCTCTAAAGACCATGTGAACCTACTGCATGTCGGTGGTGCTGTGCGCATGTGCATTTCTGCGCAGGTACATACACATGGTAAGTGTACTCATGGCGAGCAGACTGTTTGCCGGGTACACACACCCAGGACAGCGGGCGGGGGGTGGGGAGGGGTGGCTGGTGGCCTAATTAGCATATGGGAACGCCATTTCATGGGCGTTATCATGCTAATGAGGCCATGACGTGGGAGCAGCGGGTAGGCAGCTGACATCTGCGGATGTCAGCTGCCCGCCCATTTCCTTCCCAGCGTCGGCGACCATCGACAGATGTGGGAGGTTCCCCCTGCTCTGCGAATCGATGTCACATCCATTCGCAAACCCTTGTGAGTGAGGCGCCATTGCGAATGGGTGGCACCAGCCAACCAGTCGCAAGGCGGGGTTTGGTGGAGATGGGCGCCGGAGACGAATATTTGGATATGGATTAGTCGCTGGGATTTGGCTTTGTCGAGCAGCGGTGAAAGGCTTTGGATTTGGATTTTTTTCAAAAATGGTAAAAAAATGCCCAAATCACTTAATTTTTGCATTTTTTTGTTCCTAGAGTAATAGTAACCTCAATAACATTAATTTTCCAGCCCTTTCCAGACAATTTTGACCACTTTACAGCTCACGGTGTTGTTTTCATTCAATATAGGCCAAGGTCTGCAGCAAGCTGGATGGTTATTAACACATGTAACTTCTGACAGAATCAGTGTGGTGTATTGGCGTGCAGTGCAGCACACCACACGCACCACAATGTAAAAAAAAATATGAAAGCGTACTGACAGCCTGCCTGTGTACTGTACCCCACTACACTGACTGACAGCCACTGCCTAACAGGACCAGTACACTGATACAGCCTGCACAAACCCCCAGCACAAAGGAGCAAACCCCCAGCACAAACTCCATGCAAAAAACAGTTACCAAACCCCCTGCATGCCACAAACCCCCTGCACAAAGCAGCAAACCCTGTGCACAAACCAAACCCCCTGCACGCCACATACCCCTTGCACAAACCCCCTGCACGCCACATACCCCTTGCACAAATCCCCTGCACGCCACAAACCCCCTGCACAAAGCAGCAAACCCTGTGCACAAACCAAACCCCCTGCACGCCACACACCAACTCTCCTTCACAAACCCCCTACACAAACCACTTGCACGTCACAAACCCCCTGCACAAAGTAACCCCCTGCACAACTTTGCACAAGTAGTAGTACGTGGTAGGAGAAATGGTGCGGAATTCTTGAGACACTGAGCCTATAAAGTCTCGGCGTCTCACGAGAATTCGACGCAAGATTATGCCATTCGGACACGCTCAGGTTTCCGTGCAAAGCCGGAAACTTACAAACGCGGCTCGCGGTGGGCTTGGGGCGCACTGTTCTCTACTAATTGCTAATTCACAGCCTTGCGAATCAACCAGAATAACCCCCTAAATCTCCAGTTTGCTTTTTTAGTGGGGTTAGCAGAAGGCAGTGGCACATCTATAATACATTGATTATGGGTAAATTTACTTACTTGGCAATAGTCCACAACATTATTCCGGTAATTTGGCACCAGTACTTCCTATAATGTTCCCTGGAAATAGGATGTAATGTTTCCAAAACATTGCCGGAAATATGACACAAATGCAGAAGAGACCAAAGCAATACATATACAGTGCTAGAGTATTTGTTATCTGCTGTGCAATACATATACAGTGCAATACATATACAGTGCTAGAGTATTTGTTATCTGCTGTGCAATACATATACAGTGCAATACATATACAGTGCTAGAGTCTTTGTTATCTGCTGTGCATACTGTAGGATAGCAGATACTTTGAGCGGAGGTTTTGGGTCAACCCTAAATTTTTGATTTAGATGTAGTTGTTACATTAATGATTTTTACACATACACCAAATATATTATTTAGGGTTTATTGTTGATAATACCCTATGCTTGGCTCCAGCACAGAGTATTGGCCCTTATTCAGATCTGATCGCAGTACAAATTTGGGTACTTTGGACGCCCGATTTTTTCATCGCATTGCATGCAATATAGTGGCATACAATTCATGCGATGCAGAATACATGTAAAGTAATTCGCGTCCACTCGCCACGTTTCGGGCTCGGGGGCTCGCTGCGCTCGCCACACTATATAAAATCAACTCCATGCGTAGTTGGATAGTGGGGGTATAAAATCACCCATGGTTGACTATACAATTACACCCATGATTGACTATTGGTCTTTACAATGTAAGATCGCATCACATTGCACGCCTTAAGTAGTGGCATGCAATGAAAAAATCGGGCGCCCAGATAATACATAATTTCCCAAATTTGTTCTCAAAATGGCCAAAACCATGTACACTGCAGGTGGGGCAGATGTAACATGTGCAGAAAGAGTTAGATTTGGGTGGGGTGTGTTGAAACAGAAATCTAAATTGCAATGTAAAAATAATGCAGCCAGCATTTACCCTTCACAGAAACAAAATAACTCACACAATTCTAACTCTCTCTGCACATGTTACATCTGCCCCACCTGCAGTGCACATGGTTTTGCCCATTTTGAGAACAAATTTGTACTGCGATTAGATCTGAATAAGGGCCATTATCAACAATAAACACAATACAATTTCAGTACATGTTTTGCTTCTTTTTTTTCCTCATTGGTGGGAAGTTCTTTAACCGCCAGACACATGACTGACTGACAGCCACAGGTTGCACAACTGTTCCCACCACACACATAATTAGCTCATTCTAAAACTATTATTTCCTATTTTCACCATTGACATTCTTCTTGTATTGCATAAATTCTACTCATTGCGGTCAATATACAGTACACTATAAAAGTACCTACTGTAAAACGAAGCCCTAGACCAGGCTTCAAACTGATTTAGAATGTCTATGCGGACTTAAATAATGGGCATATTGTAGTGATTTGCTCAGTACACAATTCAAAGAACGATGATACACTCTCCCACTGCAATACTACATTATCGGTACTTCCATGCATTTTGACTACAAAACGTGCAATGTAATCCCAATTATTGCTGGTTACTTTATTTGTATTGCCATTGTAAAAGGAGGGAGGTATAATCTTTAACAATAAAGGATTTGTAATACATTTATGTTAATATATGTATGAGAAAGGTAAATAATTAAACCTAAAAGTTTTCTTACCATCCAAATCCCTACTGTCCTGGTCAGAAATGTGCTTAGACAAAACCTTCCAAAGTTTCTGGCTTTCAAAATGTATTAAGCAGTTTCCCAAAGAAACCAATCACCTCCTGTCATTTATGTAGAGCAGTCTTTCCAATAACTGAAGCTGATTGATTGCTTTAGGCCAGTGGTTCCCAACTTTTTTGAATCATGGCGCCCTAGAGCATCAAAATATTTTCAAGGCACCCCTAGGCCAAATGCTTCTTATCGAGAAATTCAGAAAAAATATTAAATGAAGTGCATTGTGTTTATACTGTATGTCACAGTTATCTGGTGATGGACAGGATTTGCTTCTGTTTGTCCACATATATTATGATTGGCAGCCACAAGCACTGGTTTTGAGTGGTACATTGACCATAAATAATATGAATTGATCCTGGTCCACCAACCCAAGGCACCCCTGCAAGCGTACTGAGGCACCCCATGGTGCCTAGACACACAGTTTGAAAACCACTGCTTTAGGCAATTACTCCCCTTTATTTCTCTCCAAAGCTTGATATGAAATGCTTATGGCGTTCAGAAGACCAACCCTGGCATCAAATTGGCCTCAGTCCCGATAGTTATACAGAAAGTATACTGACCTCACCTCCATCCCCTTAACCGTTCTTTCACGCAGCCTAAACCTAACACACCCACCCACCCCGCCGCACCCTAAAACTAACCTTCCCTCCCTGCAGCCTAACCCTAAACATCCCATCCCAGACTAACCCCCTCCAGCAGTCTAACACTAACCTACCTTTAATACTTGCCTTCTGGATGTCGACTGTCGGAAGCCGGCATTGGTGTTCTGAAAGGTTGTCAGGATTCCAGGCTGGTCTGCTAAATGACATTTCTTTCAAATACTCAGCAGTGCGGTTGCGGGGCTTATAGACTTGAGCTTTAATGGCTGGAGCTATACATAAACCCATTCCTTTGCGCTGTAAACCCATAGCTAACTCATAGATTACAGGTTGAGGCTTCAGAAAGGGCGGAAAACTCCCTTACCAAGGTATGTGCTGCCTGCGGGCTTAAAGTGGTCTACAATTGAATAACCCCAGGCATTGCCACGGATAATGAAATCTGCCTCTCTGTGTCTCTTGTCTGTTTGAGCACTTGCTGATCATAATCACATGGGGATTACAGAGTATACTGACCTCGTCATATACACAGACTACAGACCTTTGCAATTTCTTACTTTTTAACTACCAGAATTTCATGGATCCAGTTACTATCATGGCTGTCCCATCCTGACAGAATCCTCAGAATATACACAACAGTAAGAACTGGAGATACCGTAGGGTTTAGCATAAGTTGTAATGTTAGGATTAGGCTTTGAGGGGACAGGGGATGGTTAGGGTTAGGCTGCTGAAGGGGCTGTTCACAGTGGCTTATCTATAAGGCAGTGGTTCCCAAACTGTGTGCCGTGGCTCCCTGGGGTGCCTCCGGACACTTGCAAGGGTGCCACGGGTTGGTGGTCCAGGACCAATTCAAATTATTTATCATCAATTGTTATGGACTAAACCAGTGCTGGTGGCTGTCAATCATAAAATATGTGTACAAACAGAAGCACATCTTACCCTTTAACACATAACGGAACCTATAAACACAATCTACTTCATTTTATATTTATTTTTCTGCATTCTTTTTAGGCCTAGGGGTGCCGTGGAAACATTCTGATACTCTAGGGTGCCGTGATTTAGAAAAGACTGGGAACCCCTGCTATAAGGGGTGCATTTTGGTAATACTTATCCTCTGAAGTCCAGCGGCAGGAGCGCTGCAGAAATTGCCGGAACAATGTTGTGGCGGCCATCTTTACGGTGATCTGCTCATCCACAGTGGAATCTGAGTGATGTAATACTCAGACTCCACAACGCAGTGGAGGTTCACGCATGGGCATCTGATGCTCAGACCCTAATGTTTCCAGAGCCGCTCCTGGCAGAGAGGAGGAGCCCACCTGAGAAAGCTGCACACAGGCCTCCTTCTCTCTTAGGACACCACTGCCTGTTCGGGTTAGGATTAGGCTACGAGAGGAAGGGGGATGGATAGTATTAAGCTCTGAGGGGACAGGGGATGGTTAGGATAGGGGCGGGGTGGGTCGGCTTTCAATGCTAGGATAAGGGTTAACATAATCACCTGGATCCGCCAGGACTTAAACATCAGGATGCCACTGTTGTGATGGTGACTACTGGAATATAATACATAATATATAATACCAACCCTAATGGCGGTATGATTGCTAACCCAGTTTCTTGTATACCAATCAATTTGTACCTTGTTATTGTTATGCCGCTCTAATGGATTCAACTTCTGCTCTATTTTATGATTTTGTATTGAGATTACTAGCATTGTCCTGACAATGTAGCACTGCACTGTAACATTATGTGCAGCACCCAAGTCCAGTCACCATGTATAAGCTGGGAACAGTCATCTCCTGGACCCCCTGAGTGATGGAAATGGATCTAGTGATGCATAGCCAAGCCTCCTTCTTTCAAAGCCATGCTCCCCTTTTAGCAAACGCTCCACTGACCTTCAAAACCACGTCCCCCCACATACAAAACACACACAAACACTCATCCCACGAAAGCACACACCTGTTTATAGAGGCCCCTGTGCCGAATGCCCAAGCAGACGACACTAGAGATCACATGACCACACTATTGTATCTCTATCAGATCCTGATCTTTGGGCCTGATTCAGAGATGGATCAAGTGAGAATTGCAATTTGGACAGGTCAAATATGCTAATGCACTGGAAGGCGTCTGTAGGACAAAGATGCCTCTGAAGACACAGTTTTGGATTATGGGGATACTGTAATTCAGCCACTGCCTATGCACGGCTACCATGCGAATGGGGAAAAATCCATTCGCAATCATTCACATACGATGAAACCCCCCCTTCCAGTGCCAGGATCCAACTGCTTTTTCTGCAACACTCACAGCAAACAGCTGGGCGCTGCCCCCATACACCATCCGGCTGTCAATCATCTTGTCTATGGCCAGCAATGAAAAGCTGTCGCTGGCTTTCATTGCACTACAAAGCACACGCATCTGCAATTGGGTATGAATCAGCCCCAATATTCGCAGTCCTTGGCCATTTGAGTTACTGTAGCATCAGGTTTCTCAGAATGGCTGCTGGAACTGATCAGCCGAGGCCAAGAAGTTTCTGGGCCAGATGCACTAAGCTTCAAAAGTGATAAAATGGAGAGTGATAAATAATTAACCAATCCGCTCCTACCTGACATGTCACAGACTGTGTTTGAAAAAAGTCAGGCAGGAGCTGATTGGTTGGCTGTCTATCACTCTCCATTTTATCACTTTTGAAACTTAGTGCAACTGGCCCTTTGTCAGAAGACACAGACTCTGGGCTCGTCACACCTACAAAATGGGGATGACAATCTCCTGTTTTGTAGAAGGATTCGGTATGAAATCCCCACAGTCAAAATCCCGAATGGGTCATAATACCGACAAGGACAAAATCCCGACATTTAAAATACCGACAAGGACAAAATCCTGACATTTTAATTCCCGACCTGGTCAAAATACCGACATATAGAATGTGCACGTGAAACTGTCAACATGACTTTGGGTTGACAGGTCGACATGGGTTTTTTCACAGTTTTTTTACCCGAATGTTGACACAGTCGATATGGACACAGTTGGAGGTGAACCGCAGCCCCTCGCATCGCTCGCAATGCTTCGGGCACAGTGCCTCGGTGCACTCGGCACACTATTTTATTCTCCCAATATGCCCTAGTGCAGCGGTGGCCAACCGGCGGCTCTCGAGCCGCATGCGGCTCTCCCCCTTCTAAAGTGCGGCTCCTGCTCGCACTGCTGCCCGACGCGGCACCCACCATCACCCGTGTCCCCCATCACCCGCTGCCGGTTCCCGAATGGTAGCGGCTAGTTACCCTTCGTGGAAAGGATCTTCGATGACGTCACTTCCATGTGACTGCTGTCGTCATCAGGCGGAGGAGTCAGCACGCAGCCTGCTGCCTGAGCGCACAGCACAATTTTCCCACTGCGGGAAAGTGCACGGCGGCATCAGGTACTCATTCCTGGGAGTGTATTCATCATACTTGGAGCACCACACGCTTACACCCTCCCCCCATCTAAGTCACTGGTGTGTTAGGGTGGAGGGGGAGAGAGTGCACCGGCCCTGGTTTTCCTGTCACTGCTGGGTAGTGGGGAGGGGTGCTCTGGCGCCGGGGGTACTACCACTGGATTTAGAAGGGGGTGGGGGGCAGTTGTGCGGGGAAGAGTGCTCTCTTGGCGGGGTTGGGGGAGAGTACTCTGGCGGAGGAAGAGAGTGCTCTTGCTCTTCTCAAACACACACAAACCCAGCACCAGTGCACACCACCCCCCCATGAGGCACCAGAGTGCACCACCCCACACCCAGCGGCAGTATATCCCCAATCACACACCCAGCAGCAGTGCACTCCATCCCCCTCACACCCAGCACCAGAGCGCACCCCCCCCATACCCAGCTGCCATATATCCCCCCCCCCACACACCCACATGTGGCTGCAGAGCACCCCCCCCACACACACACACACACCCAGCACCAGTGCACTCCATCCCCCCCACACACTCACACGCAGCACCAGAGCGCACCACCCACATACCCACTGTGGGGGCATATGTGTGGCATTGTGGGGACATATCTGGCACTGGGCACATAACTAGCACTGTGGGTGCATATGTGTGGCACTGTGGGGGCATATCTACCACCGTGGGGCATATATGTGTGGCACTGGGGGCATATCTGGCACCGTCGGGCATATATGTGTGGCACTGGGGGCATACCTAGCACTGTGGAGGGCATATCTGGCACTGGGGGCATAAAGTTTTGTCATGTAGCCACTCCCCCTTGTGTCGTATGACCACTCCCCTGACCACGCCCTTTATTCCGCCGCGCGCATGATGTCGGCTCTTTGGCTTGATTGCAGAAATTTTTCGGCTCTTTACCTCGGACCGGTTGGCCACCCCTGCCCTAGTGGATGGTAGGGCATGAAATACCGCCTATCAGCACATGTCGGGTCAAAAAAACATTGAAAAAACCCATGTCGACCTCGCGACCTGTCGACCCAAAGTCATGTTGACAGTTTCACCTGTACATTCTATATGTCGGTATTTTGACCTTGTCGGGATTTTGACTGCATCCCTTGTAGAACAGTCCCCATCGCTGCCACCCCCAACCCCAAATGCTGCAGCATGCCAAATGTGATGCAGCTTTATTTCCAGGAATGGCTGTGTAGGCGACCAAATGCATTGCTTATCCATGACATACAATGCTGTGTATATTGCCCTGGGGTGCAGTAACAGAATACCCGGGCACACAGTTTAGAGTGCCGAGTCTTGGTGGAGCATTTTTGCAGCCTGGGCCATGTGCCGCCTGCAGCATGAGACTATTTCCAGACCCTGCACTGTGTGCACCTGTGTCTCCTCACCTCCTCCACTCACACTGCTTCCTTCCCAGAGAATGGGAAGCCTATACGTGGCAGTGCCAATGAGATATGGGAGGTTGAATTGCCAATATGATATACGTGTGTTCTTACCTGCAGTTTCGTTAGTTGAATGGAAGTATCATATATCATATAATGACCATCTGCAAAACAAACACCTCAATCATTTCCAGATTACCCAGTGTGAAAATAGTATACATGGTCATAGACAGGTTTATGTATAAGCAGTGGTCACCGTGCTGCCATTTCTCATTGACACAAGCTGAATGTAATCTCATTCGCTGTGAGGTTTAGGAAGTGTACATTCACATATTACAGAGAAGGAGCTATGATATTTATGTATCTGACTGTTCTATCAGCAGACCTACTGCCATTGTACGCTTCACAGTGTTCTTTAATCAATTACTTTGTATTCTTTGGCTAGAAAACGAAGTTTGAAAGAGTTCTCAGAGAGCAGCCTATGCCAAACCAACTATTATTAAATCAATCATTTCAATAAACTAACAGGGCTTAGACTTCCTGCAGCAGGGACGCTGTGAGCAGCAGCAGCAGCCAGTGAGTCCAGCACAGCCCTACATGGAAAGGGACCCCAGGCTTCCCCTTATCAGCAGCATAGAGCAACTTCACAGCATTGCTTCTACCACCCACTACACTGAGCAGCAGACAGAGCCTCTGAGGAGAAGGCAGCAGCTAATCTAGGAGATGTGACGTCATGTGGACCTCAGTGGGAGGAGGAGGTGTGGAAGGGAAGGATGAAGCAGAAACTAGGACCTCCAGCCAGAGAGAAGGGAGGCTCACTCTCATTTACAGTTACACGGGATCCCATCGGCACTGAGGAATCTGCCGGAGATTATTATTTGAGACTTCGATTACTTTTTAGACTTCGGGCGTCAGGTTATTTGGTTGGAGCTGGCGGGCGAGTTACATGAAACTTTTCCTCCACAGTTTTAAGTGAATCCAGACGTGATGCGGCGGCAAAGGCAGGGAGCCAGCCTGTGCACCGGGCTCTTTGTGATGCTCAGCGTGAGCCTGATGGCAGAAGCCACCCCGCAGCTCACCTACCACCGGCCGGCGCAGAGGGGCAAGTAAGTGACCAGCAAGCGCTTATTATAATGTGCCACCAGCGCCCGCTCATACCTGTAGTACACTGCCCAGCACAGGGTCACCCAGCAGTCCACCGGCAGCGCACGTTTCCTATCTCCTACCTATTACTGACTGAGGTCCCGAGGTTGATGTTAGGAGATCTGGAAAACATGTCGTGTCGGCTCTAACCAAGGTCCTTGCTGAGGATACTGCTTGCATTGTTGGTTCTCTTTATAGAAACATGATCTATGTGTGTGAGTAGCAGAGATAAGGGACACTCTGCTGTTTAGTGGCATCAAGCGCAATGTTCCCTTAGTAGTTATAGGTGTATACAGAATTACAGTACAGTATGTGGTGCTGCTATGTGAATACACATGTGTGGTGTGTAATAGGGGTTGTAATCTATCATTACCTGTTGACTGCTGTTAAAGTACAGCATTGACGCAATTGGAATATTACTACTCCCCTACATATGCGGTGTGTGCTATCACAGCCTGGCTTGGATTACCTAATATAGTACAGCTCAAACTCAGTCCACAAGACATTCTAAATGTCCAGGTTTTAATGATATCCATGCTTCAGCACAGGTGACTTAATTGGGGCTTCAGTATTTTTGATGTAACATTTGCGTTCAGGCATGGAGATCTTTAGAGACTTGACTATCAATATGTCTTGCTATCGATAAGATTGGGAAGCATCAGTCTATAGATTGAATTCAAGTTGCTTTGAAGGCTGTACTTTTTTATATTAATTATAAATCTAATTATATATAATTTGATCACTTATTTTACATTTTTATTTAAAGGTGAAGCTATTTCATGTATCAATGAATCTGCGTAGAATGATGGAAACTGTAATCTATCTACAATTAGATTAGTTCTTTATAATTGCGCTCATAAATGTTACATCTATTGCTTACCAATTTGCTGTTGATTATTTAATGATTTGGATTGTTTATGGATTTAGACATTTTTAAGTCTTATATTTACTGTATATGGTAAAATATCTCAAATCCTGCCACTTCTGCTGTCTGACACTTTAATGCAGTGGTGTGGGAGATGACATTATCAGGGACCTATTAACTGTTGATTGGTACCACAAAGAGACCAGGCCGTACCTTTTGTGAAGGAACCTTGGGTTACATTAAAGTTGACCATACACTAGGTGATTTCTCCGAAGTCACCCGTGATCCCATCCTTGAACCTCCTAGGCAGCAGGACCGCATAAGATATATTGTATTTGGTCCTATTGCATATGATATATCACTTGAGATTGCAGCCAATCTTGCCCGGTTTCACTGTGATCCAACAGATATTTTCCTCTGGTGGAGCGACTCACAGGCTCCAATGCAATGCACACAGGATTGCTACAATCGCATAAAAAGTGACCAAATCACATGTATATTGCCCTACTGTATGGGCACCTTAACAGATAAGAGAATGAAGCAGCCACGCAGCCCAAAATGGATGTGGGACCAATGTTAGACAGCACTTACATAGACAGCCATTACATCGACACCATTAGTTCGACAGCTCAGTAGGTCGACATGTCATTAGGTCGACAGCTCATTAGGTCGACATGTTTTTAGGTCGACACTGCCATTAGGTCGACAGTGTCTATGTCGACAGTCAAAAGGTCGACATGGTTTCCCCCCCCCCACTTTTTTGGCCGAAATGTCGACACAGTCGACATGGACACAGTTTGAAGTGAACCGCAGCCCCTCGCATCGCTCGCTTCGCTCGCGATGCTTCGGGCACGGTGCCTCGCTGCGCTCGGCACACTATTTTATTCTCCCTCCACGCCCTAGTGGATAGTAGGGCATGAAATACCGCCTGTCGGCACATGTCGGCTCAAAAAACAGTGAAAAAAACCATGTCGACCTTTTGACTGTTGACATAGACACTGTCGACCTAATGGCAGTGTCAACCTAAAAACATGTCGACCTAATGAGCTGTCGACCTAATGACATGTCGACCTAATGGTATGTCGACCTAAAAGCATGTCGACCTATTGAGCTGTCGAACTAATGGTGTCGATGTAATGGGTAGTCCGGATACCGCCCAAAATGTAGATAAACCTATGTCAGGCTCCAGTGGCTAGTAAAGTAGGTTCTCGCGATTCAGTCATGGTCTAACCTGCATGTGACAACAGCTTGGATGGTTGTAGTATGCTGTTCCTACATTTTCCAGGAAAGTTGCCATTTTCTACATTAATGACTGTTATCAACTGCAATTATGTAGTTCATGTTCTTCCTCTTTGTCTTTAATATATTGTCTTACGGCCACTCCTTGCTTGCCCCCCCCCCCCCCCCCGACTTTGTTTTCCTCTCCTCTCTTAAGAAAACAGCCCACTATACTTTCTTTGTTCATGACCATAGTCATATCATTACATATGTAAAAAGTGATGGCCATAGAAGTTATTCTAGAAAAGGAAGACTGAATCTGCCTAAAACAAATCTATGAAATTAATGGAATCTAACTACTTCTTTTGTGTGATCCTAAGCAGCCTTGTATTACAATGACTTTACAATGTAAGAATGTAGTAATACTGCGTATTGTCTGCTGGCAGATCTCCTGCTTATCCTGCTCCTTCTCCTCCCTAGGAACTGGTGCGCGTTCATCGTGAACAAGAATGTCAGCTGCACGGTTATGGAGGGGACTGAGAGTTTCATCCAGCCTCAGTACAAGTGCGCCTGGAACCAGATCCACTGTCAGCCAACACTGGCGTAAGTGATGGGAAAGTCACTGAGTAGGAAATAGAAGCCTGAGTAGGACATTACGACCAGTGTTAATTAGGAAGTGTTAGTTTACAGGGTGTTAAGTTATACACTAAATGTTCTGTCACAGACAAAATTGATTTTATATATATGTTGTGTACAGTTTTTCTAACACAGAGGGTTGTTTTTCTGTTGCTTGGAAAATAAATACTTATCAGCAGATCTCGCTAGTAATACATTATGTAGGGTGAATTTTCAATTCCACTTTGTAAATTGGAGATTTTCAAGCTAAGGAACTTTATTAATACATAGGTCAGACCAGTGAGCTAACTTCGTGCTATCTGACTCATTTGTGCTAAAGTTTGTATCCTTTGTCTGTAGTGTCTTGATATGGGAGTCCTGGAATGAATCATTAAAGGAGTTTGATCAAGAATAATTTCTTGATAAGTGAATGAACTTATGTGAAGCATTTGATTCCCACCATGGCCCTAACTTTGCAGGGTTTGTATAGTCTCCCCCGTGATTGCGTGGGTTTACTCCGGGTACTCCGTTTTCCTCTCACAATCCAAAAATATTCCGCTAGGTTAAATGGCTCCCACAACGTTAACCCTAGAATGAATGTGTGTGCGTGTACATGTGGTGGGGAATATAGATTGTAAGCTCCACTGGGGCAGGGACTGATGTGAATGTTCAAATATTCTCTGTAAAGCGCTGCGGAATATGTGTGCACTATAGAAATAACTGTTAATAAATGAATAAGGCAGTATATTGCCTTTTGTCATGTGCAGGACTCTTATATGTATGTTCACAATTTTAATGTCATACTGTATTTACCACTTAACAGTTATTTCCCTACTGTAACTTTCCTTAACCAGTTCCAGGTCATTCTCTTATGGCAGGGCTCAACAAGTCCTGGGGGCCAGTTCACCATGGCAACCAGATTCTGCTTCCTAGTGACCAGATTTTTTTGCAGGGAGGGAGGAAGTCAAATCTGGTCTTAGGCAGATCAGCGTGGGCAGTGGTGCCTGACCCCCCCCCCCCCCCACCCCAGTGATTGCAAAATACTGCAGTGAAGTACCCCATTTTTAAAATTGAGTGGGTCCTGAAGACGCGCTGCAGCAGCCAATAAAAATTCTCAGTACCACCACAACTCGGAGCCTTTACAGCAAGGTAAAAAGGCCCCCACCACCCCCTGACAGAAGTCCCCCATCAGGGTGTGGGTCTTTCCCCTGGCCCCGCAGCCACACCTCCTTTCTCCCGGGGCACCAGTGAGCCCCCACCAGTGCCACCGCTCCTTGTAGCTGGATAAGTGGAGGCTGCACGGCTTCGAGCATGCAACCCCTGGCATCAAGCATGCAACCCGTAGCAAAGAGCATGTAGGTATGCGGCACTTATATGGCATAATATGTAATAGACATTACGACGTGTGGCATTATGTATAATGGGAATTCTGGTGTTTTGTATAAATGTGTACTGGGAATGATGACGTGTGGCATAATTGTAATGGGCATTACGGTGTGTGGCATAACATGTACTGGGCATTATGGCATGTTGTATAATACATAATGGGTGTGTAACATGAGTAATGGGCATTACGGTGTAAATTTTTTGTGTGCGCCTTCAACACGCACTGTCCATATTTTTAGTTTGTCTGACTCCTACACTTTCATCGTGGCTCCTAGATTAAATTTTTTTTTTTAAATTTGGTGAGCCCTGGCTTGGTCATTACATACGAGTGCCATTGGGTAATGAGGCAGGGTGCAAGTGTGAATGGACAGGAATTTGGATATTGATATTCCTGACCTGAAAGAGTTACCCATACAGTAGGGGTCAGCCAGCCAAGATCAGCGAACAGGTCTGTAGATGTTTATGTATAAAGAACTAATCTTCTCCCTAATTATTTGTATATAATGACTTTTGTTAAGCTAAAATATGACAATGTGATTTTTCTATTCAGTTGAGTATATTTTACAAGTGATATTTCTGCCTCATCTTGATGCCCTGCGATTTTACAATCCTCCCTAGAGCTCTGTGGAACACCCGGCTCTGTTTTCCTAAGTGGCTTCATGTTACTGTATGTATATGATATGTGCAGTGCAGCTCAGAATCCTGAAAGTCAGAAGCATACGGAATGAATCCACTGCTTGCTTTACTTTAATGAACTCCAGCAACCAACTGGAATTCACTAAAAGTGAATCAATTACTGGCGGGTGCTGAGGATTAGAGAGGAAACATATTCTGCACTGTCACTGACAGCACTGTGATCTACCGGTAATTAGTTTTTTACTGTTATATTGATTGTCAGCTAAGGATCCACGTTGTACACTGGTCATGTGATAGCGTCATATGAACATGTATTGTTCAGCAGCATGGTTTCGCCTCATACATTTATGATTAAACCAGGATCTGCATTTCAAATTGATAACTATGGGGGTTATTTGTAAAAGCTCAGAGGGCCAGATGTACTAAGCCTTGAAAAGTGATACAAATGATGTGTGATAAACCATGAACCAATCAGCTCCTAACTGACATTTTTTAAACTAGGCATGTGACATATGACAGATATGAGCTGATTGGCTGGCACTTTATCACTCTCCATTTTATCACTTTTAAAGCTTGGTGCATCTGGCCCTGGGAGAGATCACATTTTGAGGGATACAGTACTATCCAGTCCGCTCCTGGAATGGGATCATTGGATAGACATACATTAGGTCGACATGGGGTTTCTTACTTTTTTGTCCTGAATGACGACACAGTTGTCCTGAATGATGACACAGAAGGTCACACCTGTTGACCTTCATGCATGTCGACCTTCAGTGGTCGACCTAATGCTTGGTGACCTAGTGACCGTATCCCCTGCTCCTAGATGTCATTTTTAACCACAGCCAGCAGTGTGTAAGGCAACATCTGTTGGGCTAGTACTTTATCTCTCACAATTGTGTCTCTCTCCGAGCTTTAATAAGTACCCCCCATTGTGTGATTATTGTGAAACTACAATTGAATATTTCCTACTTTCCTACTTTCCAGGGATGCTCAGGAGACTCCTGAATTTGGAGGTGTTCTCCCTGACTCCTGGTAAAGCAATTACCTCTCCTGAACTCCACCCATTTCAATTCATGGTAGGGCACACTGAAATAGTGTTTCTGTGATCCTGACCAGATGAGCTGAAATGTGAATTGCGTTGCTATGTCCCCTGCACTTTCCTTTCTGATTTCACATTCGGATGTTCCATGGGAGGTCCCAGAAGTCCGCCAGTATACTTGGTATCAGGTCACATATATCATTATATATTATATTTTCCAGGTGGGTGCAGTGTGGATGTTTGTTTTTTGTTCTCTCTGTAATTGTAATCTTTTGTGTTGAACTGTGACATCGCACAAACCAAACGCACACACTTTTGCTACATTGTCATCATTTTGAATTCTATTCGGAGAAAAGTGATAAAGATTATTATTAGTATTATTATTATTAATAATACTAATAATAATATTTTACCTTAAATGCTCACAACAGTCCTAAATTCCAGATTTTGAGATTACCCAAAGTTGGGCATTTCCTTTTTGTCTCGATCTCACATGCTTAAATGTTAGAAGGTGTTGCTCCTAACCAAGTTCCGTGTTCTGGAGCAGTACAGTATTTGATATATATTTTATGTTCTCTTAGGTATAAGTAGTGAGAATGTTAGGTGTTAAAAGTGAGGATGGAAGAAAATGAATTGTTTGTTTTATTGTCTATTTTTATTCTAACGTTATGGTGTGTACACGCGGTGAGATTTCCTTGCTATTCGAGGTGCCCATACATGTTACAATTATTGTATACAATCTCACATCTCATCGCATCTCGGTTTTGCGCTGAGATTAGATGAGATCTAGTACAAAAAATATGTGCTGCACATACTTTTTGTACTAGATCTCATCTCAACGCAAAACCGAGATGCGATGAAATGCGATATTGTATACAATAATTGTAACATGTATGGGCACCTTTAAGATTCGAGTACTATGCAATCTTTGCTAACTCTATACTGTTTACATACAATTAATACAATCTGCATTAGATTTGCACTATATAGTCATTGCTGCCCTGTCTATCTGGGTTTCCATTTGTGCTGCCACGGGAGTGTGCATCAGGATCGCAAGGTAAAAAACCTGTGCCATCTGCATGCGATTTTGACTATATATTAAAAATCTAATGTCAAATCTCACCGTGTGTACACAGCATTAGTTGATTTATTACATAGGGAAACTCTTCCCAATGATTATGCAGTAAATAGGTGTAATTAAAAATAAATAAATCATATAATTAATGTTATATACTGTAGGTTATGGTATAGAATCTAGATAAATATTAAGTTAACTAAGATGTCCACACACATAGGTATTCCAGTATCAGCCTACATGTCTTATACCCCTTTCACACTGCACTTTTAAAACGGTATATTGCCGTTTTTTTTCCATTTTAAAACGTTTAAGGCTGCAATGTGAAAGTGCCAGAGTTGATTTACCGGTTAAAGTTAACTGGTATTTCAGCACGTTTAAAAAGCAGCGTCCTACACGTTTCAAAGCCGTTTTTTAGGCAGTGTGAATGGCTCTATTTCTATGGCTTGAAATGTGTCCCTTGGGGGTTAAACGGGTTGAATGTTTGAATGGTATTAAATGCTTTTTAAAACGGTTTTCACCTGCAATGTGAAAGGTCTTAAGGTTCAGACCCGTTTTAAAGTCCCATTTAGGAATACAGGGTCAATACCCGTTTCTGCAATGTGAAAGCAGTATTAGAGGAAAGAATTCTGATATGTTTGCAGATAAACCTAAAACATACAGAATGCTGCATTGTCTACACAATATGGAAATCAGAACCTAACATTGGTGTTAATTACTTTCTGGCAACAGTACATGCACACAACGACATGAATGAGGTCATGGTACTTGCTCCACCTATTGGCCTATATGAATATTGCATGATACTGAATCATATCATGAAGATACTATCGGCCATAAAGCTAGCATTTCATTGAATAAAATAAAACCGACTTTACACATTTACTCATTCTGCACAAGCCTGCCAACTTTAATATAATAATTGATATCGATATAGGTGTGATTCCTGTTAATAATATCTTTATAACATTCTGTGACCATTAATTACTGCTGAATTATTATGCGTAATAGGTCACTTCTGTATTGATGTCACAGCTAATATGACTTTTTTCTAGAATGGTGCATATTACATAATACATATATCATTTTATGTTGGGAATTCACCTTTATAATCAGTGTTGGGACTCCAAAGGGTGTGACCACCATGCAACCTGTAATATAAGTATTCCTGCCATCTGTAGCAAAACCACGATCATACACATGTTTAGTCCACAGCTAATTTACCTTAATAACGTCTGTGTCCCTGTGCTTTCTTGAGGGGAGGGACATGCAGATGAATATGAGAAACAATTTTTCCAACGTTTGTATATCCCATACGAACTAATGACTTGATTAATTGCTTCCAGTTATGTTCAGTACAGATAAGAAACACCTCCCGGTAATATGCAGGTGGTGAATCTGCTGTCACTTCCTCTCTGTAGCGCATTCCTGTGATTTTATTGCTGGATTACCCTACAATGAATGCTGATGATGAAAACATCTTTCTTCCAGTTGCTGTGAATTTCCCCTTATTTGACTTCAGGGTACAATTAAGGAAGAGTCCATTGCAGTAAAATGAATACCATGTCCCTGATCACAGATTAACGAACCAATCTCTCACTCGCATACTTTTCTGAATCCTTAGCAGTGGCCCAACATTCATTGCAATAAAACCTCTTCTATATATATAGCCTGACGATAATACTTAAGTGTATTGAAACGTTGCTGTGTCATCGTTGTTTGCAATAAAAAGCTTTCTAAACGGGCTGGAGTGCGACACCTCTGTGGATTATAATTAGCGTGTTTTGCTGTGTGGGCACCCGCCGGAGCTGAACCTATAAGTGGCTGTGCCGGATCCTCTGTGGACTATATATATATATATAGGTGATGCCATGTCCAGGTGTGCCTGTATCACAGCAAGCTGGAGTAGCTGTTGCAGGACGCTGGTTGTGGTGGCAGCAAAGTTAAGGGAATTGATTTATACATTTTTGAGTTTAAAAATCACAATTTAATATGATGCCTAATTTTGGCATTACTACTGTTTTATTATTCTATAATTACGGGATTATGCTCTAATGTAACTTTTTGGATACTTTGATTATGTTTGACAATGTTTTGTGTTCCTTTTTTTTTGTGGTTTTGGGTTTTGTTTTGTTTTTTGACCGACTTGGTTCATACTTTACCATCCAAGTGGGCATAGTTAGATTATAATCATGTTGATCTTTTGCTTGTGTCGACCATTATTGGTTGACCTTGTGACTGTCGACCTACTATACCATAACCATAGATCGTGTATGGTAGTTTAAAAGGTTGAGAGTCCTGCCATTTCCCATACTAAGCCAACCTCTGTACTCAGGGCCTAATTCAGACCTGATGGCAGGACAAATTTATTCTCAAAATGGGCAAAACCATGTGCACGGTGGTGGGGCAAATGTAACACGTGCAGCGAGAGTTATGGAGCCTACACATGGGGCAACACTGCTGAGCAATGTAGATTGCTCAGAACACAGCGCTGCACGCTGAGCAATCTGTCATGGTCAGTGTTCTCCCGTGAGAACACTGTCCCTGACCGGCGATCTCCCTAGATTTATCCTGTATGCAGGATATTAATTGCCATGTATCGCTATGGCCCCTACACACAGAGCGATGTAGGGGCATTTTCTAGTAAGATCGCTTAGAAAATGTCCTGAAATCGCCCCGTGTGTAGGGCTCATTAGATTTGGGTGGGGTGTGTTTAAACTGATCTCTAAATTGCAGTGTAAAAATAAAGCAGACAGTATTTGGCAACATACAAATGTGTCCTCCGATCAGGTCTGAATTAGGCCGTCAGATTGTATCCATGTTACTTATTTCTATGTTTTTTGCCTGTTTACAAACCTTATTTTGAATTAAATTCAGCAAGATTTTATTTTACATTGGTCAATCTCATCCACTGAGACATACATGTTGCCTCACACTCCAAAGAGGTGCTCGGGAGAGTTTATTTCTCTGGCTTTGACCTAGCTGATATGTGCACAGGCAGGCAATGCACGACAGCAACTGAATTCTTTCTAAAATTCTCCATTGGCTGCTGTATACAGTTCCCAAACAACGTGGGCAATTCAGTTGCTTATTGGGAACCCAAAATTGCATTATTCCTGTCACTAGAAGTGTGGTATGTAATTGTTAGGGTGCACCTTGTTTTATTGTGCTGTCCCTGATGGGTATGATTTGAAAAGTGCAGTCCTCCCCTGGAAAAAAACACCTGATACCAGCACAGGACCTGGCAGCTCACTCACGCCAGCAGGACGAGGCTAAATGTATGAGGGCACATCTGTAAGATATCTCCATTGGCTGAGTACATTGCATGTATGATGACATGTTTAAGCCTTTTTGTCTACATCCTTCTTCATTGATGTAAATCTTCATAGTTACCTCTTGTCAGCGCACATGATTAGCTTTCTTTGTAGGTATCTACCATTCACGTTATTTATTAGAACCAAAATATTTGTTTCATGTGTGGTCTACTGTATTTTTACCTCTAGCTGATTTTTCTGTCTAGCATTTCCAGTGTGTGTATATAATATACAGTATAATATAATTTAAATTAAATAGAACGTGAAGCAACCCTGCTGATGAGACCTTTGCTGCATCCAGGACTTTTGGCCAATACTACCATACTAAGGGCCTTATTCTTGTTCACTCTCTTTCTGACAAAATACTTTCTTAAATGGACAAAACCATGTGCACTGCAGGGGGGCAGATGTAAAATGTGCAGAGAGTATTAGATTTGGGTGAGTTATTTTGTTTCTGTGCAGGGTAAATACTGGCTGCATTATTTTTACACTTCAATATAGATCTCACTTTGAAGTAAAACCCCACCCAAATCTTATTCTCTCTGCACAAGTAACATCTGCCCCACCTGCAGTGCACATGGTTTTGTCCATCTAAGAAGGATTTTGTCAGAGAGTGAACTAGAATAAGGCCATAAGAGAGAGCAGCTGCTGGAGGGTCAACTCCCAATCACAGCCTCTTGTGAACAAATTAAGCTATTTGGCTCACTGATGTGTAGTTACGCCCCTGCTGTAAGTCCATTTAGTTATGTTCCCTATCATTTCCACATTCTTAACTTTTCTGCTAACTTCTAGTGGAAAAAGCATTTATTAAGATGGTTTCCGTTGTCTACACTGCATACATGAGCTGAGATGTATCCATTTCCTGTAAATGGTTCAAGTACATGTTTCCTGCCCTTCTCAATATACTAGAACTTCTCAGACAACGGCCACTACTGATATATTTTGATTTACTTTGTTATCAAAGTTTGTGCCCCAAAGAGGTGGTAGATGAATTCTGTTTTTATCAATTTTACACAGTTACTTCAGCAGATATCTCCTGCAAAATCCAGTATGCTGATCCTATATAATATAACATTTTATGTCACAAATCCGATAATGCAAATGGAACAGTATTAATTACACAATCCAACTTCATTTCCATAAGGCTACAGGATTGAGACTGTTGCTTATTATACAAATCAATTTCATGTGGATACAAAATAAACTTTAAAGGGAAGTACGGATGGTGTAATGGTTAGCATTACTGCCTCACAGCACTGAGGTCCTGGGTTTTGATCCCCAGCATGGCTCTAACTGTGCCGAGTTTGTATACTCTCCCCGTACTTGCGTGGGTTTCCTCCGGGTACTCCGGTTTCCTCCCACAATCCAAAAAATATACTGGTAAGCTAATTGGCTCCCCTAGAATGTCTGTGTGTGTGTGTACATGTGGTAGGGAATATTGTAAGCTCCACTGGGGCAGGGACTGATGTGAATGTTCAAATATTCTCTATAAAGCGCTGCGTAATATGTGTGCGATATATAAGAAACTGTAAATAAATAAAAGGACATTGTGTCATTTAACTAGAAAGATACCGCTTGTGAGTATATATCTGGACACTGTCATGGAGTAATAAGATTGGAGAAATTTGTTTTATGTGATTTGTTTTATTAATTATTGAAATTTTAGAATACATTTTTTTTAGTAGCTGTTAGATACGCTCTCTTTGAATGTTTATATGTTTTCTATATAATAAAAGCCTAACACTGCTCTTCACCTCTGTGGTGCCACTGGAGGGCACCTGACACCTGCGCAGCATAACAGAGCATCGGTTCCCAGCAGCGCTTCTAGTCTCACCTGACATCTTGTCATTTTGCAGATAAAAACATTTTAACCAGGGGTGTAACTAGAACTTTGTGGGCCCCATAGCAAAAAATGTTTTGGGGCCCCCAACTCAGGTACACAAGATGTGTTGCCTATCATTTTAACACTAGCCAAGCAAGCAACCCAATTGAACATTATTTCCCACTGTTATTATTTATGAAAAAACTGTAGGTTCTGGTGTGTGGCTGGTGGGTGGATTGAGGATGGTGGTCACCTGGACTGTAGGGGTCACTCACTTTGCTTCTGCCCGCCACGGAGGGGTAAGACTATAAACCATCTCTATCACTATATAATCTCATATTTAGGCTTCTCTCTCTCTCTCTCTCTCTCTCTCTCTCTCTCTCTCTCTCTCTCTCTCTCTCTCTCTCTCTCTCTCTCTCTCTCTCTCTCTCTCTCTCTCTCCTACATCCTACATGGATAGATACATACATCCAGGGCTATTTTTCAGCAGGCTCCAGCAGGAACTGAGGCCCTTATACTAGTTCACTCTTTCTGACAAAATATTTCTTAGATGGACAAAACCATGTGCACTGCAGGTGAGGCAGGTGTAAAACCCCACCCAAATCTAATTATCTCTGCACAAGTATCACCTGCCTCACCTGCAGTGCACATGGTTTTGTCCATCTAAGAAATATTTTGTCAGAAAGAGTGAACTAGAATAAGGGCCTCAGTTCCTGCTGGAGCCTGCTGAAAAATAGCCCTGCATACATCCATACATACACTGCCTCTCTCATATACATCCATCCATTGCCTCCAACCCCATACATACAAACTCTGCCCCCACCATCTGCATCTGCATTACAGTAAGCTAGCCCCCATCGAGGAACCCGCAGCATGACCACTGAGTCGGTGCACTCAACAGGAAAAGTAAAAGAAAATAGCAGGGTGCATTGGGGTCCCTTCATGGTTCGCGGGCCCCCAAGGCCACATTGCAAGTGCACCCCCTGCACCCTGTATAGTTACGCCACTGATTTCACCATGTCGACAATATGAATGTGAATGATTGTTGAGAAGGCTGCACCACTACAAGAGTAATCCTTTTCCTGGACCATTTATGGCATGCGTGCCATCAAAACCATATCATCAGCGGCCCTTAAAATTTTTATACAAGGGATTCAGAAGACTTTTTTTTTTCTTTTTCTTTTTTTTAGGATTTTGATTAGCATTAATTATCCACTGAGTAACGCAGTTAGATATTTCTGTCTGTCTCTACTAGCGCTGCCCTTTTCTTACTATCCTCAAATGAATGTTTTCCATATTTAATGTAATTCCTGTATTTGGGATTTTGTAAGTTGTCAGTGATTCAGGCGCTGCATCTGAGTAGCACATTACTGTCAGGGGAGTGCATGTTGTTTACTGGCCATGTTTTCTCTGATATACAAGATGTGAAATCCAAGTCTTCAGTGTACAATGATCTATTGTCTGTCTCATTCCTACTTTCCATTACTTGTCCTTTTACATATTCACCAAGTGTTTTCGACAAATGTGTGTTGTGTTTTATAAGAGTTCTTTTATTCACTTTTCGTATTCTTGGAACTCTTCCTTAGACCCTGGCCCTGATTGCTGTATATGTTGGCATTTTTTACTCTGGTATTTGCAATATATTGGGCAAGTTTTGGCCCCTGGCTTGATGGTAAAAGTTTCAGGAGTTCTGCGTGCGCCAACATTTTATAGAGACCTGGCATCTGAAGCTGCTTGTAGTCTCAGGATTCCTTGCGAGGCTGAGGAATTCTAATACTCAATTATGTTATTTTGTTACTAAATGGTTCCACTTGCTATGTAAGCGCCTAATTTATATAAGACTTGTATAATGTAAACACCAGACTTTGCATAATTAGTCCTTTCAGCATCTTGCTGCCACTCTCCCTTAAGATAATGGTGAGATAAATAGAAACATAGAATTTGGTGGCAGATAAAAACCATTTGTCCCATGTAGCCTGCCCCCTTTTTTTTAACCTTTTGGTAATGACCCTATTTGAGCCTTAATTATTTAAGTATATTCATATGCGTATCCCAACATGTTTAAATGGGTTTACTGTATTCGCCTCTACCACCTCTGACTGGAGACTATTTAATCTATCTACTAACTAGAGATGTGCGGGTTCGGTTTTAACCAGATTTACTCAGATCTCCAAACGGGATTTTATTGGCTATCGAAAACATGTGACAGCCGAAAGCCAATCAGAAAAATCAGGACTTGCAGAACCAAGTAAAATCAAACCTGCACATCTCTGCTACTAACCTTTCTTTCAATTTCACCCTGACCCTACCTCCCTCCAGTTTCATTGTATGTCCTTGAGTTAGATTCATATGCATAACCGGCTGTGTCTCGGCAGAGCGACCGTCCATTACCCCCAAGAATTTCATTTTTACCCCATTTCGGGTCATTTACCCCTGTTTCCTGACCACTGCTATGGACAGTTGGGAGGTATGTTGCTATGTTGCAGATACTGTGCTACATTGTGCGTCTGTGTCCACACACGGCAAGATTTTGGCTAATGGACAGTTTTTACTAAGCAATTTTTAGAGAGATTTTGGTTATTTATTTATTAACAGTTTCTTATATAGCACAGCATATTCCGTTGCGCTTTACAAAAGGAGACAGTGATACAACAAACTGGGTATTTACAGACAGCCAAAGGTAGGAGGGCCCTGCTCGCAAGCTTACAATCTATATGGAAATCGCCATTGATACATAAGGATAGATATTGTATTCTTTATTGCATTTATTCCACCAGAATGCAAGGTTCCGTGACTGGTTCTTGGATTTGATAAGCTTGCCTGAAGAGGTGAGTTTTCAGGGAACGTTTATAGGTTTGGAGACTGGGGGAGAGTCTTATTGTGCTTGGGAGGGCATTCCACAGAGTGGGTGCAGCCTGCAGAAAGTCCTGCAATGGGAGCAAGTAATGAGTGTAATGGTTAGATGCACTAGTGATTTTGACTAACGATCCATACACACTGGGAGACTATGCCCAGCGTGTATGGACAGCGATGATCGCATTCATCGCTGGGCGGAAAGCCGCTTAGTGCTAACACACTGAGCGGCTTTCCCCCTGCCCGGCATCATCAGCGCGGGGGGGGGGGGGTGGACGGCTTTGCATAGCGTCCTCAAAGCCGCTCATCTGCTGGTAATACCAACAGATGAATGGCTCTCCCGGCGATGATACGGGCTCATCGCCGGGCCATACACACTGGGCGGCTTTGAGCTGAAAGCCGCTCAAACATGCTGTTTTGAGCGACTTTCAACTCAAATTTGCCCAGTGTGTATGCAGTGGCGTAACTATAAATTTTGCTCCCCCCTGCTAAAAAAATTGTGGCGCCCACCCCCCCCCCCCCCCTCCCACACACAAATATATATATATATATATATATATATATATATATATATATATATATATATATATATATATATATTATATATTTTGCCAGGATGCATGTACTCACTAAGAGAGTGGAGAGAGACAAAAGGACAACAGAAAGAGAAAAGACATGGGAGAGCGGGACAGCAGAAAGAGCGGAGAGAGAGAGAGATAAGGACAGCAGAGAGAGAGATAAGGACAGCAGAGAGAGAGATAAGGACAGCAGAGAGAGAGATAAGGACAGCAGAGAGAGAGAGAGATAAGGACAGCAGAGAGAGAGAGATAAGGACAGCAGAGAGAGAGATAAGGACAGCAGAGAGAGAGATAAGGACAGCAGAGAGAGATAAGGACAGCAGGGAGAGAGAGAGATAAAGACAGCCGAGAGAGAGATAGACAGCCGAGAGAGATAAAGACAGCAGAGAGAGAGATGAGGACATCAGAGAGAGATGAGGACATCAGAGAGAGATGGACAGCAGAGAGAGATGGACAGCAGAGAGAGATAAAGGATAAAGACAGCAGAGAGAGATAAAGACAGCAGAGAGATAAAGACAGCAGAGAGAGAGAGATAAAGACAGCAGAGAGAGAGATAAAGACAGCAGAGAGATAAAGACAGCAGAGAGAGAGAGATAAAGACAGCAGAGAGATAAAGACAGCAGAGAGATAAGGACAGCAGAGAGAGAGATAAGGACAGCAGAGAGAGAGATAAGGACAGCAGAGAGAGATAAAGACAGCAGAGAGAGATATAAGGACAGCAATCATCATTTAGACAATCAGTGTACCGTAGAGGCAGCGGCCATTGTCCCGTGGAGGCTGCAGTGGGAAGCAGGGCATCACATTAGGGAGTGCAGGGCAGCAGCGACGGTGGGTCATGTGGACGGTGGAGGCATCAGCGGTGGGTTACACGGAGGCTGCAGCGGCAGGTCCAGAGCTGGGGAGCGGGCGAGCAGACCTTCCGGCGCCCTCCCTACGCCCCTGCTCCTGTGCCCCCTTCTCCTTCAGCAAGTGGCTGTGGGCAGGGCCGGCAACAGAAATCTTGGGGCCCTGTACAGTGATATTTCTGAGGCCCCCCACACAGAGTGAGAGTCAACAGTGGGCTAGTCCACATAATGACAGTTGCCAGGTGGAATGTTGCATTCAGCATAAACTAGTAAGCAGAATGCTGTGACCATACAAATAAATGGCCACAGATGCGTTCGAATCAGCTCTATGGACTTTTTTGAAATTACTTGGGGCCTTATTCTGATCTGAGCTCAGTACAAATTTGTTTGGAAAATGGGCAAAACCATGTGCACTGCAGGTGGAGCAGATGTACCCTGTGCAAAGAGAATTAAATTTGGGTGGGGTGTGTTGAAACTGAAATCTAACATGCAGTGTAAAAATAATGCAGTCAGTATTTACCCTGCACAGAAACAAAATAACTCACACAAACCTAACTCTCTCTAGACATGTTACATCTGCCCCACCAGTAGTGCACATGATTTTGCCCATTTTAAGAACAAATTTGTACTGAGCTCAGATGAGAATAAGGCCCTTGATTTGGACTAAGTTTCAAATTAAATCTGCTAATGTCAGCTGACTGTTGCTATGTAAATCCTTTTACCCCAATATAATGTCTATCATTGGTGAAAACAGTGTATAGCCTCAGGTTCTAACATTTATTTGATCTGATTCCCAGATAGATGAGTACCAAACAACACCTTGATTACTACACACACTCACTGTGCATCTCTGTGGCTAATCGTCTCCCCTTTGTTTGCCAATGTGCCCTCATGTTTTGAGCTAATGGGATGGGGGATGCAGGGGCTGCAGCCACTAGCTATAAAGGGGAACAAATCAAATGTCAATTTTAATCGATTATAAATAAAAGTCATTGACTTACATACTTCTGTCTCTGTGTGACTTTGAATCCTTGTTAAAGCAAAAAATTGCATGGACACCAGGGGCACACACATTGCATGGGCACACTGACACACACACATTGCATGGGCAACAGGGGCACACTGACACACACAGATACATTGCAGGGGCACATTGACACACAAGGACACATTGCTTGGGCACACTGACACACATATACATTGCAGGGGCACACTAATACACACATTGCATTGGCACCAGGGGCACATTGACACACAAGGACACATTGCTTGGGCACTAGGGGCACACTGACACACATATACATTGCAGGGGCACACTAATACACACATTGCATTGGCACCAGGGGCACATTGACACACAAGGACACATTGCTTGGGCACTAGGGGCACACTGACACACATATACATTGCAGGGGCACACTGACACACATATTGCATTGGCACCAGGGGCACATTGACACACAAGGACACATTGCTTGGGCACTAGGGGCACACTGACACACATATACATTGCAGGGGCACACTAATACACACATTGCATTTGCACCAGGGGCACATTGACACACAAGGACACATTGCTTGGGCACTAGGGGCACACTGACACACATATACATTGCAGGGGCACACTGACACACATATTGCATGGGCACACATAGTGTTGGGGCATGTGCATTCCCCCTCCCTTTCAAAACAGAATACCTCCGTGCTGGGCTGCCTGTCTGCTGACAAGCTGCTGGAGTGGACTGGTGAGAAGCATTCATAACTTGCACTGGCCCTGGAACAGCTGCTTATGAGCTATACCTGGCAGCGGTGCCTGGAGACGGCGCCTACTTCTGGTGCAATGCGGCTGCGGAGCTGGGGGACAGGAGAAGATCACCTCTGTGCGGCGACAGGGACAGATAGGGGAGCGGCGCCGGTGGGCCTTTCATTAGCAACTAGTAGTTGCTCCGTAGTTATGCCCAGCTCACTTTCGTAGTGTCCCGGCTGCATCTTCTCCTGCCTCCTGTACTCTGCCGGCTCGGGATGTGACGTGCTGGCATCACACCGCGCTCTCCCCCGCCCTGCGCTGTACTGACTCAGGAGGAGTACAGCGCAGGGCGGGGGAGAGCATGGTGTGACGCCAGCACGTCACATCGTGAGCCGGCCAGAGCATTGATATGGGTGGGCTGAGCCAGCCACCAGCTGACTCGACGGGCGGTGGGTGCGCAAGATTTTCCGTGCTGGATGCCGGCGCCCACACAGACAGCGCTGCCACTCGCTCCCCCAAGCGGTGGCGGTGGCTGCCTTAGTGTAGTTACGCCCCTGTGTGTATGGGCCTTAAGGGATTTTGTCTAAGTAATGATAGTCTATGATATAGTCAAAATTGCCTTCCCTGCACAGTCAATCTATGCTAAGCAATCTATGCTAGACACCCCTTTAGATTTGTGTGTTTTCAGTAAATAGTAAATGCTTATCATGTTTGATTATCTTGCTTCTTAGCTATGTCTGTGTGTAAACAAATTTGAGCGTGGTTGGATCACAAATAAAGGATGAGTTGTCAAGGTCAGGGATTCCCAAACAGTAGCTCCATTAACTTTCCGAAATGTCACATACTGGGCTAAATGTGAAAGGGAAATGGTTTAATATGCTGTTTCCTAATACAACATAGTACATACAGTAGCCATGTTGTTTATTTCTAACATATGGAAAATAACAGCAGCCTCACCTTGCAGCATGTGATGTGGTAAGCTGGCCGCACAGCTGGATATAGGATTCGAAACATTTGTCCTTCTATTTATTTTTTATGGACGTGTCATGTCTTTTATCTAATCTGCATAGATAAAGGTACATTATTGCATTTGTGGGTTATCCGCTTCTTTGTAGTACTTGCTTTTCTCAGTATGAAGTGGAAACATGATTCCAACAATAACATCAAAGGGAAGTTGGGAAATGTTACTATACATCAACCACTGCTGGAATTCTCCAGTCTCTTGTAACGCCCCACTGTGTTTGTAATGTGTTTTCCCAATGTAATGCCCACACTGTCACTTTTATTGTTGACACATCTTTTATGTTGTGTAGGTGGACTGTTGTGAAATTGCATATATATTTTGGACTGGTTCATTTCATGTTTTTTAATTCTGTATAATCTGATGTTATTGTATAGTAATCTAAAAGTTTGGATTCTGGAGGATGGTACAGATGTGTCCTCATACACATAGCACCTACTTCATTGTAGCACTTTGTATACAGAATCAGCTGTCGGACAGATATACAAATGTCACACACACTTAGAATTGATCACTGCAAGCTTGCTACGTAGTTGTGGTACTCCCAGGTTTAGTTATGCAAAAAAAGAACCTTATAACTGCCGAGTCGCCTGGGGCTTGCGTGCTGAGCGAGGCTGTGTGCTGTGACTAACGCCATAGTGTATGAGGACACTGTAGCTTACCAGGAGGAACTCTCTTTATTCTTACTTATCCCAGTGGTTCCCAAACACTGTCCAGGTTTTAAGTATATCCGTGCATGGACATAATTGGCTTAATTAGTACCTCCGTTAATTTGATTTAACCATCTGTGCTGAGACTTGAATATACTTAAAGCCTGGACCAGTGGGTTGCTTTGAGGAGCGTATTTGGGAACCTCTTACTTACCCACACTATTATCTATATACAATAGGGCCAGACTGGCCATCTGGCACTTCTGGCAAATTTGTCACACCAAGGTATGAGGCACCGCCTCCCAATCGACGCACAGAGAGCGCCACTGGACTCGCGGTGGGTTCTTCAGCTTCCTCTGTGTGCTTATTGGGTACAGTAGAGATGGGGGGCATCACATGCGGCTATTCCCCTATCCTGCAAGTCGGGATTAGCAGCACACGCATGCCGCATTCGTGCATGTGCCTGGCATGTGCACACACGTGAGTTCACGACATCCCTGTACACACATACCAGGACCGATCTGTCGGCCCAATCTGTCCCTGATATACAGTACAGTAACCCATACTGACAGTGTACATATCAGTGTACACTGTGTATGATACTGTACATCGTCATCACTCTGTAACACCCCAGAGGGAAATATTTATTTCCTCCTCATATTAGATATGTGATGAGTGAAGGTCTGTGCTGCTTTGGATCTATTTGTATGCTCAGCACGGATGGTGTAATCACAGTGGGTCCCAATTTTTTTTTTAATGAAGGCGCCCTATAGGATAAGAATATTATCGACGGCACCCCTAGATCAAAGTTTTCTAATTGAGAAATTAAGAAAAAATATTAATGAAAAATATTGTGTTCATATGTCATCTTTAGTTTAAATTAAGTAGTAAGGGACAAGATTTGCTTTTGGTTGTCCACATGTTTTATGATTGGCAGCCACAAGCACTGGTTTTGCCAATTACATTGACCATTATTCATTTAAACTGGTCTCACCAACTCGAGGCACCCCTGCAAGGTTCTTTAGGCACCCCAGGGTGCCACGGAACACAGTTTGGGAACCAGTGGTATATTTGTTTGCATTACTGTCTCACAGCGCTGAGATCATGGGTTGAAATCCCACCATGGCCCTAGCTTTGCGGAGTTTGTATATTCTGCACGTGCTAACGTGGGTTTCCTCCGGGTACTCCCACAATCCAAAAATATACTGTTAGGTTAATTGTCTCCTAACAAATTAACCCTAGAATGTCTGTGTGTGTATATGTGGTAGGGAATATAGATTGTAAGCTCCACTGGGGCAGGGACTGCATAATATGTGTGCGCTATGTAAATAACTGCTAATAAATAAAACAAATAATATATTGCTCATACTAAGATACTGGACTTGATGGCACTGCTATCAGATGTAGCAAGCAGATGAACTATGCTTTGTACAGTATATCTCTTATATCAGGGCTTGACAAATTTTTCTAAAATCTAGGAGCCAGGACAAAAGTGTAGGAGCCAGACAAACGAAATGGCCCCCCAAAAATAAAAATGAAAACTTGTACAAGGTATACACTGACACACACACACAATTTTTGGGCACACCTACACACAGATAAATTGTAAGGGCAGACACATACATAAGTTGTAAGGACATACTACAACTGCCTCCCCCCCCCTCCCCCCCAGCCCAGCTTGTGTCCCCAGGCAATGGAATAGGAGCAGTCAGTGGGGCCTGCACATCATCCATCCTCGCAGTAAGACTTGGAGATGGTGTCTGCAGTTTTGAGTGGGCAGACCGGACTGCGCTGTGCAGGATGTGGCGGCGGAGCAGGGTAGCAGATGGCTGCTCTCTTCTGTGGCAGAGGTGAAGGGGGAGTGGCACCGGCAGTGGCAGTGTGGCCTGGAGCACTGCATATCTTCCCCCGCCAGCATCCAATTTTGCACCTGATGTGCCATTTTTTTTACGTAAGATTTGCATCCGATAAATCACCGGATTTATCGAATGCAAATCGTAGGTACCATGATTATATGATTGGATGGCCGTCTATGGTGTTTGGGGGGGGCGGCCTGAACAGTGCTATATGAAACAGAAAAAATCAGATGTTTAGTTGTATTTTAAAAAAATCATTGTATATAAAAAAAAATAGAGTAAAAATACATTGGGTTATGCTGGAGAACCACAAGTCCCAGCATGTAGGGGAACAAAGTGCCTGCTGGGACTTGTAGTCCCACATCACAACCAATGTAGAAAAAAAAACCACAGACACCCTGAAAAGTACAACTTTATTTACAAACATGCATACAAACAAATATTCTCACCTTGGGCTGTCCGTTCCTCTTCTCCAGTCCAGCAGCAGAAATTGAAAAAACACTTTCAAAAGACTGGCCAGCCGCTGATTGAGTGAGAGTTCTCTCAGCCAATCAGCGGCCGGCCAGTATTTTGAAAGAGCCTTTTCAAATTCTGCCGGCACCCACCGCTACCCACCAGGTTCCACGACGCTTACCTGTGCCCGCCCCACCCTGCCCAGCTGCACGCCCCGCAGCCCGCTGTTCAGCCTGCCCAACATACCTGTGCATATAGGTGTGTGCACTGTGACTGCAGATCATCTTCTGCGCAGCTTTGAGTGGGCGGGCCGGACGGCGCTGTGCAGGATGTGGCGGTGAAGCAGGGTAGCAGACGGCTGCTCTCTTCTGCGGCCGAGGTGAAGGGGGTGTGGCGCCGGCACTATGGTCTGGAGCGCGCATCTGCTGCGCAGCTTTCAGTGTCCGGTCAAGACGGCGCTGTGCGGGATGTGGTAGGGGTGAAGGGGGATCGGCGCCGGCTGTCCGAAGTCAGTAAGTGACTGGGTGCAAGGGGAGCCATGGATGTCACACTGCTGAGGACGCGCAGAAGGATCTCTGTGCCGCCGCCCCCTGGCAGCATATCTGTCATCCGGACACCTGGGTCAGGTGTCCGGATGACAGATATGCTGCCAGGGGGCGGGGGTCAGTCACATTACTAAAAGCATTCAGCAGCTATGGCCTCTTTAAGCTGAGCATAGGCAGGAACTGAGACACACTGCAGTTGTCCTGTCTCCTCGGCAAGGGGCAGGCCACACCACTCACAGGATCTGGTCGCCAGGGAGGAAACTCTGGTCGCCATGGCGACCTGGCGACCGGGGTTTGTCGAGCCCTGTCTTATATATTTAGCCAGATCTGTCAGTCTGTAACTGTGTGTATAACGCTGGGCGGAGTCATAGAGTGAAACTCCGCCTAGCATTATGCACACCAGATCTGGCCTAATATATATAGGATTTAAGTGGGACACAGCAGCATGTACAGGGGGGCAGTGGGGCACAGCAGCATGTACAGGGGGGCACAGCAGCATGTACAGACAGTACATAGAGGCTGCTGTGTGCCCGGTATTATGCTGCTGCCACTGATAGGGGGTGGTTCCTCCTGCCTGTCATTGGGCGGCTGGGGCAGAGAAGGGCTGGGTTACGGATTATGATTGGCGAACGTCGAACCAGCGGTGCCCATCTGCTGCCCCCTGTCCCCCTTATGAATTTGCTGCCACTGGAAGTCACTCGGCACCAGTGTGGCCAGTGGTGCTCGCTGCCCCCCTCCTCCAACGGACCAGCAGCAGCAAGTCAGCGGCGGCCACCCACCCCCCTGTACCCCACCTGCTGGACATCAGCACAAGGGTGTGCCACATTGTACCTTGTTACCTCAGAAGCTACCGTAAGTTTGATCGTATGGTCGCTCTAGACTGTCCTATAGAGACTGCTGTAGTATTACTGTGTTTATAAGGTTGTTCTTAACCTACATTTCAGGCAACTGCATTCAGCGATCTCAACATATCACTTCACCTTTGACAGCCTCCTTGTGGTACCCATTCCATTCACCTTCCTTCTTGCAACATTTCACAACTTGCATTTTCTAAGCAGTTTTTTATTTTGTTATGCTATGTAGTTGTAGGTTCTTGCAAACCTGATACTGTGATATAATGTCACAGCTTAGCATCCTTGTAGTAACAGCTCATTATTTCTAGACTAAGACATATGATACATAAAGTACAGTCTTCTGATTAGCACGTGAAACACAATTTTTAGTTCACTGACACATTTCTGGACATATGTTGTATATGAGGTGTAAAAAGTAAACTGCAATTTTGTAGTGTTTATAATTGGAGTTAATATTATACTGCTTTCACATTGCAGAAATGGGTAATGACACGGTATTCTTAAATGGGACTTTAAAACGGGTCTGAGCCTTGAGACCTTTCAAATTGCAGGTGAAAACCGTTTTAAAAATCATTTAATACATTCAAACATTCAACCCGTTTAACCCCCAAGGGACACGTTTCAAGCCATTGAAATAGAGCTGTTCAAACTGCCAAAAAACGGCTTTAAAACGTGTAGGACTCTGCTTTTTAACCGTGTTGAAATACCGGTTAACTTTAACCATTAAATCAACTCTGGCACTTTCACATTGCAGCCTTAAACGTTTTAAAATGGAAAAAAAACGGCAATATACCGTTTTAAAAGTGCGATGTGAATAGGGTATTAATCAGTTATATAATGTTTGTAAATATGTTATTATGTTATTATTTTAGGATGTTTATCTACTGTAAAGATGTTGCTATGAATCCTGCAGCATGAAATCTTGTTTTCTCCATATTTAGTTAAACAATGAGGAAAGGGTCATTGGCCATAACTTTATTGGAATACAGCAAGTAGAAGTGATGTAATGGGATCTTCAGTGTTCCCCTGTGTGTGTTTAGTTGCTATAAATATTCTGCACACTAGAGTTTCAAGATGATTTCTGTAATACATGACACATGAGACATGAGCTACAGCATAGATATTTACCATTATTTTTACAGTAATGTAAAAATTACATTACAAATTACAAAATTAAATGTTTACGTTAATGTAAAAATAACATAACAAAATAATAATATAATTATTATTTTTTTGTGTTAATAGAGGTCATGTGCCCCTCCAACATATTTCTGCATGTCTTGCAATCAAATGGGGGTTCCCTTGGACCTTCATTTTACCTTGTTTCTTTTGGAGCTGCCCTGTTAGAACAATTGATTTAAAAAAAATCATTGTGACCCATAAATGGAAATGTTGGTGTAATTGCTAACAGCTGGTGTTCTTCACCTAATTTTGTAACCAGTTCATATTCTGCCTGTGAAAGAGTTCTTCAAATACAGTATTGAGGTAGAATCAAATTGCACCCATGTGATGTCTCGCAGCAGTGTACGGACACTCTATACCCTGCGAGCCGACCGGGACCATCCCAGGCGGCAGGGACGCATGTGATCCATCACAATTTGGTGTAATGAATCGCATGCGTCCCTGCTCCCCGCCTGTCTTGCCGCCATGAGGGAGGTCCAAGGTCGGGTGGTTGGATGGCCAGCAGTTCCAACCACCTGACACAGGTCCGATGCGCACGGGACCGTGCATCGAACATGAGGGAACATAAAACTGACCTGATTTGGGCCGATTTGACGGCCCGATTCATCGGAATCGGCCCAAATCGGATCAGTGTATGGGGGCCTTAAGGCTTGGTGGGGAACGTAAGACAAGGGGAACCAAGGGGAAAGGGGGTTGTATGTTTTTAGATTGTGCATACATCCCAACTTGATCCATTCAAGGAGGGACAAAATGCTCTCTAGTTAGACTTCAGACCACGTCATATATAATTGGTGTCACCTGTGTTGAATTATGTAATTTGTAATAAATTTCAATACAGGTGGGCGATATCCTAAATAAAGAGGGAAGACCAGGTAGAGAGGATTGTGTCCCTCCTGGAATGGGTCATGTTGGGATATATGGATTATGTAGAATAGATTTGAACTAATAGTATACTAAATGACTGAGTACTGCAGCAGCCTCTATATACTTACACTGGGACAAGTATCAGGGGAGCTAGCGATATCATTGGCCCTCTGACAGTGGGGGGCCTGGGGTATAATATCCCTTGTGTCCTCCTATTAAACTTGCTATGCTCATACCTATAGATTTAAGCATATAAGAACCAACATCACACATTTAGATTGAAAGATCATAGTTTAATGTGTAAAAGGCAGCTCACTAGCATTTCCAGCATTCCAAGGATCATCGGATATAATCCAGAGGTCGAGGATGCTTATGGTCTCAATTGGCAACACATCATGAAAAAATAGTGATCCTTTCAGAATGGCCTTATAACCATTACTGTTGTTTTGGAGATGCGTGTCCTTCATGTCACGTACAGCTGTATAAATAGAAAACAATTTTCACAGAAAAATTGATCAAAGTTGTATAAGCACGGGATCCTTCATGTAGACAGCACCTAGTGATTTATGTAGTTATACATGTAAGTAACAGTATGTCTGTACAACTATGTAAACAAGCTATATGGTCTTTCTTGTAGGTGAGGCGAACAATAACATAGTAGATTCATTAAATGGCTATCCACCTGTTCAGCACAAATAACATCTATTTGTTATTACATTCATTGTGTGTGTGTGTGTGTGTGTGTGTGTGTGTGTGTGTGTATGTGTATTAAAAATACAATGTATACCCCATCATTAATTAGCTAATAAACAAACAACATATTTTCTTAGATGACCCTTATATTTCCTGCAGCAACTTAGCAGTCCGTAGCAGCCATGACCAGCGTGTACTTAACAGTCCGGAATCAGAATAAACTGCTCATGTTTAAGAATTTTTTCATTTACTGGATTGGGATTTACTGGATCACAGTTAAATGGATGGATTCACCCCTGCATATTTAAAGAAATCCTAAAAACATGGCATGATAATTATACCTGTGGTGACATTTTCAAAACTGTTGTCTACTTCAAAGCCTACATTGTTTAAATAAATTAAAGGTATTGATGTCGTTATTCCATGCACAGCAAAGGAAAGCTAACACTGGCCTTCAGTCTCCAAAAAGCAGTATAAAGTCACAGGGGATACAATAGCCCGGTGGTGGGGATGCCACTGTCAAGAATGACCTCAGCATCCTGATTATGGAGAATAATAACAGGGTTTCTTTAAGTAACTAAACACTTTGCCCCTGCCCCCTAAGCCTCCCTGCTTACAGCCTAATCCCCCCCCCCAAGCAGCCTGACCAACTCTCCCCGCTAGTGCCTAACCTTAACCCTCCTACTGTTGGATTGTGCGAACACAATTGCGGGTCAAGCGCATATCCTACTTGAAGGGTTATTCCTTCACCCCCTCCATTAACCCTCCTACCATGCTGCCTAACCCTAAACCCCCTTCTAAATGCCTAAACCTTAGCCTAACATAAGTTCTATCCTAGTGCCAAACTGGCCAGGCTGGTTTACAAAATTGATTGCAACTCACTTACCAATTTTGGCAACATAATTTCTGCTGGTAGTGTACAAACGTAGTTGTTATATGCTAAACATTTTGGGTACTTGTGTATTATCACGGCGCCCGTCGCGTCACATACCACTAATTTAGGTATGCGATGGCATGTGATGGACCCGATTTGAGGCTTTTCCCGGGATGAGTGTACAATTTTAATATTGCGTCATTATAATGGCATGCTATGCGATGCGATGCGATTTCAATGTTAAATGCCCACCCAGACCCGATTTTTAATTGTATCCCCACCCTGATGGGTACTGACAATGTTAACTGCCCCCCTCCATTGTTAACGCCACCCCACTATCAACGCTAACCCGAAGCATGGCGAGCGCAGCGGTACGTGTCCTCCGACCTTTTCATACCCCCACTATCCACGTCGGCGTAGAGTCGATTTTATATAGTGTGGCGAGCGCAGCGAGGGGACGTGCATTACTTCACAAGTATTACGCATCCCCTCGCGGGGCACGCTGCACTCGCCACACTTCGGGCTCGGTGGCTCGCTGCGCTCGCCACACTATATAAAATCAACTCCACGCCGACGTGGATAGTGGGGGTATGAAAAGGTCGGAGGAAGCGTACCGCCGCTCCTCGCGGGATCGCTGCGCTCGCCATGCTTCGGGTTGGCGTTTATAGTGGGGTGGCGTTAACAATAGGGGGGCATTTAACATTGTCATTACCCATCAGGGTGGGTGTACAATGTAAAATCGGGTCTGGGTGCCTGTACAATAAAAAATCGGGTATAATCGCGTCGCATGCGATCATATGGCATGCGATGCGATGTGACGCGATTTTGTGGTTGTACAATGCCCTGCGATGGAAATCGGGGGCGCCCTGATAATACACAAGTACCAAAATTAGTTAGTGCACTGTGGCTACTGTGTTTGTAGGCAAGTATCTTTTGAACACAGTGGAGATATTATAATTACTTTTATGCAACTGCGAATGGTCCCCCGGTGAGTCTATACAAATCCTGATGGCTGTGATATTTGCATACATATTTGCTAAATCACTGCCTACGCATTTGCAGCTGCGGTGGATTTAGCGTACATTTCTGCATCAGACACTTGGATGGTCCTCATCTGTAAATAAGCCAAGTAGAAGACTGAATCATACGGATAACTAAATGCAATTGTAATTAATAGGATATATGGGATATACTTTTGTAAAAGCTATAGTCTTAAAATATAGGATGGCAAATATATTCCAGATGTTCAACATTACATAATAATCATGGCATGACACTGCTACATTTTCCCTGACAGAACAGTTTAGATTCCAAACTTAGAAATCCATGAAACTGTAATGAATATATTTTTCTTGAATCCAAATTTTTCTTTTGTATAATTTTTTTTGTGTGTGTGTGTGTGTGTGTGTGTGGGGGGTCCTTTTAGTTGTGTATGTTTTTTGTTGCATTGCTGTTTTTGCAAGGCCCACAGTAAGTGAAACACTAGTATTACAATAGCTTGTATTAGAAAGTTTGAATTAATGCAGAAAGTTTAGTAGCGTTAGGGCTGTTGGGACTGAAAGCGTTAAGGGACCCACACACAGGGGCCGACACTGCTGAGCGATCTGAGCACTGTAAATCGCTCATCAAGATCGCTCAGCCACAATGCTGCACAGCGATAAGTAGGTGGCCAGTGTTCTCCGGTGAGAACATTGGCCCTGCGGGGTGGTTAACTAGATTTATCCAGCATGCTGCATCTTAACCTCCGGATAATAGTGACGAGTGTGGCTGTGCATCGCTATTGCTATGGCCCCTACACACGGAGCAATGTAGGGACATTTTCTAAGCGATCTAGTGGGATCCCAATGGGGATTGGATATAAAAATATATAGTACTCTACAGACAGAATTTGGCTTTTTTGCTAAAAAACTTGTCAATATCTGTATAAATTGTGTGTACTAATGTAATTATTACATAAGAAGAAGTTCTGAAATATTGTGCAGTGTAAGGAATAATGCAAACTGACATATTTACAGTTCCCACACGGTTTACTGATTTCAGATTATTTCCTGTAATTGCTTTACTGAAATCTATTTGCATCAAGTTGGGGCTTATTTTATTTGATCATACTGAGAGTTTATTAACCGTTGGTAAGATCATTGTATCAGATAACTATTAATTTCATTAATTCTGCTACATGCTGGCTGTGTCGTTATAAAACTATCAGGACGTTCCATCAGCAGCACACAACATGATAGCTTTTGAGCTCCTCTCCCTAGGGGCAAATTATTGTACATGAAGGATGCTAACAAGAAACAGTTATTGGTTATTTAACAAATGGTGGATATGACCTCATTAAAGGTTTGCTTCCTGTCAGTGGCCAGTGCTAAGCACAGTCAGTAGCATTTTGAAGTCCATAAGAAATATATATGTTGGTCGAATTCGCAGCCTTGTGAGCCAACCAGAATAACCCCCTAAATTGCAATGCAATTTATCGCATGTAAAAAATGGCAAAATCAACTGCCAAATCGCATGTAAGCTTCCCGGGAAGCTGCCGGGCGGCTCACGTGGGATTTGGATGCGACTTCTACCCTTAGGCCCTTATTCTGATCAGTGCGGCTGGATCCGAATATGCGGCCAGGACCGTGCGTGCGAAACCCCGCCTTCCATACGGATCGCCAACTCCGTCCGTATGCGGTAAGAAGCTGTCCGAACGGACCGCACGTGTATTTTTCACGGAATACGCCTCCTCCATCTCAGGGAACCTCCCCCATCATTCGATGGTCGCAGACCATCGAATGCAGGACCGAGTGGTCCACCAGCTCCCGCAACCTCAGACCACACGGACATTTTTCCGTGCAAAAGCCGGGATCTGGGCGGGCAGCTGACATCCGGCGATGTCATATGTCCGCCCCCTACACGTGCGTCACGGCCGCATTACCATACGTACGCCCAGCGTTTTCATGGGAACGCCCATGAAACGCGGGGCGTATGCATATGGTAATGAGCCCAAATAGCCCTTCACGCCCCTCTCCACCCCCTGTTCGGAGTGTTAACATATCATGCGGGATTTGGCCGTACGCCCCGCTCGCACATGCGCAGAGACGCCTCTGCACATGCGCAGACACAAAACAGCGGCGGGCCGAACGCACGCGGACATTACCGCACCGATCAGAATAAGGGCCTTAGAGAGGTTGCATAGTGTATGGAGGACTTTAGGGTACCTATTTTCATGTAGCATTCACCTGCTTTATAAGGTGCAGCATGTTTTGTCTGCTCGAGTACTCTGGATATACTGTAGTATAGTAAATTCCAGAAGTCACATAAAAAAGTTTTTCCTTAGTAAAGTTTCCAACTTGTGCCTTAAGAAAATAAATCCCATTCATCGCTTTTTCTACATGTTATTTCCCAGGAAAATGATGCTTTTAGTAGCAAAAGGCAATTATATCATCAGTGCGAAACATGTAGTCACTAGTCCCTTAATTACAATATAAAATCATTAAGATTAACTACTGTACTGTAGTAAAGCAACTATACAGTCAGTGTTCACTCTAAGGCACATTATAAAATGTAGCCCTGTGCCTTCAGCACTTATGGTGTCTATAAACTAGTACGATATGGCAATTTTTCACGTGATTTCAGCCCATCAGGCCGATAAATTGTGGAAAAAGTATCTTTTACTTCCGATTGCTCGCAGGACCAGATTGGATCCGGAGATCGCCATGGCTGCCACAAAGATTTGAATTACCTTGAGGCAGTGAATGGCATTGCGTATGAGTTGCCGAGGTATCGCATGTGATACTTCGGCCTTCGTGTATGGTGGCCTTTACTCCTATCTGAGACTGTGGGCAATGGTCTTAATTTGGGTGTACACGGTACATTTATCTAGCACAGTGATGGCTAACCTTGACACTCCAGCTGTTGTTGAACTACACATCCCACCATGCCTTGCTACCGTTTTACTATTTGGCCATACTAAAACTGATGCCGGGCATGCTGGGATGTGTAGTTCAACAACAGCTGGAGTGTCAAGGTTAGCCATCACAGATTATCTGCCAGATCGGTCTGGTTTTAATGAAAATGTGTTAATGACTATTTTCCATTTGATCCCAAACACTGAAAAATGAATAAAAAAGTTGGATACATACATTCAAATTGGATACATCCGTGAATTACAGATTTTGTCCATTTTCCAGTGTTTGGGAGCAAATGGTCCATTGTCATTTGTCCTCATCCAATAACAAATTTTCATTCCAACCAGCCAGATCTTACAGATGATCTGCCAGATATTTGTATAGTGTATGCCAAGCTTTAGCTGCCAAATGACCAAGGTTTACAATAAAAGTCAGTGAGCATGACATGAGATGGGTCGGTCACGCATGACGTGTTTGTATGCCCTCCTCCGCAGCAATGTGCCCTTGGAAATGAATGTAGACACATTGGGTATCCTGTCACACAGAATCTTCACAATTATTTGGAATAGATGTCCGTATTTATCGATTTTGACAACATTGCTTTTGAAGCATTCATCGTGGTCACTATTTTTTGTCCACACACCCTAACAAACCTCCACATGAACATTCTAAAATAAAGTGTAATAGCTATAGACCCCAAAACTGTCCGAACATTTCTGTGGTATCAGTGCTCCCCTAAAATCCCCTCTTGCTATTGGGAAGATTCCTGAAAGCATGGAAACTGAAAAATGAGTTAGAAGCTATATACTTTAACACTCTCCACTTTATGTAACACAGCCTGTAAAATGTCAGGAGCTGATTGTCCGACACTTTGGGGGAGATTCTCTAAGCAAAAAATGTGGTAAAAACCCCGTTATCGGGGTTTTTACCGCATTTTGGGGGCATCGCCAGAAAAATCTGGCGATGCCCCATAGAATCCAATGGGCTTCTACCGCAACCCTCCGCCGCCCCGCGCCGCCCCCCCGCATCGCCCCCTCACCTGTGTCCGGGCAGCACAGAGCTGTGCTGCCCGGACCTGTGACCTCCTCCCTGCACTGATCCTCTTCCGGATGCAGGGAGGAGGAGAGCCCGGTGCAGCAGCAGCAGCGCCGGGTGTGTGAGGGAGGGGGGAGCCGCCGGGACCTGCTGGGACCCGGCGACTCTCACCGCAAAGGACAGCTCTTAACGCAAGAGCTTTCCTTTGCCTTAATTATCGCATATGTTACAACATATGCGATAATTATAAATGTGATGGGCGGCGGAGATTCTTAGAGAATCTCCCCCTTTATCTCTCCAAGCCTTGCTACATTTACCACTATATAAACAGTATATTGCTGCTGAGATTAATAGTAACCATACTTCCCAACTGTCCCAATTACAGCAGGAAAGTCCCACTAATTGTACACTGTACCTAGGGTGTGGTTGGGGGGGGGGGGGTGGGGGGTTCGGGGAGCTGGTGATTACTGCTGCTGTATTCTACATGCACACTGCATCCATGCCCCCACCCCCTTTTCAGACCTCCTTTTTAGACCTCCTGCGCATCCGGTCCCAATTGCACATGAAAGCATAAGGCAGGGGTGGCCAAACCGGTCCTCAAGATCTACCAACGGTCCACGTTTTCCAGATCACCTAGCTGGTGCACAGCTGTAGTCATTACTTACTGTCACATTTTAAAACATGCTGCATTCATTCCTACTATAGATCCAAAGGTTGCCTGGAAAACATGCACCGTTGGTAGATCTTGAGGACAGGTTTGGCCACCCCTGGCATAAGGTCTAAGGGCCAGATTCAGTAAAGCAAAAAAGCATGTAACTTTGTGTCTGGAACACACCATTTCGTAATGCAAGGGGAGCAAATGCAATTATATTGTTTCTGTGCAGAGAAAACACCGGCTGCTTCTGCATGTAACCCACAGATGTTAAATAGCTTTATTTGTACAGTGCATTTTAGATACCCCACCCAAATCTCTCTCTTCACATGTTTACATCTGCCCCACCTGCAGTGCAACATGGTTTTGCCCAGTTGTATGCTTTTTTGCCTTATCAGATCTGAATCAGGCCGCCCTAAAATTACCACTGCCTTAGGAATATTTCCTTCTTTAAACTCTGTTTAGGCTGCAAATACTGGCATTCTGTATACGCAGACAGGACTGTGTATTGTTTTTCTGTGTATAATCATGAGACCGATTGGTTTCAGTTCTGTCTTTTGTGCTTTCTGTTCTCCCTTCTCTGTGGACAGATTTCAATGTTATAATTTCCTGTTTTTGACCAGTTGTCATTGGACACAATTAGTTCTACAAATTTGTAATTATGTGATTTATTTTATCCATTTGGCTATATTACAATGGTGCAATTCATAAGACTTCATCTTCACATCTGCAAAATGGGAAACTATTGGCACATGGCAATGGAGATCTCCTGTAAAGCAAGATAAACATTTCCTCAGATACAGATCAGTAATTACAATTAATTTACAAACATATATTCTTGGCGTTGGTGAGGAAAGGATGTAAAACAGGATGATCTTACAATGTTTTGTTCTTTGGTTAAAAATAGGTACATCTTGTTTTTGGCAGGAAAGTTATAGTAAGAAATAGCTGGAGACATTTAGGGGAAACAACTTCAACCAGTTTTGGTTACTAATTTATCCGTAAAAGGAAATGACATGCAAGTCAATTATACTCGGTGACATGTTGGAGAAAGAATTGCTGTAAATGACTTAACCCAATGTAATATTTTGTGTACAAAGTCGCTAATATATACCGTACATATCTCTGCCTTCCATAGTGAATAACTATAAATGAATAGCCACTAACTAACCGGTATACTAAAACAAACATACAGACACGCATATAACATATAAATCCTGTATTAGGAAAAAAGCAGTCCAACTCTTATAGAACAATGCTCCAAGTCCCAGCCCTTTAACACTCAGATGGGTGAAATGTATGAACTTGTCCTATAATGAGTCCAAGGTTCACAAATAAAAGAAGCAGTAGGTCCGTGTCTGCCGGCAGACTTCTCTCCTCCTGCGATCAATGCATTTTGCCTGCTCTAGAGGCTCCTTCAGGGAAGGACAGAGTCTGCACGCAGACACGCATTGACCCCTGGGAATCGGGATTATCAGTGCTCGATAATCCATTCCTTTATTTGTTAATGTTGGACTAACTAACACTCAGTTAATTAAAGTACTGAGACTTGGAATCCTGTATAAGGCAGTCCAATTTCTAAGAGCAATTTTTTTCTTTGAATGCTGTTGGCGTAAGTCAATATGCACTTTTTAAAATCTAATTGAGGACTGATGGTTGTATTCGAGGCACCTCTCAGACCTTTTGGACATATCTGATGTGCAACCCCCAGTCTTATCCTAAATTGAGAGTCGTCTTGTTCCCGGTGTCTGATGGGGTGGAGCAGGGCTGTCCATAGACCAGATCTAATCTATGCGATGAGAGCGATGCAGCGTCACTAGGAAGATGTTGCCAGCTGCTGCTTTCCATGTCAGCTACAGGCGTCTAGCGTCCGGTCTCCATAGGCAAAGGAAGCACTGTGAATGATGTCACCCATCCAATGCTTAAAGTTCCTCCAAATTCCTGGGTTTAAGTTGCATAGAGATAGCACCAACCCTACACGCCCTATTTAACGCCCTCACAGTATATTTTGGATTAAGAGAAACAGTGGTAAAGCTGCTTATGACACATAAACACACAAGGTTCCTTGAATTCCTATAGCTTCATGGTAGAGATGTGCAGGTTCTGATTTACTCTGATTTCAAAGCAGGATCTTATTGGCTATCCCAAATCACATGACAATTGTTGACAGTTGATTGCCAATAAGATCCTGCTTTGAAATCAGAGCCTGCACATCTCTACTTCATAGAGGATTTTGGAGGATTTTTTTTTCTTTTACTTAATGAATTGTAAACGGATTTCTGATAAAGTAAAACTTATAATTATTTGCTATTCATTTACAGGTATAAGGTGAACTTCAGACCTAGGTATGTAACCTCTTACAAAGTTGTCACGGAGCTGGAGTGGAGGTGCTGCCCGGGATTTAGGGGTACAGATTGTAAGGACGCACCAGTTGACAAGGCAATGCAAATAGCAGTACAGACCCCTCGACCAAGTGGAGAAAAGAATGAAAAAGGTGAGCCTTTCAGTTTGTGTGTCCTCCGTCCCCCCTCATAGATTATTGTTTTGGAAAATCTGTTTTGGATCAAAGCAAAGGCCAGCGATGATGTGTTCTGCCCCATTTGCTAGGAAAACTCAAATCTCCCTTCTGATAAATATAGTCACCCTAATTAGTAAAACCAAGGTGATATTTCCCCCCAGAGTTTCACATTTAGCAGATTTCTCACCATGCTCGAAACAGAAACTTAATATGACTCAAGTATTTGCTACGGAAAGGACATGCCATTATCACACCAGCAGGGCTGCAGATACTTCAACAGGCTCCATTCAAAATTCTCCAGCACTTAAACCTGTAGCAGTTGCTGGAGTCTTTTCTCCTGACATATAAATGTGCTACCCAAAATAAATCTATATATGTTAAAGTGAGTTGGATTTTCACAGGCCCGAGGTTACTGGGTTATGGTGTTAGAATTGCTTCACATTGGCCCCTTTGCTCTCCACACTATTTTCTTCTGCATAGGAATCTTTTTAATTGCAACTATACTGTATCAAGCCAGTTGTAATTGTCAGTTTAATCCACTGCAGCTAGTGAAAGCTATGTAGTATGTATATTAAGCTGGCCATACACTAGTACGATTTGTGCCCTTTTCACACGATTTCGCTGGATCGGGTCAAGACATCGGGTAAAAAGTGTGACATCGTATGTGTTTTGCCTCCAATTCCAACCTGATATGCGTTCCTGTGCGCATCAGATTGGAGCCGGACATCTCAAGTGCTGCTGATTTCTAGGATTCCGTAGCACTTGCTGAGATCGCATGCGATATACTGTATGCAAAAGGACTGCATACGATATATCGCATGTGATCCTGTTAACCAGGAAGGTCCCAGGCAGTTCAAGTGGATTGGCTGCGACTTCTCCCCTTGGAGAAGCCACAGTAATGTATGGGGGCCTTTAGAGATTGGACTTCAACTATGGGATGGACCACACTTGTCCTCAGGTGTGTAGCCTAAACACTGTCTGGTGAGGGGTGCAGGGAATCTGAAAAGCATAAGAGCGGGAATAGAGGTACATATCAGATTACTCAGCATACACATACTAAAAGGATGGGATAGCCACCAGCAGCCAAATCAATATTTGTTTGGCATTATCCTACTACACAACTAAACCAGTGTGGGCACATTAGTCTCAATTCTTGGCATGTTTATAAGTATGGTGAGTGGGTGCTGTGTTTAATGTTATTAGGGAATGGTGTCAAGAGTGGCCTCCTACTCCCATTCCCTATGGGTGTTGGCAAGTGTTTAAGAGCTGTATGCCTTAGATATAACATGCTCATGCTTTGTTGCCTTATGCAAGGACGATGAGGAAACACAAGGCTGCTGGAAAAATCTAAATTTACTAAAGGTGAATTTGAACTTGAATAAAATGTCACACTTAACTATTCTTGCACATACATTTGTACATATAGAATATGAAGATGTTAGATGTAATGTCTTAATGCGCATTCATTATTCTTTCACAACAGAACCAACTGGACACAAACCCCTGGACACCAAAAGAGATTTTCAAGAGTTAAATGAAGCACAGGAAAAAAAGATTCAAACTCTGGAGGAAGAAATGCTTAGACTTACACAGACTGTCATTGACCTGCAAACCTCTTTGTCAGGAGTAAATGAAAATTTAAAGATTGCCGTTCAAGAAGATGCCAGTAAATTTCTAAATGAATGGCTCAACAACCTGGCACCAACAGCCAGTGCTACAGGTGGTAAAACAGAATACTATTTACCAGGATTTTCTAGCAGTGTTGAGAAAGAGGATGGATTAAAAGAGGTCATTACTGAATTAACAAGCGCCCGAGAGGAACTACGGAACAAAACTGATCAAATCGATGATTTGACCAGAAAAATCAATTCATATGAGGAGCGCTTAATTGAATTTGAAGAGCTGTCACGTGGCCCAACTGCGACTATGTCCAGCGTTAATGACCATCAGTTATACTTAGATGATAAATTTGAAGCTCTAAGAAATGAGATGCTGGAGGGGATGGATAGGAAAATGGCCGATCTGAAAAACTCCTGTGATTATAAGTTATTTAATATTCAGCAGCAGTGTGAAGATAACGAAAATTGCTTGGAAGTCAAGGAGTTGGTTCTAGAAAAAGAAAGTGAACTTCTTAAAGAAGTAAATAAGTTGAGGTCTGAAATGCGTCCATCTTCACCAAACAACAGTTCAAGTTGTTGTAAAAATGCTGACTATGATACAAGACTGAAGAACTTGGAACAAAAGGTTGAAAAAATTGCTGAAGCACACAGGGCCCTTAATGTCCGAGTTGACAATGAAGTGCAACGTCTAAACACCCAGAAACCAGATCAGTCTTGGAGCGATAAATATAATGAGTTAGAATTCAGGATCAACGTCACAGAAAAAAATTCAGAGGAGCATTGCTTTTATATTGAGGACACTTTGAGAGGTCTAATCAACAACAGCGTTGAAGATATGAGCAATCTGATTGATTTGAAGATTCAACTGCTGGAGAATAGTCAGAGTCATAAACCTATTTCTCCTGATCCAAGCAGCTCGGTGGCTGACACAGTTCTGCATGACGTAGATGAGCTGAAGGATGCAGTACAAAGACTAGAGAATGAATTGAAATCGGTGTTGCTTGGCAAGGATGGCTATTTAAGCAACACTGAAGGACACCACAATAATTACCAAGTATTGGTAGAGAATCAGTTGGGTAATTCTCTTTTTCTAAAGTCGCTTACTGACACAGTGAATGAAAAATTTGAGTTTCTTCAAAACAAGACATTGGACATGGAAGCATTGCAAATTGAACTAGGCATGGTTAGATTTGATCTTTACAAAATTGAAGATAATGTGGCTCTCATGAATGATAGCTTAAACTCCTTTAAAAAACAGCTAGGAGAGGTTAACTCTACTGTTAGTAATACACAAAAAAGACTTTCAGAAAAAGTGGACAATGTCCAAAAACTATATAACACTACCTCAGATGCTTCTGCAAATGGCAAATGTTGTAACAATCTCCAAGACAAGTTTGACATTCTCAAGCGTGATGTAACCAACGACAAAGGGAAATGCACAGATAATACTCAGGGAATGCAAACAGAGATTTCTAAAGTTGACACCCGAGTTTCTAAGCTGGAAAATGTATGTGGAAAGCTTGACACAATCTCTGGCAGCCTCCAAAGGATTAAAGATGGTCTTAACAAACATGTTACCAGTTTATGGAACTGTATATACACTATCAATGGGACAATAAGGTCACATTCCAATGACATTTATGGCTTGAAGAATTCTGTCCAGGTATTCCAGACTCATATCACCAAAATCACTACTGACCTCCAAGACCTTGCCAAGACTCAGCCTGGAGCAGGTAAGAATTAGCTATGGCAATTACATCATATAAAATTAAATAACTAAAAAAAAAAAAAACCCATTTGTATATTTTAGGAGGAAATTCTACCATATTTAGGGTAATGAATAAAGTGCTCAGCAGCAAAAAAATACTTTCTGAAGAGCATTTTACTATGCCGTACTCGCAGGAATATTTTTGTTGTGCTTTTTTTAATCTTTTTTTTTCTATGATAATAACTTCTGATCGAAATGAGTCAGATGGGAATATATGTGTCCGGTAAGTTGTTTTAAAAACATTCTCAACTAGTGTGCATGCCGAATCCAGACAAGCATCACATTAGTCAAGTGATAACCTAAAGGAACAGCTGCTAATTATTTGCACTTATGTGTACTGAATACAAACTTCCTTCAAAAACAATTATAGGCAGATCTCCATAGCTGCAAAACAAAAAAAAGAAATCCATGGTGCTTGACACAGTATATGCTGGATAAAAAAAGGCTTTATTAGAAATAGGCACAGCTTTGTTCCACAGTGTCAGTGATCACATAAAGGGCCTGATTCAGTCCCGCTCGCTAAGCAGTGGGCGTTCGCTACTTAGCGAGTGGCTTAATGCCACCCGGCCGAACACCTTCCCCCTCCTACCACGAAGCCCCATGGTAACATGTGAGGGATGTACGCGAACAAATCCCCTCGCATAAACTGATTTTTATTTCTGTTGTCGTCCCCCCTAGAAGAGGGGGCGGGCGCTGATGTCATGTGACATCAGCTGTCCACCCAGCATTTTCATGGGGACGCCCATAAAACACTGGGAATTCCCTTGACCGCCCCCTCTCCCTCCCTTACCCATGCGAACACCTCAGTGACTATGACAGTCACCGAAGGCATTCACAGAGGGGGTCTGCACATACGCAAATACATGCATGTGCAGACCCCTCAACATCAGAACAGGGCTAAATTCCAATAATGAAAGTTGGTTTATTAAATAAGCCCCATTAGGTATTCAGCCTTGTACATAACATAACAGTGATACCATATCAAACACCTCTACTGTCCATAACACACGAAATGACACAGAGTTATTGCTACATTGCAATTCTTTAACATTTTCTTTTTTATTCAGTTCAGTGATACAATTCCAATGGAATCTTTTGTTCCCAGAGTGCAGCTGGCTGAAAGCATGAGTTCATAGCAGATGAAGTAGTTGTATAATGTCCAGGCCCTTTCCACCCAAGATTTTTATCCATCTGGGCATAAATATAAAGGGCCATAATACTCCTAGAATTATTTTGTAAGCCATCTTCTGATAACACTTTTGAATGGTTAATTAACAATATAAACCTATCTTTGAAGCTTGGAGCAATACATAAATAGATCTAATAAACTGAAATCGTTTTAATTCATGCAAAAATCTCATATCCAGTTTACTGAATATAATTGATTTTTAATTAGAATGTTTAACTTGCAATCAAACAGATATAAAAAACGGTATATTTTCCTTCCTATTTAGATACGGAACACAAACAAACACCAACGGTTGATGTTCTTATACCTCAACTGCTACCAAGAACTACAGTGAAGCCATCACACCACCAAGAACCTCAGCAACCGATATATCCCAAAGTGCCCCATGTACCTACAGGTCCTAAACAACCCGCACAACCACAAAAACCTCAAGATCCACCCAAACCAGTACCACCTACCTCATCAGGATCTATTGTCATACCACTGATTCCTGGCCGTAATGGATTTATTTTAGAGCATGGTCAAGCTGGACCTCCAGGTAGATTTGTGAAGTTTGGATCAGGAAGACCACAAGGTGTTGATGGGCAGCAAGACATGGAAATGTCAAAAGGCTTTGCGGGGAAACCTGGTAAGTTGATTGTGTTCATTAGGCCTCTAAATAGTCCAAACCTCTGTAAAGTTAAGTAGGTAGGTTAACTTTTAAGTTCTCCTTAATAATAGGTAAACCAGGACAAGAGCTGTGTTTTTAAATGTAAATTAATAGATGATCAGAACAACTATGTGCAGTATGTAGCACTGATGACTCTGGATATGTAAGCCTTTGTTCTCAGACCCAGCTGTCCCGTTCGCACTAAGCAGTACGGGTATGGGACGCGCCCATGGGAGCACCCAGCGTTTCATGGGCGTTCCCATAAAAAGGGCTAATTCTGGTTCAGTCGCACCGAAATCGGCCCCTGCCCCTATGTTCGGGATTTGCATATGCGCATTTCTGCTCAGGCACAAGCCCTGACTTTGAATGGCGGCGACGACTGCACTGTCGCTGGGCCATTCGCACGGAGCGGTGCACGTGTGCGGGGTTGTGTGTTGTGGTGGCGGCCTTAGGTGTTGCCCATGGCCGCAAATATAAGTCAGTCTCCACTGACTTATTCATATTCAATGGTCAGGACCATCAAATGATTTCCCCAGCTGCGGGCACATGAGATGGGATGTATCTTCGTGACTCTTCCTCTCACATGGTTGCGAATGTAAACGTTGATGGGGGGGGGGGGGGCGGTCGTGCATTAGCTGGGCGGAGTTACAATGACTCGGTAAGCTGAGAGATTCGCAGCTTACCGAGTCAATCAGAATCATCCCTTAAGTGTACTGGTGTGCCAGACTAATTGGGGAGAGTGCAAGTGAGTCAGAGGAGAAGTAGCCCATGGCAAGCAATCAGCTGCTCTGTATAATTTTATATTATGTCAATTATAGATGTTACTTCAGTGCTGATTGGTTGCCATGGGCCACTTCTCATCTGGTTCATGTCTCCTCCCTTATCACTGCTTAATAAATCTACCCCGAGGAAGGAATGTCCAGGACACACTGGATAAAATGCTGAACTGTATGGCTGGCACAACATAGGATCACCATGAGTCAAGAGGTCACCAGGAGAAGTAGCTGAAGGAAACTGTGGCTTAGTGGTAGAACATGCATTTCTTTCCTGTCCTTGGTTTCAGTATTTCTATCCGGAGGCTTTGTCAAATACTGGACACAGTATTTGACAGTATACAGCGAACAAGCAGTTTGCCGTGGCTGCACATGCACATAATGGTATATGCATATGCGCAGTCGCTCACCACGCAGGGGAGCGTGTCTATTAGAATAAGGTCATATATGTAATAAATTTTATTACACACAAGCGCACCTATTCTTATGCCACTACCAGCAAAACATATGGAGCTGTTCCCACATTAGCGTGGAACACAATCTGCAGTCCCAGTGGGCATGCATATGGCCCCCGGTACACATGTGTGAGGTCGTCCTGCCATAAAATCCTGCTACTTCTTTTAATCGCTGGCTGTTCTTAAGGTGATTGACCGGAAGCCGGCATTTGGGGGTGGTCACCGGCTGTTTTCTGGGATTGTCTTGGAAAACACAGGCATGCCCAGGCATCCGAAGGGAAGTCGTGTGACGTCCACTCCAGCCCCGAACAGCCTGACACGAGTACGTCCTGGGCTACGCACAGACTATATGATGACGAGCAGCTTGCAAATGGATTTGCAGCTATTCGCAGGCGTGGGATCGTTTTGCAAGATTTCACAGTGGCGGGTCGGCGTATACCTGATCGCAAGGCTCCGAAAATGAGATTAGGTCTGAATCAGGCCCAATATCTCATGCAGCACTATTGCTTATGCCACTTGCATTTTTTCTCTTGCTAGATATTTATTTTGTGTACTTTATTGCAAAGGGCCTATTAGTAATGACATGAATAGCTTTCAGGCAGAGTTGTCAACTCGTGGATCTCTAATTGAAGCTCAGATACCATGAGAGAGACATGTGTTTCTGACTCCTGACTTCTGTTTATTGCTCCAACACTAGAAGACTCTATTTATACAAGTACATTTGCAAAATAGAGAACACAGGACTGTTTCAGCCTTGTGGAGCAGCTTCAGTAAATAATTCTTATTCGGAATGTAAAAGATTTTGCGTTTGTTATACTGTAGTGAAGAGGACTTGCTGTTCTTTTCTATAGTACATAGTGTACTATAGTACATATTCTACTCTACATAGCGTGCACAAGATTACATGATCCTTTCATGTAACCTTTTAAAAAAAAAACTTTTAAAAAAAAGTGTTTCTGTTTTTATCTTCTCAGGGTATCCAAAGCCAGCGACAGATACCAAAGGTAATCATTTTCAAGATTATAAGTTTGTGTGTCTGTGTGGCATTTTTCAAGGTGGCCACACTTTAGGCAGGCACAGATATTGCCACAATATATGATTTTCCCCATCATCGCTGTCCATACACGCTGGGCAAAATTGCCCAGTGTGTATGGACCTTTAGATTTGGGTGAGTTGTTTTGTTTCTGTGCAGGGCAAATACTGGCTGCTTTAATTTTACACTGCAATTTAGATTTCAGTTTCACCCCACCCCACCCAAATCTAACTCTCTCTGCTCATGTTACATCTGCCCCACCTGCAGTGCAGAATGGTTTTGTCCATTTTGAGAACAAATTTGTCCTGCGAATCAGGTCTGAATTAGGCCCAATGTCCTAATGCTTGACTGCTGGTAGTTTCCAAAAATACAGGGTTTTTGGGCCAGGGTTAATTCTATCGCTGAACATCCCTTAGATGCTCAAAAAAGGGAGTTTGAGAACCCTAACCATGGCTTTAGACCGATTTAGTTGATTTGCGCTGCTAAAGCCAGTACTAATGGGAAGGAGGTGGGGCAGACATTGTATTGGTCAGGTGAGCACAAGTTAGTATTACTTCATCTATTTGAGTGCCCACAATTCAATTGAATTTCTGTCATTTGACTAATTTCATATTTATAGAACATTACTAACAGACATCCTTGTATTGGAGATGCAGGTGTCAGGTAGTAAAAGTAGGATACATATGATTGGTGGGAGAATATTTCTAAGAAGACCGCATTAACTGTGAATGTTTTCTTTTATTTTTCAGATCACATAACTATTACTGCTTTTTCAGAATCCAAAGGTAATAATTATTATCAGTATAATGAATATGATAAGTTAAACCAGGATCCACACATTACCATAAAGCTATGTAGGTACTGAGTGATATGCTGTCCAGCCGGGCTCATCAGACCGGTATATCACCTGAATTGCCATTTGTACTAGCTAAGTGCACGCTCCCACGGTCACATGGGATGGTGTGAGGTTTGATGTGCTGCACATAAATACAATATTGCTATCGACACCAGGCATGCTAATGAAGGGTGGGATAGTGACCGCTCCATCCTTTATTAACATCGCTCCAGTGAGTACGAGCAATCCAGGCTAATCCTGGCTCTGATGTCACAACTAATGCCCATCACTCCAGTGTATACCCCGCATAAGAGTAGAAAGTGGGATCTTTAGGTCACTGCAATTCTTTAGGTACCATAATTAGTTCTTGTCTTGAGGCTGTTTGATGCCACAATGGGGGAAGGAACGGTTTTTGCTTTAGAGCAGTGCGTATTAAGTATCTTTATGGAGGATATACTTTTTGGGGCGTATTCAAATGTTTTATAGTGCCTGATCTCCCATCTAAAGTGGCAGGAGATCATGGGGTGATATTCAAATGGTGAATTTTATCATGCATTTGATGCCCAGTGAGGTGGGGTTTAGGCGCACAAAGTGCCTAAACTCGACCAAACTAATGGACGAGAAAAGTCCTTTTTGGGAGCCCAATCAGGTGAACTTTGTATTCTTTAGCTCCCTACCCCCAGCATTGGCTAGCTGAAAAGGTGTGTGCTCGCCCGTCACCATAAACACTTGAATACCAGCGTCAGGCGTGCATGGGTGTCGGGACAAGCATCCAACAACTGTGTTCCACCCTTGGCTTTTGGTTTCCCATGCAAAATACGTTAATTTAGTGTAGGCGGATAGAAAGAGCTGTGTGGATACCTATCATCCCGTGGGCCCTAGTTGGACTTGCTTTAGCTGAATTGAGGGGCCTCTGATATAAAGTAAGTATGTTGCCTCCTTCCCTATTCCTCTCTATGCTGAAATCTACTGTAAGATCAGCAGCAATATTCCATAATCCTAATAGGTCTTACCTGCTCCTCTGCCACAAGTATGTCCCAATACCGGTGTATGCTAAATGTTCATATTGTGCAGGAGATTACACCTTTGTTGTATAATAGGCATGTCATTCAGTGCCTCTACAGCTGTTGCTGAATTGTGTGTTAGGTCAGTAGTTTACACTTCTGGCTGGAATGCCATGATGGTGCAATACCAATAATAGCCATCAATACTGAGGTTAGGAAGCAGATTCCCTTTAAAGTATTACAAGCTACTTAAGCAATCTTTGTACTGTGTGTTAATGATTCCCTTGTCTTTCCTTTCCCCATAGGAGCTACTGCTACAACTGCTCAAATATCATTTTCTGCTGGATTTAGTGAACAACCAAATACTTTTGAAGTTGGACTCGTTCCCTTTAGTAATGTCTTGGTTAATGATGGCGAGCATTATAACCCTATTACAGGTAACGTGCAAGTACTTGTCTGTGAGCAGTCATTGACTTTCTTCTGACTTGTCATTTATTGTTCTGATTATTGTCTGCTGACTGCTGCGGGCTGTGCTCCTGTATGGTATATGGTGCTGTAAAACTACTAAGACATAAATGTATGCAAGTAACTATTCTTACCTTTGGCCCTGCCTCTAATGGGACTCTTCTTATGGTCTTTACATCTATCACAGAGCACAGAGTGTAACATCAGAGGCCTACAGTATGCAGGGAATCACGGTGGAGCATTTTGGGGGTCAATCTGATTCACTCGGAAAGGCACAATCACTCTCTAATGGACAAATGCATATGCACTGCAGGTGGGGCTGATGTAACATGTGCAGAGAGAGTTAGATTTGGGTAGGGGGTGTACTTCAAACTTATATCTATACTGCAGTGTCAAAATAAAGCAGCCAGTACTTACCCTGCACAGAACCAATTTGTCATTTGTTTTAACTGGTTGGCATATTACAATGTAATTACTATTTGCATTGCGTGTGTATGTGTGTGTGTGTGTGTGTATATATATATATATATATATATATATATATATATATATATATATATATTGTGTGTGTGTGTGTGTATGTATATGTATGCTGCTTATGATAGCATGTCACCTGTGTAATACACGTTTCATTTCATTTCATTTCCATCTAATAATATTTTAAATTACCATTTTATTCTCTAAATTAACAATTACATAACATATTAATTTATTGCTTTTGACAATCCAGATGTTTATTTTATTTATCACTTTTTATGCTGAAAGCTGTTCATAATTATTGCCATTACAGATATTTATTTGTACAATAAATGTCTTTTGCACAAAATACAGTAACATCCACAAAGATCTGATCTCTAGACAAAGCTTTTGAATATACTTAGATTTAATGCTACTATAATACATTTTATTAGGCCAAACTCTAGTTAAAATAAATTACAATCTTCCCTTCTGGCACAGTCCTACGTCTGTCCGAATGTGGTCATAATTATAGTTCCCAAAGTAAGTCATAGTACCAAAGGCGTACATGTGGCCTTCAGTGCCACTTTTAATGGAACCACATGTCTGTAATGACAACAGCATGTGAAAGGCCAGTGGTTAGACATCACAAATTATCTTGGCCATAAATGACACTGAGGTTCACTTTTGTAGGCTGGTTTGCCTTTGTATGCTTTATGCTGGCATGTATTCAGTCTGTTTGTGTATGATGGTTCCTAAAGAGAAACATATTAGCAGAAGTAAGTTTTCCTGGCATATGTCAGTGTTGGAGAGCATGGGCCAGATACTCTAAGCTTCAAAAGTGATAAAATGGAGAGTGATAAACAGCCAGCCAATCAGCTCCTGTTTGACATTTTTCAAACACTGTCTGTGACATGGGAGGTAGGAGCTGATTGGGTGGCTGTTAATCACTCTCCATTTTATCACTTTTGAAGCTTAGAGAATCTAGCCCCATATGAGATCTTCTGTGGATCATGAAAGCTGTAGCATAGCTCACTCACTAGCTGTCCCCAGTGTAACTACTGAGACCCATAAATGGAAGTGTGTTCCTGTGGAGCCAGGAGACGAAAAAACCCAAAATGTAAAAGCAAGTCATTATTACCTCATCTGTGAGAACTGGGAGTTTACCATGTTGGAACATTTAACAAGACGTTTCAGCATGAGTCATTGATTATTCCAATGCATTCCATCTGACTGTGTCTATATACAGTATGTACTGTATCGCTTGTTTTATCTTTTATTCACTTATTATGCAGAATACATGACTTTGACCCTTCATTAATGGCAACAACTTTAACGTATAGTCGCACCTCAACCACATGCATAAATGGGTACTGTGTACTAGGCTTAGGATTAGTATTTATAAGTTGGTATAAAGTCATCTGTATCGGTCCTCGTCTTTAGTCGCAAAGTGCACAGTATACCAAATGCAGCTGGTTTGTACATTGTAATACGCATAAAAATAAATGGAAACGCTCTTAGGCTTAACCTCACAATTATTAAAATTATGATTATTTTTGTTACTCTTAATTAGGAACAACAATTTAGCAGTAATAGGGCCTACGCACATGCCGATATTAAGGCATTTTCTAAGCGAATTTGCTTAGTTTGGCAAAGTCGCTTAGAAAATGCCCCTACATCTGTCTGTGTGTGTGTGTGTAGGGGCACCGTGCATCCCCGTCGCTGGCCGAGATTGATGTCCGTGTCCATCAATCTCCACCAGAGAACACTGGCGCTGTCAGCTTGCTCAGCAAACAGTGCTGACAGCTCGCTCTGTGTGTGGGCTGTCAGGGCTATGTGCTGAGCGACAGTGCTGCAGCAGAGGCTGACAGCATAGCTAGGAAGCCCTACACACATTGTTATGTGTGTAGGGCCCATAAGTGGCGAAAATAATTAATATTATATAATATTTATAGTATCTTTATAATCACAAGGTTGTGTGTTTTTAATACGTTTTTTGAATGATTTGTTTTTGATTATGGTTATGTCAATCTTTACACGAGAGAATGTGAATTTATGAAGTACATCGTATTATCTAGATTGTAGCGTACTCCGTCTTAGAGGACTATCTGTGCTTTCCATCGTCATTACTCATATTGCTACATTTTCATTCTGTTGGGACTTGGATATATTCTGATTAGGAGCAGCAATTAGTTCACATACCTTATTAATAATTATTTTATTGTTATTGCACATAGTTATTTTTCCGTATCCTATTCTTTATCATTTGAGGACAGATGTATGTGGCACAGGGGCATAAGTTCATACCAGGAGCCCAAATGTGAGATAATAGGTGTCCCCTTGCATTTACTACCAACACCCTCATTCCAGCAGCACTCTGACCACCCTTTGAGTGCCAACGTTGCTGTGTGAGATCCTCAAAATATCTGTTAAAAATGCCAGTTCCACTCACAGCAACTGTTCTTTTATTATTTTTTTGGTGCAATATTTAACTAAACTTTGGTTAATAGACTTGGCTGTATTTGTATTTATTTGTACTAAAAGAACAGTTGCTGTGAGTGGTGCTGGAATTTTTGTCGGATATTTTTAGGATCTCTCACAGCAGCTAATATATTCTATGGCCCTTATTCTGGTTCACTCGCAAAGGCAAATTCCTTCTCAAATGGACAAAACCATGTGCACTGCAGGGGGGCACATGTAAGATGCAGTGCACATGGTGCAGATAGAGTTAGATTTGGGTGGGGTTTTACTTCAAAATGAGATCTATATAGTGTTCATTCTAGCACCCGCTATCTTTGAAAACCCACGCAGCTCCTCTTCCCTGCCTGGGGTGTCGCTATCTGCTATAGTGCTGCTAGCACAGAAACAAAATAACTCACCCAAATCTAATTCTCTGCACAAGTTACATCTGCCCCACCTGCAGTGCACATGGTTTTGTCCATTCGAAAAGAAATTTGCCTTTGCAAATAAGCCAGAATAAGGGCCTATGCCCACTGGGATGGTACAGTATAAACAAGTTGGTTTAAAAAAAAAAAAAGTCAGTTGTCAGGATATTGAGTGTGTTGGCATGTCTATCTTTTGTCAATGTCTTACTAATGCATGACTAGCCTTTGTTAATGTCTATCTTGTGCATGTCTAACTTTTGGTGTCGATCTATTGACTGTCTGACAACAGATCTGGAACCCGTCAAATTCTATAATTTTTATTATTTATGTGCTATGCATTTTTACATTTTAATATGTTAGTGTACTTTCTTTGGCAGTGTGTGAGAATTCTTATATATTGCCATGTAAAGGAAAAATCCAGAGTCCTTCTACGCTTCAGTAGCTGCAGTCCCGTACTCTTCATTTAACACTGCGCTTTTATTTCTTTATACATTGCAGTTTTTTTTCCTAAAAGATTGTTCTACTCTCTACTTAAATGTTTTATGCAACAATCTTGGATTCATTTTTGTTATATGGGACACATGAAAAGCATTCCACTACTGAACCCCCTACACTTCACTAAATTCCTGCTGACTTCCATACTCACTTATGGACTATATAAAATAAATTTCATAGGGAAAGCATCTGTAAACTCTTTGCAAGCTCTCTTTGAAGGCTATGAGTTTGTGAATCATCTTTTAAAAGCTTACATTATAGCTGTGTATGAGCAAACCTATTCCTTCCCTAACCTAAAAGCTGTGTAACTAGTCATTTCTGTCTTCATGATACAAATGAATTACTAATTTAAAATTAAAAGTTTCCTTGTACTGAAACAAAATCAGAAGCAACAAATCCCCAATTTCCCCCTCATCACCAGCAATCTACAGTTTAGCTGGTTACACAATGTCTTTAACGATTTCCCTTGAACTCCCTGGAAGTCTCGGACAAATGGTATCTGTGAACGAAACTGTGAAAAATAACCAGTGGCCACATCCAGGAGTATGCTGCTGTTCATCATATACAAAACTTCCTGCATCCTCAAAACATCAGTAGAAGTGATATATGACCAGTGATAATGCGCATAGTACAGACTATCAGATTTAATTTAATGGCATTCACATCAAGTAGGGATGAAGGGTTTAGAAAGTACAGCCATTTAATACTGTAAGTACACCCCTCTTTTTCAAGGGACCAAGAGTTATACCCCTTTTACACAAGAGCCTTGACCTGGGTTATTACCACTGCACTCCAGGCTAGGGCTTGGTGTAAATGGGATAAAAAAAGTGGATCCTGTTCCCCGGGTGTCCGACCCTGCAAATGAACAGGGTCGGGCATGGGGCATACCGAGAGTCAGGGGCCGTGTAAATGGGTAACACGGATCATTCAACCCGGGGCCCTATTTCCACCAATAAGGGAGCCCATACCTCCGGACCGCAGCATCCTGTGGTCAGTCCATAGGTTGTGCTGGGACCGCGTACTGTCTGCTGTACTATGCAGACAGTGAATGGATGCCTTCAGATCCATTCCCCATCCCGGATGGAGGCTGGGGGAAGCTTGGAGATGATGTCATCTTTAAGCACCAGCTCTGGGCCCGCCTTCGCTGGTTTAGCCTGCCTGCCATAACGTTGGGAGACAAGTCCAAAAACCCGGGTGGGACCCAGCAGTGTCAAGGTGGTATAATTGGAGAATTGGATCAAAAGCTGTTTCATGGACAGGTGTAGACTATTCCGTTGGAATTGATTCCAAGCATTTACTTTGAGAGCTACTGTATTGCTGTGAACGTACAACATGCAAAGGAGCTCTCAATGCAAGTGAAAGATGCCATCCTTAGGCTTCAAACACTAAACAAATCCAAATTGTAAAATCAACCATTCGATATATTCTGAGAAAAAAAGGAACACAGGAGGTGAGGATATTATTATCCCAGCCTACCATAAAGAGAAGACTTCATGAAAGCAAATACAGAGGGTTCAGCACAAGGTGCAAACCATTCAGAAGCCTCAAAAAATTCCAAATTAGACATTATCAAAGAAAAACAAAAAACTTGTTTTGGTCAGCTAAAAGAAGTTCAATCTGCACCAAGATTATGGGCAGAAAAAAATATGGAGAAGGCTTGGAATGGGTCATGATCCGAAGCATGACACATTTCCTGTAAAACATGGTGGAGGCAGTGTGGTGGCCTGGGTATGCGTGGCTTCCAATGGAACTGGGTCACTAGTGTTTATTGATGAAGTCGAATTCTGCATACAGTAGTTGATTGGACGGTTCTTTGTGATAGAGATGGACAATGACCCAATACATACCATGAAAGCAACCCAGGAGTTTAAGACAAAGAAATGGAAACTTGGCCGAGCCAAGTGTCTGACATTAACCCGATCAAGCATGCATTTAATTTGCTGAAAACAATACTAAAGGCAGAAGACCCACAATATTTTTGTTGAACCCTTGTGTTAAAGCTCAAAGTCTGCACCAATTCAGTCTTGGGGTCTTCATCATCCTTTGATGTCCAAAGGAGTAGGTAAATTTCACTCACTTTTGTAGAAATTTAGTTATAGACCAATTCACACATGTAACACATGGGCTATCACCTGTTACAGTTCTCCTCCGATTATTTCCACAGTTCCCATACTTCAGTTAAATTAAGCCATTCAGTAAGTCAGGTTTCAAAAATAATTTTTTGAACTTGTAGCATTACTGTATGCCCCCGAAAGCATTCACAAGCTGCAGTTTACACCGTTTCTTCTGCAGCATAGGGATTTTTTTTTTATCCTTCCCAGTTATGGCCTCCTTGTCTGTCCTCCTCCCTCATTCCCTTCACGGCACTGCAGCCATATATATTCCCAGACTCTCCACTACCTCCAGCTTACCTTGTCTACTTCAGTCCCTACTCTTATCCAGGCTCCATGGTGTTTGCAGTTCCTTTGTCTATCCTGCCTGCGGCTCCTCTCTACTTCACTCCAGGATCCACACAACACTAGCAACCACTGGTGCCTACAACGGGGGAGAGGGTGGGAGTGTAGAGTGAGCGGAAATGATAATTTCTTTAATTACATCACAGGTTCATACCAAAATGATAATATGACATTTGTATCACAATTAATAGACATCTTTGCATTGTGTTTCTTAAAAAAATAAACAACCAAGTTAAAACTCTATTTGATTTGTTGCAAAGCAAAGTGCAGTTCCTTTGGAATGACTAGTATTATCCTCTGTATCTGTTTTTCTTGTGATCTGTAACTGTTATAAGTGAAATACATTATATTAATGTATTGCTTCATAATGATCTTTCTAGTGGGTATATGCTATCTTTCCTAACTCATTAATTAAAAATCATCTTTATGTTCTTTGTTCTAGGTATCTTTACTGCTCCCATTGAAGGACGTTACATGATCACAGCAGTCCTAACACCAGAGCAGGAGTATTATGTGGAAGCGGTCTTGTCTGTATCCAATTTCAGCGTGGCACGGTTGGATACATCTGGATACAGAAGAGAGCTCCTGGAGTACCACAAGCCAAGTTCCAGAAGGCCTATTTGCGGCGGGGTGGGAACATTCAATCTCATTCTGCCATTGAAAGCTGGTGATGAAGTCAGCATTGTCCTGACAGGTGGCAAACTTGCCAATTCAGACTCTGATGAAATGTACTCCACATTTAGTGGGGTCCTATTATATCCATATTCCTCCCTTAGCTAACTGAGAGACATTCTCAAAAGACATTGAATGCAAAATAATTTGAAGTGCTAATATAATTTACAAATGTGTACTTTGTAAGTTAATGTATAATATATGCTGTACTTCCTGATAGCCACAAGGTAAGTGCTCTTTTTTTGCTATTACATCATACTGTTCTTTTATATTGCAGCTTTGTGCACTGCTTTTCATACAAAATTGTATTCTTTATCATGTGAAAATGTTCCTCTGCATATGTCAGAATTTTGTACTGTCCTGCTGTGGTCCAGAAACTCACTCACGGTCTTATAGTAATAAAGCGGTAACACTGAAGCAGTGTTATACTTCATTATTATAAAACTTATGCTGCTTTCACATCGCAAAATTAAGGTTTGCATCGGGACTTTGAAACGAGTCAGTCCCGGTGCGAACCTGCATTTTGGGAGGTTGACATCCCCACAGCAAACAAGCATTAATGCCGGTTCGCTGATGTCATCCAGGGGCATGTGGGGAGTCGGCGCGTCATCGGGGGTGGGGGAGAAGGCAGCGCTTAGAGCTGGAGCTGCCTCCTCCATAGTGTGAACGGAACACTGGTCACTCGACCCGTTTAACCTGTTCACACCACCAAGCAACACGGCAACGAACTGGTAAGTCTGCTTTCTTACCGATTTTTATTGCCGTGTTGCTACCCGTTTTCGGAACAAGGTAACCCCTTTCACATCGCAATAATTACCGGGTCAATCGGCTTGTACCTGGTAATTAGTTGCGATGTGAAAGGGGTATAAGTGCTGCCTGTCTGCTCTCTGCTACATTTAACATACACACAGTAGGCATTATGCCAATCTAGTATCTAGTATTTAACATTTTACAAGCAACCTTATCGTAATTAAAGAGAAGGTCATAGCCAAATAGGTTTTTATCAATTTGTTTTTATTTAATTGTGGTACTCATTTTCTACAAAATTTTATGTTTTTAAGCAAATAAGTCATGTAGAAAATGATATATAGGGGTTATATTGTTATATTTCAGTGCCTTTAAAAAATTTCCCCAAAAGTGCCTACTCCTTGATAATGGCTCCCATGTGTCGCTGGCGCTATGTAATGCTGCTCTTGTAAGATTTTAAACTGATATCACACCGGATCACATACTCCTTTATAAAGGCCCTTTCTATTCTGTAAATATGGTCACGTAATGCTCCTTATACAGCCAGCTAGGCTGCCGGTACACGAGCTCTGATTGGCTCACCAGCTGGTGCTGCATTTTAATTTGTCGCCGGCGTCCTGCATTGAAGAAACCTGTGCTTCGGGACCTGCAGCAGGAGTCGGGCATAAGTGAAGGGAGGGAGGGGAGATGGAGAGGGTGAGGGGCCCGTACTGGAAATCAGTCCCTGGCCCCAAAATTCCTAGCGGCAGCCCTGGCAGGCAGTTATTCAGATCTCCACCACTTTTATAAAATCACAGCGGGAAAATGAAGTTATCTATGCAAATACAAATGGTTACATGTGTCACTGGGGAAAACAAACCAGGATCATATTATGATGGTCCGTCTGTCTGTGACGCAGGTGGTTGAGTTGCCTGCGAACTAAGTAGCTTATTTATGGAAGAAGAAGCCATTTTGAAGATCTTTGTAAACTCTAACCACTATGTTATGTGATTCTCAATTTGTCATTAATGTAAATTGAATTAACATTTGTGACAGTTATTTATGATATGATTGTATTGTTCAATACACACTTATTCACACACTTTCAGTTCCCAAACAAGAGACCACTCTAATTATATATATATATATATATATATAGTTATCTTTACTGTATACTGAGGTCAAACATTACTGTAATACGGGGAGTCATTTTATACTGTACATGGTCTTAATAGTTTTTAAAGCTTACTCTTACTTTACAAGAGGTTGGGAATTTGGCTTTGAAAATTAATGAAATCATTTGTTGTTTTTTTTAAGGTTGTGAATTATGTTAATAAATTATGAAAATAATTTGGAAATCTTAAATATGTTGTGAAATTTGTTTTTAGTTTTCCAGCCTACATCTGAGTAATCTGAACAACATATTAATAACAACCAATCAGGCCATTAAATCGGACCAAATGGGCTGTCCCCAACATACTGTCGGGTCCGATGCGCGGTCCCGTGCACATCGGACCTGAGTCGGGTGGTTAGACCTGCTGGACGTCTGACTTTGGACCTTCCTCCTGGCGGAGAGAAGGGCGGGAAGCAGGGTCGCATGCGATCCATCACATCAAATTGTGACAGATCGCATGTGTGACTGCCACCCGGGAAGGCTTGCAGGGTATAGGGTGTCCGTACACTGCTGCAAGACATCACAGCAGTGTATGGGAACCTTTACAGTAGGTGCTAGAAACCATTCCATTTCCCTGAGCTGTGAAGAATCATTAAAGGACATCAGGGCTCACCAGAACTCACGGATTTGTTATCAGAATCACAGGAATGTAAGAAGCTATATAATGGGTGGTATTCAATTCCGGTTCACGACTGTTGGGTCGCCCCGACATTCGTGACCCGTCCCGTCCTCGGCCCACTCAACTACATATCGGCAGGCGGGATTCAATGTCCCGAGTGCAGAAAAGGGGGCTTGGCTGCGAGAAACAACTGTGGATCATCGAGATCTGGCCATGAACTCTACAATCCACAGCCGTTCTCTGCAAAACTAGCCCAAGATGCCTGTTCAATGCTGTTGGGAAAGACAGCATTGGTTAGGCGCCCACCGCTATTTCTCCCGTCGTAAATAGCGACGGTCGATTTAAATACCCCCAATGTCTGTAAGTAGATCCAAAAATCATACCCAAAGGAGCCACCTCCAATCAGACCTCTGTTTGTCTGCTGACTCTGCACAAGGAAGAGAGAAACACACTATGCCTGCTGCAGGTTTAGTAGTCCTGGGGAGGAATGCTTAAATATATGCATCTACTAATTAATAAAGTATGCGTCTATAGGGCAACTACAACTGAACAGGTTGTTGCCAACTTCATTCAAGTACTGTACATATGTGAAGGTGGTGTCTTAGAAGCTCCACAGCCGTGACACCTATATAGTACAAAAAGGGTGTATTCTTCATATGCATCTTTCATTTTGTGATTGGCAGACTTCGTGGCACCCTCCAGATACTGGTGACCTAGGCATATATGTATCTGTGTGTGTGTTTGTATAATGACCCCTGGCGGGGTTGTGTTGCCTGATGCAGCCGAAAGAAAATGACTAATATACAGGTTTGTGAGGAACGGCACTCGCAGGGCTTATCAGCAAAATTAATAAATGTCTGATCGACATTTTGGTTTATTTAAACTGATTTCAAGATGCCAACAAGGGGCATAAACAAACAAACATATATACCTGTGCAGGGAATTGCCCACCGGGTCCGTTGCCGGCGTCTTCCAGGACCGCCCATGGTCAGGCGCCGGCGCTGACGTCACGTGTGTTCAACGAGCGCACTCCCGCACTTCCCGGAGAGTGGAGGGCGGGTGTTCATCACCTAGCAACCACCTGGCAACCATAAACAAAAGTGTATGAAGTAAAACAAAACAGTGTTACATACAACACAGCCGGGCATACAGGACATAACATCACTCACTAATATGCAAAGCAAAATAAATGCAAATGGTTATTACATATGAGCATAACATTCACAATCTGAAGTATTAGGTGAGAGCAACGAGAATCCACAGCAGTGCAGCTTATGAAATTAATATCAAAGGAAGGGGGTACTCATTTTACAGGAAACATCTTAGGTAAATATTTTCATTAAGACATTAAGATATATATATAAAATATAGCTATATAGCAAACACCGGAGACGACACTCAGCTAAATAAATCAGTCAGATGTGGTAGCTATATGGATCAACGTTTCGAAGCACATTTATTAAGGCTTCTTCAGGACACACAGTGTGTACTGAAGAAGAAGCCTTAATAAACATGCTTTGAAGCGTTGATCCATATAGCTACCGCATCTGACTGATTTATTTTGCTGAGTGCCACCTCCGGTGTTTGCTGTTGTTGGACTCCAGGCCTGGAGTACCTAGGAGGGCACCAGAAGAGTTGATTGTGGCTGAGGAGTACTATCTTTATTACATCAGCATATCCAAACAGTGGTCACATTTCATCCACGACATTTCATCCACGAATGGTCTTTATCAAGACAGCACAGCTTGGGTCACAGAAACATTTATGGGCACATCTCACACTCGCATGTAAGCATACACGTGAGCATTGATATTCTGTCTGTTACACAAGGTAAACCTATAGACCAGTGGTCTCCAACCTTTTTTGGAGTGTGGCTACTCGCGGCAAAATAAAAGAGCTACTAACATTAAAAAAAAAACAGTGCCTAATAAACAAATAATGCCCTTTACACATTATGCCACACACTGTAATACCCCTGACACATTATTTATGCCACATACTGTAATGCATGCGCGTGCCATAAAATGAGTGTAGCCACATGGGGTGCTTGTAATGAAAATGGGGGTGTGATACACATATGACCCCAATAGTGCAGTCAGTGATGCCCATTATACATATGCCCCACACCTTGATGCTCATTATACATATATGCCCCACACATGATGCCCATTATACATATGCCCCACACTGTGATGCCCCATTATACATATGCCCCACACTGTGATGCTCCATTATACATATGCCCCACACCGTGATGCTCCATTATACATATGCCACGCACCATGATGCTCCATTATACATATGCCCCACACCTTGATGCTCATTATACATATGCCCCACACATGATGCCCATTATACATATGCCACACACATGATGCCCATTATATATATGCCCCACACCATGATGCTCATTATACATATCCCCCACACATGATGCCCATTATACATATGCCCCACACATGATGCTCATTATACATATGCCACACATATGATGCCCATTATACATATGTCCCACACCGTGATGCTCCATTATACATATGCCACACACATGATGCTCATTATACATATGCCCCACACCGTGATACTCCTGTCACGACCACCATGGCTGCTACCCGGTTCCCCTGTGCTGTGCCTAGCCCTAAGACCTTTATCAGCGTGTCTCCTGCCCTAGCGCTCACCTCCGCTGCTGTGCTCCATGCTGGTGGTGTGCATGCTCTTGCGCTGTCACCGTCAGGTGACAGTGGTGGTGTGTATTCCGGTGCCATGCGGGGTCCGGGTGGCGTGAGACATGAGCTGCCATGATGGGTCTGTGTCTGGTCAGGCCTCTGGCTTGAAACGCCGGCAGCAGCGCATCCGCGCACAATCACCGCTGGCTGGTTTCTGTCGCCTCCTCTGGCAGCGGCCATCTTTTGGGATCCAACTACCTATACTGCGCGGCTCCACTCAGTGCTGTCAAACAGCAACCAATCAGCGCGCAGCTCACCCTTCAAATACTGACTTGCCGGGCAAGACCGGCAGTCAGTACAATGATGTCGATCCACACACATCATTGAGCTCTCCTGGCTGTTTGTAGCATTCACTACAGTTCCTGCGCCTCCGGTGAAGTTATTCCTTTTCCTGCTGATCGTCTCACTGCATACCTCACCATCACGGAACCTGCTGCCGCCTATACGGACTGGACAAGGTTAGCTCCCCAAAGGGGTATTATCTTTATCCTTATTCCTGATGGTCATTCTCCGTGGTCAATATTGGTTCTGCAGCTATGATCCTACTCAGCAAGATCATTTGGACTCCACCACCCAATCCTTATTCATTTCTTCAAATCTTCATCCAATCTTCGTCCAATCTTCATCCAATCATCCAACCCTAATCCAATCATCCAATTCTTCAACCAATTATCCAATTCTTCATTCAATCATCCAACCCTAATCCAACCATCCAATTCTTCAACCAGTTATCCAATTCTTCATTCAATCATCCAACCCTAATCCAACCATCCAATTCTTCAACCAGTTATACATTTCTTCATTCAATTATCCAACCCTAATCCAATCATCCAATTCTTTAACCAATCATCCAATACTTCTTCCCAATTATCAAGCATTTTCAATCTCTTCAATAAAGTATTATATGTTATTGACTTTATCATCTCAAGAATTACAGTATTACTATTGTGTCATTATTCATAACCTGTATCGCAGAATCTTCATTAAATAAGGTTTATTTTATCTCATTGCTTCACTCCCTTCTGTTGTTAATGCAACAACCTTATATCAAAGCACCCAGCCTCCGTTACACTCCAGCTGGAGCTTCTCAAAAAGTGACAGCTCCATTATACATATGCCCCACACCTTGATGCCCATTATACATACTGTATGCCTCACACATGATGCCCATTATACATATGCCCCACACCATGATGCTGATTATACATTTGCCCCACACATGATGCCCATTATACACATGCCCCGCAGTGCCCACACAAAGCAGATGTTCACTGCACAAATAGCCAGCGCACATACACAGTTTAAAAAAAAAAAGTAAAAGTTTACCCGATCCAGGAGGCCCAATTGGAGCAGCGGCGGTGACAAATGATCACAGGATGAAGCGAGGGAGATGGCGCAAAATCTCCCGCTGGGGAAGTCACCTCACTCAGCAAGAGAGTGACGCCCTGCCACCAAGCGAGGAAACGCTACACAACAGCGGAGCGGCAGGAGGTCACTGCCGTCAAGTGAGGACCCACAACGCGTCGGAGCTACCAATGAACACCCGGCGAGCGACCCATCGCTCGCGAGTGACGGGTTGGCGAACCCGGGCTTAGAGAATCTGGCCCTTTGAGTGGGTCAGGTAGGCAAGCGTGACCTGTTGATACTTGCTTTATTGTTACACCCACCCAGACAATATTTCCGTTAGCACTGATCCACCCCAGCAGTTAGCAGTGTGTTCTTACATGCTTTGTCATTTTGTAGTAGATAAATCTCTTCTGGTTGTGGCCAGAAGTTTTTTGGAACAAAGTTATGTAGACTGCTGGAATAAACATGTAACTGGTACTCTGCACTCATCGCTTGCTCACACACAGTATATGGTGAGGTCATAGGAACGGTTTCCCTCGGACAACTCCATACACCTATTGTATTTGTAAGTGACACTGTGCTTTGACTATTCTGTTGTCAGATATTCCATTCTCCGCTATTTTATTGTGTAATGTTTCCTGTTTTGTACATTATTTTTGTATCCAATTATTTTAGGGGCTGTTAATGGGCCTTATTCTAGTTCACTCTTTCCTACAAAATCCTTCTTAGATGGAAAAACCATGTGCACTGCAGGTGGGGCAGATGTTACTTGTGCAGAGAGAATTAGATTTGGGTGGGGTTTTACTTCAAAGTGAGATCTATACTGCAGTGTGAAAATAAAGCAGCCATTATTTACCCTGCACAGAAACAAAATAACTCACCCAAATCTAATTCTCTCTGCACATGTTACATCTGCCCCCCTGCAGTGCACATGGTTTTGTCCACCTAAGAAAGATTTTGTCAGAAAGAGTGAACTAGAATAAGGCCCAATATGAGACCATGTGTTCTTTTTACAGCGGGCACTTCTTGAGAGTATGAATCACAGAGAAGGGAACAGTTGAACAATGAGACAGGGCCTGATTCAGCGTGGGTCCTATATACTAAGCTGCTCGATCCTGCCTTCATTTGTGATTACTAAACTGTGATTTCTCCTGATTCTACTGTATCGGGCCTAGAAATTGAGTGAAACCTGGTTAAATCGCATGCGTTTGCCATCGGATCCGAGGCGCAATCCTGTGTGTGTCAAATTGGAGTTGGACATGCTGCGTGTCTGACCTCCAACTCGGATAACCTACCGGCAGTGCGGAATGGGAATGCATACAATATATCATATGCAAAAGGACCACATAAGATATATCATATGTGATCCTGTCGCCTGAGAAGCTCCCGTGCCATTCATGGGGCATCACATGTTGCATAGTGTATTTGGAGGGGGTGGGGGGGGGGGGCTGATGACGTCAGCAGTGGCCTCCTCCCCATTCTCCCCATGACCTCATCGCTGAGTAAGTTTAGAATTACTTGGTGTTTGCGAGCAAGGGGGGAATCTTTCAGTGGTGAGTGATTTTCCCTCTGCATTCGCAGCTGTGCACCGGGGCGGGGCAACAGGGCAGCGTTTCCTGCTCCTTGGGCTGGGAGTATTTGCAGGTCTGAATCGAGATCATTGTGCTTAAATAGGGCATTTAGTTCTAGTTCCCAAACTCATGCACAAACCACATTCTCTGTTTTACTTATTTCTCCAATCTAAATTAAGCAAACAACTTGCAATGAGGCAGTAAAATATTATAAATATAATTATGCAATAAAATAATCATTGCCATTTCTAAGTTTACTCACACAATAAAATATAGTTGAAAAAAAGAAATAGGAACAAGTACAAATCATGTTTCATGTGTCAAAAAGCTTGGTAGCAACACAGAATTATGTCTACTCCTTTAAAGCAGAATAATTTGGGCTGAATATAAATTCTTTGTTATCGTCCTCAGAAAGCCTGGAATACACCATATTTTATTCTAACAGTGTTAATTCCAGATCATGTTAGAATCCTTGATTGCTTCCAGAAACAAGAATCAAGTCTGGCCCTTCCAGAACTCTGTGAGAGAAGCGTGCTAATCGAGACCAGCGCTCATGTCGCACACCCTCCCTAAAATGCCTGGGCACGCCTTCATTTTTCCGGGCACTCCAAGAAAACGTCAGATGTCCACCCACAAATATCTTCCTGTCTGTTAAATTGCGAAAGGGATTACGAGTAGATGTTTTTGCTATTTCTGTCGCTATTTTGGCTTACGCATGCACGCAATGCTTCATAGGCATGCACAGTATTTAGTTAATTCATAGGATTGCAAATTTGCACAATAGCAATCAGGTATGAATAACCCCCATAGACTTGTTATTATTTTAGAGAGCAAGTTTGGGGTAAATTTACTAAAGCTTCTTAAAATAAAAATATCTAATTGGTTGCAATGGGCAACATCAACCCTTACTAGAGCGAAGGGCTTGGCAAGTGTGAAATTCGCTGAAGCCGTTCGCTCCCAAGGTTTGCGCAAACACTGACATTGGGGACGGGGACGAATTCGGACCCAAACGAATGAGTCTGAATCAGCCCTTTTATCTCTTTCACATTATCTGTTTCTAAAGGTGCCCATACATGCACCGATCTCTGCGGTGCCATCTGTGCTTTGAGGTGCGCGCTCCCGCGGCACCTGATCGCACAGTACAAAAAGTATGTGCTGCACATACTTTTTGTACTTGCTGTTCATCACATTGCATCGAATTGCATGCACTACGCATGCACAAGGCATGTGAAGCGATGCAATGCTATTTAGCACACCGGGATCTGTGCATGTATGGGCACCTTTAGGCTTAGTAAATAAACCTCTCAGGCATCTATTTACTAAGCCATGCAGAGAGATAATCATCAACCAGTTTCTGTCATTTTATTGAACATAGCCTATAACAGGGCAATTAGGGGCTACTTGTCTGTTACTTAGGGCTAGATGCATTAAGCTTCAAAAAGTGATACAATGGAGATTGATAAACAGCCAACCAATCATCTCCTACCTGCCATGTTACAGGCTGGTTTTGAAAAATATCATGATTGGCTGGTTGGCTGGTTGTTTATCATTCTCCACGTTATCACTTTGTGCATCTGGCTCTTTATTCTCTTTGAATGTTATCTCTCTCCTATGCTTAGTAAATAGACCCTACTCCTAAAGATAGCTGAAGAGGGGGTGTCGAATTGGCTGGGAGGTCGGTGTCGCAAGGGGGACATTTTGAGACCACTGGACAGAGATGGAGAGGTAGACACCCTTCTGGACAGTCCGGTAATTAAGACCAACATCCAGAGTCCGGAGGGGTGGCGTTCCTGGACTATACCATGTGCTGGAACAGGGGCGCCGATTTACTTTTTTGTCCGGAGGGTGCTCTCACAGACACCCCCCCCCCTTGTCGGGACTCACCCGCTGCTCGCCGTCATGGATCCTGGCTGCGGCTGCGTCGCAGCGGGGTCCCAGCAGCGCATATGCCGTCAGCAGCAGGGTACCTGCAGAATATGGGAACTAGCTACTAGTTACCATCTGCCGCAGGGACCCCCACTGTTGACAGTATATCCGCTGCTGGGACCCAGCTGCCGTGGGTGCTCCTCACTTTCCATGGGTGCTCGAGCCCCAGAGCACCCACGGTTTTGGCGCCTATATCCTGGAATGCCACCCCTCTGTACTCCATTCTTAGTTACCGGACTGTCCGGAGTAATCCCTGATGGATGGTGGTAACCCAAGGTGGACAAGAGTCAGCATGGGCACACTAACAGATCTGCAGCTGTGCAGCTGCTATTCACTGTGTGTCCAAGCACCTTTGAATCTATAGCCATAATTTTTCAGCTACATTAGCTCTTATGTGTGGGTCTTGCACCAGATGGGCTAGCCTTCGCTAGTACCTCTCTTATACAAACGTACAGTGGCGGATTCAGGGGGGGCACCCGGGCACGTGCCCCCCCTGTCATTAATTTTGTAGCTGAGGACCAGGGCTTTCCAACGAGCCCAGCCCCGTGCCTCTAGCCTCCCGGGAACTGGAGATATCGCCTGGCAAAGCTGTAACGTTTTTTTCCCCATAGGATAATATGGGACCCGTCAATTCCGACCCCCCACCCGGTTCCGGTGGCTGCCAGTTCCCCCCCTGGCATCGCAGAAGCTTGTGGTTGATCTCATTCCATTCCAAATCACTGGGCCTTCAATATGATACCAGGCTGGTCCATATCGGCCAATCGGTTTCAGAGATATTGCATGTAAACCAATTTTTTTATTTTTGAAATGTAATTTCATGGCTGTTCATGTTCTTTGAGGGCAGATTACTCTGGAACCAAACATTCAAGTTTCACTGGACCAAAATCATTCAAAGTCCACTCAAAAGTTCTTCAATGTGATATTTGTCTCATGTAAATGGGTCAGTTGGTTCCGAAGATATAGCCGGTTAAATTAGATAACTGGTTAAAGGGGGGAAGGGGTGGTTTTCTCTCCCCCTCACACCAGAAAATGCAGGGACTATGCTGGTGTAAAAGGGGCCAACCTGGGAATGCATTTTCTGGTGTGAAAGGGGTATTTTTTCAAATAGCCGGGACCTGCAGTGCTCTGAATACAGCCAGGCTCTGCCACTGTCAGAGGCTATCACTTCTGCCTGGCGGCAGCTGTCCCCGTTTGCCGCGAGCATGTATTCCCCCTTGGCAATGAGCATGTAATCCCACATGGCAACAAGCATGGAACATCTGTCAATGAGCATGGAACCCTTGGCAATGAGCATGTAGATAAGCAGCACTTATGTAGCATAATTTTTAATAGGCATTATGGTGTTTGGCATAATACATAATGGACATAATAGCGTGTAACTTAACGTATAATGGACATTATAGTGTAAATGTTTAATGCGTGCCTTTGGCGCACAATGTCCCTGTTTATGAAGTGTATTGTGAATTTTGGCTTAATCTGTGTGGCATTATGTGAATTCTGTCTCAATCCATGTGGCATTATGTGAATTCTGGCTCAATCCATGTGGCATTATGTGAATTTTGTCTCAATCCATTTGGCATTATGTGAATTTTGTCTCAATTCGTGTGGCATTATGTAAATTCTGGCTCAATCCGTGTGGCATTATGTGAATTTTGGCTCATTCCATTTGGCATCATGTGTAAGGGGCAAGTATAATGGGGTGTAGTATTTTGTTGCATAATGTGTAGAAGTTGTATATGGTATTGTACACTACACTCAAGGACACGCCCCCTGTTGAGTGGCCACACCCCCTTTTCTGGAGCGCGCCTTCGGCGCGCGCACAATTACATCCTTCACATTTGTCGCCATGGTGGGCCTTCGTACTTTAACTGCCAGGGCCTATTTTTAGTCCCATTCCCACCCACTCTCTGCCGCTCTCTTAGCATGTACACTGGCACCACTAACACTGCCCCTCCCCCACCTAAACCATCTTTTATCATGGTGCCCCCCCTGTCATTTTATCCTGGATCCGCCCCTGCAAGCGTACCTTCAGATACTTCCCCAATTTCACCCTGGGTATCTGCCAAGCTATCTGTCATGAACACCAGGACGCCTTGCAGCAGTTCTTGGTAAACACCAGGGAGCTCATTAGACTCCGCACCACAATACAATCAGTAAAGAATCTTGGGTAGCTGGGACTACGTTCACTAGAAATCACAAGGTAATGAAACACTCACGATGAGACCACTGGAGTCTTGCAAACTAATACCTAGGGCTCTGTCAATAAATATGGTTAATTATTCCACATGCTAACTCCCACATATGATTCCCCTGACATTACACAACTGTTGATTGATTTAAGAATTAATCACAAACAGACATCCCGGTGAGGAAAAGCCATGATTGCGTGTTTAAATTCTTTGAGCTTTGGACAACAGGAAAAATATAGTATTCCGAAGGTGTTTAAATGGTAGTAAACATGATTTATGGCCACTAAAACAGATTTCCTTTTCCTATTTATTTGGAGAAAACTGTTTTGCAGTGAATGCTAAAAGTCACAGCTGGATCCTGGTGGTCCCTAAAAAAAAAAAATCCTATAGCGATATCATGCTGAACAATACGGCTATTTACAAAAATAAAAAAACTGAATTAGGCTGTCCATTTTTTGTGGAAGTGCAGAAAAACTAAAACCCGCGCCAGATAAACATCACAATCCAATTAGTGCCACATTTATGGTTCCATGGTTCTCACAGATTTTAGTTTGCACCTCCATAGGGCGAATCCATGAGCGGGATCGGCCTGTGTTATTGTGTTGTATGTAGGTACAAGCACTTTAGCGTTAAAACAGTAAATGGCCACAAACTCTCTCCTTCGGTTAATGAATTGGTCAGACTTGACAGAAATTTCTACCAAAAGGTCCCGATATTCTGCAGTACTGTATGTGACCCATGGACCAGATGCACAAAGCTTCAAAAGTTATAAAATGGAGATTGATAAACAACCAACCAATAAGCTCCTGCCTGACATGTCACAGACTGTGTTTGAAAAAATGTCAGGTAGGAGCTAATTGGTTGGTTGTTTATCGCTCTCCGTTTTATCACTTTTGAAGCTTAGTGCATCTGGTCCAGGGGTCACATACAGTACTGCAGAATATCGGGACCTTTTGGTAGAAATTTCTGTCAAGTCTGACCAATTCATTAACCGAAGGAGAGAGTTTGTGGCCATTTACTGTTTTAACGCTAAAGTGCTTGTACCTACATACAACACAATAACACAGGCTGCTTCGCCTCACAAACTTTCTTAACTCTAACACCCTATTAGACCCGCTTCAGTCAGGCTTTCGCTCTCAACAATCCACTGAGACAGCACTGACTAAAGTGGTGAATGATCTGGTAACTGCTAAGTCTAAAGGCCATTACTCACTGCTTATTCTTCTAGATCTTTCTGCTGCGTTTGACACTGTGGATCACACTCTCCTCTTACAAACACTACACTCCCTAGGTCTTAATGATACAGCCATTTCCTGGTTCACATCTTACCTATCTGATTGCTCTTTCACTGTTCGCTTCTCTGACTCTACTTCCTCTTCACTACCTCTGTCAGTCGGAGTTCCGCAAGGCTCAGTCTTAGGTCCTCTGCTTTTCTCAATCTATACCTCCTCGCTTGGCAAACTAATCAGCTCTTTCGGATTTCAGTATCACTTATATGCAGATGATACTCAAATCTATCTATCAACCCCAGAGTTGTCACCAGTGGTTTTGGGCCGAGTCTCTAAATGTCTCTCTGCCATCTCATCTTGGATGTCTTCTCGCCAACTCAAACTCAATATTTCCAAAACAGAATTACTTATATTCCTGCCAACTAAGAAAAGTTACCATCCCGATATCTCCATCACTGTTGACAACTCGACAATCTACCCTACCCCACAAGCTCATTGCTTAGGGGTCATCCTCGACTCTGACTTGTCATTTCTTCCCCACATTCAATCTGTCTCCAAATCATGTTACATGCATCTAAAAAACATATCCAGAATACGACCGTATCTCACACAAGACACTACTAAATCTCTTATCCATGCACTCCTTATATCCCGCATGGATTATTGCAATAGTCTCCTAACTGGTCTTCCCAAGAACAGACTCTCACCACTACAATCCATTTTAAATGCTGCTGCTAGGCTAATCTTCCTTGCAAGACACTCATCGTCTGCTGATCTGCTCTGCCAGTCCCTCCATTGGTTGCCTGTATCTTACCGTATTCAATATAAAACACTTCTACTCGCATATAAAGCTATTAACCATACTGCACCAGCATATATCTCTGCACTTATCACAAAATATCTCCCATCTCGACCACTCCGCTCTGCAAAATATTTGCGTCTCACTTCTGTACGGATCACTAGCTCCCATTCACTATTACAGGACTTTCATTGGGCTGCTCCCATCCTATGGAATGCCCTTCCACGCACAATACGACTCTCCACTAGCCTCCAAACTTTCAAGCTTTCCCTGAAAACACACCTCTTCAGGCAAGCCTATCATATTTAAGTTCTACATGCATAACCCTCTGAGGCACTTATGTATTATATAGCTTCCCTTCTGGACTTGTAACTTGGTGGGACTGCTACAGTGGTGAAAGTGTGGCGGTACGGGGTGGTACGGCGTACCGCTATAACATATTGTGCCGGTACCCCGTACCGCCATAAAATCCCGGCACGCATGTCACTGCGCATGCGCAGATTTGCGCAGTAACATCATCAAGCCGAGGCACGGCGGCAGCTCGCGATGAGCTTGTTGGGGAAGGCTGTCATGTATGTATAACTTCTGGCTGCCTGCGCCTCAGTAGCGGCGCAGGGAGCATGCAGACCGGGAGGGGACAGCATAATACTTACGGGACGGCCTGCGGGGCACCCACTAGTGATATTTAAGCAAGATCCCCTCCTCCGGCTTCCATACCTTCATGCTGCCTGCAAGCTCCCCTGGCTCCAGTACCTATACTTCACACGCAAAACCCCCCTCCCCGGCTTCCGTACCTTTATGCCGGCGGCCCCATTACCCCTGGCATTACATGCATCTATTAATAGTAAAGCTTCATCTCTTCTAAGGGACTCCCCATGGGACCTGTTGCTGGCCGTGCTGCACATCCCTACCTCCTGATAGTACAGCACAGGTGCAGACAGCAGGTAAGGCAGCACTTCCCTGTCCTGTGCACTTTTTATTAACATTTTCACTCTAAATAGGCAGCAGCCATCCCTGGTGTCTCTATTCATGCCTGCTACTGTAACTTCCCACCTCCCATATCAGTGTGCACCCCTATAGCCAACCATATACTCACTCCCCATAATGTGCTCCCCTATGGCCAGCTTTGCACCTCCCCCAGTCTGCACCCCTATAGCCAGCCCCATACCCTCTCCCCTTGGTATGCCCCCCTGCAGCCAGTCTCCTCCTCTGTAGTGTGCACCCCTGAAACCAACCCCTATATCCAGCCCCTGTAGTATGCTCCCCTGTATGCAGCCCTGTAGAATAACATCCCCAGAACCCTAAATCCCCCAATAGTGCACTTAAACCTAACCCCTCACCCTCTTCGTGTTATGGGGAAACTGGAAGCAGTTTTGCAGATTGGGGCGTTTTTGTTCTATTTACTGCACATAGCATTTTTCGTCTGTCTCCATTTAAAACAGTCCCCTAGAATTCCAGACCCTTTAGACAGTGGTGCAAGTATGGTGGTACAGAGTTATGGCATGGGTAATATGCAGGGGTGTAAGCATGAAACATTGAAACCCCTGGCATTGAGCATGAAACCCATAGCAACGAGCATGTAGGTAAGCGGCACTTACGTGGCATATTATGTAGTGAGCATTACAGCATGTGTTATATGTAATGGGCATTACAGTGCGTGGCATAATTGTGTTTGGTATATAACGTGTAATGGGCATTACGGTGTGTGGTATTATTTGTAATAGGTATTACGGTGTGTGGCATATGTAATGGGCATTACGATGTGTGGCATAATGTGTAATGGGCATTATGGCATGGGTAATATGTATTGGGTGTGTGACATGTAACAGGCAGTACTGTGTAGATTTTTGCTGCGCGCCTTCGGCGTGCAATATCCCTATTTATGGTTTGTCTGGCTCCTGCACTTTGATCCTGGCCCCTACATTTTGTGTTCATGATGCAATGCTCAAGCCCAAACAGAAATGTCATCGTGTTCTAAAGTTTTGTCATGTAACCACTCCCCCTCGTGTCATATGACCACGCCCCTAGCCACGCCCATATTTTTCCAGCGCGCGCCACAGTACCACTAGGACATTTTTTCTACTTGCACCACTGGACTGCTATGATATTACTGGTGCCTGTCCTTGTGTTTCCCCCCTATATACCTATAGATTGTAAGCTTGCAGCAGGGCCCTCCTACCTCCAAGTCTGTCTGTTGTTACCCAGTTTGTTTTATCACTGTCTACTATTGTAAAGCGCAATGGAATCTGCTGCGCTATATAAGAAACTGTAACAGAATCTGCTGCACTATATAAGAAACTGCAAATAAATAATAAATAAATAAAAATATAGGTTATGACAGGAAATGTTTGCTGCTGGCAATAGGCTGCAACCTTTTACATACAATTATTGGGTGTGGGTTGTTAGGTCTACACCAACTAGGTCGACAAGCATTGGGTCGACACCATTAGGTCAACAGGCAGCAAGGTCTAGGTCGACAGGACATTAGGTCAACACAAGCATTAGGTCGACATGGGCAAGGTCGACCATCAAAAAGTTCACATGGAGTTTTTCACTGCTCTTTGACCCGAATGTCAACACAGTCGACATGGACACAGTTTGAAGTGCACCGCATCCCCTCGCATAGCTCGCTTTGCTCACCATGCTTCGGGCACAGTGCCTTGCTACGCTCGGCACACTATTTTATTCTCCCACCACGCCCTAGTGGATGGTAGGGCATGAAATACCGCCTGTTGGCACATGTCGGCTGAAAAAAACAGTGAAAAACCCCATGTCGACCTTTTGACTGTCGACCCAGCCCATGTTGACCTAATGCTTGTGTCGACATAATGACCTGTCGACCTAGACCCCTGTCGACCTAGACACATGTTGACCTTGACCCATGCCGACCTAAACCCATGTCGATCTTGCTGCCTGTCGACCTAGTGGTGTCGACCTAATGACCGTATCCCCAATTATTTGTGTGGCCATAGAAAAGACTAATTGTCAAAATGTAAACATCCAGGCCAATATATAACAAAAGCAATCTTTTCATACCAGTCAGCCAAACATATCAAACTCAATATCGTCTTAGGAATTTAGACTAGATTTGCTAGATTTCAGTTTTGGTTATGACATTTTATCCCTATTTTGTAGCAAACCAGATGTTACTGTCTTGGACTTAAAACAATATTTAGCAACACTCTGAATACATACTGTTTTGTTTGCAACAACATAACTGAGAACGGAATTCCTCTTGCAATCAGAATCATTTCTTGCATAATATCTACATGTTCGATATAGATTTCAAATCTATCAGTGTTACTAGCTTGTCAGTCAGCTTAGTACTTGTATTTGTTTACAAATGAATAGTACTAATATTTTCCTACGAGGCTGATGCAGAGCTGATGGCAACAGCAGCGGCGTCATTCTGACGCATTGCATAGTGGCGCCGGGAGGGGGGGGGGGGGGGGGGGGGGCGACTAAAAATGACACGGGCCCAGGTCTGATGGGGGAAGCGTACATTGCACAGCCAACAGCAGCTGGTAACAGGGTAGTCAGCTCTCCAATTTTAAATGCAAAGAGAAAATGTACCAGCGCTGGCTGTATATTCAAATGTTTCTTAAAAATATATCATTGATTTTTTAATAACACTTATAACACACAAATATATATGAAATTAAAAAAATATTTATATAAAAAAAAAAAAAAACCTTTCCCCCAAACCTCGGGGGGTGGGTGGCTGACATCACATGACGCCAGCGTCCACCCCCATTTCGGCCATCACAGTGCAGGATAAAAGTAAGTTTAGACTTATCTGCTATGGGCAACCAATCAGAATCTACTTATTATTTATTTAGCACCCTCTAGAAGATAGTAGACAGGATCTGATTGGTTGCCCAGAGCAACATCACATGTGAAGTAGAATACACATCTTAGCACATTTTCCCCATAATATCAGGAAACCAATGTTAAGCTGGGCTTACACTCTATGAACTGTGATGATGCCTCTGTGCTGAATCCAGGTTTACCATTCCCTTAAGCTGCATCACTTTAAACCGTTCAAATGTACGTCAGCTTGATTTCTTTCCCTACGTTGTGGGGGACATTTTTCCTGCATCAGACCCTGTGCTCAGTTCTAGGAACCTGACATTTCTATACCTTCTATATGAGCTGATCTTCCAGGAATCAGCATTTTACATCTGTTAACAATATTCTAAAAAATGTCGGGCTCCCTGCTGCTATCAGACCTGCACAAACTGCAAACCGTGTGTTATATATCATACAATGCTACGTATATATATTTAATGGCATATATGGCATGGAAATAACGAAATTAATAATTATTATGCAAGTCTGTCTTGATAATTATTTGCATTAGAACTTTTGAGAATGTAGATTGTAGTATGCCCTGAAATCATAGACTGGCATCTGCCTTACGGTATATATTGATATACTTTTTATGTATATTTCCACTACCCTTGCTGCTACCAAATGTGCAAGTTAAAAGGGGCCCAGTAGCAATATTTGGACTGAAGCCCAAAAAGTTGACGTTATATCGGTCAGGTCTGGTTCCTTTCCATTATAAATCATCAAAAGCATATTTCTATAGTTGTGAAACATTAAGCAACACGTACACTGAATTTTGAGATATATGTCATTGGCTGCGGTCATGAACTTATAAAAAGTAGGTACAGTATATTTTCTTCAGATAAGGGCCTATGGGGCCTACACACGTATAGATTGTTGCCTATTTTCTAAGCGATCGGACTAGGGGCCTTATTCTGGTTCACTCTGAGATGGACAAAACCATGTGCACTGCAGGTGGGGCAGATGTATCGTGTGCAGATAGAATTAGATTTGGGTGAGTTATTTTGTTTCTGTGCAGGGAAAATACTGACTGCTTTATTTTTACACTGCAATATAGATCTCACTTTGAAGAAAAAACCCCACCCAAATCTAATTCTATTTGCACAAGTAACATCTACCCTACCTGCAGTGCACATGGTTTTATCCATCTCAGGGGAATTTGCCTCTAAGCGTGAACTAGAATAAGGCCCAAGATTTGACTACATCGCTTAGTAATGAAGCACAAATCTCTGTGTGTGTAGGGCCCATAGCGATGCTAAAAGATTCATGGATACTGATATTATCCACCGATGTATCAGCATAGCAATATGCATTGCAGATATTTTGTGTTGATTCGCAAATTATTTTTTTACCCAAAAGAACAGATCTCCAAATCATGAAAGTTCACATGTAGTACTAAAGCACTAATAACAATCAACATACATTAGAAGTCTTCAGCCCCAACTGTTTGCTGAAAGTAGACATGTTGGTCAACGTGATTCACTGATTCCAATAACATTTTGGCCAGAATCAGTGCTTGGTGACCCTATTTACATTTGCAGAATCTATACAGGTTGAGTATCCCTTATCCAAAATGCTCGAGACCAGAAGAATTTTGGATAACGGATTATTCCGTATTTCAGAATATTTTTATATTTGAATGAGGTATCTTGTATTTATGTTGTACACACACATAAAAAACATGAAATACACACAAATATATTTTATTTGTACATAAAACAAGGTTTCAAAACATGGAACAAAGTTGGTGTACTTTCTCAGGCACTGAAATTGTATGCCAAGCAATCATTGTCTTGCAGATATTTAGTGGCAGTTACATATCATGTCCCCAGTAGTGTCAGTTACATATCATGTCCCCAGTAGTGTCAGTTACATATCATGTCCCCAGTAGTGCCAGTTACATATCATGTCCCCAGTAGTGCCAGTTACATATCATGTCCTCAGTAGTGCCAGTTACATATCATGTCCCCAGTGGTCCAGTTTCATATCATGTCCCCAGTAGTGCCAGTTACATATCATGTCCCCAGTAGTGCCAGTTTCATATCATGTCCCCAGTAGTGCCAGTTACATATCATGTCCCCAGTAGTGTCAGTTACATATCATGTCCCCAGTAGTGCCAGTTACATATCATGTCCCCAGTAGTGCCAGTTACATATCATGTCCCCAGTAGTGTCAGTTACATATCATGTCCCCAGTAGTGCCAGTTACATATCATGTCCCCAGTAGTACCAGTTACATATCATGTCCCCAGTAGTGCCAGTTACATATCATGTCCCCAGTAGTGCTAGTTACATATCATGTCCCCAGTAGTGCCAGTTACATATCATGTCCCCAGTAGTGCCAGTTACATATCATGTCCCCAGTAGTGCCAGTTACATATCATGTCCCCAGTAGTGTCAGTTACATATCATGTCCCCAGTAGTGTCAGTTTCATATCATGTCCCCAGTAGTGCCAGTTACATATCATGTGCCCAGTAGTGCCAGTTACATATCATGTCCTCAGTAGTGCCATTTACATATCATGTGCCCAGTAGTGCCAGTTACATATCATGTCCCCAGTGGTACCAGTTACATATCATGTCCCCAGTAGTGCCATTTACATATCATGTGCCTAGTAGTGCCAGTTACATATCATGTCCCCAGTGGTACCAGTTACATATCATGTCCCCAGTAGTGCCAGTTACATATCATGTCCCCAGTGGTACCAGTTACATATCATGTCCCCAGTGGTCCAGTTTCATATCATGTCCCCAGTAGTGCCATTTACATATCATGTGCCCAGTAGTGCCAGTTACATATCATGTCCCCAGTGGTACCAGTTACATATCATGTCCCCAGTAGTGCCATTTACATATCATGTGCCCAGTAGTGCCAGTTACATATCATGTCCCCAGTGGTACCAGTTACATATCATGTCCCCAGTAGTGCCAGTTACATATCATGTCCCCAGTGGTACCAGTTACATATCATGTCCCCAGTGGTCCAGTTTCATATCATGTCCCCAGTAGTGCCAGTTACATATCATGTCCCCAGTAGTGCCAGTTTCAAATCATGTCCCCAGTAGTGCCAGTTTCATATCATGTCCCCAGTAGTGCCAGTTACATATCATGTCCCCAGTAGTGCCAGTTTCATATCATGTCCCCAGTAGTGCCAGTTACATATCATGTCCCCAGTAGTGCCAGTTACATATCATGTCCCCAGTAGTGCCAGTTACATATCATGTCCTCAGTAGTGCCAGTTACATATCATGTCCCCAGTAGTGCCAGTTTCATATCATGTCCCCAGTAGTGCCAGTTACATATCATGTCCCCAGTAGTGTCAGTTACATATCATGTCCCCAGTAGTGCCAGTTACATATCATGTCCCCAGTAGTGTCAGTTACATATCATGTCACCAGTAGTGCCAGTTACATATCATGTCCCCAGTAGTGCCAGTTACATATCATGTCCCCAGTAGTGCCAGTTACATATCATGTCCCCAGTAGTGCCAGTTACATATCATGTCCCCAGTAGTGCCAGTTACATATCATGTCCCCAGTAGTGTCAGTTACATATCATGTCCCCAGTAGTGCCAGTTACATATCATGTCCCCAGTAGTACCAGTTACATATCATGTCCCCAGTAGTGCCAGTTACATATCATGTCCCCAGTAGTGCCATTTACATATCATGTCCCCAGTAGTGCCAGTTACATATCATGTCCCCAGTAGTGCCAGTTACATATCATGTCCCCAGTAGTGCCAGTTACATATCATGTCCCCAGTAGTGTCAGTTACATATCATGTCCCCAGTAGTGCCAGTTACATATCATGTCCCCAGTAGTGCCAGTTACATATCATGTCCCCAGTAGTGCCAGTTACATATCATGTCCCCAGTAGTGCCAGTTACATATCATGTCCCCAGTAGTGCCAGTTACATATCATGTCCCCAGTAGTACAAGTTACATATCATGTCCTATGCAGTGCTGTTACAGATGTCCCCAGTAGGTTTTTAGTAAGACATTTTTTTTCTGGAACTTTCTGCAATGGTTTTCGGAATAATTTGGATAATGGATATTTGGATAATGGATACTGAACCTGTATTATTACCATACTGAATACATAGAGACATGTCCGCTATCCTCTTGGCAGTGACACACTTGCGTTCTGTGTGCTGCGATTGGTGTTCTCATTCAGGGGCACATACATATAGCTCGTACCTGCTCACGGCTATATATGAGCAGGTGCGAATAGACACTGCCATGATGAGTGCGCAAATACATGTCCAGATTCATAGGAACAATGCAGAAACACTGCTGAATATTTATCCATGATGACAAAGACAACCAAATGTCTAATCTTCCTCATAAACATAATAAGGGCCTGATTCAGACATGATCGCACGGCTACTTATTTTTTTGAGCCCAGCAATCGGGTATATTTCGTCCCGCCAGAGTGAAATCCTGCTTATTAGGGTTCACGAGTGATTTATCCACTGTGTGCGGTCTGAGCGTGGCTCATGACTTACTCGGTGGCTGTGATAGAAACAGGCTGTTCGGGGCCGGAGCTCACGTCTCGTGACTTCACCTAAATGACTGGACACACCTGGTTTTCCCTGACACTACCAGAAAACGGCCGGTTACCACCTCCAAACGCCGGCTTCCTGTCACTCATCTTGCGAACGGCCAGAGATTACTCACAGTAGCAGGATTTTATTGCAGGATGGCCCAGTGCAGGTATTCTATGGGCTATACACATGCGCAGTCTATAGATAATCGCCGGCCTGGGAGTGACTACTCCCCCATCTGATAATTAGCACGTGTGCCAGTCTCAGCAGCATGGGCGTACTCACTATACATTTTTATTACAGTCTCTGCAATGACAATACAGTACCTGTTCCATACAGTTTAAGAGGTCCCATGTTCCCATCAGAAAGCAGATGTGATGTAATGATGCTGCAACACTGCTGACCAGAGACTGGAAAAGAGTTAACAATCCAGTGCAGATGACTGGAGACGAGGCAAACAGACTGGGGAAGCTGGAGAGCATGGCATGCATTAGTTGTGTAAAGACCACAGTACAAGACATAGGGATTGGGAGATGGAACAATACAGAACATGGGAAGAAGGATCATGGCACAGAGCATAGAGATGTATCTACAGCAGTGGTTCCCAATCTTTTTAAATCACGGCACCCTAGAGCAGCGGTTCCCAACCTTTTTTCTTTCCTGTACCCCTTGATTAGGCTTTTCATTTTTGAGTACCCCCTCCTCTCATAAATCCACCCCACCCATCCGTCCTCGCCAGAAAAGTTGGTTTTTGTTAGATAGTAATGTTATTAGGTTAGCTAAATACTAAAAGCAACTCTTTAATGGCATTTATAGGCTTTTACTTTTGATTTTACATTTTACAATTGTATTTGCAGCTTAACTGAAAAACAAAAACAGTATTACCTTGATATACAAGCCTTTAAATGTGGCTCTTCATTTCAATCTGATCCTTGCCATTCACCATGTCCAGTGGTGTCACATATCCAGCATCTGGCTGCAATGTTCTTCTGGCAATAGTAGTGCTTGGTTCAATATCAGCTCTCCATGTCCAGTGGTGTCACATATCCAGCATCTGGCAGCAATGTTCTTCTGGCAATAGTAGTGCTTGGTTCAATATCAGCTCTCCATGTCCAGTTGTGTCACATATCCAGCATCTGGCAGCAATGTTCTTCTGGAAATAGTAGTGCTTGGTTCAATATCAGCTCTCCATGTCCAGTGGTGTCACATATCCAGCATCTGGCAGCAATGTTCTTCTGGCAATAGTAGTGCTTGCTTCAATATCAGCTCTCCATGTCCAGTGGTGTCACATATCCAGCATCTGGCAGCAATGTTCTTCTGGCAATAGTAGTGCTTGCTTCAATATCAGCTCTCCATGTCCAGTGGTGTCACATATCCAGCATCTGGCTCTTAATTTCAATGCGATCCTTGAGCTTGTTTCATGGAGCTGAGTTTTTTACAATCAGGGTCAAATGAAGACAGATATAATCTCAAATCAGGAGCTGCATCAAGCTTATTGCGATATTTATTCTAATGTACGCATAAGAAGAGAATGCTCTTTCGACAAGCTCTGTGTTTGTGAAAGGCAATAAATATTGTATTGCTTTCTCACTGAGTTGTTGGTACTCTTCTTTCACTGCTGACCAGAAGTCGATGAGTTTAGATTTTTTGAAATCTGACTGTAAAGACGAATCAGTCGAAAGTTCAATCAAGTTTTGTTTTTCAGAAACTGATAAGTTTTCAGCTTGTTGAAAGAAAGTTTTGTTGAAAGGATTGGAAATCCAGTTATTAACACTATTTAGCTTCGGAAAATAGTGTCTGAACGACACCTTAAGTTCTTTTAAGTGAGCTACTATACTACTTTTTACTTCTTTTGACAATTGCAGCTCATTCTCCGATAAGAAACTGTAGAGTGTCTCAAAAACTTCACACTGGTCTTTTTTGATACAAGATTCCCAAAAATCCAATTTCTTGATCATAGACTCGATTTTGTCAGACACCTTAAAGATGGTTATGAAACTATTCTGTAATCCTAAATTAAGTTTATTTATTTCTGAAAAGATATCAGATAAGTACGCAAGCTGTTGAAGCCATTCACTTCATGAAACTTAAAGCTCAACGGAAAAGGGTGGTCTTCCAAAAAAAGTTGAACTTCATGTCTCAATTCAAACAATCTGGTGAGTACTTTTCCTCGTGAAAGCCACCTCACTTTGGTGTGGAAAAGTAAGGTTGTATGGATGCTGTCCATCTCTGTACACAAAGATTTCAATAGTCTGGAGTTTGTGGCATTGGCCTTAATGAAATTAACAAATTTGACAGATTCATTCAGAACTTCCTTCAGTGCATATGGCAGGTGTTTGGTAGCAAGGAACATGAGGAGCGACTTCTTTTATGCGACCACGTAAGCCTGTATAACAGCCAGACATAGACTTACCACCATCCGTGCAAATACCACAGCAATTGGCCCAATCAATGTGTTTTTTGAACAAAATAACCGTGAATGGCATTAAATATGTCCTGACCTGTACATCTCTCAGTGAGAGGGTGGCACAGTAAAAGATTCTCTTCAAGCATTTTACCATTTATATATCTAACAATGACAAGCAAAATGGACAGATTTGATACATCTGTGCTTTCATCTACCTGTACTGAAAAGAATGGGCTTTTTTTTATTCTTTCAATTAATGTGGATTCAATGTCATCAGACATCTCATTTATTCTGCGACAAACTGTATTGTTTGAAAATGGAATTTTGTTAATTTTTAGGATATGGTCTTCACCAAACATACATCTAACTGTATCGCTTATGCAAGGAAGTATAAATTTTTCAGAGATTGTATGATTTTTACCACATTTAGAAATACGGTGACTTATTCTGTATGATGCCTCAACCGCATTCTCATTGACCTTGTTTGCAGATAAAACAAAAGAAGATATAGTTGGGCCTTTTGATAGTCTCTTGAAAAAACGAACATATTTATCTTTATAATTTGGATGCTTTGTCTTTAAATGGCGCATTAACAACGATGGTTTCAAGGCCCCGTTAGCCAATATCTCGCCACATACAACGCACAGTGGTTTAGGACAGTCTTCAAGTCCCGTGACTGAAAAAACATATTTCAAATAGTCATCGCAATATTTTCTCTTTTTTGAAGGAGCACTGTTTTGAGTTTTATGATTAGTTTTAACTGTATCTCTTTCTAGAGCAGGGCTATCAGTAGCTGTACCCTGGTCCCCTTGTCCTTGTGATTCATGAGACTGCACAGAAGTACTTGCAGCTGCCAAATCCGTAACTGGAGTTTCAGTGCTAGTAACAGGTGATGGTCTGCTAAAAATTCCCATTTTCAACCACTTATCCATTTTGAATGCCTTTTAATTCCTTGCTGGCAGAATAAGAAGACTTGAATGACACCTTACTGGCGGAATAAGAAGACTTGAATGACACCTTACTGGCAGAATAAGAGGACTTGAATGACACCTTGCTTGCAGAATAAGAAGACTTGAATGACACCTTGCTTGCAGAATAAGAAGACTTGAATGACACCTTGCTTGCAGAATAAGAGGACTTGAATGACAGCTTGCTTGCAGAATAGGAAGACTTGAATGACACCTTACTGGCGGAATAAGAAGACTTGAATGACACCTTGCTTGCAGAATAAGAAGACTTGAATGACACCTTGCTTGCAGAATAAGAGGACTTGAATGACACCGTGCTTGCAGAATAAGAAGACTTGAATGACACCTTGCTTGCAGAATAAGAGGACTTGAATGACACCTTGCTTGCAGAATAAGAAGACTTGAATGACACCTTACTGGCGGAATAAGAATGACACCTTGCTTGCAGAATAAGAGGACTTGCATGACACCTTGCTTGCAGAATAAGAAGACTTGAATGACACCTTACTGGCGGAATAAGAGGACTTGAATGACAGCTTGCTTGCAGAATAAGAGGACTTGAATGACAACTTGCTTGCAGAATAAGAGGACTTGAATGACACCTTGCTTGCAGAATAAGAGGACTTGAATGACAGCTTGCTTGCAGAATAAGAGGACTTAAATGACAGCTTGCTTGCAGAATAAGAAGACTTGAATGACACCTTGCTTGCAGAATAAGAAGACTTGAATGACACCTTGCTTGCAGAATAAGAGGACTTGAATGACACCTTGCTGGCAGAATAAGAGGACTTGAATGACACCTTACTGGCGGAATAAGAATGACACCTTGCTTGCAGAATAAGAAGACTTGAATGACAGCTTGCTTGCAGAATAAGAGGACTTGAATGACACCTTGCTTGCAGAATAAGAGGCCTTGAATGACACCTTGCTTGCAGAATAAGAGGACTTGAATGACACCTTGCTTGCAGAATAAGAAGACTTGAATGACACCTTGCTTGCAGAATAAGAGGACTTGAATGACACCTTGCTTGCAGAATAAAAGGACTTTGCTGACACCTTACTGGCAGAATAAAAGGACTTTGCTGACACCTTGCTGGCAGAATAAAAGGACTTTGCTGACACCTTGCTGACAGAATAAAAGGACTTTGCTGACACCTTGCTGACAGAATAAAAGGACTTTGCTGACACCTTGCTGACAGAATAAAAGGACTTTGCTGACACCTTGCTGGCAGAATAAAAGGACTTTGCTGACACCTTGCTGGCAGAATAAAAGGACTTTGCTGACACCTTGCTGGCAGAATAAAAGGACTTTGCTGGCACCTTGCTGGCATATAAAAGGACTTTGCTGACACCTTACTGGCAGAATAAGAGGACTTGAATGACACCTTGCTGGCAGAATAAAAGGACTTTGCTGACACCTTACTGGCAGAATAAAAGGACTTTGCTGACACCTTACTGGCAGAATAAAAGGACTTTGCTGACACCTTGCTGACAGAATAAAAGGATTTTGCTGACACCTTGCTGGCAGAATAAAAGGACTTTGCTGACACCTTGCTGGCAGAATAAAAGGACTTTGCTAACACCTTGCTGGCAGAATAAAAGGACTTTGCTGACACCTTGCTGGCAGAATAAAAGGACTTTGCTGGCACCTTGCTGGCAGAATAAAAGGACTTTGCTGACACCTTACTGGCAGAATAAGAGGACTTGAATGACACCTTGCTGGCAGAATAAAAGGACTTTGCTGACACCTTGATGGCAGAATAAAAGGACTTTGCTGACACCTTACTGGCAGAATAAAAGGACTTTGCTGACACCTTACTGGCAGAATAAAAGGACTTTGCTGACACCTTGCTGGCAGAATAAAAGGACTTTGCTGACATCTTACTGGCAGAATAAAAGGACTTTGCTGACACCTTGCTGGCAGAATAAAAGGACTTTGCTGACACCTTACTGGCAGAATAAGAGGACTTGAATGACACCTTGCTGGCAGAATAAAAGGACTTTGCTGACACCTTGATGGCAGAATAAAAGGACTTTGCTGACACCTTACTGGCAGAATAAAAGGACTTTGCTGACACCTTGCTGGCAGAATAAGAGTACTTTGCTGACACCTTACTGGCAGAATAAAAGGACTTTGCTGACACCTTACTGGCAGAATAAAAGGACTTTGCTGACACCTTGCTGGCAGAATAAAAGGACTTTGCTGACACCTTGCTGACAGAATAAAAGGACTTTGCTGACACCTTGCTGACAGAATAAAAGGACTTTGCTAACATAATAAAAGGACTTTGCTGACACCTTGCTGGCAGAATAAAAGGACTTTGCTGACACCTTGCTGGCAGAATAAAAGGACTTTGCTGACACCTTGCTGGCAGAATAAAAGGACTTTGCTGACACCTTGCTGACAGAATAAAAGGACTTTGCTGACAGAATAAAAGGACTTTGCTTACACCTTGCTGGCAGAATAAAAGGACTTTGCTGACACCTTGCTGGCAGAATAAGAGGACTTTGCTGACACCTTGCTGGCAGAATAAGAGGACTTTGCTGGCACGAGGTTCACACACAGCCTAGCCAAGAAAAAAAAGACACACGCAGCACTAAAAATAATGAATACACAATTGGCAGAATTGTTGCAAATCACATATCACACATTTTAATAAAACAAAATCTTTAATGATCCCTGTGATTCTCACTGTGCCCTCGCAGCTTTCATTCCTATCTCACAGCTCTCATTCTTCCCTCACTGCACTCAGCCCCCTCACAGCTCTCACTCAGGGCCGGTGCAAGGCATCTAGGCGCCCTAGGCAAACCTACAGGATACCACCCCCTGTTTCCCCGACACCTCACACCCCCCCCCCCCCCCGGCTGGTATATATATATATATATATATACACACACACATACACACAGCACAAGTATCCCACCAAAGTCCTCAGACCCAGGGACACAAACCGGCACTACAGCAGTTAGGGTGCAAAACGTTTAATTAGCCCAACGTTTCGGGGGAGTCAGCCTCGTTTTCAGGAGCATTACAAACAGACATAGAAGAGCTCACCTTTAAACACCATGTCCTGTCAGCTAAACGCTGGTCCACGCACGGCGCCAGCGGGACCCCGCTGCAAGGAGGGCGGCAGGAGATGATGTCACAATCCCTCAGCTCCGGCTGTTACCCCTGCATCCGGCAGACAGCGTCCTTCCGGCGGCGCGCCTGGAACAGATCCGGCAGACCAGACATTAGTGCACAATATGACAAACTTTAACATAACATAAAAAAATCTAACAAAATTATGCATATCAATATAAGCCTGTTAAGGCTAATGAAGTACCACATTACTCAAATATGAGACAAAATGTGAAGCAAACAGAAAAATTGTTATATACTGTATTTTTATTAATAAATAAAACCATTCCCTGCAAATTTCTGTGAAATATATATATATTACACACACACACACACACACACACATATATATATATATCTATATATATATATCTATATACTGTATATATAGATATATCTATATTCCACAGAAATTTGCAGGGAATGGTTTTATTTATTAATAAAAATACAGTATATAACTATTTTTCTTTGCCCCATCTAAGACTGCCAATTGGGGGGGGGGGCAGGGCTGCTGCAGGGAGGGGCCGCGGCCGGTACCTGCCCTGAGAATTGCAGCGGCGCTGGCTGATGACCAGCCGGGCGGGGGGGGGGGATCGCTGACTGATGACCAGCCGATGTCCATTCGGAATGGTGTGTGGGGGGGAGGAGGAGAGTCCAATGACCTGTGGGGTGGGGGCAGTCCGATGACCAGATTGGGGCACCGCGCTGGTTTGTATGTCCCGATGACCAGGGGGGGTTAGGAGAGGTTGTTCACTAACCTGAATAACTAAGTTGGCAGGTGCTGCACTTTCTTCCTCCTGCTTTCGTCGGCGCCGACGGGACCTTTCCTGCAGCTGCTCCTCCTGCAGCTCATTACCGCCCTCCAGTGGCCGGCGCCCTAGACAAATGCCTAAAGCTGCCTAGTGGTGGCGCCGGCCCTGCTCTCACTGCCTTCTCAATAACTGTCAATGCCCAGTCACATCTCTCATTACCCCTTTATTGCTCATTGTCTTCTCACAGCCCTCACCTTGATCCCCATGGTTCCCACTGCCCCCTCATAGATTCCACTCACAGCTATACCTGCATCCTCACTGTTCTCATTTCCCCCTCACAGTTCTCAATACCCCCTCCATAACTGCCACTGCCCTGTCACGGCTCTTGATGCACCCTCACAATGCTCACTGTCCCATCACAGGTCAATAACTCTGGAATTGTCCCCTCATTGTCCTCACTCTTTTGCTGTGGAACAGACTATTGCTGCTATCGGAGCCTCTGTTGGCACCTTCCCCATCTAGTAACCAGGGTACTAGTCCTGCCAGCTCTTAGCTGCGTCACTGTATCCTGGGCCTAGGAAAAATCCACTCATATAGAACAGGCAAAGGGAGATGAACAGTGAAGCCAGGATAGAATGCATTAAGGACATAGGCGTGCGCAGCCCATTTTATTACACTTAGGGTGCACCATTGGAGGGGCATGTCCATCACCGTCTACTGGGAGTGTCCATCAACTTATTGGGCATCAATGCAAACTAAATAGAAGGTGACTTTATGTATACAGTATACACTTCAGAATGAACCATTCCCCCCACACATATACTGGAAACAGGGACGGTGCGCGCCGTAGGCGCACTGCAATAATCTACACTGTAATGTCCATTACATATAATGCCACAAACTGTAATGCTCATTACACATAATGCCAAACACAGTAATGACCATTAAACATAATTCCACACTCCATAATACCCATCACACATAATTCCCATTTAACATAATGCCACACACCGTAATGTCCATTACACATTATGCCATGGCTTAACAATGCCGTAATGCCCATTACTTGTTATACCAAACACTGTAATGCCCACGCTGCGCCTCAGACCGTGATGCCCATTACACATTGCGCTTCACAACGTGATGCCCATTACACATTACGCCTCACACTGTGATGCCCCTTACATATTGCCCCTTACAGACCGTGATGCCCATTAAACATTACGCCTTAGAGACCGTGATGCCCATTACACAATATGCCTCACATCGTGACCCCCTGTGTCAGTCATGTCCCCCTCCCCCTGTGTCAGCCATGTCCCCTTCCCCCTGTGTCAGCCATGTACCCTTCCACCTGTGTCAGCCATGTCCCCCTAACCCTGTCAGCCATGTCCCCTTCCCCCTGTGTCAGCCCTGACCCTATTCCCCTGTGCCAGTCCTGACCCCATTCTCCTGTGCCAGCCATGGCCCATGTCCCCCTCCCCCTGTGTCAGCCATGTCCCCCATTCCCTGTCAGCCATGTCCCCTCCCCCCCCTGAGTCAGCCCTGCTGTGGGAGTGATTACTTTGTTGGGTCACATACCATTTAGTCACGACTGCCAGTGCACACTGCTGTGCAGGCTGCTCTCCAGACTCCCTCCTCCTCTGGGTGCGGTGACAGCCACAAGTCATTTTAAACGCAGCCCCCAGTTCCTCAGTGAAGTAAAGCGCAGCCAGCCTGCTGAGAAAAGTGCAGAGCTGATCTACGTCAGAGGGGAACGCCGAGCTGATCGTTCCACCTCTGCTTGGGGCACACTGTAGTCGGGGGACACTGGGGCACACTGCAGGGGGCACAGCGGCACTGAGGCAGGGGACAGCGGCACTGGGCAGGGGACAGCGGCACTGAGGCACAGTGGAGGGAGGAGAGGGGGAAGATGGTGTGCCCACTCTCCTCTCCGCTCCAGGAGGAGGGAGGGAGAAGGCACTCCTACCCGACACGGACCTAGTCGGCAATTTATAGCCGCTCGCTGACCAACTCCATGTGACAGTCCTGCGCCAGTTGTGTCACTGTGATTTGGCCTGTCACTCAGAAATTTGAGCGGCGGCCGGGGATTAGGAGGTGCCTGTGCACCCCCCGTGCGCACGCCTATGATTAAGGATGACAGAAAGCCTACTCACCTGGCATCAATCCACACATCCAGCGATGGCGTCCTTCCATCGCATGCTCCGGGGGTCCTTCCAGCCGCGGCGGATTGATTCCAGGTGCGGCGGTCTCCTTACAGCGTGTCTGCGCATGATCCGGGGGTCCTTCCAGCCGCGGCGGCGTGACCCGGCGTCCTGCGCATGTGCCGGGTCACGCAGCCGCCATTACCACCATCGGCATCGCGTACCCCCTGGAAGAACAGCGCGTACCCCCGGTGGTACACGTACCATGGGTTAGGAACCGCTGCCCTAGAGCATCAGAATTTTTTTTCATGGCACCCCAGGCCCAATATTTTCTTATTCAGAAATTAAGTAAATTGTTTCATATGTCATACATAGGTTTAATGATGGGTGAGGGACATAATTAGCTTGTGTTTCTCTTCATATTTTACTATTGGCAGCCCACCAGCAATGTTTTTGCCTTTTACATTGACCATAAATTATTTGAATTGGTCCTGAACCACCAAATCAAGGCACCCCTGCAAGTGTCTCGAGGCACCCCAGGGACACAGTTTGGGAACCACTGATCTACAGGATATACAGATGAGGAGAGAGGAAGAGCACAGTACAATGTATACAATGGTCACACAGTACAAGGGTCACATGGCAACAACCTCAGCTTGATACTCCCATTTTAAAAGCTAGAACCCACTGGCAATACCTGCTCACTTATTTTGGATGTTGATGAGGGGGAATACTAAACAGGAATGATCTATCCTTAATGGTGGTCTCTTTTTCATGGTACATTCTCTGGGGTAAATTTACTAAGATGGGAGTTTGCTATGGACAACCAGGCAAGTTCTATTATCTTTTGGAAGGTGTCAAATAATTACTGTAAGAAGTAGATTCTGATTGGTTGCCCATAACAACATCCCATCTGGAATAGAACTCCCATATTAGTAAATTTACCCCTCTGAGTCTTCTTTTTGTGGACTGTAAGCAGGGTTCTTCTCTAGAAACCTCTATGGACTAATGTGTATGGACTGTGTTCCCTCCCTCACAAATAGCACAAAGGGACACTTATTAACCCCTTCAGTGGCAATCCTGAGAATTTTCCGGGCTGCGCCTCAGTGCCCAGTCCCCAAGTACCAGTTATGTGTGGTGAGGGCAATGGCTAGGGAGGCCCTAGCTAGCATCAAAGCTATATTTAATCACAAATATATGAAGCCAATGTGTGTTCTTGTTCTAGATACTGAATCCTATTAACTTAAGGTCCGGTACTTGTGTATTTGCAGGGCACCCACTAAGCTATTTGCTTAGTAGGCTATTCTGCGTAGTTAAATCGCATGCAATTTTGCTGTGCGATGCGATGCAATGCTCTGCTATGCGATGCAACGCTTGGGGCTCGGTGGCTCGCTGCGCTTGCCGCACTTTATAAAAGCAACTCCACAGCGACGTGGATAGTGGGGGTATGAAAAGGTCGGGAGGACGCGTAACCGCGTCCCCTTGCCACGCTTCAGTGTGACGTGGATAGTGGGGGTGTGCATGGGTGCTTTTAAAATTAAGTACCATCACATCTCATCGCATGGGTGCTTATACAATGAAAAATGGCATCACATCGCACCGCAAATGGCATGCGATGTGATCCGCGGGCAGGGGTGCGCTAAAAATTAACTAAAGAAAATCGCATTGCATCGCACAGCAAAATTGCATGCAAAGCGATTTTCCTACAGTGCCATACATATGTAAATTGGGCACCCTGCAAATACACAAGTACCAAAGGTCCATATTGGGACTGAAACGTTGGTATGGCTTTACATTTGGAATATATTCACTTCAACTTTTCTTATGACTATTGAAGTATAATTTAGACCATGGGTCCTCAAACTGCGGCCCTCCAGATGTTGTGAAACTACAAATCCCAGCATGCCTTGCCACAGTTTTGCTATAAGGGATTGTTAAAACTGTGGCAAGGCATGCTGGGATTTATAGTTTCACAACAACTGGAGGGCCGCAATTTGAGGACCCATGATTTAGACTGTCCCACAATTGGACAGACCCTTGATGAGCAACCAGTCAATGCTTGAGCCTAGGTGGGACTGCACCAAAATGTGTGTGTCTATATATATATATATATATATATATATATATATTTATTTATTGGGAGAGACAGCATCTCATCTGCGGCCGCAGCACCATACGAAGGGAGACAAACTTAACATTACAGTTAATGAATAACAAAATAGAGTACAGGTAAAATAAATGCCACAATTCAATACACAGTGCAGATTAAATGTAAGTAGTGAGGACTTGATCAATGTGCTACTAGTGGCTGTCGCCAAAGATGGAGATGAGTATGTGGACAAGGATGGTCACTGAGTGTTTGAGTATAGGAGAGCTGTGAGTGAAATGTGAAGAGAAGAGTGTTTTGATAACAGGAGGGAAGAGGGCCCTGATATGAACAGCTTACAATCTAGTAGGAAGGGGAGACAGATTACACAAGGTACGAGCGAGTGGGAGGTGGTTTGATGGCAGGATGTAGGCAGGCAGAGATTGTCAAGGCGTGTGGCAGGAGTCGGAGGACCAGCCTCAGGACTAGGTTATGCAGCGGAAGGCTACGCTTTGATGAATAGATGCGTTTTCAATGCCCGTTTGAAGCTTTGCAAAGTCGGGAGAGTCTAATGGAGCGAGGGAGTGTGTTCCACTTAAGGGGTGCAGCACGGGCAAAGTCCTGAACTCTGTTGTAGGAAGTAGTGGTCAGGGTGGAGAGACGACAGTTGTTGAGGGCGGGTGGGAGTATGAATAGAGATGAGGTTGGAGATATATGGAGAAGTGGAATTAGAGATGGCCCTGTATGTGAGTGTGAGGAGTTTGAAGAGGATTCTGTAGGGGAATGGGAGCCAGTGCAGTTTACAGCAGGTGTGGTACATGGGTCCGACAGTCGGGATCCCGACTGGCTGGACTCAAACAGCATGGTGAGCGCAACTAAGCCCCTTGCGGGTGCGGTGGCTCTCTACTCTCACCACCTATTCTATTCTCCCTCTATGGGGGTCGTGGACCCCCACGAGGGAAAATAGCAGGTGGCCGTCAGGAACCCGGCTGTCGGTGTTTTGACAGTCGGGATCCCGACTGTCGGGACCCCGTCCGGCACCCGTTTACAGCATACTATTACAAGAATACAAAGATGATATTTAGATGTTAGGTCGGTTGACTCCTTTCACACCAGTATTATTATATGAAAAGTTTGGTCTTTACATACTAATTCTATATAAAACACTCACTCAGTGAATTTAGTGTGGTTAAATGAGTTCCTCTGAGGTTATCTTTATTAAGCTTTCCAGCGGCCGAGCTGAAACATTTGCTGGAAAGCTACCAGGGGTTTGTGGTGGATTCCATAGCATTACATTAGAGATTTTCCTTTCTGTTATACATATCACAGAGTAGAAAAGGAGCATAAAGCACTGGTAATAATATTGTATAGATAAACAGGCATTCTCTCACCATATACTGATGGGGCCACTATCTTCATTTTCGCCAGCATGCCATCCGCTGGTATCTGGTGGACGGTGCCGGCAACTGTGAACGTCTCTGATGTACGCGCAACCCCATTGGCTGGCGCAGGCTAGCAATCATTACTACGGGAACCGCTCAGAGACTCTATCTGTACAGTAGTTACTCTATATTTTTCTCTCACCTTGGGGGAGATTCTCTAAACTAAAAATGCGGTAAAAACCCCGTTATCTGGGTTTTTACCGCATTTTGGGATGCTCTAAGCATCCCCCGCTGGGTTACCGCAGCAGAGGGCATCGCCAGAAAAATCTGGCGATGCCCCATAGAAGCCTATGGGCTTCTAACGCAACCCCTCATCGCCCCGCGCCGACCCCCCCCCCCCTCCCCTGTGTCCGGGCAGCACAGAGCTGTGCTGTCCGGACCTGTGACCTCCTCCTCCCTGCACTGTGATCCTCTTCCAGGTGCAGAGAGGAGGAGAGCCAGCCAGCCCCCCCGCTGCTGCAGCAGCACCAGCATTAGCCGGGTAAGGGAGGGAGGGGAGAGCCGCCGGGTCCCGATAGGACCTGTGACTCACCGCAAAGGAGAGCTCTCCTTTGCCATAATTATCGCATATGTTAGAGCATATGTGATAATTATGTATGAGATGGGCGGCGATGTGCGGCGGAGCTGGGGTGCGGATGTAAGAACATCCTGCCCCATATACAGTAGTTACACTATATTTTTCCTTTACCATATACAGTAGTGACACTATATTATTCTCTAACCATATTAAGTAGTGACACAATATTATGCTCTTACCATATACAGTAGTGACACAATATTATTAACTCATCAGATACAGTAATGACCCTATATTATTCTCTCACTATATACTGAGGTGACACTATTATCTCAGAATATACAATAGTAACACTTATTATTCTCTCACCATAAACAGTAGTGACACTATATTATCTCACAACTCAAATAGGTTTATTAATTCCAAAAATAAATGCTTGGGATGATGAGGTGGGAGTCGGTGGGAACAGAATGCAGGGATAAAATTTGACACATTTTCTTAAGATTTTGAGTAAGCTAGAACATTTCCCTTAGTTTATATTACAGATGTAAATGAAAGAAATATGGATGTACAGCGCTAGGTTTATACTGAAGGAATGTACACTACCACAAAGGATTTTTTATATAAATTTAATAAATCATATTATATTAATGAGAATTCTAATAATACAATGAATATATGCGGAATATTAAAAAACACAATGTTGTAGACAAAGGGTATAAAAGCATAAGCTCCACCAAAATATTGCACCAATATGTAATAGTTACCAGTTGTACTGGAATTTTTTTTTTTTTTGGGGGGGGAGGGGGGGCTCCTTGCTAATGTTGCTGCATAGATTGTCCAATCCGGATAATTTCCCAGTAGATCCAGGTTATTCAGAGCAAGTTCGTATGAGGCAGTCCTTTTGGTATGTGCATACCTTGCATGACACTGCTTGTAGCTGCTGAACAAAAGAAAGGGGGGGGGGGGTCCTGGAGGTAAACAATTGACTGGTCCGGAATAAAGTGCAGAGTTTAGTGCTTGTAAATGCTTAAAAACGGCAAAAATCGCAACCCATCGCATGCCACTACATATGGCATGCGATGGGAGCCGTGAAAGTACACAAGTACCACCTAGATCTACTGGGAAATTATCCGGATTGGACAATCTATGCAAGGAGCCCCTCCCCCCCCCCCCCCAAATCTTCCCGTACAACTGGTAACTATTACATATTGGTGCAATATTTTTGTGGAGCTTATACTTTTATACCCTTTGTGTACAACATTGTGTTTTTTAATATTCCGCATATATTCATTGTATTATGAGAATTCTCATTAATTGTATATTTTGATATAATATGATTTATTAAATTTATATAAAATATCTTTTGTGGTAGTGTACATTCCTTCAGTATAAACCTAGCGCTGTACATCCATATTTCTTTCTGATACACTATTTTGGGAGATTTACACACTCCCCGTACAGCAGCTTTGGCCCTGCCTATGGTTCTTTCTCTATTTTGAATACTATATTACAGATGTGGAGGTTCAGGCTTACTCGGCTCTTATTGCCAACTCATCTCAAGTTTGGATTTATCCAATTGGCGATCAGCTGTCACGTGTTTTGGATAGCCAATAAGATCAGACTTTGAGATCTGAGTAAAATCAAGCCCATACATCTCTAGATTATTTCATGGCTTGAGGTAAATACAGCTTGCCTTGAGCAGCAGCTCTAAAATGGGAGATGATCAGGACTTGGGGTCCCTAAGGAGTAGGGGGAAGGCTTGGTAGAGCACAAAGTGGTAGAGCAGACATGCCAGTAGGGGCAATGGATCCCACAGTAATGATGACAACCACAGCAGATTTATTCACCCCCATTCTTGGGCGCTTATTCACAGACAGCAGGAGGTGTTTATGTTCCAAATGCTTCCACTGCAGCTCCTACCACTATGCCAGAGCAGTTTATGGTGGTGGAGCAGTTTAGTGCAAGTGCGGCCGTTTCTTTGGCTTACCCTGATGTTGCTCAATCATCTGCTGTGCCCACATTAGTAGATATCTAAGTAGATAGATGGTAAAGATAGTGACAGACAAGTAGACGTTGTCACGGGGTAGGAAGGGACATTATTCAGTGTGTCCTCTGCTGACCAGTCAGGATAGTCAGCTTTTTTTGCTACATTTATTTTAGCATTTTTTCACACCCATGAATGGAATAAAAACTTATGTTTTATAGTAATATGCTTGGTTCTCTGAAAAATTATTTTGTGTGTGTATATATATATATATATATATATATATATATATATATATATATATATATATATATGTTTTGAAGATAAAACAACTTTTATTATAACGTTTCCATGCATTTGAAGCATGGTCATCACAGTAAATACAACATAGCTTAAATACCATGTGAAACAGATCATTACATCCTCCACCTGCCGCATCCTGGAGATGGCGCCCGCCAGTGGCCTCACCACACAACACCCGATGACAGTCCCATGCACCACACACAGGTCTAGGCATGCAGGGGAGCAATGTTTAGAGACTGCGCATAAGCATTTATGTGCATGTGCAGCCTCTTTGTGTGACCAGGTGCAGCAAATTGATTATTCGCTGGCCCGTTCGCACAGAGCAGTGCCAGGGAGACAGGGGTCACACCCATGGGAACACCCAGCGAAACATGGGCAATCCCAGGGAAAGTTGCCGGTATCTGAGGTCACCTGATTAGATTGTGTCTTAGATCTGTGAGCGCTAGAGAAATCATTCAATGGTCCGCAACCATTTATTGGTTTCTTCAACAAATCATGGCTAATGGATTTATTTTCCCCATATATATTATTTTATGTTCAATGTATTGATTATTTGTTTATTTGGACTGGCGGCTCTAAACTCCTGACTGAATTTGTTGACCATTTAAATTCATTGGTCACTTTTATTAAATTAGTGTTACCAATAATAAAGGGGTTTCAACTAGTCTGTAGAAAAACAACAGATAAAACACAGTTCTGTTGGCAGATAGCTTACACCCAGTTCCATTAAACCGGGGGTTACCGCTATCACAGCTTTTTAGAGTAATACGTATCACATCTGAGTCTAGTGAAGCGTAAGCTTCCTTATGTGAAATGGGTGACCGACTTAGGGATCTTGGTTATCCATATTGTGAAATTGATGACGCTATTAAGTATTGTAGTAATATGTCACAGGAGCAATGCTTAGCTGATTCTATGGGTGAAGTGAAGAAAGATAGAATGACATTCATTACTATTTACTCAATAGCCTCTAAAATGATGAGACGCAGTTTTGAGGCATTGGCATATAATTCATTAAACATTTGTGCCAGGAGAGGCCAATGATTTGCTACAAAAGTAAAAACATTAGAGATATTGTAGCTAAATCAGATTTAAACTTTGCAATGATTGATATCCAAGAACGGTATTTTAAAATGTAAAAAAATGTGTCAATTGCCAGTATATATTAACGTCATCACATCGTACAGATCCCAAGACAGAAAAGATATATCGGATTAATCATCATCTAAGCTGCAACAGCCATTTTGTGATATACGCTATACTCTGCCCCTGCCAATTATTATATATTAGAAAGATAATACGGACACTCAAACAACGAATCTCATTGCACCGATTCTCAATTAAAAAAGCCATGTAAACTATTGATTTAAATACGCCTCCTGTGGCCAGAAGCTTTGTGACTCTTCAACATGCTTTGAAAGATTTTTTCGGTTTTTGGCTCTGGACCATAGTCCTCCTTTACGAAGAGGTGGAGACAGAGGGAAATAACTGCTACAGAAGGAGAGCATGTGGATGCAATTGCTTGAGTTTTCTCAATTGGAAGACCTCCTTCAAGATTTGCGCTTTTTTTTTTTTTTATAAACACATATAGCTTACCTGCTTTATTAATATAGTGTCTCTGATGATTAGGTTTCCTTTTAGTTATTTTTTTCATTTTGCGCAATATTATGTATTTACTGATGTGATTTGGTCTATGTGGCAGCCGTTCTCTAATCCTTTATTGTACCGAGTTGATTATATTATATAGGATTTAATTTACATGACTCCTTTTTGAGATCATGTGCGTGTCTCAGTGGTGTTACAGATATTGTCCATGTTATACAGGGCGATGCCTGTATTTGTACTTTAAGCCCTTTTTTTGCAGTTGGTGGACTTGCATTGCCAGTGCTTTGTGGTGATACTGGACTGCAGACTGTGCGACGGGTGTGTCCAACCTAGGTTGAGACCTGTTGCTTGCCGCCCCGCAGGCTTTGTTTATTTCTTTCCTGGTGTTTGGAGTACTATTGCCCAGATGATGGATGTGGTGACCAGTATTGGCTGTGTACCGGGTCACTTCCGGATGGGCGGCATTTCCTAGTGCCTGTGGTTGACAAGTGGAAAATCGAGTGACTTTGTGAATGGGTGCGCTTATATTAACACCGTGAAGCAGCTGGATGTACAATTCTTAAGGTGCCATTCAATAACACCTAACAATAACAGTACAGGAAATAAAAAATAAATGTTTTCCAGCGCTAGGGTGGTTCTCGTGGTATCAATCACCCTTAAAAGTGATTGAATAGAATGTCAAAGTTATATCACCATGTACTCCTTTCCATGGGCGATAGGTACTAATGTCCAATTGTATACTCCTCCTCCACAAACGGTCCCATGCAATATAAAGAAAAAAACAGATAGTGCAGACTGATAAACAATGATCAGTTTTAATAAAGATGTACACTTACAATTGTGGGGGGGTATAAAAGCATATCAACAACCCGGGGCAATGCAGGGCACGGAGCAGTAGCATGACGAAGGATCTATTGGATCTGAAACGCGTTTAGCGCTTCTTAACCACCAACCACCTATCATTATCTGGACCTGGGACTATTGTGGACTTTGGACATTCAGCAGGAAGGACTCTGACCAGATCTAGACTGGATTGCCCTGCCGCTGACACTGCTCCGTGCCCTGCATTGCCCCGGGTTGTTGATATGCTTTTATACCCCCCCACAATTGTAAGTGTACATCTTTATTAAAACTGATCATTGTTTATCAGTCTGCACTATCTGTTTTTTTCTTTATATTGCATGGGACCGTTTGTGGAGGAGGAGTATACAATTGGACATTAGTACCTATCGCCCATGGAAAGGAATACATGGTGATATAACTTTGACATTCTATTCAATCACTTTTTTTTTTTTTTAACTTCAATAGTTTTTATTATATTTTTTCCAAGAAATGGGGTACAGAAAGAAAAAGGGGGGAGTCATTATCAAGGGGGGGGGGAGGGGTTGGGGAAGGGGGTAACAGACAAATATAAAATCACACACTTCGCTGCGTAGAGCGAACATTGCAGTTAAAATACAATTTATCCACTTAGTATTTATACAACACAATATTAGAATAACTTAGTCTAATCCGACAACAATACAATAAATGAGTCCAGTACCATAAATGAGAGGATGCTTGTAGCATCCCCCATACTGTGGTTAAACCCATTTATGTCTTTATTCTGGCTCTTCTGGTTCATTCAAACTAAACTGGCGGGGGTCTGATGTGTATGCGTGGGGGAACAATTTAGCTCCTTCACCCTCCGTCACATATGTGCGCCAAAGAGACCAGCTCTGGGAGGTATGAGGCGGTGGAGACATAGTAAAGGGGGGGCCATTCTCCATCAGAAAATGGTGGTTCGTCTTCAGGATCACTTGTAAAAGGACTGGAGGGGAGGGCTGCTTCCATTGTTGGGCCAAGTTGGCTCGTGCGGCTATAAGAATGTGACCTATTACTGATCTCTTCTCGGGGGGTATCTCCACGGGGAAAACGTGCAGTAAGGCTAGGGATGGGTCAGGCGCGACTGTGATATTGGTTACTGAGGATACTAGCTCGAACACCTCCACCCAGTATTTGAGGATTAGGGGACAGGTCCAGAAGATGTGGAATATGTCCCCTACCTGACCACACAGCCTCCAGCATTTGTTGGAACATGATGGCCAGAATGAGTGTAGGCGATCTGGAGTCATGTATATTCTATTTATGAGCTTGATATGCATCTCTGTGTGATTCAGGCAGCGGGACATACTATGGGAAGTGAGGAAGATTTGTCGCCATTGTGTGGGGGTGAACCGTCGGCCTAAGTCTGCCTCCCATTTCGCATGAGCGGAGGTCTTCGAGAAAACATGGGGCGTAACCAGCATTTTATACCAAAAGGAGATGTCACGTTTGGTGTGAGATAAGAAAGGTCTAGCAAAAACAGCCTGGAGTGTGGACTGAGGGGGGGGGGCAATATCGCTATGGTGGTTCTCCACCAGTGAGCTATTTGTGTATAATGCAAATATTCTGAGGCGGGGATGTGAAAGTTGTTCTGTAGAGAGGTAAAGGGCAAAAGGGTGTGCGAGTCCAGAATATCACCTAGGGTGGATATGCCTCGATCCCTCCAAACGTTGAGGTTTGGTATAAGTTTTGCTATGGTCTTTATGGAGACATCAGGTAAGTTGTTTGTAGTGGAGGGTAGGGTAGTTAGTAGTTTGTCCCAAGCTTGGAGGGATGCCTTGGTGGACGGGAGTAGATGGGGCTGGTGTGGGCGGACATGGTGGGGTAGTCTGACCAAGTCTGCCAGGGGTATGGATGGGGATAAAGCTTGTTCGATAGCAACCCAGCTCGTGGGGGAGTCAAGGACGGAATAGTTTTTAATTGGGGCCAGGAGGGAGGCCAAATGATATAAGGACAGGTCTGGTAGATCCAGGCCTCCGAATGCTCTGGGGAGGCACATTCTGGTTCGAGCTATCTTTGGGGGTTTGGAGGTCCATACATATTTTGTCATGATGGCTGAGCACAGCCGGAGGGATTTCTGTGGGAAGTTATAGGGGATAGTCCGAAATAGGTACATCAGTTTTGGCAAGAGTGACATTTTGAAAGCAGCCATTCGGCCCAACCAGGAGATATCGAATGCCGTCCAAGAGTTAGATAGGGCAGTTAGGGTCGCGAGCAGGGGGGTAAGGTTAGCATCAAAGACTCTGGATGTGTTGGCAGGGATATTGATCCCAAGGTATTTTATTGATTCTACTTGCCAGTTGTATTGGTAGCTCGAGTGTAGGTGGGGGATGGATGGGGAGAGGTTGATCGGGAGTGCATCCGTTTTGGTAGTATTCAGTTTGTAATAGGAGGCCCTGCTGTATAAGTCTAAGATATCGTGGAGGTGGGGGAGGGTAGTGGCGGGGTTGGTTATAAAAAGCAGGACATCGTCCGCAAAGAGGCTAAGTTTATGGTGATCTTGGCCTATAGTGAGACTGCCTATCCTGTTATCTTTGCGAATCTTAATGGCCAAAGGTTCGATTGAGAGGACAAAGATAAGCGGTGAAAGGGGACATCCCTGTCTAGTGCCGTTAGAGATAGTGAAAGTGTCTGAGAGGAATCCATTGCTGAGCACCCTGGCCGAAGGGGAGCTATAAAGAGTCAGTATAGACGTGAGAATGCGATCCTTAAAGCCAAAGCGACCTAGTACCTCCGTCATGTACTGCCAATTCAGCCTATCAAACGCTTTTTCTGCGTCTAGGGATAATAAGAGGAGGTCCTGTTCGCCCGATAGGGAGTCGATTAAATCGAACACCCGTCTAGTGTTATCGGAGGCCTGTCTTCCCGGGACAAACCCTGTCTGGTCAGGGTGCACCAGCAATGGCAGTACCTGGTTGATGCGTAGGGCCATCAACTTGGCAAACAATTTAATGTCACAGTTTAATAAAGCTATCGGCCTGTAATTTTGGCAGAGGGATGGGTCCTTCCCCGGTTTGGGGATAGTTACTATACGGGCTTCTAGTAGTTCTGATGGGGCAGATCCCGTAGAAGAAAGTTCATTAAATAGGTCCAACAATAGTGGGGCCAGTATATCCTTAAATGTTATATAGAAGTCAGTGATGAATCCGTCAGGGCCTGGGGCTTTGTTTCGGGGAAGGGATTTAATCGCTGCATATACTTCCGCTTGTGACCAGGGGGCGTTAAGGGCAGTGAGCTGTTCTGGGGTAACGGTTGGGAAATGAATACTATCTAGGAATGTCGAGATGGAGTCCGCAGATGGTTGGGGGGTGGAGGGGTCAGAGGACAGATTATACAGTTTTGAGTAGTATTGGGCAAATTGGTTCGCTATGTCTTTGGGGTTGATAATCTTGGCGTTGGTGAAAGTGGTTATATGTTTAATCTTGTTTCTGGCCTGTTGGGCTCTCAGTTTTCTAGCTAGCATTCTGCCTGATCTGTTACTAAACAGGTAGAATGTGTGGCGCATTCTATTCAGTGCCATTTGAGTGCGAGCAAGAAGGAGTTTCTGGATCTGACTACAAATTGCGGAGATCTCTTTTTTGAGAGCTCTGGATGGGGTTAGTTTATTTTGGGCCTCGAGTGCACTCAACTTGGCTTCCAGGTCTTGTTGGATCTTAACTGACCTCCGTTTAAGGGAGGCACCAGCTTGGATTGCGGCGCCCCTAGTGACTGCCTTAAAAGCACACCAGTGGGTCGTGATGGAGGTATCTTGGGGGGCGTTGTTTGTGAGATAATCTTTAATGGAAGTTAGGATCGTGGTCTTAGAGGTGGGGTCTTTAAGGAGATGTGGGAAAAGTCTCCAGGGGCTCGAGGGAGATTTGGGGGCGAGGGTATTCCACTTCCAGGTGACCGGGGCGTGGTCTGACCATGTGATGGGTAAAATATCCACATCCTTTGTGTGTTGCAGGGTCCGCTTGTCGCAAAGTATGTAATCTATCCTCGTGTATGAGTTATGAACCGGGGAGTAAAATGTGTATTCACGCCCGGAGGGGTAAGTGGTTCTCCATATGTCATAGAGGTCAAACTCCAAGAGGAGGTTTCGGAATGCTAGAGCTGGGCCTAATATATGCGAAGAAGAAGGAGGGGGAACGCGTGACTTATCGAGTTTTGGGTCGAGGGCTAGGTTGAAGTCACCTAGTATTATCGTATGGTCCTTTGGGAATTTTTGCAGTAGTAGAAATAGTTTACGCAGGAAGGGGACTTGGTTGGTGTTCGGTGCGTATAGGCATACAATAGTGGTCTGCTTGTCATTGAGCATGCCTGAGAGTATGATATATCTACCATTTTTATCTTGGGTCTGGGAATGTAGTACAAAGGTGGTATGTTTGCTAAACAGAATGGCAACCCCGTTACGCTTGGTGGGGCCATTGGCATAATAAACTGTGGGGAAATTCGCATCTTTAAACATTGGGGGGTTGGAGGAACTGAAATGTGTCTCCTGGACAGCAACCACGTCCATTTTCTGTTTATGGAAGGAGGATAGGGCTAGTCGTCTTTTGTTAGGGGAGTTCAACCCCTTCACATTCAAAGACATAAAGTTAAGCATTATATTTTAGGGGGGGTGGTGGCGGGGGCCATGTTTCAGCAAGTGGGTAAATTTGTGCCATAAACTGACACCTAGGTTGTCCGCAGGGAGTCTGTTAGGGGGGGCAAGAGGACAGGGGGGGAGGGGGTGGGCTATAACGACAGGAAGGGTACAGGGAAAGAAAAAACAAGAAGGCCCAGTGTATCAGGCCTGCATGACTACTGCAGGGGTAGAGGAAAAAAAGGAAGGTCTTGCAGTAGTGTGTGCAATCTCGGGGGTGGTGGCTTGGGTCTCACAGCGAGAAACCGCCACTCACTTTTAAACAGTATAACGACTATAAAGAGGCAAAGAAACATTGTAACATAATAAACAACTCTAAGTAAATGGGCCAAACCTAGGGTGCTCAAATGAGAATTATAGTTCTACTCCAACATCCCAATTGCCCAACATCCTGCACGCAGAAAAACAAAACAAGTAAATGTAATACTTAGCAAACACATCCCGTCCCGGTGGAAGGGATCACAGGAGCTTGGGCATCGGGTTCTTCAAACAGGGTAAACAATCTTCAGGGTCCGAGGTGAGATCTCAAGTAGTGGACCAGTTCTGTTGCAGGGTCTGCGGACCTCTTGTTTCCTGGGCGTTGGTGACCGAAATATCCCAGTCCATCAGGAGTTTAACTCCGGCGTCCAGAGATGATATGGTATAGGTGGAGTCCTCATAATACACTATCAGTTTGACCGGGAATCCCCACCGGTACCGGATATCATGGTTACGGAGTGCTGTAGTTATGGGGGCAAATGCTCATCTGTTGGCTATTGTAGCTGGAGAAAAGTCTTGGAAGATTTGAAGACCTCCTAGGGAATCTGTGTTTTTGGACTCCCGGGCGGCCCTCAGGATGCTCTCCTTAACAGTGTAGAAGTGTACGCGGAGGAGCGTATCTTTCGGTAGGTCCGAAGAGACTGTCTTGGGGCGTGGGAGGCGGTGGATGCGATCTATCATGAGATCTTTGGGGTCAGTGGAGGGGAGGAGTTTACGGAACAGGGTGATGGCATAATCTTCTAATTCTGCATTAGCAACTGAGTCAGGGATGCCTCTGATCTTTATATTGTTGCGTCTGGACCTGTCCTCCAGGTCTGCCAGCTTAGATTTAATTTGGTCGATATCTCGCTGTTGGCAATCATGGGATGTTATCAGGTCGTTGTGTGACGTTACAACCTCCTCCATTCTACGTTCTAGTTGATCTGTCCTGTCCCCAATGGCTACCAGTTCTGTCTTAACCTCATTAATAGCCGCCTTCAGATCTTTGGTCATCTCTGCCTGGAAGGCAGAGAAGACCTGGCATAGGGATTTCATTGTCACTGGTGCATCTGACTCCACATCGACCCCAGTTAGACCTGTTGCAGAAGGCGCCTCACTCAGCGCACCTCGGTAGTGGGAGGCCTGGCTGGAGGGGCTATGCTGAGCTATGGAGGGTAGTGGGGATTTCTTGGGGGGGAGGGGAATTTTTGAGGGGACGACTTGTTTTACCCTCTTGGAGGGCATGTTGGGAAGGAGAAGCACTCGTTATGGGGATAGCAGACTTCAAACAGACAAAGTAGGTAGTACCGGTGGGGAGAGTAATAGCACTGGTTTAATAAATCATATTCGCCTCAGACCGGGGTGCTTTTAGTGAGCAGCAGCGTGTCAGTGATTTTTCACATCTGGGGCCGTGAAGAAGAGGGCAGTACTGCTTTCAGGTAGCACCTTTAGTAGCCTGGAAGATAGAGGGGAGTGAGCAGCGGGGTGGAGGGCTGCTTCCAAAGGTCTGGTATGTGTGCTAGCTGACGCTGATGGAGTGGTTTGGGGCTGTATAGCAGCAGGGAGGGTCAGAGACCTGAGTGGGTGAATCGCCAGAGGATGGTGGACAGAGGGGTACCTCCAGGGCACGTTGTGGGGGAGCTTGGGTCTGGGGGTGGGAAGTGCCCCAGGCAAGAGCCCTGTCAGGGGTGGTTCACTCCGCGCGCTGGCGGGTGCTTGCTGCAGGATGACCCACTCGTGGTCCGCTGTTGTGCGGTACCAAGAGGCACTCACTTTGTCTGTGGGGCGTGCGTTTGCAGGTTCCTGGGCCGGGAGCAGCACCAATATCCTCTGCGGCGGTGGTCAGTGATGGCGGCGTCTCCGGTCTCGTGGCGTGCGTCTGCACGTTAGGCAGTGGGTGTCGGGCGGGATGACCGTTTCGCCGTTAGAGCTGGCTTGGGATGAGGAGAGGCGAGCAGAAGCTTCGTGGGGCCCCTTCAGCTCTTCCGTCCCCCGCTGCACGACCGCTTCGGCAACCGCGCCGCCTTCCGGACCAAAATCTAGGCCCCGGCTCCGGCCTCGCGCCTAGGCCGCAACCCGCAGAAGCGCTTAGAAGCGCTTCCCAGCTCCGCAGCAGGGGCTGCGTCCGACCGGAGCTCCAGGGGAGAGTAGAGAGTAGTCTGGGGGCACACTCCGGGGAGGGTTGCAGGTATTAAATGTGGTTTTGGCGTGTTTTAGGCAGGAGCTGAGCTCAGATGCGACCGCTCAGTCAGGCTGCCAAGCCACGCCCCCCCTATTCAATCACTTTTAAGGGTGATTGATACCACGAGAACCACCCTAGCGCTGGAAAACATTTCTTTTTTATTTCCTGTAGTGCCTGTGGTTGCCGTTACCCAGGAGAAGGAGGCTGTAGCTGGCAGTAGCCGTGCCCTTTGTTGGATCTCTGCCATGTGTGTGGTGCTCTCAGTCACACTCTGATGCCATTTATTCTCTTCTTGACACGCAAAATTTCATTAATGCAATGGAGATTTTGCATTATCCAGATATATATACAGCTGTCATGACTGACCCACATAGGACAATTATTAAAGGAGTTTTCACTATTTGCCTGATGAGTATATTGTCCAGTGACTGTTTACCGGAGATATAATTACGTGCCGCTGCAAGGACTGGTATATATTGTCTATATTTTCATTGGACTTAAATTTTATGTGATTTTTTGATAAACATTACTTTGTCTGCAATCATGGTTGTGCAGACTTCTAAATAAATAAATATCTGTAATCTCATCTGTTCACATGTACATTAAAGCCATCTTCCTGAACTGATACTTTTAATGTCAATAATAGTCTGTACTGAGCAACACCTGTATCTATTCATTCACTGCATATCATATTACATACATTTCAGTCAGCCATGCATCTCATTTCCTTGTATGGTGTATTTTACACATTGTAACCTTTGTGATGCACTCAGGTTGGCTGCCTCACCTGATATTCCTGTTGGGGGCATGAAAAATATCTGAAACAGAGCATCCTTTAAGGGCTCTGCCTCTAGCTGGAGTCCACTGCAACATCCTCATTTCATATAGTTTATTCTAGGCATTGCATAATCCACCCAGGGTAACCTATGTAGCGGCCCCTAAAATGCATGACTTGCCATATACCTTTTGTGGGCAGTTTTGTAACCTGTGGAATTTAATAACCAAGATGGCTGCACCAAACGTAAGCTTATTTGTCAGTTTATTTTTTTTGTGCTGTAAAACTAAACCTCTCTGCTGTATTTGATGCTTTTAAAGTGGGTAAATCCTGCTGGAGACAAGTGCTATATAAATAAAATTATTAGAATTATTATACTTAATAGTAAATAATGACAACAATTAATGTACCAGGCAGTCACACATCGCAGATGGACATCCAGCTGCGTCACATCACAGGACAAATCAAGCACCATGTACGTTTGAATTATATAAATATTTGAACGTTTTATTTGAATGGAGTTGAACAACATACCTACCACAATAAAATAGGTGTTCTGTCCCCAACGCTTTCATATTAAAAGGAGACTCATACCTTGTATACAACAAGTGCAAACTATTGGTCAGATTTCTATCTACAAAACAAATGCACAATGACTTACTGGATGTGCATGGAAGGCCAGTTACCAAATTCCAGCACCAGACAGGCAACTTGGTTTATAACTCTCTAACTGTAAAATGCAGTCTATGAAAAACTCAGTCATTGGCATTTTGGTGTAATATTTCCACAGAGTACTCCAGTTTTTACTCCACTAGTGATTATAAGGGACTATGCTAGCCCAGATACATTTATAGAATGGACAACTTTATTCCCTCTTCTGCAATAAGTCCATTTCAAAATACTTAAGGGTATGTATTTTCCAGAGAATAATAAGCGGCGTAGAAACCGCATTAAACAAGGATTCAGTATTTGTAATTATTGGATATGAAAGATGAATCAATTTAATAATTTGCTAGGACAAGGTGGTTTATTAAATCAACATTCTTTAAAGTACCAAATAAGCTATGGCAGCCTACGAGGCACTGGCATTCACTGTAGGACCTGGGCTAGGCAGATAATATGGTGGACTGGTTGTCGTGGTTACTGTACACATGTATCATTAGTAAACAAGCTTCAATATGTTTTAATTCAGTCACAGTCATGTAACTATAAAAAAAAACACATTTTTTTTAAAAAGGCTGAAATGTTGGAAGAGATGACCACAATTAAAATCTCCGGCCTCACTTCACAAATCACTTGCCAATAACATTACTAAAATGGCTTATGCACAAAAAAACTCATTGGCCAATACAATTTCATCTGCTGACTTTAGTGAAACTAGGAGGATTTCTTTTGCACTATGAAACTGAAATGTCGTTGTTAAGCATAGAGTTAACATTCATAAGTGAAACAAAAACATAAACAAAATCCAAAAAACAGCTGGACTTAGCCTTAAATAAACAGATTCCTAAAACAAAACTGCACAAACATATCTTAAACTGCATGTTTTAGTGGCTTGAAATCCATAACTACATGGAAAATAAATAATTGCACTGGTAAATCTATATATTTGGATTAAAGCATTTTTCACGGATGCTGAAATTAAACCACTCTTTTTTTCCTAGGAAATAAAACACACACATTGCGCTATTTCCACTATGTACTTCTGAAGTCTTCGTTGCTTGTGGGTCCTGCAGCGTATTGCCCTGCAATAGACACTGCTCCGTTGGCTCTTAAGAGGCACAGCATGATAAAGAAATACATTTATACTGGTCAGTTTGAATCAAGGTATGCTGAACACAAGCTAAATGTGTTTTATATCTTTCACAAAACAAAAAATAAAATGTACAGTGAATTAAGATATTGTAGTAAAATAAAATCAATTTCTTTTACATTTTCCCTGAATATAATCAATAATATACAATATCTCCACTAACAACAAATTACAAACTGACTGTAAGACAAAGTGGGGTAAAGGCATTGGAACCCAAAACAGAAATGTAGGCCTCCCACAGCAGTAATACTCCAGGTATACAATTGCTGACCAAAAAGATTAGAGGTCAACCAACAGTCTGAAAAAGTCCATGCCGTGATTTACGTCAAGTCTGCCATGTTTACTTCTGGGAGAGGAGCTCTCCAATAGCAAAATGAGCTGAACTCTGGGTATGTGAATGCAGAATTCTGTTCTTTGTTAAGCAGAGGAAAGACGTGTTCAACCAGCTCACTCAGCCTGCCATACCTGGGGAGAGAAGTATAAAACACAAAGATCCAAATCAATAAACCGAATGGACACTTCTTAAAGACATCGCTATTAGAAGCAGACATACAACTAATATTTGGAACTATGGATTCAATATGTATGGGATGTTTGCAAGATTATTACAAATTCTGATTCTCTAAAGTCAAGTCTTTTTATCTGAACCTAGATTATTACAAATTCTGATTCTCTAAAGTCAAGTCTTTTTATCTGAACCTAGAAGTGAACCTCGAGAAGTAACGTGAATGTTTATGAATCCTCTTTATCCTTATTGCAGTTATTTATATTCAATTTTGTACTTTATTTACAGATACTGGGAACTGCCATGGGCAGCAGATTTGCACCAAACTTTAGGCCTCATATCTGGAATAGCCAATTCAGAACTTGATGCTCTATGACAGATACATTGATAACCTGTGTAATTTGGGATTGGGGCTCTGCTTCTGTCTGTTTGTGTATCATTTTAGCACTAGCAAGGTTTAGGTTTTTTGACCTTTAGCACCTTCAAAATCAATATCATGATTATCATATTGGTTGATAAGAGTAACAGAAGCATTACAAAATAAGTGGACTATTATAAGCACCTTAATGATGAGAGGAATCATTAGAAAATATGGGAGTGAAAAATACTAGTTTCCATTTGGTTTCACAGTTCAAGGTTCCTTCAAGCAAAGAAACCTTTTCATTCATTGAGAGGTCATGCTGTCCTGAAAACTTATTAAAATAAGGCTTTATATGAAGTTTCTATAAAATCGACACAAGATCAAATAGATTGTTTTCACAACATAATCGTATGCAAGGAATATATAAAAAAAAAGTTTTCAATTATTAGTTAAAATTTGATTAGACCTCAGAACCATTTCAAACAGATTGAGGCCAGGTGGTCTTAGAAATCTAATTCAACAGGTTAAGCTCAGATGTTCCCAAATGTGGTCCTCAAAGCACCCCAATGGTCCAGGTTTTAGTTAGATCTACTGTATGCTTGTCACAGGTGACTTAACTAGTACCACAGTCAATATGCTTTAACCATCTGTGCTGAGCCTTGGGTTTACTTCAAACCTGGACCATTGGTGTGCCTTGAAGACACACTTGGGAACCTCTTGCTACCTCTTCCAGATTCTTTAAGGATGTGAAAAATAGAAACAAAAATAAAACCGAAGGTGTAAATGGTTACCATTGAAATCAAATATTGTAAAAAAAAAATTACAATTCTGTAGCGCTTCACAGAGAATATTTGACATAATTGGGAGCCAATTAACCTGACAGCATATTTTGGGATTGTGAGAAAAAAACAGAGTACCCGGAGGAAACCCCAGCAAGCAGAGGGAGAATATACAAACTCCACACAGTTAGGGCCATTTTTGGAATCAAAACCTTGACCTCAGTGTAGAACGTTATATATTTAAATCCATAGGACATTAAGTTTATTTTGTCTCTGTCCTTACAGTATATAACTTCATACTAAATTGTATTGTAATATACACTAAATATATTCTTTTATTGGGGGTTCATAGACCTTGCTTTATTAATCTTGAGACCGAGTTATCCCTTATATGTAGAAACCATACATGTGCTCAGTAACACAGACTATTTGATATTAAAGTTTATTTGTAGAACCTGATTGTACTTATTATGCTTTACATTGATTAGAATCAGGATAGGGAGCTTTTATATACTTGTACTTGCTGGTTCTATAAAGCGTGCTTAAAACAGAATATTAATAAAATATTACATTTGGATACATGAGCACATATTAGGCCTCATCGTTACAGCCCCGTGTAATGATATATGTTCTCACCTTGCACACAGCAGTGCTTGTTCTAAATTCTCTTTTACCACAAAATCAGTGGAATGACCTCATGTGGGAGGGCGTCGCCTAATAGGACACTAAATGGTGACTTAAAACCCAGCTAGCGCACACTGCTAACTACAGAGGTGTTCTTATAAACATTGTGGCAACATTGTTGTCCCTCTGTACAGAATTTCCCAACCCAAAGTCCACAATACTCCTCCAGAAAGTTGTGTTCTGAGCAACATGAAAGAATAAAAGCTCCATACGCACTAAACGAGTCCCCACCGACATTGGCGGTGGCATCGGGGACCTGGTGGGTTGCCCGCATCAGAAAGTGGATAAACACTTTCTGGTGCTGGGTGGGAAAAGGGATTGATTATGGGAGTAGTGATGATCATGCTGCGGCTTCAGCATGACCGTTGTTAACGAAGATTCCCTGGAGGATTTGTTAATAAAGCGCAGAGTTAACAATATTGAGTTTACACACTTGCCGATATTGTTGACAACATCGCTCAGAAAGGGCATTCTCAGCTATATTGTTAACAATATCGCCTAGTGTGTATGGGACTTAAGACCCAGCTTAACACAGCTGAAGCTTTATAACGTATACTAAATACTTTCCATGCTGCCAGATAAAAAAAGACTTACGATGTTTTGTTTCCTTTTGTCCTTTCCTGGATTAATTCACCTTTGGGATTGACAGTAAAAATTCGACAGTCTTGTAATCCAACTTTAACATAGGCAAACACATCCTACAATATAAATACAAATGCAATTACCACAAGTGAAACGCCACATTCAAAGTGCACAATGTCAGTAAGTAAGCAGCCGAGAAATAGTTAAACTAATAGTCAGTGATGAAGTAAAGAATTTTAAAGAGCGTCCAGATATAAACATTTCAACACAGAAGCTAAGCAGCGAGCCAGAAACCTGAGCTGCTATGGGCCTCAGGAATCACTGACTCATAGGGAAATGTTCCCATTGCAGCCATGCTCCAGGACAGCACACTTCCAGGGGGATCCCTTTGTTTGATAACCTTTTTGGATCTGTTCCACTTTTGTTCAGGGTAGAAGAGTGAAATAACCAACTCCCACAAAATACAACTTATGCTAACCTTCATGTAACAGACAAAAAAAACTTATAGAAAGCCATATGTGGGCATTTTATCCCAAATTCCAGCAATTCTATGTAATTATTTTTGCCGTTTGTGGGCTAACATGATGAGGTTTCTCCAAGTATATATCCTGAGATCAGAGAAACCTCTCAAAGCAAAGCATAACATTTTGGTTACCTTAAAGTGTATGATATGTAAGAAGGCAGAGGTCTACTGATCATGCTGCAAGTCTAGAACCTTGGATGTGGGAAAGACCATCACAGAAATATGCTAGCATGCAGTGGGAGCTTTGCTACATCTGGATGGCCCAGAAAGCATTTCGGATTGCTCCATTTGTGTCTGCTGCATCTAACTCCTACACAGTGGCTCCACTATATGGCAGAGTCTGGGCTTTTGGATCATCTGCTCTCACTACAAGCCCCAAAACAGTCATTTTAACTTTGCATTTAAATACCTTAAAAATATTCCACACACTTCCATCTGTGCATATCACCAAACCCACCTCCTGGAAGTAGTAGTACTTCCTCTGCCTTTAGTGAACAACCCTTGCTATATACAGCAGTATTGCAATAAATGCTAAGTATTGTAAGAAAGGGTTTGAAGTATATTGCCATCCTTTTTCTTAATTGTATAATTGTCGATTTGTCCCTAAAACATAGCAACTTCTTCATCCTTCCTTCTATCGCTAGCTTATTCCTTTCAACGTATTAACATTTAATTTACTCCAACACATGTATACAATAAAAATATAAATCTTTGCACATGTGCATTCAATTGACTACTAATATTATTGACGTCTCATTGTAGCAAACACACCAGGTCATCGCCTTGCACAGTTCCTGAAATTGCCACCCTATAGGGTGAATTGTGACATCTACAAATACTTTAAATTAATTGCACAAACTCCCCTGTTGATGTATTTCCCCATGAAATGGCAATGAGATATCCCTTGCGATAGCACTAGTATAATATGGTTCCACTGCAACACTGGAAACAAATCCGAAAAGGTGTGATTTAGGATCCATAATACAGAGATCACAAAATCAACATAAAGCCAGTTGTGATGTTAATAATTGGACAAGCCTTCCCATGGGAAGGTGGCCACCATATAGGATATGTTGGTAAATGGGCTGGCTCCATAATAATACTGTGTATACACCATAACTCATTATTTCAGGAGGGCCAAGCTGTGGTTCTCCAGCTGTTGTGAAACTAGGCCTGCTTTATGGAACCCTCATCTCACCATAAATAATGGGTATGAAGTAGATAGGTAGACAGTGTATAAGTCAACACCAAATGGTCAACACGCACAAGGTCAATATACACAAAAAGTCGACATATGAAAAGGCCTGAGTTTTTTGGGGACTTTATTATACTTCACCATCTATGTGGACTCAGATTGGGAACAGTTAAGTGAGCCAAGCGCACTGGCTTGGAGCATGGCGAGCTAAGTGAGTACGTGGTACACTAGTTTAGAGTCCAGATGATGAAATGTAAACATTGACACCAACAACATAAAAAACTGTAAACATTGACACCAACAACATAAAAAACTAATGTTGACCTTTTCATTTGCTGACCTTTTCGTATCGACCTAGTCACTGCCGACATAGACACGGTGTGCTACTTAGACCATAATCCAAAAATGTTGTGCTTGTTTGTAGTGGATAATATGGTAAACGATCTTGTGGGCTAGCACAGAGCAGTGTGATGTGCAGTTGTATGTACACAAGCTGTATTCCAGAGATTAGTTCTTGTCTGAATGCAAGGACATGCTAGCGCCAGGGGCGTAACTATAGCACCGCAGCCCCCGCCACCGCAGGGGGGGCGCTGTGCATGTGGGGGCGCCGGGGGCTGCGGTGCTATAGTTAAACCCCCCCTCAATCCCCCGCAGACTTACCTATCGCGCTGGTCCCGGCGGCTTCGTTCTTCTGCTGAGGACCACCACAAAATGGCCGCCCCCATATAGCACACAGTTCTCTGAAACTGTCTGCTGTATGGGGCGGCCATTTTCTGGTGGTCCTCAGCAGAAGAACGGAGCCGCCGGGACCAGTGAGATAGGTAAGGCTGTGGGGGATTGAGGGGGGTTTGCATGGGCGGCGGGGTAGGGGTGCTCGGCGGGGTGGGGGTGCTCGGCGGGGCGGGGGGAGCGCCCCCCCCTAACGGCGGGGGGGGGGGGGGGGGGACGGGACGCCCAAAACGTAGCTATGCCACTGGCTAGCGCTACTGAGATTTACAAGACACACAGACAAAAATAACGGATAGAAATGCGCATTAAACAAAAAGTAAACACATGCATATAAAAAGTCTTAGCTGGGGCTTTCTGAACAGGGGAAGCAGGACTTACATTAGGTCTGTTTCCAAAAGCAGCATAAAATGGTTCTCTGTGTGGACCAAACAGGTTTTTGATATCGTTGAGGCACTCTATCTTGAATTTCTCAGGTTTCTTTTCTATGACCTCCCTAAAATTAAAGTGCATCATGAATGTCTAAAAGATGAGACCTTTTATGATAATTTTAGTAATCTGTACATGAGATAGTCTGTTAGCTAAACACAGAAGAAACAAATGAACACAGCAAGCATTAACATTCCATGTTTGCTAGGTCTTGGATAGTTATTGGTAGATCAGGAATAAGCACCCTTCTTGTAAAGATCCACAGGATGTTGGAACAGTGAGTTATTTATACCCCTTTCACACCGCACAAATAACCCGGTCTGACCCGGGTCACTGGGCGGTGTAAAAGCACCAAAAGGAAAAATCTGGGTAAAGCAACCCGTCATTCCGACCTGGGTTAACAGAAGGGTTTTACTCAGGCTGGATCCAGGTTGCTGGGCATCATAAACAGCTAACACTGAGTCGAGGGACCCAGGTCCTATTTACACTATAGGTGTCAGCTCCAATTGCTGCCTCCTTCCTCTCCCCGACGATGACGCTCCTCCGCTGTACGGCGGCAGCGACCCGGCTTATTGCCAGGTGGCTGATGGTCGCTTCACCTTGCAAATTCCGGGTCACCCCCAGGACGGACCCATGTCAGAATGCGACCCAGCATTTGATATGTGAAAGTGGTATTAGTGAGCAGCAAGGGTACACACTTCTGCTTCATATATACTTCAGTGCACCGGTTTTCTAACCCTATCATCAAGGTCCACATATTGTTGAATAAATTGTAGGCTATATGATTTCTATACAGTACTTTCCATAAACCTTCTCTAATGCAAGTCATATGGACTTCTAGATTACAGATGGATCTGCACGCGGAGCACGTTGCATGCCTCCTGGTGCACAATGCCAAGTACTGGGGGAACTAGTAACTGCTAAACTCCACATAATGCCATTTAACAGGCAACATTATTCTAATAGGAACATGCACCATGGCTTACAGTAATTTAATGGAACTCACTGAAATGATTGGAAACACAGATTGCCTATATTTATAAGCTAGTGGCTGACATCATCATGTAGTGTTATTATGGTGAGAGAGAAAAGGCATACCTGTGGAACGCAGAGAATAAGCTGCTAGGAGACAGCATCAGTGGTCCTCTAGGAAGAATTGTGCCTCTGTCATTCACCCAGTGTAAGTAGCCTCTAGTCATGTCTGCCATGCCTATAGCACGGGCCGAGCAATACAGAAATTTGTACCCATTTCTAGAAAAGGGAAGAGCAAATTAAAAAAACGAAAACAAAACACTTACAATTCAATGTTAGAAATCTACAGAACGCATATTAGACAGAACTCCACATATAGAAGAACTGATGTAAAAGAAAACCTAATGAACAGGTACTTGGCTAAAACAGAAACAAAGCTTTAGCATTGCAGTGTCCACTGTAAATGTAATGATAAGGGCACAGGATATATAATCTGACTGGTGGAAAGAGCAAGTAAAGTACCTTCATTTCACAAAGAAAAACAATATGCATAAGTAATGTTAGGTGTAAATAGAGTATCACCTATCTATCTATATCTAGTGTCTGTCAATGAAACACTGCCATCTGTTGGCAGCAAGTAAAACTACATCTAGCTTTCGAAGCATTTGCTTCGAGTGGGCTTACACTGCCATCTGTTGGCAGCAAGTGAAACTACATCTAGCTTTTGAAGCTTACTAGTAGTAATAGCGGGTTTACTAGTAGTAAATAGCGGGTTTACTAGTAGTAAGTACTCTTGCACTAATATTACCCAGATAACTGCATTATACATTACTGGGTTTTCTGAACGGATTCCTTTGACACTACTTTAGTCACTGTAGTGGTCTGATCTCATATCTAAGGACCATCTGATCCATTATAATGATTCACCAGACATCTGATGAATGAATAATAAAACCTGGAGATACACTACAGCTGATGGAAATATGATATCACGCAGTTAAATGATATTCTCTCTAATCTCAAGGAAATTACTGTATCCACTGGAAAAATGATGACTCAAAAGGGCTCAGTATAGACTGATGAGTCTTCATAAACAGCATCATATGAAAAAATACATAATCAAATGCATACAGTTTGCTGGGACTCCGATACATACTCATGTATAGAATGGTAGAGTTTAGCAATGCCTTGATGTGTCCAATCTTTCCCGAGCTGAGGAAGAATCTGGCCTAAAGCATCTGACCTTAAAGTAAGAAGGACACCAGGATTTCATTAAAAAGCATTATCTAGAACTACATTAGCATATATTGAAACAAATGACGATATAGAGACCAGGGGTTTATTTACATAAAAATTCATGGTACTTGTGTATTTTGGCGGCGCCCATCGCATACCATAAGGCATTCGATGGGATATCGCGCGATATTGTACAATGCCATACAATGTTAAAATTGTATGGCATTGTATATGGCATACAATGCCATACGATGCGATGCGATTAAACATTGTATAAGCACCCTAATGGGTGCTTACAATGTTAAATGCACCCCCACGCCACCCCTCCACTATAAACGTGAACCCGAAGCGTGGCGAGCGCAGTGAGCCCGCGAGGGGCGGCGGTACGCGTCCTCCGACCTTTTCATACCCCCACTATCCACGTCGGCGTGGAGTTGAGAATAACAAATGTGGCGAGCGCAGCGAGCCACCGAGCCCGAAGCGTGGCGAGCGCAGCAAGCCCCGCGAGGGGACGCGGATACCTGTGAAGCCGCGAGGGGACTCCGATACCTGTGAAGGTATCCGCGTCCGCTCGCCTCGCTGCGCTCGCCACACTTTCTATTCTCAACTCCACGCCGACGTGGATAGTGGGGGTATGAAAAGGTCGGAGGACGCGTACCGCTGCGCTCGTCACGCTTCGGGTTCACGTTTATAGTGGGGGGGGTGGCGTGGGGGTGCATTTAACATTGTAAGCACCCATTATGGTACTTAAAAGAACCCTTTAGGGTGCTTATACAATCTTTCACCGTATAGGGGCCAAAAATCGCATCGCATCGCATGCCATCGGGTGCATGGCATGCGATGCGATTAAAACATTGCGCGATGGACCAAATTCATTAATAAAACCCGGCAGATCAAGTTTATATGTCTAATAATTAATAGGGCAATCACATTTGCTATCCATGCGTTGCTTGTAAAAGTGCTGCTCTTTTAAATACTGGGCTTAGTATCACAATTGGCAAATTTTACTACCTGACGCTTTGTAAATAACCCCCTGGAAGATATCACATTTTCAATGAAAAATGAGCACATTTCTGTTGGCAAACTGCAATCTATTAATATCATTACTGGAATGGCAAGTGACATGCTAAAAATATCAGCCATTCATTCAAATACCGTTCTAAAAATAGACATCACAGATGCCGCCCCCCTCCCCCCCCCCCCCCCCACTACCCACCAGAACATGTCAGTAGAAAGCAAAGCCATCCTTTTTTTTTTTTTTTTTTTTAAATGTGAAACTTTACAATCCTTTTGCTGAACAAAAAAGGGATTTTTGTAAGAACTTACCGTTCGAATCCCTTTCTCTGATATGGTCCTGGTGACACAGCTCAACACTGGGATGTAGGAGGGTCCGAAGGAGCCAGGCACCTATCCTAAAGTTTTAGAGGGTAGGCTCCTCCCCTACTGCATCCCTGGACTCTTCAGTTCATCTTTCAAAGCCACTGGAATACATTAACTCAGTACAAACGCCTGCACATATTATATGCACATTTTATAACAGAAAACTGTTAACTTTTAACCATTTTAACGTGAACATCATGAAACTTCTGGCATACTTACTGAGCGTAAGGGAGGGATCGCTGTGTCACCAGGACCATATCAGAGAAAGGGATTCGAACGGTAAGTTCTTACAAAAATCCCTTTTTCTCTTTCAATGGTCCTGGTGACACAGCTCAACACTGGGACGTTCCAGAGCCGGTCCTTTGGGAGGGTACGCTCAGGTCTGCAGCTCTCAGCACTGCTCGCCCGAATGATGCGTCCTCCGACGCGAACTCATGGAATCTATAGAATTTGGCAAATGTGTGAACAGATGACCAAGTGGCAGCTCTGCAAACCTGCTCAGCTGTGGCCCCATGTCGAACCGCCCAAGAGGTGGCAACTGACCTGGTGGTATGCGCATTTATTTTGGCCGGTACTGGTCTACCCACTTTGGTGTATGCAAAGGCTATCACAGACCGCAACCACCTAGCAATAGTCTGCTTAGATGCAGGCCAACCAATTTTGTGTACGTCATACAATACCAACAATGTGTCAGTCTTCCTGACACTCTTCACTCTGTCCACATATATGCGTAAGGCACGCACAACATCCAAAGTTCTCAACTTGTCCCTTTTCTTAGAACCCTCTGGGGGTTGAAACACAGGTAGAACTATCTCCTGATTTAAATGGAAGGTAGATACCACCTTCGGTAAAAACTGAGGCACTGTTCTTAAAACAGCCCTGTCATCATGAAAAATTAAGAAGGGAGATTTACATGACAAAGCTCCCAATTCTGAAACTCTTTTAGCAGATGCTACTGCTAACAAAAACCCTAGCTTCCACGTGAGAAACTTAAAGTCAGCCGACCTTAAAGGTTCAAAAGGTGCCTTTTGAAGGCATTCCAAAACCAGTGATAGATCCCAAGGTGCTACTGGTTGCTTGTATGGAGGTTTCAACCTGGATACTCCTTGTAAAAAGGTTTGAATCTCCGGCAAAATGGCTATCTTTTTCTGGAAATAGATGGACAAGGCCGAAATCTGCACCTTCAGTGACTGAAGGCTTAGGCCCGATGAAAAACCATCTTGTAAGAATTCCATCATTCTGGATAGCTTAAAATGAGATGTATGAGCCTTTCTTCTCTCACACCATCGAATGTAAGTCTTCCAGACTCTATAATAATTTGCCGAAGATACAGCTTTTCTGGCTTTTATCATAGTCTGTACTACTGCCTCAGAAAACCCTTTTCTTTTCAAAATGGTGGTTTCAATAGCCAGGCCGTCAAAATCAGTCGATCTGAATCCAGGTGATTGAATGGGCCTTGTCTTAGAAGGTCTGGTCTCAGAGGTAGACGCCATGAGTCCACAGACAACCTCTGAAGCCTCGAGTACCAGGATCTCCTTGGCCAATCTGGGGCCACTAAGATCACTGGAACCTTTTGCCCCTGTATTTTCTTCAGAAGTCTCGGTAACATTGGTACTGGTGGGAATGCATAAAGGAGATCTCCCTGCCAGTGAATAGTCATGGCATCCACTGCCTCCGCTAGTGGATCCCTTGTTCTGGCATAGAACCTGGGCACTTGACGGTTGATCCTGGATGCCATCAGGTCCACATCCGGAGTTCCCCACATCGAAGTGATTTGGTGAAACACCTGAGGGTGTAAGCTCCATTCCCCTTCCTTGAGCTCCTCCCTGCTCAGGAAGTCGGCTTCTATATTCTCTATTCCTGGGATGAATATAGCCGATACAGCTGGAACATTCTGTTCCGCCCATAGGAAGATTCTGGATACCTCCCACATGGCCAATCTGCTGCGTGTACCTCCCTGGTGATTCAGATACGCCACAGCTGTGGCATTGTCGGTCTGAATCCTCAAAGGGAGGTTCTGTAACCTGTCTCCCGCCAAGGAAATGACTTTCCAGACAGCTCTCAGCTCCAAGATGTTGATTGGTAACGCTGATTCCTCTGCCGTCCACAGGCCCTGAAGCCTGAGATCCAGGACTATTGCCCCCCAGCCCCTGAGACTGGCGTCGGTAGTTACTATCAACCAGTCCCAGGTCTGTAATGACCGACCCCACTGGAGGGAATCTACTTCTGTCCACCATTTCAAGGATTCTCGGGTGTCCGAAGACAGCACTATCATCTCGGATTTCATGGTCAATGTGTTTCGTGACCAAGCAGACAAAATGTTCCATTGGAACCTCCGAGAGTGGAACCTGGCAAATTGAAGCGTCTCGAATGACGCCACCATCTTCCCCAGGAGCTTGAGGCACCTCCATACTGAAATGCTCTGAGCCCTGAGAATCTCCTGGACTAGGGTGACCAGATCCCTGGCCTTTATCTCCGGGAGGAAAACCCGATGAAGATGGGTGTCCATTATAACTCCCAGGAATTGGAGTCTTTGTGACGGTACCAACTGAGATTTTTGCAAATTTAAAATCCAGCCGTGAGCCTGCAAAAAACTGATGGCCTCTGCCAAGTGACTCTGCAGCATGGCTGCTGACTCCGCTTTGAACAGGAGATCGTCCAAATAGGGTATTACTGTGATTCCCCTGAGCCTCAGCACCGCCGCCATCACTGACATTATCTTTGTGAATACCCTTGGCGCGGTTGCTAGCCCAAAGGGTAACGCCCGGAATTGTAAATGCAGGTCTCCTATGGCAAACCTCAACAAGGTCTGATGCTCCGGGTGTATAGGGACGTGCAGATATGCGTCCTGGACATCCATGGACGCCAAAAATTCTCCCTGGTCCAGACTCAGGAGTACTGACCGTAGAGACTCCATTTTGAAATGGTCTACCCATAAATGAACATTTAGAGACTTCAAATTTAGTATTGGTCTGAAAGACCCGTCTGGTTTGGGCACCAGGAACAGCGTGGAGTAAAAGCCTTTCTTCCACTCTGTCTTGGGGACTAGTGTAACCACCCCTTTTTCCAAAAGGGAGTGCGCTGCTCTCACAAGAGCTGTACGCAGCCGTGCCTCCTTTGGTAAGGATGTGGGAATGAACCTCTTCGGAGGTGGCCCTCTGAAAGGGATTTTGTAACCCTGTGTTATGATGTCTAGCACCCAGACATCCTGGCCTAGAGAAGCCCAAGCGTCCCTGAAGAGTGTGAGACGCCCGCCCACTTTTGTCACTGTCGGGCAAAGCCCCTGACAGTCATGCAGAGGGTTTATCCTCTCCTTTATTGGCAGGCTTCTTGTGAAAAGAGCCAAATTTTGACTTTTGTGTCTTGCCTCTAGAGGGCTGAAACCTTCCCCTGAAAGACTGTCCTCGAAAGGACGCACCACCTCTAGGGGAGGGCCGAAAGGACGGCTTAAAAGCAGAAAATCTGGACGTCTGCTTTGCTGAGGAGGCCGGCAGGAATGTACTTTTGCCGCCTGTGGCCTGTTTTATAATCTCCTCTAATTCGGTACCAAAGAGTACCTTTCCCTTGAAGGCTAATGTTTCCAGAGCCTTCTTGGACTCGTTGTCTGCTTCCCAGGCTTTAAGCCAAAGCACTCTCCTGGCATTAATGGAGACTGTGGACACTCTGGTTGCCATTTTAATAGCTTCCTCCTCTGCTTCAACTGCATATTCTGCTGCTGCCTTAATCTTTTCTGCAAGCAGTAATGCACCCGGGTCAGCCTGCAGCATGGTGCATAATTCACCAGCCCACTCTATCATGGCCTTAGAGACCCAGGCTGAAGCAATAAGGGGTCGTAAGGTAAACCCCACCCCTTCAAAGATAGCCTTGAGGTTTCCCTCCAGCTTTTTATCCACAGAATCTTTAAAAGCTGCACCGCCTTGTACTGGTAATACAGTAGCCTTGGACAAACGTGCCACTGAAGCGTCCACAACTGGGACCCTTTCCCAGAGCTCCGCATGAGACTCTGGCATGGGGTACAGATTAAGGAATCGTTTTGGCATCTGAAGCCTCTTATCAGGAGTTTTCCAAGCCCCTTCTAACAATTCCTGTAACCCCTCATCTGAAGGAAAAGTAACAGCCTCCTTCCGCTGTCGCTTAAAAACACCTTTAACAGGAGTCTTATCCTCCACAGTCAGCTTTAAAGCCTGCTTCACAGCTACAATGAGATCCTCTATACCAGCAGCAGAGTTCTCTTCCAAATCATCACCCTGATCCCAGGGGATGTCAGTATACTCTCCTTCCTCTTCATCTACCACAGTAGTTAAAGCATAAGACCTTCTAGGGGTCCCTGCCACATCATCCATTTTGTCCAGCATTTCACTGAACCTGTTAATCCCTTTTGCAGTATCCTGCATCACCTGGATAAGTGCAGGATCTGCCTGGGTAAGAGGCAAGGAGCCAGACGACTGCTGAGATGATGGCATAGGTCTCTGTGATTCTACCAGCCCATCACTCTGCCTGTCCAAAAGCTGCACCAAAGCGTTTACTGACCTGCCTAGGGCCCTGGCCCACGCAGGTTCCATCTGCTTTGCCCTATGGGGATCACTGCCCATGGGTCTCACATCAGCGCAAGTAATACATAAGCCCCCCTTGGCCATCTGCTCAGGGACAAACTTTTGTGTGCAAACATTGCACGCGCTCAGTGCATTAAGGGCTCCCTCCCCCAAAACCACAGCCTGATGCTCAGACATGATGCAAGTGATAAATGTATATCTATCAGTATACACAGTGCAAACAATGTACAAGCGTTTATACAGAGGCAATGCACCCAATCACTTATCTGTCTGTTGGTTTCAACTGCGGGGAAGCGATGCCCAGGAAATCCAAGTCACTCTGCCAGGATCAGTAAGCCAGCTCAGCTCCGCTGCAAGCGTTCTGAAAGGCGCCAAAGTCAGAGTGAAGGAAGAGACCACAGGTCCCTGCTGCTGCGGGGTCCGTGACCTTTTGGCGCCAACCACCCCCAGCAAGCCGCTCCTTAGGTAGGATTTCCTAGTTCCAGTGTCTCCCCCTCAAATGGGGATCACTTGGAACATGCCTGTCACAACGCTGCTGTCCTCTCATCTAGGAGCTCAGCGTGTAAGCTCCGCATAAAATGGCCGCCGCCATCACGGAGCGCCTGTCCCCCATGATCCCCACCTAAACGTGGAGCCGGTTTCAGGGTACTCCGGAGCCCAGGCAGCCTTTTAGAAAAGGCTATAAGCGCTGCACAGGGGGACCAGACAGTGTCTCCCCTGTGCACAGTGAGCTGACAGGACGCGCTTCTGTCAGCTCCTGCTGCGCAAGCAGTGTGAGGATTCACTATGAGAATCCTCACACTGTGCCTACCTAGCTAGGGTAAAAGTTAATAAAATAATAAAAATCCCCTAACTACTCTAATTCTTCGGCTGCTCCTGCAGCCCTTTAGAATAGCACCCACTCCAGTGGGCACCTAACACGAACTGAAGAGTCCAGGGATGCAGTAGGGGAGGAGCCTACCCTCTAAAACTTTAGGATAGGTGCCTGGCTCCTTCGGACCCTCCTACATCCCAGTGTTGAGCTGTGTCACCAGGACCATTGAAAGAGAAATAAAAACATTAAACTAAAAGACCGCTCTGTTGACACATTTCAAACACCATCTAAATCCCTATCTTGTTGGAATAATCCCTCACCAGTAAAGTGCTCTTGAAAGATCCCCCCTCTCAGATGGGATTAAAATGCCACTATTGTGTTCCTTCTGGAGCTGCAACCCACTGCTTAATATGAGACATATAACACCAACACAGAAACAAAGGAAGTAGTTGCGTGGGTGCACTGAAGTTCTTATTAAAGATCCTAAAATACAACCTTTATTATCTTTATTAAACCTATCCATCAGCTAGGCGAAATATAAAATCAAAACAGATTGTAAAATAAAGAGAAAAAAAAACGTGTCTCAAACTCTGTGGCTGCTGATTATGGCGCCTTTTACACTTGACCTCGGACCCGGGATATTGCCGGGTTGCTGAGGTAACAACGTAGGGCCACAAAAAATAAAAAGAAAAGAAAAGGTTGACACAGGAAAAGACTGCAAGTTTTCAGTTTTTGGTGTTAATGTCGACACCTGGGCACATTATTCTCTTCATATACCATGCTACTGTTCACAATAGTAGTGCATGTGGATTGTTAAGTATGAAAAAGTCCAAAAAATTAAGTAAAAACAAAATTATGAACAACTCATGTCAACCTTTTCAAATGTCGACCATAGCCACGTCGAACTTCTGTCTGCATCAACCATATGGTGCAGACCTATTGACTATCATCAGATCTCAAAGCTTGCTGGGTGGAACATTTTACCCCTTTTCACCCCCTTACGAGTTAAACTTTTAAAAATCCCTGCTTAGTGGGTGGCTGCAAATAACGGTCAAAGTTTACAGACCACCCAGCAAGTCCCATGTTCCAGGTCACCCAGCAGGTGCTCAGGGAGAGTTCACCAACTGACTGTCACATTTTCCAATGCACCCGTAATATGTAGCACCCAACCTCTCCTTAACCTCAGTGGTGTTTTTTTTAGGGAGCGCTCCCCACTGAGAGTTTTTTTCTGGGGAGGGCTCCCTAAAAAAAACAACCACTGCAACCCCCAGGTCCGGGCAGCGCCGCAGAACAGTCCATCAGCCGCTGCTTGGCCCTGCCCCCAGCAACCCGGCTGTGTGAGGCATGACGTTACAAGGTTTTTTTTTTTACTATTTAGTTCCTTCTGGGCTGAAAATTTTTATTACAAAAACACATGCATTGTATCTTACAGCACAATAACTCCATATATTACTGCATAGGAAATACTTTATTCTTATATGGTTTTCAAAGCAGAATCCCAGGTTTCCACAGGATTCCTAACAAAGGTTAATAAAGTTGAATCTAAAACTAACTGCCAACAGATTTACTCATGAGTCTAATTAACAAAATGAATGTACATGAATATAAAACCCACTGCTCCAACCCACATGATTTCACTTATGTGTAGGAGCTGGAAAATGTTACCACAGAAATGATTGTGTATGTGTGGGAAATTATGAGTGGACACTACAGGAAATGTAGTAAAGTCCACATTTGTACAATGACACACTGGGATTCCCAAACTGTACACAGACGTAGGTGACACGAAAGCGTAATGGCACACAAATAAACAATAAAAACATATTTATTTTCAGATCAAGCTTTGAATGGGAATAAAATGTAATTTACTTGGTAATGGTTCCATCAATATCTGAGATAATAATCTTGTCATTCCAATTCCACAGATAAATGGTGGCCTCACATCGGCACGTGCCTTGGTACTGAGTGGTTATGCTAAACACAATGTCATTTGGACCATCTCTAAGCTTCAGTTTTTTCTGAAAAAGAATAAAAACATAATAATTGACATCCTTATCTTATGTGGAGTAATAATTTCCTGTATATAGAATAATAAATTAACTTTCTCTATCATCCGGCAGGGGACACTGGCGTTCACGCTGGGTAATAGAGGTGGATGGCTGGGAACTGGCACACTGTAACTTTAAACAGCTGGCTCCTCCCCTCTAGTACCCACAATCCCCAGTTAGAAAAATTGTGCTCGGGAGCTGGCCACGCAGGAGTTCTCTCCTGTATTTGCATCTCTTTTGGGCATTCTTTTTCTGGCATTCCCTGCTAGGGAAGTTATCTCAGTTTCTGAGTGGTTTTGTGTTCCCTGTAAGGGAGCTTGGCGCGCTGGTTCAACCAGCACTGACTGTCAGGGTCTCTGCTAAAAGACGCCTGCCAGCCTACCTGTGTTCCTGCGGTCCCCCACCAAAGGGCTCTAATAAATGCAGTATAAATTCCATTTAGGATGGAGTACGGAGAGTAATTCTTGCTGTGGTCAGTGCACAGAGTAACCTACATCTGATACTACAGATATGTAACCTTTAACGGTGCCCACAACCGACGCATTTTGGGCTGGCGCACACATCACAATGCAAAGTACAAAAAGAATGTGTAGCACGTACTTTGCATCTAGGGGTTAATCTGGTTGATTCGCAAGGCTCCCAAACCCTGCCTTGTGAATGGTGGCTGGCCACCCCCAATTCGCAAGGCAAATTCTTACACAGCGCATGCTATTAGTGTTACACAGTAACATCCATTCACAGCCTGGTAGGATACGCCCACATCATTCGATGGTCGCCGACCCTACAGATGCGTGTCTGCTTGAAGGGAAGTCTGGAGATGTCAGCTGTCTGCCTCCAGCCTGTCCATCATACCTCATTAGCATGAGAACGCCCAGCGTACTCATGGGAACCCTCATGAAACGCTGGGCGTTCCCACATGGTGTTGCAGCAGCAGCTGCCCCAGGGCCCTTCTCTGCCACTCCGCCCGCAAGGTTGCTTGTGTGCACCCAGCAAACAATCTGTTCGACGTGGACGCACGCAACAAGCGCATGTGCAGAAACGCACATGCGTATAGAAGAAACATCGGTCCCAGTGCGAACAAGCCCCTTGTGCGAACAGACCTGAATAAGGGCCCTAGTTTAAAATGCACACTGCTTTACCATATCATATGCGGTTTGAAGTAGTTCAGAAGGCACGTATGTATGGGCACCTTTACATTTGTACTGTGCGTCAACAATTAGATCACTTCTCTAGTGACAAGAGGAGATGAACTCAGTGAACTATAAAGCATCAATGTAGCAGACAGTATCAAAAGGAGCATTAGAGGCTCTCTCTTACTACTGCAACTAGAGTACTAGAACTCACGGACCCAACACAAAAGCGAAGAAAAAAAGTGAGAATTTCCCTGGTGAACTCATTTAAGGCGCGCATAACACCAAGTCACATACTCCAGAGTTCCCAGCTGGCAGAGGCACAGAAGTTGTTTCTCAATGTGTAAGAAGCTCTCATATCAGTGCTCTCAGAGCTTCCCTGGAGAATGAAATGCTATGATAAAGTACAAGTATGGAAGTCACTAATCTAACAGGGAAATAAGAAACATGTCTCCAAGATACCCCCAGACTGGGCTCCGCTGGAACAATAGATGTACAACAGCAAACTTTGTGCTAAATGGGCAGGGTCATTTTTTAGCCTAGCTCACCAAGCACCAATTGCTCGGGGAAATAAAAAACTGCAAATATATACAATGTGTAGGGAGCATCCAAGATACAAAGGGAAAATAACTTATTTAGCAGTGCTCCTCACAGTGATGCTAGCATGTTTTTATGACAAAATCACAGAGCAGTAAAACATTAACATTTCCTTTACTATTTTGGGAATTTGCTGGATAGTGGTTTTACTACTAATTTAAGTATGATAAATACCAGATCTGTACTATGTTTTTACTAAAAAAAATATTTTAGTAATATTTGTTACCAAAACTAAATATATTAATTATAAACTGCAGTCCCAACAGGGATTCCATGCACTGGAAGGGAACAGAATCAGTAACTGTTGAAACATCTCTGAGACAGGGGTTAAAATGCTCACAAAGATACACAACCTAAAATACAGTTTGAGTCATATATGCGATCACATACTGTACAAGAGATTTTTGCAGCCACAATGTTGTGACTAATTGTGGGATCTGATTACACGGACTTGACCTGTAATCCATTTATTTTTTCCCCATAACAACCATCTCTGACTCCTACTCTGAACTCATCAGTCACTTTGTTCTTTCCACTGTGCACAACACACCTGGGTAATCGGGAAACAGAACAGCTGTTTTTGCATTTACAGAATAGTCCTACATTGCACTAACCCCATCTTATGAGTAAATAACCATTCATTTAATATAGACACTTGAACAGCTGTTCGGGTTATCATCAGACATTTCTCGGTTGACAAAGACTCTCTGCTACAAATGCAGCTAAATGGAAGACTAGAGCAAACTCCCCTTTTCTTACGGTTTTCTGCAGTGTAGGCGTGATTCTCTGGTGGTCATACATGGTCGCTACAGAATAGGTTCTCAGGAGCAGCAAAGTCTGAAACAGGGAATCCCACTCATGCAAATGAGGGTACTCCCTGGGTGCCAGAACTTCAGAGAGATGGCATGTGGTCTACACAAATCCCCTTGGTCCTTACAATGGTCTGTAGTGTAATGATGTTTTGCGGTGATAATATGTCCTACGTCTCCTACTGACAGGAACTAGTTGTGGCTGGCTTTTAGGTAATTTTCCCCCCTCTGTTATACAAATGTGTCCATATACATTTCTTTATGATTATTTACAGTTTTTTATATAGCACATCATATTCTGTTCCGCTTTACAATAGGAAACAACAGTGATAAAACAAACTGGGTAATAACAGACCGACAGTGGTAGGAGGGCCCTGCTCGCAAATTTACAATCTAAATGAATAGGAGGGATACACGAGGATAGGATTCCATTGCATGGCAGTCCCACCAGATTACAATACAGTCCTGATGGGATGCAATAAGATATTAATGCTACTGGAGGTTATGTGGGGGTTCCAGGATATGATAGGCTTGCCTGAAGAGGTGAGTTTTCAGGGAGCTCTTAAAAGTTTGGAGGCTAGAGGAGAGTTATTTTGTGTGGAAGGGCATTCCATAGGGTGAGTCACGGGGTTACTGCCTCTTATTATCTGTATCACATTGGTGTCTTGTGTCACTGATACACATTTTTTGTTTTATTTTCCTGCACTAACCCGAGGAAAACCATCACTATTGAACAAACCAGTCAAGAGCCATCAAAAGTCACTTTTGTTCGGGGCATAGGGTGGGTGCTGCCTGACCAAGTTCTGCAATTGTGAATGGGATCTAGTAATGAATACGGATGAGAGACGCAGATCTTATGCAGACCAGAGAGGGTGGGAATATATTTTGACATAAGCAAAGAGATGCATGTTGGTGTAGTCAGGATAATGGCTTTGTATGCGAGCAGTCATTTTTTTTTATTGAATTAGTTAAAAGACCATCAAAATGATGGCTTCTGCAATGCACTTTCACTTTGAGATGTGACAGTTTTTGGCCCACAAGCTCTTAACCCCACCCCAGTCCCTATCTGCATCTACCTCCACTTTCTCTATTCACAGCTCCCTTTCTCCATTTACACAAAGTTTGAAATAGATCAATGTCCCTGCAAAAATTGCTTTCACTTTCTGTTGTGACATCTTTTAGCAAACAAAATATTAATTTGGTCCGTCAAGTGAACTCTACTGGTCAGTGGCGGTACTTCAGCTCATAAGTTGAATATAGGCAACCAATGGGGGGACTGACAGAACGGATCAGCAGACCTTGAAGGTCTTGCTTGCATTCAAAATGGATTGTAGTGGTGAGAGTCTTTACTTACGAAGAGACTATTGCAATAACCAATGCGTGAGATAAACGAGTTCATGGTTTAGATATACATCTATACTTTGTGAGCTGCAAGTCTTGTTATACATTTTGAGCAAGCTCCCTGTAATTGTAGTTTCAGGCACCTGTTTGTTCAAATGTGTCTTATTCAAATAACTGAAAGGCAGTTCTAATGATTAAAATGATTTGCCGCATGCCTATATAGTGTGTGTTACCACCACTCTATTTGCAGCTTTCTTCCCACAAACTATATATATATATATATATATATATATATATATATATATATATATATATAGCACGAAAGGTGTAGAGGTGCGCTTCGATATGTTTCACCAACAATACATTAAAATCGAAAATGTTTATTTCAAACAATAAAACGTATAAAATACAACAAACAGTGGTTATCCAATGGTTGTCTTCACAGAGGTGTATAAATTCCTGATTTGACCAATGATATGGATGGTCTGAGATACCCTACGCGTTTCGTCCCTAAGGGACTTCTTCAGGGGTAATACACGTGATCAATCCGTTAAGGCAGTTTTCACTCGTGTAAGAGGGAAACTTCTCTGATGTTCAGATTAGAATAATGGTCGAAGCTGGTACTCGTAAGTCGTGATACAGCAGGGGTGATACAATAATAGAACAGCTCTCCGGCTGAGTCTTTTTCAATTCTGCGATACGCACAATATCAATGTGCAGTGGGGTGTCCGCAGTCCAGGTGGAGAGAAATGTCGGTATTATGACGTGTCATATTTTAATACCCCTTTCAGACATACGCGAAAATCCCGGGTTTTCACATGAACGCGCCCAAACCCGGGACTAGCGTATGTCTGAAAGGGTATACCCAGGATTTCACTCCTGGATACTGAGCACCTGCAATTGACCAGGGTTATGTCTGAATGGTATTACCCGGGTTTTTCAGTTTTAAACAACTGATGTGGCTTTTTTTTGCTGCCAAGGTGTCTTCTGATGAGGTCATCATCTGCAGCCGAGGAAGACGCCTCAGGCACATGTGCGGAGGCGCTTGCAGAGGCAGTGGCTGCGTGTTGCTCCTTTGCAGCAACAGAGTGCAGAGTCCTGTGGGAAGTCAGGTGGCATGGCACATCATTGGAAGGAAGAGGAGGCCAGGGAGCTGTTACATGTGCGTGGAGAAGAGGAGATCAAATCTCAAATCACAGGCACTGTGAAGGATGCCATAATGTGTGCACATATTGCAAAGGTCCTTGCTAGCAGAGGTGTGAGGAAGATTTTAATGATGAAACACTGAAATGCTTGAAAAGCCTGGCTTATGTGTGAAAAGGGTATACCCGGATTTTTCCCGGATCTGAGGTGTAGTGTGAAAGGGGGTCTGTTACTAAAATCCCTGGAGTGACCTGGGTTGAAAATCCCGAGTAAACCTGGCCAAAATCCCGGGTAGTATGTCTAAAAGGGGTATAAATGTCTGTATTTTGACCGTCAGGATTTTGATTGTAGGTAAAATGACTGCATCCCCTTAAAATACCTCATTGAAATATAAAAATATTTTGGAATATGGAATAATCCATTATCTAAACTGCTTCTTGCCCCAAGCATTTTGAATAAGGGATACTTACTCTGTATAAAGGTCTCAACCCTAAAGGCCCATACATGTTTAATCGGCTTTCAACTCAAAGCCACCCAATGTGTGTGCCCCGGCGATTAGCGGTGCTGCGCGCTCCCACACCATCGTCTGGAAAGCCGTTCATCTGCTTGTAATACCAGCAGATGAGCGGCTTTGAGGAAGGCTTTGCATAGCGCTGCGCTATTCAAAGCCACCCGCCCCCCCCCGCTGTCGGCACCGGGCAGGGGGAAAGCCACTCAGTGCATACACATTTCCCCCCCAAGCGATCATCGCTGTCCACACATGCTGGGCATAGTCGCCCAGTGTGTGTGGACTTTACGCCTCTTATCTATATTTCCACTCATGCCCACTCTGCTTGCCTTTCCTGCTCCCCAATTAGTAATTTCTATGCTCATCTTTAGGACTTAACCATACCATCCAAATGCACTGGAATGCCCTCCTATTAGCAGTTAAGGTACCCATACACGTTGCGATTTTAGCATGCGTTTTGAACTTTCAAAATGCATCGCATGTGGTTAGAATTGCACAGTGTACCTGCGGGGATGCAATGCGATGCGCGTCCCCGCGGGTACAATATTGTATAGCACAAAGTATGAGCAGGCAGTACTTTTTGTGCTACATCGCATCGCATCGCATCACTTTTGTAGTACGTGCGATGCAACAGCTAAAATCGTATTGCATCGCACCCACACAGTACATCGCATCCCCTACAAGTGCCAAAATCGCGCAGCACTTTCAAGTACAAAATGCAAAGCACAGAAAAATCTCAACGTGTATGGGCACCTTTAAACTGCTCTCAACCTCAAAGTCTTTAAAGAAGACTCAAAACTCACCTCATCATGAAAGCCTGCAGTCTCAATTCCCACATGCTGCATTGCACATGTCTACACCCCTCTTCCTCTGTGTCCGCCCATTCCCTAAGAGTCAATTCCCAAAATAATTTATGCTATATCAGCACTTTATGTATAAATGTAAGGTACATTAATGTATGTACTAGTATACACTTGCAAAATACTTTTCACCTTATGTGAGGTGCTACAGAGCTCTTGAGGCAAAATATAAACTAAAGACAAATATATGACAAAATCTTTTAAGATGCAAAATAATACTACTTACAATTTGTTCTGAAGATAGGCGCAGGGTCTTCCGGTAAGAAGTGGTACCACCATGGCTCAGATGCTGCACAGGGACAGCCTCCATGTTTATCTGTTTCAGTTCCAAGGAGTCCTCGTCACTTGAAGTATTGTCCTCTGTAGACGGCCTAATAAAACATAATAACAGATTATTCAGGAGGACATGTATACCATAATAAACGTCTCTGTCCCAAAGACATTTCAGGCTCGGAAATTAATTACCCAGTGAGCAAATAATGAAGTATCTTGAGAGGTCTACAACTATTTCATGCTACATTTAGTGCAAACTGAGTATAACAGAGCTATTCCCATGTGTACCATCAGGCATTTCTGGATTTCCTTAGGAAATAATAAAACCCTTAATGTATAGAAACAAGGCAAAGCAAACAGACACAAGGTTGGAAGCTGCTTGCAAAACATACAGAATGTACACTGTAATTGGCTGTTTGCACTTGTATATTATCCTGCACATTTGTAGGCACAAGATTACTTCCCAGGCTAATGTGTGTGCATCTAGTTCTGCGGCAGACAGAAAGATAGATATGCACTGTGTAACCGTAACATCACATTCCAGCGGCTTACTACCCTCTCTTGTTTTTCCTAGTGTATGGTTTAAATTAATGAAACATCAACTTCTTATTACATGTGGCCTTTTTCTATTGTTGTTTAACTATCCCCTCATACTTTTCTTATAGAAAGCCTCCTTGCCTGTAGATGCTTCTTGTATACGGACTGTGTGTCCCATTGGGTTCTCTTTGAATTGCAACTTCTTTGCATAGCTCAGGATCTTGTAGCCACTTACAATGGCAATCAGAATTGGTTTTAGTATGGTCTTCAGGGTGTATTGTGCCTCATTGAACACAATACTATATTACTATAATAAAAAAGTAGATTGAACTCCAGGAGGATTTCAACAAGAATATGTCACAGCTGGTAGCCACAACCTGGCCTTATATTTCACCTTAATTATACCCACTTTACACCCAATAACCAGGGTAATTGCCAAGGCAACCCGCATCAATGTTTGGTTTAAAAGGGTTTCTGAAATATAACCTGGGAACAGTTGTCTGGGAATTTCCAGGGTCAAACCTGCAAACCTGATCGTGTAAACGGGTGAACCTTCTTAATTTAAAAGCCTATGATGTCATCTCCAAGCTCCAGGAGCAGGAAGACCTGCCACTAACCTGGGTTCAACCCACAGTGCAAATGGACGCAAGCCTCTGTGACAGGTATTGAAACAGTGTTCAATTACCTGGGCTTTTTGTGGCAAAGGGGTAAATGATCACTACTAAGATTAGGATATTACTATTCTTCCATGTAAATCATTACACTAGCCTAATATCTCATATTAATGAGACTGCAAATGGCTGTAATATGGAGTTGTCAGACTCTTGTAATATAAAGGCAATTTGGATTTTTACATTTTGGGGATTTTTCCAGGAATTATATTTTAGCATATGTCAAATAATTTGGAAGATTATGGTCTAATACAATTATAAGAACATGAGAATTGGATGCTTATAACAACTTAAAGGCCCCCATACACTATGCGATTTTGGGACGATTTCATCCGATTTCGGCACTTTGTGCCGATAATCGGGTGAAATCGGCCCAAAATCGTATGTGTGTGATATCTGATCCGATCCGATGCGCGGTCCCGTGCGCATCGGACCGGATCAGGGAGGTCGGACGGTCTGTACATACGATCACGTCCGACCTCCCTGTATGCATATGCCTGCCACCTGACAGGCATATGCATGCAGACACCGGGGGAGCAGTGGGGCGGGCAGCGGGTCCCTGAGCGCCGGCGAGTGCTGCTGACTGACCTGGCCGGGCAGTGTACTTACACATAGCAGCAGCGGGGACGGGCAGCGCAGTGGCGGCTATTATATTTTTAAAACACTTGTCAAATGACCGGCCGCTCTCTGATTGGCTGAGAGCTCTCCGGCCAATCAGAGAGCGGCCGGTCATTTGACAAGTATTTTAAAAATGTAATAGCCGCCACTACGCGTCCCGTCCCCGCTGCTGCTATGTGTAAGTACACTGCCCGGCCAGGTCAGCAGCGCTCACCGCACCCTCCGCCCGCCCCCACCACCGCTGGCCGCCGCTGCCCGCCCCCACTACTGCCGCTGCCCGCCCCCACTACTCCTCACCGCCCTGCAGCTCCTCGGTTTTTTTTTACATGGGATAAATCGCATGCGATTTATCCCATGTAAAAAATGGCACATCAAGTGCCAAATTGTATGTGAGCCTCCCGGGGAGCTGCCGGGCGGCTCGCAGGTAAATTGGGTCCGACTTGTCCCTAGGACAAGTCGGCCTAATGTATGGGGGCCTTTAGAACTGCAGTTAGATAATGTACTGTATATAACTTTTCAAATCATTATGGATCAGATACAGCTGTGGTAGGAGTAGCTATCACTGCTGCCTATATGAAAGCAGCAGCAATAGCACTAATAATAATAATAATAATAATATCTTTATTTATATATCGCTCTTTCTCCAATAGGACTCAAGGCGCTTAACAGATAGAATGAATGTAATACAGTACAGAAACAATGAAGTACAGAAAAGCTTTTCATAAACAATACTTAAGGGACTGAAGGAAACGCTGGTACTTGTGTAGTTTCACAGCGCCACTAGATTGCATGCGATTTGACATCCGATATCGCATGCGATTTACTATCCATTTCATTACCCAACTATCCAAGTGGGCATAGAGTTGAATTTATATAGCGTGGCGAGCGCAGCGAGCCACCGGATGTTGTTTCAAAGCAACTGACGATATCGCATGCCATTTGCATGCAATTCCATCAAATACATTCCGTGTCCGCTCGCCACGCTTTGGGCTCAGTGGCTCGCTGCACTCGCCACGCTATATAAAATCAACTCTATGCCCACTTGGATAGTGGGGTAATGAAATGGATAGTAAATCGCATGCTATCTAGTGGCGCCGTGAAACTACACAAGTACCGAAACGCTTGAGTAAATAGGAAAGTCTTGAGCCTGTTTTTGAAGACTCAAGAGTGGGGGTCTCTCGAACTGTGAGGGGAAGTGAGTTCCATAAAGTCGGAGCTGAATGGCTAAAAGCTCGACCCCCAGATGAATTACGGGAGATCCTAGGTACTGCTAACAGCCCTTCATCTACAAACCGCAGTAATCGGGTGGGACAGTATGGAATCAGAAGCTGCTTCAGGTACCTTGGGCCTTGGTCATGTAGGGCGAAACTCAGTAGATTGATCTTGAAAATGATTCGCCATTTATGGGCAGCCAGTGAAGGGAGTAGAGAATGGGAGTAATGTGGCTAGAACGGGGCTGGTTAGTTAACAGCCTGGCAGCTGTGTTTTGTACCAGCTGTAATCAGTGCAGTTCTTTTGCTGGTAGACCAAGGTAAAGGGCATTGCAGTAATCCTAACGAGATGATACAAATGCATGTATGACTTTTGGCAGATCTTCAGATGGGATTAAGTGTTTGATTCTGACTATGTTCCTAATATAGTAATGCAGAAGGCATCACACATCTTTCATGCATTACTGATACGAGCTGCATCCTAGAACACAGTATCTGATCATCACCAACACCACTGGCCAGCTGCGTGACCCATGGAGCTTCCAAGAGGCAAGGAAATCTCAGTCCTCTGATGCCGTACTGTGTCTACCTTCGCAGACCCAACATAAGACACAGCATGGTGTATTTTATTGTGTTTTATGTATGGTTGGCCACCCTATCACAGCTGCTCAGATCTGATGTGTAGCAAGATATGTAACCAAGGTGAAAACATGCAAGTAAATCACTAGATTGCTAAACAAGGACCCAATTTATTCTGTTTAGCAGGATTCGCCCCATAAGACAACAATGGCCATGCCAGTACAGAAAACTATAATAACTGAAAACTTACTGTAAGCACAGAGCTGGTGTGGATCACTAGTAATGCTGTAAGACAGACAAACCATACTGCAAAACGGGTGGAGGATAGAGGAAAGTCTGTTGCTATTTTTATTATTTAATTTTTTTAAACACCACAAGTTGTCTTGTATGGCCACAGGCTAACAGAGAAACAGGCGTTCTCCCTACATGGCAGTAAGCAATATGCCAAGCGGTAACACAAAGCAGGTGCAAACAGAAAGTGCGAGCGTTCATTTACGGTTTACAGCTTCTCAGGTGTATGGAAGACCGCCAGGCATGAGGTTACGAGTGAGCTAATGAATCATAAGAGCCAATTAAACTCTATCCGTGACAGACTTTATTTTCATGGCTCCAAACAGGGCAATGAAGAATAGCTGTGTCCAGACTGTTTGCTTTCTTTGTCATGACCAAAGGTCTATTCAATAAATCATAAGAGCTTGGGAAGTCTGCCTAATAAAACGTCCTATTCACACAGCTTCACCGTATTAAAAGATCAAGTGCAGGAAATGATAAACTGGGGGTTGGATTACAATATTCTATCATTATAAAAGTGAAGTTATACTTCATAAAATATAGGGAACCCTGAGGAAACTGGGTATAATTAGAATGAACTGCTTCGCTCACTATACGCATATACTGTACTTCACAAAATATAACCACCCTACATAAAATAAAAAGCGCGCAATTAAGCATTTTTCCAGTCATAGTATAGGTCTATTCAATAAGTCTCCGAAATTCTGTGTAGCCACAAACCTCTCATTCTACACACTTACATGGAAAATTGCATCTCCGAGACCCTGCTGACTGATCACATAGGTTGTGAGGTTACACTGACTGAACCTGGCTATGAAATAAAATCATGTCACCACTACCCACGAGGTGACTCTTGTTACCAAGACCCATGGCCATGAAGTGAATCTCGTCACTACAACCCATGGCCATGAGGTGAATCGAGTCACCACCATGCCCTGCCATTTTGAACTCTGTTCTGGAATTTTCAGGAGGAGAGTTTCCAAAAGCAGGAAAATATGAGGGTAAAAAGTTTCATAATAAAGGATGAAGGGTAAGACCAAACACACATGTTAATGTTGGATTAGTGGGGGGATGTTTTTGTGAGTCTACGTGAGCCACTTGTTGAATGAAATGGCTAGCAAAGAACAAAAATAAAAGTATGTTTAGAACAAGAGCATATAATAAAAACAACATCACACATACAGTACTGTACATCGTGGGAAAGTAACAATAGATTCAAAGAACAATATTTGTGTATCATCAAAATCTACTTGTATTAGCAGGGTAATGCCATATAAAAAAAACCCGGAAAGTTACCGGATTTTTGGTGGTTCCTTTGTTTCTATTTGCTCACTGGACACTTCTGAATCAAGTTGCTTCTCTTTTGTGTCTGGCTTTAAAACAAAAACAACAAAAAAAAAAGATTAAAAAAATAACCACATCATAATTTGCAAAACTTCTCAGAGTAACAAACTCAATTTGTTAAATCTGAGCATTACCTAACATTTTGTAGCAATATATGGTAAAACATTCTTTGTATACTGTACAACAGGGCTGGCCAAACCAGTCCTTGACATCTACCAACAGTTCATGTTTTCCAGATCACCTAGCTGGTGCATAGGTGTGATCATTATTAACCGTCACGTTGACAAACACGTTCTGCTTTCATCCTTAACAGACACTTTATAGATCCACGGGTGGCCTGGAAAACAGGAACCTTTGGTAGATCTTGAGGACTGGTTTGGCCACCCCTGCTATAGAATATTGCCTGTGTACACCATAACATCTAAGTGTTGGAATGCATGTTTACCTGTTTGACCATGCTTTCTCTCTTCCGCCAGAACCACCACCTCCTGGATTGCTTTGGCATCTTCTCCTTTACCCATGATTCAATGGTATTCTGTAAAAGTATTAATGCAGAGAATGCTGAAAACATATTGCACACATTAATATATCTAAGGTGAGGTCAAATATATAGGTAAGCACTAAACAAACCTTCGGTAAGCTCTTATGAAACACTTGTAGACTCAGGATCATGGGAGCTGCCAGAACCCAGTTATAGTACCTAGACAACAAATGTTCAGTAAGTATCAGAACATAAAACAGAGCCACTAAAAGTGCTACCGAGAATAAACAGTTCATAGGGAATAAAACATATTTGCATCCTGCAATACATTGGTGCTTGCAAAGTGAACATGAAGTATTATATTCATATAGCAGCAGTATACTCTGCAGAACTTTATAATAATGTAGTCTGGTCTTCTACAGTAACAGTGCTAAGCTTACAATCTACAGGAAACAAGGAGCCATGCACAAAAGGGGATTCGGACTATAGGTTAACACCATATGGTCGATATCACATGGTCAACATGGCAAAACTGCCAACATGACAATTGCCGACACATGAAAAAGGTTGACTCAAAAAAAAAATGAGGGGATGCCGAACACTAATTTGGGGTCCATGCACTGAAATCTAAAAAATAACACCAGCAAAACTTTAAAAAAACAACACCAACTCATGTCGACCTTTTCATTTAAATTCTTTGGAATAGCTGTAATCAAACAGTACATTTGGTAATATTTAAGAAGCAGGATCCTTACAATAAATAAGAATCATGTTCTTTCAGGATTACCTGATCAATAACATAGAAAATGTATCTTTTGAATCATGTTCTTCTTTGACATTTTATATTTTAACAATATCATGATTACTGTATGTGGACAATGTATTTGTCTGATTTTCTGTAAAAGAACATCTGATTATAAATAAAATAAAGGACACTGTTTAAATGCACACGTTTTAAATGTTTTATACCTTCTGCCACACTTGATGCCATCTACTGGGTCTAAATTGAAGGATATTAAGTTGCTTTTCTTTTTAAATGACTCAATTGCAGAATTAATGTGAGACATATTGGTGAAGGTTGTGCTGCGTAGATCTACTGAGTACATGCACACATCAAAATGGACAAATTAAAAATTACATAATTTACAAACTAACAAACTTTTTCAACACATCTCATGTTCTGACAAAATGCCTGTAATTGGAAAGTCTCCACATGCTAGTGTCACCAGGAACTTCTAAATAGAATATGGTTTGTGGCAAAGATGGAATATATCACCATTCTTCAGAATAATCGGATTAAAAAATTCCACTCTATATGGCTTCCATGGTATTCCTTCCACAACACTCCCCGTCCTGGCGGGATACAGTCATTGGGTCTACAGCATGATGGTGGACAAGCACTGGGTCGACACCATTAGGTCGACATGGTTCTAGGTTGAAATGGGGCAAGGTCGACAGGTCATTAGGCCGACCTTTAGTTTCCCGCTCCCTACTGATAATTTTCAAATTTCTGTTTCTGTGAATTATTCACCGTTAACTGCTTTTTAATATCATTTTTTCTAGTGGATCTGTTTTATTGTTGCTATTTTCATTTTATCAATCTCAATAAGAATTCTGTGACAAGATCATGATAATTAAGATAAATGTATAGCGTGTCAGTTTTACTTGGCTTTTTGTACTGGTCTAAAATATATTTCAATCCAATTTCATGCTCAATAGATCTGTTATTATATCTTTTGCACATTCAATAAAAATTGTTGGAATAAAACATTTTTTTTAATATCATTTACTCAAAAGTTAATGGAGAACATTCAATTACACGGCACACTATATTCTCCTTTACCTATTATGGATCTTCACAACAAGATTATGATTGTCAATAATTCCTGGATTTTCTGCAAACTGTTGATATGTGATAATGTGCTCCATAAATTTTTCTGTAATAAATAAACAAAAATAAGAATAGAAGAATAATGCAAAAATTATTATTGGATTGTGTTCAGTATTAAGCAATTTTAATAATTGTGCGGTAACTGCAACTTGGGATGGGAACAATTGAATCAGAAGGTAGCAATATGTACTCAATGTGACAAACATACTGTGGAACTCCCAAGCAGCCAGATGCAGCATTACAGTAAGTGTGACATTACACAATCTGGTTACATTTCTCATCATACAAAAGCATGACCAGAAGAAAGCAAGCAAATAATAGGAGGAAGCAGAAAGTGTTGTGTTTAAGCCTTAGTGCTGGTCTCTAGGTCTTGCTGACATATTATGATTACAACTTAGAAGCACTCAGCTGCTGTATATATGTGTGTTCAGCAGCCAACACAATTATGTCATTTGGTCCCTGCGAGGTGTCCAGTTCCCTAATACTCAGCATATGTGTTTTCTTCACTAACAATGCATGCAGAAAAAAAAAAAAAAACAGTTTCAGGAAGCAAATGCAACACAAGCTTAAATGTTACTCCAACAGGCTGTTGCAATGAACTCCGGCTTAATGCATTTGCTGTTGTGGCCAAGCACCACCTAGTGGCCATGACCTGGATATAAAACTAACCTTTGGAGATCTCCCCATTCTCGCTCAAGCCTCCACAGAGAGACAGTGTGACATCTGGTAGGTCCATAGGAGAATCAGAAAGGCACTCTGTCCCACTGTCTGCAGCAGACGTAGACTCCACAGACTGCGGAGATTGAGAGCCTGACAATATGTCTGACTCAATCCACTGCCTGGAACCAGGATCAGAGTCACTGCAAAACAGGATTGTCACTTCATGGTTAATACATTATATCCAATTTGATAAAACGCTAATACAGTGGTTCCCAAACTGTATGCCTATATACCCTAGGGTGCTGTAATACACTTACAGGGGTTTCTTGGGTTGGTGGTCCAGGACAAAAACAAAATTATTTATGGTCAAAACCAGTACAAAATTATTTATGGTCAAAACCAGTACTCATGTCTGCCAATCATAACATATGTGGACAAATAGAACCACAACTATAACCACCACCACAACACTGAACCTAAATGGGTGTACACACGCTTCAATTTTGACAGTTTTTAGAGCCAAATTAAAATCGAAATCGAATGGTTTAAGGCACTTTTGATCTGCATTCGATTTGATGCACGCTCCCGTTTTCTCTAGATCAAAAAGAAAAATATAGAGTGTGCAGGCAAGGAAATATCAAATTTGATCCAGTAAATTGAATGTGTGCGCACTTGGCTTTGAATGCACATTGCATTTACATTGACTGTTTTTAGCTCAACAGATAAGTTAGTATGGGTAAAGGCCCATACACACTATAATATTATCTTTCCAATATAGCTGGTTAATGAAAATCCTGACATTTTTCGGAGCAAATGACAAATTGGTTACATCAATTTATGCAGATAATTGCTTTTGTCCATTTAGCAGCTTTTGAGAGCAAATGCTGGATTGTAATTTGTTCCCAGAAATTTCCAGAATTTTATTCCAACCGGCCATAGTGGAAAGAATCTTATAGTGTGTAGAGGATCCTTTGCACAAACTAAAGAACGTTTGAATGTGTTCTGTCTAGTTCTCCTCACAATCCATTAACGTCTAATTTTAACATAGAAAACTTACTGCTAGTTGTTTTTCCTGGACACTACCTTCTAGTTATAGATTCAGAAAAGAAACTTGAATTATACTTGTACTAACATACCAACCAACAATTAGCACTTTTACTAATTAAAGACTGACATTTTAATAAATAGGCAGGAGATGTATCAAGCAATGTATAGAACACAGAAGTGGGTAGATCTAGAAGCTGCCCATAACAACCAGACCGTTTGTACCTGTCATTTTACAGACTGTATGTGATACATGCTACCGCAAAGCTTATTGGTTGCAACTTCTCCACTATTTACACGGCTTGATGCACCTAAACCCTTAGGTTCCTGTATCTGCTAATGGGTGTGATCAAGAAATAAGCAAAGCTTACACCATATGCAGACACAAGATATAAACGGATATCTGCACACAAGCAAATGTACCTTTTAGGGAAATAAAGCGCTGCCACTTCTGGTTCCAAAACATTCAAATCATCCAGATAAATATCACCTGGACCCTGATGCTGGCTCCTCTTACGCACACCTGTGTGGATTGAAAGATAGGCATAAAGATATAAGAACATTTAGAATTCATAGGCCCGTTTTCAATGCGGCCGGCAAAGAGGTTAAATGGTAGAGATCGCAGAAAACAAGCGATCCTCGCGGTTTAACCCCCTCGCCGGCAGCTCACCCTATTCTATGTTCCGGGGGAATCCTCGCTGTGGCAGGACAGATTCCCCCAAACAGTGAGGCTTGCGGCTAAAGCAGGGAACCTGCTACATTTAGCCGCGAGTCTCACTGTTTCTGCGGCCGCATATGCCGATTCCCCTTCGTTCCAAAAAGCAGTATTGTGGAAAATGTCATTAGTAATATTACTTTGTATCACGTCAATGACACATGAGAACGCAATTTGCAGAATGAAACACAGTAGGCCATAGTAGCCGATTTTGATAAATCTAGCTTTTGAGGATTGGTTTCTGGAGTTTTACAGTCCAAAGCAAACAATCACAGATCATCTGAACAGCATCCACATGTCAGACTATTCTTCGGAGAGTAATTCCAATGTACTATACTTGCACAGAGATCATGTCATGTTACTACCCTAAATCTCTTAGGATTAGAACAGGTTTGCTCTAACTTAATGATGGATACTGCTTGGGACAAACATTGCGATGTGACATAAGTGTGGATGAATCATAGAAGCCTGAGTTAATTCAGCGCGATGTGATGCTGATCACTGCGATTAGGTCTGTATTTGCACATATTGACTATTATGGGGTTTCAAAACCACAAATCAATCCTCAGCTGATGAAAACGGAACACTCAGCAATTTGGTCGCTGAGCGATATATCGCTCAGTGACCATCGGCCCGTGTGTACGGAGCTTAAGCTATGCCAACATAATTGCACAAATACTCAACAAAATATGTCACATGTATTATGTAAGAATTGCAAGTTAATGATTTACAGGCATCTCTCTTTTCACAGCCAATGCCAGTATGTACGAGTTACAAGTCACTCAGGGACTGAAAACACTAGGTCTATAAGTGAGGTCACAAAAGCAGAAACCTAGAAATAACTGTAGTAGAGTACATACCATCCACCCACGTGATTGCTAGTCAGAATGTTATCACCAGCATGTTGCCATGTACTAAACATCCACATTTAACATGTCGGTATTCACAATGGCATCATTTTGGAATTGCCAGAATTCCATACTGCACATGTCGACATTCTGAATGTCGACAAAATATACCACATGGACAGATGAGGTTAAGTTACTTTGCAGCAATTCTAGAGATCTTCGGTGAACCACACGGCCTTGCAGAACTTCATGTCTAAACTATAGCCTGGTAGCGAAAGAGGTTGATATCCTGATATGTCAGAGCTGGCAGCTTGTCTCACCGAGTCAAACAAGCTTGCTCACTGTGCCAGTAATCACTTCAGGGCAGCTGTCAATAAGATGAAGCTTTACTGAAAATGGATCACACCGCAGAATGACTCGGGAGAAGAGGAGGAGTGTTTTGGAATAGCCATGCCAAAGAATTTAATTAGAATATCTCACTGTGTATGAATTGCTCTTATGAGCTGGTGCTTGAACTATGCACTATGCAAGTAACACACTTACACACACAACCAATGTAAAAGTGGAACCCATTGAATGTGTACTGTACTGTACTGTAGGTGTGTGGTGCCATAAGGCTTTCCTGGATGTCGCTTGTTCCCCCATCAGCATTTTTGCAGTATCATGCTGAAAAGTTGTCATGGATATAAATAGTGGTCAGCACATTGCCAATTTGTTTACCCACATCCAAAATGACAGTAATATGAATCAATTGGGTTAAAACCAGCATGTGCCACTGACATGAAAACAAAATGCTACCGTAAGTGCAACATATTCGCGCACCTACTCAGGGCATCACCCACAGCTGAATAAAACCCTACAGTATGTATAAGCAGATTGTCCTTAAGACGCACCTCACCGGTAGCCAATCAAACGCAAGTCTTTGTCATGATGCTGTGGGAAGTGTGTAACATTTCTGCAGATTATATGAAGGTCACTTGGATTAAAAATGACGGTCATTTTCTAAATAGCACAAGTAGTAAATCCTTGGATTACAGGAATGACTCCAAATGAATTACAAGAAGAATATATCACTGAAGTACAATAATATTTTCTTTCTAAATCAGTTTAAAATAAAATTGGTCACCATCTGTTTGATCAGGATTTTAGAATATTTTATTCAATAAATGTGATTGGGTTTTAGTTTCATTTCACTGCTCGTTTAATAAAATTGTTGTGGACCCCTTACCATTACACTGGAAGCATTGATGTAGCAAAGAAAGGAACAGCCGAAAGCCACAATGTTCGTCTCGCCATCTTTGAAAACCCATGCAGTTCCTCTTCCCTGCCTGGGGTGTCGCTGTCTGCTGTAGTGTTTCTAGCACAGTGTGGTCTGTATATCAGCATTGATATGCAAACCAGACCTGTGCTAGAAACACCACAGCAGACAGCGACACCCCAGGCAGGGAAGAGGAACTGCATGGGCTTTTAAATATGGTGGGTGCTAGAATGAACACTAGAAAAGCCCTAGAGCAGGCATGTCCAACGTTGGCCCTCCAGATGTGGTGAAACTACACATCCTAGCATGCTTTTGCAATAGTTTTAGCATTCTCTAATAGCAAAACTGTGGCAAAGCATGCTGGGATGTGTAGTTTCACAACATCTGGAGGGCCAACGTTGGACATGCCTGCCCTAGAGTCTGTCTAGATATTACGATAATTGGATGCCCCTCTAATACAAGGGGGATATCCAGCTCCAGGGGTGGTGGAAGATTGTTTATTTAGTGTATGAAGATTCTCCTCTACATTTCACTATGGAAATCAACGAGGACTCGTGGTGCATTCTGGGAGCACTTATAAACACATATGAACGTGGCATTAAATGGGTGGGACTAAACCAAAATGTAAGCATCCAAGCGTTTGACCACCATCCAATATAATAAGCACCCTATTGTTAATTCATTAAGGATATTGAAGTGATCTATATACACATAATAAAAGATAGAAATATAGAGAACACTCTAGTGACTGCTGTGTACCTTGGTAACCACTGCGTAACACCGTTTTCTAGTTACTAATATATAAAATACAGAGTATCCTAGTGGCTCACTAGGCCACACAGAAAGCGTTTGGCAGTACATAAGATTGCAGCGGTAACATCAGGATTTACTGCCATATGGAACGCTCAATGCAGGGGGCTGTCATTTTCAGTTTGCTGTAATCCAATTCATTACAGCGCGGTGCCAAGCAGAATTTAAAGGGTTATGATTAACAGTAGGCAGATTTGCAGTGTGATTTGTACCTTTCTTCTTGGATGGGGAGTCTGTTTTTACTGAAGTCTTCATATCAGACACGGTATCCAAAGCCTCGAGTGGAAGGATTTGCTCTGGGGAGCTCAGGGTGGTTTCAGCTGCTGGCAGCTGCTCCTCATCTACGTTAACACTGATAGAATGGGGTCGTGGTTCTGGTTTTAGCACAGTAAAGACAGAGTCCTCTATAGATGCTTCCTCAGCAGCCCCCGACAACGCCTCCGAGCTGATCACCCTAAAGTGTGTGTTCTCAGAGGGTGTAATTGTGGCTGTTCGCGGGTGGTCTGTTCTTTGCTTCTTGTAAACCTTGAAAGACAGGAATTCTGTTACTGGCAGTGTAAATCCTTGGAGGGGTGATAATTATTACATAATTGTTTAAGTAAAGGTTGTTAGGAGAGTATATGAAAAGTATCAAAGATAATTGGAGTGTATTTGACCCTTTCAAGGTCTAAAATGTGCAATGTACAATGTTATTCACAGAATGCTTTCTGAATATCACTCTAAGGAGCCACATAGCTAGTTTTGCATACACATGCTTTCACCAAAACTAAAGGTGCCCATACACTAGTAAGATTTATCTTCAGATCTAGCTGGTTGGAACAAAAACATGGTTATGTATGAGTGGCAGTTTGTCAGTTTTCCAGCATTTCCAAGCAAATGGTCAACTGTCATTTGCTCTCATCCATAACCATTTTTTTGTTCCAACCAGACAGATTTGAAGATAAATCTGCCTGTGTATGGCCACCTTTACTGTACAGGGACACAGAATAGGAAAAGTGCATCTTACAATTACTAGTAAGCTGCGATTCTAATAAATATATATTGCCCTTAAACACATAGCGATGTAGGGGCATTTTCTAAGCGATTTAGTCAAATTAAGTCAGCTCTCTTAGAAAATGCCTGAAATAGCCCCGCGTGTAGGCCCAATTATTCTTGTGCAAACCAACCATAGTTATATTTGTTTAAACATTGTGGCCTACAGCAATTGAAAACTCACTCCGCATTTATACACAGACACAACAGTGGCACAAATGCTGCCTGTGTCAAAACACAAAAACGCCATGTACCTTGGCAGACTCTGGGAAGCCTCCCCACGTCCACTCCATCTGAGGTTCTGCTCTGAGCAATGATTCTGCGGGCTTCACTTCCAACTCTGAATCACTCTTTGGGCCCAAGGAATGGGAATAGCCGCTGGGTGATCAGAAAAGAATGAATGTACTTTGTCATAGGATTCCGTTTCATACATTTTTATAAGAGATCTGCTCCTCAGCCTGCCTCCTCGGGCACATTACCCTCCCAATTCCAACTGGTTTACTTTTGCTGTAAGGTACAGAGCCACTAAAATATAAGCTTAATAAAGGGAAACTAAAAAATGACTTGTAGTCTTTATGAGAGGTCTATATACTATTCCTGGCCAAGACAAGCTAACAGGATATAAATGTTCCTTTATTTTCACATACTGTCACCTGTAACTTTAATTAGTAGTACTATTATAGAAGAACGTAGGAGTTACAGAGTTAGCTGCCATTTAAGATGAGAAACCCAATGACCGCATTATTTATGCTCCCTTTATCACTCCATCCTTTCCTATAGCGACACACTGGCCGGGGCTTATGTATGAAGAACTCTTAAATGAGACTTAAAATCTAAGCACATAGGCGAAGATGTATTAAGCCTGGTGAAGTAGAAGGTGATAACGCACCAGCCAATCAACTGTCATTTTTCAAACAGTTGATGCATTATCACCTTCTACTTTATCTCTTTCCCAGGATTAATACATCTGCTCCACAGGAACATGTATAACCTTCCTGGGTGTGCAAGCTATCTCATAGTGTGAAGCAGAGTAAAAGGATGGTGCAAATATGTTCTCCTACACTCAAAAAAAGGTGAAGACTACACATGTCTCTCTCTAAAACTATGAAGAGCTCCATTTTATAGTGGTACTTATTCCCAGCAGCATATTTAGTTTATACCCCTTTCAGACATACGGCAAAATCCCGGGATTTTTCACGTGCATGCGCACAATCCTGTGACTAGGGTATGTCTGAAAGGCTCTACCCGGGATTTTAGTCCTCTAAAATCCCGGGTCCTGCGCACCTGCAATGGACCCGGGATTTTTAAAATCCCGGGTTTGAACCGGGTCTAAAATCCCGGGTAGTATGTCTGAAAGGGTTATAAGTATTGCAGAGATACTAAAAAACATTTGGTTTCTGTTGGTATTAAACATTACTTTTATACAGCAGCGCCGCAGCCCTCCTCCCCTTTGTAGCTAGGGGCCTATTGCTACCAGCAATATACGTTGCTGTACCATGCGCAATGCCAGGAAGGCTTTGCTGCAGTACTGTATTACTACAGCCCTGTATAGATGGCATAAGCTGCATAGTAAACACAGAAAACAGGGTCCTCACAGCAGAGTCAAGTAATGTTAAATACTCAGTAACATTTCATTATTATCACTGTGATGCTATTAAGGTAAGATGTACTGCTACTAAATGGGGCTCTAAGGCAAGTGTTTTATTTTCCTGAACCCCAGAATACATGACAAATGTACTACACTAGTGTTACACCATTCATGGCTGGGGATTAAATGGTAGACGGAGATCTCATGAAATACCTGTCCTCTGGAGACCAGTCTCCATCAGATAAAGCATAGTGATCCGATGAGTTGTATATGAAAGACTCTCTGTAATTGTCATCCTTTACTGCAGAGCTTGACGTGGATCTGTAAAAATAAAGAAAGATTCAGCCTGTGATAGATTTAATATCATGTATGGCTAATAAAATAATGCAAAGTTCAGGAGCCAGCGCAGCCTTCTGTAGCGATCGGTGCACGCATTAAGAAACTACTCCCACATTTATGTGCCAGCTGTGATTTCTCCTGAGAATTGCACATCCATGGGATACCTCCTGATATTATTAGCAATGTGTAACAGTAAGTATAAGACAGGCAGAACTTCCATCTTATGTTCCTACTCAGTGTAACATTGGTTAGTTGTTGACATGTCTATCTGGGTATCTTTAGAGAATTCGGCTAAAATGCACAATACAGCTCTGATTCATATTGTGCATTAACACCTAACCTTCGTAGTAGTACAGTTAGCATTACCAGACTGTTAGCATGCTTCTGGAACAGGGCAATGGGCTAGAACGTTGTACAGTACGCATACACAGGAGTTCACTGGTCCCCTATACACAGTGGAGACAATCTCGTGTAACTAATATTTTTTGGCTATGTGGTGCCTGAGTGATGCCAGTTGTTCATAGTCCATTAATAGGTTGTATTCTAACAGTTGGGATTACAACATGCCTGTGGTTAGTAGACAGGTGCAGTTTAAAATGAAACAAAAAATGTAATCCAGATAACATTTACCTCCATACTAGATCTATGTAATATACACATCGTGCAGCACAACATAGCCAGCACAAAGACTGTTCTAACCACGTGGCTAAAATAGATAAAAAAGTTAAATTTGTCTTTATTCTGCAGTTAGTTCACAAAAACAAATAAAGCAGCTGTAGCTTTCTATGGGGGCATCAGTTACTATCCTATTAGTAACTGATGCCAACAGGAGGAGCTAACAGAAATCTGTGATAAGGGAAGCCTGCAGGCTTACCATGGGTTGCAACTGAATAGCCCCAGGTATGGCTATAAGCCCAAGGCTAATTGAATCCCTGTAAATGCTGTCATAATAAGGGCAACTAACATGCCTATAAGGCCCGGTGATTGAATAAAATGTTACAAATAAAAGCATATAAACTTGTACAACATACAATGAAGAGAAATCTGAAAACAGTTACAATTCCTTGTAATCCCCCCTGGTGCTGGCCCCATAGTCCTCTCTGCCTGCATGAACATGCCAATGTGCTTTGCACAAACTGAAAATCCAATAATCTCCTAATATACAACAGATCGGACAGCTAAATACTTTAGAGTCATTGGGGATTGGTGTACAAAATACCAACAAGCTAAAAGAATACATTTTATAGTATGATTTTGCAATGTTCTGCAAGTCAGCCTACTAATTTATGGTTTGCTCAATCCAACATGAAAGAACTGAAGGACACCAGAATGTGCTTATTATTTCCAGTGGAGTCTACAATGCGTGCCAATTTACAACACATTCTAGCAAGTTGCAATAGAAACGCTTTCAGGATGTTCATGCACCTCCGTACACAGCTATGCTCGCACACCCCAAATTCTGATGTTGCAGTGATGGGTCTTTACCTACAATCATTTGCCTCCAGGTACCTTGGGTTTTATGTATAAAAATGGTTTCAGCAATAAGGACTACTACCCAGTGAACCAAGTACAGCCTAGGGTTCACATCTTCTCAACACTATCTGTATCCCCTCCCTCTTGGTCTAATTTTAAAGAAAATGTAATATCACCAATATTCTAAAGATTTCGCTTTACAAAAAGGATTCTCCCTGACCGCTTTACTACATTTTAAAGAAAGAGCAATAAGTACAAAGATCCAGTACATTTTGCTATCTACCATGTATGGCGAAGGACATTTTTTCCTACAATTGCTGTTCTCAGAGAAAGATCTGCAGACTGAACACTTCATTTAAATGATCATATTTATCCTCATTTGTCTAAAATCATAGCTACAGCATGAGATAATCCTGCCCATTACCACAGTCAAAGAGAACGGGGTATTGACAAAGAAATAATAGCTTAGAATTTAACATTTACAGTTTCTACAATGGCACATACGCATGTGCACATACATGGTTGTTAATAATGTTTTCTTCTAGTTACAGTAGGAACACACTGTACCAGTATATGACAGGACAGCCAGGCATCTAAAAGTAGTGACATGTAGCCTAACACAAACATATATATGTACATACAATAGTGGAGTGGTGCCCTGAGTAGAAGAAAGTTCTTTAGATGATTCTGTAAATGTCACATATATAATTGACCCAAAAGTCCGTATCGATGGGTTTTCAGCTGGATAAAAACATGTTTAAGTTGTTTTTGTTGTACATTCATGAACGTGTTGTAACACCCAACACTGACCAATTCATTTACCGTATATACTCGAGTATAAGTCGACCCGAATATAAGCCGAGGCACCTAATTTTACAACAAAAAAAACTGGAAAAACGTATTGACTCAAGTGGGACCCTCACTCGAGTATAAGCCGAGGGGGGCTTTTTCAGCATAAAAAATATTCTGAAAAAGTAGGCTTATACTCGAGTATATATGGTATTTAAGGTCTTCCGACTACTAGTACCATAAATTTGTGATATTACTTCTATAACTTGTTCATCTGTTCCTCTATTTTTTTATCATGATTTATCATTCTTTGTCATCTGTATCCTTGTATCATCATTTCTTTGTGATTATGTACAAAAATGGATTTGAAGTCCTGCATTTGCTTATGGATTGTATATATCAGTACAGTAATTTCTGTATGCGTTTTGTAGTTTACATTGTGTTACAAACACATTCATGAACGTACAACAAAAATAACTTGAAAAGTTTTATCCAGCTGAAAGACTCAGTGAAGAGAAAGACAATCGATACGGACATTTGGGTCAATTATTTATGACATTCACACAATCGTCTAAAAAACTTTCTTATACTCAGTGCGCCACTACACTATTGTATATATAGATTCTGTATCCCTTCCATCGCCAACAGAGGTTTGTGGAAAAGGCTGCCTTGTATACTACAATTATATAACATGGATGGATCTATCTATTGATACACACACAGAAAGATTGGTGTCCGCCGGCATGCTATTCGCTGGTATCTGGCGGATGGCAATCCTTGCGCGTCCATTGCCGAGAATGGGGCCCGCAAGCATCTCAACATGCGCACTCCCCATTCAGAGCACCAGGAGCCGCTCGGATGAGAGCGGCTCTATCTGTATACATTATGGGTCTTTCACACAAGCCGGCCAAGGGTAGCAGCCTGATCTATCCACTGAAAAGGATGGCTTAACATGCCAGTGTGTGCACAGGGAGTTGGGCGCCACACACACTATAGGGGCCATGCAGCTTATCTTATATACTGTATAAATTCATTGCCCCAATCGTCTGTCTGGTTATGAATTTGGACACCACTTAGCCTTGGGGTGAAGCAAGCGCAAGGTGCTCCAGTTGGATCCTGGGCAGGTTTTAGGGAAGTTAAGGTTGCAGCTGGAACTCATGGCAGAATACGCTGAACTTTTCTTTGCTGCACAGAACTCTGAGCCCTTACCCTGAAGGAGAAATGCAGGACACAAGGGTGCAAGTCATGTGCAGGACCAGAATAGGTGGCCATACACTACTGCCATGTATCGCAGCAGTGTATGGCCATTCATCCCCCCCACTCTCACATGCGATGTATCACATGCAACCCGTGCCCCGCCGCCAAATTAAGGATCAGACAGCAGTACTGGCCTCTGGCTCAGGTCTGTTGCACACGGGACTGCATGCACATTCCACTTGAACCAATTTCTCGGCACCGATCTGTCAGGATTGGGTGAGATCGGCACAAATTGGACTAGTGTATGGTCACTTTAAGAATGCAACAGCAGTGAAAAAGAAATGGAACAGAGCCAACAGGGGCAATGAAAAACGAAGATGAAGAATAAAAACCAAGCAGGAAAGCTAAAACAAATTAGGGAGCTAAGGACAACAAAAAGCAAGCATGTAATACAACACAGACCTAGGCAGGGAAGGCTGCAGATAAGAAAAAAGCTGGTTCACAGATGAAAGATGTGAGAATACTTTGGATGAACTACTTTTGGAAACACTGCTGTACAGAACAGCTTTTAAAAATGTGCCATTGGTCTTAGGATGACATCTGCTGGTATACGTGGTGAATTACAACTCAAGAAGTATTTCATAGGTCATGTCACTTTGTCCGTGTCTCTCTCACTAAACATACAGGGGGAAATTTACTAAGATGTGTGTTCTACTTCACATGTGATGTTGCTCTGGGCAACCAATCAGAATCGACTTCTTATTTATTTAGCACCCTCTAGAAGACAGTAAACAGGGGTTGTGTTGCCCAGAGCAACATCACATGTGAAGTAGAACACACATCTTAGTAAATTTCCCCCATAGTCATTTTAAGTGGCAATACACGTGGAGTGTGATTTTCTCCACAAAGCCCAATGGCAAAAAGGGGAATAACAGAATATTCAGATATACAGTAAAGATTGGACAGGTTTGTGTCGTTTACGGACAATCCCTGCATTTATTAGGGATTGACAGAAAAGATTAGCCAGACCTACAAGTAAGCTATTGTGTTGTACAAGTGGAGTGCAGAGGCTCAGAAATACTAGAATACAGTAATTCCCCATACACATGGTTCAATGTGGTCTATTTTTCTATTCGATTTTGCTTAACTTATTTGCAAAAATACTTTCCTGTCCTTTGTTTCTGAACATAAGAGTTAGCCATTACAATTTACACCCTATTGTAACATTTTGCAGCAAGGATAATTCAGATTGTGGGGGTTTGTCACTTGTTGCTTACAACAGGTTATTTAATATGTAAAAATAATGGATTTAGACTTTAGCTCATTCTATTTATTCATATAATTTCAATATTCCTTTTCTTACAACTACCGGATTTTAACTGTTGCTATGAAAGTAAAAAAATAATTTACGGCCAATGCAAGAAAATGTTACCGTAGACATCAGGACATCTGTAGCGGATAGTGCCCTCATGTGGAGAAAATACTACACTGCAATATTTAGTGTATTAATGTGCCACATTATAGAAATGATTCTTTTTTCTGAAGCGCGAGAATAAAATGTTAAAAATTGTAAATTATTTTAATGAGCCCGGTTACATTAGGATATTATGCTGTGAAATGCCTGCTGTAGTGGAAGTAGAAGGGTGTGTGGATTCCGATAGACATTCACAGCCAGTTATTCATTTGTTTGCAAGCCCTGATCCCTACAAATTAAAAAGAAAAGGCTACTGGAGGATGGGAAATTAAACACCAAACCGTCAGCACATATTGATAATGTTTTTGCTAACAAAATAAAGGTTAGGTAGACGTAATAATTATGTAAGGAAGCTCATGGATATTACGTTGAAGGTTCAAACTAGAGACTGTGATGCCCTTATGTAGATCACTGTAGCAGAGGCGTAAGTTCCTCCCACTCCCCTGGAGGCAAGCTGAGGTTTGGTTACTCCCCTTAAAAAAAAATTGTGTGTGTACAGTATGTATGCGCTGTGTGACAATGGTCGGGGGACAGGGTCAGTCTGCTTAGATTCAGCTGTCAGCAGCATACAGAATCAGCATTCAACTGTGGGTCCCATATATGGGGGAAATTTACTAATATTGGATATCTATTTCACATGGGATGTTGCTATAGGCAACCAATAAGAATCTACTTATTTATTTAGCACCTTGTAGAAGATAACAGATAGTATTGGATTGGTTGCTCATAGCAACATCAGTTCTGAAATAGTAACCCCATCTTAATATATATCCCCCTAACAGTCCAGCAGCAGTGGCAGGTGCACCATTACAGGCTGAGCGGTACCAGGTGGGAGCTGTCCTGTCCTCTATTCTAGGTGTTATCAGTGCTCCTGGGATGGAGCCAATTGACTATGCAGCCGTAGGTGTGCAGTAGACTGTTGGAAGAGCAGAAGACGCACTTGGATCCCACTAGAACCACACAGGTGTTGTCATACATGCAGGTGCCCCTTCACCACTTTGGAACCACGGCAATTTTAGCTTCAGTTTAATAATACAGACTACAACTTGCATGCACACTGGTGGTGCTGTATCCCCTTATACCACAAAGCTTTCAGTTTGCCAGGTTACCTTGGAGGTGGAATTTGGCTTTCTTCATCAGAGTTTATTTCAATGTCAAAGATTTCATCCACGCCTGGAGGAGCAGGAACATCTTCCTTTTTCTCATGTTTTACTCTCCTTCGCTTCCTCTTTTTCTTCTTTACAGACCCTGTAATAACATTCTCAGGCTCCGTCATATGGGAAAATGGAGGTTGTTTTTCTTCTTCACCAGATTTTGGCAAATGGCTGTGGACATTCTTAAAGAAGTGGCCTTCTGTGGGTATTGGTGAGGTAGCCAAGTATGCAGGAACTTGTTCCTAAAGACAAGGAAGGAAAGGAGTGACTCATGCCAGCAAGTGCACAGGTACAGCTACTATTACTGTGGGCTTACTATGGGCTGTGACAAATATACACACACCTTTAGATTTTATTTCCACAAGAAGATTGCATTCAAATAATGCAGGGGCCAGTGGGTATGCTTAATTAATGCAGGGGCCAGTGGGTATGCTTAATTAATGCAGGAACCAAGTATGTGAGTTTTTGTACTTGGGTACCAATGTATGTTTGTTTTTTCCTCGGTGTGCTGCGAATTGAAAAATGTTGAAATTCACTGCTTTAAATATTACATCTACATAATGTTCTATGCTTTAGAAGACACTGTTCCATATAAAGCACTGACATGTGTTCTGCATCCCTGCGTTTGGGATGCTAGCATACATAAAAGTATTGCTGGGATTGTAAAACCCATGCACACAGCACTTACATTTTCTTCTTCAGTTTCTTCTACAAAAAATGCTTCACCGTTGTCCCCAAGTTTCATGTGCAAATCCACTGGTTCCCCATTGATTTCAATATCAATCTGAAACATAAAGGAAGCCACTGTAATAAATATATTGAAATATCCAACCGAAATGACAATCCAATCGAATCACAAAATAATGACTGGATTTATGACACATGCCTAAGACAATGACTATTACCAAAAATGTTATTAGAACCCATGTTTCTGAAAAGCTGTACTGACCAATGCATCGGAAAATATTAGGTCAGAGACCAGCAATGCATTTACTGTCCAACGTATCTGCCAGTCACAGTATCTTTTGGGTTCCATACCCTTTAACGTTGTAAGTTACACTTGCAGTACTTTCCGCTTAGTCCATGTAGGATGGAAGCCTAAGCAAAGACCCAGACATCTGTGGGAAGCGACAGGTCATTCAGCCATCACATACTCTTGAAACATAAGTAACTGGAAGTTACTATTGTTTACAATGGAAAAAGCATCAATGGAAACACTGTACAGCAGAAGCCTAGAGAGAGAGGGGTGCGCCAGTGGTTCAATTTAGGAATTTGTGCATTGTATTGAAAATAAAAGAATACCATGCAACATATCATTAGGTTTGAAGCACTGTGCCTTTATTACAGATGTGCAGTCAGGTCATTTACCCCCTTTTACACCCGGTATGGCAGCTTTTAAAAAAGGAATGTGGCTTTGCATGACGGCATGGCTACATATCCCTACTCCTGGTTCTGTCACTCTAGTGTGCCAGGAGATGTGGGCTGCAATGCCGACTCCTATACTGTGACAGGAGCCAGGTGCTGCACGTAATGTTACAGTGCCGCACCCACTCCTGTCACCTCTCAGTGAGCGACACCTGGGTGTGGCCTGCAACCCCCTTGTGATGCCATTGCAGATGTGTCCTGCTACGGCTTTGCAGGGTTTTCTCCTGTGATGCTCATAACAGATCAAGGGAGCGCTATACCATATGAGGCTGTGATCCATTTGCAGCTGCAGCTTTCCCATAGAAACTAATGGATCATGAGTGGTATATAAAAGGAAATAAACATTTTCAGTGTAATTAAAAAGGATAAGAATAGGTTAGAACCGAAGAATCCTGGGTTTATACTACTGGTATTAAGCTTTGGGATATTAAATTGCAATGCAAGACTTCATAGAATACAAGAACAGACATCGTTACTACACCCTATACATAAATATATAGTTATAAAAAAAGGTACTTGTGTATTATAGCGGCGCCCCCGATGAACATCGTACGATGAACGCGTCGCATCGCATGCCATGTACCGGATGGCATGCGATGCGACAGGATTTTGACCCCCTATACAATGAAAAATCGTATAAGCACCCTAAAGGGTGCTTTTGAGCACCCTAATGGGTGCTTACAATGTTAAATGCACCCCCACGCCACCCCCCCACTATAAACGTGAACCCGAAGCGTGGCGAGCGCAGCGGTACGCGTCCTACGACCTTTTCATACACCCACTATCCACGTCGGCGTGGAGTTGAGAATAGAATAGTGTGGCGAGCGCAGCGAGCCACCGAGCCGGAAGTGTGGCGAGCGGACGCGGATACCTGTGAAGCCCGCGAAGGGACGCGTTTACCTGTGAAGGTATCCGCGTCCCCTCGCGGGGCTCGCCACGCTTCGGGCTCGGTGGCTCGCTGCGCTCGCCACACTATTCTATTCTCAACTCCACGCCACTGAAGCGTGGCGAGCGCAGCGGTACGCGTCCTACGACCTTTTCATACACCCACTATCCACGTCGGCGTGGAGTTGAGAATAGAATAGTGTGGCGAGCGCAGCGAGCCACCGAGCCCGAAGCGTGGCGAGCCCCGCGAGGGGACGCGGATACCTTCACAGGTAAACGCGTCCCTTCGCGGGCTTCACAGGTATCCGCGTCCGCTCGCCACACTTCCGGCTCGGTGGCTCGCTGCGCTCGCCACACTATTCTATTCTCAACTCCACGCCGACGTGGATAGAGGGGGTATGAAAAGGTCGTAGGACGCGGGCTCGCTGCGCTCGCCACGCTTCGGGTTCACGTTTATAGTGGGGGGGTGGCGTGGGGGTGCATTTAACATTGTAAGCACCCATTAGGGTGCTTAACATTGTATAAGCACCCATTGCTTATACAATGTTTAATCGCATCGCATCGTATGGCATTGTATACCATCATATGCGTTATGGTATACGATGCGATGGGCGCCGCCAAAATACACAAGTACCTAAAAAAATAAATAAAAACAATGTTCCTCATATTTCCTAACAAATATGATGGTTCTTTACTTTTGGTAATAGTTTCTTGGTTTCAAATAGAATCGGACAGATGTGTATTTAGATGTGGTTAGATTGCATATACCTACCACTTTTTCCTTGGAACGAAGGACTCCTAACTTTCCAAATCGGACATGGAAAGGTGAGCACATGTAAGTGCCATCTTGCTGACAGACCACGATCACATCAATGCAGCCAGATAGGGTGGCCTGGTTAATACCTTTGTAGAGTTCTCGGACAGTAACCAGGACCTGCCCGGCAAGTTGTCCAACATAGTTCATAGTTTGAGACTAGAAAGAAAGAACAATGCATTAACAGAAGAACAACAAACGGTATAAATACAATGCAGCCATAACCACGGATTAGTACCATCAAAGTAAGAAAACGCACAAATGGGGTATGATTATATTCGACTACTAACCGCTCCATTAAATTCAGATTCCATTATCTCAAATTCCTATATACACAGCAAGCCCCATACTCCAAATACAGCAAGATAATCTTTGCTATTCACTGGAATAACGGCTAAGTAATTTAACCCACCTCACTTTCATTTGCCAAGAGTTCTTACCACCCTTATGGCTGTAACCCTCAGTCTATTTTCCCAAATAGTCTTACAGTAATTCTCCAAACATTAGTCAACACCACTAATCTGATGGCTGTAATGAGAGACAGCTCATCAGAGTTAAGCCGCCTTTAAGATGTGTATTTCTATGTTAAGCACCTTTTGCCCTATCCTAATTCGGTCAGGTTATAAATTCCAGGCACCACCCTCTTTTTTCAGAGCACCCTTTAAAAACACTGCAGAATGGATGCATTATCCCATGTGAGTTACGGGGGCCTATACCTGCTATATTTTGTACCGTGCAAAGTGATGTGCGCTTCCGTGCATCGCACAGTACAAAAAAGTATGTGCAGCCTGTACTTTTTGAACTAGATCGTATCGCATCTAGTTCACAACACGCGCTGTTATAGCGCATTGCATGCATTTTGAACTAGATGTGATGCGGTCTACATCAAAACGGTGCGGTGCGCATAGCACAGTGTATGGGCACCCTTAGTGTGTCTGGCTCCTAGATTGTTAAAAAAAAAATGGATGCTCACACACAGACACCCTCACACAAATCTACATAAAACAGGGTTGGGCTGCCTGGGTGATCGTGGGTGGGTGGTGGTAGGGTGCTGGGGGTTTGGAGATTGACTTCCCTACATGATCTCTGGGGGTTGGGGGGTGGGTTGTTAGTCTGGCTGCCAAGTGGCCGTGTGGAGTTCAGTGCTGCTGATCAGCATCATTGATCCTCTCCGCTGACAGAAATGGTGCCAGAAGTAGGCAGACACTACACATCCCAGTATGCCCTGCCACATTCTCACTGGGGCAGATGTATTAAGCCTCGTGAAGAGATAAACTGGAGATAAAGTGAAAGGAGATAATGCACCAGCCAATCAGATCCCAACTGTGATATTTCAAACACAGCTGATTGGCTGGTGCGTTATCTCTTCCAAGTTATCTCCACTTTATCTCCAGTTTATCTCTTCTCCAGGCTTAATACATCTGCCCCACTATCGGGGATCTGTAGCTCACTGCTTAAAGGCATACTTGATGGGGCATACTCTGTTGGTAGTCCATGTTTATTTCCTGAAGCCCATTTTCAAACTGGACAAAAAAACACCCATCAGATAATCAGAATCCTAGATGTATTAAGATAATTTCAGGTGTTTACAGGTCTTACTGGAGGCGGTGACTCATGTCCATTTAGGTTGGAGAACTGGGCTGCATTTTACAGGTACAGAATACAGATGGGTACGGTGGAAAGCCAGAAAGCAGGAGACTGAGCACTGGCTTTTGGAAGAGCAGGGTACCCAAACACCACTAATGTAAAACTGAAGCATTGAGAGTGATGTTCAAACACTAGAAACTAGAGAAACACACAGTTCAAGGGTAAGGGGGGGGGGGGGTGGATTATTAGACAATGCCTGGATAGACAGTCAATAGGTCTATCACAAAAGGTTGACAGGTTTAAAAGGTCAAAACTGGTAATGGCCAACAGGGTCACAATGTTGAAATGAAAGATGTAGACATAAAAGGTTAACAAGAGGGGTACTTGTGTATTTGCAGGGTGCCCAATTTACATGCATAGGGCACCGTAGGAAAATCGCATTGCATGCAATTTTTCTGTGCGTTGCGATTTTTCATTGTATAAGCACACATAACACGAGATGTCATGGTACTTCATTTTAAAAGCACCCATGCACACCTCCACTATCCACGCCACCCTGAAGCGTGGCAAGCCCCGCGAGGGGACACGGTTACGCGTCCTCCCAACCTTTTCATACCCCCACTAACCACGTCAGCGTGGAGTTGATTCTATAAAGTGTGGCGAGCGCAGCGAACCACCGAGCCCCGCGGATTACTTTACATGTATTACGTGTCCGCTCGCCACGCTTCGGGCTCGGTGGCTTGCCAGACTTTATAAAATCAACTCCACGCTGATGTGGATAGTGGGGGTATGAAAAGGTCGGGAGGACGCGTAACAGCGTCCGCTCGCCATGCTTCGGGGTGACGTGGATAGTGAGGGCGTGCATGGGTGCATTTAAAATGAAGTACCATCACATCTCATGTTATGGGTGCTTATACAATGAAAAATTGCATCGCATTGCACAGAAAAATTGCACGCGATACGATTTCACTACGCAGAATAGCCCACTAAGCAAATAGCTTAGTGGGCGCCCTGCTAATACACAACAACCACAAGAGGTTTCACATTTTTGAGTGTCAATGTAAACATGGACCCACAAAAAGTGTGCCCCTTCGCTTGCCATGCTTCACGCTCGGCACACTATTAAATTCTTCTTCTACACCAACATGGATGGTGAAGTACAAACAAGCAGGAAAAATAAATCAAGAAAAAGTCAAACTTGTCACGTATCAAACTTTTCGCAAGTCAGATGTCTTGTTCATCACCTATGACCCTGAAAGGCTGATATGGAGAGTGCAGAAATTCTGGCTGCAACCATACAAGTATCTGAGGAAGCTTCCATTAAAAATGTAGAAGCCTCCTGGATCTGTGGGTTTGATACGAAATCCAAGCATTCAAAATCCCGAAGCCGGAATCCCGACAAGGGGGGGCGGGGGTCACTGCGCTCGCAGTGGGCCCTGTGCCTCGCTACGCTCGGAAAACTAATTTATTCTCCCTCTATGGGTGTCGTGGACACCTATAGAGGGAGAAAGTGTCTGGATTTTGGCGGTCGGGATTCCGGCGTCGGGATTTTGAATGCCGGGATTATAACTGCATCCAGTCCTGTTAAACAAGTTGAACAATAGAGGCGGGGTCAGAACCCCTAATGAACTTCTGATGAAATCTGTGAGGCCCATACCACTTGAGACCATATTCACCCAGCATCCGACCTGAGCCGGACGCTTTAAAACACCAGCCGCAGAATTTTTTTTATTTTACGGTTACCTCTAACTTACGGTCCAAGGTGTCCTTAAGTGGGGTGGCCCCTGGGACCGGAAGGACCGTCTTTTTAGACCGTCAAGATACAGAAGAATCCACCATTGGTGGTATCTCCATCTTCCTTCTACCCTCAGGTTGAAGGGAGTAATTAGACAAAAACCTGCAAGGTACCTTAAAGTTGTTGTCTGGATGACACCAGGCCTGCAGCACATGTTCATCCAGCTCCTCAGCTGGAGGAAAAGTGGAAGATTGCTTTTGCTTCTTACCAAAAAAGAGAAGGACGGACAGGAATTTCAGTTTCCTCAGTCACATTACAAGTAATCTTTACCATCTCAATTAAATCTACCAAGCCCTGAGAGGCTTGTTCAGGTTCTTGCTTATCAAACGCTAAAACATCCTCCTCCTCCAGGGGAGCAAATTCACCCTCCTCAAGATCAGGCATATAATCATAATCACCTAAGTCCACAGACTGTGGAAGCAACCTCTTTCTTTGTAAAAGAGGGGGGTTTAATGCCCTTAAAGAGGATGCACCAGCCCTGGGGCCAGAGGTTTTATTAAGCCTTCTACAGCACAGGCTAAAGAGGACTACTGGTTTCTGGATGTCTCTATCTTTTTGAGCTGCTGAGAGCTCAGAAGATAACTGGGACATGACATCAGCAAGCTGTGATGCCCAAACAGGGTTATGCACAGGAGCCTGTGCTAAAGGGGGTTAAACAGTGCATTTATCACAAAGTAAAACTCCCTCTGTAGAAGGTGTAAATTTTTCATTACACTTCTTGCAAGCAACTCTTTTGGAGTTACCCCATGCCAGTGTAAACAATAATGTACACAGATATTACCACACACTACCACACTTAGACAGAGAGTACTGTAGGCATAGGTTTGCCAGTCAGAAGTACTGGAAGGGAGAGACAGTGAAAGAAAAGAGCAGTAACAGAGCCTAAACAGCGCTATCGTACATAATACAGGAAGCGCTATAGCCCTATTTGAAAGACAGCCCAAACCCCACTGTAACTCACAAACTGGGTAGAGCTTTCAGCAGGACGGTCACCAAGAGAATCGCCCAACTGTAGTCTTTGATGGACTACATCAAAGACTACAGCGCAACAAGGAGCCTCCAGCAGAGTGTTCAGCGGCGCCAAAGTACAAAGAAAATGGTCGCCGTGACATGCAAGAACGCCGGGGCTGCTAGGAGCACCGTGCAGTGACTCCGCCTCCATAATGGCGCTAGATTTCAAATAAATCCTCTGCTGCACCGCCGCTTGTGTTCCCTGACCTCTGCTCTAACAGGGAGGCAGGGTAATACTTTCAGTGCTGCGGCACTGCCGTTGGCGGTGGGGGGTTGTGGCAGGCGCCTCGTATGAGAGGTGCCCGTTACATCTCCAGAGACGGTCTCTTTAAACCAGGAAGCCGGGCGCATACTGTGGCAGTAGCCGGCTCCCTCTGGCAGGCTCCCGCGACACAGGCAGATAGTAGCAGCAACTATCTGCCTGTCCGCAATGGCAAATCTTGCTGCTTTATGCCCTAATTACAAAAAAGCCCAGGAGTGAGCTAAATGTCACCTGCTCCTTTTCGGGCACAATCTAATGGCCCCCATACACTAGGGCGACTTGTCCTTAGGACAAGTCGCCCCCGACTTCCCCCTGAGCTTCCCCGGCTGCTCCCCGGGGGAGCTTGATTAGATTGGCACTTGATGTGCCATTTTTTACATGTGATAAATCGTCTCGATTTATCACATGTAAAAAACCCGGGGAGCAGGGGGGGGGGGGGGGCTACAGAGGTGGGAGCTGGTGGGAGCAGGGGGGCTGGGGACGCTGCGGGGGACACGTCTGTGTCCCCCCGCTGCTGGGGACGCTGCGGGGGACAGCGTCTGTGCGGCGAGGCGGTAGAGGGAGCAGGGGGGGCTGGGGACGCTGCGGGGGACACAGGCGGCATAGAGCCGGGCAGGGGGAGCCGGCGGGAGCTGTCAGTGCTAGAAAAAAAAAGCCTATACAATGAATGGGCAGCCTGTGATTGGCTGAGCGCTCTCTCAGCCAATTGCTGACTGGCTGAGAGAGCGCTCAGCCAATCACAGGCCGCCCATGCATTGTATGGGCTTTTTTTTTTTTATTCAATACTGACAGCTCCCGCCGGCTCCCCCTGCCCGGCTCTATGCCGCCTGTGTCCCCCGCAGCGTCCCCAGCCCCCCCTGCTCCCTCTACCGCCTCGCCGCCCCACTAGGTCCCAAGTCGGGTGGTCGGACGTGCAGCAGGTCCGACCACCCGACGCAGATCCGATGCGCACGGGACTGCGCATCGGATCTGAGGGGACATCAAAACTAGCCGATTTTGGTCCGATTTCGGCCAGATCCGACTGATCTGGCTGAAATCTGACCAAAATCGGCTAGTGTATGGGGGCCTTAAGACTGCCTGGGAGAAGTAGAAGGGGAGGAGTTGGTCACACTAATAAAGGGATTTTTGTAAGAACTTACCGTTCGAATCCCTTTCTCTGATATGGTCCTGGTGACACAGCTTCACATTGGGATGTAGGAGGGTCCGCAGGAGCCAGGCACCTATCCTAAAGCTTTTGGAGGGTAGGCTCCTCCCCTACTGCATCCCAGATTCCTCAGTTCAATCTTTCAAAGCCACTGGAATACATTAACTCAGTACAACGCCTGCACATATCATATGCACAATTTTAAATTTAACTTTTCAACCAATTATAACATGAAACATCATGAACACTGGCATACTTACTGAGCGTAAGGGAGGGATCGCTGTGTCACCAGGACCATATCAGAGAAAGGGATTCGAACGGTAAGTTCTTACAAAAATCCCTTTTTCTCTTTCAATGGTCCTGGTGACACAGCTTCACATTGGGACGTTCCAGAGCCGGTCCTTTTGGGTGGGTACGCTCAGGTCTGCAGTTCTCATCACTGCTCGCCCGAATGATGCGTCCACCGACGCGAACTCATGGAACCTATTGAATTTGGCAAAAGTATGAACAGATGACCAAATGGCAGCCCTGCAAACCTGCTCAGCTGTTGCCCCAAGTCGAACCACCCAAGAGGTGGTAACCGACCTGGTGGTATGCGCATTAATCCTGGCCGGTACAGGCCTACCAACTTTAGCATATGCAAACGCAATAACAGAGCGCAACCACCTAGCAATGGTCTGCTTAGAAGCAGCCCAACCAATTTTGTGAATGTCATACAAAACCATTAAAGTATCAGTCTTTCTGACACTCTTAACTCTGTCCACCTAAACGCGCAAGACGCGCACAACATCCAAATTCCTCAATTTGTCCCTTTTCCTAGAACCCTCTGGGGGTTGAAACACAGGCAGAACCATCTCCTGATTTAGATGAAAAAGCAGAGACTACTTTTGGTAAAAATCTTGGGGTACTGTCCGAAAGACAGCCCTATCATCATGACATATAAGTGAGGGAGACTTGTAGAACAAAGCTCCCAACTCCAATACTCTTTTTTGCTGACGCCACCGCCAACAAAATACCAGCTTCCCTGTAAGGAAACTAAGGTCAGCCAACCTTAACGGTTCAAAAGGCGCCTTTTTAAGGTACTCCAGAATCAGAGATAATTCCCCTGGCGCTACTGGTTGCTTGTAGGGAGGGTTCAATAGAGAAAACCCCCTGCAGGAAGGTCTGACTTCCAGTATTAATGCAACCCTTCTTCGGAAAGAAATTGACAAGGCCGAGATATGTACTTTGAGTTACAGAAGGCTTAACCCAGAGGAAAGTCCATTCTGTAAAAAACTCCAACAATTTTAGCCACTTTAAATCGGGATGTGTGTGATTTCTATCTTTCACACCATCGAATATAGGTCTTCCAGACCCTATAATAATTTTCAGAAGACTCTCTGGCTTTAATCCTCGTGTTAACCCCCCACTCTGAGCATCCTATATTCCTCAAAATGGCGGTTTCAACTGCCAGGCCATCAAAATTAATCAAGCTGAATCCAGATAGTTAAACGGTCCTTGTCTTAGACGGTCTGACCTCAGAGGTAGACGCCATGAGTCCACAGAGAATTTCTGAAGCCTCGAGTACTAGGACCTCCTTGGCCAATCTGGGACCACTAAAATTACTGGAATTGTCAGGGCCTGTATCTTTTTCAACACTCTTGCCAGCATTGGAACTGGTGGAAAAACATAAAGAGAATTCCCCTCCCAGGGGATAGACATGGCATCCACCGCTTCTGCCAGTGGATCCCTCATCCTGGCATAAAACCTGGGTACCTGATGGATGAATCTGGATGCCATCAGGTCCCCCTCCAAGGTTCCCCACCTCCATGTAATCTGGTGGAATACTTGTGGGTTCAGGCTCCATTTCCCTTCCATCAGCTCCTTCCTGCTCAGGAAGTCGGCCTCTATATTCTCCATTCCTGGTATAAATATTGCTGATAATGCTGGAACATTCTGTTCCGCCCACAAGAAGATTCGGGACACCTCCCACATAGCCAGCTTGCTGCGTGTGCCTCCCTGGTGGTTCAGATAAGCCACAGCTGTGGCGTTGTCGGTCTGAATCCTTAAAGGGAGCCTCTGCAACCTGTCTCCCGCTAGAGAAAACACTTTCCACACAGCTCTCAGTTTCAAGATACTGATCGGTAAGGCAGATTCCTATGGAGTCCACAAACTCTGCAGACGCAGGTCCAAGACTACTGCCCCCCCAGCCCCTGAGACTGGCGTCGGTAGTGACTACCAGCTAGCTCCAGGACTGCAGTGACCAACCCCGCTGAAGGGAGTCCACGTCTGTCCACCATTTCAGGGAGGCTCGAGTTTCCGAAGACAGCACTCTCTGTTCAGATTTCATGGTCTGTGTGATTCCTGACCAAGCCTTCAAAATATTCCACTGGAACACCCGAGAGTGGAACCTGGCAAACTGCCGCGTCTCGAAAGACGCCACCATCTTCCCCAGCAGCTTGAGGCACCTCCATACTGATGTGCTCCGAGAGCTGAGAATCTCCTGGACTAAGGCAACCAGATCCCTGGCCTTTGCCTCCAGTAAAAATACCCGATGTAGATGGGTAACCCGAATGACCCCCAAGAATTGGAGTCTCTGTGACGGCACTAACTGAGACTTTTGTAAGTTTAAAAACCAGCCGTGAGCCTGCCAAAAACCCAATGGCTTTTGCCAAGTGACTCTTCAACATGTCTGCTGACTCCGCTCTGAACAGCAGGTCGTCCAAATATGGGATCACGGTGTTTCCCCTCAGTCGAAGCACAGCCGCCATTACAGACATTATCTTGGTGAATACCCTTGGCGCTGAGGCCAGGCCGAAGTGCAACGCCTGGAATTGCAAGTGTATGGTCTCCTATCTCAATAGGGCCTGATGTCCTGGGTGAACAGGAACATGAAGGTACGCGTCCTGGACATCCATGAACGCCAAAAATTCTCCCTGGTCCAGACTTCACAGCACTGACCATAGAGACTCCATTTTGAAATGGTCTACCCACAAATGGATAATTAACGACTTTAAATTGAGAATCGGTCTGAAAGACCCGTCTGATTTGGACACCCGACACAGTGGAATAAAAGCCTTTTTTCCATTCCGCTCTGGGGACCGGGATCACCACATCCTTCTCTAAAAAAGAATGAGCCGCTCCCAAGGGAGCTGTACGGAGCCGAGCCCCTTTTGGAATTGGCGTGGGAATGAATCTTCTTGGAAGAAGACCCTTGAAGGGAATTCTGTAACCCTGGGTTATAATTTCTAACACCCAAGAATCCCGGTCTAACAATGCCCATGCGTCTTTGAACAGTGTCAGATGTCCCCCCATCTAGACCACCGCCGGGCAAAACCCTTGGCAGTCATGCAGATGGTTTGTCCTCTCCTTTATGTTTGGTTTCTTATTTTTTTAAAAGGAACCAAATTTAGACTTTAGGACCTTTCCCCTGAAGGGCTGCCCTCAGAAAGACGCACCTCCTCTAATGGAGGGCCGCAAGGCTGGCCTGAAAGCAGAAAACCTTGATGTCTGCTTGGCTGCAGGGACTGGCAGGAAAGTACTTTTGCCACCTGTGGCCCGCTTAATAATCTCTTCCAGTTCAGAAGCAAATAACAGCTTTCCTTTAAAAGCTATTTTCTCTAAGGCTTTCTTAGACACATTATCTGCCTCCCAAGCCTTAAGCCAGAGCACTCTCCTGGCATTTACAGACCCTGTGGAAACTCTGGCAGCTATTTTGAGAGCTTCCTCTCAGACTCCAATACATGCTCTGCAGCCGTTTTTAAGCTTCTCTGCAAGCAATAACACACAAGGGTCAGCGTGTAAAATAGTGCACAAATTACTGGCCCACACGATCATGGCCTTAGAGACCCAGGCTGAAATCATCAGAGGGCGTAGGGTGTATCCCACCCCTTAAAATAATGCTTTGAGGTTACCCTCCAGCTTTTAGTCTGCGGGGTCCTTAAACGCTGCTACCCCTTGTACTGGTAGCACAGTGGCTCCACCTGAGGTCTTGATACACGTGCCACAGAAGCATCTACCACTGGGACTTTTTTCCCGAGGTCAGCATGCGCCTCAGGCATGGGGTACAGGCTTAGAAATCTTTTAAGTATCTGAAGCCTTTTATCAGGGGTTTTTTAGGCCCCTTAGCAGGGAGATATCAGAATCTTTACGCTGTCTCATAAAAAACAACCTTTGCAGGAGTTTATCCTTCACAGACAAATTTAATGCCTGTTTAACAGCAGTAATAAAATCCTCTACCCCTGAGGCTGAGGACTCTTCAGAAATATCACCCTGGTTTGTGTACTCTCCTACCTCATCAGCAGCTAATAATGGCCCTGAATAAGACCTTTTAGGTGTCCCCACAGAATAACCATAAAACTTGTGCAACAAGCAATTTAAACCTGCTGATTCCCATAGCAGTATCCTGCATGATCAGTAATAAATCAGGATCTGTCTGGGTCCGAGGCACAGAGCTAGGGACTGCTGAGAGAATGGCAATGGTCTATGGAAGTTACCAGCCATCACTCTGCCTGTCCAGTAATGCACCAAAGCATTTTCAGACCTGCCTAGGGCTTGGCCCATGCAAGTTCCGATGTACTACCCTCTGGAGTTCACTCCCCATGGGTTTCACAGCAGCGCATATAAATACATAAGCCCCCCTCAGGGACAATTCTCAGTGTACAACCACTGCAAGCGCTCAATGCATTTAAGGCTCCCTCCCCCAAGACCACAGGCTGTTGCTCAGACCTGATGTTCTCAATTAACACAGTCCCAGCATTAAATGTACAAACATTATATACAGAACCAATATACTCAGTTCACTTAGCTTTCTGTAGTCTTCAGAATGGGGAAAGCGATGCCCAGGAAATCCAATCACTCTGTCAGGATCTGTAAGCCAGCTCAGCTCCGCTGCAAGCGTTCTGAATGGCGCCAAAACAGAGTGAGGGAAGGGATCAAGTCCCTGCTGCTGCGGGGTCTGTGACTTTTGGCGCCAACTACCCCCAGACAGCCGCTCCCATTGTAGGATCTCCTTGTTCCAGTATCTCCCCCTCAGCTGGGGACCACTCGGAACATGCCTGTAACAACACTGCTGTCCTCTCATATCAGGAGCTCAGTGTGTAAGCTCCGCATAAAATGGCCGCCGCCATCACGGAGCGCCTGTCCCCCATGATCCCCACCTAGCGTGAAGCCGGTTTCAGAGCGCTCCGGAGCCCAGGCAGCTTCTTAAAAGAAGCTGTAAGCGCTGCACAGGGAGGCCAGACAGCGTCTCCCTCGTGCACAGTGAGCTGACAGGACGCGCTTCTGTCAGCTCCTGCTGCGCTAGCAGTGTGAGGATTCACTAATGAGAATCCTCACACTGTGCCTACCTAGCTAGTGTAAAAGTTAATAAAATAATAAAAACCCTAACTAGCTCTACTCCTTCGGCTGCTCCGGCAGCCCTTTAGAATAGCACCCACTCCAGTGGGCACCTAACACGAACTGAGGAATCTGGGATGCAGTAGGGGAGGAGCCTACCCTCCAAAAGCTTTAGGATAGGTGCCTGGCTCCTGCGGACCCTCCTACATCCCAATGTGAAGCTGTGTCACCAGGATCATTGAAAGAGAAATATATTTAAAGTGCCCATGCTTCTATTCCCCAGTGTAACTCCAGTGACACCTAGTGGATGAAGGAGAAAATAGAAATATACACAAAGTACATCAGATCCTTCCATGCACTTAGCTGACAACCAGTGCAAAAATATTTTAGATGTCACACACTGACATTTAGGGGGAAATTTACTAAAGGAAATTTGTAAAAAATAGGTATATTTGTATCCAGAAATACACTTATTTTTGACATTTACTATCCCGAAAATACGGCAATTTGTAGTCGTATTGATAGCACATCAATACGACTACGAATTGCCGTATTTTCGGGATAGTAAATGTCAAAAATAAGTGTTTTTCTGGATACAAATACACCTATTTTTTACAAATTTCCTTTAGTAAATTTCCCCCTTAGTCTCTACTTTTGGTTAAAAGTTTTATTTACAACTGTACATGTTGCTTCTTCCTATTTAAAGGCCATGAAGGGGTGCTAGCTGACTTAAAACACACAGCATTTCCTACTCAGGAAAGTTCTGTGGACATCTCCCCCCTGTCACAATTCACATCCTGTCCCTTGCTGGAGTGTCAGATAAGTCTCTCAAACTGCTAACTCAGGACTTGTTGCGTGGTCAATCTAGCTATCAGGCATTTCCTGCACTTCTACTGTGCACTCCGTGAACCTGCTCATATTCTCAGCCGCTTATCTAAGAATTCCAGTGTCCGATCAAGCCGCAACTGCTATAGTGCAGAACGGCAAAAGTAACAACATATTATATCAACAACATGCAATAAACACACCACCACTGCTTTAGTAAATGATGGTCTCCACAACATAGTCATTTAAATATAACCTATCCCAGCAGCGATGCTCAGGCAGATTAATGCAGCAGGCAGGGTTCAGAAAAAGAACAGCAAGAACTTCTTTAAGCCATTTATTTATTATTTTGCAATAATGTTGTAATGAAGACTTATGCTTATATTAATACGGTGAAACTATTGATGAACCATGGACCATCTAGCTACAAATTTGCAGGTCGGGCAATCATCAATTGACTGCGCATGCATGCAGCCCTTAGTACACACATGCAAAAGCCTGCCGCCTCTTTTTTTTTTATTGCTGGTCGTTTGCAAGGTGATTGACATGAAGCTGGCATTTGGGGGTGGTAACCGGCCATTTTCTGGGAGTGTCAGGGAGTCTTTTTAGGGGGAAGTCATGTGACGTCAGCTCCGTCCCCGAACAGCCTCTCATGGCAGTCATCAATAAGTCTCGCACAGATTGCACACAGTGGAAAAATAGGAATTTAATACCTACCGGTAATTCCTTTTCACGTAGTCCTTATGGGATACTGGGAATGGTCTTAAGACATTGGGTATTAGAGGGTATCCGCAGGAGACAGGCACATCTATAACTTTGAAGCTGGGTGTACTGGCTCCTCCCCTCTGATTCCCCTCCCAGGAACCAGTTAATGGAAAAACTGTGCCCGAAGGAGAATGTACATATGAGAGGAATAACATATATGTCACCTATGTAAACATAAGTGTGAATAGTGTGGTGAGATTTATGCCAGCACACCCGCATTCATACAAAACAATAAACAACTATAATACCACCAACTGGGTGGATTTTCTTTAACAAGGTCACTGAACTAGACCCTTGAACCAGAAGACCATAAGGTGAACTTCTGAACTTAAACAGCAGAATAAGCTGCAGCCAGACCCCCGCACGGGGCGGGCGCCCAGTATCCCATAAGGACTACGTGAAAAGGAATTACCGGTAGGTATTAAATTCCTATTTTCACTAACGTCCTTGATGGGATACTGGGAATGGTCTTAAGACATTGGGGATGTCCCAAAGCTTCCAGAAAGGGAGGGTACGTGCGGAGACTGCTGCAGTACTGCCTGCCCAAACTGGGTATCTTCTTGGGCCAAGGCATCAAACTTGTAAAATTTTACAAAGGTGTGTTGCCCCGACCATGTAGCAGCTCTACAGAGTTGCAGAGCTGACACACCCCGAGCAGCCGCCCAGGATGCGCCCACCGATCTGGTGGAATGAGCCTTTAAAACCGGAGGGGTCGGCATGCCTGCCGTCACATAGGCTTGTTGAATTGTAGTCCTAATCCATCTAGCAATGGACTGCTTAGATGCAGGGTGTCCCTTCTTTTGTGCGTCATACAGAATAAATAGACAATCTGTCTTCCTGATTCTTAACGTCCTCTGGACATACACACGCAAGACACGCACCACATCCAGGGATACCGGAATATCCGGCGAACCAGATGCAGACGGGACCACAATTGGCTGATTTAGGTGAAAGGAAGAAATCACCTTGGGAAGAAAACGCGGGTTTGTTCTCAACTCCGCTCTATCTGAGTGGAAAATCAGATAAGGACTTTTACAGGAAAGGGCTCCCAATTCCGACACTCTCCTAGCCGAGGCTAGGGCCAAAAGGACCACTGCCTTCCAGGTGATATACCTCAACTCAATTGACTCCAATGGTTCAAACCAGGAGGATTGAAGGAAGTTTAGAACAACGTCCAAACTCCAAGGAGGTGTAGGAGGTACAAAAGGAGGCTGGATGTGAACCACTCCCTGAAGGAAGGTCTGTACTTCCGGGATGACAGCCAATTTTCTTTGGAAGAATATGGACAGGGCCGAAATCTGTACTTTTAGTGAGCCCAGACGAAGACCCAAATCCAATCCCGCTTGTAAGAAGCACAACAACCTATTCAGGTTGAATTTTGCAGGGGGAACCTTCTGTTCCTCACACCAACCCACGTACTTTCTCCAGATCTTGTAGTAGTGCGTGTTTGTCACCGGCTTTCAGGCCTGAATCATCGTGGTGATAACTGATGAATGCAGACCCTTCTGAGCTAAGATTTTCCGCTCAGCCTCCACGCCGACAAACGTAGCCGCCCTAAATCTTGGAAGACGCAAGGGCCCTGTGTGAGAAGATCTCTCCTTAGAGGCAGAGGCCAAGGATCCTCGATCAGCAGGCTCTGTAGGTCCGAGAACCAAGCCCTTCTTGGCCAGTCCGGAGCCACAAGAATGGCTTCCACTCCCTGACTTCGAACCCTTTTTAGAACTCTTGTCAGCAGTGGTATGGGTGGAAACAGGTACACCAAGGGAAACACCCATGGAATTGTCAGGGCGTCTATTGCCACTGCGCTGGGATCCCTGGTCCTTGTGCAGTACATGGGGACTTTGTGGTTTAACCGGGATGCCATCAGATCTATCGATGGCTGGCCCCAACGGTCCACAATTGCTGCAAACACCTGTGAATTCAGGCTCCATTCCCCGGGGTGGAGGGCGTGACGACTTAGGAAGTCCGCCTCCCAATTGTCCACACCCGGGATAAAGATGGCCGACAGAGCCACCACGTACGTTTCCGCCCAGGTGAGGATCTTGGAAGCTTCCTTCCTGCAAGTCCTGCTTTTTGTGCCTCCCTGGCGATTTATGTAGGCCACAGTTGTGGCATTGTCGGACTGTATCTGGAGCGCCCGACCTTGGAGGAGATCCTGGGCTTGTAACACTGCATAGTATACAGCTCTCAGCTCCAGGATATTGATGTGGAGTCTCGCTTCCCACCGAGTCCACTGACCTTGAAAGGTTCTGTCCATGGTCACAGCACCCCATCCCTGCAGACTCGCATCTGTCGTGAGTCGCACCCAATCCTGGATGCCAAATCTCCGACCTGCAAGCAGGTTCGACTCCTGAGTCCACCATAGAAGGGACTGCCGGGACTGATGAGACAGAGAAATCCTCTTGTACATCAGGAGATGAGAGCCCGACCATTTTGCCAACAGATCCAGTTGGAACACCCTGGTGTGAAAGCGTCCGAACTGAATGGCCTCGAATGTGGCCACCATCCTGCCCAATAGCTGGATGCATTGGTGAACCGACACCTGAGGCTTTGCCAAAATCACCATCACCAGGGATTGTATGGCTTCCATCTTCTCCCGAGGGAGGAAAATCCTTTTCAACTCTGTATCCAGGAACATTCCTAGAAAGAGGATACGACGCGACGGCGTCAGGGAGGACTTGGGGATATTTAGGATCCACCCATGCTCGGATAAAATCTGCCTGGTCTTTGCTATATCCTGCAGCAGGACCTGTTCCGACCTTGCTTTGATCAGCAAGTCGTCCAGGTAAGGGATAATGTTGACACCCGACCTCCTGAGCAGTACCATCATTTCTGCCATCACCTTCGTGAACACACGCGGCGCTGATGACAGGCCGAATGGCAGCGCTCTGAATTGAAAGTGCAGATCTTTCAGCGCAAACCTCAGGAAAGCCTGATGTGGACCCCAAATTGGTATGTGGAGGTAGGCGTCCTTTACATCCAGCGATGCTAAGAACTCTCCCTCCTCCAGGGTTGCTATTACTGCCCGGAGGGACTCCATCTTGAATTTGTAAACCCTTAAAAAAGGGTTTAGAGACTTTAAATTTAAAATGGGGCGCACCGAGCCGTCCGGCTTCGGCACGAGGAACAGATTGGAGTAGTAACCCCTTCCTTGTTCCTGCAATGGGACAGGTGTGATAACCCGTGACGTCAGCAGGCGTTGTATTGCCTGCTGCAGGTTCACTCGGTCTGCCTGTAGAGCCGGCAGACCTGATTTGAAGAACCTGTGAGGGGGAGGTTTTTCGAATTCCAGCCTGTAGCCGTTGGTAATAAGATCTCTCACCCAGGAATCCAGGTGAGAGACTGACCATACTTGGCTGAAAGCTGACAGGCGACCCCCCACCTCGCAAGTGACTCCAGGGTCGGAACCCGAGTCATGCTGCCGGCTTAGAGGCGGAGGCATTAGCGGCACGATCCTGAGATCCTGTGCTGGCGGGCTTCCTGAACCTGCCACGGCCCCCTCTGGTGGCCGAGCTGGAGCCTCTCGCCCTCTGCCTGGGCCTGGAAGGCCGAAAGGACTGAGAAGCCTGAAAGGACTGGGACGTATGGCCCTGAAAGGGACGTTTTGCGTGAGTGGAAGCCGTCGGCAGAAAAGTCGACTTGCCGGCTGTAGCCTTGGATATAAGGTCGTCAAGTTCGCTACCAAATAACTTTTCTCCCTTAAAAGGCAAACTTTCCACGCTACGTTTAGACTCTGGATCAGCTACCCACTGTCTTAACCAGAGGGCCCTGCGGCCTGAAACCGCCATTGCGGAAGAGCGAGCATTTATAGCTCCAAGCTCCTTCTGCGTGTCACACAGGATCTTTGCAGTATCCTGGATATGGCGAAGTCTCTCTCCGACCTGCGCCATTGACATATCGGCCAGCATGCCTTCCTGGATTTGAGAAGCCCATGTATAAATGGACTTGGCCATCCAACAACTGGCGAGGACAGGTCTCTGAGACGCCCCACTCGCAGTGTACATGGACTTAAGGGTAGTATCCAGTTTTTTGTCTGTACTATCCTTGAGTGTTGCTGCCCCTGGGACGGGGAGAACCACCTTCTTGGACAGTCTGGACACTGATGCATCCACAACCGGAGGCTCTTCCCACACCGCTCTAGTGGCGGGATCAAAGGGAAAATTGGACTTAAACCTTTTAGACAGTTGGAAACGCTTTTCAGGTTGTTTCCAAGCCTCCTTAAACGTCTCATCAAGGTCAACTTGTTCAGGATAAACAATTTGCTGTTTCCTTTGGGACCCAAAGAACGGGTCACCTTCCTGCATGTCAGCTAAAGGAAGGTCTAACACTTCTCTTATTGCTGTAATAAGAGGTTCTGGGCCTCTAAGAGATGACTGTGAATCAGGGATCAGAGCCCCGTCGTCCACATTATCATCTGTGTCGTCACCCGCCTGTAGATCATCATCTGAATCAGGCAACATGGCGGTCGCAGCACGCTTCCGTGACTGGCCCGTGGTGGTGCTTATATTATCCACCCGTGCGGCTAAAACTGTTAAGTCCTGCTGCACCTGTTTGGTCTGCATTGTATTTGCAGCCAATTGTGTTGACACTGCCTGCAGCATGGTTTTAATGCCTGCCGCCCATTCAGGCTCCTGTGAGTCTGATTGAGGATTAATCTGGGATGAACCCCCTGTCCCACTCGTTTGAGTGGACATGCATTCCTCACAAGTAATTTGTGAGGTGGATTTAGGCACAAACTTGCTGCTGCAAATGAGACAGGTTAACTTCCTCACCATGTTGAAGGAATGAGTAACCTTTCTTCCACAAACACACCACAATCACAATGAAATAAATATGTATATATTCAGTGTGCAGTGTATAGTAGCTATATATGTGTGAGCTCTATCACTGGAAGTGTGTAGCTTAACAAGCACGTGGGGGAGCGCTCAGATTACACTGAGGAGACCAGCACACCCTGTACAACCTGAACTCCTATTTAGGAGTTGGTAACACGCATAAACACAGAACAGTGTGATCAATTAAGCGATCTTAGCGCTAAATACACTTGCTGTTTTCTGCAGATTTCCTCTGTCCAACACCTCACCGCTGAGGAGTGTATCTGGAGACAGTAATGGCGCCCAGGGAGAAGCAGGAAGTAGTGTATGCGCGCTCAGAGCTCTGGCCTCGCTCCGCTGAAGCCCCGCCCCCCTGTGATGGCGCAGGGGCTTCACTGATCTTTATACTGGCGCTGGCTGTCAGTTTTAATGGCGCCCTTACACTGAACAGCGTTTTATAGTGGGATCTGCCCTGGTAGCCCAGGGACTGTCACCCGCAGCCAGTTTGTGACAGGGGGTCTGCGCAGCCCCTGTGCAGGGTACCGCGTCTGCCGCCATCTTGCCGCACAATGAGCCGGGGTACCCCACTGTGGGGACCCCGGTTTCTACTCACCACAGACGTCTTCGGACTGTGTCAGGAGTGTGCGGCATGCTGGGGGTGAGTATCACTGCAGCGCAATGCCCGTGAGTACAAACACCCTCTCAGGACAGTGGTCCTGCAGCAGGGACAGCTCGGTACCTTAAGAGGCCTGCAGCTGAACCCTCCTCAACTGACTCCCACGAAGCAGGGATACTGTGAAGTCCAACACAGTAACCCCAAAATAATAAAAGAAAATAAACTGAAGACAAACTCTCTGGAGCTCCAGCAGTGTGCATCCTCTCCTGAGGGCACATTTTTCTAAACTGGTTCCTGGGAGGGGAATCAGAGGGGAGGAGCCAGTACACCCAGCTTCAAAGTTATAGATGTGCCTGTCTCCTGCGGATACCCTCTAATACCCAATGTCTTAAGACCATTCCCAGTATCCCATCAAGGACGTTAGTGAAATTACCTTGTGCATGTCACCCTACTGACTGCTGATCTTTCATCTAGCTCCCTTGATTACCAGTGAGACCCCTTTTACACCACTGCAAAATCCCAGGTTTTTACCTCTTTGACCCAGGTCAGTGGTGGTGTAAATGGGGTAGCTGGAAAAAAAAAACCCTGACCAGGGGGGAAACCGGGTGGCGGGGCAGTGTAATCACCGGGCTCCCATTTACACCAATGGGGTAGCCCACCCTCCTGACCGCAGCATCCTGTGGTCAATGTAGAGGTTTGGCAGGGAGTGCACACAGCCTCCACTGCTGTCTGCTGTACTGTGTAGACAGCAGCAGAGCCGGAGAGGAGGGGAACGGATGCCTGTGTGCGGCATCCATTCACCTCATGGATGGAGGCTGGGGGAAGCCCCGCAGCTTACCTCTGTGCTGGACTTGCCCCAGCGAGGCAATCACCAGTCCCAGTGCTTGTAGAGGCGTGCAGTGTAAATGGTTCCGGCCTGGGAATATTCCGGGTCAGCACTGCACTGTAAACAGGGCAAATCCCGTATCAGACCCGGATTGGAACAGTGTTCCAAATACTGGGTCAGATCCGGGACTTTGGTGTAAAAGTGGTATGAGTGCAGGAGGAAACACTGATCATTGAGCAACAGCAATAAGTTTCAAAATCAGGCCTCTGAATAAAAGAGCATATTGGGTGACAAGATATTTCAAATATCTACCACCCATCCAAATATCAAGACCTAAGACAGGCATGTCCAACTTAGGCCCTCCAGCTGTTGTGAAACTACACCTCCCATCATGCCTTGCCACAGTTTTTCTATTAGGGAATGCTAAAACTAGTGCACGGCATGCTGGGATGTGTAGTTTCACAACAGCTGGAGGACCAATGTTGGGCATGCCTGACCTAAGCTGAAAGTGCTTGTACCCATAGTGAATGCAGCCTGAGTGGTGACCCAATGAACATTCTGTGAACCGTTGCTCATATAGCACCAGCATGACGCTGTGCTTTACAATAGGCAACAGAACAGTAATGACCGACAAAGAGGTAAGAGGGCCCTGCTTCCAATCTACAGCACAGGTCTTACAATTATACAAGGAAATGACAGAGCTGAGTCAATGCCAGCATTATTATGTTGGATACCAGCGAGGGCACCCTTCATCGCACCAATATTTCCCCCTCCCTAAATGGGATTACCATACACAAATTATGGGCAGCAATAAGTGTGGCTGAACTGCGCAAAGCAGCACTAATACCACTTTCACACAGAAAACCAAAAATTACCGGGTGAAACAGTTCTACCCAGTAATTTGCCATTCAACACAGGTCCTTTTTTGAAAGGGTCAACCTGGGTAGTAAATCTGGGATACGGTCAATAAGTATTAGCTCGACACAAGCATTATGTCGACATGGGATTTTTTGTTCACTTTTTTGAGCAGACATGTGCCGACAGGGCGGGAGAATAAGTGCAGAGTGGCGAGGCGCGGCACTGTGTCGACATTCGGGACAAAAAAAGTGAAAAAACACGTCAACCTTTTCACTGTCGACCTCCAGTCATGTCAACCTAATGTAGGTCTATCCAATGATCCCATTCAGTAAATCTCAGGTCTCCGACCCTGGAATTTACCAGAGTCAAGGATCCGGGACTGTGGAACGCACACGTACCACAAATGGGATGAACAAGCCAGATCTCAATATTGATTTCACGACCGAGGAAATAACATTGAGGCTCAGCAAAATCAAAACAAACCAATTACCAGGGCCAGATGGGATTCATCCTAGGGTATTACATTATAGGGTATATGCAATCTGCCGCCGCTATTTCCGACGTGGGAAATAGCAGCGGCTCCCTATTCAATGCTGTCATTAACGACAGCATTGATGAGGGATGATGGCAGAACGGGCCCAACTTTGAATCCCGTCTGTCGTTATGCGGTCGATCTGACCGCAAACAGGCCTGGATCACGGCTGTCGGCGGGTATCGACAGCCGTGATCCAACATTGCATACCCCCCTAAATCTTTGATAATTCACGATCATCAGGTAAGGTACCAAAAGACTGGAGAATAGCAGAGGTAGTGCCAATATTAAAAAAAGGAAAAAAGGAGGATCCCGCTTATTACAGACCTGTTAGTTTAACATCAATAGTGGGTAAACCCTTTAAAGGATTTTTAAGGGATGGTATCCAGGAATATTTAGACCTTCATAGTTTACTCAGTATTAACCAGCATGGGTTTGTGAAAAATCGTTCATGCCAAACTAATCTACTAGGTTTCTATGAGGAGGTTAGCAAAAACCTTGATAGGATGTAGATGTCATTTTCCTAGATTTTGCTAGAGCTTTCGATACAGTACCACACAAGAGGTTGAGAAATAAAATGGAGGACCTGGGATTAGGGGCAAATATCTGTAGATGGGTAGGGAACTGGCTGTGTAATAGAGAACAAACAGTGGTTGTGAACAGTGCCGTATCAAATATGATACCAGTACTAAATGGAGTGCCACAGGGTTCGGGTCTAGGGCCCATTTTATTTAACATTTTTATTAACGGTATTGGGAAGGGGTTACTCAGCAATGTATCCATCTTTGCAGATAATACAAAACTGAGCAGAGTTATTAAATCATCAGAAGACGTCACCACGCTTCAAAATGATCTTGACAATCTAGATGAGTGGGCAAAGAAGTGGAAGATGAGGTTCAATGTGGACAAATGCAAGGTCATGCACCTTGGGAGACATAACCAGTGTGCTAGTTATAACCTAAGCGGGGAGTAATTGGGTAATTCAGTACTCGAAAAGGATCTAGGAGTCCAAATAGACAACAAACTGGGGTGTAGTGCTCAATGTAATAAAGCAACAAAAAAGGCCAAAAACATTCTAGCATGTATTAAAAGGGGCATCAAAACTATGGACTCAAAAGTAATTATGCCACTGTACAAAGCATTGGTTAGACCTCACCTCGAATACGGAGTACAATTCTGGGCCCCACACTATAAAAACGACATCATAGAATTAGAAAAAATCCAAAGAAAAGCAACTAAGCTTATAAGGGGAATGGAGAATTTAAGCTACGAGGAGAGATTAATCAATTTGGGACTATTTACACTAGAGAAGAGATCTTTAAGGGGGGACATGTTCAACATGTACAAATATATCAGGGGCCAATATAAGGATCTGTCAAACAACCTTTTTTCTGCGAGAAAGGAATCTAGGACAAGAGGGCACGAGTTTAGATTAGAAGAAAAAAATTCTTTACGGTCAGAGCAGTCAAACTTTGGAACCCTCTTCCTGTCGGCAGACAATAAATACGTTTAGAAAAAGTTTGGATAAACTTTTATTGGTTAAAAACATCCATGGGTACAAATAAGAAACAAACTGTCTTTAAAATATCAGAACATACTATACAACAAGGGATAAACTATTATAAACCTAGGTTATTCAGCATCACCTACTATGTAACTCGGGTTGACCCTTTCACACAAGAAATACCCTTGTTATTCAGCAAATTACTAGTTTGAAATTTTTAACCCAGTAATTTGCGGTTCAGAGTGAAAGTGGGTCATGCCACATATGGGAAAAATAGCTGGCACACTAAAAGCCAGGTAATTGCTGGGTCATATGTCTGAAAGGGATAGAATAGAATCAACCATATAAAAAGGTGACAAATTCCAATTGCATATTTCAAGCAAGAAAAAAACATTTAATACAGAGAAGAAAAGTTTCCATAACAAAATAAAAGGTACTTGTTTCCTAGCACGGCCACACCGATTTCCATCGGGGTGGTCGTGTCGGAAAAATCGCATCGATCGCATGCGATTTGGTCGCATGCGATGCGATCGACGCGACCGACCCGATTTTTTAATTGAATCAAATGTGAATAGGGTCCCTGGGACCCGATTTTACATTGGATTCAATGTAAAATATTCCCTAGACCCCCAAATTTTACAACGTAAACCCCACCCCACGATAGACGCCAACCCGAAGCGTGGCGAGCGCAGCGAGCCCGTGAGGGGCGGCGGTGCGCGTCCTCCGACCTTTTCATTCCCCTACTATCCACGTCGGCGTGGAGTTGAGAAAATATAGTGTGGCGAGCGCAGCGAGTCACCGAGCCCGAAGCGTGGCGAGCGTAGCGCGCCCCGCGAGGGGACGCGCATAACTTCACAGGTATACGTGTGCGCTCGCCATATTCTCAACTCCACGCCGACGTGGATAGTAGGGGAATGAAAAGGTCAGAGGACGCGCACCGCCGCCCCTCGCGGGCTCGCTGCACTCGCCACGCTTCGGGTTGGCGTCTACCGTGGGGTGACGACGGGGCCATTTTTAATGTGAAATGGGTCATATTGGCCCATTTCACATTTTTTCCTATGTGAGATGGACTTAATCAAGTCCATCTCATCTTGTGCCATTATAATGGCACAAGACTGACGCGATGCTCCCGATTTCAATGTTAAAAAATATTTTAACATTGAAGCCTATGGCAAAATCGGGGGCATCGCGTCGGGACCAATGTTAATGGTCCCGACCGACGCAATGCCGATTTTTCCTTTGCCGGCAAAATGGACCTGATTTCAAAGTAAATCGGGTCCAACGCGGGGATCGTGTACCTTAACTTAAAGGTACACGATCCCAAAGATTGTGGCCGTGCAAGGAAACAAGTACCAAATAAAAAGTACAATAGTTCATAATATTCAACATAATACATAACTTTCTTGCAAAACAGACACACAAAACAAAGACAGGAATGTTTCAAAGTCCAAGAAAATACAGTACCGTACACAACCCTGGCTGATAACTGCTAGACAAAGGTAATGTGACTGAGGGCACAACAGCAGGATTTGCTGCACTTGTTGAACTGTAAATGAGACTAAAAAACTATACCCATAATTATACATTCCTGTACAAGCCAATCATTTAGTGTGTACTTTAATTAAAGAGCACGCAGAGCAGTTGACTTAACGATTTAAGTAAACCAATAACTGCAGAGACCCAGAGGGCTGAAATACCTACATGGGCGACACTGCCTTAGATTTTATTTCAGCAATGCTGCATAAATCATATTCTAAATCACAATGGCAAATAGCTCAAATCTATCGCTTAAAATCAGGGATGCCAATCCCGGGGCATTTTTTTCAATCTTGGAATTCGGGATTGAAAAATAACCCAATCCCGGCATTCCCGGGATTGGCTTCCCTAATGCATCCTGGCCACCCGCATATTTACTTACAGGTGCGGTGTGGCCGGGCAGATGCAGCCTGGGCGTGTAGGTCGGATGATGCAGCCTGGGCGGTTGGACGTCGGCCGATGGTATGGGGGGTCAGCCTCGGTGGGTGGGCGGTCTCGGAGGTGGCAGGAGGTCAGCGCACAGGAGTCAGACTGTCAGGCTGTTGTATGGCCTGCGCAGCGTGACCTCTGTCGTCATGCTGCGCAGAGCCGCACTGCCTGGGATGGGAGAAGCCGGGCAGCGTCTGAGTACTAGCTCAGACGCTGCCCGGCATGCGCAGTCTAATCCCAAAATCCTGGGATTGGTCACCCCATTTAAAATGTATAAAGATAAAATAGCTCTAATTAGTACAATTACTGCATGTTTAGAAAACAATTTGAAAGTAAGCATGCTAGACTGAGAACTAACTAACATACGTAGCCATTTTTGCCTATTTTCTAAGCGATTTTACTAGATTTGAGTAGATCGTTTAGAAATTAAGCACATTTCGCTGTGTGTAGGGCCCCTGGCGATGGCGATATGTGATCCAGCACGTCACTATTGCCTAACTAGATTTATACTGCATGCAGTATGAATCTAGTCATTGCCGGTGTTCACTCTATTAAGAACACAGGCAGTGACAGATTGTGCAGCACTGTTTGTAGACCTCTTAAGAATTGCCATCTCTGGTAATGCATATGTGAGCCCAGTGCTAGCCAATACCATGTAACGAAAATCAGACTAGATATCTGTAGGTGGATACACATCTGAAGACTTCTGTCTAATCTGTGTGGTGGGAAGAAAAATCTGGTAACTAAAGGTGCGTCCACACACAGATTTATATGTCAATCTATCTGGTCAGTGGCAAACGCAGGATTTTCAGAAGGGGGTTTCCAGAGGGGCGGAGCAAAGCACGGAGATAGACATTTAGGTGACCCAGTATATGCCGGGTCAGTTAAAGTATTATAGATAGACCAAATGTATATAAATAATAATAATAATATACATACATACATACATACATGGGTGTCAACAGCAGTTTAGACCCCTGGGCATAACAATGTATTGGGGCACCTACCGATCCTCCAGCTGTAGGGGTGGGGGAAGCTTTGATGTCCCCCGGGTGGTAGGGGGTAGTGTATCAACCACTCAGCATGTAGGGCCTGGATCAGTAATTTCCACTAATTACCCCTTTACTGCACAGATGGTGGGAGAAGGGGGCATTGGGCTGAATGAAGGGGCCCTGATACATAACTTCCAGGGTGATAGAGGATGTTTAATATGCAGAGCAGGGGTGTATAGTGGAGTGGGCTTATTATTCATAATTTTGGTGGGAGGACAGCTTGCTTGACTGCAGATATCTCCAGTTCCCAGAAATAGATTTCTTAGATTTTAATGGAATTAAAAACTAGAGAATCCAACCTACCAAATGGTATTGGGACTAGGGGATCAGAGTTCAGGAGGCAGAGCAATCTGCCAATGAGAATATAAAACTACATACCAGGTGTCTGGAGCTGGAGCAGTAACCACCTGCTGGAAGGCTGATATATCTGGTTCTGGGAACAGTAGAGACAAGCTTCTAGTGTCCATCAATGGGGGAGAGTCCCAGCTTTTGGAATATACCCTCAGAAAAACTTTAAGTCAGACAGAACCTGAAATATCTGACTGGGAAGAGCAATTAACAGGCTTGGATGGGGCTCCTGCTTTAAAGTCCGATATCTCCGGTTCCCTAGGGCCGATTTTTAAAATTCTTGTACCCATGGAAAGAGGGGACCCTCAGCTTTCAGCCTAAGGCCCTTAGACTCCTGGGGGGGTTTCTGTGTACTCAGAAACCCCCCCTGCGTGCGCTACTGCTGGTGGGGAACAAAAACCTGGAAATGTATGGGAGCATATGAAAATCAAAAAATTTCCACCCAAATGTAGGAAAACAGAAAAAAAATATATGCTTTGATAAATTTGTTACATCAGAATGATTTAAACAATTTGTCTGAATGATCTCTGTGTTTTCAAGCGTTTGGGAACAATTTCTTGATTGTCATTTGCTCCCATACATTTCAAGGTTTTTGTTCCCACCAGATAGATTGGACATGTAAATCTGTACTCATCTAAATATTTCCAAATAATAATTTAGTTTTCTAGCATTTGGGAGCAAAATGGTGGTCTTTTGCTCCCATACATTAACGTAATTAATGTATTAACGTAGGGGGTAGCCAACTCCAGTCCTCAAGAGCTACCAACAGTTCACGTTTTCCAGCTCACCTCACCTCACAGGTACACAGGTGCACTCATTACTGACTAACACATTTTAACACATTTTGAAAGATCCACAGGTGGAGCCAAGTACTTCACTTGTGATTCTGTGAGAAGACATGGAAAACGTTAACTGTTGGTAGCGCTTGAGGACTGGAGATGGCTATCCCTGTATTAACGCAACCCATCTATCCAGCTTCTTTGCCATGGTAAAATAATTCCAGCCAGACATTCATCATGGGTGGCATGAGTACATGGATAGGAGATGCTGGTATTTTATCTGGTAAAATAACAAGCATCTGTACTGTTACATCATCATATCCACTTATAAATGGACAGGACACATTTATCATGATAGTTATACTTGTCAGCTCTGCATAAAAACATGAAATGATTAACAACAGGACATGGAAGACATAAGCCAGGGGTCTTCAACCCATGGCCCGCAGGCCACGAGTGGCCCACGGAGCTGATCTCAGTGGCCCTCTGCCCACCGGCCAGCCATACACAGAATTTTTTTTTTAAGTAAAAGAAAACGCTGCCGAGGGAGGCAGGGTAATGGAGTCCCCCCGGGTGCCGCCTACCCGATTTTTCATTGGCTGCAGGCAGGGCAGAGGAGTGGATCCAGCGCGACTGAGGGAGGAGGAGGCACGTCTGGTGGGAGCTGGGGAGTTGGGACCCGGCGAAGCTGCGGGAGGAGGCGACACAGCTGGCGGGAGCAGGGGACCTGGCGCAGGAACTGCAGGAGGAGGAGGCACAGCTGGCGGAGGGGACCCGGCGAAACTGCAGGAGGAGGCATGGATGGTGACCCGGCAAAGCTGCAGGATGAGGAGGTACAGCTGGCTGGAGCAGGGGACCTGGCAAAGCTGCAGGCATTACTGGGGGCATTGTTTGTGGGGCATTACTGGGGGCATTGTGTGTGAGGGGCACTGCTGGGGCATTGTGTGTGAGGGGCACTGCTGGGGCATTGTGTGTGAGGGGCACTGCTGGGGCATTGTGTGTGAGGGGCACTGCTGGGGCATTGGTTGAGGGGCACTGCTGGGGCATCATATGTAAAAGCAGGAGTACTGCTGGCATTATGGTCTGTGGCATAATGGGCATCAGTGTGGGGCATAATGTGCAATGGGCATAATTTTGTGTGGATTAATGTGTAATGGGCATCACGGTGTGCGGCATAATGTGTAATGGGCATTACGGTGTATGACATAATGTACAACAGGTATTATGGTGTGTGGCATAATGTCTAATGGACACTATGGTGTGATGCACAATGTGTAATGGGCATTACGGATAAACAGTGTAAGAGTTTATATTGATTTAAGTAGCCTTTCATTGTTTGGGCTTGATCTGTGAGGCATACTAGTTCACTGTGTTGGGCCTTCATGCTTATATGTCACTGTGCAGCCTTCAGTCAACTTAAGCGTGTGAGGACAAAGACCATTCCTGCGGTAACCAATGTTTGGTCATGCAGGTTGCAAAAGAGGTGTCAGGTAATTGTTTTCCTGCTAGTTCACACCCTTTAAAATTAGACCACGCCCTTATAATTAGGCCACACCCCTTTTTGGGAGCGCGCCTACGGCGCGTGCAATTTATTCAATATCAAATTATATATGGAGGGGCCACATATTTCACTGTTTGCACTGGATCCCAAATTGGCTGCTGATGACTATTGGGGTGTGTGTGTGTGTGTGTGGGGGGGGGGTTTGTGCTGAGTATGGGCGGCTGTGCCAACTATCTATGAAGGACTGTGCTGATGTTATAGGGGAGCTGTGATTCTATGGGGCTGTCCGAAATACCGCAGTAGAGTTTAGTGGCCCTCGGGCTTCACTGGATTTTTTTAGGTGGCCCACGTTGTCTTAAAGGCTGAAGACCCCTGACATAAGCTATGGCAGTGACAACTCATAACTATGTTTTGCCTATTATACATATCATTGCCACTCATGCAATAATCACAGAGGTCATGTGTACATGACAAACTACAGGGTGTTTCATTAGCTATAGGCCCCAAAGGTTTTACAGTAATTTACATAATTGAGTGAAATTTGACACAGACATACCCTGGTCTAGGAGAAACCTGAGGAAGTTATATAGTAAGTGTTGGAAGTGTACACCATTAGCATCCAGTTGGTGCGGTCACCTGTTTGAACTTTGAACTGCGCTTCAGCTCCACCTCTATGTTGGTTAAAACCTTCCATAACATGGAGTGATACGTTCAAGCTTGCCTGGATGCTAATGGTGAACACAACACTTTGGGCCTACGGAGAGTCAAACACCCTGTACAAAGTATGTGAATTCCCTTAACCCCTTCAGTGGTGGGGGGTTTTTTTGGGAGCGCTCCCCACTGGGCGAGTTTTTTATGGGGAGCGCTCCCTTTAAAAAAAACCCACCACTACCCCCCTGGGTCCGGGCAGCGCCGCTGAAGTGTCAATCAGCGGCTGCCCGGACCTGCGCCCCCCGCGCCGCATCGCTGTCCCCGGCAGCCGGCTTGTCATAAGCCGGCGCCGGGGACTTCTATTGAACACCCGGAGGGGAGGGGGGAGGAGGAGGCGACGCCGCAGAGGGGAGGGAGCCGGGCAGCGCGACGCTGCCTGAGATCAGAGTGAACTCAGCAGCGCTGCCCGGCTCCAAACAGTGGCAATCCCGAGAATTTTCCGGGCTTGCCAGACTGGGCACTGAGGCACAGCCCGGAAAATTCTCGGGACTGCCACTGAAGAGGTTAATGACTATGCAACAATTTAGTTAAAAGAGAAATACATACAGTACTGTACTACGGAATCAGAAAAAAAAAATATTCAAAAGAAAGTATGGCATCATGCCACCTAAAATCTACAAAATACTTCATTAAACATGAATCACATATATATACCTTTAGGTCTCAAATGCCTATACAGAAAGCATTTCCACAAGTACATCAAGAGTGTAAAGGCCCATACACACTGGTCGACTTTGAGCTGAAACAGCATGTTTGAGCGTCTTTCAGCGCAAAGCTGTCCAGTGTGTATGCCCCGGCAATGAGTGGTGCTGCGTGCTCGCACATCATCGCCAGGAAAGCCATTCATCTGCTGGTATTGGGTGTGGTATGACACACTGACAGTCGGAATTCCGACAGTCATTTCTCCGACGTCGGAATCCTGACTGCACAGCGGGGGGGAGCGCAATGAAGCCCCCTGCGGGCTCACTGCGCTCGCCACGCTGTGGGCTCACTGCGCTCGCCACGCTGCGGGCAAGGTGGCGAGCAGCGCTCGCCACCTATTTTATTCTCCCTCCGGACCCCCACAAGGGAGCAGTCGGGATTCCGACGTCGGAGTAATGACTGTCGGAATCCCGACTGTCGGGGAGTCGTCCGGCAACCGCTGCTATTACTAGCAGATGAGTGGCTTTGAGGATGGCTTTGCATAGCGCTGCGCTATGCAAAGCCATCCTCTCCCTGCTGACGGCGGCGGGCAGGGGGAAAACCGCTCAGTGTGAATGCACTGAGCGGCTTTCCCCCCAGTGATGATCGCTGTCTATACACACTGGGCATAGTCACCCAGTGTGTATGGACCTTAAGATTCTAAATATTTCAAGTTTCTAAAAATGAAAAGTGCTGATGTTGCCTATAGCAACCAATGAGTGTATAGCTATCATTTCTCTGTTGCAACTATGTCCTCAGGACCCCACACACTTCCTGTTCTCCAGGTCACCTGTGGATTTTTACAATGTGGAATACAGTGCTCCTGCCAGGAGACATGGAAAATGTGATCTGTGTGGAATCCTGAGGACCGGGTTTCTTGTCTGGTTTAGAATCATTAGTAAATCTAACCCTTAAATAGTAAATATTTTATTCACCTGTATATACATTTCTGGGTGTGGATTATTAGACAGTCAATAAACCAGCCACTATTGGTCGACATGGTCAAAAAGTTGACACAATCAAAATCATGAGTTTTCCTCAAGTTTTTTATTTCAATGTCAACATGGACCCCAAATTAGTGTAACAAGTACACTCACTCGCCATGCTTCGTGCCTGGTGGCTGGATTCACTCTGCACACTACGGTTCTCAATTGTGATCCAAGTGAATGGTAAAGTAGGAAAATAGTCCAAAAAATAAAAATAACAAAATGTGAAAAACTCACGTTGACCTCTTCATGTGTCAACCTTTTGGCCATGTTGTCCTACTGCATGTCAAACTATTAACTGGTCTATCTAGGTCACCCAAATTAAAATAAATTAAATCCACTACTGCGACTTCTCCAAGGGGAGAAATCGCAGCCGATCCCCCTAGAGCCGCCCGGGACAGATCACATGCGATATATCATATGCGGTCCTTTTGCATGCACTTTATCACATGCAATCCCATTCCGCTACAGGATCAGATGGATCTTTGGTGCAGGACTGCCAATCTCCGGCTCCAATCTGATGCACACAAGACCACCCATCCGATCGGAATCGGGAGGTTAAGCACATGCTATTTGGGCCCTTTTCATAGGATTCCTTGGCCTGATGCCTCAGAAATTAGATGAAAAAGGCCAATATCACACAAGTGGACGGGGGCCTTAAGACATGATAACACTAGGGGGCAGATGTATCAAGCTTCTCAAAGTGATAAAGAGGAGTGATAAACAACCAGCTCCTACTTGTCATTTTTCAAACCCAGCCTCTAACATGACAGGTAGGAGCTGATTGGCTGGCTGTGTATAACTCTCCCTTTTATCACTTTGTGAAGCTTGATACATCTGGCTCTAGGAGTGTATATTTACTAACCAGAGGGTCATCAAAGCTGCTGACCATCCATAGATTTAGAATGGCAATAGAAATAAAATGCTAAGCAGTCCTGATTTAACAATTATTTATAAATCAATGTCTTAAATCCATTGGTGGAAGATGCAGATGATCTGCGGCTGGTTATAGAATATACTGTACCTCGCTTGTTATAGAATATACTGTACCTCGCAAGACGGCTCACATGAAGAATTCAGCTACATCACATTTACACATTACATGTACTGCTATGCAGGATGCGCAATACATAATTAATCATTATCATTTTAACAGGTAAAACTCTTGCTTAAACGGTTACTAAGAAACTTGAAAATCTACTGCAGTATTATATGTCTCAATATTGTCTATGTGAAACACCCCAGATCACACAATAACATAATTTGTTTTGTTAGCACTTTAACACCGCACAACAGTGCTACATTCCTCAGCTTGTATATTTTGCATTGTATGCCTGTCTGCTGTGGTGTGTTTATTTTGTATTGAAGTTGATGTATCATGCATTACATAATTATTTAAGATAGATGGTAGTTAGCTATTTAAAAAATTACTTTTAAGAACATTTTTCTCACACTGACAGAAAGGAAGTAGCTGAACGAAATTCGATCTTTTAAGAACACACAAGATTTTCGAACATTGAAAAGAAATACAGCACACCTTGGGAAAATCCCATCATACTCTGGGAAGAGAGTCCTACAGAGAATGCATAAAAAGTTACTACTTAGGTAAATATTTTGGGTACTTGTTTCCTAGCAAGGCGCGATCGACCCAATTTTTACATTGGAATCAATGTAAAATGGTCCCCGAGACCCGATTTTACATTGTTAACGCCACCCGACTATTGACGCCAACCCGAAGCTTGGCGAGCGCAGGTACGCGTCCTCCGACCTTTCATACCCCTACTATCCACGTCGGCGTGGAGTTGATTTGATAAAGTGCGGCGAGCGCAGCGAGCCCCGCGAATACCTTCACAGGTATCCGCGTCCGCTCGCCACGCTTCGGGCTCGCCACACTTTATAAATTCAACTGCACGCCGACGTGGATAGTAGGGGTATGAAAAGGTCGAAGGATGCGTACCGCAGCGCAAATTAGCTGGTGATTGACAGAAAATCGGGTCCATCGCATTGATTATATGCCTTAAACTTAAGGCATACAATCAACGAGATGGGCGCCGTGCTAGGAAACAAGTACCATATTTTGTTTAATTCCAAATTAAGAAAATCTTATGCCCTGTAGGATTCAGTGTTACTTTCGATTCGATTTGGACTATATATAGTCCAAAATGAATCAAAAGTGACCATGAATCGCACAGTGTTAGCCACATTCGATGCAGATTCCATCACGATGCCGCACATCTATCTGTCCAATCTATCTGGAGGGAATAAAAACCTGGAAATGTATAGAAACAAATGACAATCAAAACAATGATAGATCAAAAGGAGGGCCATGCTGCTTAATGCATTATGGCCCCATTCCTGCATTTAACAGCATGGCCCTCCTTGGGCCATGTACAGTTGTGCTCATAAGTTTACCCTAGAGGAATGTGATTTTCTGGCCATTTGTCAGAGAATATGAATGATAACTCACAAACTTTTCTTTCACTCATGGTTAGTGGTTGGGTGAAGCCATTTATTGTCAAACAACTGTGTTTACTCTTTTTAACTCATAATGACAACAGAACTACCCAAATGACCCTGATCAAAAGTTTACATACCCTGGATATTTTGGCGTGATACAAGTTGCCACAAACGGGTTTGAATGGCTACTAACGTTAACCATCCTCACCTGTGATCTGTTTGCTTGTAAATCAGTGTGTGTGTGTGTGTGTGTGTGTGTGTGTGTGTGTGTGTGTGTGTGTGTGTGTGTGTAAAAAAAGGTCAGTGAGTTTCTGGTCTCCTGAAAGACCCTTTCATCCAGTGCTGCACTGACGTTTCTGGATTCTGAGTCATGGAGAAAGCAAAATAATTGTCAAATGATCTGCTGGAAAAGGTAATTGAACTGTATAAAACAGGAAAGGGATATAAAAAGATATCCAAGCAATTGAGACTGCCAATCAGCAGTGTTCAAACTGTAAAGCGGTGTACACACAGGGGCAATATATTGCTTAGTGTCTCCTTTTCATCAGCGACCTTTTCATCAGCGATAATGGTCCCTGATGAAAGGGAACCTCTGCCGGGGGAGCCGCAGAGGGAATCAGCTGGTCGCAGCTCCTGCGACCAGCGATCATAAGGGGGCTAAAAACGGGAGCATATTGCCAGTGATAAATGCCCATGTGAACGCACCTTTACAAGTGGAAAATGAGGGATTCTGTGGAAACCAAATCACGTTGAGGTAGACCAACTAAAATTTCAGCCAGAACAGCCAGGAAAATAGTTTGGGATGCAAAGAAAAATCCACAGATTACTTCAGCTGAAATGCAGGACTCTGAAACAAAAGTGTTGTGGTTGTTTCAAGATACACAATAAAGAGGCATTTGAAGAAAAATGGGCATGGTGATGTTGCCGGGTGAGGTCGCCGGGAGGGTGGGCATGAAGCCAGGAGGGGTCGCCGGGAGCAGGGTGGGTAGGCGGGTTCGGACCAGAGCAAGCCGGGTGGGGGAGAGTGTTCTCAGTGAGCCGGGTGGGTAGGCGGGGTCTCCGGGAGCCAGCACGTTCTTCAGAATCTTCTTCTTAGCTGTCTGTGCGGCCTGCGCAGCGTGACCTATGACCTCGTCACGCTGCGCAGGGCCGCACTGCCGGGAACAGGGGAAGTCGGGCAGCGTCTGAGCGATGCTCAGGCGCTGCCCGGCATTAGACTGCGCATGCGCAGTCTAATCCCGAAATCTTGGGATTGGATACACCAATTCCGGGATTGGCCACCCTACCCGTAACCAAACAAAGTTATGTACAATGGCAATGTACATATCTGGATTTAATAATGAACAAATTATTCTTTGGACATTTGCTAAGATTTGCTACAAACCAACAAGAATACCATAATGCAGTGGTTCCCAAACTGTGTGCCTAGGCACCCTGGGGTTGGTGGACCAGGATCAATTCATATTATTTATGGTCAATGTACCAGGCAAATCCAGTGCTTGTGGCTGCCAATTATAATATATGGGGACAAACAGAAGCAAATCCTGTCCCTCACCAGGTAACTGTGACATATACACACTATGCACTTCATTTAATAATTTTTTTTTCTGAATGTCTCGATAAGAAGCATTTGGCCTAGGGGTGCCTAGAAAAAATTTTGATGCTCTAGGGCGCCGTGATTCAAAAAAGTTTGGGAACCACTGCCATAATGCATAATGTCCAGGTCACCTGGCAGGTGCACTCATTCACTGACACATTTTAACAGATCACAGGTGGAGCCAATTATTTCACCTGTGATTCTGTGTGGAGACCTGGAAAACATGCACTGTTGGGGAGTCCTTGAGGACCAAGGTTGAGAACCACTGACCTTTTCTAGTGAATAGACAGGCAGTGGCATAAACAGGGGCTAGGGTGAGAGCTTAAAAAGACTGTTGGGGAAGGTTTGACAGATCACCATAATGACAATGGAGCCCAATGTTTTTCATGTGAACTTTTACACCTCCATGTGGTTTTAGGGTGGGGGGGAGGGGTGCTTGTGCGCAAAAAAAAAATCAACTTCTCAAAACACAAAAAAAACTTATTTGAGGCCACATAAAACAGCTTTAAAATGCAGCAGTTCCGTCCCTTAATGTGAAAGTAAAAGCTAGATATTTTTATTTTTAGTTTCAGAATGAATAGAAGCTAGCCGTAGCTACGTGACACAAAACCTATTCACAGTACACAGCTAAATGGGCTAATGCTGGCTCAGATTAACACAGATACCAAAAACAAAACTTTGCATAACTGGGAGAAAGAGAACAAGTGGGTAAACAAATGTTTGGATGTGCAATTGTATCCTGCTAATAGTCAAAACACTCATACCCCTTTCACATTGTTGCTATATTTATTTATTTATTTATTAACAGTTTCTTATATAGCGCATACAGATTCCGCAGCGCTGTACAGAGTATAGTTGTTCATTCACATCAGTCCCTGCCCCAGTGGAGTTTACAATCTATATTCCCTACCACATGTAAACACACACGCAGACATTCTAGGGTTAATTTTTTTTGTTGGGAGCCAATTAGCCTACCAGTATATTTTTGGATTGTGGGAGGAAACCGGAGTACCCGGAGGAAACCCACGCAAACACGGGGAGAATATACAAACTCCGCACAGTTAGAGCCATGGTGGGTATTGAACCCATGACCTCAGCGCTGTGAGGCAGTAATGCTAACCATTACACCATCCGTGCTGCCCTAACACAGTTGCCAATTTTTAAGTGTTTCAAACCGGTTCTAGCTGCAGTGTGAAAGCGCCACTGTGAATTTACCGGGGACAAAAACCCAGTATTTCAAAACGAGTAAAAAGAAGGATACTACACGGTTCTGAGCCGTTTCATTGTGCAGTGTGAAAGGCTCAGACTCGGGTTTTACATGACTGTGCCGCAGAAGGTTATAGGCTATCTCCCTGCGTGATGTCACCAGGCAGAAATGGGAAATAACAGGAGGAATCACATGCAGAGTGGGTTTAGATGGACTATGGGGGTGACTAGGGGGACACCTGGGCGTCTAGGTTCAGACGGGGGTGATTGGTGCTGCAAGTACTGGCCCGTCACATGTGTGAGCCAGAAAAGTCTATTCAAAATGACTTCAACCAGCGAAGCATTTTCATATATGATCCCGACCATGCTGGTTTCTTAATAAATGTATGAGCCACATCTACAGAATCAATGGTTTTTAACATTATCATGTGTCCCTTACCTAGCCAAGCAATTTTATTAACAATACATGTATGTTAGCTGCCAAAGAACACCAACAGTGCCCACAAAACCAATGAATAAATGAACCATTTCTCCATGTCTCCAGCAGTGTGATGATTATGGCCTATTCGGTACTCTTTACCTAGCACGGCGCCCACGATCTTGATCGTGGGCATCGTGAGGTAAAAAATCGCGTCGGTCGCGTCGTATGCGGGCTAAAGATGCCCGGACGCGACGCGACCGACGCGATGTCCACGATTTCCCCATTGAAAACCATGTTAAACATGGACATCGCGTCGGTCGCGTCGCGGCCGGCCATAAATGTGCACACGATGGCCGCGACGCGATGCCCACGATTTGCCATAGGAATCAATGTTAAAAGGCCCGATGGACACGATTTTCATGTTAAATGGCTGAATGGACCCGATTTTACCATAGGAAACAATGTTAAATGGGCCTTAGAGCCCAAATAGTTACCCTGAACTCTGAAATGGCCCCCCCAATTGTTTACGCCACCCCACGATCAACGTCAACCCGAAGCGTGGCGAGCGCAGCGAGCCCGCGAGGGGCGGCGGTACGCGTCCTCCGACCTTTTCATACCCCCACTATCCACGTCGGCGTGGAGTTGAGAATAGAATAGTGTGGCGAGCGCAGCGAGCCACCGAGCCCGAAGAGTGGCGAGCGCAGCGAGCCCCGCGGATACCTTCACAGGTAAACGCGTCCCTTCGCGGGCTTCACAGGTGTCCGCGTCGCCATGGACACCTGTGAAGCCCGCGAGGGGACGCGTATAGCTGTGAAGGTATCCGCGTCCCCTCGCTGCGCTCGCCACACTATTCTATTCTCAACTCCACGCCGACGTGGATAGTGGGGGTATGAAAAGGTCGGAGGACGCGTACCGCCGCCGCTCGCCACGCTTCGGGTTGACGTTGATCGTGGGGTGGCGTAAACAATTGGGGGGGCCATTTCAGAGTTCAGGGTAACTATTTGGGCTCTAAGGCCCATTTAACATTGTTTCCTATGGCCACATCGGGTCCATTGAGGCATTTAACAGTAAAATCGCGTCGGTCGGGCCATTTAACATTGATTGCTATGGGAAATCGGGAGCGTCGCGGGCATCGCGGGTACATTTATGGCCGGCCGCGACGCGATTTCCATGTTTAACATGGGTTTCAATGGGAAATCGCGGGCATCGCGTCGGTCGCGTCGCGGCCAGACATAAATGTACCCGCGATGGGCGCCGTGATAGGTAAAGAGTACCGCCTAATTCTCCAGACTAGGCTATCACTGACTGGCAGGGTGCATTCATGGTGAAAGTTGGGAGCGTATTGCTGCTGCTGTTTTCACTTGTCACTTATCTGTTTGGTCTAAAACAGGAGCAGATTATGTCCACAGAGGCGCAGCTGGCGCTCATAAAGTGAATATGATATAGAATGCACAGTTGGGATGATTGCTACAACGACTATTCCTAAACCCCAATACATATGGATTGAAAATTTAGAATATACCATAAAGCAAGGGGTGCCGGATGACGCTCTGACAGTGGGGATCCCGACAGTCAGATCCCGATGTCGGGATCCTGACTGCCGATGCGCCGACAAGAGGGATCCCGACTCACAGGGGCTATTCTCCAATGTGGAGGTCCATGACCCCCATAGAGGGAGAATAGAACCTGGGCCGAGCACAGCGATCACGCAAGGGGCTTCCTTGCTATCGCCCCCCTGTCCGAGCACCGGCAGTTGGGATCACGACTGTCGGGATCCCCATACTACACCCAAAGCAGGAACCTGACCATTTAAATAATGCTAATTAAAAACATTTTGCATGGAAGCCTTGGATAATAAGATTTGGTTTTTAGGACATTGTTCACATTTGAGACATGAAATAAAGTATAAAAGGTGATCAAAATAACAGAGAATTCAGAATCCAGCAGGATTGTACAAGATTAAGATGCTTACATGAGTAGACATGGGCCCTAAAATATAAGCAGCAACAATAAGATTATTAGGCAAACTGAGTTTTGTAGAGGTCAGCTACATTATTACCATAATAATAAGGTACTTGAAAGAGAACACGTACTTGCAGATAGGAAATAACTTATCTCCATTTACATTCATTTAAGAATGTTTAATGTATCCCACAAAACACATACAAGTGCTGGAATCTAGAAAATGTATCCCACAAAAAAGTTTGGGAGCCCCTGCCATAATGCATAAATTAGATGGCTTGGTTATACAATGAATCATTGTTTATTAAAGGTTATTAGCGCCAATACCCAAATGCTTCACAATTGAATAATGTACAGGCCAGTTCATTTGTTATTCTTGGTCAGTACTTACGCCGCATACAGAAATCCTGAAGACCTGTTGCTGATATTTAATGGAATGGATATGAACCCTAAAAGACATTTGTCAACTCGCATTCCCAGCATACATAAAAGACCACTTACAATTATTAAGTGGTAGTCTCATTTTTGTAAAAAAAAAAAAAAAGTTTTTATTGCCACCCAATAATTGTCTTTTGTCAGCTTCAATAGCATGTACCAAGCGGAGCAATCAGCAGATGACTATGAACATAGTATTGGATTACATATTCTCTCTCGGTATTTCATGGTGTATTATTGATTATACCACGGTTTACTTTAAGATAATCCACAGCATATATACGTCAACATATTTTAGTCATTCCGCTAGGATGCGAGCAGATTGAAGGGTTCAGAAAGCATGCTGTGCATGCTAAAAAAGGGGGGGTTAGGCCTGCAGGGGAGTGAGTGTGGCCCAGCCACCATCACTATTTGGGGAGAGGAGGCCTTGGCTGCGTCAACATTGGGGCATGCCAGGCCGCTAAAGTCACCGATAGTGGAGTGTACCCTGCAGCTCTGGAGCTGCTGAGCTTCCCACAGGCTCGCCACTTAATGTGCATGGCATCTACCCACTCAGCGACATCATGGCATGGGAAGGCAATTCTGGAAAGTCTTCGGGTGTGGTGGCCTGTTAAAACAGCCTAGCGTGAAGATTAATACTTCTAGGGAAATTTTGTGGCAAGTGATCAGATTATCCATGATTACCTACTCCAGTGGTTTTCAACCTCTGTCCTCACGGACCCCCAACAGTGCACGTTGTCCAGGTCACCTGGCAGGTGCACTCATTCACTGACACATTTTAACAGATCACAGGTAGAGCCAATTATTTCACCTGTGATTCTGTGTGGAGACCTGGAAAACATGCACTGTTGGGGGGTCCTTGAGGACCAAGGTTGAGAACCACTGACCTTTTCTAGTGAATAGACAGGCAGTGTCATAAACAGGGGCTAGGGTGAGAGCTTAAAAAGACTGTTGGGGAAGGTTTGACAGATCACCACAATGACAATGGAGCCCAATGTTTTTCATGTGAACTTTTACACCTCTATGTGGTTTTAGGGTGGGGGGGAGGGGTGCTTGTGCGCAAAAAAAAAAATCAACTTCTCAAAACACAAAAACTTATTTGAGGCCACATAAAACAGCTTTAAAATGCAGCAGTTCCGTCCCTTAATGTGAAAGTAAAAGCTAGATATTTTTAGTTTCAGAATGAATAGAAGCTAGCCGTAGCTACGTGACACAAAACCTATTCACAGTACACAGCTAAATGGGCTATTGCTGGCTCAGATTAACACAGATACCAAAAACAAAACTTTGCATAACTGGGAGAAAGAGAACATGTGGGTAAACAAATGTTTGGATGTGCAATCGTATCCTGCTAATAGTCAAAACACTCATACCCCTTTCACACTGTTGCTAGAACACAGTTGCCAATTTTTAAGTGTTTCAAACCGGTTCTAGCTGCAGTGTGAAAGCGCCACTGTGAATTTACCGGGCACAAAAACCCAGTATTTCACAAAAAGGAGTACAAAGAAGGATACTACACGGTTCTGAGCCGTTTCATTGTGCAGTGTGAAAGGCTCAGACTCGGGTTTTACATGACTGTGCCGCAGAAGGTTATAGGCTATCTCCCTGCGTGATGTCACCAGGCAGAAATGGGAAATAACAGGAGGAATCACATGCAGAGTGGGTTTAGATGGACTATGGGGGTGACTAGGGGGACACCTGGGCGTCTAGGTTCAGACGGGGGTGATTGTTGCTGCAAGTACTGGCCCGTCACATGTGTGAGCCAGAAAAGTCTACCGTATATACTCGAGTATAAGCCGAGTTTTTCAGCCTTCTTTTTAGCTGAAAAAGCCCCCACTCGGCTTATACTCGAGTCAGTGCGTCCAGCCATCCATTTCAATGCCCCGGCTCCACTTTGAACACAGGCGCGGCTACGGCAACATGGCCGCTGGCCTCCTACACTATACATGTCCTCAGTGCAGGAGGCCGGCGGCCATGTTGCCGTAGCCGCGCCTTTGTTCAAAGTGGAGCCGGGCAGCGAAGTGGACGGCAGGGCAATGGCGGCGGCCGTGTACCAGTGGAGCAGTCAGCGGCGCACACCAAACCCCCTGGAATCGGAAGCTGGAGGAGGTAAGGGGAGGTTGCTCCCTCCCCCCTCCGTGTGTGGTGTCCCAGGGGTGAGCAGGGGGATCAGCCTGTGGTGTCCCAGCCTGAGCAGCCTGTGTTGTCCCAGCCTGAGGTGTATTGTGCAGGGGGAGCCACCTGGGGTGTCCTGCTATTAGGCAGGGGGAGCTGCCTGTGGTGTCCCAGCCTGAGCAGCCTGTGTTGTCCCAAGGTGTATTGTGCAGGGGGAGCCACCTGTGGTGTCCTGCTATTAGGCAGGGGGAGCTGCCTGTGGTGTCCTGCTATTAGGCAGGGGGAGCAGCCTGTGGTGTCCTGCTATTAGGCAGGGGGAGCAGCCTGTGGTGTCCTGCTATTAGGCAGGGGGAGCAGCCTGTGGTGTCCTGCTATTAGGCAGGGGGAGCAGCCTGTGGTGTACTGCTATTAGGCAGGGGGAGCAGCCTGTGGTGTACTGCTATTAGGCAGGGGGAGCAGCCTGTGGTGTCCTGCTATTAGGCAGGGGGAGCAGCCTGTGGTGTCCTGCTATTAGGCAGGGGGAGCAGCCTGTGGTGTCCTGCTATTAGGCAGGGGGAGCAGCCTGTGGTGTCCTGCTATTAGGCAGGGGGAGCAGCCTGTGGTGTCCTGCTATTAGGCAGGGGGAGCAGCCTGTGGTGTCATGCTATTATTATACAGGGAAATGTACCATTGCTGCATTTCCCACCCTAGGCTTATACTCGGGTCAATAAGTTTTCCCAGCTTTTTGTGGTAAAATTAGGTGCCTCGGCTTATATTCGGGTCGGCTTATACTCGAGTATATACGGTATTTAAAATGACTTCAACCAGCGAAGCATTTTCATATATGATCCCGACCATGCTGGTTTCTTAATAAATGTATGAGCCACATCTACAGAATCAATGGTTTTTAACATTATCATGTGTCCCTTACCTAGCCAAGCAATTTTATTAACAATACATGTATGTTAGCTGCCAAAGAACACCAACAGTGCCACAAAACCAATGAATAAATGAACCATTTCTCCATGTCTCCAGCAGTGTGATGATTATGGCCTATTCTCCAGACTAGGCTATCACTGACTGGCAGGGGGCATTCATGGTGAAAGTTGGGAGCGTATTGCTGCTGCTGTTATCACTTGTCACTTATCTGTTTGGTCTAAAACAGGAGCAGATTATGTCCACAGAGGCGCAGCTGGCGCCTCTGTGGACATAATCTGCTCCTGTTTTAGACCAAATATTGATTGCTACAACGACTATTCCTAAACCCCAATACATATGGATTGAAAATTTAGAATATACCATAAAGCAAGGGGTGCCGGATGACGCTCTGACAGTGGGGATCCCGACAGTCAGGATCCCGATGTTGGGATCCTGACTGCCGATGCGCCGACAAGAGGGATCCCGACTCACCTCCAATGTGGAGGTCCATGACCCCCATAGAGGGAGAATAGAACCTGGGCCGAGCACAGCGATCACGCAAGGGGCTTCCTTGCTATCGCCCCCCCTGTCAGAGCACCGGCAGTTGGGATCACGACTGTCGGGATACCCATACTACACCCAAAGCAGGAACCTGACCATTTATATAATGCTAATTAAAAACATTTTGCATGGATAATAAGATTTGGTTTTTAGGACATTGTTCACATTTGAGACATGAAATAAAGTATAAAAGGTGATCAAAATAACAGAGAATTCAGAATCCAGCAGGATTGTACAAGATTAAGATGCTTACATGAGTAGACATGGGCCCTAAACTATAAGCAGCAACAATAAGATTATTAGGCAAACTGAGTTTTGTAGAGGTCAGCTACATTACTACCATAATAATAATAATAATAATAATAATAAGGTACTTGAAAGAGAACACGTATTTGCAGATAGGAAATAACTTATCTCCATTTACATTCATTTAAGAATGGTTAATGTATCAAACAAAACACATACAAGTGCTGGAATATAGAAAATGTATCCCACAAAACACCTACAAAGTTTGGACTATGGAAAATGCACATGATTTGCATAAGGTGTAAAGGTGCCCATACACGTACCAATTGCCCAGTACTTTTTGTGCTAAAATAGCATTGCATCCCATGCACAACGATGCTATTTTAGCACAAAAAGTACCGGGTAATTGGTACATGTATGGGCACCTTTAGACATAAGGCAACCGAACTTACCAGCATGCTAAAGGAGCTCAGCCGATGCATTACCAGATCTTCATCGCTGGAGTCATCTTCATCGCTGCTACCTAACTGATACATTGCGTATTCTGTCTCTTCCCAGTGCTCTTCTACAGCACTGTGCATTTTAGTGAGACATTATACCACATATGTATATATCTATCTATATTTATATATAGCACTTCCTTCAGTCCAACATAAACTTGCTGTACGTGTTCTCCCTCTTGTGAAGCAGTCGGTCACAGCTCTGTTTTTCACAGTGGTGTGGTTGTAAAAGGAAATTACTTTCGTATTTAGGTAATTCATCATCCCGGTCCTAGAGACCAATAGTTTCAGTTTGAAAACCAGGCTCCTCTATATGTGTGTGGAGACAATAACCTGAATAAACTCCTAGATAAAGGGCATGGCCTTGTACTCAGTCACCTGCTGCGTGCTAGCACTTCTCAGAAGAGAGATTAAGTTAATGATTCCTTTGCACTATAGGTCTCCCATTATTACAATAAAAAATTGCGTTAACAATCTCACTTCACTATTACTAGTACGTCAAAATGACGCAACAGAATAGAATAGAATGTCGGCAACGGCGGCTGTACAAAGCAACACTTGAACTGTTCCGTTGGAGGTCATCTAGTAGCTGCCAGCATGCAAAACATGTGAATACATTACCAACATAGAAGTGAGAAGCGGGGTTAGCCTTTTATATATAAAATTTCTGCTTTAAACACGATTTGTAACAGCTGTCAAGTTATTGTATAAGACCGAGTAGCAGCTGCCTAATAATAGCTCTTAGCCAATCAGAGGGCCTGTCAAGTCTTTTGAAAGGTTTTTTCAAATTCTGCCGCTGGCCACCAGCTCCGCCAATTACCGCCACCCTTATGCCACCAGCTCCGCTACACCTCTGCAGATCTCATTGCGAGTGATCGCACATGCAATGCAATAGATATTAAGTGCAGCACATAATATCTGGCAACACAAGATTTGACCTGCAGGCCCGCGCATCGTGACAGGTGACACATGCGTTTGGTCACAGCCATTTTTCTTTTAAATCGCATGCAATATCTCACAGGTGAATGGAGACCATTACAAGCCTCCTCAAACCCACAGAGATATTTGCAAGATTCATGTTTAACCAACTGCTGACACTAAATACTACATTCACTTTTTCAGAGATTGCTTTATCACACCTTATCCAATCTCTGGAAATAGCCATCAATGCAGTGGCAGAGTAACTAGAGACCTGCAAAAACACTCATATAAAGAAAGTAGGGGTGTGGATCGTATTGTCGACTTGACTTCGGTCGACAGTCATTAGGTCTACACCGTTGAGTCGACAGGCAACAAGGTTGACAGGGTTCTAGGTGGACAGGTGTCTGGGTCGACATGGGACAAGGTCGACATGGGTTTAGGTCGACAAATGTGTTAGGTCGACATGGGTTTTTTCACTGTTTTTTTACCCGAATGTCGACAGACACAGTTGGAAGTCAAAAGCTTCTAATGCCAAGCAACTTTTTAAATAAATTTATTGTGTGTGGGTACCAATGTGCTCTGACCATCAGGGTGGGAAAAAGGAAGGGTGTGTGTATGCCAGCGATGTGATCTTTGTGGGAGGGGGGGGGGGGGTTATGTGCAGATGCCAGAATCTAGGAGAGCAGAATGAGATATATTCTATTACACTGTCTAGATCACATCTCATGGCAGTGCTCAGGTATTCCCCACTTATACATTACTCCTACTTTTCCTTTTGAACACCACATAAAGATATCTTATTAAATTGGACCTTAAAGGATAAACTATCAGATCATCCGGAGTGGTGTTCAAAATATCTAGAACTTTGAAAAAAAGATTTATGTCCAAGAGAATTACCAATGCTCTTTCCTCCCTGACAAGGTTTCCTCTAGCCCAGGGGTTCCCAATCTTTTTATAATCACGGCACCCTAGAGTATAAGAATTTTTCCACGGCACCCCATAGGCCCCAAAATATATATATCAAATTAAGTAGATTGTGTTTATATGTGCTTCTTAGGTTCAGTTATGTGGTAAAGGGCAGGATTTGGTTCTGATTGTACACATTTTATGATTGGCAGCCACCAGCACTGGTTTTGTCCAGAAATAATTGATCATAAATAATTTGAATTGGTCCTGGACGACAAACCCGAGGCACCCCTGCAAGTGTCCTGAGGCACCCCAGGGAGCCTAGGCGCACAGTTTGGGAACCACTGCTCTAGCCTCTCATTTGAAGAGGTTCCATCCTTGTGGGAAGTGTATAATGTGTACACATGGTTTAAAAGGTACAAAAAGTGTCAAAGAAAATTAGAAAGGGAAGAAGTTTAAAATGCTATTAATTGTAATAGTACATATGTGGTATACTTACTTATATGTAAATGTGGGAAAAGGTATGTGGGGAACACAAAGATCTTGCTTAAAGCTACGCATTTTAGAAAATTTTAGGATGATTAAAAATAAACTTGTCATAGTGTTCCTCTACACTACACAATCTGTCAAAACAGTAATCCAGAATCAATGAGATTTCTGGGTTTAGAACATATAGGGCGGTATTCGATCGCGGGTCACAACTGTCGGGCCGGCCCGACAGTTGTGACCCGGTCCTGTTCCTAGGCCCGCTCGACTGAATCCTGGCAGTCGCGATTCAATGTCCAGCCTGTAAAATGGGGCAGGCGTGGCCATGATAAACAGCCATGGATCGCCGAAATCCGTCCGTGAGCTTGACAATCCATGGCCCTCCTCAGCAAAATGAGCCCGACTGCTTTTAAAGTTGGGCTTGTTTTGCCGAGATGTCTGTTCAATGCTGTCGGGAAAAACAGCATTGAATAGGTGCCTGCCGCTATTTCTCCCATCAGAAATAGCGGTGGGGGATTGAATAACCCCCATAGTACTGGAATCACGTGGGAGGAGATAGAGATAATATGCTGGGTAGAAGAGAAACGTTCTGAATAACATTAAATACGCTACTGCCAGCAGTTCTAAATGAAGCAATAGATAGAACTCCCTTCTTGAAAAAAAAAAGGGAAATATAGAATACAGAAGTTGATGTGTGCAGGACAGTGGTTTCTGAGTATATTCATCCTGCTATAATGAGACGACTGTACCTTCCGCTGTAGCTTTATCTCTTAAAAATTACCTGAGTGCACTCTTTTTAATAGTTAATTTGCTCTTTATGTATGAAATGTTTTTATGAAATGTTTTATCATTTGATATTTAACACAAAATGTTGATGCTTTAACAGGTTCTAAAACTTGTAAAATTATGGAACCAGAAATTTCCCGATATCATCTAGGTCAGGGATTCTCAAACTCAGTCCTCAGGACCCACACAGTTCATGTTTACCAGGTTATCCGACAGGTGCACTCACTACTCATAAGCCCTGTACACATGGGGGGAGATATATTGCTCAGCAATATATTGCTCAGTCTCTCGACCAGAGATGGTCGCTGATGAAAAGGAACCTCTGCCGGTGGAGCCACAGAGGTAAATCAGCTGGTCGCAGGAGCTTGTGATTAGAATGGGGCTGAAAACGGGAGAGCGCAACCGGCGATTTATCGCCGGGGCACACTCCCATCACTGGCAATATGGTTGTAAGCGACCATATTTCCAGCGATTATAGCCCATATCGCTGCCGTGTGTACACGGCTATAGACACATTTGAAAATATCCACAGGTGGAGCTTATTATTTCACTTGTGATTCTGTGAGGAGACCTGCAAAACATGCACTGGGTCTTGAGGATCGAGTTTGAGAATCTAGGTTCAAACAATAAAAGGTGTTTATATTAACAATTAGGACAAGAAATAGTCCTTTAACCATATGTGAACATGATATTGGCTCTGTGGTAAAGGCAAGTTTGGTGTCTGAATTAATGTAATAAAAATTTGATGTAGTTTTTACAAGTTGTACTGTGTATTTTGAATTCCTTGTACATATGAATAATTGGCTCAGATATGTTCTATATTTATGTGGGCCTCACTACACACGAACTGATTACAGCCATAGAGTCTGTGAGCTGCTAAAAGCTCACAGCTGTAGAGGCTAAATGAATAGCCAGGTATAAAAGAAGTGACCATCCGAATGTAAGGCCAGCCCTCTGACGAAGCCCCACCTAGATTAATATATTTCCTATGTCATGGTAGTTCCGTGCAGTGTCACTGCACACAGGCTACGGTATATTAACCCTTTGAGTGTCAACATCTGAGGGATGTGCAAAATATCCCCTAAAAATACCAGCTTCGCTTTGTTTTATAAATTCAAATAAAAAATGTTGTGAAAAAACAAAGGATTATATTTCCTATAAGGAAAACATTACAAGGTGCATCCCTTTAAGCAGTACTTCATTTAAAATCAATCATTCTCAGTGATCTGCAGCATGTCTGAAAAAAAATCCCAAACTTTAACAGAACAAACATTATGCCCTACACCCCCGACTTTATCATGCACACCCTCAAACGCCTACACATAGACAATGGCGCTTATATACACATAATTTCAGATGTGTTTTGGTTTAACTGACATTCACTGAAAGTCTGTAAATGTGGGAGAAAATCTTTGTGGAATAATCTTAAGGCCCCAATACACTAGTAAAATTTGGCCTGATTACGCCCGAGCTGAGAAATCGGGTGAAATCGTGCCGCATTGCTTTGTTTGACATCTGTTCCGACCCGTTGCGGTCCCATGCGCATGGAGTCAGATGGCGGACATGCGCAGCGGCACATCGTGGTTGCATTGTAGCACCCGCAATGTATTGCATCCGACTTTCCTTGAACTCCTATTGTATGGTGGCCACAAAGGATGATATTTCTGAACTTCCCAGTACAATAGGGGATTTAATGAGAGGACAGACAAATATACTAATGATACCACAAGTACATGGGGCAGTGTGTTAGCCATATGGGCATAACCACTGAAACACCCCACTGTTTAAATGATGACCAAAGTCCAGGCAAAAGGAGATATTAAAACAGCTTATTTATGTTCCACCCACCAATGCATCCATAGCTGGTTTCTGTGGGCATGGATAGAGTTGGAAACAAGACACTATCCATGCCCCGCACTACTATCTCTCCCCATACTGTTAAGTATAGAGAACTTTGCCCAGACACACCTTCTGAGCAAACGCAGACTAGGGATACTCATCTCACACCAGCGCACTACTACGTGACAGCGCCGCACAGGCTAGATATAAAATCACAGTTATGAAATAACAAAGGAACAAAAATGAAAAACATGGATTGATTTGTCTCAGAACTGAGATTTTACTACCAGGAATCAACCTGGCTGACTGTGCGCTCCTGCTGATTCAGAGTCTAGATAGATATGGGTCACTTTAGGTTATGTAGGACACCTGAATCACCTGCTGTGATTGCGAGACTATTGCAAAAACAAATGGATTTTTTATAACTCATAATTGACTACAAGAGGAAATGCCTTGTCACACAGAGCACACTCCACTGGCATTAAACTACATATAATAGCTTTAACAGTGTGAGAAACAGGAGTGTGAGCAGTTGATCATTCGTTGGCGATGAAGTCACATTTGGAAGCTGATTCACACATACAAGTGAGGTAAAATTGTATATGTGATGTAACATAACAAGCAGAACACAACAGCAATCAGGGCTCGTGACTGTGGAACAGGAACAACATAGTCAGACACGCTGTTCTGCCCAAGCAAACAAAATGTTACAACGGGTGCGTCATCTTCTGATACATTTCTATTTTAACAATAAAAAAAAAAAAAAAAAAATATAAAAATAAAAAATAAAAAAAAAAATATATATATATATATATATATATATATATATATATATATATATATATATATATATATATATATATATATATATATATATATATATATATATATATATATATATAATATACACACACACGTTTTAGAATTCAAAGGCAAAGATCTGCATATAATTAAAATACATAGATAGGAGCTCTATAAAAGAGGTACACACCAGAATGACCATGATCGTGCAATGATTTCCTTGCAGTGCAGCAGTATGTAGTTTTACATATAATCTGTCGAAATTGCATCAAAATTTGGGGAGTTTATCCCAAATCATTCTGGTGTGTACCCAGCATTAAGCTGGCTACACATCAGACGACACCGAAAACAATACGATGTTGCTCATGATTTCCCCTTAACGTCTGGCCAAAAGTAGTTGCACAAACATTGAGCGATTTTACAAACAATATCGTCAGTGGCCACATCAAGGAGTATATCCGTCACTGACCATATCCTCAGATTGAGTAGCATGTACTACAACAGAGGACATCGCTAACCGGGATGCAGTCAAAATCCCAAATGGGTCAAAATACCGACAAGAAAGGAAAGTCATGTTGACTGTTTCACCTGTACATTCTATATGTCGCTATTTTAACCATGGCGGGATTTTAAATGTCAGGATTTTGTCCTTGTTGGGATTGTGACCGTCGGGATTTCATACCGAATCCCGCTAACCACCCACGGGAGCATTGTTAACGATAAAGTGTGTCCACGCCAGACTACATACACAAAAATGTTGTTATGACTGTCCATTATAATGCATATAAAATCGAATATCATCTAATGTGTACACAGCTTAACCTGCTGCTTTCTCTCACTCCCAGAGGCATGAATGCAGACAAGACTTTTCTATTTATCTTATAGTGGAAGAAAGCTCTGTGGCCACTTGAGAGTGCATTGTACGGAGAGACACACAATTCTACATTATAGAGACAGCCTAGGGCACATTTGTTATCATTAATGAGAACAAATGCCGTAATGCTGACTGCAGTTGTAGGTTATTTCCATAGCTCACTGCCATGTTTGTAGAAATAGCTTGAAAGGACTTATGATTTGTGACCCAGAGCCTTCCTATTGGAAGCAGCCATTAGAAGATTGGTAGGCTGTGGCCATAAATGGATGGATATGGTAAGCAACAATACTCGGGTAAACTATGGTTTTTAAGGAAAAAATTGGCTTCCGCTCCTGATTGGCTGCCGAGTCTCAAGCTCTGATTGGCCTGCAAGCCAGTTCAAGTTTAGAAATAGCGGCGGCCCTGCTCTGACACAGCCGGCTGGGTTGTCCACCGCGCATGGGAATAGTAGAGAGAGGGAGGGAAGAGGAGGAGGGGTAATCCCTTACGGTAACAAGCATGCAACCCCTGGCAAAGAGCATGCAACCTATTACTGCAAGTGCACCTTGCAAATCTGGTCCCAGGTAGCAGAATCTGGTCGCCATAGCTGCCCGGCCCCTGAAATTTGTCAAGTCCTGGCTAAGCCGGACCAGAGTATTCCTGCTCGCACCCCTCAAGAGGTGCGAGCATAAATTTGACTACTGCAGCAATGCTGTTTTCTCAGAGCAGTGTATACAGCATTGCAGAAGAGAATGCTTGTTATTGCGACTAATCATCCAGATTAAGGCGCAGTAACCAGCATTTGCGTGAAGGGGGCTACTTATATCATGCTGAATTTAATAGAGCCCTGCGTTACTAAATATGTACTTCAACCGCTAAAACCTGCTGATTGATTTTCATCAATTTCCAAACAATAAAAATCGATCTCAACCCTTAGTAAATAAACTCCCTAGTTTGCATTTAGTGGTCACCACTCCCAAGTGTCCCAGCTCACAATATGCAGAATTTTACAGGTGCGTAGACACTATATTTACATGGCATACTATCAGGAACAGAATTAGGTGCACTTACACTGTATGGCCTGAATGTTTAACAATCTCCCACAATTATTTTACTCAAAATTATTACTCTTTGTTTAAAAAGCCAAGCCGAATCAAAATGTGTGTTGAAAATGCATATAGACTTTTCCTACCTGGCCTAATCTGCAGTAAGCTAGTCGCAAAGTAAAGGATTCATTAAGAAATATACATATATATTTTTACAATATTATGGTGTATTTGTTACAGATATAAAGCAACAATTCTGCATTACCCAGAGGATTTAAGAGTTTACTGGGGCAATTGCAGATACATTCGTAGACTAGAAAAGTCTGTACAGTAATTGGGAACACAGGGATTCAGCATCACTCAGAGCCATATACATGAGAATATATATATATAGATAGATATATCTACAGCATCGGGGTATCCTATTCTTGTGCTTTAACACTAGAAAGAATAACTGGTATTGTGTTCTACTTTGAAATATTGAGTTCTATTATGGAGTATCAGTTGCAGCGATCTCTTGTGAGACTTTTCTCAGTCACACACACTGGTGATATCGGACACAATGGAGTGGTTTCTCTTCTTTTGAGCACTGTTGTCCGGGATTTTATACACGGGTAAATTGAGAAGTGCTGATTGGTCAATCCAGGGGGCTGGCTGCTGATGAATCATTTCTTAATGACAACCACAGATTTTGCTGGGCTAAGGTGAAGTGAAAACAGGGTCTAAGCCAGGTACAAAGCAACAAAATCCCGGGTACAAATTCTGGGACAGACCCGAGATACTGGTAGAAAAGGGGTATTAAATTGAAGTTTATTTCTTTTGAGCATCCAGTTAGTGTGAGTACAGAGACAAATTGATGCATGAAGAGAGGTGGCGTTGCTGCTGTTTTGGGAGTGTAGTGGGCATGTCTCTGAAAGTGGCTGCATACAGATACACCCAGGGCTATTTTTGTGCAGGCTCTAGCAGGAACTGTGGCCCTTATTCTAGCTCACTCTTTCTGACAAAATATTTCTTAGATGGACAAAACCATGTGCACTGCAGGTGAGGCAGAAGTAAAACCCCACCCAAATCTAATTATCTCTGCACAAGTAACACCTGCCTCACCTGCAGTGCTCATGGTTTTGTCCATCTAAGAAATATTTTGTCAGAAAGAGTGAGCTAGAATAAGGGCCACAGTTCCTGCTAGAGCCTGCACAAAAATAGCCCTGGATACACCTATCAAAGGGCTGGTGCAATTTTGATGCGGTGTCAAATTAGTATTTCAGAATCTATAGATAACAACAGTGGGCATCTAAATTCCTGCACATTCGGATGCACAAATGTACTCCATGGAAGGGCTTTGTAGTGGCATTTGCATGAAGTTGCAGACGGGAGACTACCAACAGAAACATACAATTTGACGGCAGAGAGAAAACACTCGGGCATCTTGCCATTTACACATTATAGTTCATTTTTGTCAGGAGCCAATGAACCTAACGGTATATTTTTGGATTGTTTCATGAAAGGGAGTTGGTGATTCCGCACTGATCTGCTATTTCCATTCTTTATTTTGGGTTCCTGAACCTCTAATCTCCCCTTTTAATTATGTCCCAGGGGGGTGGCTGATTTGTGGTCAAAGAAGAAAAGATGGGATCTGTGGGTGCTCTCCAGGACCCTTCTTATAAATCCAAGAGTGCATCCACGGATCTCTTCTCTTTTTGACCACATATTTTTGGATTGTGGAAGGAAAGTGCTGGGAGAATATAGAAACTCCACACAGGCCAATGACGGCAATCGAACAGAAATTAAGACCTCTATCATTTTGGATACATACTATTTTTTTCTTTTTTTTTTTAATCCCCACAAAAAAAATGCAAACCAGCAATTTCCATTCCACTGCTTGCTTCTATAGGAAACAGAAACGTTCCAGCCATAGACTAGGAATCTTATTGGCATTTAACAGGAGCAAATGAACTTAAAGAGGTTTTGTCCAGACACAGGGCTGGCATGGTGGGATTCTCAGTTTACATTTCCCACTACTGCTGAACACTGGAAACTACACATTCAACATTCATACAAGAACAATTAGCTCTTTGTCAGCATCGTCAAAAAAAAAAAAAAAAAAAAAAAAAAAAAAAACAACTACAGAAAAAAGAGATTTCCCACTTTGGCAATAAGTCCGCACTCACAGCAAACACAAGTTCTGACTTCTAGCTCAGCAGCCTCCACGCAGAGCGTTCAAAAGTGCCAGACGCAGGAAATGCAATGTGAACTAAAGGAAGCTTGTAATTGTTGTGCAGCTCTGCAGTAAGGCAACCAATAGAAACAATTTCACCCCAGCAATATTTATCAATCATCCAAATCAAAGCAGTCACGTGTGCTTTATAATGCCTCAGGAACTTTTGTTTTCCCCACGATAAAGGATCACACAGAAATGTAGCTTTAAATGCTCTCAATGTGACATTGGACATTCCTGTCATGCATTTGTCCATAAAGAAAACATGTTCTGTATCTCTTATCATTTCTAATTGTAGCTCTGAACAACTGCTAGGTACAAACATCACCCAGAGAAAGTGGCTGGCATTGGCAGTTATCTGCACTGCAAATGGGAACCCGTAGTGAAAATAATCTTTCTATGGCCATCCCAATGGTGCTCATTTTATTAATTGTAGTCTTTATTTTAATTATGGGTACTAAAATAAATTGCATAAAAAGAGGAATTTGGTACCTACCGGTAATTCCGTTTCTCTGAATCCGCAGGGGACACTGGCGTTCACGCTGGGTAATAGAGGTGGATGGCTGGGAACTGGCACACTGTAACTTTAAACAGCTGGCTCCTCCCCTCTAGTACCCACAATCCCCAGTTAGGAAAATTGGAACGAGAGGAAGGACACCAGGCTTACCATTAAACTGTTCACAACATATATACAAACATATACATATATACAGACCACAAAAACTGTACACACTTGAGAACAATGACCAGCAGGCGACCAGAGTAGGGAGGGAGGCCAGTGTCCCCTGCGGATTCAGAGAAACGGAATTACCGGTAGGTACCAAATTCCTCTTTTCTCTATCATCCGGCAGGGGACACTGGCGTTCACGCTGGGGAGGTTCCAAAGATTCCCCCTTGGGCGGGAGAACTCGGAGGAGCCTGCAAAACCAACCGACCAAAATCCGCCGCTGAAGAGGCGAACGTGTCGAACCTATAAAACTTAATGAAGGTGTGAGAGGACGACCATGTAGCCGCTCTACATAGTTGAACTGAAGACGCGCCTCGACGCGCCGCCCACGAAGTACCCACCGAACGGGTGGAATGAGCTGTGATAGAGGGAGGCGGAGCCCTACCCTCAGCCAAATAGGCCTGCCTAATAGTGAGCTTGATCCATCGAGCTATGGTCTGCTTAGACGCCGGCCAACCCCGTTTAAGGGCGTCGTACAAGACAAATAGGCCGTCTGATTTCCTCAATGACGCTGTTCTAGACACATAAACTCGCAAGGCTCGGACCACATCAAGGGAGACCGATTGCGGGTCGGAATCCGTAAAGGCAGGGATGACAATCGGTTGATTCACATGGAATGAAGTAACCACCTTAGGCAGAAAGGATGCTCTTGTACGAAGCTCCGCCCTGTCCGAATGAAAAACAAGAAAAGGTGCCCGGCAAGACAGAGCACCCAACTCTGAGACCCTCCTTGCCGAAGCCAGAGCCAATAGTGTAACTGTCTTCCATGTCAAGAATTTTAAATCTACCTGCTCCAAGGGCTCAAAAGTATCGGACTGTAGGAAACGCAGAACTAAAGGCAGATCCCACGGTGGTGTAGGAGGAACGAAGGGGGGCTGGACTCTGGCCACCCCTTGTAAAAACGTCTTGATTTCTGACAATGAGGCCAGCTTCTTCTGGAACAGGATGGACAGCGAAGAAACTTGTACCTTCAGGGAGGCTAGACGAAGTCCTGAGTCTAACCCCGACTGCAGAAATCGAAGTATCCTAGGCAGATGGAAACTCCTGAACGGGTAACCCCGAGCGGAACACCAAGTGGAATATGCACGCCATATCCGATGATAATGCTTAGCAGATACCGGCTTACGGGCCGCCATCATCGTAGGGATTACCGACGCCGGTATCCCCTTCTTCCTTAAGATGTCTTCTTCAATAGCCATGCCGTTAAACGGAGAGGCTTCAGCGCCGGGTGCAGGAATGGTCCCTGCTGGAGGAGATCCGGCCTGTCCGGAAGTGTCCAAGGCTGGTCTATGAGTAGCGACTGAATCTCGGCGAACCAAGTGCGTCTGGGCCAGAACGGGGCAATCAACACGGCTCGGACCCCTTCCCTTCTTATCTTTTTGAGGATCCTTCCTAGGAGCGGAATCGGAGGAAACAGGTAGACGAAGTTGAAGGGCCACCGAACCTCCAGAGCGTCCACTGCCCAAGCTCCTTCGTCCCTTGTTCGTGAGACATAACGAGGAAGTTGATGGTTCTGCCTGGAGGCCATGAGATCTATCTGAGGTAGACCCCATCTCCTGACCAGCTCCTGAAACACGTCGGGATGCAGAGACCACTCTCCCGGATGGAACTTCTGCCTGCTCAGAAAGTCGGCCTCCCAATTGTCGACTCCTGGAAGGTATACTGCCGACAGAATCACTTCGTGTCTCTCCGCCCAGTCTAGGATCCTTGCGGCCTCCTTCATGGCGCCCCTGCTCTTGGTGCCTCCTTGTCTGTTGAGATACGCGACAGCCGTCGCGTTGTCCGACTGGACCTTGACTGTCTTGCCCTGAACAATGTCTGGAACAGCCAGTAGAGCGTTGTGAATCGCCCTGAGCTCCAGGATGTTTATGGGCAGACTTGTTTCCCACTGACTCCAGAGGCCTTGCAGTCGACGATCCAGAATGACTGCGCCCCAGCCTGTGAGACTTGCGTCTGTTGTCAGAACTAGCCAGTCCCATATGGCGAACCGGCGGCCCCGAGTCAAATTCTGTCTGTGTAGCCACCACAGCAGTGATGACCTTGCTCGACTGGATAGTTGTACCCTCCGATGTATGAACAGGTGAGAACCTGACCATTGACGAAGCAAGTCCAACTGAAGGGTTCGAGAGTGGAATCTCCCGAATTGAAGCGCCGGAAAGGCTGCCACCATCTTCCCTATCAGCCGAATGCAAAGTAGGATCTGAACTCTCTTGTGGAGTAGAATCTGACGCACCAACAATCGGATGGAGGCAATCTTGTCCTCTGGTAGGAATATTCTCTGTGCTCTGGTATCTAGCAACAGGCCCAGGAATTGTAGGCGTTGGGACGGCACTAACGATGACTTTGGATAGTTCATTATCCACCCGTGCTGCGTCAGGAACAGAATTGTTTTGTGAGCATGCTCCTGCAGAAGAGACGGAGATGTTGCCTTTATCAGTAGGTCGTCCAAGTACGGCACAATATTGATGCCCTGAAGCCTCAGACAGGCTAGCAGGACTGACAATAGTTTCGTAAAAACTCGAGGGGCTGAGGACAGCCCGAACGGAAGGGCGCGGAACTGGAAATGCTCCAGACCAACAGCGAACCTGAGAAAAGATTGATGGTGAATCCATATAGGGACGTGGAGGTACGCATCCTTTATGTCCAAAGAAAGCAAGAACTCCTGAGGCTCCAGAGAGGCTATAACAGAGTGTACTGACTCCATCTTGAAAGGATGGTACTGGACGTACAAATTGAGTGCCTTGAGGTTTAAGATGGGTCTCGCGGATCCATCCGGCTTGGGAACCGTGAATAGATTTGAGTAAAATCCTCTTTCCCTCTCCTCGAACGGCACCGGCATAATCACTCTGGATTTCAAGAGCTTCTCCATAGCGCCTTGCAACTGTATTCTCTTCTCTTGCTCGCGTGGCAGAGCAGTTGTGAAAAATCTTGAAGGTGGGGGACCCGCAAACTGAATCCTGTATCCGTCTGAAATGAGCAGACGGACCCAAGGATCCGACGTGGTGGCAAGCCACTGTTGTCGAAACTCCAAAAGACGGGCCCCAACCTGGGAATCCCCCAGCATGGCTGGAGGATAGTCACGCTGCAGGCTTCTCCTGGGGCTTGGGCAACTGGGCCCTGGCCGCAGGCTGACCTCTTGTCTTTCCACGGGACCCACGAAAGGAAGAGGACGAACCTCTTCCCCTGCCGCGAAAGGACTGCTGCGGGCGAAAGGAATTGAACGAGGGCCCCGCGTACTGACGTCTCGCCGGAGGAGGAGCAGATGGCAGAAAAGCCGACTTACCTCCCGTGGCCTGGGAAATCCATTTGTCCAACTCAGGGCCGAACAACATGTCCCCAGTAAAAGGCAAAGCTTCTACCGCCTTCTTTGACTCCATGTCCGCCTGCCAGGACCTCAACCACAAGGCTCTTCTGGCGGCGATAGAGTTGGCCGATACCCTGGTAGCAACCGTAGTGATGTCCTTGGATGCGTCTGTAAGAAAATCTGCCGACTCGCGGATATGTTCCGCCAGTACCTTCAGTTCCTGGCGGGGAACACCCGCATCCAGACCCTGAACTAGCTGGTCAGCCCATTTAGAAATGGCCTTACTTACCCAGGCTGACACCACCGCTGGTCGCAACTGGGTTCCTGCTGCCACATAGATGGCCTTCAGCGTATTTTCCAGCTTCCTATCCGCAGGGTCCTTTAAGGACGTAGCCCCCGGAACCGGCAGGGTAGTCTTCTTGGACAACCTCGAAAAGGAGGCATCCACAGGAGGAGGCGTCACCCACTGCGCTAGCGCAGACGGTTGAAACGGGTATAAGGAAAGAAATTTCTTCGGAACCTGGAACCGTTTATCCGGGTTCTGCCATGGTGAATTAAGTTGTTCCTGTTTAGGAAAAGGAAAAACCACCAGCTGCTTAGGACGTACCTCAAACAGCTCTAAATCCTGGGACACGGGTTCCGGCTCCTCCGGGAAGTTAAGGACCCGTTTAACAGCAACTATAAGCGCCTCCACCCCTGCCGGGGCTTGTTCTGGCTCAGCTGCAGGCTGGACCTGATCATCATCCTGGTCCGGATCTATGTCGTCTGCTAGAAACTCCTGTTCCTCCGCGGAATCATCAGAGTCCCGCAGAAGTAACGGCCGTTTTGGCCGCCTCTGTTGTAGAGAAGGAACAGACATAGAAGAAACAAATGAATCCATGGATCTAGTTAGAGAAGAGACCCAGGCTGGCTGAGCCACTCTGGATTCAGCCAGTTCAGAGGAAAGCTGAGACATGGCCCCCACTAATGTGGAAGCCCATGCAGGAGGAGCAACAGGGACCTCAGAAGGACCCTGTGATATGCCCCTGCATGTTTCACAAGTAGTAGCTTTACCCTCAGCAGAGGACTGTGTAAACTTTACACCACAAGCGATGCATATGAAGGCTTTCTGAGCAGCCTTAGTGGATGCCTTGCCAGTCATGTTTTCAAAGCACTTACACACACCTCACACACAGATAAGACAGGGAGGGGTGTAAGGACCCAGGGACTGTAGGTACCAGAGGGAAGACTAAGCCTCCTTGATAGCAACCCAAAAAAACCTTCCCCCCACACAAAGCTATAAAGCCACCAGAGGGGATACAAGGGTTAACGTCCCACTGTCTTGTACACCTAAGCAGGAGAGAGGTGACAAGCAGAACAATGCCTCAGAATATAGCTAGACACAGCAATATTCCCACATTTGTAAAACTAAGCACTGCCAAGTCCCCCTCACCGCGGCATTACATTTAAAATGGCGCCCGCCGCGTGCGGTACCGCGTCTGAACAGCCTCACACAGCGATATACCGCTATATCCCCGCTACGCTGAGCCTCCCAGCCAGCAAGGTTTTAACCCCTCTGCACCTGCTGGGAGACGCGACAGCGGGTTAACACGCGGCGCGCTGCGTGAAACACAAACAGCACGCCCCGCTGAAAGGGTACTCACTGTTAGTGACTGTGTCCTGGGGCTCTCCGGCGTCACAGGCAGGCAGAAGGTGTCTGACGGTCCCTTTGGTGGGGGACCGCAGGAACACAGTTAGGCTGGCAGGCGTCTTTTAGCAGAGACCCTGACAGTCAGTGCTGGCTAACCAGCGCGCCAAGCTCCCTAGCAGGGATGCGAAAAATACTCAGAAACTGAGATAAATTCCCTAGCAGGGAAAATGCCAGAAAAAAATGCCCAAAAGAGATGCAAATACAGGAGAGAACTCCTGCGTGGCCAGCTCCCGAGCACAATTTTTCTAACTGGGGATTGTGGGTACTAGAGGGGAGGAGCCAGCTGTTTAAAGTTACAGTGTGCCAGTTCCCAGCCATCCACCTCTATTACCCAGCGTGAACGCCAGTGTCCCCTGCCGGATGATAGAGAAAGGATTTTTATACAGTGTGTCAGAGGTGGCCAAACAGTGGGTCACAATCTGCCAGTAAATGCCCATACACACTGGGCGACTTTTTGCTGAAAGCAGCTCAGTTTTCTTGTTTGAGCCTCTTTTAGCTCAAAAGTCGCCCAGTGTGTATGGGCCAGCGATGAGCACTGAAATACTGACCTTAACTGTGTTAGAATCACCACAGCAGAGAGTGACAGCCCAGGCAGGTAGACGGAACTGTGCGGGTTTTGGAAGATGCAGGCTGCTAGAATGGCCACTGCGTTTTCAGAAAACCAATTAATCCACCAATATGTTTTTGATTGTGGGAGGAAACGGACTACCCAGAAGAAACCAACACAAACCGATATATAACATGCAAACTGCACCCACATATGGTCCCTGCTAAAACCTAACCCAATTCTAATGACAGCACTACCATGATTTCCCCTCAAAATAGACTTTGGGGGCCGATTCAGACTCACTAGTAGCAGGCCAAACTCGGCCCCGTCCCCGATGGTCAGGGTTTGCGCATATGCAAACCCCAGGAGCGAACAGCTTTGGCGAGTTTCAAATTCGCCAGGGCATTTGCTCCAGGAGGGCCGGGAAAGGGGCGGCAGAAGGGGAACACCCATCGTTTTATGGGCAAGCCCATTAAAACCCTGGGCGTAGCCCTGCAGTTGCAGGTGTGCTGATGCCTGCTTGGGGTGGACGTCAGTAGTAAGCGCCGCTGGACATCCCCGTGATGTTGGCTGCACAATTATATGCAACTTACAGTAGGGCTGACATCACAAGATTTCCCTGCTCTTTATTGCATGTTGGGTCCAACAATTTGAATTGCATCATCCCCTATATTTGCTGGTACGATACATTTTATTTGCCTGGCTAACTTATGTATAAACATTACATACAATGGTAGGTCTCAAAAGATTTTTGTAAAGTAGATCACAAGCAATGTATTATTGAGGAACTGCCTGCTGGGTACAGTTTACTTTGCTGTAGACTGCAATAAACTAGAGATGAGCATAACAGGAACAAGCTATTTAAACAACACAATATAACAGACTATATTGGCCGAGATGTTCTATGCGCCGTTAAATGTTATGTTTCTATTTTAATCAGTCCTGCTTCTGCATTACCATACCACAGAGCTGTGACTACAGTATAATTCATTCTGTCTGTTGGCATAGTACTGAAGGCAGTCAGGGTCAAATTCTACCAGCAAAACAATGCTGATGTTTCACAGGACAATTTGAATTGAGCTGGTAAGTGTATAGCATCTAACCTGCTGTTCACCTGCAGCCCTTTCCCCCTTGTGTCACATGAACATGATCTGGCCGTCCCTGGTGCCAAGGGCAATTTATCACCTTTTAGGCAGGCATGTCAAAACTGTGGCACTGCAGCTGTTGTGAAACTACACATCCCAGCATGCCTTGGCATAGTTTTAGCATTCTCTAATAGCTAAACTGTGGCAAAGCATGATGGGACTTCTGGTTTCACAACAGCTGGAGGGCCATAGTTTGGACATGCCTGTTTAGGGTCAGACCATAGAGGGGGACTTTTCCTTGAGCTGAAGAGATGTGAGGAAACATCTGCAATAAAAGGCAGCATCTGGTATTTAACTCCAGGGGAACCCACCAAATCCCCATTTTACCCATAATCAATGAATTAGCACAGGTTAACCTAAAATTACCACACAGGGAAAAAACCTTTTAAGGAATAGATTTGGCCATTAAACCCGGAGCTATTCCCCACACAGCAAATAACTGATAACTGGATTCCCGACTAAATGTGTACCAACAGATGACCAAGTCTACGCGACATGACACATTAATGTAAAAAATATTATTGGAGAGACAGGGGTGTCACTCACCCATATTTCTTAACCTACCCCAGTTGCACATATAATACATATGACCGCACATTGTTGGAGCATAAGCAGTGTGACTAGAAGGAAGATACCCTCCATAAATAGGTGTATGCATACAGTACCTCTGCATTAGGCCCTTACCGTGGTGCCCATCAAGGAAGCATTTAAATGGACATGAAATTAAAACCATGCCTACTGGTCTTGTAATTACCTTAATGCAGGGGTGTCCAAACTTTTTGCAAAGAGGGCCAGTTTTGGTGAGGTGAAAATGTGGGGGGCCGACCATTCAGCCTGACATTCTTTGAATCATTAATCGCATCAGAATGGTCCCCCACTCAACTTCCATTCACTTTATGTCCCCCAGCCTGCCCTTTCACTGTATATTCCCTAGACTGCCCCCCCTTCTCTGTATTTCCTCCAGCTTGCCCCCATTCACTGTATATTCCCCTGCCTGACCATATTTCTCTGTATGTAAACCAAGCCTGCTCCTCCTTCACTGTATGTCCACTATTCACTGTATGTTCCCCAATCTGCACCCATTCACTCTGTCCCCCAGCCTGTCCCCCTCCTCTGAATGTCCATCACTGCATGTCCCAAAGCCTGACCCTCCATTCACTGTATGTCCCAAAGCCTGACCCTCCTTCACTGTATATCCCCCAATCTGCCCCCATTCACTGTAGGACTCCCATTCACTATGTCCCACAGCCTGCCCCCGCTTCACTGTATGTCCCCCTGCCTGTCCCCTCCCTTCTCTGTATGTTTCCCAGCCCCTTGTGTGAGCCAAAGGACGGAGAGTCAGGTACTGCAAGGACAGGAGATGCTTAGGCTCCCGCTGCGGCCCTCCTCCACTCTGCATGTTACAGGAGCAAGCTTCCCCCTTGCTGCACCCCACACACTGCTGTCACTGTGATTGCAGGGTGATATATAATTGCAGCTGCAGGGGTTGGATGCATACTCACCCGAAAGACGCCAAATAAATCTCACTGTGGTGGCCGGCACCTCCTCACTGCTGCAGACAGCAAGGTAAACGCACACTCGCCGGAGCACCACCATTAGTGCTGTGTGTCCCGCATCTGATGCTCCACCTGCTTCTGGCTGGAGGCTGCTTGAAATTACAGCACGGGCCACAAATGGCCCCCGGGCCTGACTTTGGACATGCCTGCCTTAATTTAAACTTCTGACAGTTGAATATCCTTCCTGACCATCGTGTCGGCTGTTGTCCTATCTATATACCATATACTGGGGCAGGGACTTAAACCCTGTTAGCTGTCCTTCATACCACCAAAAATGTGTGTTTTTATCACCTCGAATACAAGTCGAATACAAGTATGCTTATGCAATTCACACTTCTCCTTTCATTAAATAGCCCAATTTGTACTGTACTACATTCAAGGCTGGATCATAAGCATCTACATGGCATCTTGCCACCAGACTGAAGCCTACGTAAAACATATACGAGACAAAATACAGCTACTACTGTACATGCAGGGATGAAACGCCCATGTGTCCTCAGGTTCAGCTTAAAGTTCTGTGCAAGCAAATGGATTAATCACTTTGTATAAACACGATAATACTGCGTCTTTAAGAGGCGCATGATACAGCTCAAACTGCAGGAGCATTAGGAGGAAACGTCTGGTGACACTATGTGGAAAGGTGTATTACCAGCACTCGAGAGCATGTAGAGCTGACCCTGTGGTCACAGCACAAACTGCTTCTGTTTTATTAAATCTGTTTTATATCAGGCAATTTAAAGGCACAGACAGCACTATTATATCTAATCGGTTTGCGATCCCTGGGTCAACGACTAATGGTCAACAGTGATTAGGTCAGCACCTAAGATCTGTCGACACAAGCTTAAGTTCAACATGCGTTTTTCACCTTTTGGGGGGGGGGGGGGGGGGGGGTGGGGGTTTTCATACTTTGCTATGCAAGTTGGGATAATTGTGAGAATTTAATAATGTGTCTAGCAAAATGAGGCACCAAGCTGGAAGCATGGTGAACGCAGCGAGCCATGCGGTACATTTATATGGTGTACATGTCGGTCAACAGACACCAAAAAAAAAAAAAGAAGAAGAGGGAAGAACACATATTGATCATCTTCTTCATGTCGACAATGTCAAACTACAGCTTGTGTTGACCTGTCAATGTTGACCCTGGCATGTCAATCATTCTTAAGTGTCAACCTAGTCACTGTCATCCATTACTGGTAGACCTAAACATTGTCTACCATCCGTACCGTAACCTATTTACTCATAGCTGTCAAAAAAGTTAAAACATTATCCATGAAACAACTATTTGCTCCTGTACAACAAGCTGAGGCATTTGGCAGCGAATACACTAAGCAATCATTTATATGAGTCACATGCACAAAGTGCTACCAAACAGTGCAATTAGGAAGTTTAGTAACGGACAGAGAACACCAATTGTGCAACAAAACAACAGGCCAAAGAGCGACTGTCCCTTCCAGTCACCATTAGCCAGTGTCCATGTTGCACCTTGGTGGAGGTGGCTTTGGTGAAGAGAGGCTGTTGGGTGCCAGCTGCAATCCCCTCATCCTAAAATAAGGAAGGGACATTGCTCTGTGCACACCTAGCTGCACTAGTGCCACCATTCTCCTCTCATTCCCATACAGTACCCCCCCCCCCCCAACATGCATGCTCACACTGCAGCTCTATACATACTATATATGGTCCATTCCAAGAGATACACCCTCACATAGGTGCTGGCAGGGAGAGGAGGATGGGGGCTGTACAGCCAATGCTCAGGGTGTCCAGGATAGAATAGATAGATAGATAGATAGATAGATAGATAGATAGATAGATAGATAGATAGACGACGCTATGTACACAGGACGCACACACCGGTATCGCACAGGACACGGTGGCGGGGCCCCGGTGACCTCTCACCTCCTCAGGCGCTGGTGATGTAGATAATGCCGGCAGCTGCTGCTGGGTCTCCGATCACCGGCGGCTGCTCTTGCTCTCCCGCGGGCTCCCGGTGAATGAATGGAAGGCAGCGACGTCCGGTTCCGGATGTCTGGCTCCTTCTCTGCCAGTAGCTCCAGACGGTGCGGTACGGCGGAGTGTTTCTGAGACGGGAGCCGAACCGAGCGCTGTTCCAGCAGCGGCAGGGTGGAGGAGGCGGGCCGCCGGGTGATGTCACGGCCGCCGCGCTGTGCTGGATGTGAGCCGCGTCCTGCCTCCTCCCCCTCTCCCAGTCTCACTCTCTCCTGTGCAGCAGCAGCAGTAGACAGTAGTACGTACGTACCGTACTAGTGGGTGGCATGGTGGCTGTGCACTATAGCACAGGTGCTGCTGCTCCTCTCGGGGCAGAGACTCGGCCATCACTCGTTGCTGTGGGTTACCACATAGCTCTAGCGTAGAGGGTACCCGGCTGCTCCAGCCCCCTATATCTAATTAGCTGTATAGATGGCAGACCTGTGTGAGGCACGCTCTGGCCTGCAGAGCCCGGCAGTGTACTACAGTTGAGCCAGGGTTTCCCCACATAAACAGTAGGAATTATCACTGCCATGTACAGAAATATCTGCTTAATATACAGCATGTTGGCAATTTCTCTGTTATCCTCTGCGTCTGTTATCTAAAAATAATAGAAATGATCATTTTAAAAAATCCCATTTAATGGTGGGGGTGGTGGTGGTGGTGTGGTGTCTGCATGAGTGGTTATCACCCCGGCAGCATTTGGTCTTTGCCCAATCCATAGGCCACAAATGAGCTACCACCATTTGGGACCCAAAGCGATGCTGCCCGATGGATAGCATTGCAGGAGGGATGGCAGCAGGTACCAGATATTCTTGCTGCGACCCCTCCTGATATATTCAGGTGATACTTAATAATTGTGGATAACCCCTGAAAACACACATGATAAATGGGACCGTAAATCTGAGGTGTGCCCTCTCCACTGGCTTGCCCGCCTGATAAAAAGCTTCTCAACTAAAACTTCACTTGCCAATCCCACTCGCTCCATTGGTTATTTAGGCGTTCACATTACCAAGTCATACTCCCAATTATATAAGCCAACTATCCATCTTTGATCACAGAAATAGAGAAGACCCTCCTACTATAGCACAAATACTACAGTTCATGGGTGAGTTGAATTAACAGTAAAGTTGAACGTTCTTTGGGCCAAAACTACAATTCCTCTTCCAGACATTCCCCACTCCTGTGCTGGCACGTGTCCTCCTGTCCCTTTTAACCTCTTGCTCCAAGTTTGTATGGAATAATAAATCAACACACATTAACAAGAATATAGGGCCTTATTTTGGTTCATTCTTTCTGACAAAATCCTTCTTAGATGGGCAAAACCATGTGCACTGCAGGTGGGGCAGGTGTTACTTGTGCAGAGAGAATTAGATTTGTCAGTCAAGTGTCCTTTGACTGTACGTCTATGGGACCAAGGCCAGGTCTGGAGTGATATCCATACACTGTGGAAGAGTTCAGGGCCGCAGTTCAGTAAGCATTGGGAATACTGACAATAAATGGGTGTGTTATGCACAGTTAAACTCCAGTACCACAAAGCCATTTTCATGTGCCTCCTTCATCAGTGAGTGGTACAAAGTTCACCGGAAAGAGAAGGCAATTCCAAAAATAACTGTCACGGCTGGCACTGGAGCACGCCGCTCACCTGTTCACCTCCGGCGGCGGGGTCTTCTGACCGTCCATCCGGGTGCAGGGCGGGGAGCGTGGCGTCCAGTGCTCCCAGCCGCGACCATCTTCCTGGGGTCTCCTCTGTGCACTCCTGGCAGGGGAGCCGGCGGTAAACACCTGTACTCAGTCCGGGCGCTGCCATCTTGTTGTAGCCGGCCAATAGCACCGGGTCTCAGTTCTGCCCTGCCAATCAGAATCTGCCCTGGGGGATAAAGCCGACCCCTCTGGGGGATACAGAAGCCAGTACTTTGTTGTCAATCCCTTGGGGGGGAAGCTTCAAACCTGCGCTCCAGTCCTTGCCTCTTTGATGTACCTGAAAGCCTGCACTTGTATCCTGACTCCATTACTTACAAGTCATGCACCTGTTACTTAGCATTTGCACCTGAAAGCCTGCACTTGTATTCAGACTGCTTCCCTTACAAGTTAAGCACCAGTTACTCTTTGCCTGCACCTGAAAGTCTGCGCTTGTATCCTGACTTCTTTACTTACAAGCTCTACACCGGTCACACAGCATTTGTCACCTGGAATCCTGCATTTATGTCCTTCAGCCACCTGTACCTGCTGCCAGCCACCAGTACCCGCTGACTGCTATCTCCACCTGCTATAAGCCACCCTTACCTGCTGCCAGCCAACAGTACCCGCTGATTGCTATCTCCACCTGCTATTAGCCACCTGTACCTGCTGCCAGCCATCAGTACCCGCTGACTGCGATCTCCACCTGCTATCAGCCACCAGTATCTGCTGCCAGCCATCAGTACCCACTGTCGGTCATCAGTACCTGTTGGCAGTTACCTACAATTGCTGCCAGCTATCTACATCTGCTGTCAGTCTCCACCATCTAGTCCAGTTATCTGGTAAAGGTTCTGCCAAGTCTTCTTCTTCAAGTTCCAGTCCAGTCATCTGGTCAAGGTTTCCTGGACAAGTCCCCGTCTTCATCAACCTGTCCAGTTATTTGGTAAAGGTACTGTCAAGTCTTCTTCTTCAAGTTCCAGTCCAGTCATCTGGATTTCCCGGACAAGTCTTCTACGTTGTTTCCTAGACCAGTCCTCTGATTCCTGGACATTCTTTGCATCTTTATGAACTCCTTCCAGTTCCCCAGTTGTCATGCGTGGTCCTTCACCTTGCAGCTTCCTTAGCTGGCTCTACCCTCTGGTGCTTCTTCTATGAGAAAGACTTATATGAAACCTGCTGCTCTACAGTCTCCTCCAGATCGTGACGTCCTGTCCTCCAGGCCACAGACTGCTCCACAAGGTACCCCTAGCATGACAGTAAGTACTTGCCCAATGGATCAGTCCGCCAGTCAGGAGTTCCTACAGAATGTGGTCACTCGACTTCGAGCATTGGAGGAATCACAGCAACAAGTCACTCAAATACTTCAGGGTATATCTCAGTGACAAGAATCGCTTCAGACTACAGTCACCAAAGTCAACACTTCAATCTCTGCCCGACTCATTCTCAAGTACCACAGTCTTCCTCCTCTTCTTTGCGGCTGTCTACCCCTTCCAAGTATGGCGGAACTCCCCGCGCATGCCAAGGGTTTATCAACCAATGTAAAGTACACTTCTCCCTGCAACCAATGAACTTTCCTTTGGATCGAACCAAAGTGGCCTATATAGTGTCCCTGTTGTCAGGTTCTGCACTCGATTTGGTCTCCCCTCTTCGGGAGAGAAATGACTCATTGCTCTCAAAGTATACAGACTTTATAACTCTGTTTAGGAGAATTTTTGATGAACCTTGGAGGGTGACCTCTGCAGGATCTGAAATTTTGCAAATTCGTCAAGGATCTCGTTCAGTGGCCCAATATGTCATCCATTTCCAAACGGTGGCATCTGAACTTTAATGGAATGAGGATGCTCTTATTTTCATTTTTTTGGCAGGGTTATCTGAACGTATGAAAGACGATCTGGCTACTCGTGATCTTCCTACGTCTTTGGGAGAGGTCATAACTCTTTGCAACAAACTAGATCTCCGTTTTTGAGAGCGTCAGTTGAAGAAGTCCCGTCAAGATCGTATCAAAACATATTCAGTTCCTCGATCATCTCCTTCTCCTCCTTCTGCTTCTTCAGACCAGCCAATGCAGGTTAACCGTACTCGTTTAACTCCTGAAGAACGCCTGAGAAGACGTCGACAGAATCTATGTCTATATCGTGGGGAGCCCGGTCATCTTTCAGCCTCTTGTATTCATCGTCCGTTAAACTCCTGGTCCTAGCTGACCTTGAAGAAGCCAATCTAGGACAATCTCAGAAATCTCCAACCAAGTCAGACTCTTTGCTCTCGATACAAATTTTTTTGTCTAGTGGTCCACTTACGGTATCAGCATTACTGGATTCTGGTGCAGCAGCTAACTTCATTTCTGCACAGTTCGTGAATCAGCATAATTTAGGTTCCCCAAAACTCAGTCACTGCAGCTGTCTGCCGTGGATGGGAGTCCTATTCCTCAAGCCTCCATCACTAGGCAGACCGTGCCCATCAAAGTTCAAGTTGGGGTCCTGCATCAAGAGGAACTGTCTTTTTTCATTATACCCAAGTCTACCCGTGCCATTGTTTTGGGGTTCCCTTGGCTCCAACAGCATTCTCCAAATATCAATTGGAACACGATGGAGGTCCTGTCCTGGGGAACGAACTGTCACCATGCCTGTCTTCCAAAACTGCTGCCAGTACAGTACATTTCTTCCACGTTTTTTTAAGTTCTTCCTCAAGCCTATAACACCTTCTCTGATGTCTTTTGTAAAAAAGTTGCCTCCACACCGGAATTGGGATTGCCCAATTGATCTCGTTCCAGGTAAAACTCCTCCAAAGGGCAGAACTTATCCTCTCTCCCTCCCGGAGACTAAGGCCATGTCTCAGTATATCAAAGAGAACTTATTAAAAGGATTCATTCGGCCTTCTACATCACCAGCAGGGGCTGGGTTCTTTTTCTTAAAAAAGAAGGATGGGAGTTTAAGGCCTTGTATCGACTATAGAGGTTTAAACAACATTACCATTAAAAACAAGTATCCACTTCCTCTGGTAACTGAACTGTTTGACCGAATTAAAGCAGCCAAAATCTTCACTAAGCTTGACCATAGGGGAGCCTATAATCTTATCCGTATCCGGTCAGGTGATGAGTGGAAGACGGCTTTCAATACTCGGGACGGTCATGAGTATCTTGTTATGCCCTTTGGTCTCAGTAATGCACCAGCAGTGTTCCAATAATTTATGTATGAGATATTTCGTGACTTGTTATACTATTCAGTGGTTGTTTATCTCGATGACATTCTCATCTTTTCCCAGAACCTCCAGGAACATCGTCAACATGTGAGAAATGTGCTTCAACATTTACGATCAAATCGGTTGTATTGCAAGCATGAGAAATGTGAATTTGAGAAAACTTCAGTACCCTTTTTGGGCAACATCATTTCCGGAACCGGGTTAAGTATGGATCCCTCAAAAGTCCAAGCAGTCCTTGATTGGCCGCATACTACTACGCTGAAGGCTATCCAACGGTTCATTGGTTTTTCCAACTATTGTAGGAAGTTCATCAAGAATTTCTCATCCATCATCTGTCTCATTACTGCATTAACACACAAGGGAGCCAACCCCTCCAAATGGTCTCCCGAAGCTGTAACAGCATTCCAACAGTTAAAACAAGTTTTCACTTCCGCTCCAATCCTTCTTCAGCCCGACTGTTCACGTCCTTTCATCCTAGAGGTAGATGCCTCTTCAGTTGGGGTTGGAGCTGTACTGTCTCACAAATATGAGGATGGTCGCCTGCATCCCTGCGGGTTCTTTTCTAAGAAGTTTCTTCCAGCGGAGAAAAACTATCCTATTGGTGAACAAGAACTGTTGGCCATCAAGTTGTCATTCGAGGAGTGGCGTTACTTATTGGAGGGGGCTAAATTTCCTATATCTGTCATCACTGACCACAAGAATTTATTATATTTACAGAATGCCCAGTGTCTCAACCCAAGACTAGCCAGGTGGGCCTTGTTTTTTACTAGGTTTGAATTTGTTTTGTCTTTTCGTCCTGAATCCCAGAAAGGCAAAGCTGATGCCCTTTCCAGGTTGTTCACATAATCTCCAGAAGATCACACAATGGGGGAAATTTATTAGGTACTTGTGTAGTTTCACGACGCCAGCATGGCGCCGTGCATCTGAGTCCCCTTGCGGGGCTCGCTTCGCTCGCCCACACTGCGGGCTCGGTGGCTCGCTACGCTCGCCACGCTATTTAAAATCAGCTCCATGCCAACATGGATAGTGGAGGCATGAACTATCCATGTTGGCATGGAGTTAAGTTAGTTTATTTGACATATTTAGTGGCGAGCGGACACCCGGAAGTAGCACGGCGCCATGCTGGCGCCGTGAAACTACACAAGTACCATTTATTAATATGAATTCGTAAAAAATAGGTGTATTTGTAGGCAGAAATACACCTATTTTTTACACATTTGTATTTTCGGGATTTACTATCCCGAAAATACAGCAATTCGTATTCCTAAAGATGGCACATTCGTATTTGTATTTACAAATACGAATGTCTACACCATCGATAGGATACACCAGGAATCACCATTCAAAAGAATGGTGGTTCCTGATTTACTAAGCAGCCGTATTGATAATACGGCTGCTAATTGGTGTAAAACAGCCACAAAAATACAGCAGGAAAATACACCTTATTTTCCTGTCGTATTTGGCAGAAGCCTGCACGGATCAGTCAGATCCGTGCAGGCTTTAGTGTAAAAAAAAAATGGAAAAATAAATAAATAAAAAAATCAGCATGGGGTCCCCCCCCCACAGCTGTAATCAGCACCAGGCTGACAGAGACGGGGCCGGTAATTAAAAATCAGGGAACCCGACAAATAGGGGTTCCCCGATTTTTAACAAGCAGCCCCAGCCTCCAGGTCTGGGGCTGGTTCCCAAAATACGGGGGACAAAATGACTAGGGGTCCCCCGTATTTTAAGAACCAGCCCCAGGCCAAATCAGCCAGCAGGGTAATGATTTTTTGGACGCTTGAGCAAAATGAAGGGATCATTTGAACAATATATCTAGTAAGCCACCATTTGTACTCAAACCCTCCTGATATAATTTAGTGTTGCAGGGCATGCTGGAATGTGTAGTTCAACAACAGCTGGAGGGCCAAAGGTTCCCCATGCCTGCTTTGAGACAACAAGAGAGGCTGAATTAAGTATAATAGTTCTAGGATATGTTACCATTTTAGTACCTTCCAACTTCCTTGAAATATGTGTGATAGCATTTTTAATATTACAATTAACTATGAATGTGTTGTGAAGAACTCCATTAGAAGAGCAGCAGTCACATTTGGATCCGACTGTGAGCCATACAAATGCTGATGTACATGCAGGTGCCCCTTCCTTTAAACCAGGAGGCAGGCGACTCCATTGCCTCTAGAAGTTATGCCACTGGGAGTTACTCACACTTGCCGACTTCTTAGCTGGGCTTTGCGGGAGAGTGGGGGCGTGGGAGCACTCAATTGTAATTTGGATAGCTCCGCCCATGGCCCCACCCCATTTACGGCATGTAAATGGGGCGGGGTCATGGGCGGAGCTATCCAAAGTACATTTCAGATGGTACTTTAGAAAGTTAGCGCTATTTACATTTTTCCAACTTGGAATCCTTCTTGTTTCCTCCCTATCTCCCTCCCTCCACGCTGCTGCTGCTGCTGCTGCTTTATAAAAATAATTGTTCCTCTCCTCCTGCACCCTCATTACAGCTTCATAAAAATGTTATAAGGCAGTGGGGAGGAGAACAATTTTTATGAAGCAGCGGCAGCTTTGGTGTCTGTATTGAGGGGGGCGGGGATTTGAGTTACAGCCTGATTCTTCTTATTAAAGTAAACAGCGCAGCGGGGAGCAGTGGGAGAGAAGCAGGAGGGAAGTGCCGAAGCAGCCAGCCGCTATCTTACTGCCTTCTGCTGCTCCTGAGTCCTGTAGCCTCCTCTCCTCTGCTGATTGCTTGTGCGCTGGTGATGATCCCGCGGCTGCCCCATGCTGTGCTGCTGCTGCCGGCTTGCCGCTATGATGGTGACCACATCCGTCCCCAGCTGTCATTTAATAGGACAGCCGCGGCGCACAGAGGTTACCGTCGGAGCTGCGCTTTGTGACTTGCGCATGGCAGTCACTGATTTTTTTGCCAGGAAGGCTAAAATCCGGGAGGATCCAGTAGATTCCCGGGAGACCGGGAGAAAGAATCAAAAAGCGGGATACTCCCGCGAAATGCGGGAGGGTCGGCAACCCTGGAGTTACTGTATGCCCCCGAAAATCAGTATGTTCTCTATTGTAGCTGATCATCATACCTGTCTCATTAAAGAGTTTTAGATGAAAAAAAAATTAATCCTGAGTCAATGACTGATGGGCTCATGAAAGGTGTGTATATAACCTATCTATGCTGTGCAAAATCCGCCAAGGATCCGCCAAGGATCACTCAGCTCAAGGGCATGCCCGTGGTATCAGGAGGGAGTAAGGGGTATGTTTATCAGTGGATATTTGTCTATAGTGAGGTCATCTACAGCATTAAAATCACCTGCAGTAATCAATCCATATACTGTTCAGTGGGCCAGCAGTTGGGTCATCTTTGATAACATTTGTCCAGGAAATAGATTTAGGGCAAAAAATTCACTATTGTATACTTATGGCTATCAATATCAACACCCACAAGCAAAAAGTGTCCCTCCGGATCTGCCATTGTGTTAAGTATCGAATAGCACAAATCATGATGAAATAAAATACCCTTAGAGTTGGATATATATGAGGCAAAGATGAATCCCCCAATCCAAAAAGCTGTGAGGGTGAAGCCATCCCCTCGTACCAAATGCACCTCCTGCAATAGGACTAAATTTGGGTGTAGCCTTTAAAGACGTGTCATCACTTTTTGCATTTCATTAATATTAAAGCCATTAATGTTCCTATAATACTAAGTCAAAAGCCATAAATGATCCATCCTTTGAGTTTAACTGTACAGACATGGATAGATGCAATCAACAGTATTAAAAGCACTCTGATCAAATGTAAAAAGACCGCAAACAAAATAGATGCCAAGTGTATTATATATTTTAATATATATGGAATTTGGTTTTATAGTAGCTGACCTATTATATTTTTGTAGTGCCTCTGTGTGTCTATCTGTCAAGTATTAGACCTTTGTACTAGTTTTTCAGAAGAGCTGATTGATGGATGCTTGTTTATAACCCTGGAAGGGTGAAAGGTCACTTAACAAATTGCTCATCTATATTTGCTTTAGAGGACAGCATCTGCGACATGAATTTATTGTTCTGTGCATATTTGCTTCTTCAGATTATTCTGGAAAAGGCATAGCATTTGTTTAGCCCCATACACACTATTTGTTTGGAAAATGGGTGCAGGTGGGGCAGATGTAAGCTGTGCAAAGAGAGTTAAATTTGGGTGGGGTGTGCTGAAACTGTAATCTAAATTGCAGTGTAAAAATAATGCAGCCAGTATTTACCCAGCACAGAAACAAAATAACTCACACAAATCTAACTCTCTCTGCACATGTTACATCTGCCCCACCTGCAGTGCACATGGTTTTGCCCATTTTCCGAGCAAATTTGTACTGAGCTCAGATCTGAATAAGGCCCTATATGATATAGTAAAATATATACCTCAGAAAGGGCTTTCTGAGCAAAATCTTTTACTATATATTTACTATAGTGTGTACACTCAATATCGTTAACAATGCGTGTTCCTGTGCATCGATAATGACCATTAATGTCTGCTGAACATGCAGGCCAATTTGATTATATAGCTGAAGATATGCATGTTGCATCCCGGTCACAACCTGTTCTACATCCTACTATCCGGAAGATGGTTCAGGTCCATTCCCAGTCAAAACGTCCAGTTCCGCAAGAAGCTTCTTTCCGTTAGCCGTCCATCACCTGAACAATCCAATCACAGTGAATGCAATCCCAATATCAAAAGCCAAACAACGTGTCCCTACTTGGCGACCTGACCACCATAGTCCTAGCTAGAAATGAAATGCATGTAATGGCTTTATGTAATGTCCCCCCCCCCTTTTTTCATCCCTGCTTGATGCTGCACTGTAATCCACAAAAAATTTCTAGTGTGCGCAAGCATACATGGCCAATAAAGTTTATTCAATTCTATTTTGCATGATGTCACTGAACTCACTATCGGCCACCCACAGCCATGCCTTGTATGTGACGGCCAGCATCCCGCACTGCTGCCGAACTCGGGTGGCATTACATCCCCCCTGAGTCTTTAGTGGACGCTATCTTACCAAACCTGAATAGTTTAACATTGGGAAACATTGCTCTGCATAATGATTCTCTTACTTCTGCTGTGACATGCAGTTTGTAGAGTGGAATGTGGTGTAAACAACATGAATCCATGACTGCATTCCGTAATATTTGTAGATTTAGTATTCTGTATCTCCCCTATTACCAGAGGCGTAACTACTTTTTTTGCGCCCCCCGCCGGACATTTCGGGCGCCCCCCCCCGAAATATTAACCCCCTCCTTACCCGTCCCCATTGCCGCCGGCGCTTCTGCCTCTAACCCGACACGCAGATCTGTGTCGGGTGACGGGCGGGCCCCGGCTCCGGCTGCAGTGCTAATATAATAACAGACACTCGGAAAATGGCTGCCCCCATACAGCATTATGGGGGCAGCCATTTTCCGAGTGTCTCTTATTATATTAGTACTGCAGCCGGAGCCGGGGACCGCCCGTCACCCGACACAGATCTGCGTGTCGGGTTAGAGGCAACTGCGCCGGCGGCAATGGGGTAAGAAGGGGGAGGGCAGGAGTCGGGAGCCGGGACCAGGTGGTAACTATAGTCCCGCAGACCCCCCAGGCGCCCACACCTGCCTAGCGCCTCCCTGCCACCGCGGGGGCTGCGGGACTATAGTTACGCCACTGCCTATTACGTATCATCTCTTCTACGTATTTCCTGTTCTGCCTAGTGTAACCTATGTAGTGCTCCAAGGTAGTTGCCTTGCCTGGAGCCTTCATGGGTAGCAGGAATGATCCATGGAACTAATGACTCATCTGCATTATGTTCATAATTTTGAGTAGACCAGAAAGAGGCGTTACAAGGGGGTGCAGATTGCACCCTGGTGCCACCCTTCTAGGGGGTGACACCAAAATGCTGTCTCCACAATGACAGGAGCCAGGTGCTACAGTGTGACATTATGCTGAAGAACTCTGCTCCTGCCACTGAAAAGGAGCCAGCAATGCAGACTACACAGGGAGTTCTCCGCCACACCTATTGTCACCAACCCTGGTACTGCCACTTTGGTAGAGAGTAGAGAGATAAGAATAGGAGGAATGCACCAAGGCATTGATGAATCTCATACCCCATTCACACCAGAAGTGCAGAGACAAACCCGGGAATTAAGTTCCCGGGACAAGCAGGGGCAATCCGGGTCGGCACCTTTCACACTTAACCCGGGTTTACCCTGCATTTCTATCAGAATGTCATTACAAATGGACTTTTTAGGCTCACAAAGATGAGGTCACTTTGCCCGACTTGCAGGGGTTAAACCCACTTTGCCCGAGATGCAGGGGTTAAACAGCACACTTTGCCCGAGTTGCAGGGGTTAAAATGCACTTTGCCCACAGCACGTGCACGCTGTATCTCCCTGCACGCTGTTTGCTGCCTCTGGGCGTGTCTGGGAGCATCCAGCACAAGAGGAAGTTGCCCTGCTATCAAATCAGTGATAGCTGACATCAGCAGAGGCAACACGGGAAGCAGGGACATGTCCCTGCACCTTTCACACCAGCCAGTAGTCCGGGAAGGACCCGGGAGTAACCCTGGTACCTAGCCAGGTTGGATTGCCGGCAAATTAGCCTGGGATTTTGTCCCGGGAACCTTTCACACCAGTGCTAGTACCGGGTTGTTCCCGGACTCAACCCAGGAATTTAGGCTGGTGTGAATGGGGTAATAGTGTTTTCAGGGCACATTTTCACAAATGCAAGCTGTTAGACTGATGGGACAGGGAAGTCTATTCCAGAAGGGGGAGCATTAAGGCTGTATATTGGCTGTAGGAGTGGGAGGTAAGAGGCAAGGTGACAGAGAAAGAGTGGAAAGTGTAAGAGATAGTGTCAGTTGACATAAACTCAGAGAAATGAAGATGGAAAGGCAAAATAAAGTGCTTTGAATATTAGGGAGAAGAGATTAAACTGATTTCTTTAGAGGAAGGTGAGTTAGGTAAGGAGTTGAGCAAGAAAAGAAGTTGAATCAAAGCAACAGGATAGGAAGATACAAGAAGCTACAGCAGTGAGGTTAGATGTAAGATGCGACAGTTGGAACAGAGGAAGAGCAGAGCAGTGCTGGACTTCCAACAGTACAGTCAGTGGCGTAACTATAGAGGGTGCAGGGGGTGCAGCTGCTATGGGGCCCGGGGCTTGGGGGGGGCCCAAGGCCAAGCAGAAATCCTCCTGCACCCTCTTGAAGTTTTTTAATTAATTTTAGTGTGCCCCAGCAGAAGCTTGGTGATCGACTCCTTTGGCTCCTGTGTATATGTGAGCCGCGGGAGATTCCTCCTCCCTCGCCCCCGCATGCCATCACCAGTGCGCCGGTTCCAGCAGGAAGAAGTAGTAAACTGGCTTTGCTTGGTGGCACGCTCGCCTCCTCCCCGTCCCCTGCGCTGATCATGAAACCCGGGCGATGGAAGTTGGAACGGTGCCTGGGAACTGGTCCGTCGCTCCACCTCTGCCTCCAGCCGCAGTACCGACCATGAGACCCAGCGGGTCTGATCGTAAGACTGCCATGCAGAGGTTGATGGCCACCCCTCCCCTGGCTGTGGCACTGATCGTAAAATCCCCGCACGGGACTTGGTGGCTCCCCCGCCCCGGCACATGGAACAGCACTGAGCCTAATTCTCAGACCCAGGGGTGGGAAGGGGAAGGTGCGGGGGCAGTCTTGGCGTCTCTCCCCTGCACTGATCATGGAGGACCTTCAAGCAATGGAGCTGAGGAGCTGGATTGAGTAAACCAGAAGAGAATCCCAAGGTCAGTGCTTCCATCCACTCTCCCCAGCCCAGTGCACTCATGTCCCCCGTGAGCCCAGCCCCCATATGCCCAATCATCTCCAGCCCTGCCCCTCCATCTAACCTACCATCCCCTGTCCCCAGCTCAATGCCCCCCCATCTAACCAAACATCCCTAGCCCAGTGCCCTCCATCTAACTAACCATCCCCTGTCCCCAGCTTAGTGGCCCCCCATCTAACCAACCATGCCCAGCCTAGTGCCCCAATTTTACCAATTGTCCCCAGCTCAGTGCTCCCCCATCTAACCAACCATCCCGTGTCCCCAGCTCAGTGACACACCATCCAACCAACCATCTCAAGCTCAGTGCCCCCCCATCCAACCAACCATCCCCAGTTCTGTGCCCCCCCCCCCCATTTAACTAACAGCCCTCTGCCCCATCCCAGTGGCTCCCACCATCCCAGTGTCTGTCACCCTTCCCTCCCCGATCACCTTTGTGTAACCTTATCCAGTATCCAGTCTGTCTGGTCCTGCCTTCTACTTTGTTATACCCCTCCCCATCTACTAATCTGACCCCAAGCCCCTCCCCCTCATTCTTGCGGAATGCTGGGGGGCCCTTTCAAAATTTTGCTATGGGGCCCAGACAGGTCTAGTTATGCCTCTGCAGACAGTGCATTCATTGCACTGAGGCCCGTGGCAGCAAAGGGGACCACAGTCAGGGCGGGATGTTGTAACATCCGCGCCCATTATCGCCGGACATCGCATTTTTAATAACGGCATATGCTATAACATATGCCGTTATTCATGCAAGGGACAGCTCTTGCGGTAAGAGCTGTCCCTTGCGATGCGGTGCCGGCGCTGGACTTCCGGGTCTGTGACCCGGGAGTCCATCTGCGCATGCGCAGACCCCGGCGCCGGCCGCAGGGCACGCTGGGAGGGATCCGTGACGGATCCCTCAAACAGCGCTGCGGTAAGAAGCCCATAGGCTTCTGCAGGGATTCGCCAGCTTTAGCTGGCGATTCCCTCCGCAGCGCTGACACTGCGGAGGCGCCATATAGCATATAGAAATGCGGTAGAAACCCAGAAAACGGGGTTTTTACCGCATTTCTGCTATATAGCATCCCGCCCTCAATAACATTATCTGCAGTACTGTAATGGGTCAGGCTGACTCCTTGCATTATAATGCAGCTGGCTGTGAGCCCTAACAAAGAAGGATGACGCTGCCATGGTCCTACCTACTGGAGGAGGACAGTAGGTGGTGTTTGTATGGAGGAGGAGGACAGTAAGCTATAAAGGGGAGGTGAGGTGCGAAGAAGTCAATGTGTGCTATGTGGGCCATAGTAAGCTGTGAGGGGTTATTCAGTGTTGCTAAGGGTGGACAGAGTCATAGGGCCAGATTCTCTAAGCTTCAAAAGTGAGAAAATGGAGAGTGATAAACAGCCAGCCAATCAGCTCCTACCTGCCATGTCACAGACTGTGTTTGAAAATGTCAGACAGGAACCTATTGGCTGGCTGTTTATCACTCTCCATTTTATCACTTTTGAAGTTTAGAGAATCTGGCATAATCTGTGAGGGAAGATGAGATGTGAGGGAGACTGTACTGTGAGTTGAGTGGATGAGGTGAGCTCTGAGGGGGTCAGTGTGTGCTATGAGGGAGGCGTAAGCTGCAAGGGGAGATACTGAGCTGTCATTTGAACAATGAACTGTGAGGGGGACAGTGAGTGCTGTGAAGCGTGACACTATGGGATAGATCCTATTACACCCGAAGGGTGTGGATGCGCCCGGTGTTTGCGAATTGTCACGACACCGGGCGCACTTTACAGCGGGCCAAATTCGCTGAAACCTCCATATGGTTGTGAGCAATTGTCAGCTAATTCCGCGAGTTAAAGTTAATTCGGGTTCCGTTTTCAGCGCTAAAACGGCACGCGAATGGGAACTCGCACCCTTCGGGGGTTAATAGGATCGACCCCTAAGAGCTGTGAGTGGGGTGTGTGATATGGAGGGATTTAATCCTGGGTCATGACTGTCTGTACGTCCCGACAGCCGTGACCCTGGCCCGTTTTTGTTTTGCTCGATCGCAAATCGCCAGGTGGGATGGATCCGGCCTCTTCCTTGCAGGGGCTGGCAGCCCCCGCCAGCAGCCGGCTCTCGCTAGGTGCGCGTGCGCACGAGATGCTTGCGCGCACCCCGTGGCTATGGAGCTAGCTCCGCTGCCCACCGCCTCCCCCGCCTCACCAGGTGCCCCTCGCCGCCTCCCTGTCCCCCCTATCCCTGAAGTGGAGATGAGCAGGGACCCACAGCGGCGCCGCCCTGAAACTAGGACACGTGTGCATGTGAGACGCATGCTCATCCCAGTCAGATGGAGCACCTCTGCGCCGGCGATCGCCAGCGGAGACATGCTGGCGATCCCCGGCCAAAGAAGAGAGGCACTCCATCTGTATATCGCCAAGTGTGAGGGGAGAGCTGCTTGCCAAACCCTCTCTGTATATATCATTATTTAACGTAACCTTATATACTTACTTAAGGAAGGAAATTACAATACAACATACCCTCATCTACAATATAACATTTTTCCTGTTTAGTACACTTGAAAACTGTTATTATAACACCATACTGTAGGTATAGGGCCTTATTCTGATTGACTCGCAAGGCTTCGAAATTTGCAGCCTTGCAAGTCCATCAGACGCCGCCCTCCGTCCACAGTGCCGTCCCCCCCCCCTCGCACGCAGTACCCCACCGCACGGCTGCGAATGGATGATTTACATAATCATCCATTCGCAGGAGGGGAAGTCATTCGATGGTCGCTGACCATCAAATGATTTCTCCCGTGCACGCAGTTCAGAGTGACCTATATAGTCACTCTAAACTGCGGGCGCCCTGTGCAAGGACAGGCTGGGCAGCTGACATCCGGTGATTGCCCCTTGCATGTCCGTCACGGCCTCATTTGCCTGGGAACGCCCAGCGTTCTCATGGGAATGCCCATGGAACGCTGGGCGTTCCCATAAGCTAATGGGTAGGGTGCGTGCAACCGGCGAACCGAAAGTTTGCCGTGGTGCACGCATCATGTGTCTGCACATGCACAGAAACGCTCATACACATGCGCAGACACAAAATATTGGTCCTCCGTGTGAATGCATGGAGGACCGACTTAATCAGAATAAGGTCCATAGTGTACACTAGACTTTCATAGATAGATAATAAATAGATAATAAAATAGAGTATAAGAAGCTTAATTTGTGTTTAATGAGATTCATTTAAAAAAAGGAACACATCTATCTATGCACTTCATAAGCCAGTGATAAATATAGATTTACTGGTCCTCTGAAAAAGCAATTGTGTTTTGACTCGGCTCTGTTATAGACATAGCTTAGCTATGTGACATTTACTCAGCTTTGTTAAACCTGTCTGAGACGTGATCTAATTTTCTTTCTAATTATAGGAATACATCTATTGTGGAGTGTCATACATTCTTCCTAACAGAGCTTGTACTCTTTCACGTCCCTCAGGTCGAAAGTGTCCCAATCACCACCAGTCCAGGGTTGATGAAAAAAGCACTTTAATTCCAATCACAGATAATCCACACAAGAAATAACAATAAAATATATCTAAAAAAGGTTAAAAAAAAGGCACTAATGGGGTCCAAAGGAAATAAAAATTCCAACCACCTCTACCTCACCCGGGTTAGAGAAGAAGGTGGGTGTCCACAGGATGGAAACAATGACACTGGAGCCCCAAAAGTTACCTTGTGCAGTCCTCCTACCACCGCGTTTCGGGCCTCACCTAGGGCCCTTTTTCAAGGTATGGAGGATAGAGGGTAGGAACAGGTATATATACCTGTCCTAATTTGCATAAAACATGGTCATAATAAAACATGTACTGGATTTCATCCCTAATTAAAACTGGATAATACAATAAGCCAGTGCTATTACTACCACATCTTCCGATCATAATACATCAAACAACACATCAAGTAGAGCAAATATAAATACGTGTAACGAACATCAATACATGCATAAAAACGGACGATGAATATGTAGTTGGCGGCTTTCTCAAGTGGATGTGCGTTCCCGTCTTTTCTTATTTGCCGGTCATACGCTGTCTTCGTCACTTATCCGTGACGGAAGTGACGTCTCGGCCTTTTCTCTGGCATCACTGAAGACCGGATATGACGTTCCGATATCTGTGGAACGCAGCCGGAAGTCATACGATGTTATTCTTCTGTACTTTTGGAACGCACTCTGCTCGCCTTCTACTTGATATGTACCCGGTTACCATGGTGATGCTTCCGTGTACATTCTCAGCGAGGTTAATTAATTGGGTTTAATATGGAAGAAAAAAAAGAGCATATTAGCACTCAAGCAATTCCAAGTATAAACATAGGCAGGCACATATGATTTAACAGATGCACTTTGGGAAAAATGGAGTAACAGAAAGCACTTTAGCTCGAAATCTACATTAATTCCCCTGGGCACCAGGGTTTTTAGATCATATATAGATCTCATCTCGAGCTGTGATAATCTCTGGTCTCTATTGTTGATCCGCCAATGTGTTTTAACCGTGTGGATCCCACAAAATGATTTCAAATGTGCAATATCACATCCGTGTGTTTGTTTAAAATGGGCTGACACATTGTGAGATTCCAAGCCGTTTTTTATGTTACGGACGTGTTCAGCTATCCTCACTTTCAATACCCGCTTGGTCTTTCCCACATACTGTTTAGAGCAATTGCATTCCAACAAATAGATACAGTAATTGCTGTTACAGTCTATGATATAGGTTTTACCCGTGACACTAGAATGATATTCATGAATCACGGATGCTGCGCTCTTACACAGACGGCATAGGCTACAAGTGCCGCACCGATAAAATCCTTTTGATTTGATAGGATTGTATGGTGCTGGAGTGTTTATGGCACTAACTATTTTATCCTTTATATTTCTCGCTCTCCTGTACACAAATTTTGGATTGCTAGTAATGTATTTTTTCAGGAGAGGATCATTAGCAAGAATTTGCCAATGTTTCTTAATTACACTTTCCAGTTGCCTGTACTGACTAGTATATTGGGTGATGAAGGCTACATCTGTATTATCCCTTTTGGGTCGCAATGGAGTCGGGTCTCCACCTCTTGTTGAGAGGAGAGCTTTCACAACCATTGATCCATCATAGCCTTTACTCAAAAATTGGTTCTCCAGGCCTTGTGCCTGCATATCATACACTTCCAAATCAGTGCAATTGCGGCTGATCCGCTGAAATTGGCTATTTGGCACGCTTTTTAACCAGTTAAGATGATGGTTGCTATTAGCCCCTATGAAAGAGTTACAATCGGTAGCTTTAATGAAGTTTTTTTATTTTAATGCATCCCCTTCAACATAGAATGTTACATCTAAAAAGTAAACCAATTGTTTACTCACATTGAATTATAGTTTGATGTTATACTGATTGTCATTGAGATGATCACAAAAAAGTTTTAACAGTTCTTCATCTCCCTGCCACACCATGACCACGTCATCAATATAACGGAGCCAGAGCACCAGACTGGCACCATATGGATGTCCTGTCCATACAGATTGTGCCTCCCACCATGCCATAAATAAATTGGCATAGCTTGGTGCCAGTCTGGTGCCCATAGCGGTGCCCGTGAGCTGCAGGTAATAGGTCCCCTCAAACCAGAAATAATTATTTGTAAGGATGAGGGAAATTCCCTCCAACACAAATTTCTTTTTGTCTTCTGGGATTTCCTCTTTTTCAAGGAAATAAGCCACCGCTTTTAATCCTAATTCATGATTTATAATTGTGTATAATGAGGTCACATCTGAGGTGACTAACACGTAGTCGGATTGCCACACCACCTCCTTCATAATCTCCAGTGTGGCAATCGTATCCTTCAGATATGACCTATTAGCCTGAGCTAAGGGTTGTAGTATGCTATCCAGGTAATGCGATAGGTTTGATAATATAGAATTGTTGCCTGCCACAATAGGGCGGCCAGGTGGTTTCTCTTGGCACTTATGCATCTTAGGCAGGATGTATATCACTGGTTTAGACGGATTATTTATTTGGATGTAATCTCTGACTTTTTCGTCAATAACCCCTTTGTTGGTATACAATTGTAAGAAAACATCCAGTTTTTTTGCTATGATTTCAGTGGGGTCACCCCTTAATTTTTTATATGTAGACCTATCTTCTAGTTGTCTAATAATCTCCCCATTGTAATCTGTGGTGTTAAGAATAACAATAATACCCCCTTTATCAGCGGGTTTTACTACTATCTCCACATTCTCTTTGAGGGATTTTATGGCCATTCTTTCATTTCTGGTCATATTGACCCTTTTGTTGGGTTTGAATTCAATTTTTTCAAGGTCCTCTTTGACCAAGCGCTCAAAAGTCTCCACGAAGCATCCTTTCTTATGCTTCGGGAAGAATGTGGATTTTTTCCGAAAGACTGAGAAACTTTCATTACTAGATTCCAAAATTTGAGGGTCTGCAGTTTCCTTATCCTCAAAAAACCTTTTCAATGTCAGTCTTCTGACAAATTTTTGGAGGTCTATGAAGACCTCAAAATCATTTATTTTGTTGTCTGGGGCAAACTTGAGTCCCTTCTCAAGGACTTTTCTCTCATCCTCACTTAAAGTATAGCTACTGAGGTTATAAATTTTGTTTTTACCCAGTGATTCTTCCAAGTGGTTAATCTCGGTATCACTGGGCTCCCTTAATTGATTTCTCTTTCTCTCTTTCCTAGTATGTTTTCTCAGTATGTATGTGTTGTGTGTGAGTTTTCTCAGTATGTATGTGTATGTATGTGTTGTGTGTGAGTTTTATAAAGTTATCATTATTTTAGGTGTCTGTGTTTTTATTTGGCTATTGGTTCTGCTGTGGAACTACAAGTCCCAGTATGCGGGGGAGGCCTGCTGGGACTCATAGTTCCACAGCAGAACCCAATAGTTTCTTCTTACTTTTACTCAATTGCCATCAGCACGGTGCCCACCACCCAGGGGTACCAGGGACAGCCCCAGGCTTCAGCACAAGCATGGTTAATCTTGGAGGGGGGACCCCTTCATTGGGGGGTCCTTACTTCCCCAGGGTCTCTGCCCGTGCTGACCGGTCATGGGGTAATGTTTTGGCCGGGTGGACTTGTATAAAAAGTCTCCCCCCGGCTGTGGCATTACCCCACTGGCTGGTTGGGCCCGGTAATGGTTCTTGAAGTACGGGGAACCCTGCTCATTTTTTTCCCCCATATTTTGGGAACCAGGACCGGCCCTTGAGCCTAGTGCTGGTTGTACATTCAGTGAATTTCTAGACCCAGGACCGGCTCTCTGAGCCCGGGGCTAATTATAGTAGTGTGTGTGTGTGTGTGGGGGGGGGGGGGGGGGGGGGGGGGACTCCACGCCATCTTTTTAAATGATTTATTTATTTTTCTATTTTTTTTTACACTGCAGCCTGCACAGATCTGACTGATCCATGCAGTCTTCAGCCAAATACGCCTGGAAAATGAGTTGTCTTTTCCAGGCGTATTTTCGCAGCAATTACCGGCCCTTTGTGATGCACTCTGGTGCCTGGACTTCCAGGTCTGTGATCCGGGAGTCCCTCTACCAATGCTCCCAGTGTTGCGGAAAGAAGCCGATGTGCCTCTACAGGGTAATGCCATGTATAGCTGGTATTACCGCTGCATTAAGCTACTGGTGGTAGGGCTTTAGTAAATTTTAAAATAGGGTATAATCCCTGAAAATGGGTATTTTACTGCATTTCTGCCATAGGGAGCATAGAGGGTGATGGAAAGGGTGAAAAACAGATAGTGGTCAATGGGTCATAGTGGGTGAAAAGTAAGTCAGGGGTTATAGGGAAATAGTGGGTGACTGAGGAGGCAGGGGTAACAGGAAAAAGTGGGTGACTGAGAATGCAGAGGTGACAGGGATATAATGGGTGATGGGAGACCGGTGTCAGTGATAAGGATAATTGGTGACAGGGGTGAGACAGGGATAAGGATAGTGGGTGACTGAGGATGCAGAGGTGACAGGGAAATAATGGGTGACGGGGGACTGGTGCCAGGGATAAGGATAGGTGGTGCCACGGATAAGGATAGTTGGTGACAGGGATAAGGATAGAGGGTGAGACAGGGATAAGAATAGAGGGTGAGACAGGGATAAGTATAGTGGGTGACAGGGATATATATGGGTGAAAGGGGGGCAGAGGGTATCTGCCATGAATTGGCTACATCCAGAGACCTTCATACATTTACATACTTCTGGGACTGCGTGCAGATTAGTCTGGCTTTAATGGGCCGTGGGGTGGGTTGACTCTGAGACAGAAAAGAGGAGCCATGGCATGATGAAAGGGGAGGCCCCATTGCCCCACCTCCAGACCCCCAGCTAGAACATGTCTTCACAATAACAGGTCCTTTAGTAACACGGAGAGGCACAGCGGTAAGGTGATGTGTGTATATATATATATATATATATATATATATATATATATATACACACAGTGTATATATATATAGATATATAGATAGATATAATAGTTTCCAGGCTCAATGTAAACTGGAACAAATAAAATATAGTGCTCCCTTTTTTTTTTACATTTTCATGGTCAAAAACTTACTTTTCCCTGTGGACTGGGACTTTAAGGGTGTGAGGCTGAGGCAGAAATAATACTGTTGCATACTTGCCTACCCTCCCGCATTTAGCGGGAGTCTCCCGTTTTTGCAATCCTTCTCCCGGCCCCCCGCAAATCCCTTGGTTCCTCCCGGTTTTTTGTCCCCTTTGCAAATAAAACTTGAGTGCGCATGCGCGATCGCGATGTTGCGGGGGCGGGGCCTGAATGCGCCACGGTGTGATGTCCCTATGACGGCTACTGCGGGGCTGTGAGGGTAGAGCTGGCCGTGGGAAGGAAGAACAGAGAACTTGAAGCTGTGTGGTGCGGCAGCAGGAGCATGGGCGGGAGCTTTGAAGCGGCAGAGGACAGTGGACTGTGAGCCGGGCAGCAGGAGCCGGGAGCACGCGGCGTGTCAGGAGCGGCAGCCAGTAAGTATAACTATGTCATACAGCAGCCTCACCTGGGGAAACCAATGGGAGAGCGATCAGACCGGTGCCCGCATCTCCTCTCTGGCTCCTGAGCCTCATTGCTGCTCCACAAGCTGCTGGGCTGTTCTCTCCGTCCCTCCTCCTTCTCCTCCCTGCTGTGTCTCACTCTACCCTCTCACACACAGGTACACTGAGCTTCCTATGTCATTGTGCTGATACCCAGCCCACGTACACTGCACCTCACTATAAATAGAGAAAAATATATTTTTATAATATGTGTATGTATATATATATATATATATATATATATGCATGTATATGTGTGTTTATATATGTATGTGTATATATATCTATGTGTGTGTATATGTATGTGTGTATATATATGTGTAGTGTTCCCGCTAGGCTTATTTCACAGGGCGCTGCGCCCTGCCCCTTTAAAAGCCGACAAATTCCACCCTGCCCTTTTTTTGCCACCCTGCACAGTAAATAGCAGACTCTGACAAATTAAAGTTTGTGGGGGCCCTGGGAGGCAGGTAGTATCCGGGCAGTGCTTGTGGGCAGAGGTCCCTGCGGTGTATGGGCAGTCAGCGGCGGGGTCGCTGCAGCGGATTGGAACTAGTTCCCATCCGCCACTGATTGTCCATGCACCACAGGGACCTCCTGCCCGCCCGGACCCCACTGCCCACCTGCGCTGCCTGGACCCCGCTGCCCAGGTGCCCTGCTGCTGGGGGGCCCGCGGGCCCAGCAAGCTACCCCCTGCACCATTCACATGTTTGTTATATATACACTGCCGCAGCGCCAGTGAACGGGAGTCCCGACAATACTGGTAAGAACTAGACCTGCCTCCCCTGGCCCCTGTCACCTCAACCCGTTGCCCCTTCACCTCACCTCACCCTCATCACCTCACCTCCTCCCCCCTTGTCACCTTAACCCCTCTCAACCCCCATCACCTCACCTCCTCCCCGTCATATCCTCTGTTGACAGTTTCCCGCACCCGTCACGGGGTCTGTCAGCTGTCGGTAGAAGCAGGAAGCGCGAAGATGGCGGATTCAGAGTTGCTGATTGGGAGATGCGTTTTTGGGCTGTTGCTCCTGGTATGTGCATTGTCCTGGGGTGGCTGCAGCTGGGGGCACAGATAGTGCTAGTTAATTATATCTGCGGTGCATTGTCCTGGGGTGGCTGCAGCTGGGGGCACAGATAGTGCTAGTTAATTATATCTGCGGAGGGACAGCGGGTAGCAGCATGTGTGTGTATACAGGTGGCATGCACTTGGCACGGCTAGGCTTGCTGCCAGCATGTCCAGATGTGCCCACAGCTTTCTGTATGTGCGGATAAGCAGCACTTGTATGGCTGTGTTTCCAACTCATGGTGGAGGGGAGCTGCCAAGCTTACCCATATACAACAGCTAGCTTCTGCATTTTCCTTTTTATAGAATGAAGTTTATAAATGTCAGCTTGAAGCTGTGGACAACCTTTTATCTTTTCAAGGCTTGGTCCATGATCAGCATACAGTACTTGGTGCAGTGGTAAACGGAGGGCATTTCTATTGGATCAGGTGTAGGATATACTGTACCTCTCCTGAGATCATTGCATCGGAGTAGATCAGCATTTTCCTACAACTAATAAGTTTATTGCTAAGTTAGTGCTGTGTGTGTAGTGTACACACCTTTCTGTGCACAGACTGGTTGGTTATAGTAGTTACAGACTTTGCAAGATTTCGGTCACCTATAAAGGTGCATACACTTTACGATTCATTCCTGTGCAATGTCATCTTTTCCCTCTAATCTGCTGGGCCAACCATGTAGTCCATATGCACTGAACTATATCATTGACGAATGTCATCGGGTCTCCGCTATGTGCATGTAGTCATTGATGACTTGTCAATTGAGCTGCTTGTACAGATGACAACGGGTGGTCGGTAAAACCAGTGGGAGCGTGTATCGTTTGTAGTGTACATGCTGGGCGATATTTTAAACAATGCTACAATACTGGCATTGCTATGGTGTTTTGCAACAGAACACTGTGTACAATTGAATTCCCGTCAATTATGGATATGTGCAGAGATCCTGCTGTTTATTTTATTTTTTTAAATGCACACTTAAAAAGAAAAATCTGGGGTCTCACTTTCTGCTGATTTGTCACCTCACCCCATTACCTCAGCTTGTCACGCCACCCATCACCTCACCCCCATAACCTAAACATCTCTCGTCCCTTCACCTTACCCCTTCACCTCACCCTCTGTCACTTCACCCCCTGTACCCTTTCTCCAGGTGTCATTTTTGAAGTCTGGGGAGTGACACCTATTCTCTACTGTATATAAATAAAGAAATATAAAACAGTAAATGTATTTATCCGACACACAGGATGATATTCCGTAGGTTGCCGAGGTGTACAGTGTGAGGCTAAATGTGTAATGGGCTTTACAGCATATGACATAATGTGTAATAGGCATTACAGCGCGTGGTATAATATGTAATGTGCATTACAGTGTGTGGCATAATGTGTTGTGGGCATTACGGTGTGCGGTATAATGTGTAATTGGCATTTAAAGCATGTAGCATACTGTGTCATAGGCATTAAAGCGTGTGGTATAATATGTAGTGAGTATTATGGTGGGGAGCCGGGGGCCCTGCCTATTGCGTCTGTCCCGGGCCCCACAATTTCTGATGGCAGTCCTGCCTGCAGTCTCCCTAGCTGCGCTGACAGTCCCGCCCTTCTAAGCCCTGGCAGCCATATTTACACAACTTCTCAGTGTATGGTGGGTCAGGTCGTGTCTAGAGCTTCACCCCCTCTGTGTCCTGGGCTAATAAATTTGTAGTAATAATGTGGCAGATGTATTAAGCCTTAACAAGAGATAAATGCCAGGATGATAAAGAGAGATAAACATCCAGCCAATCACCTGCTAACTGTCATGTTACAGGCTGTGTTTGAAAAAAGTCAGTAAGGAGCTGATTGGCTGGACGTTTATCTCTCTTTATCACCCTTGCATTTATCTCTTGTTAAGGCTTAATACATTTGCCCCAATGCTACATACCTCCCAACTGTCCTAATTACTGCGGGGCAGTCCCACTAATTGGAGACTGTTTTGCTGTTCCTCCTGTGGGTGGCAGTGTCCTGCGGGCTGGGGGCAGTTGGGGGAGCTGGAGATCTCAGCTGCCCTACTGAGCAGCCGGTGACCGTTGAAGAGATGCCCTGCACATGTTCATAGCATCTCCAGTGCAGGGAGAAAGCCAGGGGCTGCTTAGGGAGTACTGGGCAAGCTCCTAAAGTGACAAAACAGGGTTGTGGTGTTAGGCCCTGGACCTGTCCTTAGACCACGCCCCTTTCATTGGAGCCACACCCACTTTCAAGTTGGCCGCGCCTTCGGCGCGGCAGAGTACAGCTTCTATTACGCCAATCTAAGGAGGTATGCTGCTATGTCTTTCAGTGCCCATATGCTTTTCTATTATAATTTTTCAGCCTGACTGAAAACAGAACTTATATGAAAATATTTCATGACCGTTGAACACATTGCAACCACACATTTACAGCTTCTGTTCGTAGGTTGCCATATACATACTTGCTCTCGTGGTATGCGGCTCTTCATATTTTTTTTCACCAGCCACTGCAGTACACACCCCTGGGTGGAAATAGATACACCCATGTGTGTCACTAGACATGCCCTTTGGTTGAAATATGACACACCCCTTTAATGGTGTGCGACGTTTCGCTCGGTGCATTTTGCTAGCATCTGAAATCTCCCTCATTTTGGTTTTCAAAAGTAGGCAAGTATGTACTGTTGCTTTAAGTGCAGGTACAGTAACGGCAGCATGCCCTCTGACTGCACTCCTGTTACTGACCTGGCTGCTGACCTTTCCGTCTGCTGCCGGAGAATAGTGTCAGTGTCCAATTAATCTTATCTTCTGTGCAGCAGATCCCCGGGTTGAATAGCTGTAGGCCAGCTTCTGCCCTGTAGTGGCCAGTCTCCGGAGCTTCTCTTTTGCTTGAGAAAGCAGCAGATAGCTCCTGCAAAGTGTGAGAGTCGCACTTCAGGAACACACTTCAGGCGCTGCTGTATCTCATCATAGAGTTGGCCAGTTACAGTACCTAGCTGTCGGCAGGGACAGAGAACAGCAGCGGAGTTGCAGAGCAGGGAGATGCGCCTCTCCAGCACAGCGCCTCCCTGCTTTGCAGGAGCTGCTGAGCGGCTAGCGCCGGCCCTGTAAATACGAATATGAATGTGACATGAATACGAATTGAAAATACCAATAGGCATAAAATAGGCGTATTTTTTTTATATGAATACACATATTTTATGCGTATTTAGTAAATTTCCCCCAACCTCTCTTGTTGATGACTGAATGCAGAGGTTACAAGGTTATTGTTTTTTCATATTTTCTTGTCTCTTTTTTTTCTCGTTTATTATTATTATATTTTATTGGAAAATATTAGAAAATTGTGGATTGTTCCTCATTCATATCACTTTTCACGTTTCATGTAAAGTTTATGATTTATGAGGCTCAATAAAAGATATTTGGAAAAAAAATGGGTGAAATTTAGTAGGATGAGAGATTCAGAAAGTGATAGATTTGATAAAAAAATCTCCAGTTTTTTTTTTAAAGCAGAAATCATTTACACTGCAAAACCAGTTTGATTTTGAATGTGGGAGGTGGAAGCTAGGTTGGCATAATTGGGCGTGTGAACTCAACATGGGTGGTCAGTGCAGGGGAACGGAAATGTGAACATGTGATCACATCAATGTAGCCCCGCCCCTACTATTCTGGCAGTGGTTGAAAGTGGGATGTCTAGGAAGGATGATGACACATCCCACTTGACTTTCTTGTCATAATGGGGCCGGGAGCACCCCTGAAACTTTGGGAGCCTCCCCGCCAATCCGTCACAGTAGCCAAGTATAACCAAAATCCTGGGTTAATGTTTGTTCATTTGCAAAAGCCCAGCATTTTGATGTAAGTGTGAACTGGGTTATAGGCCCTTATTCTGATTGACGCGTACTTTACCGCATACTTTCGGATGGCGTCTTTACGCCGTCTGCGCATGCGTGGAGAACGCAACGCGCATGTGCCAGGCCATGACTCCGTACCAGTTCGGCCAAATCCCGTCCCAAACTGTTCCCCGCAATCAGTCGGGAAATATGGGCGTATTATGGGCGTCATGCGGAATGACACATGGGCGTAGTTTCAAAGTGGGCAAAACGGGGCGGAAACATGGGCGGACACGGGGGAGTACTCTTATGTTGGGGGGCGTACATTCGGATAGCACTCCGAATGCACGCGATCAAAAAGGGAAGAAATGTGCGGTGTCCACAAGTGTACTATTGCTTTGCGGACACCACTCGTTCATGCGGTAGGCGAACGTACGCCTAATGACTACAAGCATTAACACCTGAACCCAATAGAATCGACTCCTTTACTCATTACTCACTAATAGGACGCTTGTCAGTGCTTTAATTGAAACCATTGCTGCTTCAATTGCTGTAAGGGTTAATGTGTGCAATGCATGTGTTAGGCATGCTTGTAAGGATATATTGGCATCTAATTGATTCCAATTCAAAATAAGAAGTTTTTTATGAGGATAGGTAATTGAATAAGTGGGTCATGTGATGTATTGCAGAAGATACATAATAGTGGGTTGTTTGGCGTAAATACTCCGCTTACGTGCGGTAGCACCGCTTGGCTCCCGTTCGGATGCGGTATTCCCGAGCATACTCTGTAATACTCTGTAATACCGTGCAGAATCTGAGTGTTTCTCCCGCACACGCATGGTTTGTATGTCGTCCGTAAACACGCCCTGTTCTTAAAGAGTGAGTCCGTCCGAATGCGGAGGACCCGTGGGCGTTTCTACGGACGATGGCCGCACGCGGCAGAACACCGTGGCGTGCGGACCGCTCCGTAAGAATGCGGGAATATCCGCACCGATCAGAATAAGGGCCATAGTAAGGATTTGCAAATATCCTAGTAAAGTCAAGATCGAGGACTCCTGGTTATCTCTATTTTTCCATATAGATTGAGAAAGCATAATCTCCAAAGTGGCTAATTTCACTACATTGCTGTATTTTGAACTTTTTGGAGTAAAAAAAATCCCACTAACTGTAATTATGTAACACCGTCAGCATAGCGTTCCTGTCAGAATCAGAGTAGTGTTCCCACGGCCAGCGTAGTTAGCGTAGTCAGTCAGAAGTAGCATAGTGTTCCTGCGGCCGCTACGTAGGCTGCCACCGTGAAACTAAACAAGTAACTACCATACTGTTGCCGGGAACTGTATCTCTGTCCCCGGCAAGCCTACTCAGCACCTCTCTCACACCACCGGCGCCAGCATGATCCCCTCTCTTTGCCGGAGAGGGGATAATACTGGCACCGGGGGAGAGGCGCTCCATCTGTTTGATATGCTGGAGCATCTCAGACGCTCCAGCAATGAGACGCTCTTGCGTCTGAGTGGTTATTATGGCAGGGTACAGCAACCCTGTCTACAGGGTTAGGGGTTACAGAACCTCTAACCCTGTAGGCAGGGTTGCTGTCTCCTGCCGTAATACCCACTCAGACGCAAGAGCGTCTCATTGCTGGAGCATCTCAGACGCTCCAGCGCATCAAACAGATGCAGCGCCTCTCCCCCGGCGCCAGCATGATCCCCTCTCCGCCAAAGAGAGGGGATCATGCTGGCGCCGGCGGTGTGAGAGAGGTGCTGAGTAGTCTTCCCAGGGACGCCGGGGACAGAGATGCAGTTCCCGGCAACAGTACAGTAGTTACTTGTTTCGATTCACGGCGGTAGCCTACACTGATAACGTAGCTTAGGCTGCCGCCGTGAAACTACACAAGTAAGGCGGCCGTTGGGCTACGCTAATAGCGTAGCTTCAAACGAAGCGTAAGCTGCCGCCATTAAACTAAACAAGTACCTAAAGTTCTAGTTTTCTACTGTATGTGTGTGTTTATTGGGCTATTGGTTCTGCTGTGGAACTAAGAGTCCTAGCATGTGGGGGAGGCTTGATGAGACTCATATTTCCACAGCAGAACCCAATAGTTATTTCTACTTTTTTTATACCAATGCCATCAGCCCGGTGCCCACCATCATAGGGCACTGGGGACAGCCCTGGGCAGGGTTAATCCTTTATTGGGAGGTTCCTCACTTCCCTAGGGTCCCTACCCGGGCTGACCATTCAGTGGGTGAATGCTTCAGTCGGGGTAACTAATATAGTTTCCCCCGCTTGTGGCATTACCATGCTGGCTGGTTGGGCCCAGTGCTGGTTCTCAAAATACGGGGGACCCCTATTCATTTTGTTCCCCGTATTTTGGGAACCAGGACTGGCCCTTGAATTCTTGAAACCAGGACCAGCTCTTTTAGCCCGGGGCTGGTTATGGCAGGGTCGTATGGATTCGTATTCTGCATCGGCCATATTTTCAAATGTTAGTAAATTGACCCTATTGTGTTAAGGGCGAGGTGTCTGCTTATATTAGATGACTTCCGCTGCATTTCCACATCAGGCATCATTGCTACTTCCAGCCAAGGCAATACTCCAACCACATATAGTTCAGCATTAACATATACTGCAGAACCGTATTGATAACAGATTGGCATATGTGCTCTGTGTCCTTCTGTATATAGTGATGCCAAACAACGTTCTGGTTTTCTTATCAGTTTAGGGTCTTTCTGTTAACAATAAGTATGACAGTAATACAAGTTTCTATTCTAGCTGTTAGTATACCTCACAGGCCAAACATTTTCGTGACTATCCCATGTGATGATCATACAGCACACCCCACTTTCCAATGCACACAATAAAGAGCATGGATGGTGTAATGGTTAGCATTACTGCCTCACAGCACTGAGGTCATAGGTTTGATTCCCACCATGGCCCTAATTATATGGAGTTTGTATGTGCTTGCGTGGGTTTACTCTGGGTACTCCGGTTTCCTCCCACAATTCAAAAATATAGTGGTAGGTTAATTGGCTTCCAACAAACTTAACCCTAGAATGAATGTGTGCATGTACATGTGGTAGGGAATATAGATTGTAAGCTTCCAGTGCTGCTATATAAATAACTGGTAATAATAAATAGTTGGCATCATTTCCCAAACTCTTGATATAATCAAAAGAAGGCTATAACAAGAGTAATAATTCAGTGGGCAGGGCCGGTGCAAGGTTTTTCACTACCCTAGGCAAAACTTACTGCTCACATCACCACACATCAATACCAACTTTCCAGAACCTCAGGTGAAAGTGTGCAGGCGATATTTTAGATATTAAACACTTGTATTAAGTCCTACAAGGATGCTTCTCTTGGAAGCATCCTTGATTTTGTGATAGTCATACTCAGGGGTACTACCAGATCCTGGAGCCCCAAGACAGCTGCCTAATGGTAAAGCTGACCCTGTCAGTAGGTGATCATTATTTAAATCACATTGGATATTAACAGTGGTCAATCCTCTTGTAATAACCACACATGAATGCCAAAAATGAAGGTAGTTTTAAGAAGTAATTTTATACCTTGGCAGTGGCGTAGCTACATACAGTATGTGGGAGACCCCGCAGTGGCTTGGGGGAGCAGCGCCAGTGGGGGCTGAACTGACAGGAAGCCCAGAAAGCAGTGAGCGCTGAGCTGGTCCCGCCCTGTGCATATCTAATGAGCGGGGACCCAGTGCAGTGCGTATTGAATGAGCGGATCCCCTCCCTGTGCATATGTAATGAGCGGATCCCGTATCATTAAATATGCACTGCGATGGGTCCCCGTTCATTAGATATGCACGGAGCGGGACCAGCTCAGCACTCAATGCTGCCTGGGTCACCTGTCAGTTCAGCCAGCAGCGCCCGTAGTCCATCACCTCGCGATTCTTGTAGTCTGTTATCTGTACTGCATGATGTACAGCCTAATAATAGCCTGGATTTCCAGTTCCATGAATTCTCCCACAGCACATGATACACTTACCAAATATTATGATTGTGCCAGATAAAAGAACACATTCAATTGTGAGAAATCTCTTTATACTCTGGATCAGAACACTCAGAAATACTAGTGGACATCTGTTATTCATGTGTTATCTGTTATGTAGCGTATAATAATAAGACCTACAATACAATTCACACTCCTATACATTATTACTCACAGCATACCATATGTTGCTACAATAGCGAATACTGTAGTCTAAATATTGAGACACTGTGATAATAAAAGGAACATAAATACTTTTAGAACATTATTTTATACTCTGGGAACAGTGTTTGGGTGCATTTAAATTGTATGTGTTGTCTGTAAGGTCTTCAATCGCTACTTCCAACAACGACCCAGTGCAAAATATACATGTTCTAAATACTAACACCCAAAATGTATATACCCCAAGAAAGGATTTGAAGCCTGGCATCACAATACATAGAATCCCGGATCCCAGTAACACACAGCCTGACTCTAACCCTCCCAGCTAGTGCCTGAGCCTCCGTACCTCGAAGCCTAAACCTAATCCCCTCAGGCCCACAGCCCAACTCTAAACCCTGCTTGTAAATTTATAATTCCCCCTCCCTGTAACCTAATCCTATCCCACCCTGCATTCACCCCAGTAATGCCCAAACCTATTCCCTGGTTGAATGCTGATCGGGATGTATACTCTCGGTATTCTGGTGTTGGTTGTTGGTGTCTGGTGTCTGGTGCCGATGTTCTGATGGCAACTGGGATCAGTGTATTGAACGTCAGCATACATCAGCATACTGACCGCATCCCCGTTTTATGGGCATTTTAAGCCATTATCCTGCACTCTTAGCTGGTACTGACATAGGTGAAGTTATATTTCTGACTCCATCTTACTTTCTGCTTCAATCTGTGATCCCAGTTTTTCCCCATATTGGTGGTATCACTGTGATCGGTATAAAAGAAGAAAATATTGTAAAAAAGCTTCAGACCTTGGATGACAGCATGTAGAAATGGTTGGTGACATTTGCTGTTTTTGGAAAGAGCTTATTGTATGTCGCAAGTGAAGACAAGACGTGTGACACAAGGCGCTAGTAGTTAGGGGCAGATTGCATGTTTATATAGCATCAGTATCATCCTGCACATACAGAAAGCAACACACAGGGGGAAATTTACTAAGGTAAGAGTTCTAGGTAACAAAGGATGTTGTTATGAGCAACCAATAAGAATCAACTTATTTATCTACATAGGCGTGCGCAGCCCATTTCCTTAGGGGGTGCACCGTTGGAGGGGGGGTTCATCACGCCTACTGGGCGTTCCCATTACACATGTCCGTAGTGATCAATATTCACATTACACAGCACAAACTGACCCTATTCACATTATACAGGGGTTCGGCAGGCAGTGTTCCACTTGCTAAGCAGCAAAAGATTGCTACTTAGAGAACGATCCTGAATCAGGCCCCTTGTTCCCCTCACTTCCCCTCACTGCATTATCACACACAGCTCACTACTCCCTCACAGTATACAGTATGTCACACACAACCTTATTCACTTGTCCCCAGTCTCTGCACACATTAGGTAGGCTGCAGCTTCACTAGTCGGTTTCCACTCTCCACCCGAGCACAGGACATGTCAGGGGCGTGGCCTAATCACGGACCTCCGTGGCCACGCCCCCTTTAAAAAAACTAGTGCTGAAGGAGCCCAGCCAATGCAGCCAGGCCAGCACTGGTACTGCTAGCCAGCCGTGGGAGGGGGCACTGTCGCTGACAGTCATTAGAGGTGCTGCAATTGTGCGGGGGGTGCCGGTCATTAGGAGGTGCCTGTGCACCCCTGGCACCCCCTGTGCGCATGCCTATGTTTATCTAGCACATTCTAGAAGATAATAGATAGTATCTGATTGGTTGCTCAAAGCAACATCTCATGTGAAATAGAACTGCCATCTTAGTACATTTCCCCCAGAGAGTATATTTTATTACCTTCAACACAACATTTTTTTCTCTAAAACTGCAAATAAACTACTATTTATATAAGAGATATATATATATATATACGAAAATGTGTACACCACAAGCTCAGATATGCAAATCAGATGCTACAACTGTTGCCCCTTATTGGCTGGCTCATGGCATTGTTCTACATCTTCATCTGGTTCGTCCACAATTGGGATCTCATCAGGACCTGGTGTCTCCTCTACTGCGATGATCTCTTCCACATGAGGTCTCACCAAGTCTGTCAACAGCAAAAATATGTGTCGTAAGAAAGGAGAGCCACAGGATGACTCTTTTTGTTGGGGCACTCTTATTGACATTTTTTTTTAAATTTAAAACATATTAATTTTTTTGATATGCATTACAAAGCATGTTTTTAGCCAAACATAGGGCCAGATGCACTAAGCTTCAAAAGTGATAAAATGGAGAGTGATAAACAGCCAGCCAACCAGCTCCTGGCTGCCAAATCACAGACTGTGTTTAAAAAATATCAGGCAGACACTGATTGGTTGGTAGTTTATCCCTCTCCATTTTGTCACTTTTGCATCTGGCCCATAGTCTTAATTGACATAATATATCCAATAGCATGATACTGCAAAAACAAATATATACAAAATTAACACGGAATTATTAAAAACAATGGTGGCAAAATTACTGGTGGTTGATTGTTCATATATCTTTGAAAGACCTTGTGTATGGGAACCACAATGGGGTAATAGTATGTCTCGGAAACAAATATATCAAGGTATTCACATGTATATTGTGTCAAGGGAAGCAGGTCACCAGAGAGGCAGCACGAGATGAAGACCCAAGTTTTCCAAATTCTGTTTCTACTACTCATCATTGTGCCACAATGAGCAGGGAACAGATAAAAAAACAGCAAAAATATCACTGTCACTAACATACTATAGCAGTTCTAAAATATTTTCTGGAGCCATTACCCAATTATATCCCACTTTTTTTCTGGATTTTATGGCTTGCTATTTTATTTACAGTCCATTACACTGGTACCCTATGGGGTACAGTACACACAGAAACAAATCACTCTGGCCCTTATTCTGATTGACGCGGACTTTACCGCATACTTTCGGATCGCGTGTTTACGGCGTCTGCGCATGCGTGGAGAACGCAACGCGCATGTGCCACGCCTTAACTCGGTACCAGTTCGGCCAGATCCCGTCCAGAACTGTTCACCGCTATCATTCGGGAAATAGGGGCGTATTATGGGCGTCATGCGGAATGACACATGGGCGTAGTTTCAAAGTGGGCAAAACGGGGCGGAAACATGGGCGGACACGGGGGAGTACACTTATGTTGGGGGGCGTACATTCGGAAACCACTCCGAATGCACGCGATCAAAAAGGGCAGAAATGTGCGGTGTCCACAAGTGTACTATTGCTTTGCGGACACCACTCGTTCATGCGCTAGGCGAACGTACGCCTAATGACTACAACCATTAACACCTGAACCCAATAGAATCTACTCCTTTACTCATTACTCACTAATAGGCCGCTTGTCAGTGCTTTAATTGAAACCATTGCTGCTTCAAGGAAACCTTACTAGTCCCCCACATATGCTGTACTTGTCAGACACTTTCAAACTGCTAACAATGGACATGACAGAATATTAATACTAGCAATACACATGTGTATTAGACATGTACTCATGAAACCACACACATTGATTCCAATTCCAAATAAGCTGTTTTTTATGAGGATAGGTAATTGAATAAGTGGGTCATGTGATGTATAGCAGAAGATACTTCATAGTGGGTTGTTTGGCGTAAATACTCCGCTTACGTGCGGTAGCACCGCTTGGCTCCCGTTCGGATGCGGTATTCCCGAGCATACTCTGTAATACTCTGTAATACCGTGCCGAATCGGAGTGTTTCTCCCGCACACGCATGGTTTGTATGTCGTCCGTAAACACGCCCTGTTCTTAAAGAGTGAGTCCGTCCGAATGCGGAGGACACGTGGGCGTTTCTACGGACGATGGCCGCACGCGGCAAAACACCGTGGCGTGCGGACCGCACCGTAAGAATGCGGGAATATCCACACCGATCAGAATAAGGGCCACAGTATGGTCCCCACTCTATTACAGCAGTTTCACTAACTGAAACATCTTCCTTGCATTACAAATCAATGACAATAACAGAGAAGGACAAAAACATGCAGGCATAGGTTTAATTCTGGGAGGCAATCTGCCTCTGGGCTCCTGCTCCCAAGGGGCACCTCTCCTCCCCTGCAAGTTTGAATCAGTTAATTAAAAGCCGTTGGTATAGCTTATGTGGCTGACTCCCCCTCCCAGCAGGACCATAGATATCACACTCTCTTATTTTAAGCATAATATGCATACACACGTGCATACATATATTATATAAGGGGGTGTATGTGTGTGGAGGGCACCAATATATATTCTGCATCCGGGTAACTGGGACGAACTTACGCCACTGGTCAAAGGGTAAGGAGGTTCCTATTAGTCTTTAAGACCTTATTCATCCTGTTTTTAAGTCATTTTAAGGCTCTAGGAAGGGTTTCCAGTTGCCCAGAACACACTATTGGTGCTCCACTCCAGATATCAACAACTGCCCTAGCATAGATGAAGTTAGCAAATATTTAAATTATTAAAGCATATACTATATTTATGAAGCTATTTATCTCAACAGCCTCCTTCAAATTCCACAATAACAATTTTCTCTACAAGGCACTGGCACATCTGATTAGATACATACAGTATACATGTTAATAACATAGTTTTTGCTAAGCACCATTTGTTGAGAGATCAGACACCTCTTTTTGGCCCTTATTCTGATTGACGCGGACTTTACCGCGTACTTACGGATCGCGTCTTTACGGCGTCTGCGCATGCGTGGAGAACGCTACGCGCATGTGCCACGCCTTGACTCGGTACCAGTTCGGGCAAATCCCGTCCAAAACTGTTCACCGCTATCAGTCGGGAAATAGGGGCGTATTATGGGCGTCATGCGGAATGACACATGGGCGTAGTTTCAAAGTGGGCAAAACGGGGCGGAAACATGGGCGGACACGGGGGAGTACACTTATGTTGGGGGGCGTACATTCGGAAACCACTCCGAATGCACGCGATCAAAAAGGGCAGAAATGTGCGGTGTCCACAAGTGTACTATTGCTTTGCGGACACCACTCGTTCATGCGGTAGGCGAACGTACGCCTAATGACTACAACCATTAACACCTGAACCCAATAGAATCTACTCCTTTACTCATTACTCACTAATAGGCCGCTTGTCAGTGCTTTAATTGAAACCATTGCTGCTTCAAGGAAACCTTACTAGTCCTCCACATATGCTGTACTTGTCAGACACTTTCAAACTGCTAACAATGGACATGACAGAATATTAATACTAGCAATACAGAAGATATATAATAGTGGGTTGTTTGGCGTAAATACTCCGCTTACGGGCGGTAGCACCGCTTGGCTCCCGTTCGGATGCGGTATTCCCGAGCATACTCTGTAATACTCTGTAATACCGTGCCGAATCGGAGTGTTTCTCCCGCACACGCATGGTTTGTATGTCGTCCGTAAACACGCCCTGTTCTTAAAGAGTGAGTCCGTCCGAATGCGGAGGACACGTGGGCGTTTCTACGGACGATGGCCGCATGCGGCAAAACACCGTGGCGTGCGGACCGCTCCGTAAGAATGCGGGAATATCCGCACAGATCAGAATAAGGGCCTTTGTGCTATGGCAAAGTAGACATTCACTGTGATGAGCGCACCAGTTTCAATCATCTTTTATATTAACAGAACAGTTATTTCAGCAGTACAGGGTACAGTACTTGTTACTTGTTAGCAACCTGGGTAACTGAGAACATTTTGAGAACATTCACTGCAGGTTGGACCCAGGTTAGTGGCAGTTTTTTCCTCTGCTGGGACTTTAAGATTACATTGTCTCCAAAACCGCCAGTGGCTTTCAATAGACTTTTATCAGGACCCATGTCGGATTACCCAGATCACGATTTACACTGTACCATTTCCTGGGTCCGACCCTGGTAGCTACAGTACCTGGTTCGAATTCCTGCTCAATGGATCTGAGTTATTTTTCAAAGATGGGACCCGGCAACAACCCAGATTATTTTTTTTATGTAGGTTTCTTCCTAGCAAACCAGCAATTGGCTTTGAGCCTGCATTTGCATGGAGATGCCCAGCATTTTTCTGGGTGCACAAACCATTTTTGTGGGCACGCCCAGAAAACTCAGGGCGTCCCCAAGCTCCAACCCCCTGTTTGCCCCACCTTGTGCAAACGGTGACTGTGATAGTCACCGAACGTCTGCGGCCTTGCCCATGCATATATTCGCCTATATGCATGCATAGAGCCACAACATTGGTCACCGGCGCAAATATGCCGGGGACCGAATCAACCTGAATCAGGCCTACTGTAGGTCTCTTACCTTTTTCAGCTTCCTTTTTAGCGCGTTGGCCTATAAAGATGTAAAGAAAGCAGACTAAGTAACTGAAAAACATGGTTTAACATGCAATATAAAACACTTTGTAGTCCTGATTCAGACTTAATCATACTATAATGCAAAGTCTTTCTCAAATGGGCAAAACCATGTGCACTGCAGGTGGAGCAGATGTAACGTGCAGAGAGTTAGATTTGTGTGAGTTATTTTGTTTCTGTGAAGGGTAAATACTGGCTGCTTTATTCTTACACTGCAATTTAGATATCAGTTTGAACACACTTCACCCAAATCTAACTCCCTCTGCACATGTTACATCTGCCCCATCTGCAATACAAAATGGTTTTGCACATTTTGAAAACAAATTTGTCCTGTGATCAGGTCTGAATTACGCCCATTGTGTTAGGATCAGTGCTTAAAGTGGGTGGTATACGGCGGTATGAAACATCGGCACTTCCCGTCGCCATTTTGGTTTTGCCTGTGTATAGAATGTACCAGCGCTGGGATCGAGTGTGAGATCCCAACGCTCAAACAGCAGCGATATTGTTTGGAGATGTGTCACTCTCCATTTGTGGCAGCAACGCTGGGACGGGAGCAGGGAGTTGAGCCAGGACGGCTGTATCTGGTCCCCCTTGTAGGCCTGCACGCCAGCCAATCCTTGCTGAGGAGAGATGGATTTCCATACCCCCACTTATAAATTTGCATTTCGAGCACTGGTTAGATCTTAGAATAACATTGCTATGGAATTGTGCAATATAATTGAAAGTGACTCAGAATCTGTCAGAAAAGTAAAAATGGGAAATGTAGTTATTTCTGGAAAATACACTGATTTCTACTTCTTTGTAAATTTACAATCAAAACGTTTGTTCTGCATGAAACCTACTGTACCTTTATGTGATCCTCCTCTGGTACTAAACTTTGTTGCCGGTTCTTCTTTCTTTCTTCCTGGTGTTACTGTTTCTATGACGTGGCCTGCTGCATCAGCAACATACATGGCCATTCCCAGCTCTCCCATCATGTGTGTCACAATCAGCTAGAGCAGGAAAGACAGAGTTTCTTATAACACACACTGACATACTGTGAATAAAGGAGCCTTCATTAGACTATTGGCAGTTAGAACAGAAGACACATAGAAGACCCCTACTAGTTTCAGGCCACTATAAGAGGTAAATTCAACAAAAAAAAGCCACCATGGTTGGACAAAGAAGTAAGGTCAGCTATCAACAATAAAACCAGAGCCTTTAAATTCTATAAAAATAACTTGAATGAGGAGGCATTCGCAAAATACAAAGAATCAAACAAAACTTGTAAAGGGGTAATCAAAGCAGCTAAAATATTATATGAAGAGTGCATAGCCACTGAAAGCAAAAACAACCCAAAGAATTTTTTTAAATACATAAATAGTAAACGTTTAATTAAGGAAAACATAGGCCCATTAACTGATACTAGTGGAAAAAGTGTTACTGAGGACAAGGGAAAAGCAAAACTGTTAAATGAGTTCTTCTCATCAGTATTTACTAAGGGAGAGCAGACTGTGGAACGAACATTTACCACAAACGGGACAAATAAGCCAGATCTCATTGTGGATTTCACGCCGAAAGAATTAATACTGAGGCTAAGCAAACTCAAAACAAATAAGTCACCAGGGCCAGATGGGATTCATCCAAGGGTATTAATGGAATTAAGGGATGAACTAGCTACCCCCCTACATTATATCTTTAGCAAGTCACTATCGTCAGGTATAGTACCAAAAGATTGGAGAATAGCAGAGGAAGTGCCAATATTCAAAAAAGGAAAAAAGGAAGATCCCGCTAATTACAGACCCGTTAGTTTAACATCAATTGTGGGTAAACTATTTGAAGGATTTTTAAGGGATGGTATCCAGGAATATTTAGATCATCACCTTCTACTCAGTACTAACCAACATGGGTTCGTGAAAAATCGTTCATGCCAAACTAATCTACTAGGGTTCTATGAAGAGGTTAGCAAAAACCTCGATAATGGAAATGCTGTAGATGTGATTTTCCTAGATTTTGCTAAAGCATTTGATACTGTCCCACACAAGAGATTGATTAATAAAATGGAGAACCTAGGATTGGGTGAAAATATCTGCAGATGGGTAGGGAATTGGCTATGTAATAGAGAACAAAGAGTGGTTGTGAATGGTGCCGTATCAGATATGATACCGGTACTAAGTGGAGTGCCCCAGGGTTCGGTTTTGGGGCCCATTTTGTTTAACATTTTTATTAACGATATTGGGATAGGGTTACTCAGCAATGTATCCATCTTTGCGGACGATACAAAACTTAGCAAAGTCATCAAATCACCAGAAGATGTCACCATGCTTCAAAATGATCTTGCAATTCTAGATGAGTGGGCAAAAAAATGGAAGATGAGGTTCAATGTAGATAAATGTAAGGTTATGCACCTTGGGAGACACAACCAGTGTGCAAGTTACAACCTTAGCGGAGAGGAACTGGGTAATTCCATACTTGAAAAGGATCTAGGAGTCCAAATAGACAGCAATCTAGGATGTAGTGCCCATTGTAATGTAGCTACAAAAAAGGCCAACAAAATTCTGGCATGTATTAAGAGGGGAATGGAAACTAGGGACTCAAGGGTAATTATGCCACTATATAAAGCATTGGTGAGACCTCACCTAGAGTACGGAGTACAGTTCTGGGCCCCACACTATAAAAAGGACATCATAGAATTAGAAAAAGTCCAAAGGCGAGCAACAAAGCTTATTAGGGGAATGGAGAATTTAAGCTACGGGGAGAGATTAAGCAATTTGGGACTATTTACATTAGAAAAGAGACGTTTAAGGGGGGACATGCTCAACATGTACAAGTATATCAAGGGCCAATATAAGGAACTGTCACACACCCTATTTTCTACTAGAAAGGAATCTAGGACGCGAGGGCATGAGTATAGATTAGAAGAAAAAAGATTTCATTCAGCTAGTAGAAAGAATTTCTTTACGGTCAGAACAGTCAAACTCTGGAACTCTCTTCCCAGAGAGGTGGTAACGGCTGGCTCATTAAATGCGTTCAAGGCAAAGTTGGACAAACATTTACTGGAGAAAAACATCCATGGGTACAAATAAGAAATATAATTTGTCTGTAAAATACCAGAACCAACCAAATCAGCAATGGATATCTATACCAGGTTGAACTAGATGGACGCAAGTCTTTTTTCAGCCTTACCTACTATGTAACTATGTAACTATGTAACACATTGTCATAAAGTTTGTCAGTTCCTCTAGGGATCATGTTCCAGGCTGTGCATCTCTTATATATTTAGCCAGATCCGTCACTCAAAAGCAGTGTAGCTAACGGTGGGCGGGGTTCCACGGGTGATTGATAGGCCCGTTATCCACACTGCAGAACCAGCGTTACCACGTTCTACACAGCCTACGTCCTACACAGCAAGCTCCCGCCCCCTCCTCGCCCACTACTCCCCATGTCCGCCCAACCACCCCCCAAACCCCACCCCACGGCTGCACACCCCGCCCCCCCCCCACACCATAGCACTCTGTACCGGCACACCCTCCACGCCCCTTACTGGCCACACGTGCAAGGCATGTTCCCCCACACCCGCTCGGATCACCAACATAAGCCATACGACCTGCAGTGACCACTGGCAGCCCCTGCGTGACACCCCCAGCTGCACACGGCGTGCCACCGCCACCCGCCGCCGCCTGTGTAGTGGTGTGTGAGGAAGCGGCACGGAGCGGAACCGCAACTTGACCGGACCGCCTGCCGCAGAACACAACTCTACCCCACCCAACTGTAAGTACTACCCACCACCCCATACCACTACACCACCAACAAATCTCCAAACACACCTCCTTTACACAAATATCTCACATATATTTCTACTTCTAATGGGGCGAAGCCCCTCACGATATGCATTATAAATATGTTACATTATACTGCCCAGGACTAGGGTGTATTTGCTTAAGGGTATTGCTGTTATTGATCAGATACATTATCATGCAATGACAATCAGTATTTACTAAATATATAGTGTGGTTATACTGAAAAGGGTATAAATAAAATAAATATATAGTGTGGCAGAGACAACATTTGTCCACATGAGCACATCCCTAAACATGGGCCTGAAACCCCCTTAACATGGGCCTAAACATACTCGTTCAGAGGTTGGGGTTAAACAGTGTCAAACTGGGGCATGAAAGTACCACTGGAGGAATGGAGTGATAGACTCCATTCCTCCAGTGGTACTTTCATGCCCCAGTTTGACACTGGTTTAACCCCAACCTCTGAAGGAGTAATGTATATTATGCTATACATATAATCATATATCATGCAGGTTCTGTATGTGATAGCTGCAAATAAACTTCATGAATAATAATATAGATTTATCTAGAATCTACAACTGCACAGGCATAATAGCAATTGTGTGGGAGTAATGTAACTTTTTACCTTAGTACCAGGATAATAGGACTTATTATAATCTGCATTTTGACAAAATAAGTGAGGTAGATTTGAATTACAGCCTGTGCCCATTAAATGCATTATTATATTGTCATTTTACACAAAGACATGAACAGTCATGGCCAGGAAGCGTATGTCCCTTTTCTAACCTGATGTTTTGTTCTTAATATTCTGTCTATTCATATCAATATATATATACATATTTTGCACATTGTATTCATTTCTACCATCTGTGTGCGGCTGATTTATTGTTTTAAGGACCGAGAGGCTTTGCATTAGTTTTGCTATGTGGCCATGCTGAAACTGATGCAAGGCATGCTGGTATGTGTAGTTCATCAACATCTGGAGGGCCGCAATTGCCCAGCCCTGATATACACACTGAGCAATATATCAGCCATCTACAGATATGTTACACGACCAGTGACTGACATCTCAACTGATTGGACATATTTAAATGCCTGTGTGATAACAAGCATAACTAGTGGTGGAACTTGTGAGTGGTGTGCCCTGGTACTCAAATATGCTCTCTCTTCTGCCACCCCAAGTTCACATTATGGCACTTGGCATGGAGAGAGGGTGCAAAGCAGTGGGTGACAGGGAGAGGGTAACAGGGTAACAAAGAAGAGTGACAGGGAGAGAGAGAGAGGATGATGGGGAAATGGTAGCATGCAGAGGATGACAGAGAGAAGCATTGGGTGACAGGGTGGCACAGAGAGGCATAGGGTGATGGGAATAGGGAGAGGATGAGGGTCACAGGGGGGAGTAGTTGGTTACAGGGCGAGGTTGGCAGGGGAAGGGAGAAGATGATGAAGAGAGCATGGCAAACAGAGAGTGACAGGGAGAGTGTAAGAGGAAGAGGCTGACAGGGAGAGGGTAATAGGGAGGAGCATAGAGATGCAGTGGCTGATGGTGAGAGAATGACAAACAGTTGGTGACAGGGAAGGGCATGAAGAGTCAGAGAGTGATGGGGAGAAAGAGAGAGAGAAAGTGTAGAGGATGACAAGCAGAGGATGACAAGGAGAATCATTGGGTGACAAGGTGGCATGGATAGTCAGAGGGTGACAGTGAGAGGATGATAGGGTGAGTGTGACAGGCAGGAGCAGTGTGTGACCGGGAGAAGGTGGCAGGGTGGGGCAGAGGATGATGAAGAGAGAGTGACAAGGAGAGCATATCAGAGAGAGGGAGAGGCTTGCAGGGAGAGGATAATAAGGTGGAAAAAGGAAAGCAGTGGCTGATGGTGGGAGGATGACAAACAGATGTTGACAGGGAAAGGTAAACATGAAGAGGCAGAAAGTGATGGGGAGAGAGACACAGAGGGTGAAAGAGAAAGGGTAGGTAGAAATACCACCCTGAGCAAAGGAGGAAGAGCAGCAATCTCTGCAATCATGTGTTAACTCCTGATACTGAAAAATGGAAATGTTGGTATATGCTCTAGTGAGTGGTAAAAGGGATAACTTATGCAAAAATATTTCCCAGATGGTGGTCCATCTATTTACCATCTGGGAAATATTTTTGCGTAAGTTATCCCTTTTACCTCTCATTCGAAAGAGAAAGGGTGACCAGCAGAGGAAGGGAGTAGCAGTAGGTGACAGGGTGGTATGGAGAGGCAGAGGGTGATGGGGAGAGGATGACAGGTTAAGTGTCACAGGGAGGAGCAATGAATGATAGAAGAGGGTGGCAGGGAGAATCAGAGGATGATGAAGAGATATTGACAAGAAGAAGATGACAGAGAAAGGCAAAGGCTGACAGGGAGATGGTAAAAGGGAGGAGGAAAGAGAGGCAGTGGCTGACGATGAGATGGTGACAAACAGTTGGTGACAGGGAAAGGGTAACATGGAGAATCAGAGAGTGATGGGGAGAGGATGACAAGCAGAGGGTGACAGGGAGAGGCAATGGTGGACAGGAATAGGGTTGCACAGAGAGTTAGATGGTAATGGGGAAAGGGTGACAGAGTGAGGTGGACATGGAGAAGCAGTTGGTAACCGGAAGACGGTGACAGGGAGAGGCAGAAGGTGATCAAGAGAGGGTGACAAGCAGTGGGTGACAGGGAGAGAGTTACAGAGAGTGAGTGTAAGGGAGAGGCAGTATGTGATGGGGCGAGGCAGTAATTGATGGGAACAGGTAGAGGGTAACAGGAAGATCTGGCAGGGAGAGCATAATAGTGAGAGGAAGAGGTTGAAGGAGAGTGGGAGAAAGGGAGGCAGTGGGTGATGGTAAGATGGTGATGGGTAGAGGATGACAAAAAGTAGGTGACACTGAAGGATTAACAGGGAGAGGCAGAAGGTGACAGAGAGAGGGTAACAGTAAAAGGCAGAGGGTGAATAAGTGGGGGAAAGAGAGAGGCAGTGGGTGACAAGAAGAGTATGGCAAGCAGTGAGTGACAGAGAGAGGGTTACAGGGAGAGGCACTCTCTTGTCCTTCTCTTTCTCTCTAATTTCTCGGGATGCACAATCCTTAAAAAATGTGGTCAAACCTCCAAAAAAGTGAAACTTTCTGAAACTTATTCCTGCAAAATATAAGTCTAATAGAAGCATATGGGCTTCTTGTCACAGACTTTCCAGAGAGGGATCAAATAGGATCCCTCCCAATGTCACCTGCACCTTGCCCATGTGATGGATGACTGCCATGATTGGCAGAAGGACTCCCAGGTCATTAACCCGGAAGTCCTCATCTGCTATGCTACCATCCTCCATTTTACTCTTAATTGTTTCCTTTTCATTATCCTCTTTGTACCCTTTGCATCTTAAAATCTGTTTCTCTTTCCCTCAGCATTTGCTTTCCGATCACCTCTTTCTTTTCCCTCCACGATGTTTGACAGCATGTACAGTTTGCAAGTATACAGTATATAGCATAGTGGACAACTTTCCTGAATCCTGAGAGGTTCCCTTGTCCCCTCTCCCACATTTCACCCACTTTCTAGTGAAAATAAGATGGAGTCAACATGAAGGTGAGGCTCTTCAGGTGCGATTTAATCGCTATTTCCTTCTTATTTGTGCGTTGTATCATATGATGTCACAAATATGATGACATACCTCCAAACTATCTATTTTTTTTTAAATAACTGTCCCGCTGTCCCAACCAGGGCAGTAATGACCCACAGTGAGCAGTGGCATTTGGAAACCAGGTAAATAGATTGCTGTGCCCATGCGCACACTGTCTATTCATTGGAGACATAGAGGCTGGGGGCATGGCCAGCATCTCACAGAGAGCTGAACATGCCCCTATAGTGATGGCAAATGTAGGAGTAACCACGATCACAGCAGTGTTTGAAAAATGTCTGACAGGAGCTGATTGATAGTGGTGCTGTATGTTAGCACTGGAGAATGATGTTGGTGGCTTGGAAATGGATTGCCTGAAGGCATGCACTGAATTTTAGAACTTTATTGTACAGTTGTTTCTTGAGACAAGAACCTTTGTTTCCAGAATGGATCTGGAGGCTGGATACGTGGTGACAATTACCAACTGGAATCTGGAAGCTGGACCTCCCTGCATCACACAGTCTGGAGCCAGGAAGACAGTACTGAGTGTTAACTTCAACAGAAGCAACATTTTACTGCCAATTTGAGGCAGTCAGGAAATGGAACTTAAAGGCCTGTGCGTTGGGTGACTGGATGCTTTTGTCAGCTGGTCCAGGTACAGCCTTTTGTCAGGTGACTGGATTCAACATGGCTTACATAAGTAAGTGGTTTTAAAACTCTGGAGCATGACAGGGCAGACAACCAACCGGACTTGAATGAGCTTTAGTGGTAACAATTGCAGCTGGGCCAGGTAAACATGCAGATACATTTGGACAACTGGATCATCCCATGGGTTCATTTGGATACCACACTAGAAGGCCAATTCAGAGGTGGACACTAATGGCACCACCGCTGCATCTTTATACAGCTGTGCAAATTATGCAAAAGCCACAGAAAGCGACTTTATTAAAAAGACACCCATTACCAGAAGACATCAGAACATTGAGCCTTATTCAGACCTGAATGCTGCTGTGTGAATTTGTAGAAGTCTGTTATCAGATAGAGTGAAAATCCACCCTGTGCAAGTCTGAGAATGACTTGTGAAAATATTGTCGTTCGCCAGCCAGCTGCAAATCCATACACAGCTCCTTCATCATCTAAGGATTTTCCCAGTCTGTGCAAGTGTGCATAACTCTGACCCTTCCACAACTCTGCGACAGGCTAATCAGAGATGACATCACACACCCTCTCTTAAAACACTTGGGCATGCCTGTGTTTTGTTATGACACTCCCAAAATATGGCAGATTACCACCCACAAACGTCGGCTTCCTGTCATTTAAGTTGCGAGGGGATTGCAAAAAAGTAATAGCTGAGTTTTATCACTTTTTGACCTTGCGCATGCGTGCAAATTTTCGGCCTGGCAAATTCACACAACAGCGATCGGCTCTGATTAACAGGTCGGGAGTGAAAAATCTTCCAACATGTCTGACTGATTTGAACATTTGTCGGTTGAATCTGGCATTGTATCAGGTGCTGCTGGTTGACCGCTTGACAGCCCAACATTTACCCCGTTCCTTCTGTGGAAGAGACAGCATCTCTCCACATGGAAGTAATGGGGAGGATCCATACCAGGTTTTGGAGTAGTAGTATAAGCCAGGTGTGTAATCAGCAGCATCTGGGATTTCCTGATCTAAGGGTTTCCAGGGCAGAGTGATCTTGCTCTTGATGGTGGATTAGCCGCCCAAGCGATAGGCCAGGATGTGGGCTGTGGTAGGAACTATTATTGGAGCCCTTGCAAGACTCTGTTATGCTGGGATTACCTATATGCTATATTCTACTGCCTGTAACCACGCTTGCCTTTGGAATTAATCTGCTATGCTGTGACCTATATTTAAAAAATAAAGAACAGAGTCTTCATCTCAGTCCCCATGTGTGTTATCCTTGTCACAATTGGTGGAGAACGCTCGGTGCAGCAGTGGGCCCTTCAGGCTGACCCCCAGACATTTGAGCAGTTAGCAGTGGTGATTGAGTGGTACCTGCCGGTGGGAAAGCTGAATAAAGGCAGGTCAGGATATGTACAGGGAAAAAAACACTAGGCGCCATTTGTACACATGAAATTACTATTTAATAACAATTCATCAACAAAATAAAATCAATTGATTGCATGCATGCAAGATAAAAAGGGTACAAGTAATTACCACAACATTAAGTGCTTATATTGGAGGCCTTAATAATTATCAATACTGGTCACAGGGGGTGCAGGAATATTGCACAATGTTACAGCACCTTGCTGTCAGTCCCAAGTGTGAACAGAGTGTCCCAGCAGTTGGCAGGGGGGAAGGGGGATTTTAGACCTCACGGTGAGTGTGGTTAGGTGTATAATGATTACACCTGTGCGCCCCTGTTTGAAAATGATGGGGGCAACTTGTGGCACTCCGTTAAGGAATATAGTCCAGAACAGGGGGGATGAGAGCGTACACAGATGGGTTACTCACTGGCTTCCTCCGATGGTATCAGTCCGTCATCAGTAATATGATTCGGCGGGTCAGCCACTTGAAGTGCACGGAGCCTGCTGACACCTTGCGGCACCTATCTATCTCCAAGCTGTGTCAATGGTCAGTGGGCCGAGTGTCTGCTGGAGTTTGACCGGTCACAGCGGCTGCGCGCATTAGATCTCTCTGTGTACTCCTATTTCAGGGTGACTGCGGGACTGGGCTGTTAGTGTGCTCACCAGTCCGGCACCTGTGCTGACAATACTGTGATGTAGAGGCAATTTGGAGGTTGTAATCAATGGTAACTTGTAGATCTCTACGGTCCTCAGCCAGAGGTTGTTGGATCCTCAAAAAACTATTCAGAATTGAAAAAGCCGCCCTGAGCGCGGCGAAACGCGTTTTTTGAGGACAAGGTCTTGCCTGTCAGGGTGTTGTGTATCCATGGTGATGTTGTGGAGTGCCCATGTGTTTACTTACCCCTGACCATTTAAGGTTGTAGCGACGGAGACCTCCAGACCACCTTATCCATTGATCCTGGGCTGTGACTTTCCATTGCTGCAGGTGCTGGTTACCTGGAACTAAAAAACCATCAGCCACTGAAGCAAATCAGGGGCTAGAGACTACCAAAGTCTGGTATCCAGGAGAGCTGCAGCTGGTGCTGAACCACCCCAGGAGACTGAGTCTGTGGCCCAATGGAACCTAGTTGGTGAGAGATATCACTGCTGGACTTTGGGAGAGATCACTGCGATGACAGCAATTTGATACACTCCTTTGAGACTGTAAAAGTATTAATGGAAGGGTAATTGATGCTTTACTATCAGAGGGTGTGCCATGTTTTGTACTGAAAAATTATTTTCTATATGGTGTTTCTGCTTTACAAGGGAAAAGGGTAAGTCAGATCTTCGTTCCCCGAAAAATGGAGCAGTTGGTATTAGAAGTTGCACATACACATTTGCGGGGTGGCCATCTGGGGGAGGAGAAAACACCAATACATCCGGTTAAGGTTTTTTGGCCCGGCATCTATGTGTCCGTTAAGAGGTACAGATGGAGCTGGTCTAAACTTTGCAGGGGCTGACGTTTCTACTGCCAGCCACCAGCTGTCGGAAGGGGGCACGTGCACACCCCATCCTGATGGAGCTCCCCCTGGGTCCCTGCCGCCTCACCACACCATTCCGACGCCTGCTGCCACCTCCCCGCCCCCTTCCCAACCCTGCCCGTCTCCCTGAAGTGGAGATGGGCAGGGTCCCACCTCCCAGTCGGATGGAGTCCCTCTCCGCTGGCTCTCGCCAGCAGGAGGCATCTGGCGATGGCCAGGCACAGAAGAGAGGAGCTCCAACTGTATTGTCAGGCATGCCCAGTGTGCCGGACAGAGTTTAGGGCTCCACTGGTACACCTCCCTATCATTTCAGTACCTTTTGAGCAGATTGGTATGGATCTGATGGGCCAATGGAAAAGTCTGCTCGAGGGCGCCGATACATAATGGTGATAGTTGATTATGCCACCAGGTACCCGGAGGCTACACCACGGCGTGATATGAAATCTGGCACCATTGCCAGAGAGCTACTAACCATGTATACCTACTTAGGAATACCAAAAGAGGTATTAATGGACTAAGGTACAGATGGAGCTGTTCTCATTAGAGTGGCTGCTGGCGATATTGCCAATCGCCATCCCCTCCAGCAGCCGTTTCTGTCAGAGGCTGTAACAGCCCTCCATTTGGCTCTGCCCTAGCCTGCCCTCAAGCGGAGATAGTCAGGGAAATTGCTCCCCACCGTCTTGTTGACGGGGACGCATGAGCGAGTGAGACGCTCGTGTGTCCCTGTCAGGTGGAGCTTCCGCCCGCCAGCCTGATGGCAGCTCCATCTCTACACCTTTTGTTTCTAAACTCATGAAGGATTTATGCCGGTTGCTATAAGTAGATCTGTATATCACCTCAGTGTATCGCTGTCAAACAGATGGCCTGGTAGAAAGGTTTAATCAATCCCTTAAGCAAATGATAAAGAGGTCAGTGTCACGAGAAAAACAAGATCTTAAACTTGTGAAGCGCTACAAAGATGTGTCTTCTGGCAATCTGGGAAAGACACAGATCATCCAACATGATATGGTGACTCCACCCGGGGTGGTCATTAAACAAAGACCATATCGCATACCAGGAGCAAAGTGGGCAGCGGTAAAGCAAGAGGTGGAAGATATGTTACCCCTAGGGGTAATTGAGGAATCCACCAGTGAGTGGAAAAATCCAATTGTCTTAGTACCTAAGCCTTTAGGTGTTTTAAGGTGACTTCCATAAACTAAATCAATTGTGCCCGGGTTGATTCTTACCCTATGCCCTGGGTTGATGAGTTGGTAAAAAATGTAGCTGCTAAGGCAATAACAGTCTTCTCTACCCCAGAGGGCTTATTCCAGTATAAAGTGTTCCTATTTGGTTTACAGGGTGCCCCAGCAGCCTTCCAGAGAGCTATGAAGAAGTTGCTACGGCCCCACACGGATTATGCAGCTGCATAATTAGATGACATCGTTATTTTCAGCTGACTGGGAGTCACACCTACCAAAGTTAGAAGCCGTTTTAAACTCAATACGTACACACGGGTTTACCGCCAACCCTAAGAAATGTGCCATTGGTATGGTAGAAGCCAAGTTGGGGTACGCAGTGGGCAGAGGACAGGTTAAACCATAGCATAGTAAGGTATAAGCAGTCCTCACCTGGTCTAAACCTAAATGTAAGGCACAACTTAGGACAGTTCTCGTCTGGTGGGATGTTATCGCAGTTTCATTCGATATTTCGCCACAAGAGCGGCTCCACTAACTGAATGTCTTAAAAAAACAGTCCCCAGACAAGATAACCTGATAGTGATCAGTTTAGCCTCTGCCCCGTTCCAGTGAAATCCAGCCTTGCAAATGAATGTGCTCTCTGTTCGAATGTATTGTACAGCTGCACATCCGTTAGCACCCGAATGAAAATGTCGAAATGCTGTCGGAAGCTGCTCATCATCAAATGATTTTTACACTGGGTACCAGTCATTGCAGCCGCCATAGCCCAGGGGTTACTCTGTGGCTGCAATTAATACAGACATATTCAGCCTACTACTGACACCACACACCCTCCCCTAACAGGCTTTGGCATGCCTGCATTTTCCCTGAAGATCACAGCATTTTGTTCGACACACGCTGTGATTTTCTTGAAACGGTCGGTACCCACACGCCAACACTTGTCAATCATCATGCGTACGGCCAGCGAACACAAAAAACTAGCAGGACATGATTGCAACCAGGCATTGCGCCCGTGCATTGCTGCCAATACGCAAGGCAAGATATATATCGATAATCGGCCAGTGCAGTTTTGCAGCTGTGTCACCTGACTTGATGGTGATCAGGCAGCTCATACAGCTGTTAGTCAGCAGCAGTGGGAGTGGCCAGGTCAGGAGCAGTGAGTGAGGACAGTAGGGTGGCACAAAATTGGCCACAGGAGGAGCTGTCGATAACCCACTGTTTACCCTGCTGTGATGCTGCCGAAATCAGCAGCCATTATCTGAAAGGCTGAGGTGAAATACATTAAGATGCTGAAAATGAGAGTGAAGGTGATCAAGTCTGACTGAAACCAGCTCCCAGCTGTGTGAGGTCAAATTCACCATGAGAGGGTAAGAAAGGGAATCAATGTGTGTGATTCTACCTATAACGACCAGAGTGCTGTACAATGGAGGGATCCACTGCACAGGGGAGGTGGAGCATTGGCCATACAGACTCTGGTGAAGACCTGAGTTAAGGGGCCCCTTAACATTTTTGCTATGGGACCCACAAAGTTCTAGTTACGTCCCTGAGAGAGGGGAGTCCGGGTTACAGTATGCCCCGAGTCCCCCCTTAACCCCTCATTGGTAATCCCGGGAATTTTACGGGCTATACTTCAGTGCCCGGACTGGCAAACATGGAACATTCTCGGGATTGCTGCTGCTAAGCGCCAGCAGCACCGCAGAGCTGATCGACGAACTCAGCTTCAGCGCTGCCTGGCACCGGCTGCTCGGCCGCGCCTTCTCTCCCCCGGCTGTGTGCGAGTCTGCGACATGACTACAACGTCATGCTGGGTTGCCGGGGGCCGGGCAGCGGCTGACAGTGTTCAGCGGTGCTGCCTGGTTCCGGGAGACAGAGTGGTGGGTTTTTTTTAGGGAGCGCTACTTAAAAAAAAAAAAACACCACTGAAGGGGTTAATCTGGCTATGGTTGACAATCTATATCATCCATACATGGAACATTTGTTGTCTGGATTATCTGAGTATAATGAGCAGGTCCAGAGTCTAATTTAAGGTTTTTAGACACAAATGTGTGCAACAATACATCCCAGCATGCCCTGTGACATCTGTCTAAGACTGTATTAAGATGACAAAAAATGATGGTGTACTCCAGTGCCTCCAGTATAGATGTTATGCCACACGGTACCTTTTAGTATTAATGTTATTACAGTGCCTCCCCCCCAAGTACTTACCTTTTGTGGTGGGTTCCTGCTGATTTCCTTCAGGATGAAGATGCTACTGATTCTGAATGCATAGTACATAGAGTGGTTTCCAAGTTTCTTAAGCATTGTGGATGTGACTTAACACCTAAGGGACTCAGGAGCCGCTCTGCACTATGCCTTCGGTGCTGCAGCATCCACACCTAGGAACATGAGCAGCTGGGCAATTGTTCACATTAATAGGTGGGTGAACCTGACCATGTGACATCCCACGGTTAACCTGGCCTTACAGCTGTCCTCTGCTAAATATAAATTAATACAAATGAATGAAAGGAGCTATGTTTGTGGAAATTAATTAGCTATAGAGAGAGAGAGAGAGACTAGTAATATGTTATATTATCATAGTGAATGAGGGACCGTAGGAATCCAACCTCTGCTTATTCAGTCTCAATATGATGGTCATCACCTCCTCCATTTGCTTGACAAACATTTAGACCAGTGTGCCACCTTAGTAGATCACAAAAGCTTTTTTAGCTTTCAGAGTAGATCACTTGGGCCCTTATTCTGGTCGGTGCGGATATATCCGCGTGCGTTCGGCCCGCCGATGTTTTGTGTCTGCGCATGTGCAGAGGCGTCTCTGCGCATGTGCGAGCGGGGCGTACAGCCAAATCCCGCATGATATGTGAACACTCCGAACAGGGGGTGGAGAGGGGCGTGAAGGGCTATTTGGGCTCATTACCATATGCATACGCCCCGCGTTTCATGGGCGTTCCCATGCAAACGCTGGGCGTACGTATGGTAATGCGGCCGTGACGCACGTGTAGGGGGCGGACATATGACATCGCCGGATGTCAGCTGCCCGCCCAGATCCCTGCTTTTGCACGGAAAAATGTGTCCGTGTGGTCTGAGGTTGCGGGAGCTGGTGGAGCACTCGGTCCTGCATTCGATGGTCTGCGACCATCGAATGATGGGGGAGGTTCCCTTAGATGGAGGAGGCGTATTCCATGAAAAATACACGTGCGGTCTGTTCGGCCAGCTTCTTACCGCGTACGGACGGAGTTGGCGATCCGTATGGAAGGCGGGGTTTCGCACGCACGGTCCTGGCCGCATAATCGGATGCGGCCGCACCGATCAGAATAAGGGCCTTGGTGAGGGGTGCTGGAGGAGAATTGCTATGGGTGATGGCTGCTGCTGGCTACTCTGATCTGTGCTGGTGGGAGAGGGGTGCTGGGTCAGAAGTGGAAATAGTAATGGTGCTAGGGGGCATCAGCAAAAATCTTGCTTAGGGCATCAAATTGGTTAGGGTCAGCTCTGCAGACAGTGTAATCCCCACAATCCTTCACTGCACCATAACCCAGGCATTCTAGTTTTTATCAGATGTACAAAACTAATTAAATGAATATAGTTTTTACTAGGTGTACTATCTTCTGAAGTTACAGTACAAGCCCAGAATGGATAAAAGTAAGTGTTCCTGAGTTCCATGGTTAGTCTTTCTCTCAAAGTACAGTGCGTATGTTAGCATTTGTCTTGGTACAGCTTGGTATGTAACATTACATATCTCTTTTCTTAATCTCACAAGCTTTCATAACAGGGTCTCTCATTATATTGAATCAGAACTACGATGAAGCAATACAGAGGTGTACCTAGATATTAGTAGGCCCCATAGCAAAAGTTTGTAAGGATCCCCTAATTAGTAAGTGATGGCGAGAAATGTATGTAAAACATATTAGACAGCAAACATGGGCCCCCTTCAGCTCAGGGCCCCATAGCAGCTGCACCCCTTGCACCTATGGTAGTTACGCCCTTGAAGTAATACTAAGGAACAAAGATCACCACAGGTATGTGATTCCTAGAATCTCTCCTGGGCTCTTTTTTAAATTTTGTAAATACATTTGTTTGTATATAATACATTTTATAAATTGTGCAATAAGAGGTGATGCAGGATGTCTCTAAAGGGGTGTACACACAGTGCGATTTTGGCTATGGGCGATTTTGGCTATTTAATTTCATCTTAAAGTACATGGAGCTGATTTTGATAAAGTCCAATTTGATCTATGGCCAAATACATTACAGATGACATAATCCAAATTTCCGGGTGTGGTATAAGGTTCCGACAGTCGGGATCCTCACAGTTATTAGCCCGACGTCGGGATCCCGACTAGCCGGACTCAGACAGCATGGCGAGCGCAACAAAGCCCCTTGCGGGCACGGTGGCTTGCTATGCTCACAACCTATTCTATTCTCCATCTATGGGGGATGTGGACCTCCACGAGGGAGAATAGCCGGTGGCCGTCGGGAACCCGTCTGTCAGTGTTTTAACAGTCTGAATCCCATCGGGTAAATGACTGTCAGGACCCCGTCCGGCACCCCAAATTTCTTTGCCTGCACAGTTTGCTGGCTGATCGTAAAACCACCAGTCAGCTCCTAACTGTAATTTTTCGAACCTATCCTGTAACATGGCAATGAGGAGTTGATCAATTTTATCAATTTTATGAAGCTGAGAACATCTGGCCCTTAGTACTGAGATAATTCACATTTGTTACACTGACTTCAGCAGCCAATTTACCTGAGAGAAAATCCAGACAAGGAGGTATCCCATGCAAATACAGGGATTTGCATCCACACAGGACCTGTCACATTTGAAGAAATGGTAAACTAATAGAACTTACCGCTCAGTGGAAATGTTACATTGATGTGGCTGAAAAGGTTTCATCAGCAGTAAATCTGTAGGTCTCGCAAATTATGAAGTCAGGACCGGAATATTCACAAGGCAGAAGAGGTGGCCACTTAGGGCTCAATGGAGCATAGTGCCCATTCCTCATCTGCTTGATGTATGTATGTATCAAGAACAGCGCATACCCTAACTATAGTATCTGATTCTGATGTAGGGGGTGGAAGTACAGCTGTCCAGTAGACAGGGAATCACCTGCTGAGCTCCTCAAGCAAATTCTTATTGTTGCCTCCATGCAAGGGGCACGTTATGGATAGATTGGTGCTCACGGCTTTTTATATTTACAATATGGAGCCCAGCGCAGTATCTGGCCTAGGGCCCTGTGGAGCATTATTCCAGTTCAGCTAGAACTGTTGCAGCATGCCTACATGATTTAAAAAAGGAAGCAGCAGCACCTTTGGCTCTTGAAAGGTTTCCCAGTCCTTGTGCTTGGTCCACTAGACACTCAACCAAAGTGCTAGCTCAACAAGGGAACGGGGGATGTGCAATGGTAGCATTATTACAGTACATGAAAATAATTTCCCCAAAACAATGTAATGACTTGCAAATACCCCCACATCTGCCATTTAGCATGTTTGATGGAAATCTTCTTTCCTGCAGTAGAACAGTAGAAATGCATAGTCACCCATTCCAATGGGCACAACTTGATACAACATAGCCTGAATACTAATGAATGAAGTATTAATTGCTGGAGGTGTTAATTACATGACGATTGTAAACATGTGATTGTGTCCCCTTAGGTTTTTAGACGACATGCACCGATTGTGATATTTAGACCTTATTGCCTGAGTTTATTTAATATTTAGTATTTGAACATTTTTCAGTCTGATCATTTGAAGACCACATTGGGATGTCTGCTCATCGGATGGCAAGAATGTAACCCAATCATGGCAAAAAATATATTGAATTCAGTAATGTTAGGTAATTGTGTTTACCGTGATCACCAACCACCTTTATCAGTTGCCTTTCTTATAATCTCTTGACTCCTTGCATATCTGATAAAGCTGGTAAACTTGCCTTATATTAAAGAGCTGCTAATGACTTACACATATATATATAAATACTGTATGCAGAATTAAGAATATCTTTAGTAGAGAAGGTAACGTAGCAATTTACTGTTATATTTTGAATGGAATTTACTTCATGAATATACTTGACAAGTTTCTGAATAGTGAGTAGCTGACCATGGTGTTTGCATGCGGCGAGCACCGCAATTGAATTCCCCCGATGACTGAATATCCATATATTGAGTGCACAAACCTCACCAATTTGGTAAACTATTTGTGTGGCCAATTCCTTAGCATCCAGGCCACGTAAAATAAATATAATTTATCCTAAAATCACATCTCAATATTTTCAATTCTGGGGGGTCCTACATATATAATGTGCTAATGTAATTAGTAGCTCTTGTTCATAAGCCAACTTGCATTGCAGGTTCAGTGTTCATTTAATGAGCTCTTAATTGGTTAAATGTTGAAATGGTGTGTAATAGTAGAAGTTAAACCCTTGAGTGTCAACACCTCTGTAAGAGATGTGCAAAGTATCCACTAAAAATGCCAGCGTCTCTCACATTTGTTATATAAATTCAAATAAAAAAAAAATGTTGTGTAAAAAATAATATTTCCTATGTAAGGTAAACATTACAGGTCATTATGATGAATACAAATGTTGGCTTGGCAATTTTCACACCTATTTTGACAAATTCACTTGGCACTCAAAGGGTTAAAATAATGACTTGTAAATTAATATTATTGTATTTCTGCAAACAGACTTGGTTTTCTCTCCGCTGTGGCTCTTGTTTCCAGTGACAATAATATTTCTGGGTAGAAATAACGTGAATTATGATTTTTAGTGAAAGTAAATGGTGAAACTTGACAGTAGATCTGAGAGTTGTTAAACCATGTTGTGAAGGGTGAGATGTGATCAAAAGAAGGACACACAGTGAAACAAGGGTGGAGGTAGAGATGAAAATATGTGCTCTGTTTATTAGTGAATAGTGGGCAGACACATACAGAAGTGATTGAATACCCTATAATTAACACAAATGAACACTAATGTAAGACATACAATACAGCACAATGGCGGTATTACAGTACAGTATGATTTTACACAGCTGAGTAGTTCTACAGTACTATTTAATGAGACTTCTTAAAATAACCCTTCCAAAGAGCTCTCCAGTTATGCAGTGTCAACTGAAAGCATGATTTAGCCTAAAAGTGCCCATACACGGTCCGTTAAACGGATCCGTTTGGGTCTTAATTAGCATGCATCGTATCGGATCGCATGCCTAGTGCATGCCTAGTGCATGCAATGCGATCCGATACGATGTTTAGCTAGTACAAAAAGTATGTGCAGCACATACTTTTTGTACCGTACTATGTGATGCGCGGGAGCGCGCATCGCATAGTACAAAATGGACGGTCCGGGAACGGACCGTCTATGGGTACCTTTACCCTCACTCCAGTTCTTTCACCCACCTCATCTTCATATATCTTATATTACGTGCAGTCAGGTTCTTGCGCTAATAGCAATCATACAACACCCGCTGCACAAACTATCATGTTTATAGTAAACGTTTTTAATAGTCAATCTGGGGTTCTGAACACAGAACAAACAAACAAGTGTAGTCTATAAAATAGGAATATACTGTAATCTTTTTTTTTCTGCTACAATAATTATTTATGTCCTGGATGAACTTTATTATGTACTAGTTACCAGCCCATCTAACTAGTGCTTGAACGGAGCAACACTTGGATTGCTCTGTCAGACGCCATCTAGTGGCTAAAGCTGACCTTCACCCCATAGAGGTGAGGAGCAGCGTTAGCCTTTTATTAAATATGAATAAATAAAGCTGAACGTGTTTATGTACATATGTGGCTCTAAGGAAAACTAAACATATAATTGAATAGTTTTAGGAAATCTTGTTATGTTACAACTTCACACTGCCAAATCATATGGTATATAACTGAACTTAAACAATATATGTGGTAGGACACACTTGTCTAATTCAAATACAGAACAAATATTATTATTTTTATTATTATTATTAGTTATTTTTTTCATTAGTACATTATTTCTGTAAAACTATTCCTGGTGTTTTACAATGTTACTTGGCAAAGCGGAAAATGGTTTGGACTTATTTTTGGCATGTATATGCTCAGATAAATAAATATTAGAATAATAATACTACAGGGAATAACAAAATTAACAGACAACAAGTATTCTTAGATGCATGTGAATATACTACATTATGCAATCATTTATCATAAAGTTACATTAGAAGCCTATAACTTTTGAGTCACAGTTTATTTAAATTCTTCTCTGTCACCTACATACACTGTGGACGGGCGCTATATGTGTTCTTAGCTCGGAACCAGTGATGTCACTAGAGAAAGAACTGGTGTTTAAGATATTGATGTTTAGGTTGGTTCATTTCACAAAATGGCTGCCACCGGTATGTAGCTGTAAGAACACCTTAAGCTGCTCCAAATAAGTTAATAAATTCAAACTAGAAGTGAGGTAGGTTAAAGGAGTGGAGTCAGTCGCATTTGCCATTGTTTCTCAAACCAGGCCTAAGGTCTTCCACAAAGTTTTTGCTTCCAGGATTTTCTGTCGGATCAAAATCATGGATGTATGGTGAAGAGTGTTATGGAAGGACAGCATGAAAACCTGGACTGCTGAGAGACCTGAGGCCAGGATTTAGAAACAGTGGCTCTTTCACATTATAATAGCACTTAACATCATACTACCTTCCGTTAATTCTCCTTTATATTAGTATAGTTATTATTTCTTAGCGTCAGGCTTAGCCTCCTCCTCTGCTTCTTCACCATCGGGATTAAACACACTTACAGTGAAATCATTAGTCTCAGTGCCATATTTGTTCTTTGCCCGGATGCAATATTTGCCAGAGTCGGAAGTAGCGACGGCGGTAATGGTGAAGCTGGCATACTTTCCAGACTCGAACTTAAGGATGCAGTGTGGATCACCAATCAATTCTCTCTCATTCTTTAACCAGGTGACCTCTGGTATTGGATCTCCCCAGATACTGCATGTGAGGTTAAGTGCCTACAAAGTAATAACAGAGATGTAAGATCAGGGTATAATACAACGTTCTTACTCTTTCTTCCAACGAACACGTGATATCTACAATGCAAGTATAGCAATCACAATATAGTGGAGGCCCTTATACATTGCATTGCATTCCAATACATGCAGCAACTACCTTATATCAGCAATGCAATGCATAAATCTACATTGAACTGATTTGTCTAATGATATTCTATTAGAGGTATAGTGACAACCAATGTTCCCTCTAATTTTACGAAGGCTGTGTGCGGCAAAAGATTTTGGCTGTGCAACTTTGGAAGGAAATTTAAATTTTTGTGCGTCACTTATCTATAACTGGAAAATGACGTTCAGCATTTGTGTTAACTTTACTTCAAAATTATATTAAACGTTTAAACATTCAAAACACAACACACAATGTAGTTAATGGGTGAAACACACATTAATTGAGTCCACAAATGCAACAAGGGACCACTGCTGCTTTGTGCGCTCTGTTGAAATGTGTGTGCGCACGCTCGCCGAGTTGTGTGCGCGCGCACCTGCGCACAGCTTAGAGGGAACACTGGTGACAACTAAAAAATAGCTCTAGATTGCTTAGATTCCTTTAGAACTTCAAACATATTTTACATTAAATATTAGTATTTTATATTAAACAATATATATATATATATATATATATATATATATATATATATATATATAAATATATATATATATATAATTGTGGTGGCGGATCGGCACTCCAACTTTCAAGGGTAAGTACCTGGGTGCCCTCCGGATCAGTATGATAGGGATTAACAGCAGGCAAGCGGCGGCACTCCAAGGAATTTTTATTGTGCAGAAAAAATCTCCAACGTTTCGGGGACTAGCCCCTTTGTCAAGGTGATAACAAACATGTGCGGTAAAACAAACCAACTTATATAGGGGGTGCATAACAATAATTACCGAGTGATGACGGACTGGAAGACATCACTCGGTAATTATTGTTATGCACCCCCTATATAAGTTGGTTTGTTTTACCGCACATGTTTGTTATCACCTTGACAAAGGGGCTAGTCCCCGAAACGTTGGAGATTTTTTCTGCACAATAAAAATTCCTTGGAGTGCCGCCGCTTGCCTGCTGTTAATCCCTATATATATATATATATATATATATATATATATATATATATATATATATAGAGCTAGCTCTGGTCAGGGCTAAAGTGGCAGCCGGCTGTCTGCTAACCCTCTGTATTCCTCCTTTTTGTACATGTGAGATACTACCTACACAGACCTGATATACCAAAATATAACAATAGCTCTCTTTACACATTCTACCAAAGATTTACGTCATTCCTGTACTTTACCTTTCCTTCTTGTATGGTTACAACATCAGGCAAACCGCCTATTACTCTGGCACGATCTAATATAGGAAAAAATGCATGTAGCAGTCATTAACATTAATATGAACACAATATAAGCACAGCAAATGCTCCCCAATATTTGGCCAATCATACAAGATAATATACGCCCATAATAACAATTGTTGTCATTCCATAGTAACTAATCAATGAGCCTCTGTGGAGTAACTAATCAATTAGCATCTGTGGAGTAACAAATCAATATGCATCTGTGGAGGAACTAATCCTAAAGTGGAACACAGACTTTAATACAAGGGGGTAAATTTACTAAACTTTCTAAAAGTTAAAAGTTAGGATGTTGACCAAAGAAAATCAGATTAAAGCCTTTTCCAGTACGCAAAAGAGAAATAATAGCTAGAATCTGATTGGTTTTCTATGGGTTTTTCCTATAGATTTTTCACTTGATGACTGATATTTATTACGTCCGCTTGTCTGAAACAGATGACAAGTCTTCTGGAGACTACCCACCAGCCACACATGACTGCCCACTTCCCCAGTGAAGTGGGCAGTACCTGTGGCCAATGATATGATTCGCAACGTATTGCATCATCATGTTGGCAATCACATCATTGTTCATGGCAGGCGGGGCAATGAGGGTGCCACAACACCCCCCACACTATCCATTTGTTTGTGCGACACCCCCTAAAAGACTGACCTGACTGCCTACTATGGTGGTAGATGTCAAGAACACTTATATGCCATGAACATGAACAGTGTGGCTCTTATTCGGAATTCCGCTCATGCCCCATTTAAATTCAGAATACAACTGTCACTGTATGTGGTAATGTTATAAGTACTGGTGCTCAATTTACTACACATTTACACAGACAAATCTATAAGTAAACTTACTCTTTTCTGCTATTGCCGCTTGCCTGTTGTTGGAGTGAAAAAAATAAAAAAACAAAGATTAAAACTTGCATATTATCTTAAATACAGTGTGAACACAGAAAATGATGGTACATTTTCCTGTACTGAAATAGACCCTATTTCTCCTTTATTGGGACCCCCATTAGTTATCCAAGTCATCCCAAACACAGACATTGATGTTAAGGGGCCCATTTATCATATAATATTTGCGGCTAACCAACCAAAACGGGTGTTTCGGGGGGTTAGCCGCAAATATTAAGTATCACCAGAATGTATGTAGGTGGGACTGCAGCAGAAATCTCCGATGCCTGTTGCGATCCCACCTTCCCTGCTCACGGCTTCATCCCCATAGGTACCTATGTGTTAACATCGGGCAGCATCACAGTGGGTCCCGAGGCTACCTCCATTCTGTGGTGGCAGGGCAGTGCAGCCAGCGGGGTCAGCGGGGAGTCAGCACTAGCCACACATGCACAGACTCCAGGCACCCGGCAAAGCAGAGGGAGGGGACAGGCTCCTTCCAGTGCTGCCCACATAGCACTGCATATGCGATCCAATGATAAATGTGCACCTAAAAGTCATTAGAATTTGACCATGACTCAACTGTGGCAAAATGCTAAACTAACTGAACCACATATTGAAAACAAATAGTGAAGCTCGAAAACCAATTGTCACACTTTTTATTGTTTGCAATAGTGGTGAAATAAAGGACTAACTTGAGATAAATTGATCCCTTTGTCATTTTACATTTCATCCATTAGCTACACACAGCGGAGGCCTCTAAGCATGATAATGAATAAGTTAAACCTGGCACAGGATACAAACCTGTATATAGTGGACTACAAAATATATATAGGGATAATTTGGGTTTAAAACATAAACTTAGGTTGTAATAACTTATAGACATGTGACTGCAGCACAGTATGATAACATATAGGGATGTCTTCAATGTTCTGACGGTGAGCTACTGACGGCGAAAAATGCTGATAACTTGCAGTCAGGGTATTCAACGCACTCCCCTCCTCTCGCTGTTTCCATCTTGCCTGGTCCCTGAGGTGAGGTGAAAACAGCGAGTGTGGCCATTAAAATGGTGGGGCTCACCACAAAATGCATCAGACTTGCTTAATTTGTGGCGAACCTCAGCGTTTAAAGGGATCCTCGCCGTCCTTTCACAGCGAGGATTTGGGCAATACATTGAATACGGCGAGGGGGTTTGACGGGGAGGAAAGGCCATCCTCACTGTACAACCCCCCCCCCCCCCCAAAAAAAAATATCCATGAATATATTTTATTAATGCTATATTTATTTATTTAAAGTTTCTTATACAGCATATCAGATTCCGTTGTGCTTTACAATTGTCATGAAGACGACACCTGGGAAAGGCACTAAAGAGCACAGTTTTTAATTTTTATGATAGGAACAGTAAACTGGGTGTCTTGAATACAAGAGTTCACCGCAGGACACAAGCACCTTTGTACTTCTCAACCAAACAAGAGAAAAAATAGATTACTGAATAATGAAGATTGGCATAAAAATCTGCCAGTCTGTAAAAAGCAGAAGCATACAGCTTTTGTATTATCGATTTTGTGACCAATAACAACTCACAGCATCTTTTCTCACAATAGGAACTGTTTGCACTGTTCTAGGAAGCAAGGATATATATTAAGTGATTACATTTATCACTTTCTGGAAATCTTTACATACACTATGTATTTTTGGGGTCTCTAAAATCTTAGCGAGTAGTTTATTTTATGTTATAAAAATATGAGCATTGTCTCTGGATATCATAAAAGTAAATTGCCCTAAAAACTCACTTTAATCTCTGGAATTCAGCAACGGCTTCATCAAAAGCTAAAATAAAGATCATATCATAATTATAAAACAATGACAGTTGATACACGCACATAAATAAATATGAATATATATGTAATCTAAATTTATAATTGCTTAATTTATACATTTAAAATATGACCATCTAATGTGTCAGTCCAATAGCTGTGCAGTCAGTGCTGCAGGGAAGCCCAACTCTCCTCCCCTTGTAGCTCTCACCGGCTGCCCGACGGACCAGAACTGAATAAAAAAGCCCATTTATAGACAGAGATAGGAGGAGGAAGAAAGCTAAAAAGATTGCAGGGTCAGGGAGAAAGAAAGAGAGGAAGAGAGGGCAGAAGGAATTGTGAGGGTGAAAATGAAGAGATGAAGAAAGAAAAGGGAATATAGGGGTACATGTATGAACCAGTGATAAGGGAGAAGTGATAAAGTGCCTGGTATTTTATCACCAGCCAATCAGCTCCTGACTCTTAAGTTACAGGCTGGATTTAAAATGGGACTAGATTTAACAGTGATGAATTAATGGCAGGGGAAGTTGAGGGGTTTTTTGCACAAAACAATACTACTGCCAGTAATACAATCGTATGGGAGACATTTAAAGCCTTCTTAAGAGGAATACTAATGAAGGGAATTGCTGTGGGAAAGAAAAAAGACAGGGAAGTGGCCAATGCACTGGAGGTGGAGATGGTCAAGTCGGAAAATCAATACTTGTATGATAAAAACGAAACCTCTAAAGAAATATGGTTAAAAGAACAGCAGAAATGGCTAGAACACCTCCAGGTAATGGCCACCTTTCGAATATTAAAAAGCTCTCATCAACTTTATTTAAATAGTGATAAGGCAGGTAAATACCTATCATATATGGCTAAAACAAATGCGCCCCCTACTATAATAACTGGGATTTACTCAGATAGTGGCCAGATAGTAACTTCAACTCCAGAGATAGCAGATGTATTTGTTAAATATTTTAAGGATGTATACAGATCCAGATTGGATATAGAGATGGAAGAGCTTAAAATTTTTTAAGTCATCCTAGGCTCCCTTCTCTGCCAGAGGAGAGTAGACAGATGCTGGAGGAACCCTTCTCTGTTGAAGAAGTGGAAGAAGCCATTAGACTTATGCCACAGGGTAAGGCACCAGGGGTGGATGGCTTGCCGAGTGAGGTATACAAATTTTTGGGGAAGAATATGGCCCAACATATATGGAACTCATTTAGGGGGATGGAACTGGATGGCAAACTATCCCAGTCAATGACGGAAGCAGTGATTAACGTCATCCCAAAAACAGGAAAAAACCCTTTAATGGTAGATTCATATAGGCCGATTTCTTTGATCTCTGCCGACGCGAAGATCTATGCAAAGATTATGGCAGTGAGGCTGGGTAGGGTAATCCATCATATGGTGCATCCGGATCAAACCGGTTTTATTTGCGGTAAATCAACTGCCATTAATCTTCGCAGGGTCTTTTCGTATTTGCAGTGGGCAGGAGTTACGGATAAAGGTGTTGGAGTAGCGTCATTTGACGCTAATAAGGCGTTCGATTCAGTAGAGTGGCCCTTCCTACGGCAGGTGTTGAAGAGTTTTGGTTTCGGACCCTGTTTTATTAAGAGAGTATTTTTGTTATATCAAACACCGAAGGCAAGGGTACTGGTTAACGGCTATGTGTCAGAAACATTTAATCTATATAGGGGAACCAGGCAGGGGTGTCCGCTGTCACCGCAATTATTTGCGCTGGCAATCGAGCCCCTTGCCTGTAAATTAAGAAGCACACTGGAGACCCGGGGAGGTCCAGATGCGTATAATATAATTTCATTATATGCTGATGACCTATTGATTGGGCTCTCAGAGTACCAAAGAGACTTGGACAAAGTGCTTGAAGTTATACAAGAATATGGGAGATATTCCGGGTTAACAACTAATCTAAGTAAATCGCAGTTACTTATTACTGGAGGACAAGGAAACTCGTTAACCCCCTTGCCCCATCACCCACCAAGGGTGAACCAGTTTAAATATCTGGGAATCTATGTTGCAGTTGAAATGGGAGCATATGTGCGGAATAACCTAGACCCAATAATTAGTGAAATGAAAAATAAATTTAAGAGTTGGGCAAGACTCCCCCTTACTATAAGTGGGCGTATTAATCTGGTCAAGATGGTCATCCTGCCTAAGGTATTGTACGTACTACAGCAAGCCCCGATATTCATCGATGATGCTGTATTTAATAAGATGCATGGGATTATATCTTCCTTTATATGGGCTAATAAAAGACCAAGGGTTAAGATGGCCATACTGACTAGGTCTCGGAAAAAGGGGGGACTTTCGATGCCCAATTTTAAATTATATTACTATGCCTCACAATTAGTACACATAAAAGGATGGATGAACGGGCAGGAACACCCTGCTGAGTTGCTCAAGCTACTGGCATTAATGGCCCCTAGGCATACGCCATTGCAGGTGTTACTTACAAAAGCAAGAATTAAAATTCAGGTCCCCTTAATAGTACAGGCTAGGAAAGTGTGGCAGCGGGTCAGTAAGAATCAGAGTGCAAGTGATACTGACCCTGATACATTCCTGTTTTCTTTAAATGGCACTGAGTAATTAGAGATCAGCAAGTTGCACGAATATGGAATCAATATGGAATAACGTCCATTGGCCAAGTTTATAGTAATAACCACATGAAGTCCTTCACGCAGATGCAGGATGAGTTTGGACTCCCAAAACAAATGTTTTTTAGATTCTTACAAATTCGGAGTGCGCTCTCACTGCAGAATGGGCGAGACGGTATTAGCTTAAAGGAATCCCCAGTTAAATTGTTTATAAATAAGCTAGAAAAGGATAAAATAACTTCAAGATGCTATCAATTCTTGTTGGAAATTACACATGATGAAGACCTAGCTGCACTTAGGGCAAAATGGGATACCGACATTTTAGGGATTAATAAAGAAACATGGAGAATTGCACTTAACTCTATTTCAACTGCAACTAATTCCACGAGAGCCCAACAAATTCAATTTAATATATTGCACAGAACGTATATGACTCCAGAAAAAATTAGTAAATTTGCGTCCAATTATATTGATAAATGTCCCAAATGTGATGAAATGCAATGTGGTTTTTTTCATTTGATTTGGGATTGTAGAATAGTACGGAAATATTGGCAAGAGATAGAACAAATAATGTCACAAAGTGGCATTTCGTTGCAAAATGCCTCTCCCCTGGCATATACACTGGGGGTCTGGCAAAATGATAAACTCACGTCTGGTAAAAGGCAATTGGCCATAAATTTATGTACAACTGCTAAAGTAATTATTGCACGCTCCTGGATGGCTAAGACTGGTCCTGAAATTAGAGCATGGATCAATTTGGTGAATCAAACTAGTGAACATGAGAGATATATAAGCTATACACGTAAAACCACAAATAAGTTCTTTGAAACATGGGAGGGTTGGTTCAAGACTAAATTTTATAAAAAACAGTGGTACTCTTTACTTAGAAGGGCGCCCATCTCGGCCATCTCGGGCATTGAATGCACTAAAAAATCAGGTGCGATGCGACAGACGAGATGCCCGAGATTTCCCATAGGGAACAATGTTAAATGTCTCAATTGACCTGATTTTCCTGTTCAATGCCTCAATTGACCCAATTTTTCCATAGGAAACAATGTTAAATGGGCCACAGAGGCCAAATAGGCACCCTGAAGTGAATAATGGCCACCCGAATTGTTAACGCCACCCCACGATCAACGTCAACCCGAAGCGTGGCGAGCGCAGCGAGCCCGCGAGGGGCGGCGGTACGCGTCCTACGACCTTTTCATACCCCCACTATCCACGTCGGCGTGGAGTTGAGAATAGAAAGTGTGGCGAGCGCAGCGAGCCACCGAGCCCGAAGCGTGGCGAGCGCAGCGAGCCCCGCGAGGGGACGCGGATACCTTCACAGGTATCCGCGTCCCCTCGCGGGCTTCACAGCTGTCCGCGTCCCCTCGCGGGGCTCGCTGCGCTCGCCACGCTTCGGGCTCGGTGGCTCGCTGCGCTCGCCACACTTTCTATTCTCAACTCCACGCCGACGTGGATAGTGGGGGTATGAAAAGGTCGTAGGACGCGTACCGCCGCCCCACGCGGGCTCGCTGCGCTCGCCACGCATCGGGTTGACGTTGATCGTGGGGTGGCGTTAACAATTCGGGTGGCCATTATACACTTCAGGGTGCCTATTTGGCCTCTGTGGCCCATTTAACATTGTTTCCTATGGAAAAATCGGGTCAATTGAGGCATTGAACAGGAAAATTGGGTCAATTGAGACATTTAACATTGTTCCCTATGGGAAATCTCGGGCATCTCGTCGGTTGATCGCACCCGATTTTTTAGTGCATTCAATGCCCGAGATGCCCGAGATTTTTTACTAACGATGCCCACGATCAAAATCGTGGGCGCCCTTCTAAGTAAAGAGTACCAAAACAGTAAAATGCCCAACAGGGCTCTTACACACGGAAACACTAAAAAGTTTGGTATGGAATAAAATACTAGAAGTACACTATTATAATAAAAAAAAAAAAAAAAAAATTATATATAATATATTGCACAAAATAATTATGCACTTTAGCACCTCACAATTAATAGAGGTGGGGGAGGGGGGTGGGGGGGTGGGGGAGGGGGGAAATCTCAATATACACATTAGAAGTGGGTTCACCTTTTGATAAAACACGCTCTTATTGATAGGGGGGGGGGAGAGAAATACAAGGTCATGATGTTTTAGGGTATCTTAATAACGGATTGGAATGCAAGTAGTGGCTGCATGGGTCCGTAAAATGTCGGTATAGTAAGAACTAAAGCTCTCATTTTTCAAAGTTGTAACATAAAACACAAACAGCTATCCAATGTAAGGTATTAAAATAATATAAAGAGAGGTCTCTTAGCGAAGATAGAAATACGAGTCCCCATTAAAAACAGTAGTGGCAAGTCTCCCAGATACGGATGTTCTTATTTTAAATATCCTGTTACAAAGCATGTACCTAAAATCACACTCACGGAGGAAGGCAGGTTATGTGTTAGTATTGTTAAATGTATGTTAGTATCATGTAAGAAGCAAGTAAATTGATGAAACAGTCTGTATTGATGATATGGCAAATTTTTTATTTGTATTGAAATGCTTGCTTTTTGTTTTGTCATCTATGAATTGTAAAGGGGGGGAAAAAATTTAATAAAGACTATATTAAAAAAAAAATGGGACATTTAAGAAGGGGAGTGAAGGGGAATTAAAGAAGGGGCGTGAAGGGAAAGCAGCTACAGTGGCTAGGGCAATAGGGAACAGCTGCCACAGGAACAGAGGTGACAAAGATTATTTTTAAGCACTTACTAGATGTTGATACATTAGGGGGAAAGGGTGCCCACATCTCCAAGTTATGGAATGGGAAATGAAAAATAACAAATGTTAAAGGAATGATAATTTGTCTACCTGACCGAGAGAGAAAGGTGTCAGGTACAGGAGAAGAGATGGGAGTGATGGACTGAGAGGGGTATGGGAGGAGGGAGAGAGGGAAGAGAAAGGAAGATGTGAGGGGGAAGTACAGATAGATGGGATAATGAGGGGATGGTAAAAGAGGGGGAGAAAGATGGGAGGAAGTTCAAATAAATGGGAGGAATAAGGGGGTGGTAAAAGATGGGAGGAAGGGGGAAGCTGGGAGGAAGGGGGGAGAAATATGGAAAGAACAGGTGAAAAAAGAAAGGAAGAAGAGTGGAGAGGTGGAAAAGAGGGAGAAAAATGGAAAGAAGAGTGGAGAGGTGGAAGAGGCGGAAAAAGATTGGAGGAAGAGTGGGAGAGGTGGAAGAGGGGGGGAAAGATGGTTAGGAGAGGTGGAAGAGGGGGAGAAAGATGGGAGGAAGAAGTGCAGAGGTGGAAGAGGGGGAGAAAGATGGGAAGAAGAGGGGGAGAGGCGGAAGAGGGGAGAGAGATTGGAGGAAGAGGCAGATAGGTGGAAGAGGGGGAGAAAGATGTGGGGGAGAGAGATTGGAGGAAGAGGGGGAGAAAGATGGGAGGAAGAGATGCAGATGTGCAATACGGGGAGAAAGAGAAGGGAGGAAGAGGGAGATGGGTATAAGATGCGAGAGAGAGATGGCAAGAGAGGAAAAAAAGACTGCAATACTGAATATTATTCCAGAAATATTTCATATATATCAATGTTAATCAGTGTTAATAATAACCTTCCAGGTATTACTCCAAATAAATAACTAATACAGAACATTTCAGCTATTGTTAAAATGAGTATGACGAATAAATGTAACATAGTATGCACTTATTTCAAATGTCCTGTCCATACAGAGTATGTGTATTACATATTCCTTACCTTGTCCAGACAAATCTAAGTCCCTTGTATGAGTAGTCTTCCCATCAAACATTTCCATTACATATTTGCCTTTGTCATTTGGTGTTGGTTCATTTATCTGTAGCCAAAGCATTTCCCCAGTGACACCGCTCTTGACTCTATCTGTGTACTTTATCTTGCTGTCACTAGAAAGCAAACACACACCCACAAGTAAAATCTTTTTTAAAATGGACACACTCAAGATTCTTGTGAACAGTGAGGCTGTCAGTAGGTATACAATATAAACCATATACAATGGTTCACAAATCTTTTAGCTAGCATTCCCTTTTTCCACGTCCTAAATGCTACAAGACTAATCTTTCTTTCAGAGTAGACTTTCAGCTAGCCTGTGCCAGATGAAGAATCATGCCCCCCATTTATTTTTCACTTAAAGACATAAGACGCATGCCCTTGTGACAAAACTGATTCCATAGATAGCCCAAGCTATAATACCTCTTCTCATATATTTACTTCAGAGCTCCTTGTTATACAGTTACAATGCCCTTTATTAAATAACATATTTCAATTCACTGCCATACCAGAGATTCAAACCCATAACCTATTGCATTACAGTTAAACACTCAACTCAATTAACTATTTGATCCTGTATAAAAACAATCCAATTTCTAAGTAAATTAAGCTACTTGTACTTTGTAAAAAATAATAAACATTGCATTTGAGCAGATCTACTTAGTGTGCAGCTAGACATCCAATCACGTGCAGCCACACACTACATAGAAGCTCTCATGTTAAATTCATGAATGTTGTATAGATATTAGTAATGGAAGGGGTGGAGGGGAGGTCAGGAGGTGCTGGGCTTCAAAGAGGAGGGAAACTAAGAGTGGTAGTAATTAAAACTGATAACTAATAAGTGCCACCAACAGCGCCTGCAGTGCTATGTGCAGTGTCACATTCCGCATCACCTTAGTTACAGCTCTGCTTCTTTTCTTGCTACTCCATAACTGCTGCCCTGTTCTGCAACCTCTATACCACCCGCCTACGTATACTATTTTCCCACTGCTTCAACAACAGCAATAATAAGCGTACTGTCTATTGTACTGTATACATTTTTCTTTTTCATTCTAATTAGCCTTGTTTTAATGCCTGGAACAGAAAACTATAACAATGCCTGCCTTCAGCTTACATAAAACATACTCTTATAACTTCAGGGCCACATATAGGGACACTTGCGCCTGGGGCTGAACATGATCATGGGCCTAAAGGGGGAGATTCTCTAAGAATCTCCGCCCCCCTTCGCTGCCAATCGCATTTATAATTATCGCATATGTTCTAACATATGCAATAATTATAGCAAAGGACAGCTCTTGCGTTAAGAGCTGTCCATTGCGGTGAGAGTCGCCGGGTCTCAGCAGGTCCCGGCGGCTCCCCCCTCCCTCACACACCCGGCGCTGCTGCTGCGGCGCCGGGCTCTCCTTCTCCCTGCACCCGGAAGAGGATCAGTGCAGGGAGGAGGTCAAAGGTCCGGGCAGCACTGCGCTGTGCTGCCCGGACACAGGTGAGGGAGGAGGGGGCGATGCGGGGCGGCGGGGGTCTGTGCGGGGCGGCGGGGGTCATTGCGGGGCGGCGGTGGGATGCGGTAGAAGCCCATTGGCTTCTATGGGGCATCTCCAGATTTTTCTGGCGATGCCCCCCGCCACGTTAACCCGGCGGGGGATGCTTACAGCATCCCAAAATGCGGTAAAAACCCAGATAACGGGGTTTTTACCGCATTTCTTGCATAGAGAATCTCCCCCATAGTGAGAAGGGGAATATAGTGTGTTTGAGTGGTCCCTACACTATGGGGGTTATTCTAATTCAATCGGTCACCCGCGCATTCGTATGGGGCGCCAATTTTATCGCGACTGCGTATAGGTTTTTACGTGCATGTGCAGCCGCTGTGTGCGAGCGACCACAACGCTCGCATACAGAAGTCCAGGTGGGAGAGTGGGGCAGTGGGCCGTGGAATTTACCTATGGGAACACCCAGCATTTCATGGGCATTCCCATGAGAATGCTGGTCGTTCTTAAGGTGATTCCTCGATGACGCTGGTGCGGAGGGGGGGGGGGCAGGCAGATGACTACAGCGGATGTCACCTGCCCACCTGCTTCCTGCTTCCTGCCCACAGGGCGATCGGTGTCTCAGATCTGCAAGTGCTGAAGAAATCATTCGATGGTCACCAAATGATTTCTCCCCTTCACCCAAGACTGCGAATGGATGATGCAAATCATCCATTCGCATGCCTGTGGGGGTTCGGGTGGGGGGGGCTGCCAGCAGTGCAGGCAGTGTCTGGGGCACTCACAATGCAGGGAAAGTCAACCGGAATAAGGACCTATATTATCCTAGTGCCTCTCTAAATATGTAAAAGTGACAAATGTGCATAATTCTGTCAGGAAAACAGAAATACAAGTTTATTAACATGATTTACGGTTGACCAAGTGGCAAGCAGGGCTGCTGGTCATCGTCTTGATATCATGACAGTGGGTCTATTTTTCTGTGCAGGCCTGGAGCTGTAGTCTCATTGTTAATCTGGCCGTGCGCACTTGTCCAATATGGCTTCTTCCACATAGACGGAAGTGCGATAGCTAAATGCTAAAAACATTGACTTACTTGTGGCCCCAGCTCAATTTCAGGTCTTCTACATAATAATTTACAAATGAATACAGCCTTATGCCTTCCTCATTACTCTGGATTTTGACGGGAGTGGCCGATTCAGCTGAAAAAAAAAAATTAAGTGATTTATTAGTGTCACCTATGTACATATATATTGTTTTAATGTGTCATTGTTTGTAAATCCCCATCATTTTTATTTAATTTAATTTGGCTCTTTGGTTCCACTCTGCTTAACCATGAATAAAAAAAATTGCCTTATCACTGGCCCCTTTGAAGCAGGTGGTCTGTATGCTTTGTGTTTACTCATTAGAAATTTGACTGTCGACCTTATGCCAGGTGCACATCTGCAGATAATGGGGTCTATTTACTAAAGCTTTGGAGAGAACAGCTCCTGTCTGCTATGTTAAGCAGGGTATACACTGGGCGATTTATCGTCAACGATATGTATGATATAGATGACGATATTGCATATATATCACCCAGTGTGTACAGCCAATATCGTTATTGGCCCCCCCTTGTCGTCTGTACATGCAGCTCAATCTGGCAGCCACTGCATGTACAGAGCGGAAGTGGGTGGCGTCCCTGAACGATATTGTGAACTATATAGTTAAGTATATCTGCGGCAGCAGGAATCGTCTAGTCAGTGTGTACCCAGCAATACAGTTTGAAAAATTACAGATAGGAGCTATTAGGCAGATGGCAATCCATTCTCTTTCTCTTTAGGGCTCATTAAATAGACCCAAATGTCTGCAGTTCTGACAAAACACTGATCTGATCATCACATCACAAGGTAGTGTGTGCAGCACACCGGATCCTTCTGATCTGACACACAATCAGTATATACAGCATGTATACTGTAATAGAAACAAACAATCATTTATTTTACCAAGTACTTGGGTTAAAAATTTACCAGAGTTTTAAATGTTTGTGCCTATGTCTAAGTTAGGTGAGCACAGACCTCTAGTATTAATACACATATTTCATAAAAAAAAAATTTTTTAATCCCCATTTTGTCAAGATAGTAAATCCTTACCAATCACTTTGCAAACTGCGGTCATAAGATCATCAAATGCTGTGAAAAATGGAGAGAGCAGTGTTATACAGCGATCTTGAAGAAGCAAGACATCCTTGAAAAAGCTGCATTTCGCGGCAAAACGCGTAGGTTCTTGCCTATTCATTGTCTTATCTACAGATCAGCCACCCACTCCAAGTCCAGAAGTGATTGACACAAAATCCAGCTGAGGTTTACCACTGCACCACCACTTGGACCAGCGGCACTTGCTCCTTCCTTATACCATGGCAATCAATTGGTTTGGAGGCACGCCACCTCCCTAAGGACCCAATGATACTTTGTAAAGACAAGGAAGAGACTTCACCTCCTCATTCACTGGAAACTTCATCTATTCTTCACAAAACTCACTTGGACTTCTCCAGTACTGGCGGATACATAAAGGGTGACTATCCGTATGCTCATATCACTGTACTGAGCGTACATTACTATCGATTTTTACTTCCCTGTCCAATTAATTATCCTATTTTTATGATTATTTTACCGTATTTGCTGTCTATTTGATGTTGTATGTGTTATATTAAATGTGAATAATTTTAACAGAAAATGGATACATGCTGAATTTATATCTAGCGCAGTTTTACCCTTCCTGAATCTTTTCTTAGGTCCGAGGCTATTTCAAATGTCGTTCTGGCTCACGAGCCAATCAGGGTTTGCTTTCCGGCAGCCAATCAGAAGTAACAATGGTAGGCACTAATTGGCTGTCAGACCGAAAGCTCCGATTGGCTCGCGAGCCAGCGCAAGATTTGAAATAGCCGCAGACCTGCTCTGAATACAGCTGCTCTCTGCTCTCTGCCCGGCTGTCATGCCGGCTCGTTGCCACTCCCCTGTGGCAACGAGCATGTACTCCCCCTTGGCAACAAGCATTTCATTTCCCATGGCAATGAACATTTAACGCCCCTGTGGCAATGAGCATATAACTCATAACCCTGTGACAAAGAGCAAGTAATCCACCTGGAATAAACATTTCACTCCCCCCATGGCAACGAGCATGTAATCCGTGGACACGAGCATGTTATGCCTTGGCATTGAGCATGAAGCCCCTGGAATTCGGGTGCCAGGGATTGGCAGGATCCCAGGATTTGGGCCCAAATTTACCAGGATTTCGATCTCGGGATTAGACTGCATGCGCAGTCTAATGCTGGGCAGCAGCTGAGCACCTGATCAGATGCTGCCCCCCGCTGCACTTGTAAGTAAATGTGCGGTGTGGCAAGGCAGCCTTGGGGGCTTTGGTGGTTTATTTAAATTAGGGAAGCCAATCCCAGTATCGAGCATTTTTAAATCCCAAATCCCGGGTTCAAAAAAATGCCCAGAGATTGGTATCCCTACTTGACATCGAGCATGAAGCCAATGGCAGTGTATCTAAGGGGCTCTACCTGGCACAGTGTGGCACTACTGAGCGGTGCTATGTGAATTGATACTATCATATGGCCACCCCAACGGGTGCCGCAGACGCGTACTGTCCCTGTTTTTACATCAATTGATATTCCACCCACATTGTAGCTCCACTCAAAATTTCAACAGTGAGGGGCGCTAAAATCTAAGTTTGCTTACCAAAAAAATTAGAGTATAACACTGTAGCAGACAGAAGTGCAGCGGCAGATTGTGCTGTAGCAGAGTATAGCACTGTAATAGACAGGAATGCAGCAGATTGCGCCGTAGCAGGGTATAGCACTGTAGCAGACGAGTGCAGCAGCAGATTGTGCTGTAGCAGGGTATAGCACTGTAGTAGACAGGAGTGCAGCAGATTGCGCTGTAGCAGGGTATGGCACTGTAGTAGACAGGAGTGCAGCAGCTAATGGTGCTGTAGCAGAGTACAGCACTGTATCAGACAGGAGTGCAGCAGATTGTGCTGTAGCAGGGTATAGCACTGTAGCAGACAGGAGTGCAACAGCTAATTGTGCTGTAGCAGCGTATAGCACTGTAGCAGACAGAAGTGCAGCAGATTGTGCTGTAGCAGCGTATAGCACTGTAGCAGACAGGAGTGCAGCAGCAGATTGTGCTGTAGCAGGGTATAGCACTAGCAGACAGGAGTGCAGCAGCTAATTGTGCTGTAGCAGCGTATAGCACTGTAGCAGACAGGAGTGCAGCAGATTGTGCTGTAGCAGGGTATAGCACTGTAGTAGACAGGAGTGCAGCAGATTGTGCTGTAGCAGAGTATAGCACTGTAGCAGACAGGAGTGCAGCTGTAGCAGCATATAGCACTGTAGCAGACAGGAGTGCAGCAGATTGTGCTGTAGCAGAGTATAGCACTGTAGCAGACAGGAGTGCAGCAGATTGTGCTGTAGCAGAGTATAGCACTGTAGCAGACAGGAGTGCAGCTGTAGCAGCATATAGCACTGTAGCAGACAGGAGTGCAGCAGATTGTACTGTAGCAGGGTATAGCACTGTAGCAGACAGGAGTGCAGCAGATTGTGCTGTAGCAGGGTATAGCACTGCAGCAGACAGAAGTGCAGCAGCAGATTGCCTGATGCCGAGTTGGATACATGTCTGCTTGCTCAGCTTTTCATGCAAGTTTTCACACTGCACATGCTAGATTCATAATTATACAAGTGCTGGCGATGCTTGGTCATATCCATTTAATCATACCTCCCAACTTGAGATAGTCTTTTGGGGATGTGATGGAAGTGTTACAGCTGTGCTCTATAGTACAATAATGGCCCCCAAACACTTGTCCAATTCGGCCTCTTTTCACCCGATTCCAAAGGATTAGGCCATGAAATCAGGTGAAAAGTGGCCAAATCTGAGGTTTTTGGCATCCAATACAATGCACAGAACGGGATCGCATACGATATATCATATACAGAAGGACCACATACGCTATATTGTATGTGTCTCCCTGCCGCCAGGAAGCTCCCGGGCCGTTCAAGGGGCATGGTATAGAAGAGGCTTCCCCCGTCAGGAAGTTGCATATGTACTGTAAGTGGGCCTTTAGAGTAGAGGAAAGCAGGAGATACTAGCTCTATTAGTATTGAGTAAAGTTGTAACAAAGAAAAGCAGTATTAGCTATTCGATCTGTAGTAGAGAAAATTAAAATAAAGAAAAGCAGTACTAGCTAGTATAATAGAGAGTAGATTTAGAGTACAGCAGTGGCTCCCAACCTCGGTCCTCAAGTAACCACAACAGCTCACATTTTCCATCTGCACAGGTGCACTCGTTATCCATTGACACATTTTAAAAGCATACCCTCCAACATGACCCATTCCATTAGGTACAAAATGCTCTGTTCCTGGACTTCCTTGCCAGTGGCAGTTACAGAGGTGGGACTCCAGCACAGACCAAAATTCAAAGAGGGGGTCACATCAACTGCCAGTGAGTCCAGGACAGTGATCTTTGGAGTGACATTAGGTGTGAATCCCCTTTTTGAATATTGGACTGTGCTGCAGTCCCACCTCTGCAACTGCCACTGGTAAGGAAGTCCAGAAACAGAGTATTTTGTACCTAATGGAATGGGTCATGTTGGAGGGTATGTAAAAGATCCACAGATGGAGCTAATTGTTTTACTTGAGATTCTGTGTGGAGACCTGGAAAACATGAACTGCTTGGGGTACTTTAGGACCAAGGTTGGTAACCACTGGAGTAGAGGAAAGCAGTATTAGATAGCACTATAGTACAGAGTAGAGTTAAATAGAGGAAAACAGTAATAGATAGCAGCTGTATAGTAGAGAGTAGAATTAGAATAGAGGTAAGCAGCAGTAGATAGCTCTATAGTAGAGAGTAGAATAAAGCAGCAGTAGTAGATAATAGCACTATAAGAGAGAGAGGAATTAAAATAGAGGAAAGCTCACAGAAACATACAATCCCAGAAGTATTTATTTCCTTAACAACAAAGGAACAAATAAGTGTAAGAGACATTTATGACATACAGTACAAGTATTCAATGCAGACTAATAGGTGTTAAGAAACCTGCTGATCAAGTCTTACCGGAATCCACAAGCTTAAGCACACTCTTGTCTTTCCCTCTATCATCTTTCAGTATTAACTCATATATACCAGCATCTTTCCTAGAAATCTAAGAATAATAGATTAATTGTATTCTTTATGCTGATGAAGACAACTTTTGGGCTAGAGGTTTTGTACTTTTCTCAGATGATGGCTTGAGAGTGATTAACTAGCGATATGTCACATAACTTACCTCAGTAATGAGTAATGTACATACACCATCCTTAAAGTCATGTTTCTCATCAATCATTATCTCCATTTCATCCTTATACCATGTTATACTTGTATCGTTCTTCATATTCGCAACCTATATTTATGTTCAAATGAGACAGACTGTAAGTGCCATCATCTCCTTAGCAGAGCGCAGCTTCTTATTACTAGGATACTGCAGTTAGATGATGTCATTATATTAGGACACTTTCAGAAGTCAATCAAAAACAGGAAATGTATAAATATTGGGATATTCAAAATATTAGGTCGACATCAAAATGTCAACATGTACAAGGTCAACGAACAAGCAAAATGTCGACACAGAAAGAATGAAACATGAAAAGGTTGAAATGAGCTTTTTATGTTTTTAGTGTCAATGTCAACACCTGAGAACGTGGATCCCCAATTAGTATACCATGTCCCCTTCTCGACAGGTGTCTTGCTCAGCTGTGCTCGCCACACTTTACCATTCCCAATCAGAGCAGTATTTTTCTGCTTAGCGAGCCATGTAAGGTGTGCGAATGTCTACCCGCCGTCGTCCAGCGACTATGCCAGCATCAATTTGCAGGGTAGCGTGCGGGCCCAAAATCATTCGATGGTCACCGACCATCGAATGATTTCCACAGTGCTTCCAAATCTAAGTCAGTCTCTGCTGGTCCGTCGCAGGTAACCTCCTGTGTTTGCATGGGAATGCCCAGCGTTTTTCTGGGTTCACCAGAGGCAGAACTCTGGGAGGCAATGGAGTCATCTGCCGCCGGGCTCCTGCTCTCAAGGGGGCACCTCTCCTCCCCTGCAATTTTAAATCCATTAATTGAAAGCCATTGATATCACTTCGGAATTATGAAATATGTGTTCTATCTCTCTCTCTCTCTCTCTCTATAGATATACTGTATATACTGTATACCTGTTATATTTCATAACAGACATACAGAATATACAGTATATACTTTATATATGGTTTTCGTGTGTGTATGGGGGGGGGGGGGGGGCACACACATCTTGCCTCCGGGCAACTGGGATGAACTTACGCCACTGGGGTTCACCAAGCATTTTTTTTGCATGTTAATGCCCCCTGCCTGCCTCCATCCTGCCCCCCCCTCCCCCTTGTGATCGCCACACTGACTATGCAACTCGGTGAAGGTGCCCGCACAGAAACCCTGCACATGCGCATAAGAGATTATTATTATGCACATGCGTAGGATAGAAACAGCGGTCTTGGTGCAAACATCATCGGCGACCGAATGAACGAGAATAAGGGCCGAAGTAAACATTTCACTTGTGTCGACCTTTTGGCCATGTTAACAATATTTATGTGGAGCATATGGTGTCGACCTATAGACTATCAACCTAGACATTCTCTATCAGCCATCTGCATACCATTTTACTTGAATTCTAGAGTATAGAGGGATTCAGTGTAAGGATTGACAATGTGGTGCTGCAAATGTGGAGGGGTGAGAGAGAGCTGCGCTAGTGCACATTGACACGGCACCGACCCAGCATCTAGCAGATAAGTGTGGGGTTTTAGGTGTTACCTAAGATGACTGGGGACTTGGTATCAGGGACCCAGAGTCCAATGTGTAACTGTCAACATGGACAACTGAGGAAATTGCGGTGCCTGCGCTGGGTGCGTAAGTACATGGCAAACAAACTGTTTGCTGGGTGCATGTACCCATCCTTGCATACGGAGGGCAGGGGTCGGTCCATTAGCATATGGGAACGCCCAGCATTCTCATACTAATGTGCCAAAGACGAGGGTGCAGTCAGCTGACATCACCTTATATCCGCTACTCACCCACTTCCCTCCGAATGTACGCGCAGATCTAAAGTTACTCTGAGCAACCATAGATCTGCGTGCACGTTCCACATCAAATGATGTGGGTGTTAATGTAAAAACATGTGGGTGTTTATGTAAAACATCCATTCGCAACCAGTGCGAACGTATGTGCATTGTGAATCTATATTATAAGGATGTGCAGATCTGGATTTACCTGGATCTCTCTTATTGGCGATCCGGTTTGGAGCCAAAACATGTGACAGCTGATAGCCAATAAGATCCCGTTTTGAGATCTGGGTAAATCCGGATCTGCACATCCCTACTATATTATAGGGGTTTATTCTAGTTCATTCTTTCTGACAAAATCCTTCTTAGATGGACAAAACCATGTGCACTGCAGGGGGGCAGATGTAACATGTGCAGAGAGAATTAGATTTGGGTGAGTTATTTTGTTTCTGTGCAGGGAAAATACTGACTGCATGATTTTACACTTCAATATAGATCTCACTTTGAAGAAAAACCCCACCCAAATCTAATTCTCTCTGCACAAGTAACATCTGCCCCACCCGCAGTGCACATGGTTTTGTCCATCTAAGAAGGATTTTGTCAGAAAGAATGGACTAGAATAACCCCCATAGTACTATCTGTACATAACAAAAAACTAAGGGTTGTGTCTTCATGTTTTAGACTGTTTTTGAAGTATGAAGATATATATATTATTTATATTACTTTCTTACCTTACTTTTCAACAACACATTGCACTCAGGAGTAACTTCCCATCCAAGATACTCCACAAAATGAGGACCTTACAGAAAATAAATGCATCATTAATCATTATTTACTAAGTGACGAATGTAGAATGTACAGTATTGCAAATATTTTTCACAGTACTTAATACTTAATGCATTTATGAAGCATCAACAATCAATCTGATTATCTGTCACTGAATCCTTAGAAAAAGGAATCTGATAAATTGTCACTGTAATTAGAGGAGAATGGAGGATGACAGCCATTTTGTCAGAGGAACCCAAGTACTGGGCCTCCAATGGACAGATGTACTAAGCCTTAAAAAATGATAAAATGGAGATAAACCACCAACCAATCAGCGCGGAGTGGTGGGGGACGCGAAGAGAAGCCCCGGCAGTGGGGCTTTGATGCATATGAAAGTGTGGTAAAAACACAGAAAACTGTATTTTTTATGGCATTGTTTGTTTGGTGCACTCCAAAGGGTGAGATGCACCAAACAAAAATTCCGTAAAAAAGGCATTTTCGGGGTTTTTACTGAGTTTTCATATGCAGCAAAGCCCCACCCTAGGGGCTTCGCTGCGTGGGGTTACTCCAGTTTTAGATGGTGTAACCCCATAGAAGCCTATGTGCTTCCCTTCACGTCCCCCACCAACCCCGCGCACCCCCTGCCAATCTGCTCTGACCCCCCTCACCTGTGTCCAGGCAGCCTCCTGCTGTGCTACCCGGACCAATAACCTCCTCCTCCCTGCACAGCTTCTGGGTGCAGGGAGGAGGAAGCGGAGCCTTGGCCGAGCAGCAGCAGCTGGGTAAGGGACCAAGGAGGGAGTGGGGACCCTCTGCACATTGCCGGCCACAACGCAAAGGACAGCTCTTAACGCAAGAGCTGTCCTTTGCGTTAATAATCGCATATGTTAGTGCATATGCGATTATTAACAATGCGAATGTCGGCAAGGTGTGGTGGAGGATGTTAGAGAATCCCACCCATTATATTTGTAGTTGTAATGTTTCCTAGAATACAATTTTCTCAGCAAAGAACTTTGCACTAGTGATGATCAAGTGAGTGGAGTAAGTTGCACTAGACCAGGGGCCAAATGTAATAGGGTGTGAGAATCAGAAAGTGAGAGATTTTGGAATTGTTTTCCCATTTTTTTTAAAGCAGCAATCATTTACATTGAAAAACAGGTTAATTGTGCCATGTAAATGATTGGCGCTTTAAAAAAATGGGAAACTCCCCTAAAATCTCAAAATTTCTGATTCTCACACCCTATTACATTTGGCTCCCATCATAGTAAACTTACAGCGGTGTTGGCCACATTAAAAAAATTCGACAATGGCCACCTTGCATGTCTCAAACTTTTTCATCGATCCCACCTTCCATCTCTAGCACCTGATCCCCGCTCCCACCTTCCATGTCTCACTCCTGCTTCTCAATCGACTTTCCATTTCCCAAAGCTGCACCTTGTTCCAACCTTCCATCTCCCACACAGGCATCACACTCCCCCTTCCATCTCCCATACCTGTACCTCGCTCCCACTTCCTCACCTGCACCTCACTCCCCCCTTCCATCTCCCACACCTGCCCCTCGCTCCCACCTTTCATCTTCCACACCTGCACCTTGCCCCCCCCTTCCATCTCCCACACCTGCACCTCGCTCCCCCCTTCCATCTCCCACACCTGTACCTCGCTCCCCCCTTCCATCTCCCACACCTGTACCTTGCTCCCCCCTTCCATCTCCCACACCTGCACCTTGCTCCCCCCTTCCATCTCCCACACCTGCACCTCGCTCCCCCCTTCCATCTCCCACACCTGTACCTCGCTCCCGTTTCTACACCTGCCCCTCACTTACATCTTCCACCTCCCACACCTGCTCCTCACTCCCCCTTCCATCTTCCACAACTGTACCTTAATCCCATTTCTACACCTGCCCCTCGCTCCCACCTTTCATCTCCCACACCTGCACCTTGCTCCCGCCTTCCATCTCGAGCACCTGTACCTCACTCCCAACATCCACACCTGTAACTCGCTCCCACTTTCCATGTCTCACCCCTGCACCTCACTCCCACTGCAGCATGGTCTTCATTAATGAGGACCTCCCTCATCTGTACATGCAGGAAAAGGGAGGGGGTCGTCAATGATACGTGGGAGTCTGTATCATTAATGATATTGTGTGTACACACTGGACAAGAAAATACAAGATATCGTTTAGAAGGGCCCTTCTGATTGATATCTTTTGCAATCTCCTCTAGTGTGGGGCTTAAGTGATCTACAATGGGATTCTGTCGCCGCACGCAGCAGATGCCTACCCCCTCCCCGTCCTCCATCATTCTCCTTCCCCCCTAGCAGTATGTCACAGCCAGATGTCCTCCACATCACAGGTATGGCAAGGGGCCTCCATCACCGCTTTGCGATGCTAGGTGCATATCTTAATACATATGCGCTAGCAGCGCTGCGTCGTCGTGGTGAAAGACGATGTATTTTAATACATCCCGCCCAATATATCTTTGAACAACACTGTTCACAGATATATATATATATATATATATATATATATATAGCTGGTACACACTGGCCAATGGCCTATTGATATATCCGCCAATGTGTACGCACCTTTAGCCTCTAACACCTCTCATGGGAGGCGTCACCTGTATTGCCTCTGCCTCTGATGATGATTTCAGCAGGTGTATTATATTATTACCTTGTTTTCTGGTCCATTCGTGCCTCTGGAATTTGGCTTCTTTCTGAAGTTTTTCAAACACTGTAGAGGATAAATAAGATCATAAATAAAATAAAACACAAAGTGAAATGTATAATTGCCATTACCTGTGGTGAAATACCATATAACTAGTTCCACACAGGTGAGGGCAGTCATAAATGAGTCCGGCTACAAAGCTGAACGCACCCCACCCCACCGAGCAAATCCCAGCACTAGCATGCGAGCTGATATGTACACCTGTACACAAGGAGGAAAAGTCATTCGATGGTCTCTCACCATCGAATGATTTCTCCATCCCTCGCTCAGAAAAGTAAGTCTATTCTTACTTTGCAGATACCTGCTTTCCTCCGAATTGGTGGCGGGCACTGACGTTGTTGTGTAGTCAGCCACCCGCCCTGAGAATGCATGGGCATGCCTGCATTTGCAGGGGTAAGCCCAGTGTTTTCATGGACATTTTTTGGGTGGTCCCTTGCATTTGCCCCCTGCCCGCCCCCTTCTTACCCACCATAGAGTGAATGCCTCGGCAAGTGTGAAACTCGCCAAAGGTGTTCACTTGCAGTGTTTGCACATGCGCATATTCGTGCATGCGCAAACCCCCATCATCTGGACTGGGTGGGGGGGGTGATTCGGAGCAGAGCTATCAGGTCTGAATTGCCCCCTAAATTTGCTTGGGACCACTGACAACACTGAACCATTGTTTGATTCATGAATCAGCTGACATAGTGCCGACATCCATTCTGTCTTATGACAGGTCCACTGTAATATACTGTACATGCAGTATCTGATTATGCATTCCCATACCTCCCAGCATGACCCATTCCAAGAGGAATGGGTCCTGATATGGATCTTACCTCTCCGAATATTTCAGAATGTAAGATGCACTAATCATTATACTGTATATAAATTCCTATTTAAGTAAAATAAACAACAATGCTGACTATTGTAGGAGATAAAGAAATAAACAATTGTTTATACACTACCTAAAGTAACTGTGTAGTATCTGTGTAGCAATATGCTATGAAATCATACTCACCATCTCCGATTAGTACCAGACTGGATTGGTTTGTTGCTTTTCCATCTTGGAGCTGGAAGGTAAATGTTCCTTCATCCTCATCCTCTAGCTTCTCCATGATCATCTCCACAATGCCAGTCTTACTGTCCAAGTTCATCTTGTATTTCTTTGAGACAAACAACACATTTATCAGCCATACATAATAGCTGGTACTGTAATTTGTCACAAACTGATATACATTTAGTATGCACATCTATCTTTATCTATAGCTATATATATATATCTATATCTGTCTATCTATCTATTTATCTATCTGTCTGTCTGTCTATATACTATATCTACTGGATATCTATATAGCTATATATACAGTATATATGTAACGCAATAAAATGTCACTCAGAGACTTGTTGCAGGTGAATGAAGAAATGGACCAATTTTAATCCATGCTTATCAACGTTTTGGGGCAAGCCCACCCTGTCATCAGGATACAGTGATACTTGCCCTGAAACGTTGATAAGCATGGATTAAAATTGGTCCATTTCTTCATTCACCTGCAACAAGTCTCTGAGTGCCACTTTCTTGCATTACATATACCGAGAGGCTTCACCGCCTCATGTTGGAGGCACCAGAGCATGTTCACAACCAAGCTCCCATAAGTCCTGAGTGACTTCTTTCCTCCATTGTTACCCAGGTCCGAGGTGCGGTGTGAAAGGGGCGATAGGTGACTAATGACTACAAGAATCAATAATTATCTGCAGCAAATGACTATAAACAAAACATCTGAACCAACTGTTTCTACAAATGTTATTTACAAGAGCTTATGGTACTTGTGTAGTTTCACTACTTCTGGGTTCTACGCTCGCCACAACTATCTAAAATAAACTAACTTAACTCTGCCAACATGGATAGTTCATACCCCCACTATCCATGTTGGCATGGAGTTGATCTTAGATAGCGTGGCGAGCGTAGCGCGAGCCACCGAGCCCGCAGCTTGGCCGAGCGAAGCGAGCCCCGCAAGGGGACTCAGACGCATGGTGCCATGCTGGCGCCGTAAAACTACACAAGTACCAAGTTTATGTATTTATTAGCATCATTTTTATGCTCAGCTCTATTGTATACTGCATGCTCAACTCCATTTATATATATATAGGAGCAGTACGGATGGTGTAATGGTTAGCATTACTGCCTCACAGCGCTGAGGTCATGGGTTCCATTCCCAACATGGCGGAGTTTATATATTCTCCACGTACTTGCGTGAGTTTCATCCAGGTACTCCGGTTTCCTCCCACAATCCAAAAATATACTGGTAGGCTGATTGGCTCCCAACAAAATTAACCCTAGAATGTCTGTGTATACGTGTATATGTGGTAGGGAATATAGATTGTAAGCTCCACTGGGCCAGGGACTGATGTGAGTGTTCAAATATTCTCTGTACAGCGCTGCGGAATATGTATGTGCTATATAAGTAACTGTTAATAAATAAATATAGCTTATATGTATGGAATGGACTGGGGGAGTTTTTAAAGCTCTCCAAAAAAAATATTAATTATTATACTTTGCTGTCATAAACTATTTTTACATTCATGCTATTGCATTATTTAGAAAGGTTCTGGACTATTGGCTTACATCACCGTGCTGTATGTTCTTATCATTGAACACGTAGTTGGCCTTAGCACTACCCGACAACTTCTCAGCTTGCATCCAAAAGCGAACTTGTCCTTTCTCCAGGATCTCGACAGCCAATTCAGTTTTAAGAGGAATTACTGAAAAACAAGGACACATATTAAGGCAATGTAAACAGTACAGGTATGTATATTTAAAATGGGACAGTTAATAAATAAAGAAAAACTTAATGACTGCTATACTGTATTGAGGTAATTTAAGGTGGGTGTTCAACAGAGCAAAGACAATAGAGGCAAATAATGTGAGATCACAATGGGCAGATATGGTCGTCCCACAGGTGTATCTAATAAGTTCCCTAACAGCAACACAAAAGAGATAAAACACAATAGAAGCTTGGTAACATGATACTCAGAATGGCACTAGATTATGAAATGATAGAAGAGCGTCTTTCTTGTTCAACAAGTTGAACAGAAACAAAGTACAATACACTTTGTGATTATTGCATTGAATTTAGGACTAGATTGATCAAAACTTGGCAAGAGATAAAGTTGAGAAAGATAAAGTGCTGACAAACCAGTATCATTATGTATGCCATGTTACAGGTTGGTTGGTTCTTTATCTCTTTCCAAACTTTGTTAAATCTCCCTCACAATTCTTACCTAAATTTTTAGTGGCATCACTAAATATTTTGGTAGGAATTGTGGAGGGCCGCACCCGGGTGTCACCCTCTGAAGGGGAGACTCCATTATTTGGTCTGTCTTTCCCCTTCTCACCTGATTCTGCAAATTCCTTCTGGAGCGATCTGAAGATGCATCAGTAACTCAGTAGTCATTATAGAGTATAGACCCAGGAGTAGCCCCAGTCAGTCCGACAAGTCCCGTGCACCTCCCCAATGCTGCTGGATTGGGTTAGCAGCAGTGACATTCCCAGAGGGAGTGTTCATCAGCACTGCTACCAGGTGCAGCAGACACCATTGATGTTTGAGTATTCACATTGTGTAAATTTGTGCTTCAGTACCCAACACATCAGCCCCTATACAATGTCTGGAGTAAGATATACACTGGCAGGGTATGGGCACAGAGGGACCTGGAGGAGAGCAGACTCCACCCACCACCAGAAACAGCTAGAGGACCAGCTATAAACAGAAAGGAAGAGAGGGCACTAGAGTGGCAACAGAAGCTGCAGGCAGCCCCACAACGGAAGGTAAGAGCTGCTGCTGTAAGTGACTCCTATAGAGGGAAGTAGAGGCGGTGGAAAGCAAAATATAAGAGTGCAGGCAATGACACTTCTGTTGACAGTGGGATTTAGAGCAGGATGTACTACAGTGAAAATGCATCCAAAATGCAGAAAACCAAATTTTTCTGCCATATCCCATATGAAATAAACACAGGAATGCAATGCATTCTGGGGTTTTGATTCGGTGAGTTGCCCTATAGACACCTATGGACTTCTTTACACATTTACCCAGAGAGCGATCCAATGGAATATCTCCCAGTTTCCCCCCTGCTACATAGTTCATATGCGATTAGTACAGATGCAGTAAGTGAGGTATGTACCACATCGCAGATATGATGCTTAGAACATCCCACTCTTAGAGAGATATTGGATATTTGGAGAGAGAGGAGCTTGTGGCAAATGGGAGTGAGACCCTTTTGGGAGCAAGCCCTCAGTGTCTTGGACTTCGATACCATGAGGGGATGACTGCGAATAACTGCATCGGGTGACACCAACCCCAGTGACGGCACTGGCAACAACACAAAAAATGGGAACAAAATCTATGTATTTTTTTATGATTTGGATCTTCTCTTGGTTTAGGATTTGTTGGTCTATGAAACTGATTACAATTTACCTGGGAATTTGTTGTCATGGCTGAGCTGCAATAGGCGCCTGAGCTCTGCAGGGAGAAAAGAAACAATCCTTATACATACAGTATTATTATTATTATTATTATTATTATTATTATTATTATTATTATTATATTTTTATTTATGAGGCTCCACAAGTTTTTCGCAGCGCCGTACAAAGGAACAGTACAGGGAGACAAAACAGTATTACATTGAATAAATAACAAAAATAGAGTACAAATTAATGAGCGCCACAGTTCAATACACATTACAGCTTAAATATAAGTAGTGAGGACTCAATTAACATACAACTAGAGGCTTGAGGCCAATGCTTGGAAAGCCAATCACATGACAGTTACAGATCTTGGGTTCTATGAAGGTGCCCGTATATCAAGAGTGTGAGGAGCGTCATAAGATTTCAGACAAGTGCCACAGAAGCCACTAATGACACCACACACTACATCACCAGCAAAGTGTGCATAATACATACCGTGTGTTTATGATAAATGACCACCAAACCATATGCATACATGTGTATGTGTAAAGTACCTACAGTATATCATGCAAATGTAAACGTACATACCATATCATGTGTGCAAAAGTACCAAACCTTGTGTGTTTGTGTGTGTGTGTGTGTGTGTGGAAAAATGCCCATATTGGGTCAAATGTAATAGGGTTCGAGTTTCAAAATGTGTGAGTTTAGCGCTAAACTCGCACATTTTGTCAACTCAACCAATTTAATAGATGTGGGAACATGCAAACTCGCATATTTTCCGCAATTTCAAAACTCACAATGTCGAAATTTGCATCCAGATGTTTTTGCTATTGCACACATAGGACTCTGGCAATGTAGTAGAGTGTGAGTTGTAGGTCACTGCTAGATCAGGTGGTGCCACGTAACATGTTTTTATTTCCTGAAGACCCTGTATTCCTACAGTACATTGAACAAAGAGGTTACCATTTTCACTATAATATGTATGTTTTTCCCCCCATTTTTTCAGCTTCTGTGTAATTGAACTGGAGAAGAGGACTAAAAGGCAATGGTTAATTGTAGGTAAATATGTATGAGTGACAGTATGTATGACCCATTCCATTAGGTACAAAATGCTCTGTTCCTGGACTTCCCTGCCAGTGGCAGTTATAGAGGTTGGACTCCAGCACAGCCCAAAATTCAAAGAGGGGGTCACATCAACTGCCAGTTAGTCCAGGACAGTGATGTTTGGGGTGGCATTGGGTGTGGCTCTCCTTTTTGAATATTGGACAATGGTGCAGTCCCACCTTTGCAACTGCCACTGGTAAGGAAGTCCAGAAACAGAGCTTTTTGTCCCTAATGGAATGGGTCATGTTGGAGGGTATGGTGTACATGTATGCCTTATTAAAGTTGTACTATCTAAGCAGTTTGTGTACTGTTTTTATTTTAATATTTCTTTCACAGGTGGGACTACATGTATAAGTGGGCCCTTTAATGCACTGGATGCTGATACAAAAATACCAGGTATTCCCACATCTTTTTTCCCTCTTATGTCTTTCGAACCTGGAATGGTTCAATAGCCTGGTGCTGGTTGTCAAAATACACTTGGAACTTACTCAAAATTTTCTCTGTATTTTCTCAACCAGGACTGGTTATGCATTTAGCAAGGGGACCCCAAGTCAGAGATGGGCCAAGTGGTTCTTATCTGCAGTCAACTTCTATGTTTCTATGTAAGTTCCTGACAGAAGCATGCACGGATCTCACTGATCTATGCATGATTCTGTTAAAACTCCCACCTTGTAATGAAACTCATATTACAATGTGCCAGTATACATACGAGAAAACTCATACACAATCACACTGTGTAGTAGCCTTGAACTTAAAATTTTGCAGGTTATTACATTGGCTGAGTTTTGGGGCAAACTCGCACCTTTTAGGTGCAATTTTGTCCTACGCAAAAAAACTCGGACCCTATTACATTTTTTCCATTGTGTCTGTGACTGTGTAAAAGTACAAAATTTAGATATACAATACACTTTGTGAAGACTGAACAAGAACACTCTGAAATGTTACCATCTTCGTCTAATGTGTAGCTGGACGACACGCCATCAGTCTCTGTAACAGCGCAGGAGTAAATGCCAAGGTCTTCTTCTGAAGGGTCTTGGAATATCATCTTTGTCCTGGAAATATTTATATTTTAAAGATAGATCAGGCTTATACAATAAATTAGAAGATACAAAATCAAAGCGCATCTACAGTACATGCTAAGTAAGCAGCTTCTAATACTAAAGTATCTTTCATGAAAACATGAAAATAGACTAGATGTGCTAATTGTGTTGCATTAAAAATGTATAAAAAAAGTGTATAAAAACTAAACTAGTATGAAGATGGTCAAGGCAGTGCTAAAAGCAATAAAAAAATAAAAAGCAATGAAAATAGACAGTACTGCAAAGGTTTTATTCAGATGTGGTAAAAATGCTGCAAAGTAATAACCGCTTTAAAAAATAGAAGTGTTAATAATTTATTTTGATCAGTTAACAAAATTCAAAGGGAACAAACAGAAGAGAAACTTAAATCAAATCAATAAACAACATCAGTTCTTCCAGGTAAAGTACACTTGCATACAGTTTTTGAAGGAACTCAGCAGGGGCATTGTTCCAAACATCTTGGAGAACTTAGCACAGGTCAACTGTGGATGTAGGCTTGCTCAAATCCTTCTTTCTCTCTTCATGAAATCCCAGACAGACTTAATGATGTTGAGATCAGGGCTCTGTGGGTCTATATTATCATTTATGTGTATGAAAGGGAAATGAAGTAACTGCGCTCCAAACGGATGCAGCTGTGTACCGGTAGTTTCACGTTCTACCAACAATGTAAGAATAATTACACCCTGAGGAAGACCTAAAGGTCGAAAGGCAACGTGGTTGTGGAGTCTCCTGCTACGAAGTGATCTGGACCTAAAAATGTTGGGACTTTATGTGCGGTGTTAACTGAGGGATAACCGGGTGTACATTTAACCCCCTTATGCCTACAGAGAAGCCTTTTTTTATTTTTGAAAGGCCAGTCACGGTACCAGGCTTTCTTTTTTTATCTATTTATCTTTTTTGTTGTACGCATGAATTTTTTATATTTTATGCGATGAGCTTGTATGCTTTGTATTCACATATCTGAGAAACACTGAATAAATCAGGAATTATTTGATGTATGTGACCCCCTGACTACGTGACTGAACTTGGCCTGAGTGAGGCTAAAAAAAGGGTACGGAAGCTGAACTTATCCCCTAGATCACATATAAATTATTTTTTGTTATTACAATCTGCACCATGAATTCCCTTCTCTTCTGTTTTTGAGGTGAACACAGTGGATTAAAACAAAGGAAGAACCAACATCATCCAATCGGGACATTGAGTGTAGGTTCCATTTATTATTATTCTATATTATCACTTCCAGGACTCTTCTTTACACTTAAGATAGTTCTAAATGCCATTGGCTGTATGTTTGGAGTCATTGTCATGCTGCAGAATAAGTGTGGGGCCAATCAGATGCCTCCCTGATGGTATTGCATGTTGGATAAGTACCTGCCTGCATTTCTCAACAATGGAGACACCATTAATCCTGACTAAAATCCACAACCCCATTTGCTAAATTCATCCCAAATCTTGCAAGTAATCTCCACCATGATTCACTGATACCTGTAAACAATCAGTCGTACCACTATAAAGCCCTTTGATGGAAAACTGCCTTTTGTTACTGCCAAATATTTAAAATGTTGACTCATCAATGCAAAGCACCTGCTGCCATTTTTCAGCACCCCAGTTACTATGTTTTCATTAATAGTTGAGTCACTTGGCCTTGCTTCCAAGTTGAAGGTACAGAATGGTTTTTGGCTGAAATTCTTCCTTGAAGATCACTTCTAGCCACATTTCTCTGAAAAGTAGATGGGTGTACCTGCATGTCACTGGTTTCTGACAGTCCTGAGCTGATGGCACTTCTGAACATCTTTGATATCGAAAGAAGTGAGCATCATGTGTCTTTCATCTGATGCACTTAATTTGCTTGGCTGAGCACTGCATCTGCGGTTCTAAACATTACCCATTTCTTTGTGCTTCTTCAAAAAAGCTTGAACAGCAAATCTTGAAACCCCATTCTGCTTTGAAATCTTTGCCTGAGAGAGACTTTGCTGATGCAGTATAACTACTTTGTGTCTTATTGCTGTGCTCAGTCTTCCTATGGTGTATGATCTGTGACATTCTGTAAAACGTCTTCTACAACCTCACCTTTGTGACCGAATTTGGCTGTTCTTCTCACAGGGCAGTTCCTTCTCACAGAGTTTTAAGCCTCTTACACAGCTGTTTCTGTTTCAGTTAATTACTGTGTTTAAACCTACATATGAAAATGATGCTGTGCTGAAGGCAAATGGTGGTCACGTAAATAAATCTGACAAAATAATTCACAATGCGTTGAAGACTTTGTGAGCCATTTGTAGCCACTGTACATAACCTGGTGACACTTGAATGCTTTGAGGTATCACCCCCTGCTCCTGAACACCTGTTCTGCTTAAGAGACAAACACAAGCAGCATCACAAACAGAAACCGCCGACTGACTTCCGGAATCACTGCCTGCTTCTACATCCTGTCCTGGGCTCAAGAAGGAAATAAGGGAAGCAATGATTGAGGGGCATTATACCCGGACATCCCCAAGGTAAGAGAACCAGAGTTTGAAGTCACTGTGCAAGACTCAGTTTTTACCACAAGAGCTGAAACATTTCCATTTTTGCAAATGTGTGTGTCAACAGCCTTTGTAAAAAAAAAAAAATCATATTTTTGGTGATATATATTTATTCATATTTTCATGAATTTTGTATTACTTTTATTGATAGATATTCATTAATATCTTTGTATCAATATGTTGATCTTTATATCACTATCTTGATAATCTACATACAATAATAATATTTGGTACTCTTTACCTAGCACGGCGCCCATCGCGGGCATCGCGGCCATCGCATGCACTAAAAAACGGGTGCGACGCGATGCCCACGATTCCCATAGGGATCAATGTTAAAAGTGTGATTGGACGCGATTTTAGTGTTCAATGCCTCAATGCCCGCGATTTTTCCATAGGAAACAATGTTAAATGGGCCACAGAGCCCTAATAGTCTGAAATGGCCCCCACAATTGCTAACGCCACCCCACGATCAACGTGAACCCAAAGCGTGGCGAGCGCAGCGAGCCCGCGAGGGGCGGCGGTACGCGTCCTCCGACCTTATCATACCCCCACTATCCACGTCGGCGTGGAGTTGAGAATAGAATAGTGTGGCGAGCGCAGTGAGCCACCGAGCCCGAAGCGTGGCGAGCGCAGCAAGCGCAGCGAGGGGACGCGGATACCTTCACAGGTAAACGCGTCCCTTCGCGGGCTTCACAGGTATCCGCATCCGCTCGCCACGCTTCGGGCTCGGTGGCTCGCTGCGCTCGCCACACTATTCTATTCTCAACTCCACGCCGACGTGGATAGTGGGGGTATGAAAAGGTCGGAGGACGCGTACCGCCGCCCCTCGCGGGCTCGCTGCGCTCGCCACGCTTAGGGTTCACGTTGATCGTGGGGTGGCGTTAACAATTGTGGGGGCCATTTCAGACTATTAGGGCTCTGTGGCCCATTTAACATTGTTTCCTATGGAAAAATCGCGGGCATTGAGGCATTGAACACTAAAATCGCGTCCAATCACACTTTTAACATTGATCCCTATGGGAAATCGCGGGCATCGCGGGCATCGCGTCGCACCCGTTTTTTTAGTGCATGCGATGGCCGCGATGCCCGCGATTTTTTACCCCCGATGACCGCGATGTACATCGTGGGCGCCGTTCTAGGTAAAGAGTACCTTACATTTATGCACTTAATTCATTTTCCACAAAACACAATTAGCACTTCAGTCTGTTTCTATGATAAAATATCTTGACCTCAAAATACAACTCAAACTATGACCTGTCATTATGTTGACAACTTTATTTAAACAACAATAGTAAAGCAAACAGTAATAGTCGCAACAACAGTAAAACTGCTCACCTGCCACCTTTGGTCTCAATAGATACTCTTGATGAATCATCATCTATTGCTTCATAGTTTTTGGACCACACAAACTTAGAGTCTGGAGTAATCTGATCACATTCAAAGTTCAATGAAATGACTCCATTGTCATCCACTTCCACCACTACTTCCTTGGTACCTACAAAATCCAAGAAATTATACAAGATTGGTAAATGGTGCAAATGGGATTTAAATTAAATCTCCCATGTAATTCTAACTAACATCATCATAGTTTTAAAATGGGTTCCCTTATATATGAAAGTATATATCAACCTGGTTTCGTTTGTGCGAGGATAGGATCTGTCACATCAGATGCCTTTCCAACACCAGCCTGGTTCATTGCCCTCACCCTCAGCACATAATGGACTTCATTATTCAAGTTTTGGATCTAGAAGAAATAAAAAACTATAATTCTCAATATAATATTGAATGCATGTTCAGCAAAACTAAAGGAGAACTTCTGTCAATAAAGTCACACACACACACATATATATAACAGCTTACACCAATGATAAATCATGTAAGAGAACACAATTTAAGTGATTCTTATACATTTTTCTAATTATATTTGTAACAATCTTTTTTCCTTTTGCACATATTGAGCCAGAATCATAGGCACACCTTCATATGAATATTTTTTTTTGCAAGTGGGCAATGTTTTTTTTTTTGTTTGTTTTAACTGGCCACATGTGTACATGTCCAGTGATAGGGCTGTGGCTGCAGTTGCAGTGACCTGGAAGTTGGAGCCTGATTGACAGACCGTGGCCATTTGGGGGAGGGATGAAGGAGGGCCACGGTGACCATTTGACATATTGTCCAAAATTTGTAGTCATGCCAAGTCCTGAATCTGTATCTTTCCACACAGACTTCCTGGCCCCAGCAGATGACTTCCGTTGCCATTAAGATTATATTTAAAGGCCCCATACATCTACAATGGTTTTTCCTAATTTGTTTTGCTGATCACAAATGCTAACTTGTGTCTATAAATGATAGGCAATTATTTGGGAAATCAGGAAAATTCTGCATGTTAAATTTCCCAGAAATTGCCTATCCAATCATTCTTTGGTCGGGATTCTGCAAATCAGAAAAATTCAACATCAGAAGGTTGGCTCAATCCGTTGCATATGTATGGGGTCCTTTACACAGATGAGCAATGCGTCAATGGTCGTGATGGTGATCAGATGCTGCATTTTCAGAAGCAGCACCCAAGTCCATGATGCAGAAAGGACACTTTATTTATGTCAGATGCCTCCTGGGAAAATTAGCAGATTTTTGCATTGCCCTTCGAAAATTAACTTCACAAAGAGTGCAAGTCATTCCTATGGGTAACATTTTTATTACAGGACATTGCTAGACCAGAAGGCATGATTATTTTATCTGGACAATGTGTACATTTTGTGATTGGTCACAGTAACAAAACATAGAACATTCTTACATTTCTCCTCATTCGTTGCCTGTGTTAACATAGTGTTGCAAGCAAACACAAAGTTTAACTGACCATTGGTAATTTACACCATATCGTGCTACAAAACTAAACAATTTTGAGAGCAAAGAGAGTGATCTTAGGAGCAAATGTGTGTGTGTGTGTGTGTGTGTGTGTTGGCTTTAGCAAGTTTATTTTTAGTTGCAAAATGCACAATTTATTTCGGGATACGGATGATAGCTTGACAGGGTCTAGGGCGACAGGCACAAGATCGAAACAAGCAAAAGGTCAACATATGTTTTTTATGATTTTTTTTTACATACTTTACCATCTATGTGGACTATGACTGGGAATGGAAAACCTGGCCTGAAGCATAGCGAGTGAAGCAAGCCTCGTAATGGTATGCAATTCACTAATTAGGGGACCACATGCTCAGATATTGCCAGTGACACCCAAAAAATGGGAAAAAACTTATGTGGACCTTTTCATATGTTGACCTTTACCCAGTTTTGACCTTGCACATGTTGACATAGACCCTGACGAACCTCTGATCCATACCGGCTTATTTCATTTCAATGATACTTTCCAAGAAGGGAAAATAGGCGTCGGTGTTTGTTGAAAGAGTCCTCACAATCTGTGTATTAATCACATGCTTCTAATCATCAAGCAGCCTCTTTCATTTAGAATAAAATAAGAAAAACAAGAATGTCAAGGTTCTAAATAAATAATCCAGTTTAATTAGAGATGATGCACTTCGCTCCATCACCAGACTACTTTGTGCATGCTGGCATGGATTATACATGTTTATTTGAAAAGATAGTTTATACCTATGAAATAAAACATTGACATTTTTGATTTATAGATGGAGAGTAAGAATATCCCCAAATACCTTCAAGTAAGTGTTTGAAATTGGCTTCTTGTTTGCACCTTTCCAAGCTTCCTCTGGCGCATCTGCCTCTTTAATGTCCACATAAAAGCCAGTAACTGGACTGCGACCAGTGTAGACTGGGGACTTCCATAGCAAGACCATGGAGCTACTTCTGACCTCAGTAACGGTAAGCTCATGTGGAGGTCCTAATAGAGGCAAAATACTCAGCAATGAGTGAATATCATAATGGGCTGCCTTCATAGATAACTCAATAAAAAGAATATCAATGAAAAAAATCATAGTATTGGGTGAGGTTGTGAGACAAATTAAATTGCAAAACATTGCTATCCTATTGTCCCCAAAATGGCATGTTCTGTAATGTATGTCCTATTTCCTGAGTACAAACATCCTTTGTAACCCTACTGTTGTGCTGTCAGCGGCACTGACAATGTAGCATTGCAGCAATTTGAAAAAATGTCCACACTAGGAACTGGGGTAGATTTATCAAGCTCGGTGAAGTGATAAACTGTCTGGTTTTTATCACCGGCCAATCAGCTCCTACCTGTGACATTACAGGCTTGGTTTGAAATATGACAGGTAGGAGCTGATTGGCCAGTGATAAAAACCAGACAGTTTATCACTTCACCGAGCTTAATAAATCTACCCCTGATATTCTACTGGAACTGTTAAAAACATTAGGGATATATATCAAGCCTTGATGAGAGATAAAGATGGGATTTGCCCAAAGCAACCAATCAGCTTCTCCACTTTATCTCCCGCAATGGCTTGATACATCTCCCCCATTGTGGGACAAGTAGGTTTGGGAAAGTCCAGGAAAGTGAGCTTCTGTGTTTCTTAGACCAAAATGATTTTTGCAGGAGTTGATCCTTTAAAGTGTATGGCTAATATAATTTCTGAAAAAAGTTTAGTTAGAAAGGACACAGAGACTATAACATATGTTCACGTAAATATGAATGTGCTACTAATAGCATTCACAAATATAAAAGTTCCAATATTGTTCTAATTGTCAGCTGATTTGAATAAAAGATGCTACACATATTAGGACTGCAGTGTCCTTTAACCTATTCATTTACAGCAAATTTTCCCTCAGAATCAGAACTTTGGGGGAAATTTACTAAGAATACGAATGACTACGACTGCATACGGCTGTTTTAGCTGTATGCCAATTCGTATACCGGAAGGGGAATTTACAAAGCAGTCAAATACGACTGCTTTGTAATCCTCAATGTCGTATCCATTCATATTAGCAGCGTATATACCGGCGCTAATACAAATTCATATAGGCAGCCTGCACGGATCAGGAGCCGGGTTTCGGAAACTGATCGGACTGATCCTTGCAAACTGAAGCTAAATACGCCTGGAAAATTAAGTTTATTATCCAGGCGTATTTGGCCGACAATTAGTGGCCGCATCCCGCTAATTGCCGATAATTGGCTAAGTAAATTGGCTAAGTAAATTAGGAATCACCATTCTGTCGATGGTGTATACATGTCAATACAAATATGAATGTGCCATAAATACGAATATGAATAGACGTATTTTCTGGATAGTAAATCCCCCCAAAACTAATAAAATAGGCGTATTACTGGATACGAATACGCCTATTTTATACAAATTAGTCTTAGTAAATTTCCCCCTTTATGTCAAATATCTAAAGTTCTGATATGCTCCTGAAACCTCTGGTACTATATTCGAGATGCTTGTTAGCAACTCCTTTATATTTGCCTATGTATGGGGGAGATTCATCAAATTTTGTAGAGATATAGGGGGTGATTCAGGTTGGATTGCAAAAGCAGACTCCTTTAATGGACAAAACTATGTGCACTGCAGGTGGGGCAGATGCAACATGCAGAGAGAGCTAGATTTGGGTGAGTTATTTTGTTTCTGTGCAATGTAAATACTGGCTGCTTTATTCTAACACTGCCAATTAGATTTCAGTTTGAACACACCCCACACAAATCTAACTCTCTCTGCATGTTCCATGATCTGCCCCACCTGAATCACCCCCATAATGTGGTGAGAGATAAAGAAGATTTTTCTAAGCTTGGTGAGAGAGAAAATGTAGAGTATTTATCTCTCCCCACTTTATCTTCTCCGGGCAGTATTTACTACTTTATACATCTTCCCCTAAGTACCAGGCAGAAATGACCACTTAGCAAAAATGAAGCTGATAGATTAATATTTTCAAAATCAAACATTATTCATTTACCTGGCACAGCAATGGTCCATTCTTCACATTTGAATGACTTACTTGGCAAGGATGGAGTCCCCACCCCAGCCATATTACAAGCAGCCACCTGATATTGGTACACTGTGTTTTCTTTCAAATTCAAAATCTGTAGCATAGAAGCAACATGATAGTATAATGTATGTTACACAATTGTATTATATACTGTATTTGCAGCGTTAGCCTACAGCACAAAATGATTTGGATCATTTTTTAAATATTTATGGGGTGTCCCCTAAAAGCAGCTGTTTTTGTGGGGAGCACACACACATCACAAATGATCAGGATCCCCCATAGGTACCACAAAGGGACCAGCGGCACCAGCAATATAGTAACCTATATCAAGGGTGTCGCTAACCGGCTAGTGTGTACGAGGCAAAATGGGGCTGATGGGATTGCAGCTCCAGGCCTGCACGTAAAAATACACCTAATGTCACTATGGCAACAAGATGATGACCAGGCAACCATAGCCCTATATAGCCAGCCATAAATCACACGCCCACATGGCTCTGGACAGAGCTCATCCCCTTCTAACTGCAGGCTCTCAAACATTTTCAGCCTCAGGACCATGCTGCCCTGTATCCGACCCTGGCTTCGACAGACAACTCTACACTTTGCACAAATTACTATGAGCGGATTCCATAGTTCCTCCATGGGAGTTGCGTATGCGTGGTCAACAGACCGTGCATGTACCGCAGAGCCACAGGGTCCCAAAGAGGAGTGGAATAATCACATTAGTAATCATTTCGCTTCTTACACATTGCAGGGATGAGTTCCTTCCGGAGCCCAGGTCTATGCATGTGTATATTGGTGCATTCGGCATGGGCAAAACTTAGTCAGAAGCCAAAGAATAGCAGTAATAATAAATTACAGTTATTAGGTATAAACTGGATAACTGGTAAATGTGCCCCATGGTCCTATAATGTATACAGATACAATAAATGTGCTTTATAATATACCTGATAATGGTGAACTGCCCTAGTCAGCTAAATGTTTTTATAGTCTATTAGCACTAAGTACGTAGCACCTGCAAGAGCACGACTTATCATTTGTATACCACTTGTACCATATATTCTCAGTATAGTACGTTTGACTAAAGGACAAGTCGGACCAATATGCCCTTGAGCTCCCCACTGGCAACTCCACGGGAGGTTCGCTTACGATTTGGCATTTGATTTGCCATTTTTACATGCAATAAATCGCATGCAATTTATTGCATGTAAAAATACTGGCAGCGGCAGGGGGCAGGTTGCAGGGTCCATGTGGTGGGCATCTGGGTCGGAGCGGTAACTGGGAGCTAGTAGCGGAGTTTGCCCAACGGTGTTGCGGGAAGGGGCTGGTGAATTTGAAAAAATATTTTGAAAAGACTTCCCTGCCGGTTATTAGGTGAGAGAATTCTCTCAGCCAATTAGCGGCCTACCATCTAATTGGCTGAGAGATTTCTCTCAGCCAATCAGCTTTCAGCCACTTTCCACCCTGCCGCCCGGGAAATGCCGCTACTATCTCCCAGCTGCTACTCCGACCCCGCTGCCTGGATCCCACTGCCTGCCCCCGCTGTACAGACCCCACCGATGCACTTAGGTGTGTGCCAGCTGCACTTCACTGCTGGCACACACCTAGGATTGGACCCAACACATCAGGGTGTGCCACTGATTAGTACGATCCGATAAATTTAATGTGCAGCCCGTCCGACCTCCCCATTACGATCCGATGCGCACCGGACCGCGCATCGAGTCAGAGGGGATGTCAAACACATCCAATTTGGGCCGATTTCTCGGCCCGATCCGTCGGAATCAGCCAAAATTGGCCCAATTCGGATAAGTGTGTGGGCACCTTAATGCCTGGAGTATGTTAAATATTAAGTAACAGAATAAGAGAAAAACATATATGCAGTGTTTGAGTCTTTATCTTGATGGCTCAGATACAATCTTTCTTATGTGTTACAGTGTGAGCGTTGCTGGCGTACTTACTAAGCAGCTAATAGGCTAAATATAAACTCTTTATAACACTAAACGATATAGGCCCTTATTCTGGTTGGTGCGGCCGGAGCCGCATATGCGGCTCCAACGCACCAGGCGAATCCCCGCCTTCCATACGGATCGCAACGGCCGTCCGTACGCGGATATGTGGCGATCCGCATGAAATTGGACGGGGATACGCCTCCTCCATGGTGGGAGCAGCCCCTGCATTCGATGGTCGCCGAACATCGAATGCAGGGCCGCACGCTCCACCAGGTCCCGCAACACAAGACCACACGGACACTTGTCCGTGTGAAATCTTGTATGGGGGCGGGCAGCTGACATCCGGCGATGTCAGATGCCCGCCCCGTACCCACGCGTCACGGCCTCATTACCATGCATACGCCCCGCGTTTGCATGGGAACGCCCATGAAACGCTGGGCGTATGCATAGGGTAATGAGGATAAGTAGACCCTCACGCCCCTCTACGCCCCCTGTGCGGCGTATAGAGAATCCTTGCGGCGAAATCGCCTGCACATGCGCAGAGTGACCTCTGCACATGCGCAGAAGATAAACATCGGTGGCCCGTACGCAAGCAGGAATTTCCGCACCAACCAGAATAAGGGCCATAGAGTAACAGTTTTATTCTTGAAGCACATCTGCAATGTGGGTGGAAAATATCAAAGTGTTGATTTTACAACTGAAATTGTATTTATTACATTTCAAGCTAACTGAGTTTTATTTACTGGAGCATTAATATCACTATGCAATCATACAGTATATGTATAAATACAGTGCATTGATAATTTTTTTAATCATATTTTAATCATCCTTTCTCAAGAAGATTTTTATTCACAATTTCTTGTAAAATATTCCCCATCCATTTATAGGGCATTGCATAAATACGCAATGTCACAGAATCGTAGAGCAGAGTGTATATAACAAACACTTGTGTAACTATGGTAGTTGCTAAATCCTAGTGGGCTAAAGGACCTTTCACGCACTGGGGGAGGAGCAAGGCCAGTGGCTCATGCTCAGGGGGTGCATTGGCCTTGCAGTGTCTCTATTCACTCCACCACCTGTTGCCTTTATTAACCAGTTGGTTAGTGAAGCGGAGTGAGCCACCGTGACAGAAGTGTGGCAAGCAAAGTGAGCAGGCGAGGATCCATTTGAGCTCCCTTCTTCAGCTCCCCCCCCCGTTCTGCCGTGTTACATGTCACATCTTTCCCCACTAGGAAATAGACCTAACCGCCTAACTATACCATAGGTGCCCCCTGCAGAAAAAGTTTCAAGGAAAGATCCTTTGGACTGAGAAGTAAGGTGTGAGAGACATCATGAGAGATGTGGAGCACATGAATGGAGGTCTAAAATGTCGACAGTCAATAGGTCAACAACAAAAGGTCAACGTGCAACAGGTTGACGCAGAAAAAGGTGAACATGCACTAGGCCGACCCCGACAAAAGGTCGACATGGAAAATGTTAACACATGAAAAGGTCTACATGAGTTTTCTTTACATTTTTTAGTGTCAATGTCAGCACCTGTTGACATGGACCCCCAAATAGTGTAGAGCGTACCTTAGCATGGCACACTCGCCATGCTTCAGGCACATTGCCTTGCTCCGCTGGCGCTTTGCTCTGCCCACGTTAACATCCCCAACTGTAGTCTATGTGGATGTAAAGTATGACAAAGCCCAAAACATTGAAAAAAAATAGTGAAAAACTCATGTCGACATTTTCATGCGTCGACAATTGGCATGTCGACATTTTACTTGTGTCATCATTTTTTCAATGTCAACCTATTGACTGTTTACCTAGACACTGTCCTTTCAACTGCTTCCCAATGGGGGGAATATAAATATATGAAAGATCTGTATGTAAGATGAGCTACTGCTATGTAATATATTATCTCTGCTGGCGTGCCTAGAGTTACAAAGGGCTTTACTTTGACCAGACAGTCCAGCACATAAGGTGTTGATGTGCTCATAGGCAGTTTTGAATGATGTGTGCCATGTGTCTATGTGGCGATCAAAACATTTCTTGCGTGCATAGGCTTTTGCAGGCCTAATAGGCTTAGAACTACAATTCCAATGAAATGTGTAGGTCATTGTGGAGAGAGCTAGTTTGTGCCTTGGATGATAAGGCCAAAAAGGAAGCAGTGAGAACTGGTATCCACTGGCGAGGAAGCATTAGAGGCTAAAGAGGACCTACTTCGCTACCAGAAGGATTATCCCAGAGGTACAGGCCCATTAGAGAGTATGGATGCCCTCCGATTCTTGGCAAGGTTTGTTATTGATCTTCATGGGTAGGTTTTATTTTCTTCTTGTTGTAGGCACTAGGGGGGATTTAGGGTTAGGCTACGGGTAGAGAGGATTAGGCACGTAGAGGAAGAGTTAGGTTTAGGAGGATGGGAGTTAGGGTTAGACACTAGCGGGGAGGGTCGTGTTAGTTTGCAGGGACAGGTTTAGGCATAGGCTGTGCAGAGGAAGTGTTAGAGATAGGCTGCGGGAAGGGTAGGTTAGGGGTAGGCACATAGAGCATAGGTTAAGGTTTGGCTGCGCGATGGGTGGGTTAGGTTTAGGCAGACGGGAGTTAGGGTTAGGCAATAGTGGGGAGGGCTAGAGTTAAGCTGCAGGGAGTGTTAGGGATAAGCTGTGGGAGGCAGGGTTAGGGATAGGCTCTGAGGAATATGTGAGCGCTATATAAGAAACTGTTAATAAATAAATAAATAGATCTACAAATATTGTCACCACCTAAAATACATAGAAATAAGCCACATTATCCACATGAACTCTGATTATAACATTGCGCGGCAATGCACATTGAAGTGATAGGACACATTACATGCAATGACAAGAAGCATCTTACCCTGTATGCTCTGTCGCTAATGGATTTAATATTGGCTTCCTGCCATTGTCCTGGAACCCCATCCACAACCTCTCGGTAGTTGATGTAGTAGCCTTGAATGTCCACGCCGCCGGTGACTTTGGGCTGCTTCCAACCAATCACCATGGAGTCACATACACTCTCGAGAACAGTGATGTCATAAGGAGCGGAGGGAGTTGCTGTTTTTTATATGAATATTAGACAAGTAGGTTTGGTTAATTTGTTAGAGGATAAAAATTCAATAAACATCACTTAGATTAGGTAACAATCTGGGGGTCACGTTAGTGTGAAATAAAGCGGTGTAAGGGAATTATCCTTTACAAACAAAGCAATGTGGAAAACAGTGAGGGAATTACATTTTTTTTTACAGTGAGAGCATTTTGCTAGAGACCAGTGTGAACGGACAGGTGCAATGACCTTTGATGATCACACAGATAACATGTTCAACCGACAACAATATGCAAATATTTTCTTCCTACACAGATTTAATTGAATAAGTCCATATTTGTCTCACATGTTCTTCAACAGGGTTACACTTAAAATGTGACCTGTCCTGGAAAGATTAAAGTAGAGTACACACGGGGTGACATGAGCCCCTTGCTGAGCGACTTAAGCACAGATAGCTCAGCATGCAATGCACCGGGGATGTGTGCTGAGTGATCTGTGCTGACCAGTGTTCTCAGCTGAGAACACGGGCGATCTGACTAGATTTTGACTACATGCAGTCAAAATCTAGTCAGGTATTGGCAACGCGTGGGACCGCGCATCGCCATCGCTATAGGGTGTACACACAAAGTGATCCGTGCTTACTTTCTAAGCGATCTAGACAGATTGCTTAGAAAATAGCCCAAAATTGCTACGTATGTATAGGCCTTAATGAGGCTTACACACATGGCTATTTCTGGCCATTTGCTAAGCAATCTGACTACATTTCTCCGTGTGTAGAGGCCATAGCAATAGCGATGTGTGGCCCTGCGCGTTGCTATCTTCGGGCGATTAAGATCCTGCATGCAGGATAAATTTAGTCAGGGTCAGTCAGGGCCAGTGTTCTCACCGCAGACCACTTGTTTTGGCAAATTTCTCAGCGCACATGGCTGACACATACTGTAACTGTGTGCTGAGCAGTCAGCACAAGTCATCCCATGTGTAGGCCCCAAAAGAAAGATTGGGAAAATAAATCTGTTTTCTTTCAACATATTTCAATTGTAGCCTTTGGAAACAACTAATAAAAGTGAATGAATGCCTTCCCATGTAAAGAAGTCAAATGTATCATAGTGATGCACTAAAATGATCTAAACATGTGAACATTTAGGTACAACTGACAATATAATTATACATTTATTGATTTACTCAGTGATTTATTATGTTATTTACAGAAGTAACTTGTCTAGTATGGAACTGATACTGTGGGGGCATGTTTCTAACCTTGGAGAAAGATAAAGTAGAGAGATATATAGGGCCAGATGCAGTAAGCTTCAAAAATGATAAAATGGAGAGTGATAAACAGCCAGCCAATCAGCTCCTACCTGTCATGTCACAGGCTGTGTTTGAAAAAAGTCAGGCAGGAGCTGATTGGTTGGTTGTTTATCACTCTCCATTTTACCACTTTTGAAGCTTAGAGAATCTGGCCCAAAGTATCAACCGTGTTCTGTAATTTTTCAAACACATCCTCTAAAATGAAATTGGTTGGTACTTTATCTCTCTCTCATTTATCTCTCCAAGGTTTAATACCCCCCACTATTTATAAAGTAAATACTGTGACAGTCATAACATGTAATCTGTGATATAGTTATATAAATAATATTAACCATTGCACCTGGAGCTCAGTGTTATGGGAACACTTACTGTACTTACCTGAGACAAGAATGCATTTGGGGTTATTCATTAATCTGTCATGTTTTGACATGATCATTTTGTATAGTGGAATGATGTGGTTATAGTATAATTGCTATAGCATCTAGTAGTATTCATTTATTATATACTCTAATATTGAATTATAACATCATTACTGGATTGTAAATGATAACATCATTATACTGCCTTCAAAACTGTCTTAAGCTGCGTACGCACTATGGGCCAGATGCACTAAGCTTCAAAAGTGCTCAAATGGAGAGTGATAAACAACCAACCAATCAGCTCCTGCCTGACATTTTTCAAACACAGTCTGCGACATGACAGGTAGGAGCTGATTGGCTGGCTTAGTGCAACTGGCCCTATGTGATAAAGGCAGACAATTATATTGTTAATGATTTGCCTTGCACTCCCCAGAGCTACAGAATGAATAATATAGAGCATACACACAATAAAGTGTTTGCTTTACCACTGACCATCTTGTTTTATGAAAAATGTATTATCGTTTATATATACTAAACGATATGCACCTAGTCATAAATAACATGGTAAGAATTTGGCAGGAACTACGGATGAGAAAGGGGGAACATAACGACCAGCGCGAGCGTGCATCATTATCGTTTGTACACCTTGAACAATATGCACAATAAAATTGTTAGCGATATCGTTATTGTGCATATCATCTGCCTTTATCGCACAGCGAGTGTGGGGCTTTAGAGAATGGCGCGTCTGATCTCCGCTTTTCCTAATCATGGACAAGATCTATCTACTCTCTTTATAAATTATAATGTACAGTACGTTCATTTTTGTGCCAGCGAGCAGCAATAGGTAATCATTATGATAACAGAGAAAGGAAACGTTAGCAGTCACTTGTGATTTATTATTTTTATAACAGGTTAATGAATAACCGTCAGTGTCTGTAGGTAGTTACACAAATACTTTTTTTCTTTACTTACCAAATGTTTATAAACAGGAGCATGCAAAAAGGAAGGTTCCTTCAGGAAAATACTGATTTCTGTAACCAAGCAATGACTTCCCTACTTACCTGTATATACCCTTACATACATCATGGGGCCCATGACACTGCTACTACAGTAACAAAAGTATTGTAAGTATTGGGGACCCACAATCACTTGATTGGATAAGGGGGCAAATAAGTTCAGCTAGTCAGGAAAACAGCTTGATCCTACATTTCATTTAATGAAAACCTCTTTGTCAACCTTTTGATCAAAGCCACGCCAGTGCTGGTAAAGACGTGACCTCGCCAAAAGAAGGTACGGCTTTGTGAGAATGAAGCTCCCGCAAGTCACACCTCATTTTTTTCCACCAATATGTTGGCATGCTCAACGCTCAGTAAGCTGCATTGCCTCCAGTTAGGGATGGCCATCGGAGCAGATGCCATCGATGATTGCCATCGATGATTGCCATTGATAGTGGCAAACTATTTGATGGACAACCATCGATTGTTTTAGCTATCGATGGTCATCCATTATATTTGAATGAATGGCCTGTGGGCCAATCAGAACTCGGGGACAGGACTTCCCGGGGGGGGGGGGGGGGTGGGGGTGCGGAGCTATGCTCCGTGTCTCGGCACCTTGAAAAAAAAAAAAAAGGAAGCATCGGTTGTGCTTTGCCATCAATGTAGGGAAACTACCTGGTCTTCCCACATCTATGGCAAAAGTATTCGACATCGGCCATAAACCATCGATGATTTCAAATCATCGATGGCCTACCTCCAGTTCCTCTGTCTCTGTGAGCACAGCATCTATTCACACCCCCCCCCCACCACCACCACAGGACACTGTTGTCCATGGGTGAGACAGTGGAACAGTCCCCAAAAAACATGACTGTCCGCAAATATCGGAACAGTTGGTAGGTATAATGTGTGTGTAGGATATATATATATATATATATATTTTATATATATATATATATATATATATGAAACATTTAGTAATACACATTAATGACACATAACTGATTTATTTGTTGTGTCTTGTTATATAAAGTGTACCAATATGTGAGTTGTCATATATCAGAAGGTCAAACTATGTGGTCAGTGCTATAAATAATGTGAGAGTTACTGTTATGGTTAGTTGAATGTCAATAGTTTGCCAGTGGTTCTCTAGAGAACCGACACCTATACTAAACATTTTACCAAGTGCCCATAATATGTTAGCATCGATCATACACATATATTTTGTGTGTGTGTGTGTGTGTGTGTGTGTGTGTGTGTGTGTGTGTGGGTGTGGGTGTGTGTGTCCATACGTACATGTGTGTCTATATTTTCTGTGATACTTTTATCGCAAGCTAATTTTATGGTGTAGTATAAAGATTAAGAACATAGTAAACAACGCAGTATTTCTTTGTAAAGTTACCCGTGTGTTATGCAAGCATGGGGAATGGGATGAGCAGACTCATGTAACTCACTTTTGCTCACTATTGTACTTGTACTGTATTTGTACTTTGATGATGATAAATGTCTCAAAGCATCTTGTTTTTCATTACACATTACAAAGTCTGTATGTTTTATGGGGGGGTATTCAATCAGGGATTCTGACTGTCGGAACGTCCCGGCAGTTGGAATTCCGGTTTTCACCGGCTTCCTACACCAAGTCAACTGTTGGTATTCAATGTACCAACAGTCAAATGTCGTCCTGAAATCTGTGACAATGGCCACGAATTGGCAGAAAACGGACATGAATTCGACAATCCATGTCCATTTCCGACAAAACAGATCTGACTTGGATAGGCGATTTCCGATATTTCCCGCTGCACAGATTGAATACCCCCTATGTCTATTACTTTGATATATGAACAGAATACTATGCTACCAGAAATGATGTTCTTCAGTGCTTGATTTTATTGTATCATTAGTTCATTACAGGATCAACAATGTTTTGTGGTTAACATTACTATATCAAGTGTATCAATGCATGCAGACGTTCAAAACAACTTTTCACAAAAATTGTTTTTCTTTTAAAACATTTAACATGGACATAAATGCTTTAAACTCTTGACATTGACAGGCAGAAATGCAAAGTGAAATATTAGTTAACACAAAGTGATCTAATAATATACATGTATGGGATCTCTTATCCAGAAACCTATTATAAATACTTTTTGAGCCAGTAGGTATCAAATAAAATAATTGCTCCTGCTGGATTATTATATGATATATATCATAAAGTCGTAGCGGCCAGTCCTCATTGATACGCACTGTAAGCAGGGCCAATTTAACAGCATTGAAGGCCCTGGGCAAAGCAAGGCACTGGGTCTTCTACCCATCCATTCACTCCCTTTGTCCCGCATTGTGTCTCTCTTCTTGTTTTCATACTTTGATTGGCTGTCAGTACTCTGATTGGTGGATAGCTCCAGCCAACCACTTATCAGCATGCTGATGGCCATTCATTGGCTGCAGGCTGGGAGGCAAGTATAGAATGGTGCCTTTCTGATTTACCCCTGCTCAGAGGACTATAGAATTATGGAGCCCTGGGCAGCTGCCCATTGGGCCAATACATTAAGATGGCCCTACCTGTATGCACTAAAGTGTATCGCAATGCTAAAGGCTCCTTCAGGGATAGACATGGATTATTAAAAAATATAATATATTTAATAATCTGTTAAGATCTATCCCATCTCCAACGGCATTCATAGTGGGGGAGAGGGTGCATAAGGTGCATGCCCCAATGGCTCCAATTGCAAGCGAGACAGAATAGAGTGATGTGGAAGAGAGGTACAGAAAAGCAGGCAGAGCAAGGGGATAGAGAAGGCATGGGGCAGGATGGAACAAGAAGAAGAGCAGTCAACAGAGAGGGGATGGGGCAGGACAGAACAAGAAGTGGAGCAGTCAATATAGCAGGTGGGGCAGAACAGTACAAGTTGAGCAGTCAATATAGCGGGTGGGGCAGGACAGTACAAGAATCATAGCAGTCATTCGAGATGGAGTGGTGTAGTACAGTAAAGGAGGAGGAGGAGCCATGGACACTGAGGTGACCAATAAAGAGGAGGAGTGCCATGGACACTGAGGTGACCTAGTATATGCCACATTCTTTTAGTGGAATAATTGTATTATTGTACATCAAATTCTAGAAGAAGACATGCTTATCCTGGAAGTCATCAAGTTTCCAGATATTAGATCTCATACATCTACCACATGTTTCACATGCAACAATGCAAGTTTTATTAAGATAACATGTAAGTTCATGTGACATTCATATGTGTTTGCCATAATCTCCTGAGCATTCACGGTTGTCCTATATCTATACACACTAGTTTATAGTTACACCCTCTTTTATAATAAGGTTAAAAAGTCTTCAAGTGAAAGTAGGACAAAATGGGGAGAACGTCAGACCAAGATTTGCCAAGTGCGATATGGATACTTTTTATGCAATTCCGACACATTGCTGCAATGAATCGTATGAAAAGTGTTATATTGCAGGTACCTTTTTGGCAATTGTGATGTGAGGTGCGTGCCTGTGCACTTCAAAACGCAATCGCAGACCAGACAGGCTGCCATGAATATTTGTCACAGACATTAGCCCTTGCTGGCATCTCATATGATACATTGTATGCAAAAGGAGCGCATACAATATAGCTTATGCGATCCAGCCACCTACTGGTGTGCTATGTAATATCTGTTTAGCTGTCTGAGGCTCTAAGCCTTTACTATACAAACTTATGGACTATTTCACTGTTTCAAAAGCAATAAACACATCTGAGAGAGGCGAGACTAGTGATTAGCAATGTGCTCAGTAGAACTGAAGAACACAATCTGTACTGTAAGCTGGGTACACACTATACGCATACTTGCCTACTTTTGAAAACTAGTTTCAGGGAGAGTATAGTTGGCAGTAGAATTTTGCACAGGGTGTGTGTCATGCTCCACCCAAAGGGTGTGGCTATCTCCATATATGGGCGTATATGTGCTTAAATGCTTGTTGTGAGATATTTTTAGATAACATTAGTAACTAGGGGCCTTATTGTAGTTCACTCTTTCTGACAAAATCCTTCTTAGATGGACAAAACCATGTGCACTGCAGGTGGGGCAGATGTTACTTGTGCAGATATAGTTAGATTTGGGTGGGGTTTTACTTCAAAGTGAGATCTATATTCCAGTGTAAAAATGAACTAGAATAAAGCCCTATATACTTTGGGAAATGTAGCAATTATTGATAATAATATTGCTGCCTGCAATATTGGATTATTTGTTTGCAATTATTATATGTGATATTTAGTTTCTTCTGTCTCAGCACAACATACATGCTAATAATTGTGATGCCTATGCATTAAAGTCCAAGTGCAATTACCATCTGATTGTATATGTCACTGATTTCCTTTTTTGTCCAAAAACATAACAGCTGCATAAAGTGGGCTAGGAGAAATCAGGGAGATTTCTAGACTCTTCAGGGAGAGAGGGAGATTGCTCCTATTTCAGGGAGTCTACTGCAAAATGCAGGAGGGTAGGCAGCTATGACTATATGATGTGTAAACAATACAAGGTCTTCACCTTTTTCCCGGGAACTCTCACAATCATATATAGTGTATACACTTTGCAATCTTGCAACAGATATTGTCAGTGGCAGTGCCGGATTTTCCACTAGGCACATGAGGGAGAAGCGCAGCTGGATCAGGTCAATGCAAGGGATCTAAAGGCAGTGTGGGGTTCCAATTCTCACTAAAGGAGGGGGAGGCTCATTATATTCTATACTACGGGGAGGGGGGAAGTATGTTATACTCAAAAATAAAGGGAAGGAGAGGCAGATTATATTCCATGCCACAAGGAGGGGGGCACAAAGACAGGGGGGGTTAGGTGGCTAATAATGTTGTGCCTAGGGGCGGACAGACTTCTAAATCCACCTATGGCCAGTGGCCCCGTCCAGGAGTATACGGGCATTAATGATATCCTCATATTGAGCTGCACTTATGGACGAAAGAGGATGGTGTTCACGACCCGGAGGAGCCTGCATATAGTGCGGACACACTATACGATTCACATCGTAAAGATAAATTGACCATAAAATCGCATAGTGTGTACCCAGGTTTAGATATATTAACTTAATTTATCAATGTTACTGTTACACATTTTCCTTTCCATCATTATTCCTCTAGCACAATGGTTCTACGCTGGTACCCCGAGGGGTGCCCGCTGTCATGTATCTGTGATCTTGGGGTCTCCAGGAGATAATTAGATGCATAGGGAAAGCCCACACATGACAGTAGGAGCCTGATAACAGAATGAAAATATCTATACCTGTATCCATGTAAGAAGTATAAGGCATGTGGTCAATAGTTTTATTGTCAATTTTAAATTTTTCATAAATAGTAATATGTGAGATGTATTCTTTCATTGTATCATATCTAAGTTTATTTTATAGCACATTTGCTTTTATACTGTATATATATAAAGATATATATATATATATTATATAAACGCAGAAAGAGATTCAGAGTGTGCTAACAATGATTGTACAAGATTAGTTCAAATGATAATTATTTTAATTAAAATTGCCCTATGGACATAATGATGTAAATACAAAATAAAACCTTTAATACATTATACATATATAGGATGAATGTCTTTTTTTAGTTGTTTGAACTTCCAAAGTATGTGGCCATCCCAACGCGTTTCGTCATCAAGATGACTTCTTCAGGGGCAATGGAAGCAGCACTTTACAAGACAGAATTGTTCATATATCTTCTCAAAGAAAAAATTTCTCTTTTGAGCTGCGATCTTGTGACCAGCAATCCAATGTGATGAACTCAGATTAAGGGGTTGAAATAACATTGGATTGCTGGTCACAAGATCGCAGCTCATAAGAGAGATTTTTTTCTTTGAGAAGAATGCTGCTTCCATTGCCCCTGAACGTCATCATGATGACATTCATCCTATATATGTATAATGTATTAAAGGTTTTATTTTGTATTTACATCATTATGCCCATAGGGCAATTTTTATTAAAATAATTATCAATTTACTAATCTTGTACAATTATTGTTAGCGCACTCTAAATTCTTTGGATCCCGCCTAATAGGGGATCCCTCAGAGGTGCAGCTTCAAACCCGTTGAGCGTGGTTGGGGTTACCTTGTATATATAGATATATATATATATATATAGTGTATGTATATAGATATATGTTCAGCACCTAAATAATTTATCCAGTAGCAATTATATTACAAACATGGGGCCTGATTCAGACCTGCTTGCTAGGCTGTGTATTTTCGCAGCCTGGTGAACAGGTAAATATCGCTCCGGCACTCCCCCCCCCCCCTTGCCGGCCGAATTCCCTCATTAGCATGCGAGCGGATGTGTACGCTAACAAGGAGGAGAAATATTCTGATCGCCATCGCTCACCATTGAATGATTTCTCCTGCCTTCGCTAAGAAAATTCAATCTAGACCAGCGGTTCTCAAACTGTGGGTCCTGACCCCAAAGTGGGTCCTGACCTTCTCAGCATGGGGTCACGACTCCATGTTGCAGACCATCAGGCTGATGACTTTTGTAATCTCAGTCACTGATTCAAGGAGTCTGAAAAATCTGTTGAATTGTCTGTTATTTCAGACTCCTCCCATCACTTTGTGCCTCCACAATGCTGCCATGTATGTGCCATCTGCTGACTACACATGTGATGTGATGACCTTCTGCAGTAACTTGCTGGGGTCCTGTCATTATTTTTATTGTTTGATGGGGTCCCAGAGCAAAATAGTTTGAAGACCCCTGATCTAGACTGACTTCTCCAGTGACCCTATTTGCCAAATTCAGGGCGGGCGCTGACGTCATGCCCACTATGAGCGTGCCTGAATTGACCCCAGATTTTGTTGGTACAAATAATGCTTATGGCGTGCCAAGGAGTACCAAGGTGGAAATTGATGGGAATGGCGGCTCTAATACACGGTCTTCAGCCCATACACAGGGGGTTTGCTATTATGATAACTATGGTGATTGATGCCAACAATTGTATGAAGACGAGAACATAACGCAGCTGTTGCCTGTACACATAATGAATGGATGGTGCTGGTTTGTGGAGTCAGCTGTCACTTACTTTGCTGCTCTGTTCCTCCTTCCTGTGGCAAGTGGGTGGTAGCCATGGACTCATTGCTTGCACTTATTTTACTTACTCCTGCAGGTCCAGGTTTACCACCTTTACTGGGTGAGACATTTTTGGTATTAGCACTGCTATCAGGCAGTGCCTCTGTGGCGGGGGAATGATGTTCTGTGGCGGGGGAATGCTGTGTGGACTCATGCTTGACCTCCCGGCATGCAGGGAAGTCTGTTAGCCCATCAGCAATGGCATTCAGTTCAGGGAACGCACCATGTGGCAATCCTCCCCCTGCAGCATCCAGAAGATAACAAAGACATTGTTAATCCTACTGTGCATTCACCTGTCCATTATACAGACAGTGAGCAATAGAGGGTGATACCTGTACAACACCACTCTGTTGCTCAGTGTCTACAGCGGGGTAACGACAGGTAACCACACAGCACACACTACATTTACACACATATATGTACAGCAATATATGTTACACTATAAACCTGTTTATTTGTGATTGTTAGAGAGTATTGGTCTGATGCAGAGTGTGCCTAACTTGCATTATTGCACAATACATAATACATAGTAATACATCAGCGACACAAATATGAATAATTGCATATCTCCCAACTGTACCGACTTTTGCGGCTGGACAGTCCCGTTTTTCTGGGCTATGCCAACAGTGACAAAAATGGGGCATGGCTTCACGATCACAGCATAGCCGTGAAACCACATCCCCTTTGTGAAAGGCCACGCCCCCTTCCCGGGGGTCTCGGCTTGCAATATTAAAAAGTTGGGAGGAATGCAATTTCAGACCGGCCGCATGTATCTGGTGTCTTATTTCTGTATTTGTGCTGCATTGGGGTGTAATTATCATTTTAAAACCAGCCAAAAATTGAGGGACTATAAATACAGTATATTTGAATGAAGTTGGACAGGATTTTTTTCTATCTTTAATTTTAAATATGAAATGACTTGTGCTCCAGTGTGTGATCAGGCACATTTTAGTGCGTCATGCGAAAGCCCGCGGTTTGACCATTGCTCAGACAGCCCACAATAGCTTCTGCATTACATGTATTTAAGTGTCAACTGCTGTACACTTATAAGTTCTTAAACTATATTTGGCATTAATATGACCCAAGTGTTTTACCAGTTGGTAAAAGCAAACATCTCTGTGACCTACTGCACCCATTTGCTGACGGAATACCGACAATTACTGTATGCAAGATCTCAAGGCTGGATTTAATAGTCATTTTATTCCCAGGGTTGCCAAGTATTTAGAGGCAGCCATCAGGTGCCCACCTAATCCCTAAAGTACATTAACACCACAATGCAGAGCCAGGTTAACAACAGGGCACCTAGGGCAATCCCCCAGACACTGGGGCCCCTCTCCTGCATAACTACCTCACCAATGTGGCTGCAGTGTGGCACATATATATATGCGAGCTGTGCTTCCTGTGTTGCATAATGTGAACTGGGGGCATTACAATGTGTGCTGGGAGTATTTATAGATTACACTTTGTAACACTGTCCCCAGTATATCCTATTGATAATTTTATTGATAGGAGCCCCACAATTTAGTTTCCCTGATGCCCCCATAAACCTTAATCTGGCATTGCCGCCATATACCTACCCTTTCTCTGGTGCACAGTGATTGGCATTATAAGGGAAGGGCAGTTGTTAGACGTAACTGCAAATTGATTTAATGACTAAATAATATAGTCACAAATTATATATCAATGAAAATCAAATTGTGCATTGATCTAATCAATAGAAAAGTTGTGACTGTGTAATATGAATATAACAGGACACTGGTGGCATTGTGTTGTATATGTGGGGGTCAATGGAGATAAATATATAAAGGGGCACTGTGCTGTTATATAGTCTTATACTGCTTTCACACTGCAAAAAAACGGCATTAACCCGATAATTTAAAACGTTTTAAAAAATGGTTCAGACAGCCTTAACCCCTTTCAAACCGCATATCTTACACAGGGACACTGAAACGGGTAGGACCCTGCTTTTTAACGGTTTTGAATTACCGGTAAATTCAAAAACGGACCTTTCACACCGACATATTACCGTTTTGAAACGGTAAAAAAATGACATTTTACCCGGTAATAAGTGCGGTCTGAAAGGGGTATAAGGAACAAGGATATCTGAAGGTTACCAGATTGGTAATATATGTGTGTTTGTGTGTGTGTGTGTGTGTGTGTGTGTGGGGGGGGGGTGATTAATGTTTGTGGCATGATGTGTCTCAGATTCAGGCTTCAGGGATGTAAATCTACCCTTCTTTGCGTTAATCACATTGTACTCATGTATCATTTATTACAACATTTATCATGGTTTGCAAAAGACAATTACTCAATTAAATGTAATATGTAGTTATCTAAGGTGACATGTATATCTCACAATGGGGCAGATGTATTAAGCCGGGCGAAGAGATAAACTGGAGATAAAGTGGAAGGAGATAACGCACCAGCCAATCAGCTGTGTTTGAAATATGACAGTTGGGAGTTGATTGGCTGGTGCGTTAACTCCTTCCACTTTATCTCCAGTTTATCTCTTCGCACGGCTTAATACATCTGCCCCATTGTGACACATTACAAAGACTAGGAACAGAAGAAGACTATACAATTAGAAACATGCACAGGCTGCATAACCATACATGAATCATCCCCGTGGCATGCAATATATCAGACAATGGTAGAAGCATGCAATCAGTTCCTTGGCATATTGCTGTGACTTATAGACATGTCAATGTGTATAATAATTAGATTCGCAAGTGCATGACAGTTAAGGTGTAACATACTGAACCATGAAGTCTGGATTTCCCTCCATGGACGCGAGAAGAGGAGTGCGGCTTCTGACACAGCGGGAAGCTAAGAACAGCACGGGTAGTGAAATGTGTACACAGACGGAAATAACAATGATGGGATTGTGATGGAGGATTAATAGTGCCCAGTAGGAAATTGCCATCTGAAAGGAAATGTGGGTAATACAGAAAAGCAACAGCATTGATGAAATAGTCATTGCTGTATGGGAATGGGAGGAAGAAAAGCACGACCTGAAGTAAAAATAAAAACCATAAAAATATGAAACAAATGATGTAACAATGTAGTTTCTACGAAGTGACTTACCAATGGCGGCTTTGACTTCTATCTGCTCAGAGTCGGAGGAGTAGTCACTGAGTCCAGCTGCATTCACAGCTCTGACCCGGAAGATGTACTGTTCCCCAGTGGGAAGACCATGGCAAATAAATCTGTGCCAATAAGGAAAGATGTGATTATTTACTAAGCGAAATCTTGAGTGTGTATCCCAAAGTAAAGGGGCCTACACACAGGGAGATTTTTCTGAGCGTCTGAGAGATGTGTGCTGAGTGATCTGTCAGGGCCAGTGTTCTCCAATGAGCCCGGCAACGAGATTTATCCAGCATGCTATCGGGCCGCGCTATCGGGCTGCGCATTGCTATCATTATGGCCCTACATATGGGCCCTTTCTCAGGTTCATGCGCTCCCCTGCATAGGCGCCGATTCTGTGGGTGCTCAAGGGCTTGAGCACCCACGGACATTGATGAGCACCCACAGGCCCGAGTCCCGCTTCTGGGCTGCCATATTAACTTGCTAATTTGTGGCTGCAGCTGCAGCACCTACATTGCCGGACCCACCACCTGGGAAATACTATGCCGGGAAGAGTGTATTCTGTCCTCGGAGTACCTGCACTGTGGGGGCATTTATGTACCTGCACTGTGGAGGCATTTATGTATCTGGAACTCTGTTGCTGTAATTTGAATATTGGAGACAACTGTGCTCCATAATATGAAGCCACTTGAGCACCCACCAGCAAAAACATAAATCGGCACCTATGCTCCCCTGCGTGCTCGCACAGGGGAGCGCATGCTAATAATAATAAAGTATAATTTTACCTTTTCCCTTTCACTGGGTTATTGTTGCAGGGTTCCCACTGTCCAGATCCTACAAGACTGGCCTCAATGTAATATCCCACCAGCTCCCTGGCATCCTTGGACTCTGTCCATGTAAGGACCACAGAAGTGTCGGTGTTTCTTGTGGGCACAGGATTACTTGGTGGCTTCGGGATATCTACATAAGGACAGGTACAGGATTACAGAATGTTATTTTAGGTTAATAGTGATGTCATTTCAATACATCGTGCAGAAAGCATGGCAGCCTAAATAAATGGCCGATAGGCAAACCTGAAAGTATTACTATAATAAGGGACTGGCTGAAGAAAGGCATGCTGCATGTGCCCTGTGCTCTATCAGACACTTCACCTATATGATATCAATCTAATGATTTTCTTTATTCTCAATATGGCTTACCGAGTTTGTCACCCACTACAGTAGCCTCAGTTGCCTCTGAGGGTTCTCCGACTCCAGCAGAGTTACAGGAACGAACTCTGAAACTATAAGACTTTCCTTCAGCCAGATCAAACAGAGCAAATCGTGGAGACTTTACTGGGATTTCTGTGTTGACCCTCTGCCAGTTCTCTGTGCCAGCAACAGTCTGCAAAGTTACAAGTAGGTACAACATTATGGATATGCTGTAGTGAAAACACTTATTTTTAGGTCTTTATCAGATTAGCCAAGATGTGTTATAAAAGGAAAATTAAGTAGAAAAAGTTGGGACCATTGTCCCAAATATCACTATTGTTGGGAAATAAGTCCAGTTTTCCAGCTACGGATACAAATGGCAGTGCAACATTCTATTTGTTTGTTGTTGTGTAGCATCTTGAAATGATTAGTTCTTTTATCCTGGTGTAACTGTAATCCCAGGATGGTACAGAAAGGCCTAGAAGTTTTCGGCACACAAATATGCACCACCACCTTAACAGTCAGCACATTTAGCCGACCGTCAGAATGTTAGGAGGTATATGTCTTTCCTATACTGTCAGAACTGAGATGGGGCAACCATTAGTAGAAAGGAGTGATCTATTCATCACCTGAGGTGGCAAGTACCTGATGAAGGCACACTGACATGGAATACAATATGTCCACCTATATGGGCATATAATAGTATGCATCTTTTTTTATATCCAGAGACTCCCCATTGCTTAAGGCCTGCATTCTACAACTAAGGGAACTCTCTGGCTATCTGGCTCAAGGTAGATGACTGCTTCCTCCAGCAGCCCTTGAATAAATTGTTTTAGGACCCTGTGGGAGAAAGCAGTGGTGGGGGATGGGGCATATACAAAGGCAATCTACAATCTAGGAGGCTTAGTACCCATTGCTAGGCACAGACACCTTCTTATTCATCTCTTTTTGGGCTGCTCTTTCCTGAGTATACAGTATGGTCTATGATCGAAAAGAGTGTAAAGACCTCTTGCTGCAGAAATAACCCTTGTTTGTTTTATTCTGAGGATGGAACTTTTACTGTTTTACTTTTACTGTCTGCTTCATCCATATTTATCCCTTCTATTTCTAGTCTCTAAAATAAGACCATGTAGACATGATATCTGCCAACTTAATTGTCAGCCCTGATACTGTAGATGCCATATCCATAAGAGGAACTGTATTCTTCCTGGATATCCACATCACAGCTGAGGCTCTTTCTCTAGAAGAACAATAACAACAAAATGCAATAAACCAGTACTGTGGTGAGAAGTCCCGGTCCCAGCTCCTATTCTGGGTTCCGGAGAAAACCATTCAGAGGGGAAATGCCATTTGATTTCCAATGTCATTTCTAGGGGTGACTCTTAACTCACTGTCTGTGTCTACTTACAGACAATAAACAAGCATGTCTGCATCCCTTGTAGTAAGGGGCCAATGATTTTAAAGGAACATGCAAAAATGAAAACCAATAAACTTTTGATTGCAGTGCAATGTCTGCTAATCCAATCTTACCTTTTCCACATAGTACATAACACCTTCATGGCCACGTAGACCAGGAGGCTTCCAACTCAGCACCACATAATTCTTGGTGGCTTCTGTCACAAGTAGGTCAGATGGTGGCCCAGGAATAACCCCCTCTGTAGGTGATAAAAACTGTGGTGGGCATTTAAGACCAGAAACAATATACTGGGAAGATTGATCATTTATTACGTAAAGAACTCTCATGTAAAACAATCTCAGAAAATCTTTACAAAAGTATATTTGGAGTAAACGTTTGCGGTATATGTTGCTTAAAAATACAGTGTGCAGAGTTTTTACATTAGTGTTTTGTTTATGGCCAGATAATGTTTTTGTTTTTGGCAGGGATCACTTACAGTAGAATTCTTTAATGCTTCACCTAACAATATGTGAGGGCATGGTCCATGTACTTAGACACCTTGGTGTCAGACTGAAGCACTGCCTTTCCAACTTTTACACTGTTTTCAACTTTTACAATTTTACAAGTTTTTTTTACAAGGACTACTTGTTTCATTGAAGTACAACTGGACTGTTGACGTGGTTCAGAGTCATACTCTAATGCATTTGCAACTGCCATCCAGTACGCATCAGATGTGCGCAAACATACACAGATGCCTGGCTTTCTATTCTTGTCCCTCAGATCCTTGCACTGTGTACACATACACAGCAGTGGTTACGTATACTACAATAATTGACTCTCCCAATCACCCTATGGTCTCAGAGAATGTCTGAGGGAATTGAGATACTCGCACTATGTTTTGTGTGTACAGGATCACAGTTGTGGTTGAGACACTCCCCAGAAAATGATCCTGACACAGCTGTGTTTTGAGATACATGCGCAGATTGGGTAATTTAGACTGAACTCTAAGGGGGATATTCAATCTCCGGCGAGCACCTCCCATCGGGGAGATGCCCGCCGGGCCCTATTCAATGCTGTCTTCCCCGACAGCATTGAGCAGGGTATCTCGGCAGAACGAGCCCGACATCACTAGCTGTCGGGCTCGTTCTGCCGAGAACAGCCGGGAAGTGACGAGCTGCCGGCTGCAGCTCGCCTCTTCCCGGCCGCAACTCGCGGCCACGCCCCCTTTTCGCTATCCCGCCTGCATGTTCTCGGTCGAGCTGACCGAGAACGGGACTGGGTCACGGCGGTCAAGCAAGCTCGACTGCAGTGACCCTGACATTGAATACCCCCTTAATCTGACCCTTGATGAGCAGGCTTTCAGACTGTCTAAGAACAGGATGTAGAAAAGGTAAAAATGCAGTCAAACCTCCAATAGTGTAGTTCTTAGAGGTTTGGTCTATTTTCCCATATGCACCAAGCTCTGGAATGCAGCATATTCCAGAGCCTGGATGTAGATGGTGCTGCCTAATTGAAGTCTATGGGCTTTTTATTGCAATGTGCCTCACAGTGTTACTCAAGGCATGCGCAGAAGGACTCCTGGGTCATAAACCTGGACGTCCAAGCATATGCAAGCATATGGTAATGCATACAATGAGTGTCAGGATGCATCACATACAAAATTAAATGATTGATGCATCGCGCTCTAGTTAATGTTACTGTTCATTATTACATATTTCCATAATCTTACTTTTCAAATACATTGGTTTATCTCTCCTGCACTGTGTGTATAGTTTATCTGTATATGATACTCCCCTAAAATCAATTTTTAATGCCAATTTCAAACAGGAGTTCCTCTAGGTACACATCAGACAGACATATCGTTGGATCACTGCCGGCCAATCCAGGTAGATCAGCCACTCGATATGCTGATACTCTCATCCACCTGGGCGGGCATTTGAATTTTCCCACCCAGCTGTGACATCAGCTGCTGCAGCAAATCTATATGCCAGATGCGCCAATATATCTTTATCCTCCATTCACAGACAATATTGGGGGTACACCCCAGCCGAAGGGTTCACTATATATTGGCCATTCAATCAAAAGCCCATTATATCGCCTAGTTTGTAGTGTACCCCGCTGAATCATCATTTTGTTTGCCATAATACAATTTTAGATTTTGACTCTTTCCTGTGCAAATAATTGATTATTTATGCCTATAAAGGCCCATCACCCTCCTATCAAATGTCTCCTTGTGAAAGACCCCGCCTATTCTACAGAAAGCCACAAAGTGTAAAACCAGTCGGAGAGTAGCTGCATGACATCATGTCAGACTAGAAATATAAATGCTTTGCCACCTGCCCAAAAACGACACACTGATATTACTACCATTGCACAATAAATAATAACTGATTAAATGATATTTCAAATAATGTTATATATATAAATAAAATATATGAAACATTTGAGGAAAATATAAAAATATAGCATATTGAAATTAAATAAATAATCATCATTATAAAAGCAATTTTAAATGGAATTCTGTATGTGTATTCTAACCTGTGGGTTCTTCTTCAGTTACAATAATTTGTCCAGTCCATGGAGCAGAAGGACGAGCTGGAATACAGTATAAGAGCAGTTTCACTGAATGCAATAAGATGTTCAATACATGCATGTAAAAAGAGAAAAGTATAAGGGCCAGATTCTCTAAGCTTCAAAAGTGATAAAATAGAGAGTGATAAACAGCCAGCCAATCAGCTCCTACCTGCCATGTCACAGGCTGTGTTTGAAAAATGTCAGGCAGGTGCTGATTGGCTGGCTGTTTATCACTCTCCACTTTTGAAGCTTAGAGAATCTGGCCCTAAATGAGCAATCTGCATATCGGGCCACCCTAAATTTGCTGTACTGTTATATAGATCATTCAGCCAGAGGAGCTTGGTTTATGTAACCTCTGCATACTAAATGTATCCTTTAGGGGAGAATTAATTGACAAGGGTGAAAAAGGGAGGTAGCCTCAAGCTTTCGAACCTGTGGATATTCAATTGCACTCCTTTTTTTTACCTCAGACTCTCTGTAATGCCATTACATTGACATGTTAACGGGTGTTAACACAAAGAAACTATAAACAAGTTCATGGATTTGAGTGTTAACAGGGTCGCGGCACCTGTTATCCCACTGGTTATCAGGATTTTATTTTGCCTCAGATGTGTAAAGAAAATATCTGGAAAGTGCTGATGGCGGGAGCTAATTGAACAGCCCTTGGGAGAACAATTAGCGTGAGGTGAATCACAAAGTGCCTCCAGAATGTTCAGGCAAAGGCACTATATAACCAGTGTCTTATTTTTCTTCATACCACTTAGAGGTGCACAATAATAAATGAGCAATTTCTATCATTATAGATATTAATGTGAGAAATTACATTTTCCCCAGTTTAATATTCCGGCACAGAATGTGATTGTACTACTATATGTCAGCACATCAGCATCAAGTAGAATACATTTTATCTAGCGCACATGGCTCAGAGCTATTTGTTCCTGCCAATGTCTTTGACCCACCCACAGGTTTCCCCTAATTCACCAGTGAGAAATGCAGCTGCTTATACTTCCACTTCCCCACATTATGGAACCTTGCTTAATAAGTGGCTGTGGTTATGTCTTACTTCTGATCCTGGCTCTGTCTGCTGGATCCAACGCTGTTACTGGCTCTGACACCCGGGAAGGTCTGCTAATTCCAGTTTTGTTAATGGCTCTGACACGGAATATGTAAGATCGACCTTCTATTAAACCTGTTACTGGGAAGCGGGCAAACTTCACAGGTGTGTCATTACACTGAGTCCAGTGACTGGTGCCAACTTCACACCTTATGGAAGAATGAAATCCAACGATACAAGCAAAACATTTCAGATTAACATCACAGAAATAATCACATAGAACATTTTGCTTTGCCTGTCAACAGTTTATGTTTATGGCACTGAATATATTACTGTTGTTTATAATGCATACATAAAGCTTTCAATCTGAACTATGTATTATAATAATTTTCAGCAACAAATACTGTAACATGTGTAAAATGGTTATTGTTGGTAATGGACAAGCAATTCACATTTTAACATAAATGAATTATCATTCACTCCCTTTGCCCTTAAAACTGCTCCTATCTTGTCTACCACACTCCTTTAATCGTGACCTTCTCTCCCTTAGCCTTAAGATATCCTCTCTTGACCCCAACTCCCTCTTTCACTATGCCCTATCTGGGCGAGTACCGTCACTCACAGGGTGGGTTCTGGTTGATTAGAAAGGGCGCAAATTCGCAATTGCGCAAATCAACCAGAATAACCCCCAATATCTCTATTAGTTACTGACATCTACAGCAGGGTAAATGGGGCAGATGGAGCTGCAGCACCAGGCCCCCACATAAAACAGGTCCATCATCATGACAGCATGATGGTCACCAGACTGACACCAGCTGGCCACAAATCATAAGTATTACAATTGCATTCCTATTTTACACATTTATGCACTTTTTGTACTTTTATATATTTTAGGACACATTGGGGTGTAGCGTGTATGGGTTCTACATGGCTACATGACATTGGCCTCACCTCCTCCACTTATCATAATAGGCCCCAGAACATTTTCAGCTCCAGGCCCATTAAGCCCTTATCCCGGCCTTGGTCTACAGGTGAATCCATCCCTTTAAAGTGCCATGACACATAGTGGTCATGTAAAAAACATCATAACACTATTACAAAACCATGAATTCTTATATTCTTGTACTGTATATATTGCATTACACTGTTACAAAAACATTTACACAGCGTTTATGTCTACAGTCTGTTGCCTTGATGTACAGAAGTACAGAATATTCTTATTTTCTTAATTTGTGAATGAATAATATGAACCTGTCAATAAAGTATCCCAGAATTGGACTTCCACCATCAACAGCTGGCTGCTTCCAGGAGATTATCACATAGTCTTTGTTGGCATCAAGGCTTTCCACATCCAGAGGTGCCGCTGGTGTCCCAGTTACTTCTGGTTCAGCATCTACAATATAATACAAAGCGGTAAAGTCCTACTTCATACATTTATTTATTCATTCGTTATACAGCATATCTGTCTCATGTTAATATAGCAACATTAGCAGGTAGTCCTGCGTTTGTGTTAACTTCTGGCTCCTGCTGTGCTAATGGCCCCGAATTCAAAGGTTTTGGCCCTGCCCATGCACTATGTGGAGGAGTCAAGGCCACCGGCAACATGAAGAGGTGCAATGACTGACGTGACCTCAGGATGCCATTGATAGCGCTATGGGTTTCATGGTGCATGCTGGGTGCATACTGGGCAGTCTAGCAGCGGTTACAGTATACTTGGCTGCAGAGTGACGTTCCAGGCACCATTAAGCCAGGTTCTGTGTGGCAGTAATGGAGGGAGATTTTTTTAAACTGGCAGAAATGGCGACACTGTTGTCAAATCATATTGCTGCACCCTCGCCAGCACCAGCCAACTCACCAACTCCATATAATAAAAACACTTGATTCAAAAAGGAAAAGAAAAGACCAATCAGGTGCTTGGATTCTGAGTAACCTAGGAGACATCATGGCACTGTCAGAGGTGGCTCCTGTGTATGTTTATTCATACACTGCTCTCCTAAGTTGCTAAAGGAATGAATCAATACAAGTCTAAACTAAAATTAGTATTATTTTTAGAAGCGCACATTTTCCTTATATATCTTGCTCTGTAGATACCAAAAAGTTTAGGTAGGGTATGTATGTTACAGTATGTCACAACACATAAATGTGACACAGATGTGTAAGAATCAGCAAGCACAGCAAGAGGTCAGGACTGACAGCAGTGACAGCTTCCAGCCAACCGTGTGATTGTAAAAGACCATATACAATTTCGACTGACTTGGCTCCATTATGGGCATATGAAGATGTGATCATAACGGAAAGAGATAAGGTAATTCTACATATTAGCTATCTGCCAGTGGCCTCAGTCTGGAATACATGACATTTGCTTACCATTGAATTAAAACAATTGGCTGCTTTGCCGCTGATTAGCAGTCAGACTTTTAGACGCCAGCTGCACATGTTCCAGAAAGCAGATGCACATATTGTGGAGAAGACGTAATGCCCTGTCCAGCCCTGGATATTGTATTGTGGGTCATAATGCAGGCATTATATGTATGTGCTGTTTGGAGTAATTGTAGGATACAACTGTATTTTGTAGAAAAAATGGGGAAAATTTACTAAGGTCGAAGGAATGATGCACTAAGCTTCAAAAGTGATAAAATGGAGAGTGATAAACTGCCAGCCAATCAGCTCCTACCTGACATGTCACAGACTGTGTTTGAAAAAAGTCAGGCAGGGGCTGATTGGTTCATTGTTTATCACTCTCCATTTTATCACTTTTGAAGCTTAGTGCATCTGGCCCCGAATGGGTACGAATGCACCCATTCGTACCCATTCTCTGTCAAATACGGACAAGACCCGGTGCCCGTATCGTTTACAAACAGCCAAACGGCAACTTCAACCAAATTGATAGAATGTGGCCCTATATGGCCATAGAGTTCTATCTGATTGGCTAATTTACTTTCATTCAAACTGCTGAATTTGGCTATGAATTCAGCAGTAAATATGAATGGAAAATAGACCTCAATAATTATAATTATTTTATTTACCTGTTCCACGGGCAGGCTAGGGCGGCAAAACGCTGATCCGGATGATGGATCCCAGGCACTGGCAGGCTGCACCACTCTGCTCCTCATTCAGTCCCTCCCTTGTGACACGGTTGCCAGCAGCGCGCAATCCCAGCTCCTTTTCCTCTGGCTGGCAAGCAGTGTGAAGTTATCATATCATGTCGCACTTGTGGGGGCTTCCTGTGGGGGCTCCTGGCACTCCTGATGCCCACTGTACTGCCTGTTTTAACATCCCAGACAGGCAGCGGGCAGTAGGGATGACCATTGTTGCCTTTGCCATCAATGGCAAAAGTGCAACTGGTCATTGATAGTGTATTTCTATGCAATGGATGACCATCAATGTTTTTACATATCCCTGGGCATCCATTTTCTTTGATTGATTGGCCTGTGGGCCAATCAAAATATGGGGCTGGGCTTCATGGGTGTCTGGGGCAGAGCTATGTTCCATGTCCCGGCCCCTTGGGGAAAAAGCAAAAGGAAACTATTTGTTTAAACTTAACATCGATGGTGGGAAACCATCTGGTTCTCCCCCATCAGTCTCAAAACTGCTCGACATCGGTCATAAAACATGGATGATGGTTGATGGTCATCGCTAGTGGGTAGCAGATGCTGCTGGGACTTGGAGTCACACTACGGTCACTCTGCTGCTGTGTGGCAGGCTGCAGATGAACCGGGACCTGCGCTGTGAAGGGGGAAGGTGGCCACCGACCAAAGGTTAGTGAAGAGGCAAGGGGGTTCTGCAGGGATAGAGCAGCCCAGTCCCTACCCTCTATCAGATCGGTTAAGCCTGGGACAGTTGTCCCCATAGCACCCCCCCCCTACGCGAGCCACCTATTCTATTCTCCCTCTATGGGGGTCGTGGACCCCCACGAGGGAAAATAGCAGGTGGCCATTGGGAACCCGGCTGTCTGTGTTTTGACAGTTGGGATCCCGACGTCGGGTAAATGCCTGTCAGGATCCCGACTGTCGGGATCCCATGCGGCACCCGTATAGATACTGGTGGTTGTGTGTAGAAGTCATTAAATACTAGAAGGTGCAGTAGAGTACGAAGCAAAATGAAGTCCTTTTACTCCCATAATGGCTTTAGCTCAAAAAAGTCCTTTTACTCCCATAATGGCTTTAGCTCAATATTTTCTCAAGGGAGAATAGAATTGACACCACTGTTGCGTATGTAAAACCAATGTTTTATTTCATAATTTTAGGGGAAGATTTTTTTTATGTATTCTTTCTTTATATCCTTTAATGTACAACAGTGTATAATATGTAGTTATTATTTAAATAAAGTTTTATAATGAAGGCTATTTGTAGGTGTGTCTATTTGCGTCACTCTGCTTGAGGTTGCCTTTTCATATGTATTGCTGAACTTAGCAGTGGGATGTTTTACTTAGGAACAAGAATTCTATGCACGTGGTTACTGGCTGACTCCCAGATTATCAGCTGCTCCATGTAACAGCTGTCATAGAGTTTACAGCTGTCCCCACACTACTTGCAATGTAATAGACTAAAAAAGAAGCAAAACTTTATTCTGTTATGAAACAAATGCCATTATAAGTATCGGTTATTTTCCCTCACACAGTGCTTTTTCATACACTTTTGGAATTTCTTGGGTGTTTTAGTGTAAGCAAACATCAGGTGGCATGGGTGTTTCCCCACTATATCAAAGGAGCCGCTCTAACTAGGCACCATGATTTTGAATATACCAAATTTTGAAAATATAATTGATCAATTGGCAATTGATCCTGTGTTACAATTAGAGATTTCCAAAGAACCTCGTGTTTTGGTTTTGGTTCCAATTTTATTATTGTGTTTTGGTTTTGCAAAAAAGCCCTAAAGTGTTTTTTGTTCAGAATTAGGGTTTCAAATCCCAATAATGGGTTTTGGATTTCTTGAAAATGGATAAAAACAACGACAAAATCATGTCATTTTTACAATCCAAAACACAGAATTCATATTCAAATTCAAATTCAGAACCGTGGGAAGTTCCGTAGCAGTACTAGGTTTGGTTGGCATTTCCTCAGGAGATTTGCACCACACATTTCTAATTACAATATGCAGTATAAAAATGTATATATTCGGAATGTTAAAACCTCAGAATATTTATATAGTAACATAACTACATAAATTACCTTAAATATTTTACACATTATTGCAGTGGTTCCGAAACCTTTTTGAATCATGGTGCCCTAGAGCAGTGGCTCTCAACCTCGGTCCTCAAGTACCCCCAACAGTTCACGTTTTCTAGGTCACCCAGCAGGTGCACAGCTGTATTCATTGCTCACTTACATATTTAAAAAGATACACAGATGGAGCTAATTATTTCATTTGTGATTCTGTGTGGAGACATGGACTGTTGGGGGTACATGAGAACCGAGGTTGACCACTGCCCTAGAGTATCAGAGTTTTTTCCACGGCACCCCTAAGCCAAATGTTTCTTATTGGGAAATGTGTTTATATGGCTTCCTTTGGGTCAGTTTTGTGGTGAGAGACAGGATTCGCTTCTGTTTGTCAAAATATTTTATGATGGGAAGCCATAAGCACTGGTTTTGCCCATTAAATTAGCCACAAATAATTGTAATTGTGCCTATACCACCAACTCATGGCACACCTGCTAGTGTCCCAGGGATCCCCTGGGTGCCCCGGCACACAGTTTGGGAACAACTGCATTAGTGAATAATAATGATTGGCAGAAATAATTCATACATAATATAGCATGTTATCACCATTTATAAGGAAAGTAGAAAAAGAAACAAGGACAAAATGAAATGACAAAGTTCAAATCAAAATTCACATCGGGTCAATGTATTTTACAAAGATTTGATTGGAATCAGTATGATTGCCGATGCAAATAAATGTTGTGATGCCAAAAAAAGTAAATGTAGCAACATTTCAATAGTAATTATATAAATGGGAGGTATGCGGACACATTCTGCCAAGTGAAAGGGTTACCGATCATCATCATCATCATCATCATCATCATCATCAGACTAGGGGGTCATAACATAAGTGATTGCAGTGGGCCTTACTTATCAAGCAGTGGCTTTTGTTAGCTGCCAGATTCCAGGGCGGTTGGTGGGGAAAAGTTTAAACAGCACTCGCAGTCAGTGTAATTCTTTACACTGGCTATGAAGTCAAATGTCTCAGTCAGCATGAGATTGCACACAAACATTTACAATACCAATTCTATCTTATAAGTTAATACATAATATATAGTATGATAGGGAAAAGCAGAAACTGCATTTGCATCCAAATCTAAATGAACTCTGAGGGGGTAAATTACTAAGATGTGAGTTCTATTTCAGACGGGATGTTGCTATGGGTAACCAATCAGAATCTACACATATTTATTAAGCACCTTCTAGAAGATAATAGATATAATTTGTTTGGTTGCCCATCTGAAATAGAACTCTCACTCCCATCCAATTTCCATAAACATACAAGCTCAGATATATTGTATGTGCAAATATATGTTAATGGGAACTACTGGATAAGATCTTTATACTGGATAAGATCTTTATACATAACAGACGCATTATCTTTCCTTACCTCTGACAAACACATAAGCACTGTACTGCTCATAGTACTCTCCCATGACCACCCGCAGGGTGTACAGTCCTTCATCCTCCTTATTGAGGTGTCTCAGTGTCAGAGTGGCATGTTCCCCACTCCAGTGCATGCTTATCCATTTGGATGGGGATACCAGGACTCCTAAATGTCATCAGCAGAGCAAACACAGAAATAGAGTTGTAAATACTAACAGAATGAAATAACATTATAGAACAGGAAATACTGAGCTCTACTAGAAACAAACTGAAACATCAAATAAAAGCCAAATATGAGGGATTGTTTTCAACAAAATGGAACATTATTATGGATAATTGGAGACTTAGAGACTAGAGTACTGATGGAAAGCAGCAGATCAGACAACACAGCACAAGGGGAATACAAATCAAAGACGAAGTGAACAGCTTCTGTGTGACATTCCATATGGTATAGGCAAAATGATGTTGGCATTTGCTATTATAATAGAAACAAACTTACATGTATTAACAAGAGAAAGTGACAGACTGAGCCTTTCTGATGGGGCATGTCGTATGTGGCTTCTATTGATATGTGCCATCACACCTCTCTCTCTCTCTCTCTCTCTCTCTCTCTCTCTCTCTCTCTCTCTCTTTCACGCACTCACGCACACGCACACACACACACACACACACACACACACCCTCTGTAAGATCTGAACATCCACATACATACAAAAAACAGTATTCCACGAACACTCTAAAATGGGTAGAAAACTATAAGCAATATATTGAAAGACAGCCTATCTAACACGGTTTCCAGTTGGAGTGGAAGCAGGTAGGATAAACAGAGATAATTGTAAGATGGCTCCCAATCATGAAGAAGATTTTATGACATAATGGGGGAAATTTACTAAGCCAAATACGGGTGGATTTGGCGTAATCGTATTCATTCGAAGAATTATTTCATATTTTGCCTCCTATTTGTATTTTGGAAATTTACTATTGTATGAATACGGGTTTGTATTTCAGTTTTGCATGAGTAACTTACATCCGTATTCGTATTTGAGTACGAACACAAATACATACGCCATCGAATGAATACGAAATTCTTTTTCCCATTACTCCATCGTAATTTTGAAATTTACTAAACATTCCTATTTTAAAATACGTGCGTTTATGACTGTGTAAAAAAACACAAATCGTATAAAATTACGTCCGCAAACACACTTACGAATACGAATTACGCTAACATAATACGAGTCAATATGCCATCGACAAATGCGTATTGGAATATATACGGCGCGCTTTGTAAATTAGCAAAAAAAATACTCAAACGTATTAGCAATACCAGTTGTATGAATTTGTATACAAAATACAAATATGATTTGTAACAAGTCGTATTATTAGTAAATGTCCCCCAATATATCCATGTCCACAAGTGGGAATAATATTATTTCATAAAATCTTCTTCATGTGGAATTTTATCACCTTTTATGAACTAAAAGACTTTTTACGAAAAAATGTATACAAACAAGGACTTTGTGGATTGCTTATTGTTGTTGACCTGTTCGAAATAAGGACTATAACATTGGGTGCCATCTTACACCATCCAGGGCACAGAGCCAAGAGCATGGTATGTTCACTACCCCATTGCCAACTTTTACTATCCTGCGGAAAGGTGCATCCTTAGAATATGTCCTACCACAATCTACTTCCTCTAGTGTTCCTCATGTTCACCACCTCTACCCTGATACTATGATTTAAGGCCAATTAGGTCTACAACAGCCATACAAAAAATAGAACTTTAACAAAATAGAACGCTTTGTTGATGGAGGAATGTTTTCTGGCAAGAGTTTTACCTCAATCATGTCTTATCATCTTTACACTTGTTTTCTCACATTCCGTTACAATAAAGAATATATACTGGCACAGTTAATCAGCCCATACTATATGCAGTTTAATGAAACATGCCACCTACCATTTCGGTACCACTGGATTTCTGGCTGGAAGCGTTTAATGGCTGGGTGAACAATGACTGTAGAACCGAGACTCAGTGTCTCGCCTTCTTTGCCAAAGGATACTCCGAATGAGTCAACAAAATGGATGTCAAACTTAGTACCAAAGCCGTATGGACTGACAGTAACTGCAAAGAAAAAGTCAATGAAACGATAACAAAACATGCAAAAGCAGACATATGACTACATACTACATGATTTGCATACACACTGAGTGATAATATTAATGAGTGACATCATCAGGTCCCCACTCCATACAGGGAATCATTGAGGATATAGCTACATGTACAGATGATGGAGGGCATAGTTAATGACCCATGGGTGTGTGATTTGTTAACGATATTGAGCATACACACTAAGTGGTATTCATAGGTGTGTGCAATACATTTTATTAGGGGGTTCACAGTCAAAGAGGACTAGCACCACTTATTGGGTGTGTCTAACACTGTCAATCAGTCATGTCCACCATCATCTATTGGCACTCACTAAAATATAAAACGTCTCTCAGCCACACCATAATCTCCTGTCTATTTCATTTTTAATCACCTAATTACTCTGTTTATCGTTACATGCAAATAAAGTCAAAACAATATATAGATGACACATGTATGTAGTGATATGACAATGGTCTAGTACAATTAATAATAACACACATTGATGGTCTGAGGACCACAGGTAGCTGAAGCGCTGTAGCGACCGGGAGGTGTTTAATAGGATGTGCAAAGCATTAGGGCACGCCCATGGTGGTATTACAAACAATATAGATCAGAAGGGCCAAAATGAGCGACATTTTTTAAAACATCACTATAAGTGCCCATACACGTTGCGATAAGCAACGTGCAATGCGTTGCAATGCGGGCATTGCATCGCACAGTACAAAAAGTATGTGCTGCACATACTTTTTGTACTGCTTGCAAATCACATGCAAAACGCATGCGTTGCGATCCGCCCGATAACGCATCGCATTGCACGCTGTTATCGCAACGTGTATGGGCACCTTATGTGTGTATGGGGCTTTATTCTGATATACTAAGAGTGATTGTGCAACACTCCCATATACTGATTGGGACCTTTTCACTGGAATAAATCTGCAATGAAGAGTCTAAGGGGGGTATTCAATCAGTGCCAGTATTTCCAAAAGTCAGAAATATTGTCACTCTTCGCCAATAACAAGTCGATTTTCATTTGACCTAATCAATCTATCTGACCATTGGAAATGTTTAAGATGATTGGATAGTCTGTGGATCGGCAAAAACAGCTGCAGATCATCGAAAATTACAGAGAATTCACCAATTTAGTGGCCAGCAAGTGGCCACTAAATTGGCATATTCATGGTCATTTTCGACAATATTTCCATCAGTCAGAAATATTGGCACACATTGCATACCCCCCTTAATAGTATAAATGTAGAGGAGCGTAGGTGCTGACTTTAATGCAGCAGCAGACTATAAGTCCAAACAATAAGCAGATGTGCAAGTGAGTAAAGCAGAAGCTTTATTGGTATAGCCATCTACTGGATACAAGTCAGCTATAAATCAAAACTGATTATGTATGAAAATAAGTCCTCCAGTACTGGGATAATTACTCTACCCGTTACTATGCAAAAAGACAGTTTATCATCACATATGAGTAATGGAAATGAAGAGTTCTCATCAGCATATAATGCATAGCTCAACGCGTGATGTTGTTTAGTATTTGGACGTCCTCTCCTGTGAGATGGTAGTTATTTGGTAGTGTACAGGATCAATCAGATTATAGATTCTCCTGTGAGATGGTAATGTTCAGGATCAATCAGATCCTAGATTCTCCTATGAGATGGCAGTTATTTGGTAGTGTACAGGATCAATCAGATTATAGATTCTCCTGTGAGATGGCAGTTATTTGGTAGTGTTTAAGATCAATCAGATCCTAGATTCTCCTATGAGATGGCAGTTATTTGGTAGTGTACAGGATCAATCAGATCCTAGATTCTCCTATCAGATGGTAGTTATTTGGAGGTGTACAGGATCAATCATATCCTAAATTCTCCTGTTGGATGACAGTTCTTTGGTAGTGTACAGGATCAATCAGATTATAGATTCTCCTGTTGGATGACAGTTATTTGGTAGTGTTCAAGATCAATCAGATCCTAGATTCTCCTGTGAGATGGCAGTTATTTTGTAGTGTTCAGGATCAATCAGATCCTAAATTCTCCTATCAGATGGTAGTTATTTGGAGGTGTACAGGATCAATCATATCCTAAATTCTCCTGTTGGATGACAGTTATTTGGTAGTGTACAGGATCAATCAGATTCTACATTCTGCTATCAGATGGCAGTTATTTGGTAGTGTACAGGATCAATCAGATCCTTTATTCTCCTGTGGCATGATAGTTATTTGGTAGTCAGATCCTAGATTCTCCTGTGTAATGACAGCTACCATATTATCCATATTAATCAATCCCCATGTTCTTTTAATAGCATTTCTAGAAAAACTGTTACTATTCTATGTAATATGTTATATGACCTGTTATATTGCTGAAAAAGTTATTACTATAGTATTATTATAACTCACAGCTGAATGGTTCACTTTTTGTAGCAGGGAAAGGTGTCACGTCCAAGTCCCCTTTATATCCTGTTAAAAAGAAGTAATAAAATTAAATCAGGAAAAGGCGCTGTACATAATACCAATGAATGAATATAGAGAGGAAACTTACTCTTCACCACGAGAGAGGCGTATGAAGAGTTCTCTCCTTTCACATTCATAGCCGATGCATGGTATTGTGCTGTGTCCTCAAAGTCACACCTGGAATACAACACGATTATAATCACCGCATTACACTATACATTAATACTAGCTTAAAATCTGTACATATTTCCTTAAGTGATACATTCAGTAAGTACAGTATTTATAACCAGTAGTTGTCCTTATTCATTGTGGTTATGGCACATTGTAGTGCGCCCTTCAATTAAACATATAAATGATATTTGTAAGCTGTAACAATTCTTAATAAATATATCGACTAGTATTCTTCTTTATCTATTTGTTAACTCGTTTTTATCAAAATCTTAAAGTTTTTTTCTTGCACGAACCTTACACAATAATTATATATATATATATATATATATATATATATATATGAATGGATGTGTGTATGGATGTGTGCCAATGCCGTAACTAGACATTTTGGTGCCCTATACCAGAGAGGGAATTGATGCCAGGCGTAACTCTGGGAGGCAATGGAGTCATCTGCCACCGGGCACCTGCTCCCATGGGGGCACCTCTCCTCATATTGAAGTTTCAAAGCCACTGGAGCTTTTTTCTCATAAAACAAACTTTCTTATATGCATTCTGATGAAAAAGCTCTAGTGGCTTTGAAACGTCGATATGAGGAAATAAACATCACTCGTTAAAACTCTGAAAGTCCATGGAGTGCTGCTTGATTTCTGTAACACAGGGTCCAATCTTTGAGGAAGGCACCCCGGCATTTAAAAGTCTGAGACATGGGTGCCAATCCACATTCTACACACACGCGCACGCACGCACGCACACACACATTATTTTGCATTTTTCATCCCACTCCTATTTTTATGTTACAGTCCCTGTTTCCTGTATAGCTATAAAAGAAAAGCCAGGTTCACACTGAAGTGACAGGACTTCATTCTGAGACTGTCAGTCCTCGTCAGTCCATATCACCCACACTAGCGATGTTAATGATGGACGGTACAAACACTGTTCCGTCCTTCATTAACATGCATGGTATGGATAGCGATGTCACTAGGCTTGATGTGCTGCACATCAAACCTACAGTAGCATCATCACAAGCAACCGTGGGAGTATCTGAATTGTGCATACACACTGTGCATATCGCTCAGTGTGTACCCGGCTTTAGTCTGCAGCAGATTGTTCAAGTTTTGTATCTCACAGCTGCACCATGGGAATAAAATATTTGTGAATGTGCTGTAAACTAGCGATCCTGCAGCTAAATGTATAGTAGCAGAGTTATGTAGGAGCCGGACTGGAGGCAAAGCCTGGGGGTAGGCTCCCCTGACAGGGTTTGTAGGGAGCTGACTAGCTGGACAGTCATAGAAGGGGTGTCTAAGGAGAGGGTCATAGGGGGAGGGGCTTAACGGGGTGTAGTAAGGGTATATAAGCAGGGTGCAGGCAGGAAATAGGGGTCACTGGGAGATTTTTCTGAACAGCTAAGCAGCACTGCATCTCCCATGGCTTCCCCAAACGCTGATGCTGAGGTATCTGCAGCGCTGGCTGCCCTCAGGGAGGCAACAGGCACCAGAGGGACAGAGTGGCTGCAGCAGCAGATGTCAGGTCTGCTGGGGGGACTGGGAGCAGCAACGCAGGAGGCTGCTCCAGCGGGCGCACGGCCTCGGAGGTCCAGGCCTCCGGAGCGCTTCAGCCCATCCGTGTCCCCCAGGGTTCAGCGCCGTTCTAGGAGCCCCGTCAGGGACCCTCCAGGCCAGGCTGCGGGCCGGGCACCTTCCGCCCGCAGGACCAGGTCTGGGAGGAATCCAACATGCAGGCGGAACCCTCCGCGCGGGGGGAACCCCCCCCCCACGTGCAAGAAGATCTGGCGTTGCGTGGGTCTGGACCTGGAGCGGCGGGGCATGCGGGGCATGCTGCTGCCCAGCGCGGGGTGAGTCGTGCCAGGGGGGCAGAAGTACAGGCTGCGGACCGCAGGCCTGGTACACGGAGCGAGAGGCACACAGCTGGCTCCGCCTCCAATGCGGTCACGCCGGCTGGTGCTATACCTGAAGGTCGGGATGACAGGAGAAGAGAGATGGCAGCGTCAGCAGACGATGGAGAGATACCTGGTCCTGCTTCATCTGGGACCCGTCAGGACACTGGACCTGCGGCTGCTGGGTTCACAGCCCCCAGGCAGCCTGGTGAGTCTGTCTCTATGTCTATTAATGCTTTAGCACAAAGTCAGGGGGGGGGAGGGTTAGCCCCCCAGGGGGAAATGAGTAGGGGCTTTACCGAATTATTGAGTGGTTTTGCAGATTGGCTGGTGGGTTTGCGGCAGGGGGCGGGGCCGTCCCCGGCGGCAGCATGGGCACCGCAGAATTCGGGCACACCAGCTAGCATTAGTGTGCCGGTCAGTAATAGTGTGCCTGTTAGCAGTGGGGTGCCGGTTAGCAGTGGGGTGACGGTTAGCAGTGGGATGCCGGCTAGCAGTGGGGTGCCGGTTAGCAGTGGGGTGCCGGGGAGCAGCGTGGTGCTGGTATCCGGCGGGGAGCAAAGCAGCAGCAGGGCAGGGGCTGAAGGGGGCAGTGTGGTGACGCAGGATGAGAGTGGGAGGCTTAGTGACACTGCGAAAGGGGAGGTGTATGTATGTTTTGAGGGGCCATTGGGGGCCCACCTGAAGCAGGAGGTGAGGGAGAAGATTTGGAAAGGGGAATATGTGGATATATTTTCATTACTACCCTTAGAGCGTTTTAACCTGGATAGGCCCCGCAAGGAGGAGAAAAAGGAGGAGGAGGAACGGCGGCGGTATCGGCTTATACCGCGGTCATTCACAAATTGGTTACAAGCATTTGCTATTTTAGCTAGTGTGATTGGGGAGAAGGCACCTGACAATTGTTCAGGCTTATTCTGTTACATGGATGCGATAGGAGAGGCATACCGTGTGTACGGGGGCATGGCCTGGCTCAGGTATGATGAGCAGTTTAGGCAGAGGAAGGCGGTTCGCCCCAACATTCGTTGGGATCATAAGGATATTGCTTTATGGTTAAAGGTAACGGCCCCCATAAAAAGTGGGCAGCCCTTTCGTGGGGATGGGGGGGGGGCCGAGAGAGGCCACAAGCGGGACGGCCATGCAGAAGGGACTCTGCTTTGCCTTCAACGACGGGTCATGCCGGTTTGGAGCAAAATGCAAATTCAAGCATGAATGTTCATCATGTGGAGGGAACCATGGGGCAAATAAATGCTTCAGAGGGAAGTCCCGAGACAGTAGTTCAAAAGGGGGCGACACCAGTTCGGCTGGAAAGGATGCTGGGTTATCTGCGTAGGTATCCTGACCAGCAGACAGCCGCCTTGTTGGAGGAGGGGTTTAGGGAAGGTTTTAAGATACCTTCTGACGTGCGGGTGTCAGGAAGTTTTAGGAGGAATTTGAAGTCTGCTAGGGAGCATCCTGAAGTGGTGCAGGAAAAACTGTTTAAGGAGGTGCAGCTGGGTCGTATGGCTGGACCATTTAGGGCGGCACCGTGGCCAGATTTGATAGTCTCTCCGTTGGGGGTGGTGCCAAAAAAGGAGGCGAACAAGTTTCATCTGATACACCATTTATCCTTCCCAAAAGGGGCGTCGGTCAATGATGGCATTGACCCCGACATCTGCTCGGTGGTTTATACATCCTTTGATGCGGCTGTTAAGTGGGTGAAGCGGTTTGGGAAAGGGGCCATGTTGGCAAAGACTGATATTGAATCGGCATTCCGGTTGCTGCCTGTTCATCCAACCAGTTTGCGCTTGTTGGGATGTTGTTGGGATGGGGAGTTTTTTGTTGATCGTTGTTTACCGATGGGGTGCTCCTTGTCGTGTGCTTATTTTGAGGCCTTTAGCTCCTTTTTGGAGTGGGTGGTTAAGGATGTTTCTGGGTGCAGTTCAGTTATTCATTACCTAGATGATTTTTTATGTATTGGTCCCGGGGGGACCGGTGTATGTGATTTATTGTTGAGGACTGTTGAAAGGGTGTCGGCAGACTTTGGGGTCCCGCTTGCTCCGGGAAAGACGGAGGGCCCTGCGACTGTGATCAGTTTTTTGGGTATTGTCATCGATACTGTGAATATGGAGTGTCGCTTGCCTGAAGAAAAGTTACTGGGTTTGAAGGCCGAGGTAGGGAGGGCGTTGCTGTTGAAGAAAATCAGATTGAGGGAATTACAGTCCTTGCTGGGTAAGTTGAATTTTGCGTGTCGCATTATGCCGATGGGCCGCATTTTCAGCAGGAGGCTGGCAGCAGCGACAGCAGGGGTGGTTCTTCCTCATCATTTTGTCAGATTAGGTAGTGAGTTGAAAGGGGACTTGCGGGTGTGGGCATCTTTTCTGGAAACCTTTAATGGCAGGGCGTTGTGGATGTCAGACACGTGCGTGGCTACAGAGCTAGACCTTTTCACAGACGCCGCTGGGAGTGGCGGTTTTGGGGCTTATTGCCAGGGACATTGGTGTGTGGGCCGGTGGCCGGAGTCTTGGGTGCAGAGAGGCTTGGTTAAAAATTTAGCATTGTTGGAATTGTTTCCTATTTTGGTTGCAGTTGTTGTTTGGGGTGAGCTGTTCCGCGATAGGAAGATTTGTTTTTACTGCGATAATTTGGGGGTGGTCATGGCTATTAATCAATTGTCGGCATCTTCACCGCCGGTGGTTACTATTTTGCAGCAGTTGGTATTGGAATGTCTGGCTTTGAATTTGTGGGTTGTGGCTAGGCACGTTCCCGGTGTCTCTAACGGCATTGCGGATTCTTTATCTCGTTCACAGTGGGAACGATTCCGGGAGTTGGCGCCAGAGGCGGACAGGGAGGGGACCGGGTTCCCGAGTCGGCTCTGGGCTCTGCTGGACAGGTAGTCGATCAGCTCATCAGGGAATCCTTGGCCCCAAATACATGGTCGGCATACAATCAGGAATGGCGGAGCTGGTTAGAATGGCGTGAGGTAGTAGGTTTGAAAGAGGATGATGACGAGTTGGCTGTCTTGCTATACATAGGCCATTGTAAGGAGATTGGTTGGTCAGTGGCTAAGATCACGCGCTGTATGGCGGGCTTAGCTTTTGGGTTTCGTGCAGGTGGGAGGCCTGATGTCACAAAGAATTTCCTGATTGCGCAGGCTTTAAAAGGCTGGAGAAAAGGACATGTAGTACAGGATCAGAGAAGGCCGGTGTCCTTCCAGTTGTTGCAGAATATGGGCAGGAAGTTGGGTGAGGTCTGTAGTTCCAATTTCGAGGAAAGGTTGTTCGGGGTAGCCTTTTCGCTTGCCTTCTTCGGGGCACTGCGGATTGGTGAACTCGTGAGTCCAAGCGTCTCCAGGCCGGGAGGTTTGTTAGGGGAGGATGTGGATTTATACTCGGATAGGGTGGAGCTAGTGGTGAGGAGGTCTAAGACGGATCAATTAGGGAGGGGGAAGAAGGTGGTTCTTTTCTCTGTACTAGGCTCGGATATGTGCCCGGTGGCACGGCTAAGGTTATTTAAGGAAGTCAGAGTGGGAAGAGAAAGGGATCCTTTGCTGATGCATGCGAATGGGTCCTTTTTATCACGGTTCCAGTTCACAAGCGTGTTTAGAGCAGTCCTGCGGACGTTGGGCCTCAAGGGGGAGGAATACGCGGGTCACTCTTTCCGCATCGGGGCCGCAACTGAGGCTGCTAGGATGGGTTTGGGAGATGAGCTGATTAAGCGCGTTGGGCGATGGGAATCTTCTCGTTTTCGTTCATATGTTCGTTTAGGGGATTGTTGAGGCTGATTGTGTTCTTTCTAATTTTAGGGCATCCCCCGTGCCTGATTTGGATTTTAGGACATTCATATGTCTTTTGGGGAGCTTTGCGGGCTGATGTCAGACCGAACGGCCGCCAGCTAGGTTTGGATAGAGAGGAGGCAGTGGTTCGATGGCTGGGGAAGCGCGGTATGGTATGGAGTGGAATGTTACAGGAATTTCACCGTTTTGTTCGGCTCGATAGGGCTCCCGACATATTAGTGTTGCACGTGGGAGGGAATGACCTTGGGAGCAGACCATTTAGGGAGTTGATACGGGATATCAAGTTTGATCTCCTACGTTTATGGGCAATGTTTCCAGAGGTGATCACAGTTTGGTCGGATATTGTGCCGCGCCGTTATTGGAGGGATGCAAGGTCGGCTGACAAGATCAATAAGGCACGGATAAAAGTCAACAGGGCAATTGGGCGTTTTATGGCTAGAAACGGCGCGGTGGTGGTGAGGCACAAGGAACTTGAGTCTGGTGCCGGTGCTTTTTGGAGAGGAGACGGTGTGCATTTGAACGCTGTAGGGATCGATGTTTGGTCCTTGGGACTACAGGAAGGAATAGAAACAGCGTTCCGGATGTGGGGGGGTCGCCCGGGGTCAAGGGCTTAACCCCGTGCTTGGTGGCGGAGGGGGGTCCTCGAGGTTAGTGGCATTGAGGCTTAATTATGCGGCGGGGAGGGCCCCATGAGGGGGCTGGACTCCCCTGGGTGAGGCTAATTAATGAGCACTGGGTGTTGACAATTGGTGCCCTCGAGCCAATCGCTATCGGCTGGGGGTAACAACTCCTGGAAGTGCTTAGAGGTGTGGATTGATTTATTGAGGGCCTCGGGGACCACCTTCCGTGGGGAATGTTTTTGATTATTGTTAATTTTGTATTGTTTCAATAAAGATGGCTGCTGTGGCCAATTTTATCCAACAAGAGAGTTATGTCATTTGTGGGGGGATAATTGGGCACAGTGATTAGACAATACCCTGTCATGGCTGTAACATAACATCTACTGTATCTCCTAATCCGCCTGCCATTTGATAATTCAGGGTCATTGGTATGTTTATTTGTAAGGATCACACCGGTATCCTAAGAACGTATTACTGAACCATAAATAGAACAGAAGCTCGGTTGTGGCTTAGTTATGTAATGCAACAAAAACAAATGACAGCAATATGTCAGGAAGAAAGCAATATATATATATATATATATACAGTGTAGTGGAAGTGACATATTTTGTTTACAGAATGTTGATTTTTCTAACAATTTGAGAACCATAATGTAGGTCACTCTCAGGAGGCCTATTTGATAAGTTTAAAATATTAAAGTCACCTGAAATAAATGTTTGGTGAGGGAGGATGTGTAATGCGATCTCTGTGACAAATAAAATGTCATTAGTGCTTACCAGGCAGTGGCGTAACTATAAAATGAGCGCCCCCCCCCCCCCTGACAGAATCTCGGCAGGCACTTTACAAAAGTAAGCTTAAACTTTCGCCTGTCCGTCGAGCAGGCCTTAAGACTAGTGTACTATATTGAGATATTATTGTAGGTTATGCTTGCCTACATTCCTGGAACAGCCAGGAGCCTACCAAAATTCGGGTGTTGCTCCCTGAAGCCCGGCAAGACTCTCAGAGCTGACTGCTACCTACTCCCCAACTGGGCGATGAAGCAATTCACACTGAAATGTAGCCAAGTATGGTATCTAGGCTTTTTTGTATTAGGTGTAGAGTCTATATGGGGATTCTTAATTGGGAGCAAAGCAACAAAAGCAATTAATTTTCTACATGGACAACCCATGTTGAAATGCAAGCAGTGCATTATATCTATTTTTGAAACACAACTGGGACACTCCCATAACATGACTATCTTTGTGCATCTTAATAGCCACCTCCCAGGCACTGCACTGACCAGTAATGCCCAGTAATGCCCAGCACATTTACATCACAATGGGAAAGCCATGCATCTCACTCAGCACAGCGACAGTGCGTACACACATGGGACAAAATAGCGACTTAGACACCTGCCGCAGAACTAAAATGCTCATATATGTGAACGTCTATATTGTGTCCAGCTTAAAATCAGCCCATAGAGTGTCATTTATACTGAAAGGGAGATGATAAGAAAACAGAAGGAACAGAACAAAAGGTGTTAATCTAAATCATAGGTTCTCAAACTCTGTCCTCAGGACCCCACACAGTGCATGTTTTGAAGGTCTCCTCACAGAATCACAAGTGAAATCATTAGCTTCACCTGTGGATCTTTTAAAATGTGTCAATGAGTAATGAATTCACCTGTGCACCTGCCGAGTGACCTGTGTGGGGTCCTGATGACTGAGTTTGAGAAACCTTGATCTAAATCACTTGGGTTCTGTTACGCACAGAGGCGTATTGGGAACAAAAAGTGACCCTGGAAAAATGTCTAGAAGTGGCCACATGTGGGTGGCACCAAATCAAATGTAGGCAGAGCCAACACCTACAAAGGCAGGGTTAATACATCACTTCACCTGGATGGAAGCCATTTGTTTCAATATGATTGGCAGTCTAGTGACTTCCAGACTGTTAAGCTGCTGTGACAAACCGGAAACGTGTAACCCTAGGTTTACTAGGAGCGCTGGTTCTATGTGATCTTAAAAGAACCCAAACACTGTGCACTGTTACCGCCCCTTGTCAGAGGTTGTGTGCTTCAATCTAATGCTGGGTACACACCAGGACGACAAGGGTCCGATCCCATCAATCTAGATCCAATTCCAACCGATTGGATGTAGATTGTGTGGGGATTGGGCCCTTTTCTGTCCTGGTGTGGACCAATACCGTTCCGATGCACGGTCCCGCGGGTCGGTCGTTCTTCAGATCCTACCTGCTGCAGGTAGGATCTGAAGAACGACCATACTCCCGGGTGCGTGTCGCCATCGGATCGGACCCGCTCACGGTGCTCATCGTGAGCGGGTCGTGACCCCCTGCGTCATCGTGAGCGGGTCGGAAGAAACACTGACGACGCACTCACAATGTGCATCGTGAGCGGGTCGTCCTGGTGTGTACCCCGCATAAGACCAAAAAGAAAGAACAGAACATGCAGCTACACTTGCTTGTAATTTCGAGGGGCGTAGTTGTGCTCAGCACAATAATATGCATTTTTTCCAATAATATAGATTTATTTAAAAAGAAGAGATCTCACTTCATTTACAATTCATTAATATAGACATAACAAGACATACAACACATAACATAAATAGGCTTGGTAAGTATATTCTCAGTTCTGGTTACAGGCTGGAAATTGGCTCAAATTCATAGGCATCAGATGTCAAATACTAGCAAGGCATATTTTCATATTTACCAGTCCCACACTTTAGAATAGAAACTCTCTCTTGGCTGTAATTGTAGTTTCACTGGGATGTTAATCCACCATACACAATAAGGAATCCTCCTGGTGCACTCTGGATGCGGGAGAGGGAGAACTTAGCATCCACAGATGGTCAGTGATAAGACCACTTATGTAAATATGTGTTCAGCGGTATTCCAATGAATAGGCGGAGAAACGCGTTTTGTAACTGCATCTAGCTGTCTGACCCGGTCACCGCATATTCATTGGAATACCGCTGAACACATATTTACATAAGCGGTCTTATCACTGACCATCTGTGGCTGCTAAGTTCTGAGGAAGCCGCTGACGTGGATACACAGGTGGAGAAACGCGTTGTGTAACTACATAGAGCTGTCATATTCACAGCGGTCTTATCACTGACCATCTGTGGCTGGTAAGTTCTGAGGAAGGCGCTGACGTGGCCACACAGGTGGAGAAACGCGTTGTGTAACTACATCAAGCTGTCATATTCACAGCGGTCTTTTTACTGACCATCTGTGGCTGCTAAATTCTGAGGAAGCCGCTGACGTGGACACACAGGCGGTATTCATATTATTGTGCTGAGTACAACTGCGCCCCTTGAAAGTACATGCAAGCGTAGCTGCATGTTCTGTTCTTTCTTTTTGCTGTGACAAACCACAAACCTCCACATTTCAAACAATATCCAACTTGTACCCACTGAGAATGTACTCTGCCCCAAAACCACCATCACGCAGACACACAACTTTCTACCATAATCCCCTGAATATCACAACTATGCCCACTCCTCCCGCAGTGGAGTCCAGAAACACCCCAGAAAGTGTTACACCAACAATTAGCACCCACATCTGTAATTTTAACAGATGTCATAGTGGATACATATGGGTGTCTGTCTTATATATGTATTTGCAGCACCAGGAACTGTGCTCTGTGAACTGGCAAATGTTGTTTGTGAGAGACACAGGAGGGGGATGGGGCCACAACTCTGGGCAGATCCAGATAAAAAAAGTGACTGGCTGATAAGTGGCCTCACAAGTGCATCGGCCTACCGGGAATCTTCCCTGTAAGGTCCATGGCCAATCCACCCTGGGTTACGCACATCACATTTAGGCCCTTATTCTGGTTCACTCGCAAAGGCTAATTCCTTCCCAAATTGACAAAACCATGTGCACTGCAGGGGGGCAGATGTAACTTGTGCAGAGAGAGTTAGATTTGGGTGGGGTTTTACTTCAAAGTGAGATCTAAATTGCAGTGTAAAAATAAAGCAGTCAGTATTTTCCCTGTACAGAAATAAAATAACTCACCCAAATCTACATCTCTCTGCACACGTTACATCTGCCCCAGATGCAGTGCACATGGTTTTGTCCATTTGAGAAGCATTTTGCCTTTGCGAGTGAACCAGAATAAGGGCCTTAGTGCAAACACCAAGATTTATAAAACAAATTGTTACTCCTACTTATCAGTTGAGAAATTCTATGAGATACTGCTAGTATATTTATGGATAGTAATGACGAGATAATGTATAGTGTGAACAGATAAATGTATCTAGCAATCTGTAATTAGCAACTCAGATTGTATCTGTTACTCACTTATTAATCTCCAATGAGTAAAGGCCATAAGAACTTTCAATTTTGTATTTCTCGGGATGAGCTTGATCATTGATTGGAACATTATTCTTATACCTAGAAAAAGAAACATGAAGGAGTCAGAAGAAGAGAGGGTCTGAGATTGTTCTATGTATCAAATACAATAAAGTGCATTTCTGGTTCATGTGTGATAGTTGCAGACTTAATTACTGTCCTAGCATTTTTGGGAGACTCCTGTATTCCCAGAGTGATGAGCCTTCCAGATATCATACACTTCCCCAAAGAATTGGCTCAGTATACAGAACCTATTGTAACTTATGGCCTACATTTCTCAAAAATAATTGATGCGGTTCCTTCACGCCAAACACATGGCAACGACGGGCTCCTTTCTGTTCCTATGGGTGTATATTCAGATTCTGCTAACTTCTCTCATTAAACAGTACAACATTATTCTTCTTTGCAAATATCAAATTGGAAAACTAGCTGCATTTTCACAAATCAAGGCGCATGACATCTACTCTTTAAGTTGCCAAGGTGACGATCTAAAACTTGCAGCGAGTGGAATAGAAATAGTTAGATCATCAATTAGGAGATTGGGAGGTTTAAGTTCAGAAAGTTTAGTGTAAGATGAGGGTCTGAATATTGGGCCCGGTTCAGAGTTGATCGCTACTGGGCAAATTCACAATCCAACCGATTATCAAAATTACTTTGCGCATGGATCGTAGCAGCATGCGTGAGCCAACACAGCAAAATAAATAGCGGAAATATCTGATCGCAAGCACTTTGCAATATGATGGAAAGGAAGACGCCGTTTTCAGGAAGTGTCCGAAGCAAACAAAGGCGTGCCAAGGCGATTTGATGGAGGGTCTGTGATGTCAGTGCCGGCCTTGATCTGCCCCTCTATGTTGCAGAGTTGTGAAAAGGGTCAGAGTTACGCACATTTTGATAGACTGGGAAAATCAATAGATGGTTGCATATGGATGTGCGACAATATAGTGGAGTGCAAAATTTTCGCAATTCACTCTCAGATTTGCACAGGCCAGGTTTACTTTATGTCTGGGCAGCGGCTAGCTACTTGCAGTCATCTGCAACTTTGCAGATGATTGATCAGGTCTGAATTAGGCCCATTGTTAGATGGGTAAGGCCACATAAGAAGTAGTGTACAGTGTACAGGAATGTGACTTAAGAAATAATCAATGACATCTTTCCTAATAGCACATCTTTCTATGTAGCACTGTCACTAGGAAACAGAGCAGCAGTAACATGTATACACATGCATTGTACATGTACGTACCACAGGGTTGCCTACCCTCCCGGAATGGCCGGAAGGGTCACGGAAATCAGGTCCCCCTCCCGGCCCACCGGAAAGGGTGGCAATCCTCCCGCATATCCTCCCCAGCTCCCGCGATGTGTCCCCCGGCGGGGGGGGGGGTCCGCAGGTAAAATGGCACGATCAACGCATTTTAGCCCCGCCCCCCGCCGTGCAATGCCGCCGCCGTGCAATGCCTGAAATACCGGCATTGCACGGCGGGGGCGGGGCTAAAATGACATGGCACTATAGGCACGCCCCCAACAGGGCATCATCTGTGTGGCCACGCCCCGAACCGCCTCTTTTCACTCCCGGGTGTGGCCCCGCCCCCTGCCTACCAGAGCTGGCTGCCCTCTCCCGGAGAGGGCAGCTGAAAAGTCGGCAAGTATGACGTACCAGGTAACTCTTGGCTCTGGCCATCCACTCACTGTGCAGTGAAATTTCACGTTCTGTGTCTCCCAGACAGTGTGAGAACGAGGCTTGATGACAAAGACTGGAGCATGTAACAGTGTGTCCTCATTTATCTTCCTGTGAAATTCTTCGGTTTCTTCTACCTAAAGAAATGAAAGAAGACATACATTTGCATGTGCTTTTTATGATTTTTATTAATTCTCTATTAGTTTCTGTAAAATAATAAAAACTAATGCAGATAGTTATTATATTCTCGTCTAACAGACCCCAGACCCTACAGCATTCCACCTAGTACAATAGAATCTCATCTCAACGTCACACCTCACAACTGTCCCGCTTTCTGCGGGAACATCCCACTTTTTGGGGATGTTCCCGCGTCCCGCCAGGGGCCGCTGAGGACACCACATCCCGTAAAGGCCACGACCCCTTTCCATAGGACACGGCCCCTTTTTGGGCACAAGCGAATGAGCCCTTTTTGACAGCGGGAGAGACTGTTTGCATGTGTTCTTTCTTTACTAGAACTGCCAATCTCTTAGGTATATGTTATGTGACAAGGAATGACATAGACTGGATAGCAGTAAAGTCTTGTTCTTTATTTGTAGCAGGAAGTCAGCATACAAGGCAATTCCTCAGTTACAGCATAGCAGGTTTTCCACAGCATTCACAGTAAGGATACACTCCAGACAACACCCAATGTAATCCCCACATTCCCCACCTATCACCTAGCCTCTTTTTGGTATTGGGAGCCATGACCCCCTGCTCTGGACAAACAAATAAGAGGAAGTATCAGGTGCTGTTAATCAGCATGGAGTGATTCACAATACATCTTTAGCTAGCTGTGAAAACAGAACTTCAGTCCTTAGGGCGATAACTAGAACAGGTTGTCCACCAGTGTTTCCCATTAAAAAAGCATATCACATCTCCACCAAGCTCAGGGTCTGCTGCAATATATATTGTTTAGCTCATATATTGTTTAGCTCAGGTAACCTGGCACTTCCGTATATTGTATGCCAGTTAATGAGTATATATGTGCCCATAATCAGTGTCGGACTGGGGCATGCAATCATAGGGGCCATATGTAGGGGTGAGGCCAGTTTCCAATGGAGAAACTGCACTGGGTCTTGGAAGCAGATATAAGCAAGAGCTCACTACAGGCTGATAGACAACAAAGCCCTGACAAGGAGCTGTACCCAGAGCTGGGCTTTATACCTCTGGCTGTGAGCTGATTGGCTAAGGCATTCCCTTGCATAGGAGTCTGTCCTGACAGGATCCTGCAAAGTCAGATGACCAGGAAGTGTCATGGTGTTGCCCATGGAGGAGAATGGCGCCAAGGCCGGTATGGTGGGCCAGCAGGGATGCACAGCGGGAGGCCAGGCCGCATGAGTAGAATGCCGTAGGGGCATGCCGGATCACTGTGAAAGAATGCCACAAAGAGGCAACAGTGGGATGCCAGCGGGGGGGGGGGGGGGGGCAGCTGAGGATGGCCAGCGTTTCACAGAGCGCTGCAGGTAATACAATGTGTGGCTGGGGAACACTGACAGTCGTTTTGTGACACTCTTACAAAGTCTCATCACTAACAAGCCACAATTGACACAACTCAACCTATCGGAGAGGACAGAAACTTTTTTAGTTGGGGCACAACTTAAAACTAAGTAAAATCCTTTATGAGAGTATAGTAAAACCAAAGACATACATGGCCTACACACAAACAACATATAACTGTTTCATTATCACATAACATAACATCCAATCTTTGAATTGTCTGCTATATTTTTTGTCTAATATTGAACACAAACTGTTGGAATATACTGGCTTCTCAAATACTAGCATGTGCATGCAGCCCCTGCTCCTTCTCTCTTGAACAATTCAACCTCTACAAGTACAGAAGAAATGCTGCCATTGCTATAATCAACAGACATGACTTATACTATTCTGTGACCTAGTGCAAGCAGACACCCCCTTGACAAATGACCACAGAAGCCATGGGGGCAATATCACAGCTCGGCTGGTGCTGAAACTACAGAATAAAATCTACTACAGGTAAACTGAGCAGTAAAAGCTTTAGAGGCAGCAGATTTATTAAGCTCAGTGAAGTGATAAAGTGGCTGGCACTTTATGACTGGCCAATCAGCTTCTATCTGTAAAGGTACAGGCTGGGTTTAAAAAATGATTGGCCGGTGATAAAGTACCAGCCACTTTTTCACTTCACTGGGCTTAATAAATATGGCCCTTAGTTTTATGTCTAGTCCTTTTATCTCAGTAAGTGGTGCTTTAACAGCTGCCAACTCAAGCATGCCAAATGATATACAGAAATTTAAGTAGGGGGGAATCGAGTTAGCAGACATTGAAACACACTCTTCTATTGCTAATACTGTATTACAGTGTGCATGCTTGCGATAAGAAATAAGTTATATTTATGAAGGTTTACAATTTTTTAGACAATTTAACAGCATATAAACTGTTTCTGTATATTTTGCATTCAGCAGGACTAGTCTAAAAAACAAAACAAAAAACATTCTATATTTCAGCACAACCTACTATGGGCTGCATTTAGCAATCAATATTTGCAGCAAACATTAAGAACCATCCAAATGTATGTAGGGACCACGCAGGAATCTCCGATCCCTGCTGCTATCCCTCCTGCACTGCCGCTGGCCGCATCCCTCATAGGTTTCTACTGCTTCGTATCCATTGGCTACCGCCATTCTGAGATGGCGGTAGCTCATTGTAGCCTATGTTCTACGGATCGCACTGCCCCGACGGCAGTTCGGTCAGCAGGGTTGGCGGGGGTGTCAGCGCTAACTGTGCATGAGCAGAACCCCGGCTTCCGGGTCAGTGCATGGCAGGGATGGGCTCTTTTCGGAGCCCTGTCCCTGTGCCTCAGGTATGGGCGGTAACATTCAGCCCAGATCGCATTGTAAATGCGATCCATGATAAATGGGCCCCTATATCCCTAGAGCTAACCACTCATCTGATCTTAGTTTCTACTTTTATCTCCTCTTAAAGAAGCATTGAAAAGGAAGCCACTATGCCTTTGCTATGGGCACCTACAGTAGCACTATGAAGGATGTACATGTTCTATTTAATTGTTGCAGCTTTGTCCTCCGATAAGTGGCTTGTCAGGATGCTGCACATCTCTGCTACTTGACTTGACAGTTGAGCAACAAAATCAATTTGGTCACCCGTGGGGATGGAGAAATCCTACATCTTTCTTTTGTAGTGTTGGACTGGGGCATAAAATACCCATCAGAGGATCACGCAGGGGGTGTGACAGCCACCACAGAGGCTTACTAAACAGAAAGGCTACTACAGTGCATGGTCTGGGAAGGGCCCTTATATCAATATATAAAGTATATACATACTAAAAGTGCAGTATAATGTATCAGATTGATAAGAGCAATGCACGGTAGTGAATGTACTATAGCCCTGGGAATGCAGTATAATCTAACATAGTTATAAAAGGAAAGCACACAATGTCGATGCTGTCTATGTAAACCACATTAATGCACTCTACACCTGATAGGGGACTCCCGTAAGCACCAGACAGTTATTACCACTAGGATGACTAAATTGATAGTTACTTGTTTACTTGTTATGTTTTTGCAAACTTGGAAATAGCTTTTGACTATATAGCCAAAATCAATAGCAAGTTAGTTCAAATCGCACCATGTTTAACCACGTTCAAAATTGCTGGCCGTTTCTATGGATACGTGGGCAGGCCGATGCATCCTGGGCGTGGGCGGCTGACATCACATGACATCAGCCTCCCGCCCTGTCGTTGTCCCGTCGTTTGCAAATAAAAGTCAGTTGAATCTGACTTTTATTTGCGATGGCAGGAGAAATCATTTGATTCATTTAAATGATTATGATTTGTCCTGTTAGCGTCTCATGTGAGGGTCTTTGTTCTCATTACTAATCCCATGGCATGTTTCCGAGGGGACTCAGCGGCAGGGGGGGGGGGGGTATTCGGTGGGGTGTCATCTCAGGTGATTGGTAGGCTGTGATGTTCGTAGCTTACCGATCAAACCTGAATCAGGACATTATTTCTGTCCACTCTATCTCTCTCCATGGCTTATTGCATAGACTCTTATTGGTTTATTTACTAAGATGGGAGTTCTATTGAAGATGGGATGTTGCTAGGGGAAACCATTCAGATTCTATCTGTTATACTCTAGAGGTGATAAATAAATAAGTAGATTCTAATTGGTTGCTATGGGCAACATCCCATTTTCAATCAAACTCCCATCTTAGTAATTTAACCCCTTAGTCTCAATGGGATGCAGTCAAAATCCTGACGGTCAAAATCCCGACGGTCAAAATACCGACAACCATTGACTGACGGTCAAAATCCCTACAAGTTAAAAATACCGAAAACCATTCCCGACAAGGTCAAATTCCCGACAAGGTCAAAATACAGACATTTAAAATCCAGACAAGGTCAAAATACAGACATGGTCAAAATACCGACTTTTAAAATCCCGACAAGGTCAAGATACAGACATATAGAATGTAGACAGGTGAAAAAGTCAACATGACTTTCGGTCGACAGGTCGCGAGGTCGACATGGAGTGAGCAATGCGAGGCGCTGCGGTTGACTTCCAACTGTGTCCTTGTTGACTGTGTCGACATTCGGGTAAAAAAACAGTGCAAAAACCCATGTTGACCTCGCGACCTGTCGACCGAAAGTCATGTTGACTTTTTCACCTGTCTACATTCTATATGTTGGTATTTTGACATTGTCGGGATTTTAAATGTCGGTATTTAGACCATGTTGGGATTTTGACCTTGTCGGTATTTTGACCGTCGGCATTTCATACCGACTCCGTCTCAGTTGACAGTAAAATCTGTCAATTATATATTTCAACATTGGTTCTGTCTGATACATATGTTTGAATAGCTGGTATAGCTGGTGTACAGTTACTTACTAAATGTACTAATTATACTAACAACAATTCATTACATGTTCAAGTAATTTAAGTCCTACAAATTATGTTGCTCATTTGAATCCCCTCTTAGTGCTCTGCTCTTAATCTTGTCTCCTAATTTCTAGACAGCTGATCACGCTCACATATCACATGCGGTTATCTGTATGATATATTCAGACATGGAGGTGTGATAGTTATTTTATAGCCCAGAACATTTCCATTAGTTTGTCTGGTACATTGATTGCACAGTTATATTGTAACCGCTATTTGCCATGTCTTACAGGTCAGACTATAACACTTGTTCTAGATGTAGCTACAAGACAGTGGCCAATTTCTCTGCAGTAGAGATCTATGACCTGGAACAGACATTTCCTACATAGCACAGACAGAAAAGCCAATAAAACTAATGGTATCAACATAATGCGGCTTTCCCAGACAGCACGTGGAAACAAAAAATACAGTAAGGGCATTTAAATGACAACTTAGCTTCATGACACATTAATATCAGTTTTGCATTGCTCATCCCTCCCAATTGTAAGGGTTAGGACCTTACAAGGCAATTCAGCAATTGCCTGTAAAGGGGGCGAAGCCTCAATTGATAAGGGGAAGTACTTCAAATGTGTAGGAGTGGCTTGGCACCATGTTCTGAATTTTCATCATTTTAGGGGATTATCCAGTGTTCCCCGAGCAGCTGGGTAACCCCCATGCTCACTACAATATACTTTTTAGATGCAGTGCAATCACAGGGTCACCAACCTGCCCCCCCCCCCCCCCCCCCCATGAGACAATAAAGCCCCCTGGAGGAACAATAGTGGGATTGTCCTTCTGAAATAAGGACAGTTGGGAGGTATACGTTGCTGTAAGATAATAAAATGTTTAACATTTTATTTCCCCCATGAAATATCACTTTCAGGTCATCATAATGTAAACAGTGCACATTTCATATTGTTGATATACTTCTTGCATTTAATTTCTTCCATTACCGTCTTTTTGAGAGCAAGGCGCTCTGCCTTTTCCCGTATAGTAACACTTCTAGATTTCTTATGATATGCCTCAGTTTGCTTGGCTGATGAAGAAGCTGTTCTGGATACACTAATTCCTTCTCCAGAAGCAAAGAGGTTCCTGCGGGCAACATATCCAGCCGACTCTTTAATCCTTTCTTCTTCTGTATCAGTTATTCCACTAACATTTTCTTGGCTGTAATACGAAAAAATCTTGACAATTATTTCATGTTGATAGGTATCACATAATGCATATATAAAAATCAGTAAAAATCAGTAAAAAATTATTAATTGTCTGCCAAAATTTATACATAACCAGCTTTTTGGTGACTGAAAAAACTTTTGGGGGTATTTAGTTCACTCCAGTATTTTCAGCTAGCCCAAAAAAGGACTTTAGTATTTAACTGCGGCCATTTACGGACCATTTTTAGTCATGTTTCGCTGATGCAGTTTCACTTTTTTTAAAGTCAAAACATTGGGGAAACATGACTAAAAAACAGTCCAAAACTCCCACAAAACAAGTGGGTTGGCAAGTAAATCGCAGATCCACATGTTTTTTGGCAGTGCTACATTTTTTGGGCATTCGAAAAATCTTATTTTAATTGAAAAAGGTTGAATGTAATTTCGACCTAAAATCCCCGAAAAGCATTGTTTTTTTTTACTGTCAAAAATCCATCACGGAATTGTATATCCCCCCATGCATTTTTATTGCCAAATCGAGATGTGGGGGTAGATATACTAAATATACCAAGGCTTTATAAAAATGAAAAGTGATAGATAGAAAATGATAGAATCTGATTGGCTGTTATGGGCAATACTACTACTTTTCATTTTTAGAAGCTTTAGAAAGTCTGTCCTCTGGACACTAGCGGTCAGAGCAAGGGGTATGATTAAGGTATTAGGGCATCTTAACGTCAACTTTACTAGTTAACGCTAAATGCTGATTGGCATAATAGTGATTTAAAAATGATTTGATAAAATCCTAAAAATAACTAATTTGTGTTTGATACTGATATATTTTAATTTTTTTTTCAACCTTTATATAAAAGAACCAGCAAGGTGGCTAATGGAGACTTTTGCTTTTGGATGATAAATTACACTATGCTAGTAAGTTTTGGTATTGGTTTCATTTTCCTCAAGCTCCTGTTTCAGTGGGAGGTGACAAGGGAGCACCGATGGCTGATTAAGCTAGAGGTGACATAAATCACCGAAGGGGGATCATGCTGCCTTAGGGAACAGTTAGTAAGGAAGGGCTGCGTCTGGCAGCCAATGGGTGCAGTGGGAGGAGTTATTAGGGGAGAAAGGTCTGCTGACCAGAGAGTTGCTTCCTCTCTGGAGATTTTCCCCACCCACCCATCCCTATTTTCTGTCTCTATTTCTTCTTTGGGCGGCGGTAAAGAACGGTCATTTGTGTAGATGGAATGTGTGTACATTAGTGGGTGCGCTCTCCAGGCATCGATTGTCATGAGCCATACTTCTGTGCACGGAAGATGGCTGCCTCCACCGACACTGGTGGTTGGCTGGGAGAGTTGGTCACCAGCGATGTGTGAATGCTATGGTGACCCTACCCACCCCCTTTTCTTTAATCTGACCGTTCTTTAGTGCCGCCACCAATAATATAGTCTTTAGTTTGTTGTCAAAATAAATTTGACATTCGTTATTTTGAATCGCCAGCACTTGTGTCCGTGTCGTTATTTTTAGATAAGTTAGTAAGTTAAGTGTTAAGGGTTGTTAAGCATGAGAGTATCGATGGTGAATTTATGGAAAATCGAATACTAACTTGTCTAAAGTTGTACTGTATGCAGATATTAACTTAATGTTAAAGGGACTTTTTAAACTAATTTTCTCTTTATTTAAAAAAAAAAAAAAAAAACATTTTTGAATAAAAAAAAATATATAATTTATTTGTCTCTAGTGACAAACAAGAAAGAGTACTGCCAAATCATTTGCAAAAATACATTATTTCTGGTGTTCTAGAATGACAAAATATTTCAGTGTGTAATATATATTATGCTATGATAAAAGGATATGATCTGTAATATAATCCTGTTTCCATACACTTTCTGTTCTGCATACTGATAATAAAAGTGATTGGGAATTCCTTGCCACCCTGGTCTGGCGTCTGGCATGTGTGGGGCCTGTCATAGGAAACTTTGCAGAACAGGTGGGATGTAAAAGTCATTAGGATTGAGTAGCTGGATACCAGAATAAACATTGAGTACACGCACCGTCCTCTGAACACTGGAACCACGTAGCCCACATCATCAGTATCCGGGACAACATTTTTTGACCGCTTTGCTCTTGGACTCATCTTATATGAATCTTCTATCGTTTTTTGGGATGATTTTGATCTGCAGTAAATGCAACAGCTGTTATTCTGTGAACATATCAGCGCTACATACAGATTGAGTAAATACGTATATAATGCATATATTGTAGGATGAGCAATGATTAGCTAAAGGTCCCCATACATTTTAAATGGCATGTTGCCATGATTTCCTGATTCCCCAAAGCCACCCTGGATTCCTTGATCCTGACCGTTTCTGGTTGGAATTGGCAAATCTGTGACTTTTAACATAAAGAATTTCCCTGTGTCGGCACTTCTGGCCACATCAGGGAATTGTGTAAAAGGCCTTACCGGACACATGTATGGGCATCATTACTAAAATAAAATAAATATTCGGATTGGCTTGGTAAGCTGCGAACATCGCAGCTTACTGAGTTCCTGAAATAACGTCTGTCCAAATGCAGACCCCCTCGCCGCCAACTCCCCTCGTTAACATGCAATGGTATGTGTATTGAAAACATATCCCCTCACATGCCTCCGCTGCAGGAGAAATCAGTGGATGTCGCCAACCATCCAATGATATCTCCTGCCTTCACAAATTAAAACAATTTATTTCCATGTCCCAGGTCGATGTCCATGCGGGCCGCTGAAGTCCTGTGATATCAGCCGCCCGCCGATGGCAGGCATCGGCCCACTCACGTACTCATGGGAACGCCTGTTTTCATGGGGACGTCCATAAAATACTGGGAATTCCAGATGTTTACAAACAGCACGGTGACTATGCAAGTTGCCGAAGCCATTCGCAAAGGGGAGCTGCACATGCGCATAATAGACCATGCGCATGCAAAATCCCCAAAACATCGGGACAGGGCCGAACTCGCTATTTAGCAAGTGAATCAGAATGATCCCCTTGTAAACAAAGTGTCAGATTGTGTAGAGAAAACATGATAGTTCTCATTATGGTGCCCCAAAAAAATGGATTTAAATTAAACAAGCTTGAAGGCATTCTTCATTTTCACACTAATTTAAAGCCTTTGCGTATAACATAAAGTCATCTCTTTAGGGCTAGATCGGAGTTGGTATTAAAGAGGTTTGATGCATATGAATAACCTTACAAGGAACTAAGGATCAAATAGGGTTGAGGTTACTTAAAGGATTAAAAAAAGGGCAGAATTTATGAGATAACCGGTTCTTATCTGTCCTCAATTTCTATGTTTCGCTTACGGCTGACTCACCACAATCAGCCCAGAGGTTTGGACGTAGTGGTGAACAAGGTCAAATAATGTGCTTTAGCCAATAAGACCAGAGCAGCAAACCATACCTGATTGTAGATGGGCGATTAATTAATTCAGCCAACAGACCATTCGGCTAGGCAAGCCCAACCGTGATTAGGAATTTTGTCTAATTGTAACAGTATTTTGATATCTATTCCCTTTAACCACTGTTTTTGACGGGTTGCTGTAGGCTATCCTAGACATAAACTTTGATAATGTAGAATGTAAGCTTGTTTTTGGCAGGGTCACCTAGTGTTTTATGTCTACATATTTCCTTTGCTTGCATCATGACCCAGTCAAACTAATGGTGTTATGTTGTGTTTAATAAAACATAAAAATAATACACAGTCATTTTTAAAAACTTTAGGAAATGATAAGAGTTGTAGCTTTCCTACAGCTGAAGAGCTAATGTAACTAATTAATTTACTAATGCATTTCATACTATAAGTCAGGGGCTCCCAAATGGTATCCCTAGGCACCCTTGGGTGACACTAGGTTCTTGCAGTGGTGCTTTGGATTGGTGGTGCATAGCAAAAATCAATTTATTTATGTCAAAGTTATAGGCAAAACCAGTGCTAGTGGCTGCACATTCTAAGCACATGGTCAATCAGAAGCACAACTGTACGCCACCACATAACTGACCCTAAGGATGATAGGTACACCACAATTTACTTTGTTCCCCAAACATATCAATAATAAACTTTTATCCAAGGGGGTGCCCTGAAAAAAGTGCTGATACATTAGGACTCTGATTCAAGAAAGTTTAGGAACCATTGCTATAAGGTGAATGAAGCCCAATTTTAACCAAATATTCTAACTACATACAACAATAGTATTTGACTTAAAGACCTGACATTTCTGTAGCAGAAATAAAAACCACCAGTTTTGGTGAGTGTTGGTGTATGGTATGCATCTGGTTTTATGGCCTAAGAGCCTAATTCTGTTTTAAATCAATTACCGTAGATTTAAAGGTAATTTATTGCTAACTTGATGAGCAAATTGTGTTGTCAGAGTGTCAATGAATCTCATTTTTTTTGGGTTTGTCAAATTAGACTAAAATGATGTTGGTTTTAAATAACAAATTCAATTAAGACATTTGCAACTTATAGAACAAACATATAGGGGGAGATTTACTAAGATGTGTATTCTACTTCACATGTGCTGTTGCTATGGGCAACCAATCACAGCCTGTCTACTGTCTTCTAGAGGGTGCTAAACAAATAAGAAGTAGATTCTGATTGGTTGCCTATAGCTACATCACATGTGAAGTAGAATACGCATCTTAGTAAATTTCCCCCATAGTACTTTACACACATCACACATTGACCACGCTTTCAAAGAAAATATATTTTTCAATTGAGCTATAAAATTAATGTGAATTAACTTGTTAAAACACAGTAAGCATTTTCAGTATATGCTAATTGAGGGCTAAATTGGGTGGCTCTGTACTATTTACACATAGCTCAAAAGAATCAGGATAACTGAGAGCATTTTTGTAGTAAATAGATATTTTCTGCAGAATTTTTTTTTCCTGCAGAATACAGTGAAGTTGCTCGGTGCATGGTAATGAGTAAACTCCAACCTTTAAACAGTCATCAAATGTGTGGCAATTAGGGCCCCCATACACTATGCGATTTGAGCTTGAGTTCACCCGATTCTGGATGAAATCAGCCCAAATCGCATATGTATGACATCCGGGTGGGCTGCACATAAGATAAATTGGTACTTGTGTAGTTTCACGGCGCCCGATATATCGGAAGATTTTTGACCGGTTCATAACCCCACTATCCACTACGCATGGAGTTGATTGTATATAGTGTGGCGAGCGCAGTAATCCGCATCCTCTTGCCACGCTTATTGCTCGGTGGCTCGCTGCGCTTGCCACACTATATACAATCAACTCCATGCATAGTGGATAGTGGGGTTATGAACAGGTCAAAAATCGCTTCGGATCGCATCAATATATCAGCCGATATCGCATCCAACATATCGGGCAATATCGCATCCGATATATTGGGCGCCGTGAAACTACACAAGTACTGATAAATTATATGTGCAGCCTTCAGTGACACAGCACGGGTGTTTTTCAGCACCCGCGATGTATCGCATCCAATACGGTCCATATAGGTGTGTTCTAGCTGTGCTGCACTGCTGGCACACACCTATCTGCAGAGTGGGGAAGCGCCAGGCAGTAGAGGCACTCTCCCCACTCTGCAGCCCCAGCTGCGGTGGCAGGCAGGTTGTTTGAAAAGGGGAATACAAAAGAATGGTCATTCGCAGATTGGCTGAGAGAACTCGCATGTAAAAATGGCACATCAAGTACCAAATCATATGTCGGCCCTCCTGGGGAGCACAAGGGAAATCAGCCTAGTGTATGGGGGCCTTAACATTTATAGGAGAATGCCCAAACATTGTTGTTTGGTAATGTTGCCCATTCCAACTGAATTTGAATAAATGAATTTAGTACTTTAGTATTATTATGAGATTAAAGACTCAAAATATTGCAAAATTGTAAATGATTAAGAGTATGCAGAACTCTAAATTACATTTATAAAAAAAATCACAATTGATTAAAAGCAATGTAAACATAATGTATATAACGCATATAAACATGAAAATAACATATTGCACTTGTTATATAACTTTACATACAGTAAAAAAGTATAAATATATAAAGAGTGCTTAGTCTTTAATCCCAAGGAAGAAAGTTTACAGGGACCCAACAGTACAACCATTAACATAAATATAATTAGTTAAGGTCACTTGACTTACACAGCATTTGACTCAAGGGTTAATGTCCTAAGAGCTACACTGAGTAAATGGGAAATAAAATCATACAGTGACACAACGGGTAGATGTAAAGAAATTTAGAAGCTGATATTAAGCAGTAACAAAATAAGCACATTTGTGTTGGTAACATGAAATGTATGTAAACTATACTAAAGGTGCATACTCATAAGATTTTGACTACGCAATTTCCCTCAAACTCCCCAAAGCCCAGAACCATACATCCATACAAACTATATTTACTTGAGATTTTGACTATTTCCGAGTTTGACTATACTACAACACGACACTGTATACAATATAGTCAAAATTGGCTGGCCTGCGCAAACTGATTTTTCTTGTGATGCTGATATGCAAGCTGTATACGCACTGTGCAATATGGGCTAACTTTTCTTTGGTTTTGACTATATAGTCTAAATCGGAAGGTCAAGTCACATCGTATGTATGCACCTTAAATGTAGTTTGGTGGAAATACAGGAGCAGAGACAGATTGTAGAGATAATGGTGAATTGAAGTAGGAAAAAGTAATAATACCAATATTAAGGACATATATTTACTCTGGATATCAAGAAATATTTATTTATTCACAGAAAAAGTTATGGATTTGTTACAAAGGAAACAATTAGTTACAGAAGAAATATATATATATATATATATATATATATATATATGGATTTGTTACAAAGGAAACAATTAGTTACAGAAGATAGATATATATATATATATATATATATATATATATATATATATATATATATGGATTTGTTACAGAAGAAATAGATATGGATTTGTTTCAAAAGAAATAGATATGGATTTGTTTCAGAAGAAATAGATATAGATTTGTTACAGAAGAAATAGATATAGATTTGTTACAGAAGAAATAGATATGGATTTGTTACAAATTAAATAATTAGTTATGTATTTGTTACAGAAGAAAAAAATAGTAACGGATATAAGGTTATTGAGGAAAATAGTATAGTACAGTAAGGATGAAAGGAATACAGGGCCTTATTCTAGTTCACTCTTTCTGACAAAATCCTTCTTAGATGGCCAAAACCATGTGCACTGCAGGTGGGGCAGATGTTACTTGTGCAGAGAGAATTAGATTTGGGTGGGGTTTTACTTCAAAGTGAGATCTATATTGCAGTGTAAAAATAAAGCAGCCAGTATTTACCCTGCACAGAAACAAAATAACTCACACAAATCTAATTCTCTCTGCACATGTTACATCTGCCCCCCTGCAGTGCACATGGTTTTGGCCATCTAAGAAGGATTTTGTCAGAACCAGTGAACTAGAATAAGGCCCACAGTCACTAGGTTTACAAGCATTAGGTCAACTTCTGAAGGTCGACCTGGGTTAGCTTGACAGGGACATTAGGCCGACACAAGCATTAGATCGACATGGGGAAGGTCGACAGTCAAAAGGTTGACAGGTTTTTCACTTTTTTTGAGCCGACATGCTGACAGGCAGTATTCATGCTCTACAATACACTAGTGGGTGGGAGAATAAAATGATGTTTAGAGTGCAGCGAGTCATGCAAGGGGACGCGGTGCACTTTTGTAATTTCCATGGCGACTGTGTCGAAACCCCCACGTAGACCTTTTGACTGTCGACCTCCCCATGTCGACCTAATGATTCTGTCGACCTAATGACCCTGTCAACCAAACCCATGTCGACCTTCATGCATGTCAACCTACAGAGGTCGACCTAAGGTTGTAGACCTAATCTCTGTCTATACATACTCGCATGAAAAAAGAGAAAGTAATACACTTTAGATCAGGCATGTCCAAACTATGGCCCTCCATCTGTTGTGAAACTGCAAGTCCCATCATGCATTGCCACACTTTTGCTATTAGGGAAAGCTAAAACTATGGCACGGCATCCTGGGACGTGTAGTTATGCAACAGCTGGAGGGTCACAGTTTGGGCATGCCTGCTTTAGATGCATAGTAATTACAGTAGATTACTACATAACACATTATATATAAAATAACTTTTTGAATTGACAAAAGCTGAATAATATTTAAACAGAAAATTAAATTATAAATAAAGTAACATAGTGAAAAGGTTTGAACGAAATAAGAGGAAATAAATGTTTGAATCATTACCCAAGATAGCTGCGGTGGGCGGCAGAGTGGCATTTCTCTTCATGCTGGTACTGGCTTAAGGTGGACTGCAGATCTTTGTTGCGATAATCACGGTCAAAATGTTGAAAACGCTTTTGGTAGAAGGGCAAAGACATCCTGCCACCTCTTTTCACTGTTTATATTGGGTTCAAAAATAATTCCATTTATTTTATTATTTGTTGTTAGGAGTTGATTAATGGACTGTTGCACCCAATTAGTTCTTTTTTTCAGTGGTGTAGCATACAGGAGTGATTATTTGTTATGGGGGTAATTAGTACTTAGTATTTGTGAAGGGATATTGTGGGCTGTTGATCTCCACGGTATTGCCATCACCCTAAAACCTAGGGATTCTGGAGTTAAAATCCTTATATTTGGAAAAAAAAATCATTGGTTAAAAAGAGACAGTGGCCCTTATTCTGGTTGACTCGCTAGAACTGGGCAGGTAGCTGACATCCGGTGATGTCAGCTACACGCCCCCCCGCACCCGCATCACCGGGCAATTTCCATGGGAACGCACAGCATTTTCATGGGAATGCCCATGAAACGCTGGGCGTTACCATGGGCGAAATCCCCCGCCCGCTGCCCCCCACCCGCGGTCTTGGGTGTATGCGCCCAACAAACAATCTGTTCACCATGGCCACACGCACCCGGTGAATGCATATGCGCACTACAAAAGCATCATTCCTGCATGCAAATTTGCCGGAATTACCCCCAAGTTGTATTTTGTGTTTTACTGCATTAAAATGTGATTGGGAATTATTTACATATGTTCTTCACATCTGTTTGTCTTGAATAAAAAAAACGACTTTAATACAAAAATAATAACAAAAATGTACAATATACATTTCTTCACTTATCTCAAAATATCTCCCAATTCATCACCTCAACTCTACCCCAGATCTGCACCTCTCATCTAGGGGCAAATGTAGGACTTCTGATAGGGTTTTTTCAAGTTTTTGATTTTAGAGCGATTGTCATTCGCCCATGAAGGAACCATAATTAGCATGTAACAATCCATAGTCTGACCCAAACAAAATGCATTTCATGTGATACAGTACTTCAGACATATGTGGGCCTAATGATTATGGTAAGAATCAGATTCCCTCTCCACTTCAACGATTGAGCACTCAGTTACACAGACCCCCTCCACACACACACACACACATAGCAGATTTCGTAGGAAAATACTCTTATACTGGGCATGTGAAGCAGCTCCATTCTGCCCTTAATATTGTCTGTAGGCTTTGGGGAAGGGGGACTGTCCAGTACACAGTACTTAAATTATTCCACTTTACTCTGCCACGGCTCATATTAGGCTACACTATAGTGCCTCCTTTTCATATTGTGCCACATTGCAGTATTTTTTATTATGTAACATTATAGTGCCCTCCATATTATGAAGCCTTAACCAAACCACTTGGGCTAACACTTTTGGCTTACTTACGTTTGGGATTCCGATGTCAGCACGCTCAGTGATGTTCACAGCCTGGCACCGGTCTTCTGCAGCTAGTCAGGATGCCGGTTGCAATTGTGACTACAGACACCCCATCCACAACAGACATCCCGTCCACTGGGATGTTGCCACATCCCTTGTTGGACCCCATAATTCATACAATAAGACATTCCGCTTTCATCCAAGTCTTGCAGATTTCTGTAAAAATGCCTCTCTTTGGGAAGCTGCCCTCTTAAACTTATTAGCAATTGTATTGGGTTACCCCCCCCCCCTTTATGGTCAACTTACATTTATTCTCTTTCTATACTAAAAAAACAACCTACTGACCCTAAGCAACATTATTTAACGACTGTATCATGTAATACCACTAACCACTCTTTCCCATTATAATATAGAGCCTTTATGTATATTATGTAGCATTTATAGTTTCCTCTAGCCTCGTCTTATGTATTATTTTCTCATTTGTAAAATGCTATGGAATATACTTGCACTATATACTGTAAATCACGGGTGTCAAACACAAGGCCCGCGGGCCAAATCCGGCCCGCCAGACCTCGTCATGTGGCCCGCATGAGGAGATAGCACGCAGGGGCAGTGTGTCTAAAACAGGAGTGCTGCGGGCCGCGTCCACGTCCGTGGCCGCCTTACCTGTTCCTCCACTGTCGGCGGCCATGTTCCTGTAGGCACATATGTATGCGGCTACAGAAACATGGCCGCCGGCCTCCACGGCTACGTGGAGGAGGGCCCGGCCGCCTGCTCCCTCTGATGCCCGGCAGTGACAGACACTGGGTGGGGACGTCATGACGATGACACCGCCCGCCCATGCGTCTGTAGAGAAGTAGGAGCAGGCAGGGAAGCTGGACCAGGAGTCGGGGACAGTGTGGCCGCAGCAAGCAGTGAAGAAAAGCTGGAAGCCGCAGCAGCTGCAGGACAGACGGAGAAACAGTAAGTGAGGATGAGGATCACACTCACAATAAAAAAAAATATATATCTGCTGTTTCCTGAGGTGTCCCCGTGTATAATAATAATAATAATGCCATGACACCACAGGCTGCTCCTCCTGTATAATCATTTATGTGTCATGGCATTACTTTTATTATATTATACAGGGGGGGCAGTCTGTGGTGTCATGGCATTATTATTATACAGGGGGAGCAGCCTGTAGTGTCATGGCATTCATTTTATATTATACAGGGGGAGCAGCCTGTGGTGTCATGGCATTATAATTATACAGGGGGACCTACAGATACAACCGGCCCTTTGAGGGTGACCAAACTGCTGATGCGGCCCCCGATGAATTTGAGTTTGACACCCCTGCTGTAAATGAATGCACATGATATAATAAAAACAAGCTGATGTGCCCAGTTTCAACTGGGCAAAGGTTTGCTGGGTGTAACATTTTACAATTCATTCGCCGGGAGAGGTTTGGTGGACTCGCAAGGCTGAGAATTCGCAGCCTTGAGAATCAACCAGAATAACCCCCATAATCTCTTACCTATATCTTATCATTGAAAGGTATCTTAGGGTTCTTTGGGGGGTTTTTTTTACAACAATGGCTCTTACAGAATGGAACCTTAGGGTTCCAAGATTTTTTAAAACATTGTTAGAAATACCATTGTAGACTAGACTTTTCTTCATATGCTAGTTGTGGGCACACTGGTATATTAACAAAATAAGAGATACATTGGACCTTAGGGGTGATCAGTCTCGTCCTTGGAAACGTTTGTTAGATGAAATGGCCCCGTCATTCAGTATTTACCAAATGCATAATAAAATAACTTTTCTCTGTATGTTAGATGTTCTTTATGTTCCATCTGCCATACTTTCTGGGATTAATAAATTAATATTTATTGTAAAGAAAAATTTCCAATGAAAATATCATTATTATCAACTTCAGCAGGCATAACATATTGGAATATTTTTAAGGAATGTCTGGATGCGCAGCACCAGATCAGCATCAAAGGGCAACTGGAACATAATTAATCATTTTGGTAACTTTGCTATAGGATGCAAACAGCGATAGCCTTTGCCACATTAACTGAACATTTCATCTTACAGCTGGTCCTTAAACCTTAGTGTTCTCCAATTTTTTATAAGCACATGCACAGAATTGTGTCTAATAAATAGTGATTCTGGCCTGCAAGGGATCTCTTCTGCTGGCAGCAATGCGCATGGCTTGTCTCTCTGGGTTGTCATAGTTCCTCACAGCCACAATTAACTTTGACACTATGTGGAAATGTAATAGTCTGCAATATGTAGGTGTAAGCCCCAGAAGAGGAAGGGGTTAATAGGAGACCCGGCAGGTAATCTCCAGCGCGCGCTGGGTTAATACCCCTGTTCCGGCGCTGCGTGATTGACAGGGAGGAAGACTAACTGGATTGGAGGGGAGCAGGAGGAAGAGGCAGAGCAAGGAGCAAAGGAGAGTTCCTGGAGGACGGAGGTGAATCGAGCAGCAGCGTGGAGCGTGGATCGAGCAGAGAGGAAGAAGCGCCCGCCGGAGAGGAGACCGGAGATTCAGCTGACGTCAGCGTGACCCCCGCCGACCTCGAGCCGCAGGAGCAGAGAGACGCGGCGCCCAGAGACTGCCGCAGCAAGGCAAGAGAGGGAGCGCGGTGTGGATGGTGACCCCCGCCGACCTCCCTGCCTGGTAGCCGCGCCGGCCACGCACAGAGGGGGACAGTAAGGGAGAATTCCCATATCGGCAGCCACTCACCAGCCGCATGCCTAGCGTGGGGAAGTGGTGACCCCCGCTGACCCAACTGCCCAAGAGCAGCAGAGAGACGCGCGGGGAGGCTGTGACCCCCGCCGACCTGCCTGCTTACAAGTCACACCAGCAACACAGGGAGAGCGAGCCTGAGAGCCCCAGCATGACAGGCACCAATGGAGGGAGAGAGTAGAAGAGAGAAGTCATCTCCTCAAGTCAGCTGCAGCAGCCCAAAGTCAACGCCTGCCAAAGCGTAAGTTTGCCCCTGGGGCAAGTAATGCTGCCACCCCAATACATAGAGGAGAGGAACACATGCAGGGAGACCTGTCCCCCTGCAGCACTAACTGTGTAGCCCATTAGGCTGTCCAGCCACTTCATCTCACTTGCCAGAAACCTGTAGTGCAGCTCCACGGGCCTAGCCTGCACACTATTGTTAGGAGAGTAACATGACTGAAGCATCACTTATCACGTTCATCTGGGCAAGGAAACATAAGTTACTATAAGGGCCTCCGGGCCTCCTTGCCATATTGCTAATCCTCCCTGTCAGTGAATAAGAGGGACATCCTTTGGAATGATACTGCCACTTAGCGGGTCAAGAGTGAAACTGCGGTCTCCTGTAGAATACCCTGGAACCACAATTAAGTACTTCAAGCCCTATGCATAGGCGCTTCATCGGGACTGACCAGTCTTAGGTAATAGAGAGTGTACCCGGGTACCCAGAGTAGGTCGTGTATCGATCATATGGTAACCTGTTAAAACTAACTGTTAATGTCACAGCTTATGGTATGTCACTGTGGTTCGTGCAGTATTGAATGTGATAATGCTGTTTTTGCCTAGCATAGGTTAGATGGCGTTTGTTGTCTTGTGATATCGTGAAATTGTTGTTACATCACTGCGTAAAAGAGGTTGATGCTTTATGTGACGGTTTAGAATAAAAGGTCAACCTAATTCTGTGTCGACTGCTCTGTGTCCTCATCCTGTATCCTGAGAAGACTCCCGACTGGAACCCGTGAGATCGGGGAAGCACGCCCTCACCGCAAACGAAAAGGTAACCCCCTCCCAGGTGTCTACAGTTCTCTGGCGTCACGAACAGGATATAGTCGACGCGGAGTATAATCCGATACCAGGATGGACGCAGTACAGGTCGGGGGTGGACAGCCACAAGTTGTGGCCCCCAACGGCGACCAACAGGCTGCCCCTGCAGTGGCAGTACCTGCTCCAGCAGCGACCCCTCATGCTCCCATTACACTACCCTACTACTTCGGGGCCCCATGGGTGCTGACCTACAGTGGGGACCCCAACAAGGGCACCACGTTCACGGAATTTAAGAATCAGCTGAAGTCCATGAACCAGCTCTACACCCCGAGTGAAGAACAGAGAGTACAAATTCTAATCGGCCAACTCACGGGCTCCGCCCTCAGTGAGGTCGAATCGTGGGCCGATGACCAAAAGACGAGCACCGACGAGATTCTGAATCGGCTGGCCACAATCTTTGAGACTGTTACCCCCCCAGAGCTGAAGGTGCAACTATACGGCCGAAAACAACAGCCAGGCGAAACCCTTCGGGATTTCGCCCTGAGTCTACAGGCGACCTTGAAACTCATACAAGCGGCTGACAAAGACGAAATTCGCGATGGCAACGAAGCCCTTACCATACAGTTCATCGAAGGAGTATCAAACCCCACCATTAAGACCCAGCTACGGCTCCTGAAGATGCAAATGCCGGGTAAATCCTTTGCCGATTTTAAAAATATCGCCATTGTCACCATCGGGAACCGCTCCGACCCTGAGGTGGAGTACCCGGAGATGGTGGGGTTTCGAGGACCAGCGGCAATGAACCCAGAACAGCCTGGGAAGCCAAGGGACCGGGCCACACAGCATAGCCAGCAGTCATCGGGAGACCCCGGTCAGTCCCTCCAGCGCCAGGTAGAGGACCTAGCCATTGAGATGGCCGCGATACGGCAAGAGATGCGCCAGGTTGCACGGCAAACCACGTCAGACAGCGGGGAAGCCAGATGGAAGGCAGAACGACAGCAGCCGAACCGAAACCGATGGGAGCCACCTCGGGAGTCTGGTCGAGGGGCAACCGGTCACTTTGACTACCAAGACCGACCCATTTGCCAGCGGTGTCAAGAAGTGGGGCACATTGAAAGTGACTGTCCACCTGATCCTTTAAACTCCAATGCCCCGAGGGAGAGGGCCGAACCTCGGGGAGAACAGGAAGAGTAGGCCCAGGTGAAGACGGGCAGACCTACTATGGCCGACAGGGCCACATAAGTGTAGGCGAATTATCTGCCAGGTTAGACCTTGACCCTCCCGTTCGCATGAAAAGTCGAGGGAACGTTATCTGGTTCCACGTCCAACGTGGATATGGGTTTGTTGAGTGTATTGACCCGAAGCGAGACATCTTTGTCCACTACACCGCCATCCAGAAGAGTGACCCAAAGAAATGCTACCGAAGCCTGAGGGCTGGGGAAATGGTAGAATTTGATGTCGTCAGAGGTGAGAAGGGCCTCCAAGCAGCGAACGTCACTGGCCCTGGTGGAGCTCCGGTTCGAGGCAACAGATACGCGGCAAGAAACAAGGGGTATGGGGGCCACCCACGTCGCCCCAGCCATCCCCAAGACCAACCCCAGGGGAATTGTATGCACTCCAAGAAAACAGCACGCGTGGCAGAAAACACAAAGGAGGGGCCGTATGTATGTAGCCAGCGGTACTCCCATGCCCGAATGCAGAACGGGCTGATGAAAGAGGACCCGTCGCGAAGCGAAGTACACCCTAAATGGAAAACCCGCCCTTATATGGCTACTAAGGGGTCTACGTCGACAACCGGGAGCTACCAGATGGGAGGTCCAGAGGGAACCCGACAGCAGCGGACCCATCGCAACCATCATAAGTCACACCCCAACCGAATTCAGTTGCCCCTCAAGTCAAGCAGCAAAGTGAGCGATAATGACGGCCAGAACCTCGTCCTGAGCATGTTGCAGAGTACGGTGGAGCTGTCACCGAATGGAGGGTGGGCAGCATTCTTCCCAACAGGGGTGCCGCCATTATGGTATAGAGCTTAGTCATACTTATATAAATGTAATCGAATTGTGTCATTCCTCATGTTATTGTATATATATGTAGATTGTTCGATTACAATGTCACGGTTGTAACTGTTTGCAAGTTGCTCGTTCTACTGAAAAAGTTGTACTGGGAATGAGACTTTACGGAACGTCAAACAGTTTGGACTTGTTTCTTCTGTAACGTGGCGTGAGGACACGACCACGAAAAAGTGCGGGCGGATGTAAGCCCCAGAAGAGGAAGGGGTTAATAGGAGACCTGGCAGGTAATCTCCAGCGCGCGCGGGGTTAATACCCCTGTTCCGGCGCTGCGTGATTGACAGGGAGGAAGACTAACTGGATTGGAGGGGAGCAGGAGGAAGAGGCAGACCAAGGAGCAAAGGAGAGTTCCTGGAGGAAGGAGGTGAATCGAGCAGCAGCGTGGAGCGTGGATCGAGCAGAGAGGAAGAAGCGCCCGCCGGAGAGGAGACCGGAGATTCAGCTGACGTCAGCGTGACCCCCGCCGACCTCGAGCCGCAGGAGCAGAGAGACGCGGCGCCCAGAGACTGCCGCAGCAAGGCAAGAGAGGGAGTGCGGTGTGGATGGTGACCCCTGCCGACCTCCCTGCCTGGTAGCCGCGCCGGCCACGCACAGAGGGGGACAGTAAGGGAGAATTCCCATATCGGCAGCCACTCGCCAGCCGCATGCCTAGCGTGGGGAAGTGGTGACCCCCGCTGACCCAACTGCCCAAGAGCCGCAGAGAGACGCGCGGGGAGGCTGTGACCCCCGCCGACCTGCCTGCTTACAAGTCACACCAGCAACACAGGGAGAGCGAGCCTGAGAGCCCCAGCGTGACAGGCACCAATGGAGGGAGAGAGTAGAAGAGAGAAGTCATCTCCTCAAGTCAGCTGCAGCAGCCCAAAGTCAACGCCTGCCAAAGCGTAAGTTTGCCCCTGGGGCAAGTAATGCTGCCACCCCAATACATAGAGGAGAGGAACACATGCAGGGAGACCTGTCCCCCTGCAGCACTAACTGTGTAGCCCATTAGGCTGTCCAGCCACTTCATCTCACTTGCCAGAAACCTGTAGTGCAGCTCCACGGGCCTAGCCTGCACACTATTGTTAGGAGAGTAACATGACTGAAGCATCACTTATCACGTTCATCTGGGCAAGGAAACATAAGTTACTATAAGGGCCTCCGGGCCTCCTTGCCATATTGCTAATCCTCCCTGTCAGTGAATAAGAGGGACATCCTTTGGAATGATACTGCCACTTAGTGGGTCAAGAGTGAAACTGCGGTCTCCTGTAGAATACCCTGGAACCGCAATCAAGTACTTCAAGCCCTATGCATAGGCGCTTCATCGGGACTGACCGGTCTTAGGTAATAGAGAGTGTACCCGGGTACCCAGAGTAGGTCGTGTATCGATCATATGGTAACCTGTTAAAACTAACTGTTAATGTCACAGCTTATGGTATGTCACTGTGGTTCATGCAGTATTGAATGTGATAATGCTGTTTTTGCCTAGCATAGGTTAGATGGCGTTTGTTGTCTTGTGATATCGTGGAATTGTTGTTACATCACTGCGTAAAAGAGGTTGATGCTTTATGTGACGGTTTAGAATAAAAGGTCAACCTAATTCTGTGTCGACTGCTCTGTGTCCTCATCCTGTATCCTGAGAAGACTCCCGACTGGAACCCGTGAGATCGGGGAAGCACGCCCTCACCGCAACCGAAAAGGTAACCCCCTCCCAGGTGTCTACATAGGCATCGGCGCTATCCTGGCAAGCACGTGTGCTCAATATATTAAAGCAGCATTCATTAAAAAGGCAAAACCTAGTTGTTTTTGCCCTTTAAATGATTGCTGAAATGTCATCACTACCTGCATGTCACAGGCTTTTAGATTTAGATGTCCCCAATATATATATATGTCACATCCTCCTCTGTAACCCTTTACCTAACCTGTTTATTACGGTTTCTCCTAATCCACATTACTGTATCACAAATCCCAATCCCCAATCCCCTGTGATATTGCCCCACCGCAGCTATTTCATGTTCACACCTGCCCCCTAATTCACTCACTAACAAGCATGACATTGCTGACATTAAACTACATGCCAGATCTGTTTGTCACCAATTACCCTCTGTCCATGACCTTTTTGTCTCTAAATCCCTCCTGTAAAGTTCAAGCATGACATCATCTGCAGCAATGATATATATATATATATATATATATATATATATCTGCACTTAATGCACAATCCATACATGTGCCATACTATATAAACAATCCATACGGATAGCTGTACTTCATACACAACCCATATAGATGGCTGTACGTTAGACACTCCACATTCTGTATGCTATAGATTGCTGTACTTTATGCACAACCCCGATAGATTGCTGTACTTTATGCACAACCCCTATATATTGCTGTACTTTATGCACAACCCCTATAGATGGCTGTACTTTGTGCACAACCCCTATAGATGGCAGTATTTTATGCAAACCCCTATAGATGGCTATACTTTATCATAAAGTACAGCCATCTATAGGGGTTTGCATAAAATACTACCATCTATAGGGGTTTTGCATAAAGTCTTTGGTACTTATGTATTATCTGGGCTCCCATGTTAAATGCACCCCATTTTTTCATACCCCTACTATCCAACTACGCATGGAGTTGATTTTATATAGTGTGGCGAGCGCAGCGAGCCACCGTGCCCGAAGCGTGCGAGCGCAGCGAGCCCCGCGAGGGGACGCGGTCTCGTAAGAAAAACGGGAGCCCAGATATTACATAAGTACCAAGTCTTTATCTACAACCCCTATAGATGGTTGTACTTTATACACAACCCCTATATATGGCTGTACTTTATGCACAACCTCTATAGATGATTGTACTTTATGCACAACCCCTATAGATGGCTGCACTTTATGCACAACCCCCACAGATGGCTGTACTTTATACACAATATATGACCTGGAAGCAATTGTTTTTCTCTATGGGTGGTCAAACTCTAATGTAACATATCTACAGATGATGTGGCATGGGATTTCCCTTGAACTCCCTGATAGCTTCCAGGGAGTCCTGTACTTACGATTTTGTACATGATTGCTTATTTTCCCTTTAGATTTACTCACAGAATATCTTAAGAAATATCTTATGCGACCGATCGCATCCGATATATCTACAGCCCACACATTATACTCATGATTTATCTTTATATTCCTTCTATATTTAAATAATGGGCTGGACAGTAAATTGTCTCAACTTCAGATGTACAGTACATTGTGATACATCGTAGGTAGATAAAAAACACTCAATGTGCACCCTTTGTGGACATGACTCACGACATGATCAGAATAGTAAGTAAATAACATGCGATTTGACACTTTCCCCGCTATTTATAAGCCCAATGTGTCGAAATTGTGTAAAAAAGGCCACTAGTATATGAGAGCCTTATCTCTGCCTTTACACAATCTGACCACAACCAAATTCTGTTTAACATCTATTCTTATGCCAAACACTAGCCCCTCCACACAGGAACCTTCAATTCATTGTTCCTTCTTATTTATGTATGCTTTAAAGTTTGTATTACATTGGTATGACTGCACTACCCATCTCATTCTGGCAGCAATTGTTAAACTCTGCTTTACAAAATATGCTTTTAGTATACAGTGTGTAGTATGGGCATCATAACATATTGTACCTTTCTTCCCTTAGTATAGTTAAGCATACTGCAGTCTCTTCACTCAACATTGTCTCAGGTGATTCCCATTTCATCATTTGACTCCCTGCTTAAGCTAACTCCTCACCTGACACATCACTTCTTTAAAGCCACAAACTCATCATATGAGACATTTGCATCCAAACTACTTGAGTTGCTTGTTTAAAATAGATACAGCTTTTTTTCTTACCTCTAACACACTCTTCGGTTCCCCAACCACACTGCACAAAAATGACTAAAGTTGTCAGCACCCTCCTCATAGACAGAATATGTGTGCCTAAACCCAACCATAATGAGCACGATATGTGAGGAAATAAAAGAGAAATTGAATATTGCCCAATGATTTCCAATTAAATACCGCCCATAGCCTAAAATGCATGATATTTTTAATAATTTTGTGCATTAAACAAAGTTTGTGTACACTGACAAATCAAATGTGTTACTGCATTGTCTCAAAAAATTAATTTTGGATATGGGAGACTCAACAGTAATATACTCAGTATAACATGTATGGAAAATAATGTGGCCAGGATTTACTCCTCTCAATAACTTCCTGACTTGTTGTAGTAACATCTCTAATGCTTAGTACACATTAGTTGATATATTGTCTTTTGGAGTGACTGGCTGATATATTGCAAGACTTGTTGGGTGTGTACACCAAATACTGTATGTCTGAACAAATTTATTCACAGATATATCATGTTGGCTGTGCAGCATCTAAAGGTATATCTCAGCATATCGCTGGATGTATGGATGGCTTGCTGACCGCACATACTCTGCTTACTGCTGTGAGGCTGATGTCACTAGTGAGTGGGCACATTCAAAAGTGCACCCAACTAGATGTCTTGAGTCTGGACTGACACATCAAGCAACCTATCAGTAAGTGTGTATACTTACCTAAATCGGCTGCTCAGTCCGTGCAACGGTGTGATGATAGTGTATACCCAGCCAAACTGTCATACAAACAGCAGAAGAGCAAAACTGATTCTATTAATTACAACATTAAAAACTTTATGATCAGCTGATAATGACCCCATCAGTTTCCTACCTGCCAAGCATGCTGTCTCAGTCACTTGCGCATCTGTTAATAGTACCATACAGGCCGAAAAACGTAGTCCATTTACTCCACATGTGTACAAATGCTATTGGAACATGTTGTATCATGTACATATGTGTGTGTGTGTGTGTGTTTGTGTGTGTGTGTGTATGTGTTCATATATATGTGTGTATATGCATGCATACACGCATTAATTATATAAATGTATACATCACAAATCCTTTAAGGTTATTATTAATAAAATCATCTTTTAGTGATTATGCAAAGTAATTTATATTATTGATGTTACAGCATGTCAATACATCTACTCTTATAATACTGCTTTCATATTGCAGAAATGGGTAATGACACGGTATTCTTAAATGGGACTTTAAAACGGGTCTGAGCCTTGAGACCTTTCACATTGCAGGGGAAAACAGTTTTAAAAATCATTTAATACCATTCAAACATTCAACCCGTTTAACCCCCAAGGGACACGTTTCAAGCCATTAAAATAGAGCTGTTGAAACTGCCAAAAAAAGGGCTTTAAAACGTGTAGGACTCTGCTTTTTAACCGTGTTGAAATACCGGTTAACTTTAATCGGTAAATCAACTCTGGCACTTTCACATTGCAGCCTTAAACGTTTTAAAATGGGAAAAAAACGGCAATATACCGTTTTAAAAGTGTGATGTGAAAGGGGTATTAGTCTACATTTTAAAGAACGGCTATTTTTATGGAATTTGTTTACATACGTATGTATTTGCACTCAGAGTTAGATGCATAATGGTAGCTGGGTAGAATGGTTTCTAATTGCAATTTCCTTCATTAGAAGCTGGCCTCCCCTCTTTTAGAATATTTGGCAATGGTTTGGACTGTGTAATAGGTAGCAATACTGCCTCACAGCACTGAGGACATGCCTCCATTCCCACCATGTTCCCTGACTGTGCATAGTTTGTATATTCTCCCCAAGGTCGCGTGGATTTCTACTGGTTAATTCGCTCCCAACAAAATTAGCCCTAGAATGTCTGTTTGTGTGAACATGTGGTAGGGAATATAGATTGTAAGCTCCACTGGGGCAGGGACTGGTGTGAATGTTCATATATTCCCTGTGAAAGTGCTGCACAATATGTGTGAGCTATATAACAAACTGGTAATAAATTAATAAAATAAATAAAACATTTGTTTCCTTAAAGTAAATACAAAGTTGTATGTCCAGAAGGTGGGGAGGATGCTAGGGGCAGCATGGACAGTGTAATGGTTAGCATTACTGTCTCACAGCACTGAGGTCATGGGTTTGATTCCCACCACCGCCCTAACAGTGCAGAGTTTGTATAGTCTCCCCATGTTTGCGAGTGGTTTCCTCCAGGTACTCCGGTTTCCTCCCACATTCCAAAAATATTTTGGTAAGTTAGTTGGCTCCCAACTTAACCATACAATGTCTGTGAGTGCGTGAACATGTGGTAGGGAATATAGATTGTAAGCTCCACTGGGGCAGGGACTGATGTGGATGTTCAACTATACTCTGTAAAGTGCTGCAGATATGTGCGTGCTATATAAATCACTGTTAATGGATAAATAAATAATTACTTGGACTTATCTGGTGGACATGGCAGGGAGCAGCTGTGTAGTATTAGAAATGCCCTATTCCGAATTTTTTTTTTTTCAAAGTTGCCATGGCCCTGGCTCCTGGACTTGGCAACGCTCCCTGTATTGCCCAGACTTAAAATATATATTTCAGCAGCTTTTAATGAGGGAACATGAGTCATCTATATCACACCCAAAGTTTTGAGGTCAGTAAAATAGCAGATTTCATTATGTAGATGTATCTAAGATGTATCTAAAATAATGCCTAATCTTCACAAGGTCAAGGAGACTTCTGAATTTTGGTGATCCCCCATTTGGAAATGCCCCCAGAGAAGTGAACAGGACAAGGGTATCATATATTTCAAGGCACTGTATGATGAAAAGTAATCTGGACCAGACTACTCTAGAGTACAACAAAAGTAGATAGAACATAAAGCTCCTGAAGCCAATAAAAGGGGTGCATGTGGCACCAGAAGGGGTGTCTAGTCTTGGAGAGAGCTGGTGTGCAGATTACAGGGGGGGGAAGGGGGGTTGGCCTGTAGTCTCAAGGTGCCCATACACTAGTAAGATTTATCTTCAGACCTGGCTGGTTGGAACAAAAACATGGTTATGGATGAGTGACAGTTTGTCAGTTTTCCAGCATTTCCAAGCAAATGGTCAACTGTCATTTGCTCTCATCCATAACCGTGTTTTTGTTCCAACCAGCCAGATCTGAAGATAAATCTACATGTGTATGGCCACCTAAGGCACCAACTCTGAGTCCCAGATTCTCTGTGGCCTGAGCACTGCGCTGTCTGTCTCTATGGGTCAGCAAGAAAAGGGAAGAAGGGGTTCAGAGTAAAGGAGATTTTGCATCTTTGCAACGGGGTTGTTTTTCCGCTTCTGCAAAATATTTGGATACACTTTGTTTTACAACTTACAATTACCAGCTATTTAGTTAAAACCATATAATACATGAGCTGAGGAAGGAAGTAAAGGCAACTACTGTGGCAAACTGCTAATAGGATTATTTAAATCAGCGACTAGACACAAATGTCAGCACCTAATAAGCAACTTAATTATTTCAGTACATGATAGATAGTCGAAGTCTTGGATGACGAAACGCGTAAGGGGTGTGGCCTAGCGTGGACGTTGCTGAACATTGCTGAAGGAGCAAGCACAGCTCCGACACCTATGAGGTTATATTTTATGCTGATGTACACAGCCTTTTAGGGTATGTGACCCATTGCTTTTAATGCTGGAAGAAAATCCTTGAAATAAAAATTGTTTACTTTTGATAACGCACTATGGAGTGCCCCGTCTCTTTTTCTAGATAGATATATATATATATATATATATATATATATAATTGTTTTAAGTTTTCTTTTGTGCTAATGTTATGAATTGAAGAAAAATGCTATGTTCTGGGCTATGATATTAATCACAGTTTTGTTAATCATTTAACTTAATAACATTTTTGCTTTGTTTATCACATAGGCAGGGGGAGAACAAGCCCTGGGGTGCCCTAACAGCCCCAGACTACTTAGCAGGTGTGAGCTGCTTCTTCAGACCCCCAGACTGGAAGTGTGGTGCTTTGTTATGACATCACAGCAATCTGACATGGAGGAGCAGTGTAAGCAGCTCACTTTGAAGAAGCTGTTGGACATTTGGCCTGTATGTCATTGGCTTGCACACTGTGGGGTAAGGAGGGGTGTGATGAGGCTGTGAAATATATATTCCAGTATGAAGCACTTTGTACTTTGTAGTGACAGACACGAGCTATTGCTCTATAGTTCTAGTTGGTGTCATACAGGCATGCTAAAGCATTCTCCATGGTATCAAATTCACGATGGATACTTCTGCACGTCACTTTGCTGACTGTCAGACCGGGGGACTCTAAAATGCACATGTGACTGGACTTTGGAAAAATTATGTGCATTTATTATATAAAAGCACCATTATTGGAATCACACAATCTCTGTATTATGATATATGTGATATATATAAATTAAAGGTAGAAGATTTTGAGAGCTAAACCCTTGGACAATAACATATTTTCTTTGTTTCAATAATTAAATAATGAGGTTTAATCGCCCCCCAGCCACCATACAATCACATTATTTAATGCCATCAGTTGTCCAAGCCAACTGAGTAGTCATTCTTGGCTGGAGAATGTTTATTATTAGACAGTATTATCGCATCCAATATTATCAAGCTCTCTTTGGCCTGAGACGAATGCTGTTTCATTTTCTCCTAGTAAAAGTTGCTAAACTATACTCAGGCACAGTCACTGGCTTTTAATATTACCTATACCATGGATTAGAGGCAAACCCATTTTGAAAGCTCAGTGCGCTTCATGGGTTTACAGAGAAAACAAAGGCTGCTGGGGTATAGAAGAAGTTTTGCAGCATGCAGTGGGAGGAGTTGGCAGTAATGAGGTCATTTCCTGCTCAATACAGAGCATGTGCACAGATCTACAGTACAAGCCTAGGTGCACTTATAGTTGGCAGTAATGGTTCTGTTAACTGCCCTATTAATGTGAGATAACCCCTTTCACTAGAGCTAGGGCTTTATCTTCTTCCTAACGTGGGTGAAAGCATCCCATGAGGAAGACTAAAGGTTCATACACACTGGGCATTTTTGCCCAGTGTGTATGCAGAGAAGAATCTAGGGATGGTGGCAATAAAGATTGTCACCTCTAAGAGGCGCAGCTGTACAATAATTACAACAATTTGTATAAATATAATATTTTAATAAAAATATAATTCATAGCTCTAAAAGTGCACTTCAAATATACATTGACTGAATAGACAATACATGACATACAACACAAAACATATATATATATATATAAAAAAGCAACTAATGCTATCAATTCTCATAAATCTGAGGAAGCCTCTGATTCCACAAAACAAGTGTAGAAACGTGTATTTTGAGCCCTACACAGTCCGATCACCGGTAAACATACTGGGAAGTCCCCGACTCCACATCATTGTGACCTGTGAAGCTCTGACATTATAATACATGGCGCATACCCCTGGCAAAAGGGAGAATGACTCTCTTAACAGAGAATATTGCAGTGCCCAGGAAAGGACTTGTTATCATTATCGCATGGTCAATGGAGACTTGCATACCATGAAGCAGGACAGGTAATTACACAGTGACTATTATATTATTGCTTTAACCCCTTGGGTGGTATGCCCGGAAATTTTCTGCCGCAGCGGGCTGTCCCGGAAAATTTCCGGGCATACCACTAATGTGTAATAGGTGCGCGCCAGTGGTGTCCAGGTGTGCACCACTGGCGCACCACCTCTAGAGCCCCCCCACCGTCACTTCCCCCCAACCCCCGACCCCCCCATTACCTTTGCTCCAGTGATTGTATGCCGGAGCTCCCCTGACCCCCTCTTCCCAGCTGCCATGCAGTTTCCTGCAGTAACGTATGCGGCAGGCTCGGGGATGTTCGGGCGGCTCGGGGGGACTCGGGAGAATTCAGGCGCCCGAGTCCTCTCGAGCCGACTTGAAACATCCCCGAGCCTGCCGCCTGTGTGGTCAGTGATGACTGACAGGCAGCAGGGAAGCTCCGGCAGCAGGGAAGCTCCGGCGTACTAACACCGGAGCAGAGGTGAGGGGGGAGGCTCCTGTGATCTGTGGTGGGTTTTGCAGGCCTGCCCTGGTAGGTTTGTCCTGCCCCAGCAAAACCCACCACTCAAGGGGTTAATTCCTGATCTATTCTAAGACTTTGAACACAAGCCATATAAGCCTAAATGATTTATGAGAATTAATAGCATTAGTTGCTTTTTATATATGTTTTATGTTGTATGTCATGTATTGTCTATTCAGTCAATTTATATTTGAAGTGCACTTTAAGAGCTATAAATTATGAATTATATTTTTACTAAAATATTATTTGTATAGAAATTGTTCTAATTATTGTACTGGGTACAGCTGCGCCTCTTAGCGGTGACCATTTTATTGGCAGATCCCTAGATTCTTGTTTGTATACAGAAGTCCACAAATCCACTGATAAGGGGCTGCAGCTACACTACACATTAGTAAGAAGTTCTTGCCACCAACTTTAGAATCAGCACCACTGTGTGACCTAGTGTCACTCCTTTTTCTGTTATTTGTATGTGTATGCAGAGCGATGAAGTGAAAATCGCTAGACTGAAAATCACTCAGTGCATACACACTGAGCAGTTTTTACCCTGCCCAGCGATTTCGTGGAGGTGTACCACTTTCCACAGAAGTAGACTGTGGAAAGTGGCCAGTGATGATGCGGAAGTGTGCATCAATCGCTGCTCATCGCCGGGCCAAAGAAGCTCAAAACGGTAAAACTAAGCTAGTTTGAGCGCAAAATCGAACAGTGAGTATGGGCCTTTAGTATCCACTAATCTCTATCTCAGGATGGGATATGAGGCCACAGGAAAAAAAATCAGATTGGTTTACATTTTTTCTAAACATTTGTTTTTCAAAATTAGGTTATTTCAAAACTTTTTTTTAAAGTAGAGCTACAATCCAAGCATGGGTTACACAAGCCAATGTTCATGTATGAATAGTCAAAGCCAGTTTACATGTTGTAATATGAATAATGCAGACCAGCAAAGCTCTAATTCAGTCTTAACACTACCAGTGGTGTCACAGGTGGAGGGGGGGGGGGGGGGGGGGCGGTAGAGCATCCTAGTAGTCACCAAAATGCCGGGTCCTTCTCAGTGACCGTTAGCCAGGTGCTGCACTGTGATGTTATTGTCCAGAACCCAGCTTCCAATTACTAAGGATGGGGCCAGTAGTGCGTGTAGTCTCTGGGGCCAGCACAGAATTTCCTTGACTTCTTGCCATGCCCCCAGAGTGCGACCATGCTTACTCCTATGAGACCCCATCCCTTTTGCCCCCAGAGTGAGACACCTACTCCCATGAGACTCCGCTTCTTTTGCCCCCAGAGTGAGACAACACCTACTCCCATGAGACCCGCCGCTTTTGTCACCAAAAAATAGGTGATTCTGATCCTAGTGAGGCCACTGACCTCTGCTAGCCTGTATCGCCAGCAATATGTTCATAGTAAATTTCTTTGACAAATAGGCAGCAACAGAAATTCAGCCTTAATTGCACAGATTACTAAATTAAGCCTTTAATAGTGCACCTTGAAATGAACTGGGCAGACTACATGGATTTACCAATGCAAAACAAATAATTTCATCATAAACTTCCTATGGTCTTTGTAAACATGTTCCATCCAGGAGAGATGTATCAAGCCTTGGTGAGAGATAAAGTAGACAAAGTAACCAATCAGCTTCTGTCATTTCAATGAGCGTCTGTCATTTCATTACTGTGCCAAATACAGAAGCTGCTTGGTTGGTTGGTTCTTTACTTTATCTCTTTCCAATGCTTGATACTTCTCCCATTGGTCACTGGTAATAGATAAATCATTCTAGATCTGCAGAACATATTATGGTGCATCAATAAATAACAATATGGTGCAAAAACAAGCAAATATTAATGATATAATGATAATAAACTACATGTAATATACAAGTTTGCACTCTCAAACGCCATCATTTAAATGAACCATGGGTTTGACAACAGTTTTTTTTTTTTAAATAATTAGAGACCAATTTTTTTTTAAATAAGTATTGATTGTATATAAAAAAAAATGTTTTGGCTTTGTGACACTGAATACTTTGCTCCCAAACTTTTAATTTAAATATCCTGTATAAACACATACTTCCAACTGTCCTCCGTTCTCCTATGACACAGTAGAGATGAACAAAACTGCACAGACTGGTTATTTATGTGGCAAAGCTATACAGAAAGTGATCAACATGTTAGTTAAGGCTGACACAAAGACAATTAGTTCCATCTGGTTAAGGACATTTAGTAAGGATTAGATCAGTCTCAGAGTCATGTAATTCAGAAGGACATCAGCTTCCCAGGTTAATGTTCCCTGCCAAGGAGTCCGAGCTCTCACCCAGTGACATTCAGTGGGTTAGCTTTAGATCCCAGCAGCCATTAAAGGTGACTATTCTGGGCACGTGTGTCACATTTAAAAGTTCACACTTACCTCAATGCAGGAATATAGTCTCAGAATGGATGGGATACCTGTGAAGAAAAACTGAAAAATCCACAATCCAACAAAGAGTTTGAAGAGACCAGTACTAGGAACTGGACATTGGAGTCCAGTGCAAAAATGATGCCTGGATGTCAGTGGAATGTCAGAGCCCCAGTCCAAGCCATTTATGGCCACATGTCATGATAAATATAGCAGCACAGGGAGGGAGTGCGACAGGCACAAGCTGTTATCTCCAGTAGACACTTATACAGCCATACAAGCAGCAGCATTATACATTAGCCATTAAAGTTTCACAGATAGCCAATGTTCTGTGGCAATGAATGTGCAGAAAGGTGGAACTGAATTGAACATAGATATTCCAATAAATTGTGGCTCATTACTAAAGGTTCTAAAGGTTCAATCTGTCAGTAACATTGTCATGGAGGTAATAAACTGGCAGGCTATCTGTGGACTAAGAGGATTTTGACACTTCTCTTGAGGATTGCCTTCTGTAATACCCAGAATGCAGTGGGAACTGGCATGTATGTCCCACAGGGCTTCCCAAAATAATGAGCTTGCTATAGCCAAACTCCTAAAGGTGCCGTTACTGCTGCAAAAGGTCACATAATGGTTATTATGGTTGATTCGCTCGGATGACAATTTGCAGCCTTGCAAGTTAACCAAACCCGCCTTGCGAATGGTGGTACGCCGGCCCACCATACGCAGCGTGTGTTCGCATGCACTGGCTGCGGATGGATGCTTTACATAAACATCCATTCGCAGCCTGCAAGTTAACACCCACATCATCCAATGGTCGGCGATCTGCATGCACATTCGAAGGGCCATGGGTGGGTCAGGTGACATCTGGAGATGTCAGCTAAACGCCCGCCCCCCCGCACCATCTGCCCATTACAATGAGAACGCTCAGCATTGACAATGAGAACGCCCATGAAACGATGGGCGTTCCCATATTCTGATTGGCTGCCCCCCCACCCAGTGGCCGCAAGTTTGGGTGCATGCACCCCGTGGCCACATGCCATAAGCGCATGCACATGCGCAAAGAGAGAACATCGGCCCCTTGCGAACGCACATGTCCAATATCCTTTTTCTGTCCCAACATATTCATAGTAAAGACACAGGTTAAGCAATCTTACCCAAACGCAGGTAATTGGTACTGTACACATAGAAGAACATGATAATCTCAGTAAGTCCTTAGAGAACAGAAAACTAACCATGGGGCCGATTCAGATGTTCGGGGTCTACACATGCGTGAATATGTGGAACGAGCTGAGCAGTTCACTCCGGACACAGAGGGCCAGCGGTGGGCAGTTGCGGCAGAAATTCATGGGCATTCCCTAAAAATTCTGGGCATTCCCTTGGGAACACAGGCGTGTCGTGGCCTGCCTGGGGCGGGTGGCTGACATCACAAGCCATCCAGGATAAAAGTTGGTATAAACATACTTTTATCCATGTCCGGGCAGATGTGGATTCCAGCGATGGGTGGCATTTACCTGTTTGCTAGACTGCGAACGTACGCAGTCTACCGAATAGGTCTCAATCAATTCATAAATAGAGCATATTAATAAGGCATATTTTTATACTTTATTATTATTATTATAATTTTTTTTATAAGGCGCCACAAGTGTTTCGCAGCGCCGTACAAAGGAACAATACAGGGAGACAAAACTTGGCATAACATTGAATAAATAAAATACTTCATAATCAGTACAATAAAATAAATACAGCATATCATTTTTTAGCAATTGAACAATATAAACATAAATAAATATTAAGAGGACAGTAGTATTTGTGTATTAGTAAGCAAATTAATGGCAACAAGTATTCATTTGTTCAATAGGGCCATACTATTTTATCAATATTTTGGCAGTTTTTATAGTAATTTGACAGACCTATTGCTTTTTGGCACATGTTGCCCTTCATTTTTATTTTAAGCCTTGAAACCTCTGAGTATTTCATAATAAAATGACCCTAAATTCTTTCTCCTTTCTCATTCCTTACTCACACTCAGTGCCTGATTCTGGTTGAGTCAGCAAGCTGCAAAGATCGCAGCTTACCGAGTACCAGAGTGCCAACCCTGCTGGAAAAATGCCCCACCCCCCCCAAAACACATCCCCTCCCATGTGCCTGCAGCAGGAGAAATCATCCGATGGTTGGCGACCTATCAAATTATTTCTCCTCGGCTTGCAAATATAAGTCAGTAGACAGTAACGACAGGGCGGCTGACGTCATGTGACATCAGCCGCCCGCCCCAGGCACACTGCGTCACCGCCGCATTTACATGGGAATGCCCAGCGTTTGCAGGGGGACACCCGTGAAACGCTGGGCGTTCCCATGTCGGCCCACATTGCACACCTAAAGCTGGCTATCAAATCTCTGTTTAGCTTAGTTTCCTTTATACCTTATGTTAGTCACTAAACTAGGTGGCATTAATTGCGTCCCTTTTGTGTGTTTGAATCTTTGAGGCCGGATCAGACCTGTCCACACAGATCCAAATTCGTCCCCGTTGGTGGGTTTCTGTGCATGCGGGATAATGTGCATGTGCAAACCCGTGCAGCAAGCAACTTCGGTGAATATTTTATTTGCCAGGTCGCTGGCTCCCTGATAGATAGGCAGGGGGCATTCTGGGGTGGGCACCTGGCATTTCATGGGCGTGCCCACAAAAATGGTGGGCGCATCCATAAAAACAGTGCGCGTGCCCATCGGAATGCAGGCGTGCCCCTGCATGCTCAGGACAGGCAGCTGAAATTACATGACATCAACATCCGCCTTCAAATCAGCCATCAGCGCTCATTCGATAATTAACTATAGTAATTAACTATCGAAGGATTTTTTTCTTTTGTGCGGGCACACATCTGCCCACACCCTGCCAAGGGGATACGCAGGCATGGGGGCCATGCGATTGTGATTGGATAGGTGGATTGGGGGCATTCCCATGATTGTTTAGGGAAGATAGGGCATGGAGATGCAAATCAACTACACCCCTTATAGTAGCATATCTCCCACGATGCTCAAACAAAAATCTGTGCAGTTTGCAGGCTTATCACAGCTCTAAATGATTAGCCCCGGCAGATCAAGTAGCCCATAGTAATTAAGCCCGGTTAATTGAATCTGACCCGTAATAATGGGGGCACTGTTAAAATCCACCACATCCTTGTGAGCACTTTATGTACTCCCCTAACATTTCAGATTTTGTGATCCTTGGATGGAGGAAATGAATATTCACTGGAGTATCTATAAAGGGTGCACGGTGTGTGGTGCACAGAGTTCCCTGGGTCCAGAGGGTTCACACTGGACACCGGGCATCTATATATTATTATACTCTGCTTTCCACCATTTCAGGAGTCCCTCGTCAGCCGGCGGTATGGCACTGCAAAGAAGAAGAGATCACAGGGAAAATGTTGTGATGGAACATGTTGCAGGTGCTATGTTTCCAGAGACAAATGCTTGAATAGTAGTCTCTGGTAAAAAGCCAGAGTCTACTTCACTGTCAGAGAGGAAGGGGCCCGTACAGTGCCTGCACATGGGCCCTCTCATCTACCCCTGGATACATTGGGGTAGATGTGTTAAGCCTGGGAAAGTGATAAAGTGGTGATAAAATGGAGATAAAGTGGAGGTGATAATGCACCAGCCAATCAGCTGTGTTTGAAAATGACAGCTAGGAGCTGATTGGCTGGTGCATTATCACCTTCCACTTGATCATTGCTTTGTCACCACTTTATCACTTAACCAGGCTTAATACATCTGCCATATGGTTCCCTATCTCCCATATCCTGGCTGGCACATGTGGGGACTACTGCATTATCTAAAAGAGGATAGTTCCTTCTTTATAATAACGTGCATTCTTCACTAGAGATTTGCACTGAACCCTGTGTTTTGGTTTTGAATCTATTTTTTCTTACATGCTACATGTAATTTAGGTTTGATTTTGTTCCTACAGTATTACTAACCTCAGTAACATTCTGTAACATTTATTTCCAGCAGTTTGACTTATGCAGTTCTTCTCTCTGTTTGCAAGTAAATAAAGTGTTAAAATATGATAATAAAAACTTGGGATCCCCCTCCCCTATCTAGTCAGCCCAGACTGGGTGATTACTGGGGAAGTGGGGACACCCCAAATAGAGGCGTCCTCCATCTTCAGTTCTAAAGCCAAGGTTTATACCCCTCATCCTTGGGCTGTAGGTGCAGCTTTTGTAGCATTTGAGTGAAAGTTAATACCGTCTTTTACCAGAGGTCCCAGCAAGCTGCCTCTGCATGCCGATACTTGGGGAACCACAAATACAAGCATGCAGGGCATTAAGGTGCTGCTGGTTCCTATAGTACTGTACAGTAAAAGAAAAAAGAAAAGAAAGAGTACACACACCAAATAAACAAAGTCCTTATATAGACATACACACTCACCCGCACACACATTTTACATACTCACTGTTATCATTGAAGCAGTCGCTGATTGGATCTGGCAACCAGGAAACCCACATCAAAGCACTCTAGATCCGACGTCAACAAGATGAGGTTTTTTCTCGATATTGAATCCTGACCTGGCAGGAATAACCGAGTCGAAAACCAGATCATCTCAGAACTGGTAACTTCTGGTGATTGTGATTCCTACGCACACCGAACCGCACATCTCTACTGATCAGCAGAAAGTTACTAAAACAGCATACAAAAAAATGACATTTTACACTGATGCTGGTAATTAAATGGGTGTGGATCGTTTTATCAACCACACTTAGGTCGACAGTAATTAGGTCGACACCATTGGGTCGACAGGTGTATAGGTCATAACGTGTATAGGTCGACATGGTGAAGGTCGACAGGTATCTAGGTCGACATAGGACAAGGTCGACATGGGTTTAGGTCGACATAACATTAGGTCGACATGGGTTAGGTCGACAGGACCTTCCAACCTGTCGACCTAACGCTATGTCGACCTAACGCTATGTCGACCTAAACCCATGTTGTATGTCGACCTAGACACCTGTCGACCTTCACCTTAAAGCTATGTCAACATACCACATGGGTTTAGGTCGTATTCCACATATTACCAGCATTTAAAACAAAACAGAGGAAATAACTTTTTAAAAAATATTATAATATTTAAGTGCAGATTTGGTTATAAAAACCAAGACAATTTTTGCTAGTTTGATATTGAGTATTTATGCTGAAGCAAGAAACACACAGTGGGTGAAACTTAATGGATGAGAGATTCAGAAAGTGAGAGATTTGGTAAGAAATCTCCAGTTTTTATTAAAGCAGCAATCATTTACACTGCAAAAACCAGTTTGATTTTGCAGTGTAAATGATTGCCGCTTTAAAAAAACCCTGGAGATTTCTTACCAAATCTCTCTCTTTCTGAACCTCTCATCCAATTAAATTTCACCCAGTATTTCTTGATTGGTGTCTATAAAATAAAAAATCTAAAATGTGGTTCTAGTTCCATTTCTTGAAATGAAAAGGAAAAAAAATGTATTGCCCATTTCGGCATTTGTTTATTTGAAATATTAGCAGAGAGTAAAAATATAATTTATCTTAATTGTTCTGAAAACACCCCGCCCCAAACGCTGCCCAACATTGCTAGCCAGGACTCACTAGCAGTTGGTGTGGCTCTCCTGAATATTGGACTGCACAATAACCCCACCTCTGCGGCTGCCCCTGGCAAGAAAGTTAAGAGCATTTTGTGTCTAATGGATGGAGGTAATTCACCAGAAAATGGTGACTTCAGAGTGGAGGCTTATGGTAACTCTGAACAGAGTGTCTGGTTGGCTGAAGGAAGAAGTGGTACTGGAAACACTGGTGGGTACCAGGGAATTTGCAGACACCCAAGACAAAGGCACAGAGCTTAAACTCACTGATGGTCCTCTCCATGGACCGCCACAAGGGGATATGGTTTCTGCTGCATCCAAAGGGCAGGTTGCGGCCCTCTTCTTGGATTTCCCTGAACTGAGGTCAATATACTAAGACAGAGAAAGTCAGACTGAAATTGTCGGTGTAACGATTGGACTGTAACTGATGATAAGACTTTTGGACTTGTAACCGATTATGTGACTATCGGGCTGGAACCGATATTGCTTCTATTGGGCTGGAACTGATGATGTTGACTATCAGACTTGATCTGATGGAAACTGAAGGTCAGGCTAAGTACTAGTACCTTGCCAAGTAGTAAGGTAGTAATCTAGAGTCTGGGGCCCAAGTATGTGGCTGGTGTAGCAAATTTGCTCAAGGCAATGGTAGACTGTCAATGCAGGGCTTATATCCAGTGTTGCAAGTAAGGGGGTACAGAGTGGTACGGAGTACCTGTAAGAAATATGTTGCAGGTACGCAGTACCACTTACCCCTGATCCACTGTCATTTCTATTTTCATTTTAAGTCTAAATATAATGCATCCGCAGCCCGCCCACCCAGCGTTATGATTGGTGCTGTATGCAGCTACCGGCTACTGCTGATTTAGCCTGTCACACTGACAGGCATCAGCGGCACTGACAGCATGAAGAGCAGGCTCCACTATTGTAAGCACAAGCTGCCTGGCTCTCCCCCAAGCAAGAGCCAACCCACCCCCAGTCTATTGTCATTTAGGCACTCCTCTAGCTTTGTGTGACCACGCCCCCTGATGACACATGACCATGCCCATTTTTGGTGGAGGCTATCAGTACCACCAAGAAAAAAATTCTACTTGCACCACTGTTTATATCCCCCCTGCAGTGCGATTATTGGAGGACTGAGTCAGGTGCTTTTTGCAATGCCTGGGGTTGGAGAACTAAGGAACCGCATTGGATTGGAATCAGGTGATGACTGCTGAGACTGCTATTGGTATAATATTAGTCAGTAGTAGTGGAACGAGGGGAACTCCGTGGCGTACATGCTGAGGAGCGTGGGTTGCAGCGATGACAATGACAGCAGCTACAGGAATAAGCACAAGTTAGTTTACATGACCTCAGCAGCAAGGTACAGCAGTGTGCAGGTAAAGAGCATTACATTGCGCTGTGATTCCTGACACCCCCATTAAGAGATCTACTGTCCCAACTTATTAGAGAATTTTTTTTTTTATATTGAAAAGACCCTCAAGAAGAAAAAATAAATCTATAGTGTAGCACTTTTATTTTATAATCTAATACAATATGGTTTTAAAAGTACACTTGTGTTAGCAGGTAAAATTGCTTCAGTACAAACGACCTGATTCAGAGATGGACACTTTGGCAACAGCTGAGTCTTTCTACAAAGCAGCTGAGTGAATCTATGCAAATGTAGCAGGTCTTGTGTAAATTGACTACTCCTACAGGCTTCCCTGATTTGCTGACAAATCCAAAGAAGCAGATCAACTCTGTGCCCATTGGGCATCTGAGTAATTCTCAGTTTACTCAGAATGTCTGACTAAAGCATGCAGTCCGGGCCAATGAAGCTAACAAATACACCCCCTTTTTTTGGAATGCTTGATTCTGCCCTGCCACCACCCCTAAACGCTAGCACATGTTAATCTTGTTGCGATGTTTGGGTATTAACGCAACATAGCAGCCCCATATCTGCACATTCTCGGTGTGACTCCTGCACACGCACAGATCTAAAAATATTGGTGATGTACATGTTCTAATTAAGCCCAAAGTCTGGTGAAGCAATTATCTCAACCAGATGGAGATCTGGATATCTCAGCATGTAGACACATAACTTGGAGTAATATGACATGCCTATGGGAAAACAATCTACTGTAGTAACCAAATTGGCTTGATGTCCCTGCTGTTATATGACTCCAACTTAAGATCTGGCGGCATACCAAGACAGCCCTCTCATTCCACTTTACACTTACTTGTTTTTATTGTTATACATAGAGTGTTTTAATACTGATCACCATATCATTCTGTTCTATTTATATTGATCAGTTTGTATAATGTTGGAATGATGAGCACACATGTAGGAAAATGGGCTCAGCACAGGTTTGGAAAAAAAACTCAGAAGCGCAATAGTTAAAATATGGCAAAACCAAATGTAAGTGCACAATTGCATTTCTACGTGCACTAAATTTCCACTTAGAATAAGGTCCACAGTGTGCAAAGTTCGGAACAATAAAAATGTTTAAAAAAAATGTAGATATAAAAATGAATGGCTCTGGGGAGTCACGCTATAACATTCTATCTCTTCACGAACACGGTTTCTTTAATATTTTAATGACATTCATTACTTTTGCATCACTTTTTGTATATAGCTCTGGCTTTTTAACACTAACATTTATTAACACTTTAGTTTTCTTACTGGTGTGCTGCTCCGGGCTTTCTGGCATTTGCTGATTTTATTTTGGGGCGACGCACCCAGCACCTAGATATAGTATTAGGGACCCCCAATACACAGAGAAGCATTAACATTGGCTTGGGTGGCTTATTCATATATTTGTAATAAAAACTATGTAACCAAGATCTCTTAATTTTAGTATCATGTAGTATTTAAATCTGCCTTGACAGCCAAAGCAGCCTCAATATGCTGCCCATTGCCCCACTCCCGACAGCTGCCAATTAAAACATTAAAAAACTAAGTTGTAATGACAGAAAAAAAAAGAATTGCCAGACCTCATCAGCCTGGTGTGCCGCCCCTCCAGCACGTGTCACCACTAGGCACCTACCTCACCTGTTTAGTGGGACATCCACCACTGACTATAGCTATAAGTATTTCCTAACACATGATATAGTAGCGTACAAATATAGCAATAACATTTTGGGAACCTCTTTTGAAGTTGTTTTAATGAAAAAAATTGGGATGAATTTAAGAATGTTCATTGTAGATTTTGTTATTATAGAAACAAATGTATTTAATTATGCAAAAAATAAACAACCAAACTTTTGTGAAAAAAATATTTACTTAAATACTTGGGAAATAAATCCAGCACAAATATACCCCCCCCCCCCTCCTCTTGGTAATTGCCTTAAACTAGGACAACAATAGCACTGGTATATAATATATTCAACAGAGCTGCCACCACATCATGCAGTGTAAAGGACAGAGCAGAACTGCTGCACATGCCTAGTGTACCAGCTTCTTCTTCCACATTTACTGTATGTGTGGATCTGAGCCCTCAAGCACTGCAATGGTCCAGAGAGTATCTGCCAGGAGGAAGAGACAGGAGCCTTACCATGAAGTGGGAGATTGTGAGCTTAGAAAGTGCAGTACTGGTTCTATTATATTTGTGCATTTATTATGATATGTTTATCGTTTTCCTGACCACTTATCTTATTTAAATGTTTGAAACAGCCTATACTATAGACCATCTGTACTGTTAAATATTAATACTGTATTCCATACAGTATCGAGTGTATAAAAGACTGTTACCCCTTCCCCAGACTCCCTTTACTTACTACAATGCGATCCAGAGTGGGAGATTTGGGGTTACATTTGGAAACTCCCCTCTAATAATTCTGTGTTTGCCACTGACAAGTATAATATATAATATAATATAATATAGGCTAGTTGCTTTTAGATGCATACACACTGTTTTTGCCTAGCGTGTAAGCACAACCATGATGGCGAAAATCGATGGGCTGAAAATCGCTCAGTGACATACAGCGATTTTCACCCGTTTAAGTGATTATCCCGGGGGTGGGCGGCTTTCCATAGCAGGACGCTGTGGAGAGCCATCCACCCCCATCACCAGCAGATGAGAGGCGGCGACGGCTGGCGATGACGTGGGAGCACGCATCAGTGCTCACCACTCATCGCTGGGTCGTACACATTGGGCGGCTTTCGAGCTGCTTTCAGCTCAAAATCACCCAGCATGTATGGGCCTTTAGACTTTTCCTTACCTGCATTGTTATTGTATCGCTTTGTGTTAAATATACTATAGAATTCATATAATATGAAGTTACGCATAGAAATTTCCACTTTTACAATATAACTTTCATAATTTATTAATTATCCAGCTTTATGAATCTTCTACATTCTCCTTGCAATACTGAATGTTAATTTAATTGCATGTTATCTACAACTATGAAAATTGTTGTCATCTAGTGATGTTATATATTGTATTAATATTTTTCCTAAATTCCCAATACAAACATGTAGAAGAGGAACATTCCAGAGGCTTTAGATACCCAGCACCTCTAAAGGGGCTTTATGGATGTACAGCAACAGCTGCGGCAAGAGAGGACGGATGATGTCAGTGAAAGCATTTAAAGATCTATTGACATCTATCCTGAACAAGGTGATAGGCTGACATCTGTTTTTGACATTTTGATTTTCCTTCACTCTTACCATAAACTTAGAATATAATCATATAAGAAACCAGTTTGTGTTCATTCCTAAACAATAAGCATTGAGTAATATCATATTATTGTATGACTTACACTTCTCTTCTTTACAGAAGATACAAGTAGCAGACACTGCTTTAGGGAGGAGTTTGTGCACGAGGCACGTGCTTCTGTCCTATCCATACTGCAATCAGATGGGTGCCATATTTCTGGCTATTTATTTCCAGCATTGGGTAAAACCTTATAATACATCATTATAAGTATGGCACAGCCACTGGGAATATAGCATACACACAGAAGGGAGCTCTGCCCCTTCTGTGCATCTGTAATGGTTGCCTGGTCTCATCCACTTACATACCTCCCAACTGGCCTGCTTTTCACGGGACCTTCCCTTTTGTTTGGGATGTTCCCACGTCCCGCCGGGGGGGGGGGGGGGGCAGTTGGCAGATCACAAAGCCATTAGCCATGCCCCCACAGTGGTGAAATAGGAGTGTGGCCTCATGGGAATAGGCCACAGTCCCTTGCCACTAGGCAACACCCCTCTTCCCCGCAGTTCAATGTTGAGAGGTATGCACTTATGTGACATCAATATGCCTAAGCACATAGCATCACATACAAAGTAGAAAGAGAACCATTACAATAACTTTTTCCCATGCTTTAATGTTGTCCAATGATGTGTTTTATGTTGATGTGCAATGATGTTTATGGTAGTTGCTGCAGGTTAGAAAACCTCAGAAATAGAGTTTAAGCATTACAACTAGAACTTAAATAATTTTTTGAATTGGCACATCCCAAATAAGCAAAAGTTGAACTCCGTCAACGCGTTTCAGTTTAATGCAGACCTTTATCGAGACATGCCTTGATAAAGGTCTGCATTAGACCGAAAAGAATTGACAGAAGTGATTGTGAGCACCAACTTTTTTTACCACCTACTGTACACGTATGCTATATGGAACTTGTACTTTATGGACTAGCTTCTTTTAATTCATCTGGTTTTAATAATTAATGAATCTGTCATCCTGTTGGGTATAACCTCTGTTTGTGGTATCCTGTCCACCTTCTTTTTAATGATTTTGGAAATTAATTATCTTTAAAAACATTGGTTCTCCTGGATTACGCTATTCTCAATCAAGGACGTGGCATTTGACGTGGATTGCTTTTGGAAAATAAACCTTAACCCTTTGAGTGCCAGGTGAATTTGTCAAAATCGGTGTGAAAATTGCCAAGCAAATATTTTTATTCATCATAATGACCTGTAATTTTTACCTTATATAGGAAATAAAATCTATTTTTACACATTTTTTTTATTTGAATTTACATAACAAATGTGAGCGACTGGCATTACCTATATTACTGCCAGTAGGATATGCCCATTGATCTTTGCATCTATGTATAAAAATAATCCTTTATACGTTTGTCCTGCCCTACACTGATTGTAAGTGGGGTACACCTATTTCATATTTGTGCTCCATTTGTTAGTGCCCCAAAATTAGGTCGGGTCCTTTTTTCTGACTGTAGGAATAGATTCCAACAGTCGAAAATGTCAGTCTGTGAAAATGGCCACAGAATGCAGGTAGTCGAAAACGGCCGTGAATTCAACAATCCAGCAGCTGTTTTCAACAAGGCAGATTTCACTTTAAAAAAGTCAAATCTGTATGAGGGTAGTCTCGAATGTTTTGAATACAGATGGCCAATACTTAGGCCTGTTGGAAATTTCAGCCAACATAGAATATCCCCTTTGAAGAACACTTTATTCTATAACAAATGAAGTTGTGAGCCAACTGTAAGACTGAAGCAGAATCATAATCTGGTTTTACAGCTGCCTAGATTAACTCATCATGGTTGGCATCCATAGCGGTACTTTACTTTTATCTTCATTCTGAGAAGGCTTGTGATTTTGCTCTGTATGTTCTCCCTTGCGGCTATCCTTTGGCTTGAAATAGTCTGCCTAGTACTTTTTGTGTTCAGAGCAAGTGTCCTCTGTTTGCAGAAGTTGTGATGGCAGCTGCTGCACCAAAAGAGTCTGCAGAGATCATCAGAGGAGGAAGATATGGCAACAGCAATGACAATTGAACAAACTGGAATCAGCAGCTGAATTGAAATAGTTTTCTTGTAGGTATTCAAATCAATCCAGTTCATATATCAGCATGCCCTGTTATCTTTAACATCATAAGTTTTAACTGTTTTGTATTAACTGTTTTATATAAAACTTAAACATGCGTTCATTGAGGGATGATTTGAAATCATCGATGATTTATGGCCGATGTTGAATACTTTTGCCATTAATGTGGGAGAACCAGATAGTTTCCAAATATTGATGGCAAAGGAGAACCGATGTTTCCTTTTTTTTTTTCAAGGTGCAGTCCCGCCCCCGAGTTCTGATTGGCCAACGGGCCATTCAGTCAAATATAAAGGATGACTAAAACTATAGATGGTTGTCCATCCGATAGTTTATAACTATCAATGGCTGGTGGCAGAATTGCCATCGATGGCGACTGCACCGATGGCCATCCCTAATTCATTGCCTAAGAAAATCTCTATCAAATTATCATCATAACATATTAAACATATGGAGGTTAATATTTAATGGTAAAATTTTCTCACATATCCTAGAATTATACTGAGACTAGGTTGGTGTATATTCTGTACCTAATGAAACAGGTCTGTATACGAGACTAAAATTAATTAAAGATTTAATACTAGAGCAGTTACCAAAATTAATATGGGTTAAAACATTTTGTCAGGAGATTGAGGGAGAAAAAAGGAGATATAAATGACTGCATGCTAGGGCAAGTAGAAGAGAAATTGTTCTCCACTTCACTCATGGAATGCAGGGAAAAAATGGCATCTGGTTTAGACATCTTGCCACGGAGTCCACAAGCCAACAAAGATTGTTGACAAGTTCCAATGCCTTGTAGACAATTTTGTTGCACATAATGGGCAGTATTTAATGCCGCCAGCGAGGGAGTTTCTGCTACGAGGTTGACTTGTTTGTGGCAAGGCCATCTAACCCCCTCGCTGGCCACTTACCCTATTCTATGTTCCGGGGGAATCCTCACCATCAGAGGATTACGCCCCCCCCCCGTGCCCGAATGGCGAGGTTCGCCACTAATGCAGCAAGCCCGCTGCAATTTTGATGGCTGCACTCGCCATTTCCACCTCGCTGGAAAAACCCAGAGAGGTGGAAACGGTGAGTGCAGGGGGGTCAGTTGAATAGTGACTCCCATGCTGTGACAGCGAGCAATTAACACTGCTCATCATCACAGCTAGGCATTGAATACACCCAAATGTCAGAAATGTGGGGAAACATTACATCAATGTAAGGTTTAAGTAACAGTAAAAGTAATGCACACCTCCCAACTTTCTGGATCCTTGCCGCGGTACATCTGTGCGCGCCGAAGGCCCGTGTCCGGAGTTTGGGGCGTGGCCTGTTGCAAAGGAAGTTCTCTGGCTGTGGGAATAGACACATCGGGTGAGATTTAATATGATGAGAGATTCAGAAAGTATTTTAAAGTGGCAATCATTTACACTGCAAAACTAGTTTGATTTTGAAGTGTAAATGACTGCCGCTTTAAAAAAACTGGAGATTTCTTACCAAATCTCTCACTTTCTGAATCTCTCATCCTATTAAATCTCACCCATTTATTCGACGCTGCTCACCGGGTGACAGGGGGGCCTCCCAACTGCCCCCAACTGGGATACTGCCGGGAACGTCCCCAAAATCAGGCCGTTCCCGTGAAAAGCGGGACAGTTGGGAGGTATCTAATGTACAGTGTCTGTGTCACTACTGTGAGGCACTGTACACAGGATCTTTATAGTTTATACCCACAAGTTACACAGTGTTGATCTTTTGTTTATTTCTAATACTTTTCACATCACAAAGTGTCACTAGATTAAATACTGTAAAACAGCACACTGTATGAGTCAGAGGAACTGCTGATATCAGACAGAGTGGACTGACGTTTTTCTATCATGCAAACATCTAACACACCAGCACGATGCAGCTCGTGAGCGGGTCGTTACAGGCACCGAAAATGCACCTGATGTGATCGCGATCCGATCGCGACCCGCACCCACTTCAATGGTCGTTTCTCAGATCCTACCCGCTGCAGCTAGGATCTCAGAAAAGACCTAACGACCTGTGGGCATCGGATCGGGATCGCATCAGAACGGCAGTGAAATGGCCCAAAACATGGCCAATTTACATACAATCAATTGAGATTGTATCTAAATTGGCTCATTTTGGGCCAAATTGTCCTGGTGTGTACCCCACATAAGTTAAACCATGCATGCATCCCAATTGTCTGCAGTACAGATTCAGATACATTGTTCCTGAAAAGTATTCCAAATGTATTGGGCGGTGATCCTGAGCAATGACTGGGAGTTGGCTATTTAGACTTATGGAAGTGTCATCCAAGTGTTGCAGTCATGTTGCGAAAATCAGTCAGCGTGTATGCACTGAGCAATTTTCCGTCCATTGATTTTCACATCATCGCTCCTCATACACACTGAGCAAAATGCCCAGTGTGTATGAGGCTTCATAAGTGGGGGTTAGACTGTGGGGTGGGCTACGGGGTTAGGCACTAGCATGGAGGGTTAGGGTCAGGCTGTTGGGAGGGGGCAGGTGAAGGTAAGTATACTTACCTGACCCTGTCAGATTCCCTCCTTCTGGATGCCTTCATCGGCATTCTGATCGCTAGCATCCTGACCACCGGTCATACCTATGTATCCCCTTTTATCAATACAGCAGCATGAAAGAGACCCAGTTGCTCCATCAGTAGTATAGATGCAGAGCCCGTCCACTGTCCAAATCCCCACCTGTCCCACGTGTTATGCACATTTTGTGATTGGGAGCTCTCACCACTCAGCCTCCAGTAGTAGCTGATGGGGAGGGGTGGCACAGATGTGTGTTGGCTAACACAGGAAATTAAAGTATACGTATAATTACAGATGTAGCAATTTGAAGTGTGCATTTATGTAGACACAAGAATACAGCACATTTGGCTGCTTATCCCCAGACAGGAACAGCCTTCTTCTTGTGGTGGATGGCTGTGGGAGTACCCTCTGGTGGCCAGTGCCATAGGTATCTGCCTAAAGGAAGCTCCGGCCTTGGCTATGGCATAACAAGGCCACCCTGTGCCAGTCCCAGATGGCTGCAAAGACGCAGCGTTCACATGAGCAAAGGAGTTCTGGCTTTGCCAAAGGAATTATAAACTATATTGCATATCAATAGTTTATTAATATAGGTGGTACTATAAGACCATCATTTATATGGGGACTAATGCTTTGTTTTCGCATACAGTTTGGTTTATATATGCCAGTATCACACCTCTCATCTGTCACGATTTTGAGTTTTTTTGGGATGGTCCTGCGTCACACTCAGGGCCAGCAGTGTACTGCAGTGTGGAGGGAGCAGTTGCGTACAGCATCTATTCAGTAAATCAGAGAGGCTGGGGGCATGGCCAGAAGCTCACAGAACACTGCCCAAAAATGATGTTATCAGGGGGCATGGCTCACGAGAGCGTCATCCTCGCGAAGCCATGACCCCCTTCAGATAGACCACACCTCCTTGCCGGCATGCAGGAGTCCCAGTGTCCTGGTTTTGAAAGTTGGGAGGTATGCTCTATGGCAGTGGTTTCCAAACTGTGTGCCTAGGCTCCCTGGGGTGCCTCGGGACACTTTCAGGGGTGCCTTGGGTTGGTGGACCAGGATCAATTCATATTATTAATGGTCAATGTAACAGGCAAAACCCAGTGCTGGTGGCTGCCAATCATAATATATGTGGACAAAAAGAAGCAAATCCTGTCCCTCACCACATAACTGTGACATATACACACAATGCACTTCATTTAAAAAAAAAAAAATGTCTAAATTTCTCAATAAGAAACTTTTGGCCATGGGGTGCCTTGAAAACATTTTGATGCTCTAGGGCAGTGGTTCCCAACCTTTTTTCTCTCCCTAACCCTTGATTAGGCTTTTCATTGATAAGTACCCCTCCTCTCATTTTTAAATATGGACGGTACTTAGCGGTATTCGGATCCTTATGCATGTCCTTATATTAAGGAGAGGAGGAGTAGTGTACAGCAAGGAATCATGCCCTTCTGTGTCTAGACACTGGTTGTGTATTATCTCGCTAACACCGGTAGGATTAATGCCGCTGCTTCCTCCACCTTTGTCAGTGCTGGGCAGATAACTGCTGATGTCTGAGGGCAGCATGGGAAGCTCCCAGTGGATTGCTGGTCAGACATATGACACAACATGGTTTGTCTCCATGGCAATGGGTCTTCTTCAGCCATCAAAATACCTTTTCATCGTCCGCCATTACCAATATTATTTTCAAGTACCTCCAACTGGTCTGCAGAGTACCCCCAGGGGTACTAGTACCCCAGGTTGGGAACCACTGCTCTAGGGTACCGTGATTCAAAAAAGTTTGGGAACCACTGCTCTATGGTCTTTTCATTTATCATTATACTACCATTTAATGTTCTATTTTGATGTTTTTGACATCTGTCTGTAACCCTTCTCCTTCTAATTTAACTAAACAAAATAAACAAATCTAAAAAAAAAAAAAGGGTTTGCTTCTCCCCGGAGAGATCCCCTCGGCTATGATTGCTAATTCCTGGAATAGGACATAGGGGACTATGCTGAAATCGGTCTGCAACGTACCCCAGGTTGGCAACTACTGGTCTAAAGTAAGTAGAATCGTGGGAAGCAAAATGTTGATGGGTTGTAGATTCATTAAGATGAAACCGATGTCAATAAACATACAAATGAAAGACAGACAAACTCTATGGAGCAACAATATCATAACAAATTTCCAACTTTAATTGTGTAAGTATAGGGTCGTAAGCTGGGTACACATAGATATAACTGCAAATCAATTGATCAGCAGATATATCTACAGCGTGCTCTCCACTCACACTGCCCGATCCGTCAGAAATTACATCATAAGTGGGCGGACACATTTGCATACTAGTTAATCACTGGCTGCTCCCGGCTGGTGGTCCGATCGCCCATACACACAGCACAATATCTCTAGATATATTGGGCATTGGCTGTGTTGCAGAGCCGACGCGATATATCCATGAACAACACTGTCCGCAGATATATCGCTCGTACACACTGACCGATGGTGCACCGATTTATCGGACAGTGTCTACGCACCTTTATATATGCATCCAAGTAAGGTTTATTAGTCCTAATTGACTTGCTCTTTATAAAATGCTGATGATTACAAACTGAAGAGTGCGCAGTTATAGGTGTTGATGGTGCACTGCCACCTGTCAACTGTAGATGGTATTGCAGCACTTCCTTATATTTGTGATTTGGCAATTTAGTTCCATCTGTTGTCACTGGTGAGCAAGAAAGTACAGTACATCAATATCATGTGAATACTTTAGCCTGATGGAGTCTCTTCAAAAGGTCATAGATGGGGGGTGGAGGTAGTGGTTCAGAACCTAACCTTTGATGCAGGAATTAAGGGATAAATATACTAAGAAAGAAGTTTGAGCGAGAATGCATGTTTACTTGATTTGCTCATTTACTAACATCAAGCAAGTGCAATAACGACAGAACACACCACAGACCAAACACTCAAGTACTTGTCACTCTGAAATAATGAAACATGAATATTTAGAAAGAATCGAGTTTATAAACTCGCATTGGGAAAGTACAAATAACGCAGCAAATAAACTTTTCAAATAGACTACACCTCCTGAGATCAGATGATTCTTATTAAAGGGACTTGATGATTTTGAATCAATGGCCATCCCCAACCAACGCTCAGTGTACTAAATCATGTAACCAGTGTAATCAGTGCTGAGTGTACTGAAACTATTCTAATGTCTTTAGGGGTTATTCAGACCTGATCACTGCCCTGTAACTTTGCAAGGCTGCTGATAATCGATAGAATGCGCATGCGTACTGGATCATAGCGCACTTCTGCAAGTCCATTCAGTGCAAAAGTCCAGCTCCTTTTATGATAGCAAGCTGTTTGTAAGTATATTGACAGGAAGCCGGCGTTTGCGGGTGGACACCTGACGTTTTCTGGGAGTGTCAGGAAAAACGCCGGTCTGCCCAGGAAGTTTCAGGGAGGGTGTGTGACAGCCTCAATAAGCATCTATAGCACAGGCAGAGTAGGATCTAGGTTATGCACAGACTGCACACACTGGAAAAGTCATTCCATGGTGAGCGAGTTGCGAATGGATTTGCAGATAATTGGCGATTGGCATGATTTTTGCAAGCCATACGCAGCCTTGAACAGGCTGGGCGGCAATTTTGCTGATCAGAGATCAGGTCTGAATAACCCCTTATATTAGTAAATCAGCAAAATTTGTCACAGCTGTATAATAGTCCCTTTTAACAACAGGAGCTCCCTCTACTGGTACTTAAACAATATACAGTATTGATGCATATAGAAAGTGAAACCTGTATATATAAAATAAACATAATGTATATCCTGATTTACTAGACAGCTTTTCAGTGCTAAATGGGTGATGTGCCATCGCTAGCCGTTCCAATGACAAGACGGTTCTTAATTAATAATTTTTAATAGTTAATAAATTCTAACATACTGAATGTACATCTGACATATATCATAAAAACATATATGCAGGGCCGGTGCTAGTGACCACAACGCCCCAGGCGGGGGGGGGGGGGGGGGGAGTGCTCCGACACTAACCCGCCCCCCACCAGCCGCTCAACCGCCACTCACCCACCGGGGGGGTGATGCGTCCACCGCCGCTGCCGGGTCACTCCAGGGGGGGAGATTCTCCTGGGCAGCAATTGACAGCGGGGGCTCAGGAAGCGCTGCTCTGCTATGATGGTGCTTGTGCTGATAGTGAGACAGCGCAAGTTCAGTGTCCCCACGCGCTGTGTGTCCGATGGCACCATCATAGCACAGCAGCGCTTCCGGATCCCCCGCTGTCACCGCCCAGGAGAGTTCCCGCACAAAGCCACCGGGGATTTCTGGTCAGCACCACCGCTCACCTGCTGTACTGTAGGGGTGGGGTAGTGGTGCGGGTGCGGGCGCTGCTGCAACTCACCTCACCTGGGTCCAGGGTGGGAAGGGGGTTACACTGTGACCTGCTCCGTCCCAAGTGCCGCCCTCCAGCGGCCGGCGCCCTAGGCAAATGCCTAGAGTTGCCTTGTGGTGGCGCCGGCCCTGCATATATGATTAAAAAGAGCAATATGGAAGAGAGTACTCAGAATTGAAAATATGAGCAAATTGGAACCTCCATCTTTTGGAAATAATAGAATTGTATGATCAGTTACCATCCGTTTGAATCTGCTGGAATATTGTGAGTCCAGTAGGAGAGACTGTAAGTGTCCTTGGGTGCCCTATGATTCCAAGGGCACAAGCCTCCCGATTTGGCGTGTTGTACCTCCTTTTCATGCTGGATTGTTGGATTTAGGAACATACAGTACACAAGTCCCAGTATGCAAAAAGTCCAGTAATTTGGAGTAAAGAACGTCGGTGGGAGATAGATCCACGTCCCGCCCCCTTGTCGGGATTTCGGTGGTCGGGATTCCAGCGTCGGGATTCTGACGCCGGGATTTAATACTGAATCCCACTTGAAGAGTGGTGAGTGACTCCACTTATTGACACACTAATAATATACATACATACATACATCATACTTGCCGATGCTCCCGCATTTTGCGGGAGCCTCCCGCCTTAGCCCCCAGTCCCCCGGTCCCCCGCAAAGCCCTCCCGATCCCCCGGAATTTCAAAGTCCAGTTTTAAATGGGGGGGCGGAGCTTGGCACTAGCGTGCATAGTAAGCAGTGCTGCCGCGCGTCCAGCAGACAGAGCCTCCAGGGAGACTTTACAGTAGCAGCTGCGGAGTCTTCACCTCACCCCCGCATTGTGGAAGCTGCAGGCTGAAGACAGTGACAGGGGGAGTGACCGGGAGCTAGAACAGGAAGCAGCTCAGAGGACAGGCTGGGGGAGGAGCAGGAGTGCAGTGCTGAGTGCTCCGTTACAGGTTAGTGCATGGTGACAGTATTTCTACCTCCAAGCTGGCTGGTACTGTGTGTGTGTGTTTGTGTGTGTGTGTGTGTTTGTACTGGAGCTTGCCACTGACACCAATATGTGTGTAGGTGACCTCGGTGTAACTATAAGAGCTGGCAGTGACCCGTGTGTGTGTAGGCTGGTAGTGGCCCCTGTGAGTGTCTGTGTAGGCTGGTAGTGGCCCCTGTGTGTGTGTATGTAGGCTGGCAGTGACCCCTGTGTGTGTGTGTGTGTATGTATGTATGTGTGTGTGTAGGCTGGCAGTGCCTCTGTGTGGTTGTGTGTGTAGGCTGATAGTGACCCCTGTGTGTGTGTGTGTGTGTGTGTGTGTGTGTGTGTGTGTGTGTGTGTGTGTGTGTGTGTGTGTAGGCTGGTAGTGACCCATGTGTGTGTGTGTGTGTGTGTGTGTGTATAGTTAGGTACTGATCCCTGTTAGTGTGTGTGAGTACACTGGCATTGTATGTTTGTGTATAGGAGAACACTGTCCTGTGTGTGTGTGTATGTGTAGGCTGGTAGCTGGCAGGAGGCTCACCTTTTAGCCACCAGTCCCCCAATGCCCCGCATAACCCTCCCTATAACCCCAGAATAATCAATCCCCATCTAAAAATCTGGACAGCACAGCGGAGCCTGGCACAATCATGCCTAAGAGGCCTGCCAAGCACCGCTGCCCGTAGTCCGCACAAGAGTCACCCAGGCCAGCAAAGCCTGCTAGTGGCCAGCCACCAGAGAAAAAAATGAAGAAAATGGGTGTCACTGCACTTCGCCATGCCCACTTTACTGGAGACCACACCCACCTTCTTTGTAGTCACACCCCCATCCCGGATTAGCCACGCCTCTGGCGTGGCAGGTCCTGGTTTTAACCATGTACAACTTGTGAGGTATGGAATCTCCCTGAAACCAGTTTCCGAAAGTAGGCAAGTATGACATACATACACACATACACACACACACACACACACACACACACATATTCATTCACGCCAGGACTTAAGTAATAAAGAAGTCACTCTTTATTCTAATATTTCTATGTTGCGGTTTGAGTGCAAATACAGGAATACAAAATAGTGAAACAGTGCTTGCAGACCTAGTTTATACACGGCCGTAATGCACTAAAACCAAAATGGCCGATTAACCCTTGTTATGCTGCACAGAAAAACTTTTTTTGGGAAGCAGGAATTTTATTATACAGACCTGGTCTATCCATGACCATTCTATACTTAATCGGTGTACTAATTAAAGATGGCCGATTAACCCTTGTGCTGTAAAGAATTTTACTGTGTAATGGCAGATATTAAACGAAACATCAAAAGGAAGGAGGAGTTCAAGCTTAATGAATGACAATATTTATAGAATTAATTAGGTACAGCTCCTGGTGGCTGGAGTAGTCATTTTCATCTAGATTATACAGGACAATCGGGGTTTTATTTATTTAAGAAGAGAAACCATAATGACCTGATTATGCTGTGACCTTACTACACATAACAAAAAGTGTAGTGCTTAGGATGGACATATCAATTTTACTTTTGTGGCTAGAACAATTATTTATTTTAAATAGAAACTAGTGAAAGATAAATATATATATGCTTTTCTCTATTTATAGAGGTGCAGTGTACGTGTGCTGGGTACCAGCACAATGACATAGGAAGCAGCTCAGTGAGTGTACGTATGTGTGAGACAGTAGAGTGAGACACAGCAGGGAGGAGAAGGAGGAGGGACGGAGAGAACAGCCCAGCAGCTTGCGGAGCTTGGCAGCAATGAGGCTCAGGAGCCAGAGAGGAGATGCTGGCACCGGTCTGATCACTCTCACACTTTCTGTGAGAACCACAGGTTTTCCCAAGTGAGTCAGGCTGCTGTATAACAGAGTTATACTTACTGCAGGGTTGCCGACTTTCAGAAAATCCTCTCCGGGAGAAGCCCGATTGCTCCGACACTAACCCGCCCCCCACCAGCCGCTCAACCGCCACTCACCCACCGGGGGGGTGATGCGTCCACCGCCGCTGCCGGGTCACTCCAGGGGGGGAGATTCTCCTGGGCAGCAATTGACAGCGGGGGCTCAGGAAGCGCTGCTCTGCTATGATGGTGCTTGTGCTGATAGTGAGACAGCGCAAGTTCAGTGTCCCCACGCGCTGTGTGTCCGATGGCACCATCATAGCACAGCAGCGCTTCCTGATCCCCCGCTGTCACCGCCCAGGAGAGTTCCCGCACAAAGCCACCGGGGATTTCTGGTCAGCACCACCGCTCACCTGCTGTACTGTAGGGGTGGGGTAGGGAAAGGACTCTTTCATTACGATTTTTTTTGGGGGCGGGGCTTAACCGTGACGTCATTAAGCCCCGCCCCCATTCCGGGAAATAGACTAAATAACTGATATCCATGGAGGGGGCGGGGCTAAAACGTCACAATTGTGCCGTTTTAGCTCCGCCCCCTCCCCTGAGACCCGCGGATTGCGGCATATAAATGCCGCGATCGGGGGGCTCAGTGGGGGTCCCCCTGATTCCGGGAGGGTTGCCCACCCTTCCGGGGGCCGGGAGGAAGGACCCGATTTTCGGGAGACTCCCGCAAATTCCGGGAGGGTCGGCAACCCTGACTTACTGCAGCTGCCGCTCCTGACACTCGTGCTCCCGGCCTCCCGGCTCACATTTCATCGACAGTCCTCTGCCGCTTCCAAGCCCCCGCCCAAGCTCCTGCCGCTGTACCACGCCGTCCTCGGCCAGCGCTACCCAGTCCCACACAGCCCCGCGGTGGCCGTCATAATAACGTCACAACGTCGTGCATTCAGGCCCCGCCCCCGCAACATCACGTTCGCGCATGCGCACTCAGGTTTTTTTTTTGCAAAGGGGCCAAAAAGCGGGAGGAACCAAGGGATTTGCGGGGGGGCGGGAGAAGGATTGAAAAACCGGGAGACTCCCGCTAAATGCGGGAGGGTAGGCAAGTATGAATTACATTTAAGAAATGAAAAAAACGGTTTAACCTCAATATCCCTGGAACCAATTAACCCATATGGATCCAGCCTGGTATCAGATTGAAGGCCCAGCAATTTGGGTTCGACTGAGATCAACCTTGAGCTTCAGTGATGCCGAAGGGGGAACTGGCAGCCGTTGAACTGGGTGGGGGTTGGAATTAGCGGGTCCCATGTTATCCTATAGGGAAAACGTTCTAGCTTTGCCTGACAGTATCTCCAGTTCCTAGGGGGCTAAAGACACGCGGCTGGGCTCGTTGGAAAGCCCCATCCCTCAGCTACAAAATGGGCTAATGGGTGGTCCTGTGCACCGGACCCTCCCTAGATTCGCCTATGCCGATGTCGTATTTATTTATATTAGCAATACGAATTTGTATAGGCAGCCTGCACGGATCAGTCAGATCCGTGCAGGCTGCAGTGTGTAAAACAAAAAACAGGAACATAAATGAATTAAAAAAAGGTGTGGGGTCCCCCCCAACGGCTGTAACCAGAACCAGGCTGAAATAGCCAGGGCTGGTTCTAAAAAATCAGAGAACCAATGAAATAGGGCTTTGCTGACTTTTTAAAACCAGACTTAGGCTCCAGGGCCAGTTCCCAAAATTTGGGGAACAAAATGACTAGGTGTCCCCTATATTTTAAGAACCAGCCCCAGGCCCAACCAGCCAGCAGGGTAATGCCACAGCCGGGGGGGGGGGGGGGGGGGGCTTTTTAGACAAGTCCCCCCGGCCAAAGCATTCATCCCTCTGACCGGTCAGCCTGGCCTGGGGTCCAATAAAGGGGTCCCCCTCCAGGACTAACCTGGTCAGGTGTCATCGCGCACATTACCACATGCGCAAACTGTGCTGGGGCAGGTCGGGATGAAAATATCTTAGAGCCTGGCGGCTGGAGTCGCTGTTCTTTCTGCTCCCCCCATGCCGCAACTAAATATAAAGAATTTTGCACACCATGTGAAGTGCTTGTGCAGAAGACTACCAGTGGTAAGTAATAAGCCCTGACGGTACTTGTTTCCTAGCAATGCGCCCATCATGGGCCGTCGCATACCTTAAGTTAAGGTATGCGATGGACCCGACTGATGCGATTTTTGGCTATTTTTAGCCTTTTCCCGACAATTAGAAAATCGGGTCCATCGCATGCCATTATAACATTGAATGCATTGTATTCAATGTTAAATTCCTATGTAAAATCGGGTCCATTGTATGCCATTATAGTGGCATACAATGCGACCGATGCGATGGACCCGATTTTACATAGGGAACAATGTTAAATGGCCCAATAGACCCGATTTTTGATTGTAAACCCACTCTGATGGGTAATTTGTATGTGAAATGGCCCCCCATTGTTAACGCCACCCCACGATGTACGCCAACCAAAGCGTGGCGAGCGGAGAGATCACTACGGGGGAGAAAACAGGAGCGCGCACCCGGTGATATGCACACTCCCATTGCGGCCAATATGGACGCTCAGCGACCATATTTCTCATGATATTACACAAAATCGCCCCCCCGTGTGTACACAGCCTAAGTCCTGGGTACACCCCCCTGCTCCCGACCAGGATCATGGTGCTGAGAGTAGACCTGGTGCTGAGAGAATACAGCATTAATCTTCCTACTTCTGGGCTACTTTTCCTGGATACTGGAAATGTATAAAGTGTGCAAGGTCACGCCCCCATTTTGCCGCTGCTGCCCCTCTGCCCGGGGAATAGACTCTGTGCACATTCACACAGCGTCTATTCACGATGACAAGCGGGTAGCAGCAGGGTCTTCCAACTGCCACGGGACACTGCTGGCCCCAGGTGGGAGGCGGGTACGACCCCAAAAACCAGGACGTACTGTACCCATGGGAAATGGGACAGTTGGGAGGAATGGCAAAAATCTCCTTTTCATTTGGGCACACCTTATAATTCTTGAAATACTTGTAAATCAGAATCACTGCTTCATCTTAGCTTTTCTGTGTTCTGTAGTACATAGGACAATGTTGCAATATGTGTCTTCAACAACTGTGTACTCTGATGTCACGGCCACAGTAAGCTAATGGCATGTCCCGCCAGACGGAATTTTTACATATACCCAACCCAGTAGCTATACACTATAACCATAGATAACGCAGTCACATCCTCTCATGGTTATTATAATATATTCTCTCCTGGCCAAGGAGGAACCAGACTGGCAACATCACCACACCACACTCCGACCTACCCAGCCAGCGCCGACACTCCCGCGAGAGTTGCCGAGCCGCCACTTCCATACAAGGAGATGTGTCAGTCAAAGCCTTGTGACGTCACTGCCCCGGAATGTGCCCCTCCCTCTGTGTCGGGCTGTACCATTGACGCAGCTGAGGGGGGGTTAGGTTGCTTTTATTCATGCCAGACTTACTGCATCACAAAACATGCCACCTATACATTGTACTGTGTATAGAGTGACGCCTGAACGTGCCGTGATGGAAGTCCGTTTTCGCGGGATGTCCTTCTGCCGCCGTGCTGAGTGGTTTGGTCCATCCGCTGCCTGTGGCGAGTAATGCGGAAGTAAGTGCAGGGGGCGTGGCAATGCATTTGAATGGAAAGAAGACTTTAAATGGTATATTTTTATGTTAACTTACTTGGAAATGGGGGAGGTCAAGGGGGGATGTGAGCATGGGCGGATTGGGAATTAAAAGCAGCCCAGGAAATAATTTGAAGCAGCCCTGGGGGGGGGGGGGGGGGAGGGGGTACCTTTTGCGTGCCGGAGACGTGCCCGAATTTTTAGGGGGTGTGGCCTAGTGATATGGGGGCATGGCCTATTTCAACGAGGTCACGCCCCATTTTCGCCGCTTTGGGGGCATGGCTAGTAGCTCACCCACACCGACAGCCCACTGATTGACCCGCCTTATTTTATTTTTTTACATTTGCTTCAAATCTATTCTTGATTTCGCACACAGTAATACCACATACCCGTTACGTGACACACTGTAATGCCCATTACACATTATGCCACACACTGATGCCCATTATACATTATGGCACACACCGTGATGCCCATTACATGTTACACCGAAGGCGCGCACCAAAAATTTGCCCCATAATGCCTATTACACGTCACACATCCATATTATACCACATGCCAGTGCCTATTACACATTATGCCAGGGCTCAACAATTTTTCATAAAAGAAGGACAACAGTGACAGTGCGCACCAGAGGCCATGATGCCCATTACGAGTTATGCCAGGGCTCAACAATTTTTCAAAACTAAGGACAAAAGGGATAGTACGAGCGGAAGGCGCGCGTCAAAAATTTACACCGTAATGCTTGCTACACGTCACATACCCATTACATATTATACCTCGTGCCATAATACCCATTTCATTGTAATGCAACACACCGTAATTCACACGCAACACGCTATAATGCCCATTACACGTTATACCAAACACTGTAATTCCCATTACACATTATGCCACACATCGTGATGCCCATTATACATTACTCAACACACTGTGATGCCCATTACACATTATGCCCCGCACCGTGATGCTCCATTATACATATGCCCCACACCTTGATGCTCATTATACATATGCCACACACATGATGCCCATTATACATATGCCCCACAGGTTGGAGTCAAAGGCAAATTGAACTACTGTGCACTTCACAAAGCAGATGCGCACTGCACAAATAGCCAGCACACACATGGTTTAAAAAAAAAAAAAAGTTTACCAGATACAGGAGGCCCAATTGGACCAGCGGCGATGGCGGCAACAGATGAGCACAGCATGAGGCAACAGAGAAGGCGCAAAATCTTGCGCTGGGGAAGTCCTGCTAAGCGAGGAAATGCTACACGACAGCTGAGCGGCAGGAGGTCACTGCCACCGGTCTTAATTACCTGACTGTCAGGAGTAATCCCGGACGGGTGGTAACCCTACACACATATGCCCCAACAGTGCCAGATATGCCCCCAGAGTGCCACACATAGATGCCCCCACAGTGCTAGGTATGCCCCCAGTGCCACACATATATGCCCCCACAGTGCCATTTATCCCCCACAGTGCCAGATATAATATTCCCCCACAGTGCTAAGTATGCCCTCAGTGCCAGATATTCCCCCACTGCGCCACACATATATGCCCCCACAGTGCTAAGTATGTCCCCAGTACCATATATGCCCCCACAGTGCCACACATATGCCCCCACATACATATATATATATATATATAGTATATATATAGTGTGTGTCCAGTGTGTGTATTGTGTACATTACAGTACTTGTTATACTGGCGGCAGGATGTTCCTGGCTCCAGCTGTAAGTGTCCACAGGACATCTGAGCTCCCATTGCAGCCCTCCATCCCTGGTCCCGACTCCCAGCGTCAGAGTGCATGTGGACAAGCAGAGCTGGGGAGGGCCTCACAGCGCCTAATTTTTTGAAGGCTGTGTGCCGCAAAAGATTTTGTTTGTGCAACTTTGGAAGGAAATTTTAATTTTTGTGTGTCACTTATATATAACTGGAAAATGACGTTCAGCATTTGTGTTAACTTTACTTCAAATGGTATTAAACATTTAAAACACAGCCCACAATGTAGTTAGTGGGTGAAACACACATTAATTGAGTCCACAACTGCAAAAAGGGACCACTGCTGCTTTGTGCGCTCTGTTGTAATGTCTGTGAACACGCTCATTGAGTTGTGTGCGCGCACAGCTTAGAGGGAACACTGCTCCTCACCCCTTCCTTTCAGTCGGCAACAGTCTATGTATACCCGGCGCTGCGGCACTGAGCGACACAGGCTCCCATGACTTCCCCTGATCATAATAATAGGCGGCGCCGGGAGGGGGGGGCAAATTCCCAGACATTGCATAGTCCGGGGCAGGACGGGTGGTAACCCTAGTCGGCATCCAGCGTCCCCAGACAGTGCAGCATTGCCCAAAACCAATATGGCCACCGCATATATGCATTTAATATATGCGGCGGCCATATTTGTTTTGGGCAATGCTGCCGTTCCTGACCAGGCTGGGCTGCGGCCGCTTCTAAAAAAGGTAAGGGGCACAGCCAGAGTTAAATCTGGTCCGGCCCACCGGGAAACGGCCCGGTTTCCCGGTGGGCCAATCCGCCTCTGGATGTGAGGGAAGGGGGAGGGAATAGGAGAGAAATATATGCGGTGGGTGGAGAGAATTGCACATTGCATGGTACCGAGTGGATTCTGCAGCGAGGGGGCGAGCGTTCTGCATTTCAGCGCTCGGTCAGCAGTGATTTTTGCTGCTGATCAAGCCAACCATAATTAGGCCCTAAATATTGATAAGAATTAACTGTTCCACACCTGATTATTAAGTTCTCTGGGTTGGTTGTATCTATCAACAAGTAATTAGCAGCTCTTCCAGCACACCCATGAGGTGGCTGCCAAGTGTTGGGTTTTTTTGGAGGGTGTTGTCTGTAGCCCTAATCCTCAGTAGTCTTCAATACTACACAGATGTCAGGTAAAGAAAGAAAATAAAATATGCTGTGCTCCTTAAATATTAAATTAATTTAATCTGAATAACATAAGTAGTTCAAATGCTTTCAGAGTATACAGGTAAAAACATCAATAAGTAGGTGCGTTGGCCCAGAATATATACACCCTTGATCCAGGTTGGATGTGTCCATTCAGATGTATCATCTCCACTTGGAAGGAAGGTGTTCTGTGCAGTCCCGGCTTGCAGAGAGGTGGCGTTCCTCCCAAGGTAAGTATGCCAGACCAGGAGAAGTCCCTTGGATGTAAACCACCAAAGCGGAGATCCTGTAATGTCCCAATAACAAATAAAAGGGCTGGTCAGGGTGGTCCTGGGCACAATGGTCGCACCTACTGTATTCTGACACGTTTCACTGTTTGACACAGCTTTATCAAGCTGTCCATCTGCTGATGTTCCTCCGGGAGTGCTTGTAGTATGTACTGTGCTGAGGCTTCAGGTCACTTAGCCCCTCAGCACAAGTGTCTATTGTATTTTAGGGAGCAGGCAGTCCGGGATATCTTTGTTCTGCAGGATTTTGGTGATACACTCCTGCACATCACTTGTAGAATATCCGCTGTCCTGTACAATGAAAGTACTGTCCTGGCATATCGCTCTGCCTGCCAGTGTAATACAACAGGTGGCCATTAGAGATGGCGAGTAGATGTTGAACAAATAGTCAGGCAGAGTCAGGGCAGCTATATCTTGGGCCAGGGCCATGATTTTGTCATCTTCTGCCAATTTCCCATTAAGCACATTCTGGAAATAGAAATGCTGAAGGAAGAACCCAATCGTGGGAGCTCCCAGCTGGAAGTGCAGTTTTTTCAACATGGAGCGCTCCAGGCAGAATACCTCCTCACAGCTGAAGGTTTTGTGGCACTGATCCAGAAGCTCCTCCAAATCTGGCCATTCAAATGTCTCCACCTAAAGAGGAGCAAATAATGAATAACTTGGCTTAGGATGGGTTGTGAGTTCTGATACGAAGTCTATGGACATAAATATCCTGTTACATAGACAGTCTGATCTGGCATTACAGCTTACTTATGTGCCTACCAATACCGGCTACAGACCATGAAACATAGACCCTGATTCTGATTTTACAGTAAGGCAAACAAAATCAGGTACCTGTGCACCCGGGAGACACCATGTTGCTATGTAGGTGCAGGTAATGCGTGCATATAGAGTAAGGTTTGGATGGGGTGTGTCCAAACTAAAGTTACCTTTATTTTACATTGCAATTTAGATTTCAAAGGGCAATACGCAAAAGCAACCGGTCATCACTAGGGTGGTGCGTGCGGGCAACATCTCGGTATCACTTTCCAAAGGGTGACTCGTCAGTGCCATCTCCTGCTCAGTCATACCCTTTTCACAGTAGCCAAAATTCCCGGGTTGGTCCCAGGAACAACCCTGGACTAGTGCTGGTGTGAAAGGGTCCAGGGCAAAAAATCCAGGACCTGATGCCCCAAGATTTCAACCCTGCTAGCTACCAGGGTTAGTCCAGGGATCTTCCAATGTTACTGGCTGGTATGAATGGTGCAGGGACATGTCCCTCCTTCCCGTGTTGCCTCTGCTGATGCTGATTGGCTATGCAGGGCAACTTCCTGTTGTTGTGGAATTCCAGAGATGCTTATAGAGGCATCACACAGCATGCAGGAAACACAGTGCAAGCTCTGAGGCACAACAGACCCCAGCAGTGCTATTTAACCCCTGAAAGCCTGCCCACTCTCTAATGACCTCATCTTTGTGTGCCTAAAAGTCTATTTCTAATGACATTCTTATAGAAATGCAGGGTCAGCCCAGGTTCAGTATGAAAGGTGCCAACCCGGGATGTTCCTGCTTCAAAAGCATGTGTAAATGGGGCCCAACCCGGGAATGTCCCTGCATGCCCCTGGAATTTAATTCCCCTGTTTGTCTCTGCATTTCCGGTGTGAAAGGGGTATATCAGGAGCCTGGTGCTGCACTGTAATATTAAGTGCAGAACCCAACTCCATTCCCTGTTTAGCACTGCAGCCAAATTATCCTCCATGGGCATCCTGCATCTTCTCTACCCCTTCAATGACAGTGTGTGTGTGTGGGGGGGGGGGGGGGGGAGTTTGGGGACTTCAGTATATGCCCCAACTCATGAGTCCATTCCCACTTTTATAAATTTTTTCCCCTTGCATGACATGCCATAGTTACAAACTTTGCTGCCCCCTCTCAGTAGGCACATACCAGGCATGGCTGGTGCATGACGGGGTGTGCAGGTGGAATTGCAGCACAACACATCAGCGTGTGTCTCTATCCCCTCTATACAGTGCTCAGAAACAGGTATTGTATAGCGAGGGGCGGGGCTATGATGATGCGATTCTGCAGGAATGTGCTCTGTAAGTGGGTGGCCAAGAGAGATGGGGGGTGCAGGGGGCTGCTGGGTGGGAAAAGTGGGATATTTACAACCTTTCCAGGGGACTGAGACCATCGCCCATTTTTTATTTTTTTGGGGGGGGGGGGGCAGCTGTTTCAGGATGGCGGGTAAGTGTGCAACATGGTTTGTTCCCAATACAAAGTTCCTTGCTTTTTTTAGCTTTACTTCCAAATCAGAGGCCTATATGATGAACAGCTTTTAGCATTTACATTTCATGACCATTGTCATTGACAAATGGTGCAAAGGCCAAACAAAATGCAGGCTTTGCCAAAAGCTTGTCCATCTTAAAATGTATATTAACCCCAAAACATCTACCCATATATCAATGTAGGAACTAGTATATACCCAGGTAATACATACCACTTTGCATGCGATGAAGAGTGCTGTGACTCCCACCAGCTGGAACATAGCAGCTGGCTCTTGGACACATGAGAGGTACCTATCGATGATGTTGACAGCCAGGCACAATGTGTCGAATTGCAAGTTAAAGTGCTTGTGCACCCCAATCAGCCATGTTATCAGGTTCCCCCGACATTCTGGCTTGAGCTGACAAAAAAAATTGTACAGTTAGCATTGTATAAAGCATAACCCTTAATATGTAAATCTTAACTGAAATATACAGTTTTCTTCTCAAGCAACATATTTATTTTATTTATTTATTAACAGTTTCTTATATAGCGCACACAGATTCCGCAGCGCTTTACAGATAGTAAATTCCCAGTTTGCCCAGTCTGTGCGTATGGGTTATTCTGGTTCCAGTGACCTATAGCAACCACAAGTAGAAATGGGATAATTTCTCATTGTATTTAGTACTTGAATTGTATATGGTCTATAAGTAAAGGGATAATGCAAAAATGCATTTTTCAAGGCCCATACACATTGGGCAATTTTGAGCTGAAAGCAGCTCAGTTTACTCTCCAAAGTCGCCCAGTGTGTACGGGCAGCGATGAGCAATGAGCACTGATGTACGCTCCTGCATCATGGCTGGCCCGGTCGCTCATCTGCTGGTATTATCAGAAGATGGGGGACTGAGTGGACGGCTTTCCATAGGGTCCTGCTATGGAAAGTCATTAACCCCGGGGAAAATCGCCAAAATGGGCGAAACATGCTTAGTGTGTATGCACTGAGTGTTTTTCATCCCAGCGATTTCCTCATCATCTCTTACCATACACAAGGACCAGATTATCCAAGGGGTGACAGGGACGGCCATCCTGAGGCCCCCACAAATTAGGGGCCCCCACAGACTGCTTTATAAATCGGAGCAGTCTCTTAAACAGCAGTCTGTGGGGACCCCCAGGGACAGACAGCACACTCTCAGAGGGACCGGTAGGTCCCTCTGCCTCCCTGTGCTCTCTCTCAGTATGTGCCCTGCTGCCGATCATTGCTGATTGGTCAGCACAGCAGGACCCCTGTCCCAACGGTTGCAGACAATAGCAACCACTGGGGAAGTGTAAATTAACCTCCCCCAAACCCCCCCCCCCTGTCTACCTGAGCTGTTCCTGCTGTTAAAAAATGGATGTCACGATGATCGCGATGTTCCCGACCAATGTTTGCGAAAAAAAAGAATTTTACATTTATTTTTACAAATATCAACAAAAATGTTTAATGGTGGGGGTCCCCACACATTTGTTGCCCGGGGCTCCATTTTTCCTTCATCCGGCTTTGCCATACATGCTGGGCAAAAACACCCAGTGTGTATGGACCTTTAAAATTATTAATATACTTTTAGTTTAAGTTGCATTAAAAAAAAAAAACATATTTATATTTGTTCAAATCCTTTTTATTTTGTTCACATTACATTATTACATTATATATGTTACACATTGCTAGTGATAGTGATTTACATTATTATTATTACACATATTCCATGTCCCCAGAATGTATAACAAGCAATATACAGTATACTGGCAATATTTAATTAAGATGCACTGCTAGTAATGAGGCTTATTTAAGATCAGTTGCTGAAAAAAAGAAAAACTGCAACTGCAGTCATTCATATGCTGGGAGAGGGGGGTACCCAGCACGGAGAACGGCAATTGAAATTCCATTGCAATGGCATTGCAGAACCAGGCAGTAAGGGTAACCCTTTGCCTTTGCAGCCTGGGTGTGAATGCAGGCGTACTGTCACCATATTTTCTGTCACAGATGCTTATGTTACACGGTTGCCCCAAAAATGGTCCAGACACGCCTGCGTCATCAAGATCGTGCCCCCTAAATATCGCATCGCTGCCTCTTTTCAGGATGTAATTGCACTTTCAGTTTCACACAGGCGCACTGCGGGCATTGCACAGAAGTGCAGAAATCACTTGATTGTGATTTTTGCACTTCTGTGGCCTCTAGTGAGCCAGGCCCAATATACACTTTCCCTACCTCTGGCAGGTTGTCCATGCAGTTTACAGTTGAATATTGTTTCTCCAGGCTCTTCTTGAAGGTGAAACACTCTTCCCCATATTCCTTAAAGTTTTGTAAACACAGGTTGCGTGTAGACTTTAGGAAAGGGACCTGGTCCAAAAGTACAGGCATGTCTGTCTGAATACCAGGCCTGGGGGTATCGTAAAAGTCAAAGGGTAAATCCGCTACTGGGTATCTCGGTGTCTGGTACTTGGTCTTTTTAGCTGTTGTGCATAAAGCAGAGCTGGTACCAACACTGGATTTCCCATCATCCTTTGGAGTGGCTCCTAGCCACTTCCGCTTTAATGTATTCTTCTGAAAAATAGGCATTTCTACAGAGAGAAATATCGCGCTGCTACACCGAAATCTAGCTGCTCTAGTCTGGCCTCAGTATGGAATGTTCAGGAATTTCCCCAGCCATGCTCAGGGCTGATTGGCTGATTCTCTGGATTGTGACATAACAATGATAACTTTCCTATTGGGCAGTGGCTGTCTGGACCTCCCATAATGGTTGGCTGGTCCAACTCCACGTTTCCCAAAACCATACCTCCCAACATGACACATTCTAGGAGCAACAAAATGCTCTGTTTCTAGACTTCATTGCCAGTGGCAGATGTGGGGCTGTAGCGCAGCCCAAAATTCAAGTAGTGTAGCTACATACCTCCCAACATGACCCATTCCAGGAGGGACAAAATGCTCTGTATCTGGACTTCCTAGCCAGCGACAGTTGCAGCCACTGCACAGCCCAAAGTGCCAAGAGGGGTGGCACACCAACTGTCAGTTAGTCCCTGGCTGTAGTGTCTGTCAGTGTTTGGAGTGACAGTTGATATAGCTCCCCTATTGAATTTTGGACTGTGCTGCAGCTGCGCATCTGCAGCTGGCAAGGGAGTCCAGGAACAGAGCATTTTGTCCCTCCTGGAGTAGGTGATGTTGGGAGGTATGTAGCTACACCAACTGGCATCCCATATTCTGCCAAACATCGCAGGCCGAGACTCACTGGCAGTTGGTGTGGCTCCCCTATGTGAATTTTGGACTGTGCTGCCACCCCACATCTGCAAATGCCACATGCATGGAAGTCCAGAAATAGGATTTTGTCCCTCCTGAAATTAACAACTGTACCCACTTTAACACAACTATAAAATTAATTGCAGCATATTCCACTGTGCTTTTCAATTGGGAATAAGCAGCAATAAAACAAGACTTGGTAATAAAATACACAGAGGTAGTCAGTGGTCCTTGCTCGCAAGCTTACAATCTATGGGAAATATGCAATATTACAGAAGGATTGGTGATATTACATAATGATCCTGACAGATTTTAAAGGTTGTTAATCTATTTTTACACATCACCATCCATAAGAGTTAATGGGGCAGATGTATTAACTAGCGTTAACGCTAGTTAACTGGGGGGGGGTTTACGTTTTTGGAAATGTTTTAATAGCGCACCAAACGTGTGCTAGGAGCAGCCCCAGTAATTATCAGCCGAGGCGATGTATTAACAGCCCCCTAGGCGTTAAATCGCCCCGGCTGCGTTGCCAGCTCAGGGCTAGCTTTGTCCTATCCCCACTGCGAGGACAACGCTAGCCCTGCTGCTGGCTCCAGGCTGCGCCCAAGATTTCGCAATAATAGCGAGATCTCACGCATGTGCAGTGAGTCGGCCGGGCATGCAGAGACAGCGCATCAGTGTTAACTGATGCGCTGTCTCCAGAAGGGGGACATTGCCGGAGGGGGGAGTTTACACTCCCCTGCTTCGGCGGGCAAGATGTTAATACATCTTGTCAGCCTCCCCTCCTGCTTTGCATAGTTAATGAGGCGAAGCAGGAAGTATTATAGTGGTGCGCTAACCGCCGCTATAATACATCGCCCCAATGTTCCTTGTTATTGGTAACCCACAATTGTTATAGTCAATAATAGAAAATGTGTAATGAAGCAGCAGAGAAGGTGTGTCTGTGTATTACCAGCACATGGCAATCACTGGATTTACTGCAGATGTAACTTCACAAACATATATGGCAGGGTTGCCGACTCTCCCGGAATGGCCGGGAGTCTCCCGAAAATCGTGACCCCCTCCCGGCCCCCCGGAAGGGTGGGCAACCCTCCCGGATTCAGGGGGGACACCCCCCTGCGCCCCGGATCACGGCATTAAAATGCCGCAATCCTCGGGTCTCAGAGGAGGGGGCGGAGCTAAAATGACACAATCGAGTCATTTTAGCCCCGCCCCCTTCACGGAGATCCGTGAATTCGGCAGTTTGCCATCATGGGGCGCGGGGCTTAGTGACGTCACACTTAAGCCCCGCCCCCGAGCGGCTGCTGGAACTCTCCTCGACGGGCTTCTCCCGGAGAGGAGGATTATAAAGTCGGCAACCCTGATATATGGCAGTGTGTAATCTACGTCAGTGTGTAACTATGGCAGTATGTAATCTAATGTATGGTCATGTGTAATTATGGCAGTGTGTAATCTATGGCCGTGTGTAACTATGGCACAGTGTAACTATGGCAGTGTGTAATCTATATTAGTGTGTAACTATGGCAGTGTGTAATCTAATGTATGTTCATGTGTAATTATTGCAGTGTGTAATCTTTGGCAGTGTGTAACTATGGTAGTGTGTAACCTATGGCAGTGTGTAATCTATGGCCGTGTGTCACTATAGCACAGTGTAACTATGGCAGTGTGTAATCTATGGCAGTGTGTAATCTATGGCCGTGTGTCACTATAGCACAGTGTAACTATGGCAGTGTGTAATCTATGGCAGTGTGTAATCTATGGCCGTGTGTCACTATGGCACAGTGTAACCATGGCAGTGTGTAATCTATGTCAGGGTGTAACTATGGCAGTGTGTAATCTAATATATGGTTTTGTGTAATTATGGCAGTGTGTAATCTATGGCAGTGTGTAACTATGGTAGTGTGTCATCTATGGCAGTGTGCAATCTATGGCAGTGTGTAATCTATGGCCGTGTGTCACATCTCACATCTGTGGGTTCACATCTCATTGTAAGCACCCATCACATCTCATGGCATGGGTGCTTGTACAATGAAATATCGCATCGCATCGCATCGCATTTGGTGCCATGCAATACTATGCGATATTTCATTGTATAAGAACTCCTGTGCAGTTAACATGGACATCGCATCGCACGCATCACACAGCACTGTAGATGGTATGTGATGCGATGTGATTTCACTACACAGAATAGCCCACTAAGCTATTTGCTTAGTGGGTGCCGTGCTAGGAAACAAGTACTGATGATTATTATTCTGTCCTAATGGGTAATGACTGTGGATGTGGAAGACATTATGATGATACTTTTAGGGCCCAATCACATCTTTGCCATTGGGCACAAACTTTCTAGCTAAGTCTCTGAATGTATTAAGTGTGGTATGAGTCTGATGCGTATGGAATGCATGCAGAGACACTGGCATTGACCAACATTGGAGCCTAGGGTTGCATGGAATGTCCATTATAACATGGCTGCCAGTGCCACTGCATACTGCATCTTTAGACAAAGTCACTCCCTGTGACACGCCCACATCTAGCAGCCGCCCAATGGTAACACGGTTAAACACCCACTGAAATACTAGTACTCTGCATCACAAATCACACTGCGTCCCTTGATGGTAATCATAGGGGCTTACTAACACATATTAATAACACTTATAGGATCTGATTCTGTCACAACCTCTATAGTGTCTGGAGTAAGACTTCAAATCGAAGGAACATTCAAGTTATAGCACTGTACATTTTTTGTTGATATTTCGTAATTCCTAATCATTGCGGTCAGGGCTAGTGTTAGATGTCTAGGTGCACCAGGGCACTGTGCATGCGTCCAAGCAGAATATACACAACACTGAGTCACTACAGGGGATTCAGTATACTACACCCCTCACTAATGTGTCCACTTTCAGGTCAGTGTGTGTACCTGGGTGACATGCTGGGATGCCACGTGCATTCACATCAGATCTGGGTCCCATATACTTGAATGGGAGGTGAGTGCATGAGCACACCAACTCCCATTCAAGTCTGTGGTATAGCGGCACCAGCTGAATGCCCGCTCCCCACTGTTCCGTGACATCCTCGGTGTGATGCATGCGCATCGCAGCAGGGATGAAGAGTACACATCTGTAGATGCAGCAAAATCTGACTACAGAAGATCCACATCTATGTTGAACTTCTGTCTTTAATTAAGTATTGTTTTGTGATTAATCATGTCCTGAGGACGATGGTTGATTGTCTACAATAAAGTGACTTCTTGATTCATCTCATGTTTATTATGTTTTTAATTCAGCATGGAACAATTTAGTATTAACTGAAAGTGTCATCACACATACAAGTAGCACACAATATTGCCATTTGTATAAATTCCCGGTAAGAAACCAAAACCCAAACATTGTTTTAGAATCAAAACATGCGGACAGAGCCGGCTCTACCAATAGGCAGCTTTAGGCTGCTGCCTAGGGCACCGGGATCTGGAGGCATCACTGAGTCTGCCTATCACAAAATTAAGGATGCCTATGATTAAAACATCCTTGTTGTACTTATTGCTGTGGAACTTCTAAGTCACAGCCTCCAGGGATGTCACTTGCCACTATGAAAGTGGTTCCTAACCTTTTTTTTCCTCTCCTGTAGCCCTTGATTAGGCTTTTCATTTATGAGTACGCCCTCCTCTCAATTTGAAATATCCACAGTACTTGAGAGTGGACTGGAGTTGAACGGTATGCATGTCCTTTTATTAAGGAGTAGCGGAGGAGTAGTGTCTGGTCGCTGGCTGTGTACTGTCTCATGGGTTCCCACTAATGCCTGTAGGATTAATGCCGCTGCTTACGCCACCCGGGTCAATGCAGGGAAGATGATCCCTGATGTTTGAGGGCAGTGCGGGTAGTTCACAGTGAATTGCTGTTCAGGCAGAAGACCCCAATGACACTGCAGATGGAACCAGAGTTGACACGATGTGGATTGTCTCCATAGCTATGGGAGACTTCTTCCGCCATTGGGAGACTTCTTAATCCTTTGTCATTACCAATTTTATTTTCAAACTGGTCTGCAGAGTACTCCCAGGGGTACACGTACCCCAGGTTGGGATCCTATGGTGCAGCAGTTAGGTTGAAGGTTTGCCTAGGGTGCCATGAAACCTTACACCTAGGCATGCCAAACAAGGGCCATTTTTTCAATCCCACGATTCGGGATTGAAAAAAAATGTAAATCCCGGGATCCAGGGATTTAGCTATATAATATTTTTTCTAACATAAAAAGAAGTTACTGCACACATGCAGCAGGGATCCAGTCCTCCTCTGTTCACTGCCCTGTGATAAATTAAGTGGTGTCATGGCTCTGTAGTGGTGGCCCCTCAGCCCTCCCGGCAGACCTTTCTCCTCCAGTTGGCAGCCCCTCTGGGAGGCCCTTCTTGGTTTTGGGAGCTCAGCATCCCCTCATGAAGGGACCTCTCATCCCTCTCAGTTACACAAGCGAACCCTCTGGAGTCTGGATCAACCGGCGTGTCCTCCTATGCTCTTAAAATGCAGGTGGATGGACGCAGCTGAAAGGGCGGACATATGTGGGGCTGCGCTGCATGACCTCTGATGTCAGGCAGCGAGGAGCCGCATGAACAGACAGGCAGGCAGCGCCTGGCAACAATGAAAACCTGCACCACTTAATCCCGAAAGCGGGGATGCAAATGCTGGGATCCCGCCGATCCCAAAACCAGGATTGGCCACCCTACTTACACCTGCCCTGGACTTGGATCAGTGCTCAACTCTGTATCCTACTGTAGATGGAACATACCCCTATTTGTAGGCAGATATTTGCAATGTACATACCCTTTATGGATTTTGTATTTCTTTAATCTGGAGCAAAACATGTGAATGACATCAGTGGACTGTAGACCCAGACATTCACCACTGTGCAGAATTATACTGGGAAGATAAGCCCAGAAACATCTTGGGGGAAATTTACTAAAAACTGGAAATACGGTTGATGCAGGGTACGACTGCATGTGATGGTCATTGGCTGTATTTACTAATCTGCCGTATTTATGGGATTCGTATTTCCCAATGGCGTAGGTGGACATATTTTTCCCTAGTCATTTTGTCCCACATATTTTTGGAACCAGGACTGGCCTTTGAGCCTGTTGCTGGTTTTAGAAATTCCAGGGACCCCTACTCCGTTTGACTCATGAATTTCGAAAACCAGGACCGGCTATTTGAGCCTGGGGTTGGTTACAGCTGTGGGGGGGACCCCACACCATTTAAAAAAAAAATGTTTATTCTATCTTTACACAGAGATGCATGCACAGATCTGATTGATGCATGCAAGGATCTGCCAAATACGGCTATGTATTTTCAATCCGTATTTTCAGGTCAATAATATGCAAAATACGACCGTTAAGTAAATAGTTCGAGTTAATGATGATTCGTATTCATATTCTTTCAATAGTATATGAGGCTCCAGGGCCAGGGCCGGTTCCCAAAATACGGGGGACAAAATGACTAGGGGTCCCCCGTATTTTAAGAACCAGCCCCAGGCCTAACCAATCAGCAATGTAATGCGACACCCGGGTGGAGACTTTTTATACAAGTCCCCCCGGCCAAAGCATTTTTATTTCTTCGCTCTGGGAGCTAAATTGTCTAGAAACGGCCCTGAGCATCACAGCAGCAGCAGAAAGGATGGCAGTTTGGAAGAGTAGGCCTCAAAAAGCACATAATGGCAAAAAAAGAGGTGCAAGATGGAATTGTCCCTGGGCCCACCCACACACCCTTAGGTTGTAATAGGACATTGCGCACTTGACAAACCAGTCAGGGAGGGACTGCCAAACCTGTGACTGAAATGACTGGTTCCTTTGGCCCCCACAATAAAAGAAGCAATAAAAGAAGCAATGCTCAAAATAGCGCATAATAATAATAATAATCTCAAGAAAAAAGAATAGGTGCAAGGTGGAATTGTCCCTGGTCACGCCCACCCACCCTTAGGTTGTAATAGGACAATACGCACATGACAAACCAGTCTTTTCAGCCAGAGGGACTGCCAAACCTGTGACTGAAATGACTGGTTCCTTTGGGCCCCCACAATAAGGTACAGAGTGACTGATGTCATCATTCGCCATCCTAATCTTCACTCTCATCAGTGTGTACATCCTTGGAGTTCTCATCATCACACAATATCAGTTCATCACTGCTGGAATCCTCCATAAGCGATGTCTGTGTTTTGCGATGCAATTGGTGGGAAAGGTCTTCCTCGTGAAATTTGTAGTTCATTTTTATGAACATAATTTTTTTAACATTTTGAGGAAGTAGTCTCCGACGATAATCACTCACAAGGTTCCCAGCAGTGCTGAACACTCTCTCCGAGTACACACTGGAGGGTGGACAGCTTAAATAATACAAAGCCAGCCTGTACAAGGGCCTCCATATTGCCTTTTTTTTCTTTCCAGTATGTGAAAGGACTTTCTGACATGCCTACAATTATGCTGTCCTTAAATTAGTCCTCCACTAACCTCTGCATGTTGACCGTATCTGATGGAGTGGTCACTGATACTAGTTAAATCACTTAGACCTGACCAGATGTCCAAAAAAGGTGTTTTTGTGGACTGCTTTTCACCCCACTAGATGTTTTTGGAAAATGCAGTTTTTTACGGGCAGATTCTTGCGAAATTGAAGAAGGAGACGTCACTTCAACTGCCAACTTTCTCACCAGGAGCTATTTGCATGTTGTAAGATCTGTGTCAGTTGGAAAGAAAGACACAGCATAGGACTTGAACCTTGCATCTAGCACGGTTGCCAAAATGTAGTGTTCCGCTCTCAACAAATTGGCAACCCGTGTATCCTGTCGAAGACAAAAAAGGACCTAATCTAAAAGTCCAGCATGTTTTGCGCATGGGCCTTGTTTGATCTCCTCCTTCAATTTCACAAGTTGATTCTCCAAATGCCTAATTAAGGGAACCACCTGGCTCAAACTAGCAGTCTCAGCACTTACTTCACAGGTGGCTACTTCAAAGGCTTTCAGCACCTTGCACAGCACAGATATGAGTTTCCAATATGCTGGGCTATGGTACATCCCCCTCCTCTCCCAAAGTCATGGCTTGTTGTGAATGGCTTTCTGCTGTTCTTCCATCCACTGACACATATACAGGGTGGAGTTCCACCTTGTTGGCACCTCCTGCTTCAGCTGATGGAAGGGCAGATTCAATTTCTCTTGCAGCTGCTGCAATCTCCTGCACGCTGTTGCGGAATGCCGGAAATTATTTTTGTGCAACCCACAGCATCTCTTGCACGCCCGTCGTTCCTTAAAAATGCCTGAACCACTAAGTTGATTGTGTGAGCAAAGCAGGGGATGTATTCGAATTCACCCAGCTGTAATGCTTTCACGATATTACTGGTGTTATCAGAACTGACAAATTCTGAGTAGAGTCCAAGTGGGGTAAGCCATGTCGCTATGACATCTCTCAGTTTTTCCAAGAGGTTCTCAGCAGTATGCCTGTGACTACCACCCAGTGCCAATTGCTTAACATTACCCCCCCCCCCCCCAGTGGTACCCACACCAAGACCCATTCACTCAGCAGAGTCAGGGAGGCGCCAGAGAGGCTCTCTCCCTGCTCTGCACTATGCTGATGACTATGCTGATGATGCTGCTGGGCATCAAGGATGCCAGCTGAGCCCTGTACCATGCAACACTGGTGGTGGGGGAGTGAGTGAGATGGGCGCAGCTCTTCCTTGGGCATCTAGACGCCTTGCACCGGCCCTGGATGGCGGCAAGCAGATCAGGGAGCCAGGCTGTGGAAGCCGGGCAACGGGCACACTTAAAAAAAAAATCCAATTAGCCCATCACTTTTCTTTTGCACCTACTGTCCAGCACCCGCCGCCACATAAAACCCCCCCAGCGCTTCCTCCCTCCGGTCTCTGGTCGCCGGAATCCCCCGCCCGCTGCTGTCCCCCGCCCGGCTCTGAACTACACATATGATTTAGCAAATCTGTGTATGGAGGCCTCAAGACTTAAATTATTAATTGTAAAAAAACAAAAACAAAAAACAACATTCTTTTGGGGCTTAATATATCTTGTACAAGATAAGTACTTTGTAAGGCTACTGTTTATTAGGACACTGGTTTTGTAGTAATAAGTTTGAATCTACTTTTTGTGGAACATTGAATGAAATTTACTGTCACCTATAGTATATGATTTTTGATATGTACCCAACGAATGTAACAATGTAACAATGCCTTGTATTTGTATTTTCGGTACTTGTTTCCTAGCATGGCGCCCAGTTTCACTGTGTACGGTACCGTATGCGATTTTCCTATGTAATTTATTCACTGATATCCCCCCCCCCTTCCCCCCGGGCGGTGCAATCGCATTGCACTGCAAAATCGCATGCGATTGTATAAGGTGTGATGCCATTTACTTTAGTATACAGTTGTATGAGATGCAATGAGATTGAGGCACCCCCCCCCCCCCCAGTATCCAACGTCACGCCGAAGTGTGGCGAGCGCAGCACGCCCCGCAAGGGGCGGCGGAACGCGCCATCCTGACCTTTTCATACCCCCACTATCTACGCCAGCGTGGAGTTGATCTTATATAGTGTGGCAAGCGCATCGAGCCCCGCGAGGGGACACGCAATACATGTAACGTAATCCGTGTCCGCTCGCCACGCTTCGGGCTCGGTGGCTCGCCACACTATATAAGATCAAATTCACGTTGATACGTGGATTTGTGGGGGTATGAAAAGGGCGGGAGGAAGCGTTCCGCTGCGCTCATCACGCTTTGGGGTGGCGTGGATACTGGGGGGGGGGGTGCCTCAATCTCATTGCATCTCATACAACTGTATAGTAAAGTAAATGGCATTGCACCCTATACAATCGAATGCGATTTCGCGGTGCAATGCGATCCGCACCGCCCGGGAGGAAAAAATAGCAGTGAATACATTACATAGGAAAATTGCATTGCACGCAAAAACGCCATGCGATTTTCTTATGCAGAATCGCCCGCTAAGCTATTTGCTTAGTGGGCGCCCTGCTAGGAAACAAGTAACGTATTTTCTTACATTTATTAATGTCATGACTTTTCTATACATACTTTTATTGTTAAGTAAAATACTATGTATATGTAATGTGAAAAAAAAAAAATAACATAGACCATCCTCCCTACAAAAGTTCTCCCTTCACCAGTGCTCATAGCCTGTATTAATAGCAGGAATTTCCCTTTTGGGGAGCAAACAACATGGAGTGTCCTTGAAAAGCCATTATCACTATGTTATGAGAGCCTTGGCTGGTGACTTTATATTTATTTATTTATTTATTAACAGTTTCTTATATAGAGCAGCATATTCCGTTGCGCTTTACAAAGGAGACAGTGATACAACAAACAGGGTATTCACAGACAGTTAAAAGGTAGGAGGGCCCTGCTCGCAAGCTTACAATTTATAACAGAATTGTGTCTTCCTGCCAAAGGGGTCAGGCATGTCCAAGAGTTTTCATGGAGGGTGTGTGACGTCAGCTCCGGCCTCCATCAGCCTGATTCTATTGCAGCCGCTGAGTAAGTCCTGGGCTATGCACTGACTGCACACGGTGGAAAAATCGGTACTTGTGTAGTTTCACGGCGCCAGCATGGCGTCTGAATCCCCTTGCGGGGCTCGCTTCACTCGCCCACGCTGCGGGCTCGGTGGCTCGCCACACTATCTAAAATCAACTCCATGCCAACATGGATAGTGGGGGTATGAACTATCCATGTTGGCATGGAGTTAAGTTAGTTTATTTTAGATAGTTTGCCGAGCGTAGAAACCAGAAACTACACAAGTACCGAAAAATCATTCAAAGGTAACCGGCTAGCGAATGGAATTGCAGGGAATCGCGATCCAGCTACTTTTCACAAGACCTGCTAAGCAATTTGCAGCCTTGCACAGGGGCGAGTTTTCACTCTGGCAGGGCAACTGCTATCTGATCATAGGGCTCTGAAGATTAGCAGCCCAGCAATTAGGTCTGAAACAAGCCGTAAGTCCTGGGTACACCCCCTGCTCCCGACCAGGATCATGGTGCTTAGAGTAGACCTGGTGCTGAGAGAATACAGCATTAGCCTTCCTACTTCTGGGCTACTTTTCCTGGATACTGGAAATGTATAAAGTGTGCCTAAATGAAAAGGAGTCTTTTGCTGTAGTGGTGTGTCTAATTGCAGTGGGTTATTTCAGGGCCGCCGACAGGGAGGGTCTGGGGGTACTGGAGTCCCAGGCCCCGCTGCTCTGACAGAGGGTAGGGCCCGGGCAGCTCGGTCACTCACCCCTGCCCCTTCACTATCCTTGGGCCCCCCCGCCCGGCTCCGTGTTCATTACGGGCCCGGCGGCTGAGGGCGGCACATTGTGACTGCAGTGCACATCCTCCAACAACAAGCCGGCCGCCGGGACCATGTGACAAATGAGGAGCAGCACATCCTCCAATAACAAGCCGGCTGCCGGGACCACGTGACAAAGGAGGAGCTGCACATCCTCCAACAACAAGCCGGCCGCCGGGACCACGTGACAAAGGAGGAGCTGCACATCCTCCAACAACAAACCGGCCGCCGGGACCACGTGACAAAGGAGGAGCTGCACATCCTCCAACAACAAGCCGGCGGCCGGGACTATGTGACAGCAGCGCAGTGGCAGCACAGTCAGGAGACTTTCTGCATCATAGAGGGGAGATGACAGCCGACCTTACCCCGGCTTTGAGGTGCGAGAGGAGGGGGGGAGAGGAGGTGGTGGTAAGGAATATGGGGAGCCCCGGGATTGTTTTTTTTTTGGGGGGGGGGGGGGGCGAGATTATGGCAGTCCCGGGCCCCAACATTTCTGATTTCAGCCCTGGATTAATTTGTTTTCCGATAGATGGCATGGCGGTTTTCCCAGTTGCCCATGTGTATTGAATGGCTTAGTCTCCGTTTCTTCATTTCAGGAAAGTTGTTTTGCACGGCCGGGTGCATGATGGATTCCTCCAGATCAGCGCAAAGAGCTGTTATCCAATTTCTTCACGCAGAAGGCTTCAGAAATTTAGAACAGGATAAAGGCGGTATACAGAGAAGGTATGGCAGGGTTGGTGACGTGTGCCTCCCAGGCTGTGGCAAGTCCTTGATGCTGTCGCATCCCATCTCATAATTCTGGCACCACCGGAATATGGTTCAAGGTGCAAGACACTGCTCACCATACACAGCCTTCATCCTGCGATACATTTCTGAAGCATGCTCACATTCTGGGCCTTATTAAGATCTGAGCTCAGTACAAATTTGTTTGGAAAATGGGCAAAACCATGTGCACTGCAGGTGGGGCAGATGTAACCTGTGCAAAGAGAGTTAAACTTGGGTGGGGTGTGCTGAAACTGAAATCTAAATTGCAGTGTAAAAAAATGCAGCCAGTATTTACCCTGCACAGAAACAAAATAACTTACACAAAGCTAACTCTCTCTGCACATGTTACATCTGCCCCACCTGCAGTGCACATGGTTTTGCCCATTTTCCGAACAAATTTGTACCGAGCTTAGATCTGAATAAGGCCCTCTGTGCGAATAAATTGCATAACAGCTCCTTGGGCTGATCTGGAGGAATCCATCATGCATCCGACCACATAAAGCAACTTTACAAGAATACAGAAACTGAGGTGAAGCCATTCTGGGAAAAACACCATGAGATCTTTCTGCAAACACATTAACCCATTGCAATTAGATAAGCCGCTACAGCAAAAGCATACCTACCAACTTTCATTGGTGGCGCAGTGGTACCTTCGCCCAAAATGTTGGGGGCATGACATCACATATAAAGCTATTAACCATACTGCACCCGCATATATCTCTGCACTTATCACAAAATATCTCCCATCTCGACCACTCTGCTCTGCGCAAGATTTGCGTCTCTCTTCTGCACGGATCACTAGCTCCCATTCACTATTACAGGACTTTCATTGGGCTGCTCCCATCCTATGGAATGTCCTTCCACGCACATTAAGACTCTCCACTAGCCTCCAAACTTTCAAGCTTTCCCTGAAAACTCACCTCTTCAGGCAAGCCTATCATATTTAAGTTCTACACGCATAACCCTCTGAGGCACTTATGCATTATATAGCTTCCTTTCTGGACCTGTAACTTGGTGGGACTGTTATGCTATTACTGGTGCCTGTCCTTGTGTTTCCCTCCTATATCCCTATAGATTGTAAGCTTGCAGCGGGGCCCTCCTACCTCCAAGTCTGTCTGTTGTTACCCAGTTTGTTTATCACTGTCTACTATTGTAAAGCGCAACGGAATCTGCTGCGCTATATAAGAAACTGTAAATAAATAAATAATGACCTCGCGGCGAGGGGACATGGCGTTCAAATCACGTAACTTGTGCAAGGTCACGCCCCCATTTTGCTGCTGCTGCCCCTCTGGCTGCGGGGAATAGACTAGAGATGTGTCGTTCGCGAACGATCCGGTTCTTTTGAACGGATCCATCAAAAGAACGAGCGAGCCGCCGATCCCAAAATGGTGATCCGGATCGGTTTCGCTTAGCATTACATACAATACAATGCACATTGCATTGCTTGAGCTCAGCACTGCCCCCTTTGGCAGCTGAGATATTTTCTTCTAATTGGCTGCTTGTGCTGCTGCTGCTGCTGTTGCTGTGTCACGTGCAGATCTAGATTCTTCTGAATCTGGAAGCCCTGAGGGAGGTCTGGTGACTTCAAGATTGCTTCACCTGAGTTCACCAGTAGTATCACAGAAAGGTGTGTAGTAGAAGTATGAACACACAGACACACAGACATAAATTAGGCAGTGCACATGTGTTTTTTTTTTTTTTACTAGATCTGTGTTTGCTGGGCTGTGTAGTACATTTAACTTTAATTTGGAGGGGGAGGGGGCCTTCTTTTAACTTTCATTTGGGGGGGGGGGAGGGGGGGCTCGGCAATGAGCAAATTTAGTCTGCCTTGGCAACGAGCAAATTAATACCCCTTTTACACCGCTGCAAAACCCCGGGTCTTCAGCGGGTCAGACCCCTGTCAGCGGCAGTGTAAATGGGACACGCTGTGTCCCTTTATACGGGACTTCTACCCAGGTCCTGGGAACTGGATTGTTCGTCAGACAAGCGTTGGTCAGACAGTCACTAGGTCGACATGCAGAAAGGTCGACATGGGAAAAGGTTGACATGGGAAAAGGTAGACATGGACGTTAGGATGACATGAGGAAGGTCATAAGGTCGACATGGGGTTTTCGCTGTTTTTTGACCCGAATGTCAACACAGTTGACATGGACACAGTTGGAAGTGAGAATCGGACCCTCGCATCGCTTGCAATGCTTTGGGCACAGTGTCTCACTTCGCTTGCCACACTATTATAATCTCACTCCATGCCCTAGTGGAAGGTAGGGCATGAAATACCGCCTGTCGGCACATGTCGGCTCAAAAAACAGTGAAAATCCCCATGTCGACCTTATGACCTGTCGACCTTCCTCATGTTGACCTATAACCATGTCGATCTTGTTCCACGTCGACCTTTCAGCATGTCGATCTAGTGTTGTTGACCTAATGTCGACCTAGATCAGTCGACCAAACGACCGTTTCCCCAGGTCCTGACCTGGGTAGAACATGACTATGACCTGGGTAGAGGGCAGTGTAAATGGGTACACTGGGTCATCCCTCTTAACGAATGATTGCTATTACCTGTTCTAAACAGGTAAATGGGTAAGAAAGGTGTTTCCACACAGGTAATAACAATCAAACATGAAGAGGGAAGTCCAGAAACAGAGCATTGTGTCCCTCCTGGAAAGGGTCATGTTGGGAGGTATGGTACACTAACTCAAACCATAAATAACTGTCTTTTTTACACAAATTGATCCGTAGAGCCGCCCAAAGGATCTAGATCTTTTCAGTGACCGACCCGGGTCGAGTCGGGTCGGCGAAAAGATCCGTTTTGCCCATCTCTAGAATAGACTCTGTGCACATTCACACAGCGTCTATTCACCGATGACAAGCAGGTGGCAGCAGGGTCTCCCAACTGCCACGGGACACTGCTGGCCCCGGGTGGGAGGCGGGTAGGACCCCAAAAACCAGAACGTACTGTACCCACGGGAAATGGGACAGTTGGGAGGAATGGCAAGAATCTCCTTTTCATTTGGGCACACCTTATAATTCTTGAAATACTTGTAAATCAGAATCACTGCTTCATCTTAGCTTTTCTGTGTTCTGTAGTACATAGGACAATGTTGCAATATGTGTCTTCAGCAACTGTGTACTCTGATGTCACAACCACAGTAAGCTAATGGCATATCCCGCCAGCCGAAACTTTTACATATATCGAACCCAGTAGCTATACACTATACCCATAGATAACGCAGTCACAACCTCTCATAGTTATTATAATATATTCTCTCATGACCAAGGAGGACCCATGCCGGCTGCTGCCCCTCTCCGGGCACCCAGGCTGGCAACATCACCGCCGCCGGCCCGACACTCCCGCGAGAGTTGCCAGGCCGCCGCTTCCATACAAGGAGATGTGTCAGCCAAAGCCTCGTGACGTCACCGCCCCGGAATGTGCCCCTCCCTCTGTGTCGGGCTGTACCACTGACGCAGCTGAGAGGGGGGTTAGGTTGCTTTTATTCATGCAAGACTTACTGCATCACAAAACATGCCACCTATACATTGTACTGTGTATAGAGTGACGCCTGAAAGTGCCGTGATAGAAGTCCGGTTTCGCGGATGTCCTTCTGCCGCCGCGCTGAGTGGTTCGGTCCATCCGCTGCCTGTGGCGAGTAATGCGGAAGTGAGTGCAGGGGGCGTGGCTGTGTGAGGCTGGGTGTTGGTCGCCGTTGGTGTAGGATTGAGGTGATATAACGTCTGTGTGACACAGAAGCAGCAGCACAGCCGCCACCTCCGAGCCCATCTTCTCCCCTCAGTGCGGTAAGTACCGGGAGCAACCGTGTCATGTCAGGCACTGGGTTGCGGGGTACCAGGGGCTGTCCGGAAAGGGGATAGGTGCTCCGGGTTACACCTGGCCCGCAGGCGGCTCTCACCGCGCCCATCTTCCTGTACGGCCGAGGCAGGTCCTGTGTATACAGGCGCTATGCGTAGGCCCCTGGACAGCCTTACATGGCTGTGGGGCCAATGCGCGGCTGCAGTGCCCATACTCTATATACACTCTATCACGGTCCTCTGTGCTGTGAGCTAGGAAGGGAGACGCATATATCCGGCAGGTGTGGAACCATAAATCTCAGCATGCCTAGCAAAAGAGGTAATGACAGGGGTTGTTTGTACTTGTTGTTTCCCAACGTCCTGGAAATGAGCATTGTATTATGGGTAAAGCTTCAGATGGGGATGTTTCTGACTGTCACCTATTATAATAATTTTACAGTAGCATCTCCTCAATTTTTGGGGACAATACATTTCCTTAGCGCCCCCCACCCCCCCATGGTATCCTGGGTGTCCGCTAATGCGTCCTGTGTTGGATCATACTAGAGGATGACAGGATAGGTACAGTAGATCACTAGATTAAATACAGCAGCCCAAAGTTTAATTGTGAGTCAGCAATAATGACGCAATTAAATACCTTGGGGTCGATCCTATTAACCTTCGATGTACGTGGATGATTCGCCCAGTGTGAATCATCACGACACCTGGCACATTTTACGGTGGGCCGAATTTGGCCCTGTGAAGGGTGCAAGTAAGGGGTAATTTGTATGCAGTTTTCAGCGTGAAAACGGCACCCGAACGCTAACTCGCACCCTTCGGGGTTAATAGGATCGACCCCCCCTTGTTTCTTTATTATTCTTGGGGGTCAGTCCAGTTAGGGCAAACTTGCACCAGTGAGTCATTGTGGCAACAGCCACATCTTGGAGTGTCACCTTTTAGTCAGTCTAGGGTGTGTGTATTTTCACCAGCTGCTCAATATAAGAATGCACACTACAAGACCACAAGTAATTCATGGTTTATTTGTAATGGGCTTGGTCTGATAACTGATATACATATCCGAATATGAAGAACTTCAAATAAAATTTGCCATGGCCCCACCTAAAGGGAAGATGTTAGAACCCAGGATTATGTTGCAATAGCTCAGGGACTGAAAGCAATCAAAATTGAATGCAGCTGTTATCCACCAAGAGAGTTGTATAATTCAGTTGCGTGTGCTTGATTGTTTGTTTTTGGTTTACGCACTGTTATTGGGAGGTTTTTTATTGCTGTCATACATTACTGGGTATGTCGAGATCTGTGTGTTGATTCTAGCTCATCCTTGTGTGTGGGGGAGATATTAGTTTGTGGAATAATCTTGGATGTTAAATTTATGGCATTTGTAGGTCTTGTAGTATTTAAGTGTTAGATGCAAGTAAAACAAGAGTTCAGTTCACTTTTTTTTTTTTTCATTGAACTTTTGCTAACACAAGCCAAGCCTCATCTGCCTGTGTATCTATATACAGTAATAGTACATTTTTCACACAGCAGATTAAAAAAGTCTGCAAATTCTGATACTGGTCCATCCTCCTTTCAGTTGAAAGGACTAGGAGGAGATATATTCTGTACAGTGTGATATCATACTTTATATCTGGTGATATGACAACCTTGGCATTCTAGTGAGGGGATGGAACCACAATGGGATGATCTCAAGTTGTAGAATAGCACCTGATCTCATTATGGGCACCCTGGCCAAGAAAGCGATTTTGTTTTTCCTGTAATAATGGTGACATCCAGCCAGCAAATACCTGGCATAATCTGAGCTGGTAGGTGTTGCATGATTAACTTTAACATGGTCACGAAGCTTTTTAATAACCCAATCATTTGGTAGTATTAAACACCATCTGGTATGTTCCAGAATAATTCCAATCTAAAAATAGAATTCTTATCCATTTGTATGAGCATTGGGCAGATATCTTGTCTGCTTCTCTGTTTTGTCAAAAATGCATCATAATTACAACACAATGCGACTAATGGGCCCCATACATCAGCAATCACAATTTATGGATTTCCAGATCCAGGGATTTTTTGGCCAGATAAATGGATTTTACAATCTATCTGACTTTGCCCACACATTACAGATTTATTTCAGTGATCGGCAGATTTTTCCATCTAAAGATTGCATCTTCATATCTGGAAATTGCCCAATCGATTGCTGTTCATAATGTAAATAGATGAAGAAGACGAATTGAGAATGCTCACACATATAAAAGATCTGCAGATAATACCAGATTATTAAACATGTTTAAAAACCTGATTAAGCAATCGATTGGCGATTTTGATTGTGATTGCCAAAAGGGGGAGCCCACACATCTAAAATTAATTGTGGCAATCATCTCCATATCTGAAAATTGTCACAATTAATTGCTGATGTATGGGGCCCTTTAGGCACACAGAGACTGCTGATTAATTTGAGATATTTTTATGTCTGTGTGTGACTAACATTGGGTACACAGTAGGCCAGGGGTGGCCAAATCGGTCCTCGAGATCTACCAATGGTCCAAGTTAAGCCCCGTACACATGGGGGCGATAGGTGCTGAAATCGATGGAAATATGGTTGCAGGCGACCATATTGCCAGTGATGGGAGTGTGCCCCGGTGATAAATCGCCGGGTGCGCGCTCCCGTTTTCCGCCCGACCAGCTGATTACCTCTGTGGCACCGCCAGCAGAGGTTCCCTTTCATCAGCGACCATCTGTGGTCGCTGATGAAAAGGAGAAACTGAGCAATATATCTCCCCCCGTGTGTACGGGGCTTAATTCAAATCACCTAGCTGCTGTACTCATCACTGTCACATTTTCAAACATGCTGCAGTCATTCCTACTATAGATCCCCAGGTTGCCTGAAAAAGATGAACTGTTGGTAGATCTTGAGGACCGGTTTGGCCACCCCTGCACAAGGCCAACGGATTGGCCTGATGTCACAACTGGCCAGGCATTTACATGGCCTGTTAGCCACCTGTGGAATCTATAGCAACACTCATCATGATGCATCAAGATATCAGCCATCGGCTCTGCTGCCGGGCAGATGCTATTTGTCCAAAAGACATGCCACAATATATCGGCCGGTGTGTACCCAGCAGTAGTCTCAATCTCCACATGAAGGGCTACATTTTTTTCCCCCGATACAAATTCTGAAATTTATATAAGTGTCATGTCACATTAACCCTTTGTGTGCCAAATTTGCTGTGAGATACTCAAAATAGACGCTAAAAATGCCAGCATCACTCACAGCGATTATTATTTATATTTTTGGGTGCAATATGGGTGGATATTTTGATGTTCTCACAGCAACATTGGCACTTAAAGGGTTAAACAGTCTCCTGGTGCATTCTAGTTTCCTTACATTGTGTCGAAGAAGCATTTTTGGCAAGATAAAGATGCCCAATGTTAGCAGGGCTTCACTGGACCTGGACACTTACACTAAACTTCCTGTTGCTAAAGCTATGCATGTGCATTATCATCTAGTGCGTACCTGCGGGTCATTAACGACCCCTCTCTCCTCTTCTGAACATGGAGTCACCTCTGCCTATATTGTCAGCGACCACATGTTCCGGCCGGTGACTTCGCTGAAGAATGATGTTCTGTGGTCTCATTAGTCTGCTATTGTCGTCTTTGGTTAATTACCAGTTCTCTATTGCTTTGTTGTAAATATACAACAAAGTGATAATTATGCTGCTATATTACTCCACCCAAATATTCCCTAGGGGCTTACATGTCAACCCCTTCAGATTTTTTTTCCAGTATGTGGGGGTAGTGGTAAGTTATGAAGTATAATATAGAAATACATATTTTGTTTTCTTGTACTGAAACTGCGTATTTACCCTCCCAGGCTTTATTTATTAACAGGTTGTTATACAATACAGCAAGTTCTGTTGCACTTTATAATTGGAAAAAGGGATAAAACAAACTGGGGTCTGTAAAATGGGTGGAAGACCCTGTTTCAAGCTTACGATCTATAGGATAATAGGCATTCATACACAGGGATAGGTGTTATCTATTGCATAGTAGTCCACCAGATTGCAAAGGTTCTTGGTGTGCTGAATGATGCAGTGACCAGGCAATGATGGACAGGTGAGAGAGGCTGTGATTGGATAGGAAAGGTTTATGTGGGCTATTATGGAATCTGAAACTCTTGCCTGAGGTGAGTTTCCAGGGAACACTTGAAGGTTTAGAGACTAGTGGGAGAGCATTCCACAGAGTGGGTGCAGCCCAACGAAAGTCCTGCAATCATGAGTTGGAGCTTTCCATGATGTTGTCATACAAGTATATAAAGCTGTTTTATTTTAGTGTAGTGTTCATTGTAGAGAATGTGGCCTTGTAGAGACAGATGACTAGGATATCACAGAGCTATTTAAAGCTCTCGTCTGATCCCTGCCTGTAATTGTTATTTGGGGATCAGGCAGGTAAGGCAGTTTTCTTTGTTATGCCTTTATCACAGGAAGTCTTCCAAGTTTACTGTAAGGTTCTAGACAGTATAGGAGTAAACTTAGTATCCAGTGTACATACTACAGTATTTCCACACCACAACAGATAAGTCATTGTTTTGTCTTTTGTGTTATATTCTGTTCTGTTTTTTATAATATAAAAATGTTTTGTTAGCGATTATTTTAGGCTAGGCTTATGTGTGAATGCTGTTCTTACAGGCTCATAATGACAGCTGTGGTCTTAATAGTCTAATGCAGGGTACACACCACGACGACCCGCTCACGATGTGCACCGTGAGCGGGTCCGATCCAATGGCGACCCGCACCCGGCAGTATGGTCGTTATTCAGATCCTACCTGCAGCAGGTAGGATCTGAATAAGGACCGACCGACCCGCGGGACCGCGCATCGGATCGGTATCGGGCCCTAGTCGTCCTGGTGTGTACCCAGCATTATGCTGGGTACACACTATACAATTCCCAGAAAAATGATTTCCTGCATACACACCAAAAGATATATAATTTAAGAGCATGGGATCAGTGATGTCACCCGGCCCCCATCTGAACAAGCAGTCGTTGATGTATGCAAAATTTGGCTGCATGGCTGGCGGGTTGTTACCGACCTGTGAAAGCGGACATTTTTAACGATCTAGTGCATACACAATAGACGATATGCACGATAGTCATTAACTATCTCATTTTAGTGCATATAGTTTAAAAATATCTTTATTGTGTAGCACCTTAAGAATGTAAAGTGTTTCTTTCATAAGCCCCACCTTCCTAGACTGGATGGCAGAACATTGGAGGTTAACATTGCTCCCATGAGAACCATGGCTCTATATCTTCCTATACTTCAGGCATGGATAACATTTGGCCCTCCATCTGTTGTTGAAATACACATCCCAGGATACCCAGCTACAGTTTTGTTATATGGCCATGCTAAACCTGTTGCAGGGCATGCTGGGATGTTTAGTTTAACAGCTGGAGTGTTAACTGTTCCCCATCCCTGCTATACTGGATCGCAGAACATGGTTTGTGATCTTCCTATACTTCATAGCACAGCATTGGCGGTCATTGTTATATTTAAATCATACATAGACATTATGTACAAGAGGGCTTTTAATCCAAAACAGCTTATTTATTTATTTAAAGCATTTAATCCATGGCCCAAAACTGACCCTTGGTTTCAGGATTTCGATCATGTTCTAATTTGGCAAATTACAGGTAGCCATGTTGGATGAGGTTTTGGCAAACAATTGTGGGCTGCATGTGGACCTGTTGGTGTGCTTAACCCTTTGAACACCTAGTGAATTTGTCAAAATAGGTTAGAACATTGCCCATGCAAATATATTTATTCATCGTATTGTCCTGTAATGTTTACCTTTTTCATATAGGCAGCAGTCTTTAAAACAATGATCTGGTAGCCCTGGGTAGATTGCAGTGTGCTTCTGACTTTAGTCAAAGCTCTGTGACTCCTTATTCGAATCTGCTTTTCCAGATGGGTTTGCAAGAAGATAACTGTATTATGTAGAAAATACTAGAACAATGGATAAAATAGGCAAGGTTGAGTATCCATTATCTGACTTGTTCGGGACCATGAGCATTTTGGATAAGGGATTATTGCGGATTTTAATGTATATGTGTACCCGCTGCCCTGATGGTCCCCCACAGTCCATGGCAGCCTTTGAATTCCTCTTCAGCGGCATTGCACGGGTGGCATTACTGGCGTGCATGCGCTATGCATCCCTGGCACTGGGGATGCCCCTGAAGAGGAGTCCGATGGCTGCTGTGGATACGGGGGACAACGTAACTATAAAAAAATGTGGGGGGTGTGTAAAAAAAAAAAAAAAAACACAGAATATGGAATACCCAACCAATACTAAGCGACTGTTGACATAAGTATAAATAAAAATAGGTTACTTTACATCTATAGTAATAGTTTTATGTAATAGCTTATTGTAGTCTGACCGTAACTCTAATTAATGAAATAGAAACTTTTAGAAGGGGCATCATTAAAAAAAATTTACTTGTGAATTGAAAATGTTTGTTCAAATAAAGTATATGTTAAATAAAGCATTAAGTGTAATAACCACAGTAGTGTTACAGCAGGTATCAGGTTATAGTCTGCAGAGCGTGCTGTGGCTTGTAGTTTCACAGGCTGTCAATACTTGGGTTATGACATAAAAACTTGCCTGGACATGATGTTTTGGTTGAGGCCGGTAGACCATGTTGCATGGGTAAAATACTAAACCTGTATGCTGATATATATAAATATTTTGTCTGGATGTACTTCCTCATTGGTAAACTATTTTTAACCCCCTCTCTCCTGCAGACTAACACCACTGCCAAGATGTCAAGCAAAAGAGCAAAGACAAAAACCACCAAGAAGCGTCCTCAGCGCGCAACTTCCAATGTATTCGCTATGTTTGACCAGTCCCAAATCCAGGAGTTTAAGGAGGCCTTCAACATGATCGATCAGAACAGAGACGGTTTTATTGATAAGGAAGATCTGCACGACATGCTTGCATCTCTTGGTAAGTGACTAAAATTAGTTATAGAACAGGTTTACCTATCCTTATCTACTTATACGGTACTTAATTATTTTATTTGGATAGCACTTTTCTACATTGTAAAGAAAGAACTTACATGTCTTATGAATCAGTCCTCTCCTTATTTCTTACACCTGTAAAGGCCCATACACCCTTGGCGACTCAGCTGGAAACCGCTCAGTTTACTCATTTGAGCGGCTTTCAGCTTTAAAAGCCGTCCAGTATGCACGCTCCCACATCATCGCCGGCCCGGCCGTTCATCTGCTGATGTTACCAGCAGATAAGCAAAGGAATGGACAGCTTTCCATCGCATCCTGCATGGAAAGTCGTCCACCCTCAGGGAAAATTGGCAAAACGGGCAAAAATTGACCAGTGTGTCTGGACCATTAGTGCTTAGTTTGTACAGCATAGACACTGGAAATATTAAATTGATTTTCCATGCGACTGCCACTAGATGGCGCATGGTGGATAACGCCCTGCCATCTTTTGTCATTTTAGAATAAGATCAGGTGCAAAAATACAGTTGAATCCCCATTCCCCTCCCCCTCACCCAGGTAGCACATAAATAAGTGTTGCATATGGGAATTTACAATTGCTTTTCTATGGGCTGAAAGTAAATATTGAAAGCTGAATGCATAACCTTGCTTCAGGGCTTTTTCATCTACAAAGCTATTATAGGCCATCAGCTACTGTATGCAGGCTCCTCTCTTCAAGTAGAGACCTGCTATGTCATTGCCGGGATGCGGTTAATTTCCCGGCGGTCGGGATCCCGGCGGTCGGAATCCCGACACTGGAATCCCGACCGCCGAAATCCCGAAACTTTCGCCCTCCGTGGGTGTCCACGACACCCATAGAGGGAGAATATAATAGCGTGCCGAGCGTAGCGAGGCACCGGGCCCGCTGCGTGGCGAGCGCAGCGAGCCCGCAAGGGGGGGCGATCCATGTCCCCCCCCTTGTCGGGATTTCGGCGGTCGGGATTCCAGTGTCGGGATTCCGACCGCCGGGATCCCGACCGCCGGGATATCATATCGGATCCGTCATTGCCTACTAAATAACTTCACTCTAGTTTTGCCGTTTTATTCATAGCCTGTCATTGACAGCTGCTAATAACTTGCACTAAGTCCTCCATTTCAGGGGACTTTTAGTGTTGCGACCATTAGTTTGGTCGCAACCCATATTAAGCCCGGTGCGTGATCCGTTGAGTATCGCTCTGCGATTTCTCATCACTTTAGGCTGGTGTTCGGGTGCAATATAACAATGGAATACTGCCCCATGTGCTTGATTGTTAAAAATCCATGCATTATTTGTTTTGCAGCTCTGTTTTTTTGTTGTTTTTCTAGCATTTATTTCAGACCATTTTAATATAACGGACCATTCTAATTGACTATTTTCGTAGTTTATGATTGCATAATCCTATCTAGCACGCTTTCTCCAATAGGACTCAAGGCGCTTAACATTTTCAGAGTAATGTTTTCTAATTTAAATGCTTACTCTTTATGGCTAAGCACAAAGTATTTTTAAGCGTTCCCCAGATGTTGCACAATTGCTTTTATGTTTTTTTATTACTAGCACTGAGATAATGCCCCCACTTGCTGGCTGCCCGCATAGTGCCCCCACTTGCTGGCTCAACAAAAGCTCACCCAGTAACACACATTGCTGCTGACATGCAGAGAGTGGACACAGCAGGACTGCGCTCTTCAGCTTTCAGCAGTAACTGTTCACGCCAGCAACTTCTTCCTTCCTTTTTATACAGGGGACGGTGTCCGCTGCCCACCAGCCTAATGCCTCCTGACATGTGACGCAGCCAATATGTGACAAGTGAAGCCTGGGGAGAACTGTGAACTTTGATGGGTTGGGGGGAAATATTGATGTTACATTGTCTCTAAGGAGAAGTTCACATGTGTGCAATTTTCCCTGGCTTTCTAGGCAGTCCAGTGTGCAATCACATATAAATGTCTTTCAGTGCCTCCTTGATCTTGGGAATTGGGAGATAGGGAAGCCTGGCCTTTATTGGGGCGGTGAGAGTATAGACCAGAAATTGTACAACACTGATCTTCCTGTTTAACTGCTAGTTATGCCAGTGACCTGCTAATGGGGTATGTGTCTGTGGGTGGTCTCTAATAAAGTGTCTAGAGGCAATCATATGCAATTTGGTTTTGTAAAATAACTGTTTTGCTTTCCAGGTAAGAACCCTACAGATGAGTATTTAGAAGCGATGATGAATGAAGCACCTGGACCCATTAATTTTACTATGTTTCTTACCATGTTTGGTGAGAAGCTGAATGGTACAGATCCAGAAGATGTCATCAGGAATGCATTTGCATGCTTTGATGAAGAGGGACAAGGTGAGTAGCTAAAGGACATGGTGTGTAGGTACATGAGGAGATATATAGTGCACTTTTAAATGTTCTAAATTAGCTACGGCATGAATGCCCACAACAGACAAACCAGGATCCCTTCTGACTTTTTTTTTTCTAATACCCCCTTCACACTGCAGCTCTTAAAGGGTAAATTGCCATTTTTTATAGCCTTTTAAAACTGGTAGAGCTGCAGTGGGAAAGCTCCAGGGTGCTTTAACCATTTAACAAGTACCGGTATTTGTTAATCGGTTAGAAAGCCGTGTCCTACCCGTTTCAGAGCCGCTTCTTTTGGCAGTGTGAAAGGCTCTATTTCTATGGCTTAAAACGTGTCCCTTGGGGGTTGAATGTGTGCATGGTATTACATGCTATTTAAAATGGTTTTCACCTGCAATGTGAAAGGGGTTTTAGGTCCCTGTGACTATTCATGGCTTGTGATGCAGAAATGTATCTCAGTTGGCATCATACACGTCCTTATTAGCATGTGTCTGAAGAAGCACATGTCAGCTCATCTGCCGTCTGATATAAGATTGGAACCACAATCTCCTAGTTCACATCCATGTGAGAGGGAGACTGTACTTTGTTGTACACAATATACAGTACCTGGGTATTTAATGCCATTGGCAACCTAAAGTCATTTAGTACACTTGTATTCCACACATTTCTGCGGATGCTGTTGGTGAGAACAGATACCTGTATCCCAACAGGGTCATGCATGTATATTTACCTCCCCTTCCAACAGTCCTCGCAACTGCCTACCCCCTAGTGCGTAAACCTTACCTAACCTGCCTCCCCCCAACCTAATGCTACTGCTCACCCAATAAGCGCTGGTCTCCTGGTAGTAGTTGGAATGCAAGCATCTTTACTGTGACTGCTGGCATCCTGTCTGCCAAAATACTGAACAAATCTTGTGCTGTCAGGGAAGCAACTGAACCATCTCCTTGACTTGAGCAGTGTTACCTGTTACACAGCCCTTGGTATGGCCGTAGGTAACCCTCATGCTAGCAGCTAACAAATCCGTTCCTTTATTCACTGTTGATGATAATAAGATACTATTGTGTAGCCAATTGTTTGCAGTATTTGTATACCAGATCTAAAACGGGAACGATTTGTGTTGTAGCTGTATGCTCCTTTATTATTTGGTGTGCAGTGCATAGTAACACAGCTGCAGAGAATTACATTATGAAAGAATATCTGCTGATTGTAGGCTTCCAGATAGCTCATTATTCCTTGTGTTTGTAGGTCATATGCCAGAAGACTATTTGAGAGAACTGCTGACCACAATGGGAGACAGATTTACAGATGAGGAGGTGGATGAGCTGTTCAGAGAAGCACCAATCGACAAGAAGGGCAATTTCAATTACATTGAGTTTACACGCATCCTGAAGCATGGGGCAAAGGACAAGGATGACTAAGTCTTTGCCCCGGTCGCCCAAGATATTCTCTAGCTTCCTATCCTCTCTGTTTCTCCTCCTGGTAGAACTGTGCATGCATGTAGCTTTATAAACCTTGTGTATTTATGGATTTATTCCAGGCCCACGTGGCATACGCACATCTATATACGCAAACTGGAAACAGAAGATGTAATTGTAATGGTTTACTAGGAAGTATAAAGAATTTCTGCACAACAGACCAACAGATTCTGTTTTTTGACGTAAGCTGGAATTTTTGGAAATTTTTGTAATAAAGTGGAAATATAGAACTGTCAATTTAAAACGTATCTCAATGTGATCTGGCAGCATGAAACCAGTGATGATAGTTCAAGTGAAACCGCTGTAAATGTCACCGTACCCTCTCAATATGCTAGAACCATACGTCTCGTTCTGCCTGCTACAGATCACAAGCCTGCAGCTGCCTGCACTGCACATTGTTCTTTCATCTTCTGGATATATTTTTTAAGACTGTCACATCCTAAGTAATAAGGAAGATATGTAGGGGAGCCCAACTGGGGCTAAGAATGGGAGCACGCCTTCGGCATGTTTAAAAGGTCAAGCCAATACACTTTTATTTTCAGATCAGTTTCGATATTTTGTCATTTTTATAAAATAAAAGTGTTTGTATCAGGCTCTGTGTTGGACTGGTGTTTGTTACTGAGTATTTTAAGAACCTCTTGCACACCAGGCATGTCCAAACTATGGCTGTTGTGAAACTACAAGTCCCATCATGCCTTGCCCCAGTTTTGCTATTGGGGATTGCTAAAACTATGAAAGGGCATTCTGGGATGTGTAGTTTCACAACAACTGTAGGGCCACAGTTTGGACATACCTGTCTTAAAATGACCACTAAGCCTAAAAGACATTTCATCCTATGAAATATGTACTAATAACATTCCTAAATATGTTCCAATACCTAGTAGATATATACTATGTACACTTCACTACATGAGCCAGTTATACGAGCTGAGGCTGCATCCTGCTTTTACTATGACTCACATGAGGACTTATATGCAGAGCTGTATCTTACACCACTGGTATTTCCTTCCTTCCTGTCTTTCTTTTCTTCCAACGTATATTTTGGTAATGTCATTCTAGGTAACAATTTGCTCTAGAGTCTTTGGCAGCGTGCAGACAGAATGAAATATGTTTTGAAGCTTTTTTTTCTTAAACCGAAGTCTTGTTCGCACCTATAGATCTTGGCTCATTCTCTTCATTTGTTGTAAAAATGTAGTGCATGGTTTTTAACACATGAACATGTGCTCCCAGAACATTGGTAATCGAGCAATGTGTTTATTTTCTACCAATCGTACATCTATTTACAGTTTTACCACCTCATAATTCTGAACAAAGCCTTAATCCGCAGTATTAGTATGACACTGTATATCCCTACCTGGCTCCACTTGTAGGGTTCTCTTGGTAAATGGTAGTAGCAACCAACTTTTCAGACTTTGGGTGTATTCAATCTGGATTCCGACTGTTGTGCCGCTCTTGACAGTTGCAAGTCTGTTTTCCCTGGCTTCCAACATCAACTCGACAGTCTGTATTCAATGTTCCGAATGGCCATAGGTTGTCTGAAATGTCTGTGGACAGTCGGCAGCAGTTTTTGGCAAAATACATTTAAAGAAAAAAAAAGTTGATCGGTCAGGATTCAATGCTGTCTGAAACTTCAGCATTGCATAGGTGAGTGCTGATATTTTCCACCTGTCGGTAATATTGGCACAGATTGAATATCACTTTCAAGCACGGTTTTCACTGCGGACCATTACTGTTCAGCTTCCTCGGGATCCCATATATTGTATGGTTTACAGGTCTGATGTACCTGCTAGGTGACCTCATTAAGAACTACTGCTACAGAAGCCACAGTGCCCGGAGGCTATTGCAGCTATCTGTTGATAGTTGCCAGTAATCAGAACAGTACTGTACCTTACACTCCTCTTTAGAACAGGCATGCCCAACCTGTGGTCCTCCAGCTGTTGTGAAACTACACATCCCAGCATGGGATAGTCAAACTATGGCAAGGCATCATGGGACTTAGATAGTGCAAGTGGAATGTCAAACCTCTACACTTACACCAAGGCTTTGGTGCTTTTTTACATAGGTGCAGTATTGAACTACGTCAGTTTGTAGTTTAGGTTTACAACATTTATACGCCACTTTATGTTTGTGTTTAAGGATAAATCTACCTAAACAGAATAGCCTAAATAATGATCGGTTTCCATAGTTTGATACCCTAGGCTCTGTCATGGACTGCATGTGCACAGAACAATGGGCCTGATTCAGGTTGCAGCTGCAGTGCAGCATGGTTTTGTCAATTAATATACCAAATGTGCTTTGCAAACCAACCTGAATCACCCTCAACGTCTCTTCGGCGTGCAGTGGCAAATACCATGCTGACCTATAGAAGTGCAGGTTTTTTGTTTGTTATTTTAAGTGGGAGAAGCAGAAACTGATATGGGCAGGATTGTAGGGTCTGATGTGTTCCCCCTAGCGCTAATTTTGATTGGGGAGGACACTGCTTTAAGCAAAATAAGTCCAATTATGCCTTTTGTAGCAAAGTTTTACTCCTAATGTGCCTACACACAGAACAATTTGAAGGACAATGTGGGCGTTCCTGACCAATCGTTCAAATTTTGCTATGCGCCATTAATGATGGTCTATGATCTTCCATGCGTACAGGAAGATCATAGACCAATCTTTTTGTGAAGTGTTATCAAATCGTTCCGTGTGTATGCACCTTTATCCTGGCGATTAACCTTTCCAACTAGTTGGCTGGTTGGAATAAAAATCTGGTGATGTAAAGGAGCAAATGACAAATGGATGTTTACTCCCAAATACCAGAGAATGGTCATAATCATAAGTTGGCTAAATCCTTTAGATTTAACCAATTTGAACAAACCATTTTGTACGTCTTCTGGCATTTGGGACTAAATGGTTGATGTTTGCTCCTCTACATTGCTAGGTTTTCAATGCAACAAGTCACTGGCTGTTTGGAAAGATACGCATTAGCTGTGTGTTTGGCAGTTTTACTAATTAACCCAAAATATGGATAACCCTCTACGCTAGGAGGTTTGTGTGCAGCCCTTGTTCTAAGTGTTCTCACCTTACATTAAAATTTTTACAAATTCTTCTGTCAAACTAATCTAGCTGTTATCGGGGTGTCCTTTATACAATATGTCTGTAAAATCCTTTTCTAAAGGTGCATACACACAAGGTGATACGGATCGCCCTGCAAAATATCAGCGAGTGATATATCGCTCAATGCCCCCTTTTCATCGGTGACCATAGATGGTCGCTGATGACAAGAAACCTCTGCCGGTGGTGCTGCAGAGGTAATCAACCGGTCGCGGGAGCAAGCTCCTACGACCAACGATTAAAACGGGAATGCGCTCCCGGCGATTTATCGCCAGGGCACGCTCCCATCACTGGCGATATGGTTGCCAGCGACCATATTCCCAGCGAGATCAGCCCCTATCGCAGCCGTGTGTACACGGCTTTACTGTTCTTTAACTTGTCCATATTATCATGCAAAAAAAAGCTATTTCTGAATACAATTTTAAATCAGGGTCGCACATGGATTGTGTAATTCTCTTTTCAATATGGGATCTTGAAGTTCGTAATATTGCTAATTGACCCAGTGTTTGCTATGAAAATACAACACCTGCACTGTTGATGTTTAACAAGTTAAATTAATGAGAGTGTGCAACTTTTACCATTTTATGGTTCTTCCATCAATGCTCTATCCCACGGGTAGCCAACTCCAGTCCTCGAGAGCTACCAACAGTTCATGTTTTCCAGCTCACCTCGCAGGTGCACTCATTACTAACACATTTTAAAAGATCCACAGGTGGAGCTAAGTACTTCACTTATGATTCTGTGAGGAGATCTGGAAAACATTAACTGTTGGTAGCTCTCAAGGACTGGAGGTGACTACTGCTGCTATATCCAGTCCTACAATGTTGCTATAGAATTGTACCTTGCCAATGGCTGTCATTCTGCTCCATGACCAGCTTGTGTGATCTGATTTGCTTCTAGCTGTACTTTGTGGTTACGTAACTGATCCAAATATGCTGCACATTGTTTTATCATTATATATATCTCTCTCATACAAGCACAAACACAGGCAACCACAAGGTAGCAGACTAGCTTTCAAAGCATTTGCTTACTAGTTAATAGATATATTCCAACACTGAGGGGTTCATTGCCAAGGCAAAGCAGTGAAAACTCCCCCTTCCGGTGATTCTCCCATCAAAGTGTGTAGGACATCAGCCTACTCCCTGGCCAGCTCACTGGGTATCCACAAGCAGCTGCCAGACAGCAGTATATATGCAACCTCAGCTACAACAGTCGATAGCTGCTGATTGCTCATATATTGCCCCGTACTCTCTTAAGGACGGCACAAATATAGACCGGGTGCTCGGTTAATGATCATGCTCACACATTGGGGGGAGAAGTTGGATCGGCACCGATACCGCCTCTCCCCCATATCAACGCTTCATACATTTACATCAGAGTTAAATAGAGTATTGGACTATTTTCAAAGGTTATGGATCAAAGGGATTGGCAGAGTCTCGATAAACCGTGAATAGGTTGACATGAGGTTTTGTCAATGATTGTATTGGCAGTACGGATGGTGTAATGGTTAGCATTACTGCCTCACAGCACTGAGGTCATGGGATTGCTTCCCGCCATGGCCCTAACTGCAGAGTTTGTATATTCTCCCCGTACTTGCATGGGTTTCCTCCCACAATCCAAAAAATATACTGGTAGGCTAATTGGCTCCCAATAAAAGTAACCCTAGAATGTCTGTGTGTGCGCATGTACATGTGGTAGGGAATATAGATTGTAAGCTCCACTGGGGCAGGGACTGATGTGAATGTTCAAATATTCTCTAAAGCACTGCGGAATATGCGCTATATAAGTAACTGTTAATAATATTTACGTGAGGGTTTATAGAAGTGAAGATTCTTCCCATAGCAACCAATCAGATCCTGCCTATTATCCTCTAGAAAATGCTAGATTGTAAGCTTGCAGCAGGGCCCTCCTACCTCCAAGTCTGTTTGTTGTTACCCAGTTTGTTTTATCACGGTCTACTATTATAAAGCGCAACGGAATATGTTGCGCTATATAAGAAGCCGTATAAAAATAGATAAATAATAAGTAGATTATATTTGGTTGCAATGGTGGTTAACATCTCTACCTTCTGAAAGGAAAGTGTGTAGTAGATATTGTGCAGGTCTGACTAATGGACCAGCTTAGTCTTTGAACTGTTGTGTTATCTTCTCCTTAATCCTTGCCTTGCTGTGTGTAATGTATGGGCTATTGCTCTGCCTGCTGTGACCTATAAGAATCCTAGACTCTGCCAATGCATTCCATAACCACGCTAGCAGTAGATTTATTATAAATGAAGGCATGTTTTCAATTGCCATTATATTAAATTAGATGGCAGCATCATTATTATGATAACCCTTTCATTTCATAATGTGAGGTTATCAGCCTGTCAGGCGGCAGCCATTTTTATTTTGGTGTTCATAACAATCATTGCAATGAGTTTGTCATATAGACACTGCCATGATTATTCTGTTTAAACCTAAAATCATCCTTTGCCCACAAATGGAGACTGTTCCCTAAATTGCACTTTACCTACATTTCATACTGCAAAATAAAGTAATTTGCTTTCTCAGGTGCAATGAATACTGTAACATAACCTTTATTCATATAAAAGTACTTTTTTACCTATTGATGTGAGAACACAGAAAAGCACTTACACAAAGTTAGTGATCAGCTATTAATATGTTGGAGCCTAGACATAGTCCCCCCACCAGCGAGACAGACACAGCCTTGGTGCAGTACAGCAATTTTTCATATAACAAAGATGTTCTTATAACGAATGTTCCTTTGTTCGTATGGATGGTCTGATTCTGTTAGAAACCTTACTTTCTAGTTTGTATCCTTGCCCCAAGAGCTTTCATATTTTTTTCAAACCAGTTCTCAATGATAAATGACTATCATGGAAAGTCATCTTGTTTAACTAGCAGACAGCTGCATCTCTGAGTGTTCAGTGCACAGCGGCTCCTGAAAAGTATGTGAGTTATTTCCCCTCACTAATGGCATAGGAATCCCTATTGTCCCAGACAGATGCAGCAGGAAAACAGCGCTGATGGCAGAGGATAACAACCAGAGATGTAGCAAGGAAGAGAGATGTAAAGCTAGACATCTTAAGGGTCTTACACACAAGGGGGAGATGTTGCTGAGCGATCTGAGCAATGTAGATTGCTCAGCACACATCGCTGCACAGGACAACACTTAATCGCCGGATGATAGCGACGCACAGGGCCGAGTATTGCTATGTCCCCTACACACCGAGCAATGTAGGGGCGAAGTGATCTAGTGAGATCCCTTAGAAAATGTCCTGAAATTGCTACATGTGTAGGCTCCATAACACATGCCGACAGGCAAAATGGCAACTGCCTTGTAATCAATTTGTGGGTGATTTTGAAGGTTGTTTCTTCATCATCTTCCTTAAATATCCAACCTCTTGTTAGCTTCAATGTTCTCCCATGACCCCTGGACATTAGCTTGTAGGATTTGTTGAGACTGATCTTTAGATTGTAAGCTTGCGAGCACGGCTCTCCTACCTGTATAACAGTCTGTTACTATACAGTTTGTTTGATCACCGTTGTTTCCACCGTTGTTTCCAATTGTAAAGTGCAACGGAATGTGCTGCACTATATCAGAAATGTCATTTGGAAACAACAGTGATTAAACAAACTGGGTAGAAACAAACCGACATAGAGGCAGGAGGGCCCTACCACAAGCTTACAATCTATAGCTGGGATTGACAACTCCAGTCCTCGAGAGCTACCAACAGTTAATGTTTTCCAGGTCTCCTCACAGAATCACAAGTGAAGTAATTAGCTCCACCTGTGGATCTTTTAAAATGTGTTAGTGAGTAATGAGTAGCTAGGTTGTCTGGAAAATGTGAACTGTTGGTAGCTCTCGAGGACTGGAGTTGGCTACCACTGATCTATAGGATATATAGAAGTTAAAGAATGGTTGCAGTATTCAACTCTGACTCCAAGGGGAGTCACATCCATTCCCCCTTGAATGGAGCTTTGCAGGCGGCAGGAATGCACGCGGTCCCTTTGCATGCGATATATCGCATTCGATCCCAGTGCTGCCAGTGGCTGTCCGATCTGACATCTTATGTGCAGCACTTGCGATCTAGAGGCTACGATCTGATGTGCACAGGACCATGCATGCGATTTGCCCGATTTCATCAAATTTCTCTGCCCAATGCGTCGAAATTGGGCAAAATTGCCTACGTGTATGCCCAACTTTTGGTCTTAAATTAAGGCAGATGAAGGCAATTTGATTTATGATTTGAAACCTTAGAAAAATTATTATTTATTTATTTACAGTTTCTTATATAGCGCAGCATATTCCGTTGCGCTTTACAATTGGAAACAACAGTAATTAAACAAACCAACAAGGAGGTAGGAGGGCCCTGCTCGCAAGCTTACAATCTATAGGGATAATATGTTGGATACATAAGGATAGAATTCCATAGCATGACAGTCCCATCAAATTACAAGACAGTCCTGATGGGATGCAATTAGATATAAATGCTACTGGAGGTTATGTGGGGGTTCCGGAATATGATGAGCTTGCCTGAAGAGGTGAGTTTTCAGGGAACGCTTGAAAGTTTGGAGGCTGGAGGAGAGTCTTTGTGTGCGTGGAAAGGCATTCCATAAGGTGGGACAAAAATCCTGCAAGTGTAAGTGGGAGCAAGTAATGAGTGCGGATGAGAGACACAGATCTTGCACAGAGCAGAGAGGTTGGGTGGGGATATATTTTGAGATAAATGCAGAGATATAAGTCGGTGTAGTCAGAGTAATGGCTTTGTATGTAAGTAGAAGTATTTTATATTGAATGCGGTGATGTGCAGGCAACCAATGGAGGGACTGGTAGAGCGGATCAGCAGACGATGAGCGTCTAGCCAGGAAGATCAGCCTCGCAGCTGCGTTCAAAATGGATTGTAGTGGTGAGAGTCTTTTCTTAGGAAGACCGGTAAGGAGGCTATTGCAATAGTCAATGCGTGATATAATGAATGCATGGATTCAAGTTTTTGCAGTGTCTTGTGTAAGGTACGGACGAATTTTGGATATGTTTTTTATATGCATGTAACATGATATAGAGACAGATTGAATGTGAGGAATGAAGGACAGTTCAGAGTCGAGGATGACCCCTAGGCAGCGAGCTTGTGGAATAGGATTGTTGTGTTCTCAGTGATGGAGTTATCAGGTTGGTAACTAATCTTGGGTGGTGGGAATATAATTAATTCTGTTTTGGAAATGTTGAGTTTGAGGTGGAGAGCTGACATCCAAGATGAAATGGCAGAAAGGCATTCAGAGACACGGAGCAATACGGATGGTGACAATTCCGGGGAGGATAGATAGATTTGAGTATCATCAACATACAGATAATCCTGAAATCCGAAAGAGTTGACTAGTTTAGAATTAGAAGGGTGTCCATTATTTTGCACGTTAAGTGTACTTCTTTGTTTCCTTTCAATATGTTAACTTTATCAAATAGTAAATTAATAAAAATGTGCTGTATCCTGCAGAAGTTGGGGTGTGGCTCATTCGGTCGACACAAGAAAACATTGACATGTGTTTTTCTCTTTTTTGGGTGTCGATGTCAGCACGTGGTCCCCCAATTACAGTAGCGAGTCTTCTCACTTGGCTCGCCATGCTTCAACCCAGGTGCCTTGCTCTGGTACAGATGGGCTCAGCACACTTTACCACTCCCAGTCATAGTTCATGTGGATGCTAATGTACGAAGAAGTAAAAAAAAACAACAACTCATGTCGATCATAGCCATGTTGGCCTTTTACGTGTGTTGATCTTTTGACCATGTTGCCAAGTGCATGTTGACCATATGGTGTCGAACTAGACACCATGAGGATACCAACACGCTGACAGGAGGACACTAAACCACATCTGGGTCTCCATCTATGCCTGTGCGGTGGTGCGCACGTATATGCTAATCCCGGGATTTACCATCTTTTAGCACCACAGCCCACCGCACCACCCTCGAATGGTGAGATAGAGCCTTTGATTGCCCCTGTCATGTACATGGTTGTATGCTTTTATCCCATATTGTAACAACCTTACTGCATTTGCACTTTATGAGAAATTATTTTTCATGTGTAAAATGTCATGTGTTTTATGTTTTAATTGTTAAATAAAACGGTGTTTCTGGTTAACGAAAACTTCCCTTATTTGGGTCCAGAATATAAATATCCACTCTACTGTTAGAAGCGCCATTTCTGGTGAACACTCCTTCCTTTTGCAACTTACCAAGTAAAACATTGTACATTGGTGCTTACAAGGATACAATTAGGGAGGCCCGGGATTTGGGCCTAAAATCGTTGGGATTTGAATCCCGGGATTGAAGCTTCCAATCCCGGGATTACTATCCCAATGCACAATTCAGTTTTTGTTTAAAGCCGGGCAGCGCTGAGCACCTTAGAATATGGCTCAGATGATGCCTGGCTGACTGCGGCGCCCAGGCTGTGCTGCATGACCCCTGACACCACGTCACGCTGCTCAGCCAGGCCGCCGACATGTCTGTCAGCACAGCACAATGTCTCAAACCAAGACACCTGGCCACACGCCTGCTGTGCTACTCCCAGCCACCTGCCCGCCCACTGGATATAGTCAGATGGCCCTGCTGCTGACTGTCATCACCGCTGCCGTCGTAAGTGGCAGGGTAGGGGGGTTGGGGAGGATTGGCAGGGGTGGGGGGCAGGCCTAGAAGGCCTTTATAGTGACATTTGGGGGGTGGGGTAGTTTTTTTATTTTTTTTTATTAGAGAGGCCCTGGATTGAAAAAATGCCCTGGGATAGGCATCCCTAGTTACAATGTCTGCATAAGTGTTACCTAAATGTCTTCATCCAAGTCCTAAAAATACTTAGAGAACCCAATACATCGCATAACACCCTTACCAATATATTTTCTATTATTGATCAAAATGTTCCAACATTTCATTTCTTTCTTGACTAAATAAAATGAGAACGTAAAGAAAGGGTGACAGTCATGTGTGTTTGGGTGGCCCTGCCCGATATAAAAACATAAATAAAATAAGCCAGAGCCTTCACTACCAAAGTCTGGTTCTTATCACACATCATTGTAAACGCAAGCCATGCCTCCATCAAAGGAGATTTCTTAGGACCTTTGGGGAAAAGATCTTCAAAGGTTACACAAAAATGTGTAACTTCCCTGGCAGGCAGATAGTGCAGAAATGGATACAATTTGGAAATAATTATGTAGGATATCTAAATATATATACATACCTACATGAACAAATTTGTTGGTACCCTTCCACAAAATAACTTAAACAACGATGCATGCCAATTCCTTTTGTCACTTTTATTCTATATTTAATATAAATCAGACTTTACATCTGAATTTTGATTCAACAGGTTCTTTCAAATATTAAAAATGTATTGGACAAATATGTTGGAACCCTGATGCTAATATTTTGTCGCACAACCTTTATAGATAGTCACTGCAATCAAGTGATATCTGTAGTACAGATGTATTAAGCTTGGAGAGTGATAAACCACCAGACAATCAGTTCCTAACTGGCATGTCACAGGCTGGGTTTGAAAAATGACAGTTACGAGCTGATTGGTTGGTGGTTTATCACTCTCTATTTTATCACTTTTCGAGTCTTAGTACATCTCGCCCTCAGTGAGATGTCTGTACCTGTCAACACATGGGGCCTTATTCAGATCTGAGCTCAGTACAAATTAGTTTGGAAAATGGGCAAAACCATGTGCACTGCAGGAGGGGTAGATGTAACATGTATAGAGAGAGTTAGATTTGTGTGAGTTATTTTGTTTCTGTGCAGGGTAAATACTGGCTACATTATTTTTACACTGCAATTTAGATTTCAGTTTCAACACACCCCACCCAAATTTAACTCTCTCTGCACAAGTAACATCTGCCCCACCTGCAGTGCACATGATTTTGCCCATTTTCCAAACAAATTTGTACTGAGCTCAGATCTGAATAATGTCCATGGTTTGACCCACTCTTCCTGAGGAAACTGCTCCAGCTATCTCAGGGCTGATGGGCGCTTTCTCCAGACTACATGTTTCTGCTCTTTCAATAGGATTCAGATCAGGGCTCATTGAAGTCCTTTCAGAGCATTCTAATGTTCTTTCCTTATATATTTTTGGGTGCTTTTAGCTGTGAATTTTGGTTAATTATTCCTTTGGACTTGGAGGACCCCTAGCTTGCGGATTGAGTATGAAATCCCGGCGGTCGGGATCCCGGCGTTCAAAATCCCGACGCCGAAATCCCGACAAGGGCGGGACGTGGATCGCCCCCCCTTGCGGGCTCGCTGCGCTCGCCACGCAGCGGGCCCGGTGCCTCGCTACGCTCGTTTATTCTCCCTCCAGGGGTGTCGTGGACACCCCTGGAGGGAGAAAGTGTCGGGATTTCGGCGTCGGGATTCTGAACGCCGGGATCCCGACCACCGGGATTTTAACTGCATCCCTAGCTTGCGACTCAGACAATCTTACTGACATTGTTTTGCTCCACAATGCCTTAATGCAGGCAGGTCCAAACTGTGGCCCTCCAGCTGTTGTAAAGCTACACAGCATGCCTTGCCATTGTTTTAGCATTCCCTAATAGCAAAACTGTGGAAAGGCATGATGGGACTTGTAGTTTCACAACAGTTGTAGGGCCATAGATTGGCCATAGTTTGGACATGCCTGCCTTAATGCCTTTATAGTCTGCAGATTTCACTGTGCCCTGTACAGACTTAAGTTGTGTACACAGGGGATGATTCTTCCAGGTGATTTTGACTAGATCATCAAAATCACCTAGAAAGTTAGGCAGAAGCGCCCCCGTGTGTACACAGCGGGCAATAGCGATGCCCCACAGCATCCCTATTGCCTGACCAAATAGACAGTGTAGGTAAGAATAAGGGAAGGCCATTGTTGCCATGGTGCCAATTGCGCAACTGGCCATCGATAGTGCTAAACTATGCAATGGATGACCATCGATATTTTTACATATCGATGGTCATCCATTGTGCTTTATTGATTGGCCTGTGGGCCTTTGGGGGTGGGGGTGGGCCTTTGGGGGTGGAGCTATGCTCCGTGTCCCGGCACTTTGAAAAAAAAACAGCAAAACATCGTTTTGCTTTTCCATCGTTGGAGGGAAACCATTTTGTTCTCCCCCATCGATGGCAAAAGTATTCAACATCGGCCATGAACCATCGATGATTTCAAATCATCGATGGTCAATGGCCATCCCTAGAAGAATATTATCACTAGACGCCACCTGTACTTGGTTGCGGTTGGGAAGGCAGGATGTAGTTAGCCATCTAATATCTTGATCACGCACAGGGCTCAATCCAAATTGCCGGGACTGTTTATCCCCTTTAGTAATGCAGCTCTAGACATAACCGAGGCTCCCCTATTTCCATAGCAGATATGGTGATATTTTATTTGAAGGTTTGCATCTTTACCTCTGTGAGCATAGATGTGACTTGCCAAAAAAAAAGTTGTCAATATGGATTTTATGAATGGGAAGAAAAAAAAGAGGTTGTCTTGTGATGGGGCATAAAGAGAATATTAAAAACAATTTTATATTATATACCCATTACAGAAAATCCTCATTTTTTTCCATTTAATATATGTTGATATTAGTAGTCATAGCCCTGAAATTGATACGTCATGGCATCAAGATAGATACTAGATATGTGCAGAAGTTTTATTTTCCCCTTATCCTCCTGGGTTTTATATTGGAGCCCAATATTGCTCAAAAAAGGGTCATATGGTCATCGCGGACAGTGTAACGGTTAGCATTACTGCCTCACAGCGCTGAGGTCATGGGTTTGATCCCCACCATGGCCTCAGCTGTGCAGAGTTTGTATATTCTCCCCGTGATTGCGTGGGTGTACTCCCGGTACTCCGGTTTCCTCCCACAATCCAAAAATATACTGGTAGGTCAATTGTCTTCCAACAAAATTAACCCTAGAATGTCTTTGTGTGCGTGTATATGTGGTAGGGAATATAGATAGCTCCACTGGGGCAGGGACTGATGTGAATGTTCAAATATTCTCTCTGTAAAAGCGCTGCAGAATATGTGTGCGCTATGTATGAAACTATTTATAAATTAATAAATATGGTGCGATAATGTATCTTTTTATTAAAGTCCTCCTGGCTCTCCTTTTTACCATTGAAAGTGAATGAGGAGAGTATCTGGGTGCTGCTGTGGTTTTGGTTGTTAATGAGTAAAGGGTTGTCTGGCTACTGCTGGTTGTATATGAGGGTGTAGCCCGGGTATCTGTTGGGCATGTTGAGTGTGCGAGTTCTATTATAGTGGTAATTATAAATGAACAGGTATGTGAGCAACGCTGGGTAGTTGCTTGTGAATCATAGTAAGTGTCAGGTTCTGCTGGAGGTTGATGCTGGTTGTGTGTGAGGGGGTGTTTTGGTGCTGCAGGTATTGAATGAGGGGGGTGGTTAGTGGTGAATAAAAGTGTGTGTGGGGGGGTGTCTTTATGCTGGGTGATAGCAGTGAAGGAGTGGGTATCTAAGTGCTGCTGAAATGTTGATAGAGAATGCATGTGTGAAGGGGGCACCAACCAATGTTCCACTTCTAAAAAACCTGCTAAGACTAAATCATATTGCTTGTGTTGACCTTTATCCCTGTTGACCTAAGCCATGTCAACCTTTTTAAAGTGCCGACCTATTGACTGTTGCCCTTAATTTGGACAACTTATGACTGGGCCTAATGACACAATCAGTCCACCCTCATCACAGCCCACCTGCTCGTCCTCTCCAGGCTTCTCCCAGAGAGGTAATTGGAAGAGGAAAGAGCAGTTTGTCACGATAGTGGAGCACCACAGTAAAAAAGAACGATTTAAAAAGTAACTTTTATTAATTCAACATATAAAAGAGAGGATGCTGCGAAATATGACAGACTACATATAACATATAACAAAGACAAGTGAACAAATAGTGCTAATTAAAAACTAGGGCTCATGCGGCGTCCCTTAGCACTTAATTCCTATTTATCATAAGTTCAAAGCGTTTCTTCCCTAAGTGTCGGCTGAATCGCCTGTTGACACCAGGGGGACGTGCTGACTGGGTATGTGTGATCCTGTCTGTCAATAAGTCTGTTGTGTCACCATGTTGCCATGTGCAGATGTTATGTTTTTGTGCCACAATATTTAATAAATGAAAAAGCCGTTTGTTTGAGGTGCAGCGTGAATTACAAGTCTAGTCAGCCAGTTATAGGTAGGAGTGGAGACTAGAAAATGATATAAGCTAGATGATAATAGCTGAAAATCGTGTGACTGTGATTTAATGTAGAAACCCTGATATGACCAAGCGCCAAGGATTAACTGAGTTTTAAATCAAGCCGTATGGAACTCTAATTAATGCACTCCGCAGTGAAATTGCGGTTGGTTCTCTAGCCGGCTGATAACGGTGATGTGAGATAACAAATAATGGATATAAGCGTGCCGCTAAACCCTTTAATGGCTGTAACCGACCTAACGGGTTGAACCCTGTGGTTTTAGGTGCGGTCCTCCTGAGGGTAGCTGGCTACGTTAAGTTGTTAAAGCTGGAGATGGTAGGACCTGTATATAGGTTGGAGTTGGGCAGCGGGCAAAAATCGCCTGGTGTGTGCCACTTGTAATCAAGCAAGATCAGTCAGCTAGTTAGCTATTCAAAACGTAGCTACCACTATTAGAGTAAAGTTCTCAGTATTGGCGATGCTCAGATATCGGGGAGTTTTCAATTAATGCCGTATGGAACTCCACAACCTGCACTGAGCATCAGGGCTGTGGGGAGTTCTCTAGCCGGCTACTCAGATTGGCTCGTGTCACGCTGAGACACCTAACATATACATATATTCATATGCGGGATGCACGAAAATGAGCGTGCCGCTAAGCCCTCTTCTGTGCTATCACCGACCATACGGGTTAGACCCTGTGGTTTAGGTATGGTTCTCACGGGGCAGCTGGCTGCGCTCTAGGACATAGGCTGCGTTACGGCTGTGGACAAACAGACAGAAATATTTTTAAGCTAGACATTAGAGTCCTTAAAAGGACTAATAATACAGACAGGAACAAGGAGGCTAAGGGAGCGTCCGCACAGCTAAGGTGGCCGGCGTACGCTTCGCAGTTTCTTCTTGCCCTGAAGAAGAAACTGCGAAGCGTACGCCGGCCACCTTTGCCGTGCGGATGCTCCCTTAGCCTCCTTGTTCCTGTCTGTATTATTAGTCCTTTTAAGGACTCTAATGTCTAGCTTAAAAATATTTCTGTCTGTTTGTCCACAGCCGTAACGCAGCCTATGTCCTAGAGCGCAGCCAGCTGCCCCGTGAGAACCATACCTAAACCACAGGGTCTAACCCGTATGGTCGGTGATAGCACAGAAGAGGGCTTAGCGGCACGCTCATTTTCGTGCATCCCGCATATGAATATATGTATATGTTAGGTGTCTCAGCGTGACACGAGCCAATCTGAGTAGCCGGCTAGAGAACTCCCCACAGCCCTGATGCTCAGTGCAGGTTGTGGAGTTCCATACGGCATTAATTGAAAACTCCCCGATATCTGAGCATCGCCAATACTGAGAACTTTACTCTAATAGTGGTAGCTACGTTTTGAATAGCTAACTAGCTGACTGATCTTGCTTGATTACAAGTGGCACACACCAGGCGATTTTTGCCCGCTGCCCAACTCCAACCTATATACAGGTCCTACCATCTCCAGCTTTAACAACTTAACGTAGCCAGCTACCCTCAGGAGGACCGCACCTAAAACCACAGGGTTCAACCCGTTAGGTCGGTTACAGCCATTAAAGGGTTTAGCGGCACGCTTATATCCATTATTTGTTATCTCACATCACCGTTATCAGCCGGCTAGAGAACCAACCGCAATTTCACTGCGGAGTGCATTAATTAGAGTTCCATACGGCTTGATTTAAAACTCAGTTAATCCTTGGCGCTTGGTCATATCAGGGTTTCTACATTAAATCACAGTCACTCGATTTTCAGCTATTATCATCTAGCTTATATCATTTTCTAGTCTCCACTCCTACCTATAACTGGCTGACTAGACTTGTGATTCACGCTGCACCTCAAACAAACGGCTTTTTCATTTATTAAATATTGTGGCACAAAAACATAACATCTGCACATGGCAACATGGTGACACAACAGACTTATTGATAGACAGGATCACACATACCCAGTCAGCACGTCCCCCTGGTGTCAACAGGCGATTCAGCCGACACTTAGGGAAGAAACGCTTTGAACTTATGATAAATAGGAATTAAGTGCTAAGGGACGCCGCATGAGCCCTAGTTTTTAATTAGCACTATTTGTTCACTTGTCTTTGTTATATGTTATATGTAGTCTGTCATATTTCGCAGCATCCTCTCTTTTATATGTTGAATTAATAAAAGTTACTTTTTAAGTCGTTCTTTTTTACTGTGGTGCTCCACTATCGTGACAAACTGCTCTTTCCTCTTCCAATTACCTCAATTTTTGTCCCAGTGGTAGCACACCCCCAAGCGTTACACATTAAATTTGTATACAGAGCTAACGGGGGTCTCTCTCTATCTCTTATTTGTGTAAATACTGAGATTACTGTCCTGTGCGATTTGACCCACCCACAATCTCTACACATTCTCCCAGAGAGGTCCATTTAAAGTTTGCTCTATTTTCTTGCTGTCCAGAGTTATGCGCAAAAGTAACCCATAACCACAGACAGTTCTCACCTTCAACTAACAGGAACAAACAGCTTGCAGTCAGTGATTAGGAATGTGGTAATGACTAGCTCAGAAATATTGTCTGCATTAGGAAACTAGATAATTATTAACACACTGAGGTCATAGACAACATGACTGTATATTATAGTACATAATACCTCCCATCATTTTCTAATGTGGTGGCATACAGACAAGTTAGGGTTGCCTGAACTGTAGATCACCTCTGCATACCCCTACATCCCACATAATGTCATAGATATAACTACTAATTTGTATAGGCAGTGGGAAAATACACAGTGGTGCCCAGGTGTGTCATTTCACAGGGTTGTTTCCAGGATTTCATATCTGTATATATTGGGAACAAATGTCCTGGCTCTATGCCCATCAGTGAGAGTGATGCCCGTGCAATACAAAAACAAAATTTTCTCCCAAAACAAAACCCAAAGGGGAATTGAGGAAGGAATGCCTAGCTGCCAGCAGCTGCCTTTAAAGCTTTCTACAATTACCACATTATTGCTTACACCCCTGCTTTGCACTCTCTTTCTCTCCTCATTCTCAATATGCCTCCCAACTTTGAAATGTCCAGGATCGAGACTCCTAGGCGTGGTTCTGCCTCTGTAAGAGAGGGTGTGGCTTTGTGGCAATGCATTCATCATGATCCACGCCCCCATTTTTCATTACATTGGGGGCATGGCCAGTTCTCTCTGAGCTGCTGGCCATGCCCCCAGCCATAATTTGGGAAGGCCAATGACCATTGATGATTCATAATAATCAATTATTTATGGCTGATGAGGTGAGGTACTTTCGCCATTGTGACACACCCCCAGGTCCTGATTGACCCCTCAGCCCAGTCAGTCAAAAAAGGGAGGACCATCAGTTGGAAAAGCCATCAATGGCAGACAGGCCGAGGTCAGCGCCCGCGCCCTCTTGGGTGGACACCAATGGAAATAAAAGTCAGTTCAGGCCACCAAACTGAGCCATCCCTGCAACAGCCTCGCAGAACCCCAGGGTGCCTAGGCACACAGTTTGGGAACCACGGGTCTAGGTGTTTAATAAGGGTCTGCACACAAACTTCCAAGGTTGAATAAATGAAATGGTAATTTACTGCCAACATACATGAAACAAAACAAAAACAGCCGAGCCCCCATGCAGAGCACTAACTCACAGCAACTTACAACTGCCCATCAGACCCATTCTTTCTGTTACTGCCACACTTTACACATTTATATGCACATGAATAATTCAAGTTCGAATACTTATGTTTAAGATTTGGGTGTATTCAACCTGTCAATCTCAAAGTGCAGAGCAGCGCTGAATGCCAACTTGCCTACATTTCTTATTGATCTTCTGGGAGAAGCCTGGAGAGGAGGGGTACTGTCACAAGGTCGACATACAAAAGTTCGACCACTGAAGGTCGACAGGCCTTAGGTCAACACACTCAAAAAGTTGACATGGCTTTAGGTTCGACAGAGTCATTAGGTCGACACAAGCATTAGTTCAAAATGGGGAAGTTTGACAGTCAAACGGTCGACATGGTTATTTTTTTTTGAGCCGACAAGTGGCGACAGGCGGTATTTCATGTCCTACCATCCACTGGGGTGCGGAGGGAGAATAGAATACCAAGCCTGAAGCATGGCACAGTGAGCCATGAGAGGGGACGTGGTGCATCAATGCACTGTCCATGTTGACTGTGTCAACATTCAGGACAAAGAAAATGTGAAAAACCCAAGGGTCGCACTAGTGGGTGGGTAAAGCGTCTATTCATTGCCGCAGCAGCGCTGGACAGGGGGGACATCCAACTGCCCACCTCCACTGTGGGACACTGCCACCCCCGGATGGCACCGCCCTCAAAAAACAGACCAGCCCCACTAAAAGAGGTATGTCATATGCAGTGCAACATAATTCTGCACAGTTGTGTGTGTTTTGCTTTGATTACAAACCCGAATCAGTCCCTCAGTTGAAATTATGTTGCTGCAATCTGTAAAATATATGAAAATGCGCAGTAAATATAGTTACCTGCTCCCTGTGCCCCCCCAACCCTCCCTTCCCAATGCTTAACCCTAACACTGCCCCACTGGCTGCAGCCTAGCCCTCTCCCTTAGGGGTGTGGTATAAATACCCGACGGTCGGGATTCCGACAGTCATTAGTCAGACGTCGGAATCCCGACTGCACAGCGTGGAGAGTGCAATGAAGCCCCTTGCGGGCACGGTGGCGAGCTGTGTTCGCCACCTATTTTATTCTCCCTCTATGGGGGTCATGGTCCACGAGGGAGCAGTCGGGATTCCGACGTCGGAGTAATGACTGTCGGAATCCCGACTGTCGGGGAGCCGTCCGGCACCCCTCCCTTAGTGCCTACACCTAACCCTTCCTAACAGCGGCTTAATCCTCTCTTTTTAATTATAAACCCACCCTCCTTTATAGTTGCCTACTTTTGGAAACTAGTTTCAGGGAGATTATAGTTGGTAGTACAATTTGTCCTGCAATATCAGACTGGTTTGCAACTAGTTGCTGTGATATTTATTTTCGGTACTTATGTAGTATCCGGGCACATCACATCGTATCGCATGCGACCAAATCGGATGCGATGCGATGCGATGGACACGATTTTTCCATAGGATTCAATGTTAAAATGGTCTGAGTCCATTTTAACATAGAATTCAATGGGAAAAAGGGGTCCTTTTCATACCCCTACTATCCAAGTGGGCATGGAGTTGGATATAAACCTGTGGCGAGCGTAGCGAGCCTCCGAGCCCGAAGCGTGGCGAGCGAAGCGAGCCTCGCGAGGGGACGGTATTCTGTGTCCCCTCGCGGGGCTCGCTACGCTCGCCACGCTTCGGGCCCACTTGGATAGTAGGGGTATGAAAAGGACCCCTTTTTCCCATTGAATTCCATGTTAAAATGCACTCAGTCCATTTTAACATTGAATCCTATGGAAAAATCGGGTCATCGCATCGCATGCGATATGGTCGTATGCGATGCGATATCGCATCGCATCGCATCGCATCTGATTGTATGCCTTAACTTAAGGCATACAATAAAAAAATCGGGTGCCCAGATACTACATAAGTACCTTATTTTCTTCTAACTCAGGGAATCTCCTGCAGAATGCATGAGGATAGGCAACTTTGCCCTCCTTGCATCCTAATGCTGCCCATACATATGTGAGATATTGCATGCAATCATTCGAGTTCGGCCACATCTGGCCAATAAATCGAATGATTGCATGCAATTTGAAGGGGACATTCGACACGATGCGCAGGCACGCCGTCGAATGTTGCATCAATAGATATTGTGTGCTGCACATAGTATTTATCGAATTGCATGAGCAATCGCATGTGGTTTTTAACCACATGCGATTGCTCAAATGCAATCAGTGTGGGGACTGGAGCGGGAACCGGAGCTGGCAGCGGGGACCGGAACTGGCAGCGGGGACCGGAGGTGGCATCGGTGGAGGAGCAGTACAGGAGCGCTGCTGGGGACCGGCACTGGTGGTGGCGGAGGAGCTGACAGCGACGGAGGAGCGGGACAGGAGCGCTGGCGGGGAGCGGGGTACATTCCTGGCTGAGGACCGGAGCTGTCAGGCAGCATATGACTTTGAAACACTGGATGGCCCTCTGATTGGCTGAGGCCGCTGAGAGAGAGCTCTCTCAGCCAATCAGTGGCCGCCTGAATGTGAGGCAATTAGAGGGCCGTCCAGGGTTTCAAAGTCCTGCTGAGTCCCGCCGCCTGCCTGACAGCTCCACCGCTCTGATCCCCAGCCATATACGTACCCCGTTCCCCGCCAGCGCTCCACGCAGCCACTTCCAGCACCCGATGTCTGGCATGCGTCATCGGGTGCTGCACCGGGCACCACTTGATGCGATCAGGTGTGATGGGACATCGCATTGCATCTGATCGCATAAGTGTATGGGCAACATTACTCTAACCTTCCCTCCTCACAGCCTAACCCTAACCCACCTCTAGTGGCTAACCCTCCCTGCAGCCTAACTCATCTCAGCATAGTTACGATTGGGATGCTGCCAATTTGGATGCCAGTGTCGCTTTAGGAGTGATTTCGGTATACTAGCGCCAGTATTCAATCACTGTGAATACACAGGTAAGCTAAAATTGATACCCCTTGTGAAGTAAGAGTGTGGTGCAGAATACTGTACGTTACAAAAATATATATTTTTTTTTTAGTTTGTCACAGGTAGGACAACTATGTTGTGTCACGGATGGGTCACAGTGCAAAATTATTTTAAGTAACAGCCATTTTAGGTGCAGGATGTAATGCAAAAACAGTGCTATGTAATCAGTTTTTGTCATTTAACAAGTAAACCTTATTACAAATGTTGTTTCAAGTATAGATATTTTTTTGAAATTCTGGTTTTACATTCTGCAGTGTGACGTCACACACATAATGGAGAAGCTGAAGCAGGATAGAGGATGAGAAACCAGCAGACACTGATTCCCTTGGCTCCGACACATCCCAGGCCACCCCAGCACGCCCATCCGCCTGCCTATCCTGTACACAGTAGCCAATAGCCGGCTCTGTGTACAGTCAATTGAATCAGTGGGGGGATTTGTCGTCTCTGCCATGGCCGCACCCACGCTGCGGCTGACTTGCCTTCGGTGCCCAGCCAGTGGGCAGTGGCAGGCAGCAGCATGTCAGTGTGTCCAGCAGGTGCTGGTGCCCACATAGACCCCACTGTGGCTTGCTCCCGCAAGCAGCAGCTGGGGCTGCCTTACAGTAGTTACGCCACTGTCTACCATAACAGATAGATGTCATTTGTCTAAGAACTGGTGTAGGCATACCTCCCAACTTTGGCAGCTCAGCAGGCGGGACGCTGCTGCTGCGCGCCTTAGGCGCGCCGACATTTTCAGGGGGGATGTGGCCTAATTTGGGGCGTGGCCTATACTCGCAGCTCTCCCGTGAGGCCACGCCCCCATTTTGCCGCTATGGGGGCATGTCCCAGAGGCTCTGGGAGCCTCTAGCCATGCCCCCAGCCCCCTGGCTGCGGGAATAGACGCTGTGCACATGCGCACAGCGTTTATTCCCCGCTGCTTAGCAGCTGACAGGGGGGACTCCCAACAGCCCCCCCACACCGCGGGACACTGCCGCCCGCGGGTGGGACAGCGGGACAGGCCCTGATAATCGGGACTGTCCCGCTAAAATCAGGACTGTTGGGAGGTATGGGTGTAGGTAATACTGCAAGAATCTGACAACATTTACAAAATTATTGTAATTTTCATCTGTTATCTTCACAGGAGCTCTGTACAATGCCAGTATGCAGTATGTGTTGTGAGCAGTCTTTCTGGAGGACGTTTTAAACCTTACCAGCAAAAATGTCCTTGCTGATACATTGGCAGCTTCATGTGCTTGTATTTGAATAACTTCAGGAGGTACTGTATGACAGGGTTGTGGGGGCAGGGCAGCTGATGGGGTGGGACGGAGGCAGGGCAGCCGGAAGATCATCGGGAGTGGGGGCGTGGTCAGCACGATTGCGTTCTCTTGGCCTTGCCCCCATCGTGCATGCTGGTATTTCAAGCATTGCACAGCGGAGGGCTGGGATACAAAGATGGGATTTGCATCATCTGCTCACATGGACCCCCCCTGCCAAGGGTGAGTGGGGGGCTCTTCGTCTGAATATTTTGTGCTCAGATTAAAAAGTGTGCCCAACAATCAAATCGATTTGTCATGGCCCTACAGATAGTGTAGTGACAGTGACCCATCAATACCAATGACATTTTCCATCTTTGATCTAGCACTCCCTTGTTTTCTTGCATTTCTTCAGGATGGATACTGTATGTATGATCTCAGCATTTTTCACTGACAAGCGTATTGCTGCAACAAAGTCCTTAGAATTCTAAAATGAAAACCGTAAATCTGCACTGTTATACTCTGCTCCACACAACACGTTTTAATATGCAACAGTCATTAGGTCGACTGTGTAGTTTGGCAGTCAAAAGGTCGACACATAAAAAAATGTCGACATGCATTAGGTTGACAAGGTCAAACGGTCACCATGAAAAAGGTTGAAATGGAAAAAATTTGTCATAAGTTTTTCTTTTTTGGTGTCTACGTCGACATAGGTCAACATGGACACCGTATTTGTGTACCACGTCCCATCGCATGGCTCACTGCTCTCGCCATGCTTTGGGCACGGTGCCTCCCTGCACTCAGCATACTATTTTTTTCTCCCTCTATGCCCACTGGGATGGTAAGGTTTCTGGCGGATGGCAATCTGGCAGACGGGGACAGGCCATGGACGCGCGAGCATTGCGCGTCCATTGGCAAGAATAGGGCACGTATGCGTCTCTAGTGTGCGTGCCTGATTCTGGCGCAGGGTGGCAGACGGCGAGATGGGAGCAGGGTTTCCGACTTGCAAAAAATCCTCTCCGGGAGAAGCCCGTAGAGGAATCTTTCATTACAAGTTTGGGGGCGGGGCTTAACGGTGACATCATTAAGCTCTGCCCCCATTATGGCAAATAGCCTAAATAAATTATCTCCATGGAGGGGGCGGGGCTAAAATTAATCGATTGTGCCATTTTAGCTCTGCCCCCTCCTCTGAGACCCGCGGATTGCGGCATTTAAATGCCGCGATTGGGGGGGCTCAGTGGGGGTCCCCCTGATTCCGGGAGGGTTGCCCACCCTTCCGGGGGCCGGGAGGGGGGACCCAATTTTCGGGAGACTCCCGCAAATTCCGGGAGGGTCGGCAACCCTGGATGGGAGCCGCTCAGATGAGAGTGGCCTCATCTCTATACTGACCTGATTGTGGTTCAAGGGCCTGATTCAACTTTGTTTGCAAAGCAAAAAAGCATGCAAATGGGAAAAGCATGGCACATTGCAGATGGGGCAGATGTAACGTGCAGAGAGATGTAGATTTGTGTGTTAAAACTGAAATCTAAATTGCAGTGTAAAATTAAATCTGTAAGCTACTGAACATGCAAAAGCGGCCAGTATTTACCCTGCAGAGAACTATATAAATGTACTTGCTTCCCTTGCATAGCAACATGGTTTGTTTCAGACACAAAATGACTTTGTGCTGACCATATTTCATCTTCAGCCACTGCAGAGAAATGTTTGTAATAGATTTGGAGTGCAGACTCGCTTTCCTTTAGATTTTCATTAATGTCAGTGAATGTTTGAGACTGCTGACACTAGCCATTAAAGATTGAGGGGGAGATTCTCTAAGCTAAAAATGCGGTAAAAACCCCGTTATCGGGGTTTTTACCGCATTTTGGGATGCTGTAAGCATCCCCCGCTGGGTAACCGTGGCGGGGGCCATCGCCAGAAAAATCTGTCGATGCCCCATAGAAGCCAATGGGCTTCTACCGCATCCCACCGCCGCCCCGCAACGACCCCCCGCCGCCCCGCACGGACCCCCGCTGTGCTGCCCGGACCTGTAACCTCCTCCCTGCACTGATCCTCTTCCGAGTGCAGGGAGGAGGAGAGCCCGGCGCAGCAGCAGCAGCGCTGGGTGTGGGAGGGAGGGGGGAGCCGCCGGTACCTGCTTGGACCCGGCGACTCTCACCGCAAAGGACAGCTCTTTCTTATAATTGCGAAGAGAGGTGAAGGGGGGCGGAGATTCTTAGAGAATCTCCCCCTGAGTATCCCCAAATATCCATTATCCAAATTATTCCGAAAACCATACTTCCCAAAATGTACTTGGGTACAAAATGTACTTTTTATTTTTTGCTAAAAACCTACTGGGTACATCTGTGACTAGCACTACTGGGGAAATAACATGTAACTGGCACTACTGGGGTCATGATATGTAACCGGCACTACTGGGGACATTATATGTAACTGGCACTACTGGGGACATGATATGTAACCGGCACTACTGGGGACATTATATGTAACTGGCACTACTGGGGACATGATATGTAACTGGCACTACTGGGGACATTATATGTAACTGGCACTACTGGGGACATGATATGTAACCGGCACTACTGGGGACATTATATGTAACTGGCACTACTGGGGACATGATATGTAACCGGCACTAAATATCTGCAAGACAATGATTACTTGGCATTCAAATTCAGTGTCTGAGATTGTACACCAACTTTGTTTCATGTATTAAAACCTTATTTCATGCACAAATAAAATATATTTGTGTGTATTTCAAGTGTTTGATGTGTTTGTACAACATAAGTGCAAGATACCTCAAGATACCTAATTCAAATATAAAAATATTCCAAAATATAGAATTATCCCGAGCATTTTGTATAAGGGATACTCAACCAGTATTAGCACGTCTGCATTGGTTTGCAATTAAGTGAACACACCCTAAAGCTGGGTACACACTATGCAATATATTGGATGATGTTGAGATCCACAGCCAGCTCATGTACCCTTAAATCCACCCAGTTCAACGTTGGATGAATTGGTTGACCACATTGTCCCATTGGATGTTCTGCATGTCCAATGGGGCAATGCTGTGGATGACGAGATATTGTAACATCTTGATCAAAATATATTAGGAGTTAATTTATTAGATATAATCATATACTGATGCTCTACACTTTGCTCCTGATTCTGGTTGGCTCGGTAAGCAGTGCAAGAACCCCGTCCATTGGAATGAGGTAGAATTCGCCACGTTCCAAAAAACCAGAATCAGGCGCTTTGTTTCAGCTGCATATATACAATTTGTCTGTGGTCGCATATGTGATCTCAATTGTTAAACCAAACACTAATTGTAAAACACAACATTTGTGCTATTTAGAACTTTTAAAACAGAGTTGACATGGACTAATCCAACACAAAATTCTTCATATAAAAATATATTTATTACCCATAAAATAAACATACAATGATTCTAGAATTTGCACATGCGCATATGCGTGCGGCTTCTCTCTGGGAATACCGTTTACAGTATTTTACTGTAGCAGGGCAACCCAGTGGTTTATGTGCGTCCCCATAAAAATGCCGGACGTACCCCTACAGATGCAGGCATGGCGATGCCTGCTTGGGGCAGGCAGCTGATATCACGTGACGTTAGCGACTGCCCCGAATTCAGAGGACAGCGGGCGCTGCAAAAGTCAGTTCGGCTGGGCAGCGTTTACCTGTTCGCTAGACTGCAAACACATGCAGCCTAGCAAACAATTCTGAATCAGGCCCTTTATATGGTACATAAGGCGTGAACCCCAAAATGGTTATTGATGTAAAATATTTGCCATCTAATATTCTATATAAACTTGAGTAGTTTTTATAGTGAGCCGCTGAATATAAAGCCAGCACACGTCTGCTTCCTTAATGTAGTATTTCTTCTGGGAAACTGATGTATGAGTGCATATGGCCACACACAGAGCATAGACTATGTACACAATGTGGCAGCAAGTGGGATCACAAATATTCTATTTCCTTTCAGCTAGTAGAGCCGACACCTGCGATCGGAGCCCACACACTGAGCAGCTGGAGGCACAGAATACCAGGCAGTAGCATGTTCCTGTTCCATATGCAGCATCTGCTGTTATGTCCAGAGATCCTGTTGGACACATGACAAGATACAGTACTCTGCAGCGGTTCTCAGGAATAATACAATGCTCTGTGACTGCTATCCTATACAATGGGAGATAATGACAGGCCAAACACTGTAAATTGGATTATTTTCCCTCTTATTAATTACAGTCCTCCAGAAAATACTTCCTGTGTAGCAGGTATTTATTACTAGTGAAATGCAATGGTTTGAAGCAGGGCCGGACTGGGACCAGAAATCGGCCCTGGCATTTTGAGCACACAGGCCTACCTGAGGTAGGTGGGACCCTTGCATGATTAAGCCGCGCTGCAAATAAGGGGCGAGGCCTCATGGAAAGAAGGCATGGCATTACACATTATGGAACACACCATAATGCCCATTACAGAATATGACAATCCATTATGCCCATTACATATAAGGCTACACAATTTGTTGTGCCCATTACACATTGGTGGCACACACTTATGTATGCCCATTAAACATTGTGCCTTTGGCACAATGTAAAACTGTCAATTTACCTCGGATGCACTTGGTAATGATCAGGCACATGGACAATTTAAAGGTCACGGTTCAGCTGCAGGAGTGAAGTTCCTCAGTCTCTTCTCCACATATAGCGCTGCCATGGATAGCAAGAAAAGGAGGCATTATTGATGCCCTTCCCTGGGGGACAGCACCAAATAATGGATATGTGATAGAGGCCGCACTTTGTCATCCCTGGTACTAGCGCTGCTGCGCTCTTGGGAGGAGGCAAGGACAGGAACTGCCCTTTGTGCTGCCACTGCTGCAAAGATCACTGGCTGTAGGAGAGGAGAGAGGGAAATGCTGCCGGTTCGCGCAGCACCCAGCCGTTGCCATTATTGTCTGTATGTAAACTACTTAGACTGGATCGACTTCCGGTTCCGCCCTGGGATGAAGCGGTAGCAGGAGAGGAGAGCTCCGCTGCCAGGCTGCCGAAACCCCCATCACACGGCGTAATAGCCTCCCCACAGACCGCTCGCCACCCCCCGCCATCTCCAGAAGTGCAGCGCTGTATGAAGCGCTATTACAGCGCCATGCCCAGCACCGCCAGCAGACAAAAGAGGGAGAAAGACCTCCGGACCCCAGCATCCAAGATGGCGCCGGACGCCACCTCCCGCCATGCAGCTCCACAATCCCTGCAGCAAAAAGCCCAGCACAGTACCCCACCGGTACCTGCCGCTCACCCTACACCAGACTGGGTCCCAAACAGTGAGTACTCTCCCCCCGACCACCCGCTGCCTCCCTCCAGCGCGCCAGTCATATATGGTGACATGGTTGCCGCAATAAGAGCTGCAATAGGCCCCCTGCTCAAAGAGCAGACGGCCGATATAAACAGGCAAATTGCTAACCTGCAGCAAAGAGTACTGAACAAACCGTGGGTGCAACATTTGCTGATGTGGCTGATATGAAACAATATTTACTTGCTGCCCATAAGGACATAAATTACTTGCATAACAAGGTGCAAGACCTTGAGAACCGCTCAAGAAGATGTAATCTACGTATTATAGGGCTCCCTGAGACCCTGAAAGGCCAGGAGCTCTTTGACTTCATCAAGCTGACACTCCCTTAACTTTTACAGATAGCAGACAGATGCAATGACCTTATAATAGAAAGGGCTCACCGCCTGGGATCACTCAGGCCACAGGAGGGCGCCAGACCCAGAGCCGTGATCTTTAAAACCCTAAATTTCCTGCACAAGGAATTAATCTGGTCAGCCTCACGAAAAATACATGACATTACCTGGCAGGGGCACAAAATCCTGGTATTTCAGGACTTCTCGGCAGAGTTATCCAAATCCCGCAGGGACTTTGCCCCGTTATGCTCTCAGCTGATCCAAAAAAAGCATCAAATTTGCCATGCTATATCCGGCCAAACTCTGCATCTTCCAGGGAACGACCTATAAAGACTTCACCTCCCACCAAGATGCCGAAGCATATATTTCCATCGGGATACCGAATGGGCAGAAGACTGACCTCATCTCCTTCCCCCGACCACCTCTTCCCCCTCCCTCTACTACTGAAGCCAGCTTTTCTTTTCTACAGATGGAGCCTTACCTTCAGAAGTGAAAGCGGTGACCCAATAACACAGCACCCCCCCCCCCCCCCCCCAAGGAACCTTACCCCCCCCCTTGCTACAGAGTACTTTGCAGGATTCTCAGAACACTCGGCTCATTGTTTCCTTGGACTCCCCCCCCCCCCCCACCCCACTTACCCTACTATTTCTTCAGGATAATGTTAGCCATCTTGGAACTCAGTCTTCATTGCCGTCCCCAAGGAACTACGCTGCGATTATCTAAACTTCTTATACATTGGCTATATGTAGCAAGGGGTAACCCTAACAACACGCTAAACCGCTCTACCCCACCACTGGGATATAGTATCCCTACCCTAATGAAAACAAGGCTGCCACAGAACTCTCACCCCCCCTCCCCACTCCCCTCACCTCACCCTAGCACTTGTGGCGAGCGCCCTGGTTTACATTATCTCATACTATTAAAGTTTGGGCTCCCTCCTGGCTTAGGAGCGTGCCCTCCAGTTCTAAGTTACACACGCTCAGTGAAGCGAGCATATTTTATACTATTGCACTTGGAAGTCGTATATTGTTGTTTATGTTATCCTCCCCCCTACCCTTCCTCATCCCCCACCCCACTTTTGCGATGATTGTTCATATCAATGTTGTTTTACTTTTTCTTATGCAATTAATGTTCCAGGAATTGTCCCACATTCTAATGCCAATGCTGTTTTACAATGTCTTCTCTATCTATTGGTAGCTGGAACTTGGGGGGTATAAACTCCCCCCAGAAAAGGAAGCGCATTTTGATGTATCTGAACAAGCTTCGACTAGATATCGTGTGCCTGCAGGAAACCCACCTCACCCCGACAGAAACAGCAAAATTACAGATTCTACAATGGCAGGTCTTATCCTCAGCTTCTTTCAACTCCAAGTCCCGCGGGGTCGCGATCCTGGGTAAGAGGCAGACACCAATGACCGCTGAAACACTACATGCAGACACCGAAGGCAGATACACACTCTGCCGCATCACTATAGCACAAGCCCAATATCTTATATTTAACGTATATGCACCAAACACCTACTCTAAGGCATTTTTCCTTACTATAATTAAACTCCTTACACCCTACTTACATTTACCCATAATTTTTTGTGGGGACTTGAACTTAATATCCCACCCCGTCCTTGATGAACAGTCTCAACCCTCCAGACCCCTCCCCAAATTGGGCATCCCAGCCATGGCACAAAAATTACACCTGCTTGACATCTGGGGCCTCTTCAATCCCACAGAACGGGACTATACATGCATCTCTGCAGCCACTGGCAAAATGTCCAGAATAGACTACATCTTAGCATCCACTACTCTATTCCCCAAAATCATTGCAGCTGCAATTGAACAATAACAATTTCAGATCATGCAGTTATAAGAATTTCCTTTACCACCACTCAGGAGAAGAGCTCCTTTATCTCATGGAGATGCCCGTCCTCCCTAGCTACCTCAGAAACCTTACGAACCATTGTCAGAAACACATGGGATGAATATGCCCTGAATAATAATGAGACAGCCCTCACCAACCCACCCCTCTTTTGGCAGGCCTCAAAGGCAACCATAAGAAGAAGGATAATCTCACATACTTCCTACCAGAGAAAATCCACAGCTAATGAGTTCTCCCAAGCCCAATCTAACCTGACCTCTGCCTTTTTACTTTATAAGCGCTCCCCTACTGCGCACAATAAAATGGAATACATGACCGCCAAGGCCTCCTTTGAAGGTCTTTTTGCTAAATCTGAGGCTTTCTACACCTTTGCAGCCAATGCTAAATTTTATAAATTTGGTAATAAAACCAGCAGACTGATGTCAAATCTTCTTAAAGGTCACCATGCCCCATCAACCATTCACCCCTTAAGACGCCCCGATGGCACAATATCAAACTCAAATGCCCAAATAGCTGAAACCTTAAACGGATTCTACAAATTGTTATATTCTGCACCCACATCTGATGCCTCTCAGGCTAACGCTTTCTGGGAAAACATCACCACCCCCCAACCTTTCCCCGGTATCAGCAGATATCCTTACCAAGGATTTCTCTCTAGAAGAGGTCCAAACCGCTATAGCAGGACTGAAGCCGGGGAAAGCACCTGGCCCTGATGGCCTAACCCCAGACTATTATAAACTCCTGTCATCCCAAATTGCCCCTACACTTGTAGCGACTTATAATTCCATTCTACACAACGACATAGCCCCCCCCGTTCTTCAATGCGGCCACTATCAAAGTTATTCCGAAACCAGGCCGTGACTTAGCGGACCCAGGCTCCTACCGCCCTATATCCTTACTGGACATAGACTATAAGATACTTACGAAGATTATAGCTGAGAGACTGAAGACCTTACTTCCATCCCTTGTACATGGAGACCAGATGGGTTTCGTCATGGGGAGAAACCCTGTGACCAATATCTGTAGAGTCCTTTCAGTTCTGCACCAGTCCCAGTTGGCCGTGTCGGGCGCCCCGCTGGCGGTTCTCTCCTTGGACGCGGAGAAGGCGTTCGACATGGTCCACTGGGACCATCTGTATTCAGTGTTGCACAAATTCTCCTTCCCTTCGAAATTTATTACTCTTCTAAACACACTTTACACTGGCTCAACATCTAGGATCCAATGCAATGGAACACTATCAGAACCCTTCCCTATACTTCGAGGAACCAGGCAGGGATGCCCTCTCTCACCCCTATTATTTGCCCTAGCCCTTGAACCCCTGGCCATAGCCTTGCGCCAATCTCCAACTTTCCAAGGCATTCAGATAGGAAAGGTCGACCTCAGAGTCTCTCTATTTGCAGACGATATGCTGCTCTTCCTCACCGCACCTGAATACTCCCTTCCCGAAGCCTTTAAAATAATCTACCAATTTAGCTCCTTCTCAGGATATAAGATAAACATGAACAAATCTGAACTGATGACCCTAAAAGGCCCCCCCCCCCTTTTCCCGGGCAGGCCTGATCTCCAAAAGATCAAACTGCAACAAGTACAGATTAAATACCTGGGCATCCAAATCCCAACAAAAATGACCAAAATATACTCCTCTAATTTTGACTCCCTGCTCTCTTCTATATTTAAATCCATGGACACATGGAAAGACCTTCCGTTGTCTTTATTGGGAAGGGCTGAGTTCATAAAATTAATGCCACTACCTAGATTACTATATGTGATGCAGATGCTCCCACTACGATTATCCAACAAGGATATACAAACGCTAAACTCCCACATTGCAAGATTCCTCTGGAATACAAAGAAATCCAAAATAGCACTGCGCAAACTCCAACTACCCAAACCTCTAGGAGGACTGGGCATCCCAGACTTAAAACAGTACTCTAAGGCTCTGCTCTGCCGCTTCGCTCTTGGGTGGCTGGCGGAGCTTAGCAACTACTCAGAATATGAAATAGACTGCGCAATGTTTGCCCCTTATTCCCCCGGAGCTCTCTTACACACCCCTCGCAAACATATTCCACCTCACATCCTACACAATCGACTGTTCACTGACACACATGCGGCGTGGTGGTCTGCCTCGAAGGACCTGGGTCGCGACCTATTTGGGGAAACCCAATGTTCACCCCAGGAGTAGACAGCTCTATTCTCCTCAGACTACGCCATAAAGGGCTGAAGATTATCTCACAGGTCTTTGACCCGGGAGGCCACTTATGCTCTATCGCAGATCTCCAATCCAGATTCAACCTACCCACCAACAGCACATTTCCACTCTTCCAGATAAGACACTACGCAAACTCCCTCCCCACACTTATTCCATACTCACCTCCTACACTACTACTAATGGGACACATATCATCCTTACAAACAGCAATTTTCAAAACCAAACATATCTATAAGCTGTTAGCCTTTCTCCCAGCAGAAAATAATTGGAAACAAATCACATCTAATGGGTGAATGATTTCCCTTTATTGGCAAATGGCAACTCACTTCAAACATATCATCACAACACTCTACGTATACTCAAATCCTCCATTCTCCAGGAAGTCCACATTAAGATGCTCCATAGAGCATACATTTCACAACACCGTAGACGTTTCTTTGTCGAGGAGGAAACAGGTATGTGTCCAAAATGTCGGTTCCATACGGCCTCCTTCATACATAACTTCTGGACCTGCAGACATGTAAGAAGATTCTGGTTTAAGCTTGTTTACTACATCAACTGCAACTTCAACTTAAAGGTATGTTTGGACCCTCTTCCATTATTATTTGCCAATTTTGAAGCTTGGTCACTCCCACATGAATCAGCCCACCTGATCCTGATTCTAACACTCACTGTCACTGTTGCAAAAAGGGTGATACTGAACTTGTGGATCACCTCCCACATCCTCACTATAAATGAGGTTGAAGCTCTGATGTTGAATTACATGTATTATGATAGATATGACACGCTAAGACATTTTGATGCTCCTATCTCCCGTTTTTACTATGTATGGGGCCCATTTATACGTAGTCGAAACCCTGTACTGAAAGATAACATCTGTAAACTATTTGAAACCCACATAGATAATTTTACAATTTAACTCTCTGGATTCCTCTCTAGATACTAGGATAGGGAATGTAAACTCTAATTCCATACAATCATCGCAATTCCCCCCCCCTCCCTCCCACCCCTCCTTCCCTGGTTAATCTAGTTCAGAAATTTTTGTCTGTATCATTTAAACTTGTTAACCTAATATAATATAAAATGATGGTTGCACAAACCTAATTACCTCTATATGATGCGAGGCAGACAGACTGCGAAACCACCTGATAACCTCACGCAGATGGTTAGGCACGGAGTAAAGGAACTATGGAGAGAGCTGGGATATCTCCCCCCCCATCCTCAGACTTACCTATAAAATACCTACTGGACTTACCCCCCGCTCCTCTCTCGCCTCCTCCAATCCAGCTCTTCTCTGTCTCCATACCAATGTTCTTATGTAAACGGTTGTACACACCACTCCGGTGAACCAGATGTGATGTCCATATTGTCCATAACGATGTTTGTCTTGTTATCTATAGTTCCGCTATATGTTATAACTTGTATTATAAAGTGCAAACCTGAATAAACATATTTAAAAAAAAAAACTACTCAGACTGACGGAGCTGCATCATGACGTCATATGCGTCATGACATGCTCAGGCTGTCCGCTCAGCACAGGGACATTCGCCGAGGAGGCGGTGCTGAGCTGACTAGTTCAACTAAGATGTCGAAAATCGGCCCACCTGCCATCGGCCCTTCTGGCATTTGCCAGAAGTGCCAGATGGCCAGTCCGGCCCTAGTTTGAAGAGCCTTGTTATGCGTGAAGTCATGAAGATGTACTATATGTGCAGAATTTACTGGAGAATTTAAACAAAAAATAATGATGAAAACAAATAAAAATATTTAAGCACATAGGGGTAATTTTACTAAGACGGGAGTTCTATTGAGATGCCGAGGACTGTATTCTAACTCCTGTAAGCATGCAAGGTGGGTTAGTGTTAGGCCAAGGAGTATCACATAGGCACTAGTGGGGAACTTAGGGTTAAGTGCAAAGAGGGGTATGTTAAGAATAGGCTGTGGGCAAGGGAGGGTTAGGCACTTAATAGAGGGGTACGGTTAGGTTGCGGGCATGACCATTAGTTTTAGGCTGTGGGGTAGGTTAGTGTTATGCACTAGCGGGGAGGGTTACGGTTAGGCTGTGTGAGGGGGACGTTATGATTAGGCTTAGAGGAGGGAGGGTTAGAGGTGGACAGGGGGGAGGTTAGTATACTTACCAAACCCCTGTAGGGATTCTTGCCGCTGGCATCCCATACGCTGGTTATTCGTATGTATTCAGTTCTATGTTTATTCTATTAAAAGTTTTTTTTTTTTGTAGCCTGAACTAATCTGTTACACTGCACTCCAAATGGGATGGGCCTAAGAGTTCCCCCATGGGCAGTGGGAGCCTGGATGGATGGAGAGGACAAGTTTGCTGGCAGAGATGAGCAGGGAGGGAAGGGAACCCTGCAGTGACGGGCAATCTAACTATCTACCGTCCTGGTGAATGATGGGTCAGTAATCCCAGCAAATAATTATTATTAAGAGCCTCTTTATAACTTTAACGAATTCCATACTCATATCTTGATTACAACCGGGATTAACCCACAGACCCATAGAATAAAAAGTGAGGTGACTATATGAATATTTCCATGCATCCAAAATTACACTAGTATCCTCCCCATCATATATATAGGAGCCTGATGAAAATACTGTCGTATTGAAACATTGCTGTGTTGCTTCAATTGAAGTTTCTTCAAGGTGAAAGTGGTCTGGAGTGTCGCGTATATTGAAACCGTCTATATCATCTTCAAGGACGAAGGCACCCGCCAAGTTCTTCAGTTCGGAGGTTGTGCCCAGCCATTCAAAATATATAAATAGATAGATTTAGATATATATAGAGTCTTATTCAGATCTGATCGCTGGGCTGTGAATCATCGGAGTCAGCAATCAGGTAGCCGCCTCTCCACCTGAGTGAAATTCTGCGAATGAGATCACACCCTGCAAGGAAGAGGAAATCCATTCGGAATCATTGACACCCCCCCCCCCCCACACACACACATATGCTGAGACTAATACCCCTCTCACACTTGCAAGCCGGGTTCTAGGTTCCGGGTGCGACCCGGCTTGCAAGTGCTTTCACACTGGCCACCCGACCCTGAATGAAGTGGGGCGGGTGGCGTCATCTGGAGGCTTGGCTGGGGCGGCTCTGGGAGATGTTAGCACCTCCCAGCGGCGCATTTTCACTGAAGTGAACGGGATCTGGGTCACGCTGACCCAGAATACCCGTTCACACTCACCACATCCCATGTCGATTCCAGAATCTACCCAGGTCAGGACCTGGATAGAAATCCCGGAATGCTGAACACGGGATGCGGTGACAAGACCCTTTCACACTGAGCTAAATCCCAGGTTGATGCGCATTATTATGATATTATTATGATATTTTTGCAAGTGTGAAAGGGGTATAACTTGGTGCTGCGATGGCTGTGAGGATATCGGGACTGCTTATGATGTCACCATCCCTCCCTCTCTACTGACAGCGGGAGCCAGCTGCATTTTCTGGAGCACTCCAGCTGCCAGCTGTCAATCGATCTTAATCAATTTGGGGATTGTAGGGTTAGAACACACATTTACTAACAGATGATATTTGTTATTCATTTTTAAATGTTAGCAAATGTTTGTTTTAGCCCTATAAGCCCAACATTGATTAACAATGATTTCAATCAGTCGGCTTTCCAACAGTGAAAACCCCAAAAATACTTTACAAATAAATCAAGCCTAATCCTTACCCTCTCCCTATCCTTCTCTACCTGCTGCCTAGTCCTATCTGTCCCCTTATACAGTCTAACCCCACCCCCGTGGCCAGCTCTACCATCAGGAAGCTGCCTAGGGCAAGTGGGGGCGCCACTTAATCTGCCTATGCCAAAATTAAGGATTCCTATAAGGAAGACATTCTTGTTGTACTTAATGCAGGTGACAGCTGTGGAACTTCTAAGACACCACCTCCACACTTATATTGCTGGTCCATCATCCAGTTTGTAACAGCAATATGTCTGTGAACGACATTGTTTACAGATATATTGGGTCGGCTGTATAGCACAGCCAATGGCTGATATAGCTACATGTATCAAGATATATTGGTGCATCATGCTGTGTGTACTGGCTATCTGCCAACTGCCATACATCTGCTACCCAAGCCAGCAGTGATTGATACCGCAACAGGACAGGCAGTGCATTTTATATGCATAAATGACTTTTTCACGAACCATTGAGTTGGATTGGTCAGTATATCTATAAAGTCTTGACAAAGACTAGAGTGGTGACAATTGTCCTCTACACTATTTGAAAGGCATAGTCACATCAAATCTAGCAAAAGAAAATTAGAGTAATAATTACAATTAGTGGCAGGTTTTATAAACTGCAGCCCACCCATGTACTGCAGTTGGTACAGTCCAAACCCAGTGTCTGAGCATGCTGGACGTGCTCTGAAAGTGCAAAGTGCAAGTGCATATAGACACTTGCACTTTGCGCTTTCAGCGCACGTCCAGAGGACGAGACTTAAGCAGTCTCGAAACGTTGACCACAGCTATGTTTTGATTTGCATATTATAAATATCTACAAACATCTTTAAAAAGTCGTCTGAGTGCCGCCTCCTTTCCTGGGGTAACCCCATCAAGGTCCCCGGATCCTGCGATATATATATGTATATATACATACACACAAATATACACACACACATAGAACACATAAACACAGTTACACTTACCCTTGGTGACTTTTGATCATTAGTCCCTGCCCTCACAGCATAATGCTGCGATTTGCAGTCGATGGGAGCTAATGTGACTCAATCTATGAAAATTGTATCATATTGGCTCCGCCCCTTGTCCACTCACCTGCAAATCATGGCATTTGGCCATGAGGGGGAGGAGCTACGATTTTGGTCCATGCATATTAAATATCAGGAGGGGTTTATTGGTACTCAGTAAAATCCCCTGTGGGTGCTACTGTACACTATGCAGGGGCGGATCCAGGATAAAATGACAGGGGGGGCACCATGTTAGTAATGCCAGTGTACATGCTAAGAGAGCGGCAGAGGGAGGGTGGGAATGGGATTAAAAATAGGACCTGGCATTTAAAATACGCAGGCCCACCATGGCGACAAAAGCGAAGGATGCAGTTGTGCGAGTGCCGAAGGCGCGCTCCGGAAAAGGGGGTGTGGCCACTCAACAAGGGGCATGTCCTTGAGTGTAGTGTACAACACCATATACAACTTCTACACATTACGCAACAAAATACTAGACCCCATTATACTTGCCCCTTACAAATGATGCCAAATGGAATGAGCCAAAATTCAAACAATGCCACATGGATTGAGCCAAAATTCACATAATGCCACATGGATTGAGCCAAAATTCACATAATGCCACATGGATTGAGCCAAAATTCACATAATAACACATGGATTGAGCCAAAATTCACATAATGCCACATGGATTGAGTCAAAATTTACATAATGCCACACGGATTGAGACAAAATTCACATAATGCCACATGGATTGAGCCAGAATTCACATAATGCCACACGGATTGAGCCAGAATTCACATAATGCCACGCAGATTAAGCCAAAATTCCCAATACGCTTCATAAACAGGAACATTGTCCATCAAAGGAGCGCATTAAACATTTACGACATAATGTCCATTACACGTTAAGTTACACGCCATTATGTCCATTATGTATTATGCCAAACACCATAATGCCTATTAAAAATTATGCTACATAAGTGCTGCTTATCTACATGCTCATTGCCAAGGGTTCCATGCTCATTGCCAGAGGTTCCATGCTCGTTGCCATGTTGGATTACATGCTCATTGCCAAGGGAGAATACGTGCTCGCGGTAAATGGGTGACAGCCGCCGCCAGGCAGAAGTGACAGCCACTAACAGTGGCAGAGCCTGGCTGTATTCAGAGCACTGCAGGTCCCGGCTAATTGAAATAATACCACTTTCACACCAGAAAATGCATTCCCAGTTTGGCCCCTTTTACAACAGCCTAGTCCCTGCATTTTCTGGTGTGAGGCGGAGAGAAAACCACCCCTCCCCCTCTTTAACCAGTTATCTCATTTAACCGGCTATATTTCAGAACCAACTGACCCATTTACATGAGACAAGTATCATATTGATTTGAGTGGGCTTTGAATGATTTTGGTCCAGTGAAACTGGAACATTTGGTTCCAGAGTAATCTGCCCTCAAAGAACATGAACAGCCATGAAATTACATTTCAAAAATAAAAAAATTGGTTTACATGCAATATCTCTAGAACCGAATGACCAATATGGACCAGCCTGGTATCATATTGAAGGCCCAGCGATTTGAAATTGAATGAGATAAACCACAATCTTCTGTGATGCCAGGGAGGGAACTGGCAGCCGTCGGAACTAGGTGGGGGTCGGAATTGCCGGGTCCCATATTATCCTATGGGGAAAAAACGTTACAGCTTTGCCAGGCGATATCTTTGGTTTCCGGGGGGCTAGAGACACGGGGCTGGGCTCGTTGGAAAGCCCTGGTCCTCAGCTACAAAATGAAATGACAGTGGGGGCACGTGCCCAGGTGCCCCCCCCCTGAATCCGCCACTGACACTATGTATTTGTTTGTGTTGTAACAGTAATAAACTTTCGATACACAAGTAAAGTATATAAACATACAAAATAACCAGTGGGGTCAATAAACCAGTTTAAAAGTTTGTTTTTGATCAAGTTCAGTACTTATGTATTATCTGGGCGCCCGATTTTTTCATTGCATGTCACTACTTAAGGCATTTTTCATTGTAAAGACCCGATTTCTAATTGTATAGTGAACCATGGGTGATTTCATACCCCCACTATCCAACTACGCATGGAGTTCATTGTAATCGGGTCTTTACAATGAAAAATCGCATTGCGCGAATTGTATGCCACTATATTGCATGCAATGGGATGCGATGAAAAAATCGGGCGCCCAGATATTACATAAGTACCTCAAGTTTACTCTACATAACATATGTATATTGCAGACATTTTCACTCCACGTGACTCATTATTTCATGTTTATGATGTTGGTACTGTATTAACAAGTGCAGTTAAGGTCAGTTCTTACATTGCATCATTATAATTAAGAAATGTGTACTATGTGAAAGACTGCCTATGAAATTATTGCAATTTTATAATCTATCAATATAAGAAATACAGGAGTACACAAAAAGGTAGTTATATTGTCTACATCATGCTGTAGTTTAAAGTAAATATGTCTTGTGATTTTGTTATTCCTATTTATTTATATCACCATATAATAGTATTTTATCCACAAAGGAATTCAAACAATTCTGTTTATTTTGCTAATGTACCTGATTTGTATTACATTAAAAATAAAACAAATGGGGTGTGGCCTAACCAGGAAGCCAGCAAGACGCATATATCCTGGTCGCCAACCATCGAATGATGTAGGTGGATCCCACTAGGCTGCTAATGGATGTTACAGTGTAAAATCCTTTCACAGGGCCCGCGAGGGAATCCCCTTTGCGAATGGGTGGCAGCCAGGCCACCATTCGCAAGGCGGGGTTTGGTGGACTCGCAAGGCTGTGTATTCGCAGCCTTGAGGATCAACCAGAATAACCCCCATATATTTTTGTTTATGTTAAATACCATTATAATTATTTTGCCTCACTGTGTTATTGCTTTACATTTCATATATGCCTCATGTGTATGTCATAGTATTATTGTTTGTTTTACTCTTTTCAAAAATCAATAAAAAAAATACTCAATTAAAAAAATTTTAAACAAATGAAAATAAAGTAATGTCTATTATAAAGTACTAACACTGAAGCTGTGTACACACGGGGGCGATAGAGGCTGAAATCGCTGGAAATATGGTCGCTGGCGACCATTTTGCCAGTGATGGGAGTGTGGCCCAGCGATAAATCGCTGGGTGCGCGCACCCATTTTCAGCCCCGTTCTAATCGCTGGTCGCAGGAGCTTGCTGAGCGACCATATTGCCCGCAATGGGAGTGTGCACCGGCGATATATCACCGGGTGCGCGCTCCCGTTTTCTGCCCCATTGTAATCGCTAGTCGCAGGAGCTTTTCATCTGGTCTCTGGTCGCTGATGCAAAGGAGACACTGGGCAATATATTGCTCAAGAACATATTGCTAGCAATATATTTCTGAGCAATATATCTCCCCCCGTGTGTACCGGGCTAAACTGAGCAATATATCTCCCCTGTGTATACGCACCTTAAGGTGAGTACACACGGGTGCAATTTCATGTAAAATCGCTGGGAATATGGTCGCTGAGCGCTCCCATGTGCACTGCCTAATGGTCGCTGGTCCCAGGAGCATGCTCCTGCGACCAGCGGCTTTCCCCGGCGATCGCTGTGCCGGGAGGTCAGCGCCGGGGAGATCAGCGTTGATCTCCTCAGCCCCGTGCCGCTGCTCCCTCCCTCCCTCCTCCCATCAAAGTGACAGCAGCAGCGTCTGCTGCTGCTGCGCTCCCCCTCCGCCCTGTAGCAGTGTCTTCTTTTCATCGCTGATGAAAAGGAGACACTGAGCAATATGATTGCTGGGGATATATTGCTAGCAATATATCCCCAGCAATCATATTACCTCGTGTGTACACAGCATTAGGCAATACACTTTTCAGTACATAGCATATGCCTTCCCAACACAAAGAGGCCAGGCAAGTGCTACAGTAAAATATGACTAAAATTAACAATAATATACAGGGTTACTATAAATAAATAGACAATTTCAACATGTTATATAAACCAAAGTATTACCAACTTTTAAAGACTTCTGATTTAAACAAACAGACACACTCACACATAAGCCTGTACCTCCAGCAACTCAGACACTATTGTAATTAGCTCCGAGTGCTTGTTCCTCCACTTCCTGTTAGTGTAAATAATCTGAAGCAATGCATCACAGCAGCTGGTGTGAGTTTGATGAGGACATGTTCTGGTGTGTTTGGAACCAATTAGATTATTGTATTGATATCTGTCACGTGACAAAAGGCTCACACATAGAACATTTGTAATTTAGTCATAGAAACTTACTACTACATGCCCATGTAAGTATTTGGACTAGATCAATATTACTTTTATTTACAGTATATAAACAGTTGAAAGTGACTATTTCTTTTACAGTAACCCTTTAATTTTTTATGTCAATATTTTACATATAACTAACATTAGGTATTACCTACTTTATAATAAGCTGGACTAGGTGGCGGCTGTGGGAAACGCAGCCGCAGCCTGGTGAGGACTTGAAATAGAACAAATCACACTAAGAATATGTACCATGTGGGTATGTCATTAGTGCGGTGGGGTCACTTGGAATACAGGATGGTCCCTCTGCAGTCTCTTGCAGAGCAGGGGTTAATTGCTGGCTACTCGGTAACATTACAGCCTCTGGCAGAACAGGGGTTAATTGCTGGCTACTCAGTAACATTACAGCCTCTGGCAGAACAGGGGTTAATAGCTGACTGCACTGTAACATTACAGCCTCTGGCAGGGCAGGGGTTAATAGCTGGCTGCACTGTAACATTACAGCCTCTGGCAGGGCAGGGGTTAATTGCTGGCTACTCTGTAATATTACAGCCTCTGGCAGAACAGGGGTTAATAGCTGACGGCACTGTAACATTTATTTATTTATTTATTTGCAGTTTCTTATATAGCGCAGCAGATTCCGTTGCGCTTTACAATAGTAACATTACAGCCTCTGGCAGGGCAGGGGTTAATAGCTGTCTGCACTGTAACATTACAGCCTCTGGCAGGGCAGGGGTTAATAGCTGGCTGCACTGTAACATTACAGCCTCTGGCAGGGCAGGGGTTAATTGCTGGCTACTCTGTAACATTACAGCCTCTGGCAGAGCATGGGTTAATTCCTAGCCACTCTGTAACACTCTGGCAGAGCAGGGGTTAATTGCTGCCTGCAGTCCTTAGCTGAGTGTGACTGCCTATTGTCTCAACAGTCACCATGTAAATATGACCAGCCCAGCAGTGCCTAAATTAACACCCCCTACTCTCCCCATCAACAGGGGCTGTACATTTGGTTATGCCCCTTTTGTCATGCAGCCACTCGCCCTCGTGTCCTATGACCACACCCCTGACCACATCCTGACATACTTGCCTACCTGACCCTCTCCATGAGGGAGAAAATGCTCTGTTCCTGGACTTCCCTGGTAATGCATGATTGCCGTCACCTGTGGTGAGCTAGGTAATTGATAAGAAAGGTGTTTCGCCACAGGTGATGGCAATCATACATTACCAGGGACGTCCAGGAACAGAGCATTTTCTCCCTGAAGCAGAGCGTCAGGTGGGCAAGAATGACATAACACTGGTTTGCAGGAATCTATGACCTGCAAACCGGATTTGTTCTAGGGAACAGGATTGGCACCTAGCAACAGCAGGTGGGTTAGGCAGCAAAAAAGAAACAATAGCAATACAGCAGCGCTTTCAATGAATTGCACAATGAAGTGAATCAAATAGAAAAAAAGCAACAATTTTAATACTCAAATTAAAAATGGATAGTTAAAATATTTGTATATATATCATATGACAGGAAACCAAGTTATTAATACCAGTTATTTATTACTGGTAATAGCCTTGGGGTGACCACCTCTACACTAGTCTGTAAGCTCCATGGAGCAGGGCTGCTCCCTATTCTTACTGCCATGTTCCCTCGCATTTCAATTACAGCTCTCTCCAACTCAAGGACTATCGTTACCTGCATCTATTCTCACTTGTAATCCTTCATCTCCTCCCAGAACAACCTGCCCCTGGACAACTCCTTTGCTTCCCTACATCTCGGCTGTACTATGTGTTGAGAATAGTGCTGCTCATGCTGCTTTCCCACTGCAGACCCGTTTAAAGTACTGGTAATCTTAAATGGTATTTAAAACGGTATTAGCATTCCCACTGCAGCAGATTACCGTTTTAAATACCATTTAAGTACCATTCCCATTGCAGGTAAAACGTTTAAGCTGTTCAAAACGTTTTTACAGCAGAAATGAGTGCCTGTCATTTTAAATGGGCTTTTCAGGGTTAAAAAGGCACACACCTATGATGTTTTCACAGTATAAAAGGAGGGGGAGGGGCCAGGACGGATTAGTGCAGCAATCACCTAGGGATGGCCATCGTTGCCATTGTCATCGATGGTTGCCATCGATGGCAATTCTGCAACTGGCTATCGATAGTGCTAAACTATGCTATGGTTGACCATCGATATTTTTACATATCGATGGTCATCCATTATGTTTGTTTGATTGGCCTGTGGGCCAATCAAAACACGGGGGTGGGACTTTGCGGGTGTCGGGGGGGCAGAGCTATGCTCCGTGTCCCGGCACTTAAAAAAAAAAAAAAAGCAAAACATTGGGTACTCTTTACCAAGCACGGCGCCCATCGCGAACAGCCGGCAACGCAGCTACTGTAGTTTCTTAGACTACACATGAAGTAGCTTCACCTCCATCCTCTCACCCAGGGTCAGATGTACTAAACTTGAAAAGTGATAAAATGGAGAGTGATAAACCACCAGCCAATCAGCTCCTACCTGTCATGTCACAGGCTGTGTCTGAAAAATTACATGTAGGAGTTGATTGGTTGGTGGCTTATCACTCTCCATTTTATCACTTTTCAGGGCCTTGTACATCTCACCCACAGTAAGTTACATACTGGTCTCACTATATTATAGAGGGTGCAGGGGATTGCTTTGGGGCCAGGCCCCATAGCAACTGCATCCCCTGCACCCTCTATAGTTACACCACTGGTTTCCGGTTGAACCTGGTTCGAGGTGCAGTGTGAAAGCACGAAACCTAATATCCCGGGTCAACTAATCCAGCAATTCAGGTTAAACCCGGGTTTCCCTGTGTATGATGGGCGACCCGGGTTTAAAGTTCCGGACGCGTCATCTCGATCTCGGGTCCGATCTGGCAATGCAATGTGAAAGCGTTATATGTCTGAAACAGGGCAATGACTAAACTAGAAGGAATGCACAGATACTTTCTAAATGTATGGATCATCCCCAAATATTTACAAATGGAACTAGATTAGCAAAACTAAAAAAAATGATCATTAAAGAAAAGTGCAGTCTGATAGGGTTCCAAGTAATAAACTGTTACACAGTAACTAGACAACTGAAAGATAAACTAGGAAAAACAAGTACTGGAGATAGAGATAGCTGATCTTTTAAATATTTTGAACTGATGCACACTAATAAATACGGTCGCTGATGACAGCAGAGCATGTTCTACTGTTTGACTATTTGCCAACATGCAATCAGGTGTCATTAGAGGCCGAGTCACTGTCTGAGTGTCTCAGCCATAAACCTTGTCCTAAGCACAAAAGACCCAGTTTGTATAATTTACTTGGCTTGTCATTAAAAACATAAAGCACTCTGGGAAACTAGTTGAGGCTGCTACACTAGTGGGCAGAGCCGTAACTAGACTTTTTTGGTGCCATGTGTGAGAAAGTGACTTGCCATGCCTTCGCCTCATTTTTCTGATACGGACATGAGGAGCTGTCCACAGAGAACGGAAAAAATGCGGTAAAATAAAAACGTTTTTTAGAGCAGATAATAGGAATTTGGTACTCACCGGTAATTCCGTTTCTCCTAATCCACAGGGGACACTGCCATAAACCATGGGGAATTGGGATGTGGTCTGGAGGAGCCGGCACTTTAAGAAAATTTGCCCTGCTGGATACTTCCCCTTCCATTCCCCTCCAGACTCCAGTCTTAGGAAAACACTGTGTCCAAGAGGAAAGGAGACCCGGTAACCTCTGGGAAGAAATAACCAGCTAACAAGATTAGAAAAACAACCCAACACTGGTGAAACCATATGCTTTCATTCATACTAATCAAACAAAAATAAAGTGTATAGAACTGAAGCACTGGGAGGGAGCGCAGTGCCCCCTGTGAGTTAGGAGAAACGGAATTACTGGTAAGTACCAAATTTCTATTTTCTCCCACATCCAGCAGGGGACACTGCCATGGGGATATACCAAAGCTACCCCCCACGGGTGGGTCAGCGCTACTCTCCCTGTAATACGGCCCTGCCAAAATTAGCCTCTGGCCTAGCAAAAGTATTAAATCTGTAGAATTTGACAAAAGTATTGGTTCCTGACCAAGTGGCCTCCCGGCACACCTGGGACAGAGACACTCCTCTAGCGGCTGCCCAAGAAGCACTCACTGACCGAGTGGAGTGGGCTGACAGCACCTCTGTAATGGGACGTGAAAAAAAAAGATAAGCTTCACGAATAGTCAGGCAAATCCCGCGAGCTACTGTCGCCTTAGACGCTGGAAAACCCCTTTTTCCTGCTTCATACAGAATGAACAAAGATTCCGATCTTCTTATAGCTTCTGTCTGTTTGACGTAATACCGTAAAGTCCGAACAACATCTAGAGATGACCAGTCTCCTGATAAAACTGGGACCACAATTGGTTCATTGATATGAAAAGCCGATACAACTTTCGGCAGATAATCTTGACGAGTCCTCAGCTCTGCTCTGTCTGAAAACCAAAAAAACGGTGAGCGGCAAGACTCACTGAGGTCCGAGACTCTACAAGCTGAAGCCAAAGCTAACAACATAAGAGTCTTCCAGGTTAAGTAGTGTAAATCTACTATTTCCAAAGGCTCAAATCGTTCTGACTGTAAAAAGTCTAGAACTAGGGAAAGATCCCAAGGCCCTGTAGGGGCCGTAAAGGGAGGTCTTAAATTAAGTACCCACTTCAAGAAGGTCTGGACCTCAGGGATTAGGGCTAACCTCCTATGGAAGAAAACGGATAAGGCCGAGATTTGGACCTTTAGAGTTAAACCTGCTGTGAAACCCGACTGTAAAATTATACATTATATCTTATATCCTGTGATTTAATCAGTAAAAAATAATAATTGTTATACTGTCTCAAGTGTGTTTCTTAGTCAGCACCGGTACAACAAAATCTTTTTTCACACCCCAGGCAAGAACACCGCTGACAGGCTCAAAGCATTCGGCTCCGCCCCAAAGCAAAATTGGCCGAACCTCTTTCATTACAGCACGACTTCTCGTGCCCCCTTGTCTGTTGAGATATGCCACAGCTGTGGCATTGTCCGACTGGCTCTGGATTGCCCTTCCTTGAAGTAAATCATAGTTCGAGCAGATTGATATGAAGGTGAGCTTTCTGTCGGGACCAATGACCTTGAAATGAATGTCCCAGAGTTACTGCTGCCCAATCTCGGGAGCTGGCATCGGTCGTCACTAACGTCCAGTCTATGCAAAGCCACCATAGCAGAGACAGTCTCGTATTCAGTTTCGGAATTACAAATTTGCGCATTTGAAGGTGAGACCCCGACCATTGGGAAAGGATGTCCAAATGAAAAGTCCTGGACCGGAACCTCCCGTACTGAAGGGTCTCCAATATTCAAATTACGGCAACAGAGTTCCACATACATAAATTCCCCCACAGTGCAGGTACATAAATGCCCCCACAGAGCAGGTACATAAATGCTCCCACAGTGCAGGTACATAAATGCCCCTACAGTGCAGGTAGATAAATGCCCCCACAGAGCAGGTACATAAATGCCCCCACAGAGCAGGTACATAAATGCTCCCACAGTGCAGGTACATAAATGCCCCCACAGAGCAGGTACATAAATGCCCCCACAGAGCAGGTACATAAATGCTCTCACAGTGCAGGTACTCCGCGGACAGAATACACTCTTCCCGGCATACTTTTTCTCAGGTGGCGGAACTGGCAATGTGGGTGCTGCAGCCGCAAATTAGCAAGTTAATATGGCGGCCCAGCAGCGGGACTCGGGCCTGTGGGTGCTCATGAATTTCCGTGGGTGCTCGGGCCCTTGAGCACCTACAGAATCGGCACCTATGCACGTGACCAGACCCCAAGTGAAATTTACTAACCTGGGTCTGAATAGGAACAGGGGGAAATTCAGCCACAACCCCGAATTCCTCCCACTACTAAGCTTCTCCCCAGACCACAATACCTGAGTCGGGAGAAGAACCACTGCTATGGTCAGCGCAGGTACCCTGCCACTGGGAGCTGCCTCCGCCGATGAGTACAGGCAAGAAGTGCACCCTGCGCACTGTGTTATACAGGACGCTGCTGCCGGATGACAGATCCCCTTCAGGAAACTGCCCACTTCCAGCTTCTGGTCCTCCCGGTGCACGTAGCCCGCAGCACTCACACAGCGCCTTCAGCTGAGCTTCTCCCCAGCGGAGAGGACCTGGTAAGCACATAACACACAGCGCTGCCCTGTACTGATAGGGTGAACGCTGAGCATGACTTGCCTGTATCTCCCCCTTCCCGCTTACAATCTGGCCAGGACCACACAGCGCCTCAGCGCTTCCGTCGGACCCCTTCTAGGTCCTGTCCCTGGAGGTGTGCCCTGGGCCCATAACGCAAGCTGCATGGCGGGCCCCTGGGAGTAGCTCCCGGTGGCTGAGTTCAGGAGGTACACTGCGTGTAGTGACGACCTGGCTCCCTCCAGGGACCTTTTGCAGTAAGAAACCACTGCCAAAAAATAAAAGGAAAAAATTAAAATAAATAATTTCAGTCTCACAGCCGGGATCTGACTCCTCCGGACCCTTTTTTCCAAAGACTGGAGTCTGGAGGGGAATGGGAGGGGACATAGCCAGCAGGGCAAATTTTCTTAAAGTGCCGGCTCCTACAGACCACATCCCAATCACCCATGGTTTATGGCAGTGTCCCCTGCTAGATGTGGGAGAAATTCTAATGTACTAAAGGGGGTGCTTCACCCCCCGTGTGTATCAGCAGCCAGGTCCGCCGCACGCAGGGAATCCCCCTCCCCGGCTACTGTGGAGCGGGTGAGGCCTGGGGCGCTGCGGTGCCCCCACCGGCCCTGTCCCTACCACATGTACACACGCACACATTCATTTTAGGGTTAATTTTTGTTGGGAGCCAATGAACCTACCAGTATATTTTTGGATTGTGGGTGAAAACCGGAGTACCCGGAGGAAACCCACGCAAATTCGGGGTGAATATACAAACTCTGCACAGTTAGAGCCATGGTGGGATCGAACCCATGACCTCAGTGCTGTGAGGCAGTAATGCTAACCATTACACCATCCGTGCTGCCCATTTATGTTTTGCATACAATTATAGAACACTGCAAGAAAATGGACTTGGACACAAATCCTTTTATACCACATTAATGCACTTAATGTGAGAGCTCTTCTTTATTCAGTTGCAATACCCCTTTACCTTGTACTAAGCAACACATTTCAATGCTGCAATGCTGATCACTTTTCCACAGAATCCAAGGGGAGCTTCAAATAGTTAGTATTATCTAGTTTACAAGGGCAATGAATACATACAGGGGGTTATTCTACTTTAATCGGTCCTGCTCACGTTCGCACGGGGATGCATATTTTGCGTCTGCGCATGCACATTTCGGCACACATACAGATGCAGGGTGCGAGTGGGCACAGCGAATTACATGTTTACCGCCCCACTCGCATATAGCAGTGCGGGCGGGGGCATAGCCCATGGGAACGCCTAGCATTTCATGAAAATGCTGGGTGTTCCCATGCAAATCGCCCAGCGGATGTCAGCTTCCCGCCCGCTTCCCGCACAGGGCGCTGGAGGTGTCTCAGATCTGCGAGCGCTGGAGAAATCATTTGATGGTCACCGACCATGGAATTATTTCTCAAGGCTGCGAATGGATGATTATACGAATCATCCATTCGCAGCCATGCGGGGAAACACAGCATGCGACATTCCCAGCATTGCATGTGGACCAGAATAAGGTCCACCGTGTCAGACTACAATGCCACAGACTATGGGTTAGAATATCAGGTACGGTATGTTAGCATCTTGTAATAAAGAACAGTTTGAATAGTAAAGAGCTCTCAGGTTAAGTTCATGAATGTTGTAAATTGTTGTAAATGGGTGGTCAGGAAATGCCGGGCCTCAAAGAGGAGAAAAGCTACAAGAGAAAGTAGTTAAAACCGATTATTCACCACAGCACCCTACCCTATAGCGCTATATGAGGTGGCTCTGTAGATTTCTCCAGCGCTATATTACACACTGTAGATCTAAAAACATTTTTGTATCATCAACTGAAAACAAGGATAAATCGGTACTTATGTAGTATCTGGGCGCCCGATTTAGAAATCGGGTCGGATCGGGCACATCGCATAGCATGCGACCAAATCGAATGCGATGCGATGGACCCGATTTTTCCATAGGATTCAATGTTAAAATGGACTGAGTCCATTTTAACATGGAATTCAATGGAAAAATCGGGTCCTTTTCATACCCCTACTATCCAAGTGGGCATGGAGTTGGATATAAACCTGTGGCGAGCGTAGCGAGCCACCGAGCCCGAAGCGTGGCGAGCGTAGCGAGCCCCGTGAGGGGACACAGAATACCGTCCCCTCGCCACGCTTCGCTCGCCACGCTTCGGGCTCGGTGGCTCGCTACGCTCGCCACAGGTTTATATCCAACTCCATGCCCACTTGGATAGTAGGGGTATGAAAAGGACCCGATTTTTCCATTGAATTCCATGTTAAAATGGACTCAGTCCATTTTAAAATTGAATCCTATGGGAAAATCAGGTCATCGCATCGCATGCGATATGGTCGTATGCGATGCGATATCGCATCGCATCTGATTGTATGCCTTAACTTAAGGCATACAATCAAAAAATCGGGCGCCCAGATACTACATAAGTACCAATAAATCTACTAAAGCTTGTAAAAAATAAAAGAGGTGATGTTGCCCATAGCAACCAATCAGATTCTGTTTTTCATTCTAGTTCAAGTGTTTTATTACTCATTCAAGAATATTGGGCCTCTGGTTAATTCGCTGGGACACGTGCACAGACCCTTGCCAATGACCCAAACCCCGCCTTGCAAATGGTTAGCCGGCACCACCCATCCGCACACCGAATATGTTCGCAAGGTTTGCTGGCGGATGTTTTACATGAACATCCATGCGCTTGCCAGTGGGAACTTCCCTCACTGACCATCGAATGATGGCGAAGGTGCACAGCTGACATCCGACCATGTCAGCTGTCCGCCCCCTGCACGTGCGCCACGACCGCATTAGCATATGTACACCCAGCGTTTTAATGGGAATGCCATACACATATGCTAATGCCCCAGCCCAGCACCCCACGCCCCTCTCCACCCCCCACTCGCAAGGCTGGGAGCATGCACTCGGCAACCAGACTTCTCACCGAATTCGCACGCACCCAGTGCATACACATGTACATACGCAAAACATCGGTCCCCCTTGCGAATTCACGTCCGAGCGAATGAACCAGAATAAGTACCATTAAGTATTGATCTGTGATAAGAATTCCCACACAGACCTAATTTTATTTCACCATACAAATACAATATAAAATAGAAATGCTATTTAACATTGCTTCTGTATATATACAAAACAGGGAGATTGGCATTTTGGGACGACTCGGATTGAGATGCATCTATTTTATACTAAGGGCTAAATGTAATAGGGTGTGAGAATCAGAAAGTGAGGGATTTAGGGAGAGTTTTCCCATTTTTTTGAAAGCGGCAATCATTTACTTGGCAAAATCAACCTGTTTTTTCCGTGGAAATGATTGCCGCTTTCAAAAAAATGGGAAAACTCTCCCCAAATCCCTCACTTTCTGATTCTCACACCCTATTACGTTTGGCCCTATATGTGACAGTCACTGCAGAGAATGACCACTAGAGGGAGGCAAAGCAGAAAGCTATGGTCTGAGAAATATGTAAACTACAACTACACAATGCAAGCCTATGAAGCTTCAAATACATTATAAAGGTGTCCCACTTAGGCTCTGAGTTTGGAATAAAGAAAGAAAAAGCAAGTAACTGAGCAACTTGGTAAATCCATTCTCCACATTCTAGGGTTAATTTTGTTGGAAGCCAATTAAACTTCCAGTATATTTTTGGATTGTGGGAGGAAAACAGAGTACCTGGAGTAAACCCACGCAAGTATGGGGAGAATATACAAACTCCACACAGTTAGAGACATGGTGAGAATCAAACCCATGACCTCAATGCAGTAATGCTAACCATTACACCATCCGTACTGCCCAATCAATTTATGATCAATTGATCATGTCCCCATCAGTTTCCAACCTGCCTAGCGTGCTGTTTCAGTCACAGTTAGGGTCATGGTGGGAATAAAACCCATGACCTCAGTGCTGTGAGGCAGTAATGCTAACCATTGCACCATCCATGCTGCTCCAACTTAAAGGGCATAATGCTGCCCTGTAATTATGGGATACATGCAAAAGCAACATGGTTTGTCCACAGGTACTAGCTCTTTAATAATGATACCTTCTGTGTTAAAATATGTACAGCAAAATGGCAAACATTTACTGTGTAGTACATGTGTAGTCCCTCCATGTACCCCATCGAGCAGGAATGGGGAACCTTTTTTTTGTGCCAAGGGCCGTTTGTATGGGGAAAAAAATCCTTCGGGGGCCATGTGTAAGAATGTATCTTACAAATTGTCCTGCTGTAGCCGTCCCACGTTCCGGCGTCTGCCGCTGAATAGGACTGACAGTCTCCAGCTGCTGTTGTTTAAGAGGAATCTCGCGAGAACTACCAACCTCTTGTAAGAATTCCCCTGTACTTGACTCCCGGCAAAGCCACCGCGGGGGTGGGCGGGCCACTCAGACCGGCTACAGGGGTCGCATACAGCCCCCGGGCCTGAGGTTCCCCACCCCTGCCAGAGCCTCATAATCCATCATATAGCTAATGGACTAAAGCTGGATATGCACTGCACAATGTGTGTGTCTGGCAACGCTGGCAGGGGGGTGAGGGGCAGGGACCATGCTGCAGTGTTGGATAACGGTATGAAGTATACACACCAAAGGAGAAAGTAGAACATATTGCTCAGAAGGGCCCTATCTTTTACTTTCTCATTGAGTGTGTATGAGGCATTAGAAAATGTTTCGGGCATCCCTGGGCAGTGATGGAGAAGTACCTATACAGACACCTGGAGATAGTAGTTCCTCTTATGGTCACGCTATGGGAGTGTCACAAGCGTGTCACTGAAGTAGGTGGGAACTCAGACATATAATTGCTCACATTAGAGTCCATACCCTGATGGACAATCAACACTGTTGTACGTTTTGATGGTCTTTCTGATAGCCTTATCTAAAGTGGTGTTTGAGCATCTGAAGACTAATGGGTATCTCAGTCCTTGCACATTCAGATGCACTCAGTGGCTCAGGCACCAGGGAAGGGCTTGCAGCGATATATAGAAGCAATACTGGCTAAAGACACTGCAGAATAGCTTCATATGCCCTTCACCGCCAATACTACTATACTTGGACTCACACTGAGAGGTTATACTACTTACTGAATGTCATATTCAGAGGATGGGAAGGGTCTATACTCTGGGAGAACCCCTGTGGCGGGTGGCACCCCCGCCCCCCCCCCCCACGCCTACGCAGCTGCTGCACCCATAAGGGGATGTAGGGGCTATCGAGGAGGAGGAGGTCACTGGTCCAGGCAGCACAGCACTGTGTCCGGGCAGCACAGACACTAAGCTCATTATGCTCACCTATTCATCAAAGCATACCCTTCCACTGCATAGACCAGCTGGTTCTCTGAACCCTTGCCTGTTTACATCCTGCTATCTAACCACCACCCACTTGCTTGCACCTCTTGTAATCTGTCTCCCCTTCCTACTAGATTGTAAACTCCTCCGAGCAGGGCCCTCTTCCCTCCTGTTGTCAAAGCCCACTTCTCTTCACATTTCACTCACAGCTCTCCTATACTCAAACACTCAGTGACCATCGTCGTCTTCATACTCATCTCCATCATTGGCCTCAAGCCTCTAGTTGTATGTTGATTGAGTCCTCACTACTTATATTTAAGCTGTAATGTGTATTGTACTGTGGCGCTCTTTATTTGTACTGTATTTTTGTTATTTATTCAATGTTATGCCAAGCTTTGTCTCCTTGTATTGTTCCTTTGTACGGGCTGCGAAACACTTGTGGCTCCTTATAAATAAGATTATAATAATAATAATTGTGGTGCCCTTTGTTCACATTATGCCTCTTAATAGTACTCCTTACATTATGGGCGGGATGTACTAAAGGCAAAATGCGGTAAAACCCCCGTTTTACCGCATTTTCCTATGTACTATCACCGGTTCGCCCCGTTTTCGCAGGCCAGGGTATCGCCACCCAGAGGGTGGCGATACCCTATAGAAGCCTATGGGCTTCTTTCGCCGCCCGACGTACGCCGTCCACACGCCGCCCCCCCCCCCCCCTCCCGTCCTCCTTTAACCTCCTCCTCCCCCTGGTGTGACAGCCGGGAGGACATCCGGCTTCAGGGGGGAGGAGGAGATGCAGGGGGACGCTGGCAGCCGCCGGGAGGTGACGGAGACCCCCGCAGCCCACATCACAGGTATCGCGGGGGTCTCCGTTACCGCAGCCCGATGCTGGCCGCATATGTTAGTACATATGCGGTAGCATCGCGGCGGCTGCCGTGCGAAGGGCGGGGATGTATGTTGATACATCCCGCCCTGAGACACACAATGAAGGAGCTGCAGGAGATGCTGGGATACCTCCCAGCATCCCCTGCAGGGCACAAAGGACAGCTCTTACCACAAGAGCTGCCTCCTGCTGCATTACCATATTAGAGCTATCACTGCTGCTTCTATGTAACCAGCAATGATAGCCAGGGGCGTAGCTAAAGGTTCATGGGCCCTGGTGCGAAAGGTCAGCTTGGGGCCCCCCTACATACAACAAAATTAAAATCTTGGTCTGTTTATATTTTAATGTAGACACATAATATGCCCCCACAGTGCCAAATACACATATGCCCCCACAGTGCCAGAAATGCCCCCACAGTGCCAAATAAACATATGCCCCCACAGTGCCAGATATTCCCCCACAGTGCCAAATACACATATGCCCCCACAGAGCCAGAAATGCCCCCACAGTGCCAAATAAACATATGCCCCCACAGTGCCAGAAATGCCCCCACAGTGCCAAATAAACATATGCCCCCACAGTGCCAGAAATGCCCCCACAGTGCCAAATAAACATATGCCCCCACAGTGCCAGAAATGCCCCCACAGTGCCAAATAAACATATGCCCCCACAGTGCCAGATATTCCCCCACAGTGCCAAATACACATATGCCCCCACAGTGCCAGAAATGCCCCCACAGTGCCAAATAAACATATGCCCCCACAGTGCCAGAAATGCCCCCACAGTGCCAAATAAACATATGCCCCCACAGTGCCAGAAATGCCCCCACAGTGCCAAATAAACATATGCCCCCACAGTGCCAGATATTCCCCCACAGTGCCAAATACACATATGCCCCCACAGTGCCAGAAATGCCCCCACAGTGCCAAATAAACATATGCCCCCACAGTGCCAGAAATGCCCCCACAGTGCCAAATAAACATATGCCCCCACAGTGCCAGAAATGCCCCCACAGTGCCAAATAAACATATGCCCCCACAGTGCCAGAAATGCCCCCACAGTGCCAAATAAACATATGCCCCCACAGTGCCAGAATTTCCCGCCAGCAACTCACGATTGTTGCTGCAATGCTGCCTCTCCATCTGCTGCTGCTGGGCGAGGGGGAGGGGGGATCCGGTGGGGTCAGACAGCCTCCTGCTCTCCCTGGCCACTTAGCCAGTCACTGGCTGCGGCCAGGCAGCCTCCTGCGCTGGCCACGGCTTCCAGAACACGGCCGCAGCTACAGGAAAATGGCCACGGCCATTTTCCTGTAGCCGCGGCCGTGTTCTGGAAGCCGCGGCCAGCGCAGGAGGGCAGCCTGTGACTGGCTAAGCGGGCCGGAGGGACCTGCTGCCATAGGCCCCCCTGGCTCAGGGGACCGGTCGCAGGTGCGACCGCTGCGACCGCTGTAGCTACGCCACTGATGATAGCGACTCCAACCACTACGGAATGAGGGCTCTGATCCACTCACCTCAGTCAGGCTCACACTTTGCTTCGGGTCAGGTTCCTAATCAGAGTCCACGCAGATGGTAAAGTATAAAAAAGTAAAAAATAAAAACAATATACCCTAAAACTTTTGCTGTCATTTTCAGGAGTTGACCATAGCCATGTCAACTTTTTGCTTTGTCAACCTTTTGACCATGTCAGCCATATGGTGCCAGCCATCTGGATACCATAAAGATTGAGCAAAAGTGATTTAATTAGTGTCTCATTTACTTTGATAATACAATTCTTAAAAATAACTTTTTATTAAAGCACTGCAATGCAATGAACATTCACAATTGTTTGTATAGTACAATAAAATGACTTTATGGTAAAGCATTGATAACAATGAGGTATGAATATTATATATAGTGACAATTTGTTTTGCCTATTATCATTGTTCTCTATAAATATACAATTACAATTAAATAAAGTTAAATAAAGTACTTTATGAAAAATAAAGCATAACGATTTGATGTGTTTTTACCAATTAATCAATTAATTATATAGAGCTGGGAGCCTGGATCACTGAGGAGACGCCAGCCAAGTGTTGATTATACAATTCTTAAAACCTGGACAGGTTAGGGTGCCTTGAGGACCACTGCACTAAGCAAATGGGTATACGCCTTAAAACATGGACTAGTTAGGGTGCTTTGAAGACCACTGCACTAAGCAAATGGGTATACGTCATTGGGGCAGATGTATGAACCAGCGTTAAGTTCAAAAATGCACTTAACGCTGGTTAACTGGGGGGATTACGATTTCCCTAATGTATCACTAGCGCACCTAACGTGCGCTAGTGACAGCCCGCCAAGTTACGCTCGGCGGGGCTGTCCCCTGCAATCACCCCCAAGGATTAACGCCGTGGAGATGTATTAACAGCCTTCAAGGCGTTAATTCACCCCGGCCGCTTCGCCAGCTCAGGGCTAGCGTTGTCCTATCCCCCACTGTGGGGACAACGCTAGCCCTGCGTCTGGCTCGGGCTGCGCTGGAGATCTCGTGGTTTTAGCGAGATCTCACGCATGCCCAGAGAGCTGGCCGGGGGGGGGGACTGCGAGTGCGCATGTGCGGGGCGGCGAGGGAGCCGATAAGGAGAGCCGTTCACGCTGGGGATAACGGCTCTCCTTATCTGCTTAATACATCTGCCTATAACGTTTGCCCGCTTCTCCACGTTATGCTGGAGAAGCGGGACTCGTTATTCACCAAACGTTATAGGCAGATTAATACATCTGCCCCATAGTGTGAAAGCTTTTTGGATGGTATGCAGTTAGAATCCCAGTTCTCAGGATGCTGGCATTCAATATACCATCGCCTGCAACCGGACTGCCATCAGAACACCAGCGCCAGAACCTCAATAGAATCAGAAATACAGACAGCCGCATCCCGGTCGATGAGTATTTGTGGTGGGCTGTGTGACCAGGGAGGGGGGGGGGGGGTTAGGTTTAGGTACTAGTGGAGAGGACTTATGTTGTGGGACGGCAGGTTAGGTTTAGGTGGCAGGGTATGGGGTTAGGTGTAGGAACTAGCAGGGAGGGTTTGGGTCTGTCTGTAGGATGGATGTTAGGTCGAGGCTGCTGCAAGGGATATCATATGTATCCCATTGGGACAATATAAGGGAATATTTGCATAAGGATTTTAAAATTTTAAGTGTATGAGGTTTTATATTTATTTAAATTATTTGCATTGATAACTACCTGAAAAAATGTTGTTTTAATAAATACAGTGAAGAATGTTACATGCACCAAAACTAGAACATTCCCTGTGCAAGGAGCATGAAGACCAGAGCAACCAGGAACAACTCCACACAAAGGAGAAAAGAATCTTGTGCCGTTTGCTGATGTAATTGTGTAATTGTCCTGTAGCCACCTACAGTAGGAGGAACGAGGAATAATGCTGACAGAACACTGACATTTCCAGCAGTAAACACCTAAAATGTCTTGAAAAGATAAAACAGACCACCATTGCTGTATGATTTATGTTACAAAGAACACAAGGGCAGTGACTCCGTTCTGTTTAAGCAGAGGGGTAAGTTCATCCCAGTTACCAAGAGGCAAGTTGAAATTTGGTGTGCCCTAAAAAAGGTCTGACAATGCCAGCTGGGACAGGATCAGACTCACAAGTTTCAACCTTTTGCACAATGTGTCCGCGTTTATTGATGGGTACAGTGACGTAGATACATATGTGGCAGACCCTGCGGTGGCTTGGGGGAGCGGCGCCAGTGGGGTCTGTGGTGGGCGCCGCTGGCTGAACTGAAGGAGGACTGAGACAGCAGTGTGTGCTGAGCTGGTCCTGCTCCGTGCATATCTAATGAGCAGGGACCCAGCACAGTGTATATTTAATGAGCGGGTCCCCGCCCCGTGCATGTGCTCAGCGCTCACTTCTGCCTGGGTCGCCTGTCAGCTCAGCCAGTGGCGCCCATAGTCAATCGCCTCATGCCTTCTTGGGGGGGGCGCTGCAATTTTTTGTCAGGGGGAGGAAAATTTCTAGCTACGCCACTGTGTACGTACCTTTGCTTTTTGTGGCTCAGGCTCAGTGGTACCAGACAGGAGCCATCCTTTCCCCTATTGCAGGTGTTGGCAGGGCTGCTGGGACAGAGCTGATTAACTGCAGAAGCAAAGGGTGCGGCACAAATCTCCATTGGAAGAGCAGCAGTCACACTTGGATTCCATTACGCTTACACATCCCCTTGTATGCGCTTGTATGTATATCTTACACATCCCCTTGTATGCGCTTGTATGCATATCTTACACATCCCCTTGTATGCGCTTGTATGTATATCTTACACATCCCCTTGTCTGCGCTTGTATGTATATCTTACACATCCCCTTGTATGCGCTTGTATATATATCTTACACATCCCCTTGTATGCGCTTGTATGTATATCTTACACATCCCCTTGTATGCGCTTGTATGTATATCTTACACATCCCCTTGTCTGCGCTTGTATGTATATCTTACACATCCCCTTGTCTGCGCTTGTATGCATATCTTACACATCCCCTTGTATGCGCTTGTATGTATATCTTACACATCCCCTTGTCTGCGCTTGTATGTATATCTTACACATCCCCTTGTATGCGCTTGTATATATATCTTACACATCCCCTTGTATGCGCTTGTATGTATATCTTACACATCCCCTTGTATGCGCTTGTATGTATATCTTACACATCCCCTTGTAGACGCTTGTATGTATATCTTACACACCCCCTTGTCTGCGCTTGTATGTATATCTTACACATCCCCTTGTCTGTGCTTGTATGTATATCTTACACATCCCCTTGTATGCGCTTGTATGTATATCTTACACATCCCCTTGTCTGTGCTTGTATGTATATCTTACACATCCCCTTGTATGCGCTTGTATGTATATCTTACACACCCCCTTGTATGCGCTTGTATGTATATCTTACACATCCCCTTGTCTGCGCTTGTATGTATATCTTACACATCCCCTTGTATGCGCTTGTATGTATATCTTACACATCCCCTTGTCTGTGCTTGTATGTATATCTTACACATCCCCTTGTATGCGCTTGTATATATATCTTACACACCCCCTTGTATGCGCTTGTATGTATATCTTACACATCCCCTTGTATGCGCTTGTATGTATATCTTACACATCCCCTTGTAGGCGCTTGTATGTATATCTTACACACCCCCGTGTCTGCGCTTGTATGTATATCTTACACATCCCCTTGTCTGTGCTTGTATGTATATCTTACACATCCCCTTGTATGCGCTTGTATGTATATCTTACACATCCCCTTGTCTGTGCTTGTATGTATATCTTACACATCCCCTTGTATGCGCTTGTATGTATATCTTACACACCCCCTTGTCTGCGCTTGTATGTATATCTTACACATCCCCTTGTATGCGCTTGTATGTATATCTTACACATCCCCTTGTCTGCGCTTGTATGCATATCTTACACATCCCCTTGTATGCGCTTGTATGTATATCTTACACATCCCCTTGTATGCGCTTGTATGTATATCTTACACATCCCCTTGTATGCGCTTGTATGTATATCTTACACATCCCCTTGTAGGCGCTTGTATGTATATCTTACACATCCCCTTGTCTGCGCTTGTATGTATATCTTACACATCCCCTTGTATGCGCTTGTATATATATCTTACACATCCCCTTGTATGCGCTTGTATGTATATCTTACACATCCCCTTGTATGCGCTTGTATGTATATCTTACACATCCCCTTGTCTGCGCTTGTATGTATATCTTACACATCCCCTTGTCTGCGCTTGTATGCATATCTTACACATCCCCTTGTATGCGCTTGTATGTATATCTTACACATCCCCTTGTCTGCGCTTGTATGTATATCTTACACATCCCCTTGTATGCGCTTGTATATATATCTTACACATCCCCTTGTATGCGCTTGTATGTATATCTTACACATCCCCTTGTATGCGCTTGTATGTATATCTTACACATCCCCTTGTAGGCGCTTGTATGTATATCTTACACACCCCCTTGTCTGCGCTTGTATGTATATCTTACACATCCCCTTGTCTGTGCTTGTATGTATATCTTACACATCCCCTTGTATGCGCTTGTATGTATATCTTACACATCCCCTTGTCTGTGCTTGTATGTATATCTTACACATCCCCTTGTATGCGCTTGTATGTATATCTTACACCCCCCCTTGTATGCGCTTGTATGTATATCTTACACATCCCCTTGTCTGCGCTTGTATGTATATCTTACACATCCCCTTGTATGCGCTTGTATGTATATCTTACACATCCCCTTGTCTGTGCTTGTATGTATATCTTACACATCCCCTTGTATGCGCTTGTATATATATCTTACACACCCCCTTGTATGCGCTTGTATGTATATCTTACACATCCCCTTGTATGCGCTTGTATGTATATCTTACACATCCCCTTGTAGGCGCTTGTATGTATATCTTACACACCCCCTTGTCTGCGCTTGTATGTATATCTTACACATCCCCTTGTCTGTGCTTGTATGTATATCTTACACATCCCCTTGTCAATGTTCCCTCTAATTTTTTGAAGTCTGTGTGCGGCAAAAGATTTTGGCTGTGCAACTTTGGAAGGAAATTTAAATTTTTGTGCGTCACTTATATATAACTGGAAAATTACGTTCAGCATTTGTGTTAACTTTACATCAAAATGATATTAAACATTTAAACATTCAAAACACAGCACACAATGTAGTTAATGGGTGAAACACACATTAATTGAGTCCACAACTGCAAAAAGGGACCACTGCTGCTTTGTGCGCTCTGTTGTAATGTCTGTGCGCACGCTTGTCGAGTTGTGTGCGCGCGCACGTGCGCACAGCTTAGAGGGAACACTGCCCCTTGTATGCGCTTGTATGTATATCTTACACATCCCCTTGTCTGTGCTTGTATGTATATCTTACACATCCCCTTGTATGCGCTTGTATGTATATCTTACACACCCCCTTGTCTGCGCTTGTATGTATATCTTACACATCCCCTTGTATGCGCTTGTATGTATATCTTACACATCCCCTTGTCTGCGCTTGTATGCATATCTTACACATCCCCTTGTATGCGCTTGTATGTATATCTTACACATCCCCTTGTATGCGCTTGTATGTATATCTTACACATCCCCTTGTATGCGCTTGTATGTATATCTTACACATCCCCTTGTAGGCGCTTGTATGTATATCTTACACATCCCCTTGTATGCGCTTGTATGTATATCTTACACATCCCCTTGTCTGCGCTTGTATGTATATCTTACACATCCCCTTGTATGCGCTTGTATGTATATCTTACACATCCCCTATTATGCGCTTGTATGTATATCTTACACATCCCCTTGTATGCGCTTGTATGTATATCTTACACATCCCCTTGTCTGCGCTTGTATGTATATCTTACACATCCCCTTGTATGCGCTTGTATATATATCTTACACATCCCCTTGTCTGCGCTTGTATGTATATCTTACACATCCCCTTGTCTGCGCTTGTATGTATATCTTACACATCCCCTTGTATGCGCTTGTATGTATATCTTACACATCCCCTTGTAGGCGCTTGTATGTATATCTTACACATCCCCTTGTAGGCGCTTGTATGTATATCTTACACATCCCCGTGTCTGCGCTTGTATGCATATCTTACACATCCCCTTGTATGCGCTTGTATGTATATCTTACACATCCCCTATTATGCGCTTGTATGTATATCTTACACATCCCCTTGTATGCGCTTGTATGTATATCTTACACATCCCCTTGTCTGCGCTTGTATGTATATCTTACACACCCCCTTGTATGCGCTTGTATGTATATCTTACACATCCCCTTGTCTGCGCTTGTATGTATATCTTACACATCCCCTTGTATGCGCTTGTATGTATATCTTACACATCCCCTTGTATGCGCTTGTATGTATATCTTACACATCCCCGTGTCTGCGCTTGTATGTATATCTTACACATCCCCTATTATGCGCTTGTATGTATATCTTACACATCCCCTTGTATGCGCTTGTATGTATATCTTACACATTCCCTTGTATGCGCTTGTATGTATATCTTACACATCCCCTTGTATGCGCTTGTATGTATATCTTACACATCCCCTTGTATGCGCTTGTATGTATATCTTACACATCCCCTTGTCTGCGCTTGTATGTATATCTTACACATCCCCTTGTATGCGCTTGTATGTATATCTTACACATCCCCTATTATGCGCTTGTATGTATATCTTACACATCCCCTTGTATGCGCTTGTATGTATATCTTACACATCCCCTTGTATGCGCTTGTATGTATATCTTACACATCCCCGTGTATGCGCTTGTATAGATATCTTACACATCCCCTTGTATGCGCTTGTATGTATATCTTACACATCCCCTTGTATGCGCTTGTATGCATATCTTACACATCCCCTTGTCTGCGCTTGTATGTATATCTTACACATCCCCTTGTATGCGCTTGTATGTATATCTTACACATCCCCTTGTATGCGCTTGTATGTATATCTTACACATCCCCGTGTCTGCGCTTGTATGTATATCTTACACATCCCCTATTATGCGCTTGTATGTATATCTTACACATCCCCTTGTATGCGCTTGTATGTATATCTTACACATTCCCTTGTATGCGCTTGTATGTATATCTTACACATCCCCTTGTATGCGCTTGTATGTATATCTTACACATCCCCTTGTATGCGCTTGTATGTATATCTTACACATCCCCTTGTCTGCGCTTGTATGTATATCTTACACATCCCCTTGTATGCGCTTGTATGTATATCTTACACATCCCCTATTATGCGCTTGTATGTATATCTTACACATCCCCTTGTATGCGCTTGTATGTATATCTTACACATCCCCTTGTATGCGCTTGTATGTATATCTTACACATCCCCGTGTATGCGCTTGTATATATATCTTACACATCCCCTTGTATGCGCTTGTATGTATATCTTACACATCCCCTTGTATGCGCTTGTATGCATATCTTACACATCCCCTTGTCTGCGCTTGTATGTATATCTTACACATCCCCTTGTATGCGCTTGTATGTATATCTTACACATCCCCTTGTAGGCGCTTGTATGTATATCTTACACATCCCCTTGTAGGCGCTTGTATGTATATCTTACACATCCCCTTGTATGCGCTTGTATGTATATCTTACACATCCCCGTGTCTGCGCTTGTATGTATATCTTACACATCCCCTTGTATGCGCTTGTATGTATATCTTACACATCCCCTTGTAGGCGCTTGTATGCATATCTTACACATCCCCTTGTCTGCGCTTGTATGTATATCTTACACATCCCCTTGTCTGCGCTTGTATGTATATCTTACACATCCCCTTGTATGCGCTTGTATGTATATCTTACACATCCCCTTGTAGGCGCTTGTATGCATATCTTACACATCCCCTTGTCTGCGCTTGTATGTATATCTTACACATCCCCTTGTCTGCGCTTGTATGCATATCTTACACATTCCCTTGTCTGCGCTTGTATGTATATCTTACACATCCCCTTGTATGCGCTTGTATGTATATCTTACACATCCCCTTGTAGGCGCTTGTATGCATATCTTACACATCCCCTTGTCTGCGCTTGTATGTATATCTTACACATCCCCGTGTCTGCGCTTGTATGCATATCTTACACATCCCCTTGTATGCGCTTGTATGTATATCTTACACATCCCCTATTATGCGCTTGTATGTATATCTTACACATCCCCTTGTATGCGCTTGTATGTATATCTTACACATCCCCTTGTCTGCGCTTGTATGTATATCTTACACATCCCCTTGTATGCGCTTGTACGTATATCTTACACATCCCCTTGTCTGTGCTTGTACGTATATCTTACACATCCCCTTGTATGCGCTTGTATATATATCTTACACATCCCCTTGTCTGCGCTTGTATGTATATCTTACACACCCCCTTGTATGCGCTTGTATGTATATCTTACACATCCCCTTGTCTGCGCTTGTATGCATATCTTACACATCCCCTTGTATGCGCTTGTATGTATATCTTACACATCCCCTTGTATGCGCTTGTATGTATATCTTACACATCCCCTTGTAGGCGCTTGTATGCATATCTTACACATCCCCTTGTCTGCGCTTGTATGTATATCTTACACATCCCCGTGTCTGCGCTTGTATGCATATATTACACATCCCCTTGTATGCGCTTGTATGTATATCTTACACATCCCCTATTATGCACTTGTATGTATATCTTACACATCCCCTTGTATGCGCTTGTATGTATATCTTACACATCCCCTTGTCTGCGCTTGTATGTATATCTTACACATCCCCTTGTATGCGCTTGTATATATATCTTACACATCCCCTTGTCTGCGCTTGTATGTATATCTTACACATCCCCTTGTATGCGCTTGTATGTATATCTTACACATCCCCTTGTCTGCGCTTGTATGTATATCTTACACATCCCCTTGTATGCGCTTGTATATATATCTTACACATCCCCTTGTCTGCGCTTGTATGTATATCTTACACACCCCCTTGTATGCGCTTGTATATATATCTTACACATCCCCTTGTATGCGCTTGTATGTATATCTTACACATCCCCTTGTCTGTGCTTGTACGTATATCTTACACATCCCCTTGTATGCGCTTGTATATATATCTTACACATCCCCTTGTCTGCGCTTGTATGTATATCTTACACACCCCCTTGTATGCGCTTGTATATATATCTTACACACCCCCTTGTCTGCGCTTGTATGTATATCTTACACATCCCCTTGTATGCGCTTGTATGTATATCTTACACATCCCCTTGTATGCGCTTGTATATATATCTTACACATCCCATTGTCTGCGCTTGTATGTATATCTTACACATCCCCGTGTCTGCGCTTGTATGCATATCTTACACATCCCCTTGTATGCGCTTGTATGTATATCTTACACATCCCCTATTATGCGCTTGTATGTATATCTTACACATCCCCTTGTATGCGCTTGTATGTATATCTTACACATCCCCGTGTATGCGCTTGTATATATATCTTACACATCCCCTTGTATGCGCTTGTATGTATATCTTACACATCCCCTTGTATGCGCTTGTATATATATCTTACACATCCCCTTGTATGCGCTTGTATGTATATCTTACACATCCCCTTGTATGCGCTTGAATGTATATCTTACACATCCTCTTGTATGCGCTTGTATGCATATCTTACACATCCCCTTGTATGCGCTTGTATGTATATCTTACACATCCCCTTGTATGTGCTTGTATGCATATCTTACACATCCCCTTGTCTGCGCTTGTATGTATATCTTACACATCCCCTTGTATGCGCTTGTATGTATATCTTACACATCCCCTTGTCTGCGCTTGTATGTATATCTTACACATCCCCTTGTATGCGCTTGTATATATATCTTACACATCCCCTTGTCTGCGCTTGTATGTATATCTTACACATCCCCTTGTATGCGCTTGTATGTATATCTTACACATCCCCTTGTCTGCGCTTGTATGTATATCTTACACATCCCCTTGTATGCGCTTGTATATATATCTTACACATCCCCTTGTCTGCGCTTGTATGTATATCTTACACACCCCCTTGTATGCGCTTGTATATATATCTTACACATCCCCTTGTATGCGCTTGTATGTATATCTTACACATCCCCTTGTCTGTGCTTGTACGTATATCTTACACATCCCCTTGTATGCGCTTGTATATATATCTTACACATCCCCTTGTCTGCGCTTGTATGTATATCTTACACACCCCCTTGTATGCGCTTGTATATATATCTTACACACCCCCTTGTCTGCGCTTGTATGTATATCTTACACATCCCCTTGTATGCGCTTGTATGTATATCTTACACATCCCCTTGTATGCGCTTGTATATATATCTTACACATCCCATTGTCTGCGCTTGTATGTATATCTTACACATCCCCGTGTCTGCGCTTGTATGCATATCTTACACATCCCCTTGTATGCGCTTGTATGTATATCTTACACATCCCCTATTATGCGCTTGTATGTATATCTTACACATCCCCTTGTATGCGCTTGTATGTATATCTTACACATCCCCGTGTATGCGCTTGTATATATATCTTACACATCCCCTTGTATGCGCTTGTATGTATATCTTACACATCCCCTTGTATGCGCTTGTATATATATCTTACACATCCCCTTGTATGCGCTTGTATGTATATCTTACACATCCCCTTGTATGCGCTTGAATGTATATCTTACACATCCTCTTGTATGCGCTTGCATGCATATCTTACACATCCCCTTGTATGCCCCTACCTTCAAATAATTTACTTGGTACTTGTGTCTTATCACGGCGCCCACCTTTTCCATCGTAGGGCATTGTACAACTAAAAAACTGCGTCGCATCGCATGCGATGTCATCGCATGCGATGGGATGTGACGCGATTGGACCTCATTTTTAATCGTACAGGCACCCAGATGCCTGATTCCTATGTTAAATGCCCCCCCAGACCCGATTTTTAATTGTATACCCACCACGATGGGTAATGACTATGTTAAATGCCCCCCATTAACATGGGAATAAGCCCAAATCGGGCATGATCGCGTCGCATCGTGTCGCATCGCATCAAATGGCATGCGATGCGACGCGATATTAAAATTGTATGCTCACGCCCGGGGAAAGGTCAAATCGGGTCCCATCGCATGCCATCGCATACCTTAATTAGTGGCATGCGATGTGATGTGATGGGCGCCGTGATAATACACAAGTACCATTTTCTTTTTCCAGTTAGCAACTAAAAGTCAATCTAGACTGACTTTTATTTCCAACGGAGATGGTCGAATTCAAGGTGGGCACTGACATCATGCATCGACACGTCTGTGTTCCCAGGGGAATGCCCAGCATTTTATTTCCAAGTACCTAGCAACTCCCCCTGGCCGCCAATGTATCACGCTGATTTCTTGTACTCTGAGCGGCAGGCGGCAGTGTGTGCAGCTCCCTCCCTGCGGGGCTGCAGTATCTGTCACATTGAGATGCAGCCCCTGGCAGCTAGGGGGAGCAGCTCCTCTCAGGCTGATCTTGTGCATTTAGAGCATGGGAGGAGGTAGCTGTGTTGTGTACTGTTCTGCAGTATTCCTTATAGCTGTACATGGGAGCGAGAATCCGGGAAGGTGGTGGTGGCACCAACCTCCGGACCGCAGCACCCTGAGGTCAGTCCGGAGGTTGGGCAGGGGCTGCGTACAGCCTCTGCTGCTGTCTGCGGTACTATGCAGACAGCAGCAGAGGTGAATGGATGCCTGTGTGCGGCATCCATTCACCTCATGGACGGAGGCTGGTGGCGCACGGAGGCTGGGGCAGCCCAGCAGCTTACCTGGGTGCTGGGCTTGCCCCCAGCGTGTCGGTCGTCGTTGTGGGGGTGTCAGGCAGAGTTGCGGGGGTGACGGTCGGCGGGTTTCCCAGCGCTTGGAGATGATGTAATCTCCAAGCGCCGGCTATGGGCCCGAATTCACCGGCGTCCCCTACCCGGCATAATGCCGGGGGACGCCGGTGTAAAAGGTCCAAAAACCCGGGTGCGACCTGGCAGTTTTGGTGTAAAAGTGGTAATATATAATTATTTAACTATTTGAATTTAAATATCCTGAGATGTTAGTTTTAAAAAGCAAAATACTTTTAAAGTATAATTCTGCCAAACTGTAAAACACTCTTCTGCTGACGCCTGGATTTCTCCATAGTTAGCCCAGAATGCTGTGTGGGAGGAAACCACATTTCTCCAAAACACTACAAGACCCAGGAGTAGGAGTCATCTTGTTGTTTCTACTGGGGGTTTACAAAATCATTCATATCTAGCACTCCAATGTCTTTTATTTCCTTCAAAAAGATTATACTGTGTCTGCATTAATATATCCTACTTCAGGGAAACTGCAAGTCTCAGCATGTCCTACAAGCCAACGGGCAGCAAACACTTCCTTGGTTTAAGTGTATCTTAAGTTCTGAAAGGTTTAATATTAGGTATTCAGTTGTGCTTATTTACCATGCGTTACATCTCGTACACTAACACTGAGTGTTTACGTGACAGTTTGTCTTACAAATCACTCATGGATGATGTCATTGAAACACATGATTTTCTTTCAGCCCTGCTCCTATCAGTTTGTTCTTGCAGGATGAGTCATCGAAACAAGCGTTCACTGAATATACAGCTGCAAGCATGGAACTGACAGTAACGAAAGTTACACTGTTTAGAGACTGATAAACACAGAAGCCCACAGAAGCCGCAGGTAACTTTTCCTGATAGCCATTCACAATGCATGGATAGAGCTGTAACATGGATACATGGCAGGGAAGGGGTTGCTTAAAAATATAAAAATAGCTTAGTTAAGCATTACTGTGGTCAGGGGGTATGGGTAAAAACCGGACCAGGACAAGACCCCCGGACCGCCGGACTGGGCATCACAATCTGCAGTCCGGAGCTTGTAGCGTCCGGTCCGGGGGGTGTCCTGTCCGAGGGGTTTGCTGTCCGGGGGCTGCCTGTGACACCTGTCACCAGGGAAAGGAGGAGGGGGAGAATAAAGCCTCCCTGTATGGTCCGGGCATGTAGCAAAAACCGGACGGTCCGGACCACACGGGGAGGCTGTAATCTCCCCTCCCCCATGTCCCTGGTGATAGCTATCACAGGGACCCCCCCGGACAAGACACCCCCCGGACGGGACACCCCGGACGGGACACCCCAAGCTCCGGACTGCATATTTTGATGTCCGGCAGTCCGGGGTTTAGTCCGGGTCTGTTTTTTTCATAGTCCCGTGGTCAGGTGCTTTATGTCAATGACACTAATATCTGCTTGTACCCCAGCACAATAATTTAGTAATATCATTGTTGCCTACCCTCCTGCATTCTGCAGGAGTCTCCCTGAAATAACAGCAATCTCCCTCTCTCCCTCATTAGTCTAGCAATCTCCCTCATTTCACCTATCCCACATTACACTGTTACATTTTTTAGGGAAAAAGAATGAGACATACAGTAGATACATTTATATTAAATCTTCAGTACCATTTCCCAGCACTTTACCAAGTATAGTATCTCTTACTAACTGCTTTGTGGCTCATCTACATTTGGATGTAAGTCATTTTATGACACACCTCTCAAAAGTAGCAGAACACACCCACGCTTCTAGGTGCCACGTTCACAATCTCTTTTCACAATCTCTCCATATATGTAACTAGACACGCCCCTTTGGGTGGAGCATGACACGCCCCCTCAATGGGGCACTGTGCAAAATTCTACTACCAACTATAATCTTCCTGAAACTAGTTTTCAAAAGTAGGCAAGTATGATATCCACCAGTGACCACCAAATAGTTGCCCTCATGCAAAACAGCGGGAACAACTCTAAAACTTGTGGGAAGGGGTTGAAAGACAGTCAATAGGTCAACACGAAAAGGTCGACACAGACAAAAGGTAGACATGTACTTGGTCAACATTGACAAAAGGTTGATACAAGTAAAAGGTTGACTTTACAATGGTTGACACATGAAAAGGTCGACATGAGTTTTTCACAATTTAAAAAAAAATTCTACCTTTTCCTACTTTATCATCCTTGTGTACTACATTTGGAAGGGTAAAGTTTTCCAGGCGAAGCTCCAGTGGAGTGAGCATCCCCATGGTGAGTAAAGTTATCCATGCAAAGGTACTTGCTACATTAATTTGGAGGTCCATTGACACAAAAAACATGAAAAACTCATGTTGATATTTTCTTTGTTGATATTTTGCTTGTGACTTTTGCCTGGTTTGTTCGCATAGACAGCGTGTGTGCGCATGGCGGACCGTGTGCATGTGATCAGTGCTGAATGAGGCCCACAGTAACAAATGCATGAGTATCTATCAGTGCTGCTTTAACAATCAGGCAGTTATGGGCTGATTCTGAATGGCGCTCAAAGTGTCTGTAGTAGTGGGAAGCTGTGGAAACCTGTTTTACTACTTTATGCTGCTCCATAGTTCAGGGCTGTAGGGAGCAGTGTCGGGCCTACATCCCATAGAAAAATAACTTTAAACATCAATAATTGCAGGGATATAAACTGTCCTGTGCATCCCACAGGGGGGCGCCATTCAGACCAGCAAGCCCTAGCCCAGGAAATTAGTACACCCTCTCCATGTGTCTATTGAACTCATTCGGAAGTACAGTATGTGCAAGCAAAAACCAGTGCTGTACACTGATTTTATATGGCGCCTTCTCCAATCAACATTATTATCTGCACTTGCACCAGTTCCATACTAGCTACCCACAACACTTTCACAAGTCGGGTGGTTCTTCTGTGTGTTTTGCTGCCGCTCAGTTCCTGCCCCTCTTTAACAGAAGATATGCAAAATACGTAAAGTTTCTTCTGCGCATATGCTGTATGGAAAAACTCGCCCTCTTTATCCATGCAGAGATATACAGTGAGGCAAAAAAGTATTTGGACAGCCACCAATTGTGCAAGTTGACCCACTTAAAAATATGAGAGTGGTCTGTGGAAAAAAACAAGGAAACAGGAAATCGCATTGTATTGTATATTGTTGCCGAAAATAAATATTTGGACAATCAAAAAAGCTAAACTCAATACATGGGGTGGGATGGTCTAACATCCATGGCCCCTCTACGTCGCACATCGCCAGCTGCCACAGAAATATTTATCACATATGCAATAATTATTGCAAAGGAGAGCTGTCCTTGCGTTAAGAGCTGTCCTTTGCGTTGTGGCCGGTCAAATTTACAGAGGTCAAACGTTTCCTGTAGTTCGTTACCAGATTTGCACACACTATAGCAGGTATTGGCCCATTCTTCCGGGATGCTGTTGGAATCCCGGCGGTCCAAATCCCGACGCTGGAATTCCGACCACCAAAATCCCAACACTTTCTACCTCTATGGGTGACGAAACCCATAGAGGGAGAATAAATTAGTGTGCCGAGCATAGCGAGGCACTGGGCCCGCAAGGGGGGGGGGAGGGGGGGCGATCCATGTCCCCCCCTTGTCGGGATTTCGGCGGTTGGGATTCCGGTGTCGGAATTTTACCGACGGGATTTCGTACCAATCCCGTTCTTCCATGCAGATCTTCTCTAGATCTGTCATGTTTTAGGGCTGTCACCGGGCAACTCGGACTTTCAACTCCCTCCACATATTTTCTATTGGGTTGAGGTCAGGAGACTGGCTAGGCCACTCCAGGACCTTGAAATGCTTCTTGCGGGTTGATACATCAACCCGTTACTCTCCTCGGGGCAACTGTACACACTGATCACTGTGGCGTTGGGGGTTGGCCACAAGGAAGTGCTCCTTTACACAATACTTTCAAAGTGTTTATGGATTTCTGAGTTATAAGCTAAATGTTAGTTCTTTAACTACATCGCTTAGAATATGCCCCTACATCGCTCCGTGTGTAGGGGTCATAGAGATGCTGGATAAATCTAGTTAACTGCCGATCAGGGCCAGTGTTCTCACCGGAGAACACTGGCCCAGACAGATCACTCAGCACTGACGCATCGCTGAGAGATCTCCCTCCGTGTGTAGGCTTGTTTAGACTTTCTCTTGTAAAAAAAACCCTTTGTATTATCACGTATAGCTGCCATTATGAACAAACCTCCCAACATTCACTGTGGTCACAACAAAGCTAATGTTCTCAGCTGCATCCACCTTAATCAACTACATTGTCCAAGTTCTTCTTCTGCCTTTGCTTAGATATGTAAGCTAGTGACCTGCACTGTCCCAGGTGCCTCCTTTTGTCCCTGCCTAGCGTACACTGGAGGAACCAGTTTAGTTAGGAAGAATTAGTGTGCCTCCCTCTGAGTAGGGTACAATTTCCCTGAATTTGGCATATAGAGATGCCCTGGGGAACTCATACCTGTGGGTATCTTTTTATTGTGCTTAGGATAATTCAGGATAAAGGAAGATCTATGCAATATTACAGTCTTCACCTTTTGTTTACTGGGGGCAAAAACAATAGCACATATAAGTTATTTTATACTTAAAAGAACAAAATCCCCAGTGCGTAAAGCCATACAGAGCAGAAAGCAGTGCATTCAGGGCCCTGCATATGTTTTCCATGCTGCTGAGAATGTAAAGTGATCCTCTTTCAAAGATCAAATTACTCTGCATTCCTCCATGTGGTAGAGTGACATAACTGAGTGCAGCATGAAGACTTGTTTGTGTTTCCAATTGTCCTCAATTCCTCTCAGCAAAGCTCCATGCATTTAAAGTTTCCCCATATAATAGTGTCATTAAAATGCATTCACCTATTTGTTTACATGACAGAGTTTTCTGGTGATGTTAATTAAGGTAGGTTCATGTAAAATCACAGGTTTCAAAGATAAACAATAACAAAAGACGTTTGCAAATGTGGCTGGTTTAAATTAACCCCTTGGAAAAAAGCCATATCCGTCTAAACATTGTTACCAACAGCTAAAGCATTATGGGAGCCCGATGTTCTTAATGCCTGCAGAGATTTTGTTTTTCAAAAAACGAGCAGCACTGGTTAAGTTTAAAAATAGTTTACCTATTACAAGTCACCAAAGGGGTTTTACAGATGTGCAGCCCAAGACGGAGGTCATGGGGGGTCATTTTAAAAGGTTTTAGAAACTGATTTGTTTTCCTTTATGTGTAAGCTTGGTTCACCATGTAGATGGAGAATGTAAAGAGGTTGACAGGTTTGTACCGCCCTAAGCCATCAATTACCATAGAGTTGAATGTTCTGGATTGCTATTAAGATTATGTAAATAATGTCATATATGTACAGCCTATAAGGCTTTGCCTTTCAAATTGCTGCTGCTTTAGAAATTACAGGTTACCATACCAGAACCTCAGCCAATGCCATTACATTGTAAGCTTGCAGCAGGGCCATCTTACCTCCAAGTCTGTCTGTTGTTACCCAGTTTGTTTTATCACTGTCTACTATTGTAAAGCACAACGGAATCTGCTGCACTATATGAGAAACTGTAAATAAATAAATAATAAGGTTCATAGGGTGGGATGTATTAATATACATCGCCGCCCTTCGCTGCCCGCCCGCCGCGATGCCAGAGCATATGTACTAAGATATGCGGCTGGCATCGCGGTGTGGTAACGGAGACCCCCCGCGATACCTGTACTGTGGTGTGCGGGGGGTCTCCGTCTCCTCCCTGCCGCCTGAACTGCCTTCACGCCGGGGACAGCTAAGCAGGCTGTCCCTGGCGCCTCCTCCTCCCCCCCTGCAGCCGGAAGGACGTCCTGCTGCGTTTCTAGGGGGAGGAAGGGCTTACCTTCCGGGGTCCAGGAGGACCTGCAAGAAGGTAAGCCCAAGGGAGGGGGAAAGGGGGGTCGGCGAGGTGGCGGGGTTGCGGCGGGATGGCGAAAAGAAGCCCATAGGCTTCTATAGGGTATCGCCACCCAAAGGTGGCGATATTCTGCCCGGCGAAATCCGTGCGGCCGGGTAATAGTACATAGGAAAATGCGGTAAAATGGGGGTTTTACCGCATTTTCCCTTTAGTCCATCCCGCCCATAGTGATCAGTTTTAGGCATGTGGATGCACCTTACTTTTGTGTGTGTGTGTGTGTGTATATATATATATATATATATATATATATATATATATATATATATATATATATATATAAAATGTGACAAGAAATCACACACACCATTTAAAGATGAAGTCTGGTTCTTTATTCTCAGAAGGTAGACAGCATTCTAGATTGCCATTTCTTAAGTTACAGCAAGGCAGTTCTCAGGTTACAGCAATGGCAGTTCTCACAATAAGTCCGGTTTCACACACTCCGGCTCCCGCACGGCCAGGGAGCCGTGCCGCACACATTAGTTGTGAATGGACACTATTGAGTCCATTCACACGGGACGGCCACGGCACGGCCGTCCGGCTGCAGCCGGATCCCGCCACTGGAAGGCTGCCGGGCTGTGGCCATCCCCTCCATGATAATCTACTGTGTGCGGCACGGCTCCCTGGCCGTACGGGATTTCACCGTCCGGCAGGAGCCGGAGTGTGTGAAACCGGCCTAAGGGTGCTCCTAGAGAATCCCTAACATAATCCCCAGACCTCTGCAAGCCCATTGCCCAGGCACTAACTGCCATTGATTGATAACACCAACCTTCTGTCTTGAACACACATATAACAGGAAGCACCAGGTGCTGCTAATCACCCAGTGATTCCCAATACATTCTAGGAAAACCCAGGTTGGATCTCCCTAGCCCTGCTGCTGCTGTTCTAAATCTTGGACTGGATCTTCCACATTACCCTCACGCTGAAATAAGCTGTCCCTGCTACAATATTCATAGCATATACAGGGGGCACTTCTTAGTGTGTAATTTTTTTTATAGAATGTAAATTGCGCAACAAACAGATAATTAATACAATACACTTCATACCCAATAGTAAATAGTGTTGGCAAGTTACCACATGATCAGCGCAAAATATGTCAAACAATGCTTTTATAAACAAAAACACAATTTATTTACATGCATGTAATTTTGACATGGACAATAAAATATAAACAATAAAATATAGAAAAACAATTACTTGGGACAGTGAACACACTGATAGGCACACATATGGACTGGAAATCCCAAAATGAAAGGAATACCTCACCCTGATTTGGTGTTGCGGTGGGCTTTGCCAATAAAAGCAAAAACAATTGAGGTCCGAACAATTAAGCTCGGCACCAAAAAGGGACAAAATGCACTATTTCTGGACTTTCTTCTTCTTAATTATTGATTGCCATCACCTGTTTTAAACAGGTTAATTGAGAAGAAAGGCGCTTCAACAGAGGTGATGGTAATAATCAAATAACAGGGAAGTCCAGATACAGAGCATTCTGTCCCTCCTGGAGAGGGTCATGTTGGGAGGTATTTAAATGGCTATTTGAATTGAAATCCAGGGCATCCGTGTCCAAAAGTGACTGGTGCATAGGAAAGTGCTGCTTCAGTGCATCAAAGTCCCCAATCAACGCATTTCAGAGATATAATTCTCCTTCTTCAGGATCAGATAGAGGGGTATGGGTGTCTGTTCCCATATTTAGAGTTATTTCTTACATATATGAGTGCCTTCACACCACACCTAAAGTGTTATTTATTTTGCTAAAGATACAGATATGTAAACTTCCAAGAAGAAAATACATGTGATAGTCAAAAACAAAAAATACATTGTGAAAAAGTGCTCAGCCAGCGATTTGCTAGATTTTCCTACATCATATTCCATACTGGAGGAACAGAGACCATTGTCAAATTTTGCAGACTTATTTGTTTCTGAACCTTGAACCTTATTCCGATATATGTGTTCACACACATAATGTGGCATTGATAAGTTTGTGAGAAAATGATGAGCGTGCTATTTTGGAACACAGAGTGAGGAAATGCTGAAAACTGCTTTTCTGCAGCAACCCTTAGTCCAAAATCATACCATGGGTATGACATGCAAACTAAAACATTTTTTTCAGCAATTTAAGAAAACACCGATAAATGTACCATTGTAATAGGTTTATCTGTAGTGTAGTATATACTTTGTACCTGTCCTACTTAGCCACCCTAATTACCGAAAATTGGGTCCCCCTCCCAGCCCCTGGAAGGATGGGAAAGCCTTCCGCATTTCGCGGGGCCCCCAGCATCAGCCCCCGGGGCTAAAATGACGCAAATCACGTCATTGACTACCACCACCTCCCCAAAGCGCATGGCATTTAAATGAATGGGGGCAAGGCTTAATGATGGCAAGCTGCCAACCAATCAGCTCCTAACTGCTTGTTACAGGTTGTGTTTGAAAAATGACAGGTGCTTCATCTCTCTGTATCACTCTCCAAGGCTTAGTATATATGCTATTAAAATGTATTTTTCCTCTAAAGGTCCATACACACTGGGCGATTCTGCCCAGTGTGTATGGACAGCGATGAGTGCTATCATCATATTGCTCCCGGCGATGATGCGGGAGCGTGCAGCAGCGTTCACTGCTCACCGGGGCGTACACACTGGGAGGCTTTGGGCTGAAAGTCAAACTAGCTGTTTTAAGCGACTTTCAGCTCAAAGTCGCCCAGTATGTATGGGCCTTTATTGTATAATGGCCACAGGTGTTTGGGAGTTCTTTATTAATGTCCTTGTTATTTTCTATTTATGATTTGTTTTACTTGTATTTCTGCTTTCACTTTAAAGGGTGATATATTCTATAACTATCTATCTATCTATCTATCTATCTATCTATCTATCTATCTATCTATCTATCTATCTATCTATCTATCTATCTATCTATCTATCTATCTATCTACACAACACACGGACAGACACACATGGGGTTGTTTATGACATGTCATTGTTGCCTTTGTCAACAGATGACAGCTGCAGTTCCAGGAAAACAAGGCTGGAGGCAGCCTCCTACGTGACGTTGATTCATTCATGCCTGCTTTCCTTTCTTGACAAGTATTTTCCCGCTAGAAGGGTTAACTTTGTTCTCATAAGTTATGACTCTGAGGAGGAGGGTGTTACATGACATGAACATTTTATTCCTCAGTCCTCACCTGCTATTACTCAGTACAGTATGTTACTGTAAGTCAAACTAAGATACCGGGTTCCCATGGACGGACATATTACTTTAGCAGAATGAATGCTCATATTACACAGGGTTTTCATAGACCATGTCATTTGTTACATACAACCAAGTCGCCTTTCCATGTAAAGCTTCAGTAAAACAGGTACACGGGGCCAGATGCACTAAGTTTCAAAAGTGATAAAAATAGAGAGTTATAAACAGCCAGCCAATCAGCTCCTACCTCACATGCCACAGACTGTCAGGCAGGAGGTGATTGGTTGGTGGTTTATCACTCTCCATTTTATTACTTTTGAAGCTTAGTGCATCTGGCCCATGTTGTGTAACTACAAATCCAAGCATGCCCGGGCATTTAGCAGGAGATGGAGCCACAGGTGGCAAACATAAGTTTTCCTTGATTTCATTAATGAATGTTTCTCATTGTAATCATAACAAAATGCATTCATAACCTGCATTCCACATCAGATCCTCATACTAAAGATGTGTGCAGGATGGCAGGACTCAGATAAGGTGCCTGGAGCAATGCTGTATGATAAAGCACAGGGGAAGAGACGGAGGATGGCTGGTATAGAAGAAGGATTCCTAAGTAGAGGGGGAAGGGGGGAAGAATCAGGGAGAGGTGGAGGAAGGGGTCAGGAGGAAATGTAGAGAGAATAGTGGCCAGGAGAGAAGGGAAATAGTGAGGAGGAGAAGGGTGGTCAAGGGGAAAGAGTTGGGTAGAAGCAGGGCCGGTGCAAGGCACCGGAGCGCCCCAGGCGAGTCGGGTGGGGGCGCCCCGGTGCCGGGGGAGGGGGTACCTGTCCTGCGGCGCTGTCCGGTGCCGGGGGAGGGGGGTACCTGTCCTGCGGCGCTGTGTATTTAAATCTGGCGGGGGTCCCTGCAGTCCATTAGAAATAAAGAGCGCTATCCACCGGGTTATGCGGAAGCGCTTCTGTTGTGAAAACACTGGCAGCACGCTGATTGGCTGAGATCAGCGTGCCCCGTGCTGCCAGTGTTTTCACAACAGAAGCGCTTCCGCATAGCCCGGCGGATAGCGCTCGTTATTTCTAATGGACTGCAGGGACCCCCGCTGCCTCCGCCGCCAGATTTAAATACACAGCGCCGCAGGACAGGTACCCGGGCGGCACGGGGGGGGGGGGGGGGGGGGGCAAAATGCCGCCCTCCAGTGGCCGGCGCCCTAGGCAAATGCCGAGATTTGCCTAGTGGTGGCGCCGGCCCTGGGTAGAAGATGAGGGTGGCCTGGAGGAACAGGGAGAGGAGGATGGAGGGTTAATTGGCAGGAATGGGTTTAAGGACTCTGTGTCCTGGGGCAATGGAGAATAGTGATGGCCATCGATGAATCATGGATAGTTTTTGACCAATATCAAATACTTTCGCCATTAATTGGGGAGAACCAGATGTTTTTCCTCCATCGATGGCACAGCAAAACCGATGTTTTGCTTTTGTTTTTTCGGTACTTGTTTCCTAGCACGGCGCAATTGCTTAGTGGGCTATTCTGCGTAGGAAAATCACATTGCATGGGCCATAGATGCGATGCAATGCCATTTTTTAATGCACTTTATTCACTGCTCTGTATGCCCCAGGGATCTCATCGCATTGCATTGCACCTCCCACAAAATCGCATGCTATTTTATAGGGTGTGCGATGCCATTACATTAGCTAAACAATAATATGATTGTATGACATACAAAGAGGTTTTAGGCACCCCCACCCCGAAGTGTGGCGAGCGCAGTGAGCCCCGCGAGGGGCGGCAGAACGCATCCTCCGACCTTCTCATACCCCCATTATCCACGTGGGCGTGGAGTTGATTTTATATAGTGTGGCGAGCGCAGCGAGCCACCGAGCCTGAAGCGTGGCGAATACATGTAAATTAATCCGCATCTGCTCGCCGCACTTCGGGCTCGGTGGCTCGCCACACTGTATAAAATCAACTCCACGCCGACGTGGATAGTGGGGTTATCAAAACGTCAGAGGACGCGTTCCGCCGCCGCTCGCCACGCTTCGGGGTGGCGTGGATAGTGGGGGGGGGGTTTGCTTAAAACATCATTGTATATCATACAATGATATTATTGTATAGCTAATGTTATGGCATTGCTCACCCTATAAAATCGCATGCGATCGCATGCGATTTTGCGGGAGGTGCGATGCGATCCCCTGGGGCATACAGAGCAGTGAATAAATTACATTTAAAAAATCGCATCACATTGCACGGCACTATGCGATGCGATTTCACTACGTTAACGTACGTAGGAAATATGGGTGCCGTGCTAGGAAACAAGTACCGTTTTTTCAAAGTGCCCCAAAAAGTGCCCCGACACCCGTGAAGCCCCGCCTCTGCAATTTGATTGACCCACAGGCCAGTCAGTCAAAGACAATGGATGACTATTGATAGGTAAAACTATCGATGGTCATCCATCACATAGTATATAAGGGGGGGGGGGTGGGGCGGCATGTGAATGAAGTGAAAAGATGGCTGGAGGAATGTAGGAGAGGAGAGGAGAGGGGAGGCAGCCAGGGAGAATGTGGGAGGGGAGCGGGAGAATGTGGTATGTAGAATGGGGTTGACATAGACACCAAAAACTCTTGTCCACATTTTTCTATGCTGACCTTTTTCATGTCAACCTTTACACTATGTCAACATTTTGACCATGTTGACCTAATGTATGTCAGAGGAGAGAGAAGGAAGGCAGCCATTGGGAGAGGAGAGAGAAGGAAGGCAGCCATTGGGAGAGGAGAGAGAAGGAAGGCTGCCATTGGGACATGGGTTGACATGTTAACAGTAATTACTTCGACCAATATTGATCGACAGGCCAAAAATATCAACATGTATTAGGTCGACAGACAAAAGGTCGACATGGAAAAGGCTGACGTGAGTCTGTCGACATGGACACTGCATATGTGTACCTTGCATAAGTGCACCATGTCCCTTTGGATACTATTATATTCCCCCTCCATGTTCACTGGGATGGGTATGAACAAGTCCATTTTTTTTTAAATAAATCGTCAAAAACTCAAGTCAACCTTTTGTCTGTTGACCTAAACCATGTCAACCTTTGGCCTGTGTCAACCAATACTGATCAACCTAATGACTGTAAACTTTTTTTACTGCCTTCCATGGGAGGATGGCTCATAGAATGAAGAAGAGGACGGAGCAGGGTGGCTAGATGTATGGGGGAGAGGAGAGGTAAGGCAGCCAGGGGGGATGAGGGAGGGTGTCTGGGAGAATGGGGGAGAGGAGCAGGGTGGCCGGCAGGAATGTAGTTGCAGGCAGCAGCTTGGCGGAGGAACAAAAGCAGTTTCTGTTTTCCAGCTGCCAGTGAGCAGTGAATGATTAGTGGGGGGAGGCGGGAGCAGACAAAATCGGGACTCCCCTCCTCCGGCCTGGCCCGGAGTGTCAGTGACTCAGGATGACTACGTCTCACCCCCGTGAGAGGCCGGATATGATGAGCCACCAATCCCCGGAGCAAGCAGAATAGAAGCCCACGCAGCAGCCACGTTGTTGCTACAGGGAAGCTGCTGCGTGACTTCATCCACTGACAGCGACCACAGCCCCCGCCCTGCTGTGTGTCTCCTACATGCAGGCTGCCTGTGACAGCGCACGTTACTATGTAATACTGTCTGCTGGGACATAACAGTCAGTGACTGTCAGCGCCTCCTCCCCCTGGCAGATGCCGCATTACACAGGGCAATAGCTGCTGGCAGCCCGCGTCAGGGAGCCGGAGCCTGACTGCAGCAGCTACACAGGAATACTGTCACTGCAGAGTGACAGTGACCAGGTCCTCGGGAGACACATGTCACTTCTACCCAGTAACAGGCAGTGCGTGTAGAAGCAGCAGCAGACATCGGGTGACGTCACCAGGGCAGTGATAAGGCAGCATTGCTGCAGCATGTGCATCACATGGTGACGTCACCCTGATGACTGACAAGTGACAGGACAGAAATCCGCCTGCCCCCCGGTTACACAGACTGTAGCCATGCTGTGCATTATGCGCTGCTCTGTATATGACAACCTCCCTTATACATGGGAGGATAGCAGCTATGAGGGAGGCATGTGTGTGACCCCAGCGCAGGGGCTAGTAGTGAGCCGCGATAGCTGGGGGCGGGGAGACACATAGGGAAAACGCTGACTGCAATAATATTATTATCCGGGCTACACTGCTGATACACACTACCGCCCGGGAGCACGTGTTTGCTACATAAACTCCCTATCTGCATAGTGATGAGCATCCGGTGGGTGCTTTGGTTGTTGCAGCATGACGTCAGCAAGTAGTAGCCGGTGCAGTGTGACGTAGTATGGCACAGCAGCAGCAATCAGGGGAGGACGCCGCTTTCCCAGACATAGCAGTGGCCCATGTGCAGGCTGGGACCCAGTCAGTGCCCTGCCATGTACACCACCTGCTCTGCCTGCAGCCATAGTGATTGTGCCATGTGTGCACCAGTCAGTGCCGGGACAGGCAGGCAACTGGTCACACACACACATATGTGCTGCTGCGTCTGCGCGTTACAGCTGCTCCCCTACATGTGCGCTATACTGTAACACGGCAAGGCTGGCAGTGCCACACTCTGGCATGAGGCGCCTGTTACCAGCACCAATAGGTTACCAGTGTTCCCCAAAAGTTTGCAGTAGAATTGTGTTTCCCTGTATGCCTGGTGGGGGCACTGAGTCGCCCCCTAGCAACAGGAGACAGGGGAGAGAGGCAGCTGTCAGAAGAGAAAGAATTAAAGAGGGAGAAAATCAGGAGCCGCCTCTGCAGCTTAATGATCAAACGTCTGTCTGGGGGGGAGAGAGAGGGAGAATAACAGGAAGCGGCGGCGGCGGCAGGGCCCGAGCTCCCCCTGCAGCCCATGCAGCAGCAGCAGCAGCAGCCTGCTCTGTCTGTCTGGGAGCCGGAGAAAAGGGGGGAATCCAGCAGGAGGGTTCTGCTTGCATGTCTCCTCCCCCAGTGTGTGTGTGTGTGTCTGACAGTCACTGCTGGGAGGGTGTGAGAGTGAGAGCCTGAGCACAGAACCTTCTTATTACACACCATTACTCACTACTAGTGTGACTGTGAGGCTGGGAGAGGTTACAACACTATTAGCATCTACCCCTCTCTCCTATCAGGCTGGCTCTAGTGTCAGGGCAGGCTGAGATCGGCGCACTACACAGGAGGAGGAGGAGGGGGGCAGGAAACTTTCACACAGCCAGGGAAGGAGAAGAAGTGCAAAGTGAACAAAGCCCCAACTCAGTTTGCTGAGGACATCCCAGGACACGGTGCGGCAGCCTGGCCGGGAGCAGACGTCTGCTAATAACCTGCTGCTGCTGCTGCTGGGGGAGGCGGAGGGGATCTGTACCTGCCCTGCTGCCGCTGCTGTCACATACACCGGTCTCAGGATGAAGGCTAAGAAAGGTAAATGGTGGGGGAGCGGGGAAAGTTTGCTATGGTGCGGGACATGCTGGCTGTGTATTCTGCGGGACATGCTGGCTGTGTATGCTGCGGGACATGCTGGCTGTGTATGCTGCGGGACATGCTGGCTGTGTATGGGGAGCGCTGGGTGAGTCAATGGCAGGCAGACCGTGCAGCAGAGTTAATGTCTGGACGCTTGTGGGTCCCCATGCTGCTGGCAGGCTGTCAGATGGAGCCTGTTTTACCCCTGCTTGTGCCTGGCTGCCCTCACCTCCATCACCCCCTGAGTCGGTGGCATCTGCCCCCACAGCGCCCAGCTTCTCCCCTTCACATGCTCCCTCCTTGTTGACATGTGTCCCAAGTCTGTCATGTCAGCTGATGTTTTTGTTCTTCACCTGATTTGCGTTGAACCTATCTTCCATGTACCTGTTAATGGGTAATAAGTCTTCTCTATTTGGGTGTTATTTTTTGGGTAGAACTTGGACATAGTTTTGACTACTTTTTACTTTTCCTGTGTATCTGTAGGTGTTTATAATATATCTTTACTCTTATTAGTTATCACACATGGGGATTGTTTCATTGATATCAATAAACATTAAAGCAGGGCTTAGCCCCAGTGTGTTGTGATCACGTCAGTGTGGAAAGTCAGCTCAGCACTCAGAGTGCACACAAAGGAAAAGTAGAGCATGGCTGAGTCTCACTCGGGGAACAAAGAAACTTTCTGCAGCAGCACATGTCCCCTGGCCAGGCAGCAGCAGCACATGTCTTCTGACCAGGGACCGAGTAAGTCCTTAGGAAGTAGTACTATACATGAGGTTTGCCTTACAATCCAATCTAGGACTCACGGTTGCTTTTTTTTTCTTCCATAAATCTCACATTTCCATGTATTAGGCACAGAGCAGCCAAACTTCCACGGTGCAGCTTAGCTGGGAAGCTTTTGTTTGGGAAGCAGGCACGCATTCCTGAGGGAAGGGGAAAATAACTTTTAGGGACGACTTTTTTGCTGATTCGGTGGCTTTTTCAGCCATTAGTAACCACTTTCCTAAAAGTTGGAGGAAGTTGTTTCCCAGAGACACGGAGCAGCGCAGCCCCCTAGCACAGAACATCCCTCCCAGCAGAACAAGTTTGAATTCCTTTGTTCCCCACTGCACCATGTGCTCCATACTGACATTGTGTAGCACAGAGCACTTGTAGCTGCTCACACAGCTTGTGGATGCCTGAAATCTCTCATTATGCGAGTGTGTGCCTCATATATAGAATTACTTAAATTAATTTCCAATGTAAAGGTCACAAGAAGTTTTTTTTATAGTTGTGGCTGTTGTTATACAACCCCCCTTACCCTCCTCAGCCTGGCAGAATGTTATGCTTCCCTAGAACATGCAAAAGTTGAAACTTTTTTTTATTTTTTTTGGTTTGCAGAGAAAATGCTGAGTATATGACTGCATGTGCCATGTGAGCTGCATTGTGTGTGCTCAGCATTGTGCAGTTAGAGAAGACAGCAGGGAACGTTGTAAGGAGAGGAACAGGGTGACAGGGAGGGGCAGTGCTGCTGACAGGTCAGGATGTGAGAAAGTGCTTGCAGATGCTTGAAACTTTTCAGACAGTTGATGAAACAAAAGACTTGCTATCCCCTCACCCCCTGCTATATAGACATGTTTGGTCTTTTGTGTGGACTGTGGTAATAAAAAAAAAAAAGTTTTTTTGCTTCAGTGTGTAATGATTGCTCACTTGGTAAGCGGTGTGAACAGTCACAATCAGTGGTATTTCACTCTTGCTTTGGTAAGGTTTTGTCTATTGGGTAATAATGTGCACCGTACTGTAACATTGGTGAAAGTTAAGGTATTGCTTGTGACATGCTGAAGCACTCTTGTCTAGCAGTTCCCGCAGATCCCTGAAGGGGAATATAAGACTTTGCTATTTTGGAAAGTCCCTGAGACTCCTGTTGTGAAAAGCCATTCATTGCCCAACAGCTCACTGTCAGATAAGCTGCCCAGCAGAATTCTTTATGATGTCATCCATGGTGACTTTCCTGGTGAGATCAACAAAATCATATATATGTAGGGCTGGCATAATGTTTGACGTGTCCCATGCTGCTTGTCTTGCAGTATACTGACCGCTTCTGCCTTGTCACTTTGTAATTTAACAGAATTTTGACTTGCTAGTGCTTTGTACATCTCTGTACCCTTTGTGCTCGAATTATCGAATACTTGGTAAATCCTGAATGAAATATATATATATATATATATATATATATATAATATATATATATATATTTCGACAAGTGTAGCAATTTGTTGCTCATTGTCATGTGCGCACAATAAGCACATGCTTTTGTAAACACATCCCCTCATCATATGTAATGACATCTGTTGACAACTTTTAGTTCAAAGGTCATCTATAGGATATTGTTGTATAATATATATATATATATATATATATATATATATATATATATATATATATATATATATATATATATATATATATTATTGTATATATATATATATATTATTGTATATGCAGTATTGCCTGCTGGCATAGATTCAGTGTTCAGGACCAGCTAATAGTATCACCTGTGACTCAATGTAGTTCACTTTTCTAATTGATTGTAATTACCTCATACGTAATCCTGCAGACTCTTAATGAACTTCATTTTTTTTCTGTGTATCATTAAATTGGTTTGTAAATACACTTTGTCAAAGTGCACATGCACATTTTATATCTCTGAATGCAATGCCTATGCAGAAAAATACCTAAAATGTGCTTATACTCTAAACAGCCGCTTGAGTAAAAGTATACAAGTAACAAAATACTTTCCAAGTGGTTGTACTTTGGCTTATAGCCTTTGTGTTGACTCTGCGGAATAAATGGCTGTCTGTTCTTTTTCACCTGGCCACAGATAACCTTAATGCTTCTACATGGCTGTGACCAGCACAAGTAACAATTCATAATGACACATCTTGTGAAAGAAAGCTGCATTGCTTTGAGTTTAGTATTTACTTACTCACCTGATAAGAACCATGATTACTTGTGTTTTTGGTCTACGGTGTTTCCTGTTGTGCTAGACAGAAAGCACTTGTTCTTTATTATGTGTTTATATATTTCCTTGTGCTGTTTAAGAGTTTGGCAGGTGGGTACTAACTTGAAGATGGTTACTGCAACTTTCACAGTGCAACACCTAAGCTGGCCAAAGACATTGGGCGGTATTCATTGTAGCCCTTTGCTCCAGCTGAGGGTAGCAGGATCTCTGACAGTAATGACCACATGCGTACATATGTTTATGACCAAGAGGTGTATCCTTCAAAGCTTGCAGAGAGATACAATCGTGCGATAAAGTACCAGCCAATCAGTGGCTTCTTTTAATTTTACAGGCTATGTTTGAAAAATGACAGGAGCGGATTGGCTGGTAATATATTTCAAAAACTTTAAAAAATGATAGAATGGAGAGAGGAAAAAGTACCGGCAAATCAGCTCCAAACTGCCATGTTGCAGGCTGTGTTTCAAAAATGACAGGAGCTGGTTGGTTGGTAATTTATCTCTCTTGCCATGGTTTAGTAAATAGACCTATTATCTCTCACAAGTTTATCTCTTGTCAAGTTATGATAAATAACATACTGTATAGGAAAACTATTCGTGTTCAATACTTGGATTGAATGTCTGGGTCTTATGGTGTGTACACACGGTCAGATGTGCCTTAAGATCCTATCCACGATCCGATCGGATCGTGGATAGGATCTTAAGGCACATCCGATTTGCATCCAATCTTGACTATATAGTGCAGATCTGCACTATATAGACAAGGCAGCCAAGACTTTCTGGCTTCCGATACGTGAACGCGCATCGGGATCGGAAGGGTTAAAACCCTTGCGATCTGCATCCGATCCGATGTTGACTATATCGTCAACATCGGAAAAGAAATCGGACTGTGTGTACACACTATAAGAGGTCTATTATTGCTGTTGGCAGTGACCGCATCCCCTTTCACTATCCCCTTTCACTATCCCTGACAGATCGCACAGCACTGACACATCGCTGTGCGCTGAACAATCTTGCTGAGCGATCCAGCATCGATCAGAACGCTCACCGCATCTCCCCGTGAGTAGGCCCCATAACTGTCACTTTTGAAACACCGGAGCAGCCATATTAAGCCTTAAAAAGAGATTCACGCTGGTGATAAGCCTTTAAAAAGAGATAAATGCAAGGGTGATAAAGTAATAAACATTCATCCAATCAGATCTAAACTGTCATTTTTCAAATAGCCTATAACATGGCAGTTAGGAGCTGATTGGATAGATGTTTATCACTTTTTATCACCCTTGCGTTTCTCTCTTTTAAAGGCTTTATAATAAATCTGCCCAGTCTGTAACATGGCAGTTAAGAGCTAATTGGATTGTCCTTTATCTTTTTCCACTTTACCTCTCTCCAAAGCTCAGTTCATTTGGACAGTACTGACTCAGACCATTCACAAAGCTCTGAACCTTGTCTGTTTGAGTGACTAAATTGTACTCAATTTAAAGAGCTCAGTAAGCAGCTGATTGATTTATGTTTTCCAACCATCTTGATCCATCCCTCAGGGCTGTCCAAAATGACATCACTATTGCTCATAGACCTAAACAGTGGAAATTACTTTTTTTTTTAAAGGATAATTCCACTTTTAAAGCAAGTGGTTTAGTTAACTTTATTATACTCCAATAATAGTGAACTAAACATGGTAACTGTGAGCTTTAGTTGAGAAGACTTAGCTATGCTTGATTTCCCGTGGCACAATACTGTTTCACACCGTTGCTATAGGTAACAGACTCTGCTATGCTGCATTGGGAGTGTTTGGCCCACCCTCTCTTCACACTTCATTTTGTGTCACCTTCTCTGCAGCTGTTGGCTCTGTGCGAGTTTCAACCACTAGCTGATGCATTCAGTCTGCAGGCAGCTTGCCATATCACAGGGCAGACAAAGCTAGCGCTCAGTGCTGCTATTGAATGTTTTGAGCGTTGTCATTTTCTACCAGAAATATTGCCCCTGGCATTGTGTTGTCACTGAAAACAATAGTGTAATCAGGCATGCAGTGTTTACTGCAGTGACTTTGTGAAGGCATTCAGACTACAGGTTAGCTGCCACTTGTGTCCCTTCTGGGTTTGATTGAATCACAGTGTGTGTGTGTGTGTGTGTGTGTGTGTGTGTTATGTATCTGGTGTGTACTTTTTTCCTTTGATGGACGGTTTAAAATTGAATTAATGCAATAAAAAGAACAGAATACTTCCATTGTTGTTTGCCTCTTGAAATAGTTGGATTCAACTGGTAAAACAAACACTTGTGCCTTTTACCATTTATATCCTGAATGTTTAAAGGAATAACAAGTTAATCTGCTGTTTCAGATTTGTGTGAGTAAAACAGGTGACAAAGGCACTTTATTTTTATTTTTTTAAACACTGTATATGGGGCAGGTAGTTGGTCTGCGGCACAGTCCAAAATTCAAAAAGGGGAGCCACACCAACTGCCAGTGAGTCAGTTTTGAATGACAGTTGGTGTGGCTCCCCTATTTGTATTTTGGACTGTGCTACAGCCCCTCCTCTGGAACCGCCACTGGATGCAGATTTATCAATGAATGAGTTATTATCACTTGTTATGAATGATAAGCTGTCATTTTTCAAACACATGACATGAGATGTTTGGCTGCAGCAACATTTATCATTCATAACAAGTGATAAGAATATAATTTATTAATAAATGCGCACCATAATTAAATAACACCGTCTTAATGCACGTGTTGTGGTTGCATTTTTTGAAAATGATCAGATTAAAATGATCGTGTCCCTCATTAAAACAATAAACACGCTCAAGAGGTATTGTCGATCATGCGATACAGATATATCACATGATCAACTATACCTCTCAAGCGTGTTTATTGTGTTCTACATTATATATATTATTATAGTAATTTTGCTGAAATAAAAAAAATAGAATCTCAAAATCTGGTTTTAATGTGCCTGCCTGTCTCAGGGGTCGGTCATGGAGAAGAGAGTTTAGAGACCGTGTCTGTCACTTACCAGCTACACAATAGAGGTCTAAGCATCCTACGTGATTGATTAATGTTAATACTTTTAAACCAGGTTTAGTTTTCGATGAATAGCTGCATTCTGCTGCACCACAGTAAGGGGTGGGTGTAGAGGAGCAATATGCAAGAGCTAATAAAAGAACTGACAGATGTATAAACAGAATCATTTCAAATAGAGATATTTGAGATAAGCCTGTCTGTTCTAGCCGAACAAAATCCCATACTCAGACTTTTGTTGTGTTATTTAAATGCTTGAGACTGAAAACGCCAATGAAGAGGCTATAGGCTGCTTTAGCAAGCTACCCACCCGGTCTGCTATTTTTGGAAATTTAGTATTAGTATTATTTTAATAGCTGATTGTAGTTTGGAGAGGGCCTTCTGACACAAACATTTGTGTGAACGTTTAAAAAATACTTTAATGGTGTGTACACATGGTAAGATGTAATCTTTGCTAACTCATGTGCTATATACATACAATTCATACATAGTCATTGCTGCACTGTCTATTTGGCTTTTTGATTTCAGCTGCATGGGAGCGTGCATCGGAATAGAAAGTTTGGTACTTGTGAGTTATCTGGGCTGCCGATTTTTTGATTGTATGCCTTAAGTTAAGGCATACAATCAGATGCGATGCGATATCGCATTGCATCGCATGCGACCATCGGATGCGATGACCCGATTTTTCCATAGGAATCAATGTTAAAATGGACTGAGTCCATTTTAACATGGAATTCAATGGGAAAAAGGGGTCCTTTTCATACCCCTACTATCCAAGTGGGCATGGAGTTGGATATAAACCTGTAGCGAGCCACCGAGCCCGAAGCGTGGCGAGCGGACGGTATTCTGTGTCCCCTCGCGGGGCTCGCTACGCTCGCCACGCTTCGGGCTCGGTGGCTCGCTACGCTCGCCACAGGTTTATATCCAACTCCATGCCCACTTGGATAGTAGGGGTATGAAAAGGACCCCTTTTTCCCATTGAATTCCATGTTAAAATGGACTCAGTCCATTTTAACATTGATTCCTATGGAAAAATCGGGTCATCGCATCGCATCCGATGGTCGCATGCGATGCGATGTGCCCGATCCGACCCGATTTAGAAATCGGCAGCCCGGATAACTCACAAGTACCGAAAGTTTAAAAACATGTTCTATCTCCATTCGATGTCTATGCAATCCTGATTCAGTTTTGACTATATAGTCCAAATCGAATGTCAAATTGTACTGTGTGTACACAGTGGAACCATTTAATGAAAAATAGTGAAAATGTCCCATAAGTGACACTGTTAAAAAAAATAAAATCTATAGCTGTGTATCATTAGACTTACATTAATTTATTTATTTACAGTTTCTTATTTAGCGCAGCAGATTCCGTTGCACTTTACAATTGTTTTAAACCTTTTAAAGCTCTTTCTTGTTGGTTTTCTGCAAAAAAAAGTTAAGGGGAATTCTGAAATTAAAAAATGAAAAAATTCATAAAACAGACCCTAAAAATAGATTTTAAAATCACGAAAAAATGGGTCTTTTGGGGGTTGTATTCAGCCCAGGAGCAAAACACTCACACACCACACACTAGGAAATTACTCATTAAATTAGCTGCTGCCACCAAGAAAACGATACTAGCACAATGGATTGATACTACTCCAACCCACATGGTCTTGGTACACCCTAGAATAACATACTTATTCTGTATGGATTGGACAGAAACAACAACAAATAAAGAGAAGCTAACTAAGAATTTCATAGAAACATGGTTACCATATATAAAAACAACATCAATATCCTTAAAAAATGCAGTGAGGAACTCACTCTGATGTAGGGTACACACCAGGACGACCTGCTCACGATGCACATCGTGAGCGGGTCGTCAGTGTCTCGTCCGACCCGCTCACGATGACGCGGGAGGGCACGACCCGCTCACGATGTGCACCGTGAGCGGGTCCGATCCGATGGCGACCCGCACCCGGTTGTATGGTCGTCATTGAGATCCTACCTGCAGCAGGTAGGATCTCAATAACGACCGACCGACCCGCGGGACCGCGCATCGGATCGGAATCGCTCCACACCAGCTCAGAAAAGGGCCCAATCAGCACACAATCTGCATCCAATTGATCGGAATCGGATCTAGATTGTGCTGATCGGGCCCTAGTCGTCCTGGTGTGTACCCAGCATTAGACACAAACTGGTTTAGACAAGAAACAATAGATGAAGAACCGCCCTTTTAAGAAAGGGGAAAAATGGTGGTCTGTATCTTAGAAATGTATACGAGATGAAGTGATACTGGATTTTAAATTTGTCTTTTTTTTATGTATTGTGAATAACTGTCAAATAAAAAAATTATATATAATAAAAAAAAATGAAAAAAAAAAAAAACTTTTAAAAAGCAAAACAGTGGTGTACTTGGTTTATCCTGCATGTGACACTAAAATTTGTGATATTGGGCCAGATGTATCAAGCTTCAAAAAGTGATAAACCAGCCAATCAGCTCCTACCTTAGGAGGTGGCTTCAGCGTCAGGTAGCTAAACAGAAATGTCAGTGGCCTGCTCCCTCCTCCCACTGCTTCCAGCAGCAGCACTTCAGCGGGCGGAGCTGCTCTCCAGTCAGCAACAGTATTTTCAAAGGTACAGCAGTGCTCAGCCTGTCAGTGGCACAGCAGCGCTCACTCTTTTAGCGTAGAAAGACACAGCAGCGCTCAGCACTCTCCATGATTGACAGCGATGGCAGCGCCTATCCTTCCCATCTCCTGCCCTCCTACCTACAACTGCCTTTTTCAACTGCCTTTTACATGATCAGCTGTTTGGTAGACAGCTGATGCATGAGAGGCTCTGGAACTTTCCACTGCCACCAATGTTACATTTATATAAAGCACAGTGTTATACTGTAATTGCCTCATTAATGTATATAAAGACAACATAACTATACAGTTTACAATACCACATATCCATATACCAGTTACAAAAATAAACAAGACCTAATAAAATATTAATATATATATATATATATATATATATATATGTAGGAGAGTCCGCACTCAAGGTAGATTGTTATCATAGGGGGTGCTCCAACAGATGAATGAACATCACAGGGATATAAGATATAGAGAAATGGGCACTCACCAAGGTCTTAAATTCAGCAGAAAAATTTATTCATGAAATGAAAATACATCCGACGTGACGTGACGTTTCGATCAAAGGATCGTCATCAGGAAAATGTCAACATAAATAACAAGTATCATACCCAACCAACAGGCAACCTGGTATCCATCCATGGAGGAGATACAACTGTACAGCCTCACCGGGCCAGTTTAAATACCATCTCACAGGAAGTGATCACTGCACTTCCTGGTGCAACATCAAAATTGGTACCATAATGCGTTTGAGGCATATACATAAGGTTCAGGCAGTTAATTAACTTCGCTAATGAACATAGGCATAATGAATAGTACCATACTAAAACAACTGGTGACATAAAACAATAGAAGCGCTGTTTAGCGCTAAACGCTCCAGTCCCGCTGGACCGGAAGTAGAATCTGCGTTCCACCCGCTCGTATCGCGGGGAACTTCCGCGTGTCACAGTTCTCAACGTCAGCTGCGCTAGACCGGAAATAGGACTAGCGTGTGTCATACATAGCGCACAACACTGTAGTATACAAACAGTTTTAGTTGTCATGACAACGCGGCTTGGGATTAAAGAGCATCGGACATCGGGGGACAAGGAACATTTAAGATGTTGTGGTATTAATAAACCAGCCCGGGTGGCCTCACTAATACTGGCAAAATATAAAGAAAAAATGAACAAATTATAAAGAAAACATTAAAAAATTATTATATATACAAAAAATATCGAAAAAGAAAAAATATAATATAAATAGATACACATCAAAATGAAATATCCATGTGCCACCACTTGTTGACACACGAAACAGCACAACCAAGTGACACTAAAGAAATGTATATACAAAAGATATGCAATCGTATGCTATTTTTGTTGTTTTATATTTTATACTGTTTAGATAATTTTATATTTTTATAGAAAAATTAGTTTTAAGAAATTTATAAACAAAATACCCCAAGGGGGGTGCATACCACTTCAGAGAGTATCATCTCACAATATTGCAGATGTGAGACAAGCATATCATAAACACCAGGTGTAGTGACATCAAAAATTATATAAATAAATATATACATATATATACAAAAATTAAAACATAAACAGTACATAAAAAATACATAAAGAATGACCTGGAGACACCAAATCCAACTTCAAAAAAACAAAAATCCAAACCAAGGCAACTGGAAACATAACCATAAAAATGAAAAAACGGGAAAAGGGTATCAGAGGTTATTTAACGCAAAAAGATGGACAGTGGATTTGCCTCATTTAGGCCTTTAGGGGCAATCGTGCCCAATTCAAAGATCCATTTAGCTTCACGTTTCTTAAGCATGGTGTCCCTATCGCCACCTCTCACTGGTTTTGGGATGTGATCTATCAACATGCATCGAAGGCTTGCCACACTGTGGCCCATTTTTGCAAAATGGGTGAGTGCCCATTTCTCTATATCTTATATATATATATATATATATATCTATCTATCCTTATTACTTATGTAAACCTATATTAGGGTTACATTTCATATTAGCCTGTGACATGGCTAATTGGCTGGCAGTTTATCACTTTCCATTGTATCACTTTTTGAAGCTTGAGGCATCTGGTCCATTGTATTTAGTATATCAGAGAATGTAAGACTAGACACTTGGATATTACATCTATCCTTTTTTTTTTTTTACTTCATTTTTTGTACAAAATTGATGTGTTGAAACTTGTACAAATGTCCAATATGTGACCATGGAATGGCCCTTAAGAGGACCACTTATTATTAATGTATTTATCTAATATTGTTCTAATGATCTGTTTTTTGTTTTCCTCTAGGTTTAGTTCCTCTATCAGGAAGTGAGACAGAGGATGATGATGGTATGGATATTCCGCTGGACCTCTCTTCCACTGCTGGCTCAGGGAAAAGAAGGAGGCGTGGAAACCTACCTAAAGAGTCAGTCCAAATTCTGCGAGACTGGCTATATGAACATCGCTACAATGCGTACCCCTCTGAGCAAGAGAAAGCTCTCCTGTCTCGGCAAACGCACCTCTCCACACTACAGGTATGTACTAGCAATATGTCATTCCTGTTGCTATGAGAAAGACAAAAGTTTCTATCTATCGATCTCACTGTTAAGTGGGGCAGCACTGAGGTCATGGGTTCGATTCCCACCATGGCTCTAACTGTGCGGAGTTTGTATATTCTCCCCGTGCTTGCGCCGGTTTCCTCCAGGTACTCCGGTTTTATAAACATGTTACTTGCTTTATATACACATCTAGAAATGTAGATGTGTGTATATAATGTAAGTAATGTGTTAATATCTAGTTACTAAAACTTTTAATTCTACTTAAGGTCCATACACACTGGGCGACTAAGCCCAGCCTGAATGGACAGCGATGATCATTTACATTGCTGGGGGGGGGGGGGATAGCCGCTCAGTACATACACACTGAGTGACTTTCCCACTGCCCGGCACCGATGGAGTGGGGAGGATGGCGTTGCATAGCGCAGAGGTATTCAAAACCTTCCTCAAAGCCACTCATCTGCTGGTATTACCAGCAGATAAACTGCTTTCCCGGGGTTGATGCAAGAGTGTGCAGCAGCGCTCATCGCCGAGGCATACACGCTGGGCGGCTTTGAGCTGAAAGCCGCTCAAACATGCTGTTTTGAGCGACTTTCAGCTCAAAGTCGCCCAATGCCTGTGGGCCTTAAGTTTTGTTTCATTGTAAGGGGCCATTTGAATTCAGCACAAGGATCCATCTGCCCAGAGTGCCAGCCATTGCAGTGAAGAAGTCTGGTTTGTGGCTCACTTTTCTGTGGCGTGCAAGATAAAATAAAAAAGACTTTCCTGCCTGCATATACCCTGTTACGTGGTCTTGATGGTAGCTGATTTGCCTCCTTAGTTTATCATGCCATGTAATAGCACACCTCTTTGTAGTTTTTATGGTTCTATTTTATAAAGATACAAACCTAATACGTGCTGGGTATGAGCAGCAGAATGACTGACAGTGCACAATGTACACACTTCTTCATTTACAGTGATTCTATGGTGAAGCTGTCAGAATATATGGAACAATTCTGTTTCCTGTAGCTGGCTGCCACCCCAGGAAATGCCATATCCTCTTGTTTGACACACTTCTAAGTAGGATCTGGCTGGTAAACAAGTAGTACACTGCTGCACTCCTTAACTGTGCAGAGCACTGTTCCTATAACCAGGCCTTGCCACCATATCCTGGCTTACTGCTTTCTTGCTTTTTATTAAAATATAGCCCCGTTCAGGTGCGTATGCGCAGGGGCGGCGAGTTGACTGTGCAAAAAGTCACCCTTTAAACAGGCATTTAAATATCACTCTGGAAAATCGGGCACAATTAAATATTTGAAACCACCCTTTTTTTTTTTTTTGTAATAGGGAAAAATGTTTTATATTGCTGAATGTGAGGAGCTGTATTTGATCTCTCCCCAAGCATTAAGGCATATGCCCCCCACTAGCCTTAAAGCCAACAGACTGGATTAGCAAATACAGGGAACGCCTTCTCTTCTCGGTTTCACCGTTTATCCAAAGCATACAGGATTTTCTTTCTCGGCAGTGTAATAAGGGTTAACGTAGAGGTAGAGTAAGGCAATAGAAGACATTCCTGGTAGCACATTAAGTTCAGCAGCCTCTGTGAGTCACTGCCCTCTCTGCTGGAAGACAAACAGCATCTTGTTTCAAAGGAAATCTTCCCACCATTAGCCTAAGGTATGGGAAATAACATGCAACAAACATTTAAAAAAAAAAAAAAAAGTAAAGCCTTCAGCTGCTTTTTGAATGTGATGATCCCCAGGCTTTACAACGCAGGGCGATTTTTGTGTATCAGTCTAGCAATGCTTGTCTAGTCAGTCTAGTCTAATGCTTTGTGTTTAAGGGAGACTTGTTTCAGAAGTATAATTCAAGAACTGGGACCTGTGTGGAGATATGTTATTAGTCAGAGATCATTTGTAGAACAATTGAATCCTTAACCGATTGCCAAATGCTACAAAACCGGTAGGCAGAGTTGCCAAAACCGATACTGCTGTGTACACTCACATGAAGTATTTAAAAGTACCTTTTCCTAATGAAGGTACAGTATAGGCTGCATTCTTGTGACTATAAGTTATGCGCATGTGCAACTATAATTCGGCAAGATTTCTTAAACCTTTGAGGGAGAGATAAAGAACCAATTAGCTTGTGGCTGTCATTTTATAGGCTGTCTTGAAAATGACTATTGGTTGTTACTTTCTCACTTCATTTTAATACATATCCTCCTTTTAAATCACTGATGTTTCACTTGTTTACAGAATTGACACCCCCTGTGGCCAACCTCTGAAACTACCTTTACTCTTGTTAGAATCTCTATATAGCAAAAGTAATAATAAAAAAAAAAATAGCTTAATGTTACGAATTTAAGGAATTGCCATAAATATTAACTCAGGTTGGCAAACTTGCATGTAAAGTACTGTTTACTTTAGAATGTTTTTGGTACAGGGTGCTGACTACAGAGCAGGGCACATCCAACTCCTCCCCTCCTCAAACTCAGCCCTCCTGTCTCATAAGACATGCAGTTGCCTCTACGCGGCTAGAGGGGGAGCTTAGTCGGCTTGTAGAGATGACTGACAGCCGCTTGCTATCAGTTCTCAGAGTTCAGTGATATGTTAGCGCCGGGGTGGGGGGAGGAGCTGGAAGAGCTGACAGCTGTGGATAGCAAAATCCTCAGCGGTATGTCAGTGCAGAGGGGGCAGCTGAACCGCCACTGTGGCGGGGGGCGGGTATTGTTTCAGAGCTGAAGGACACAGCAAGGGCAGGGCGCATTCAGTAGATTATAAAATGGGCAGGGTGCGGCGCACTGCAAAATGAGCTTAGCGAAAACACTATAAAATGTTTATTTTATATTATTGAGATACACATCGTTAATTGCTGTGCTTTTAGTTTAATTAATGGGCTTTATGTAAAGGTATTTGTGAATTAATCATGTAGTATATACGTTTTACTTTTATTACCCATTAACTATCTTGTCAATTTATCCTGTAGCTAACACTAAAGCAATGATGAATTAAAATAACTCTTTTTGTATTTTTTTTTTTTTTTGTAGGTTTGTAACTGGTTCATCAATGCACGGCGCAGACTTTTGCCCGATATGCTAAGAAAAGATGGAAAGGACCCTAATCAGTTCACTATTTCTCGAAAGGGAGCCAAAATTACTGACGTGATCCAGATGGATTCTCCAACAGGGGCAAAGCCCTATATTCCCACTATAGACGAAAACTCCTTTCATTTCAGTACGACGGGATCTAACCAGAACTCGGGGAAGTTACTGGCCTCTCAGCTGTCGTCTCAGCAATCTCTCCTGGCTCGCCCCTCCGTGATCTGTCATACCACTGTAACATCACTAAATGATGCTCCTTTCAACTTCACCCATGTGTTGAATGCTGGACAAATCCCAGGCCAGCAGCAGACCGAGGCAAACATCCTAACAGAGACCTCGCTTGTATGCCATGAAGACACTATTAAGCCAGGACAAAATACAACTGCACAGAGCGGACTTTTCAACACTCCTCCACCCACCCCACCGGATCACAATCAGGATTTCAGTGGCTTCCAGTTGTTGGTCGACGTTGCTCTCAAACAAGCTGCAGAAATGGAACTCCAGTCAAAACTGATGTCCTAACTTTTTCCATGTGTCAAAAGTGTTCTGAACATTTCTTTTGAACTGCCCAGGTTATCAGACAGTTTGCATTATTTGATACTTTTTTTTTTTTTTATTCGTGTTATTTGCACACGGGATTGTCAAAGTGAAGCTTTCTTGACACAGAGGTCTTACCCCTTTTCAACTTAGGACTTTTTTTTTTCTTTTGTTACTTTATTTTTAATGACCCCTATAAATATAAACTGTGATTACAGCTTTTGACTTTGTGAGGTTCTCCATTGCCATCTAAGGATATTCTGTTCAGAAAGTTGCCATTGGCTCATTCAACTTTTTTTTTTTTTTCTTGCGTAACTTAACACAAAACTCAGGGGTGAAGGAGAACTGATAACGTGTTTGTGTAATTGTATATATTATATAATTACACCTACATAATGACTATACTGTATATTTCATTCCAATGTTTCTAAGGATGGAGCTACTGTAGAAACAACATGCTTTACGTTTCTTGGTAGATTTTGCTGAAATGTGAGAAATTTCCCAAGATTGTGACTTTTTTTATTATCATTTTTGGTACCTTTCAAACTGTGCAATATTTAGAAAGAAACATACCTTTTTTATCATTCCAGAGCAGCAGAAAATGCTCGCATACTGTCTACCACATTTTTTTTTTCACCCAATATATAATAAAATATTTTGTTTAATGTAAGATTGTGTGTTTTTGTTACCTGGGAATGGCATTAGAATACCATGTAACTGGATACCATTCCTATCTGGAATATTAACTGCTATGTAAAGATTTGTTTCTTTGACATGTATTATTTTTTTTGTATGTTTTTTTGTAATATAGAAAATAACAAATCAAAGTGTAGTGTGTTTTTATTTTATGTTAGTAAAAACAAAAATGTAATTTTTGTGGATTGCGTCAGTCACATTGCAACACATCTGTAGGTGGTCTCTAGAGTAAAAGCAATTCCATCCTGTCATTCTAGTAGTACACTGTAGAAAATTACATCCATTGAGATTTATTGCTACAGTATGTGCAACTTTGTTTCTGTTAACTGTAGAATAGTTTTCCTAAATCCCCCACGTTTTATCATAACTGATTAATACGAAAGCGATGCTTCTTTGGAACTGGAATACAAAATGGCTTACTTTTATTCCGATCAAGGGCCTAATTAGGATCGCAAATGACAAGTTGCTCACAGCAGTTTAGCATATGTGATCTTTAAGCAATGCAAATGCGGGAGGAGTTGATCGGTTTAAAAGCAACCTTGTGACCTTTAGTTGTGGTGTCTTAAGGTGGCCATACACCTGCAGATTTATCTTCAGATCTGGCTGGTTGGAACAAAAATCTGGTAATTTCTGAATGACAGTTTGTCAGTTTTCCAGCATTTCCAAGCAAATGGTCAACTGTCATTTTCTCTCCTCCATAACCAGGTTTTTGTTCCAACCAGCCTGATCTGAAGATAAATCTGTAGGTGTATGGCCACCTTAAATCTAATCTCAAGCATTTCTTAGCCTGGCCACTACTGGACAACTGAGGCAAGACTCACCCGTTTCCAGAAACGCCACCTGCCCCCAACTGTCCCTCCCCATGAACGCTTCTTCCTATCAAACAGGCAGAAGCATTTTCAGTTTTTCTACGTGATTGCAAGACACATCCTGTACTTGGGCTGGATGGGTCCTGTGTATATGCCTTTCCTCCACCATCAAGAATTGCTGATTGCAGAAGCAATCCAAGTTGAATGAGGTCCCAACTTTTAGAACCACTTGGATTTCGGGCATCTACCATCATGCAAGACCCATTCCCTTCACCGTCGCTGTTTCTGTTTCCATTATCTCAAAGCTTACAGCCTGGGACTTGACTAGAGAGTGATTATTGCTGACTAGCTTCTTAGTGACAATTTTTCTATTTATGAATATAGACAATCATGGGAACTGAGATTTAGGTGGGGACAAGTATGTCATATTCTGTGGACTTTCAGGGCACACAGACTCATTAACCTATTCCTTCCAATTGGTAATTTTCCTCAAATGTTGTCTTTATCTTTCTGATCTGAGAGATTGTTTTGAATAATATTCTTTGTATGATCATGTCATCTACTGACCACCCAAATGTCAGCATTTTTATTTGTGTCCTTCAATTTTTTTACTGCTTGGCAGAACAGAAGAGGCCTGCACCAGGATCTATTATCCTATGGTTTTTGTGCCTATTGGTGCAATGTTTTCTCATCCTGCTCCTACAATGTGTTGTATGCAAGTTATGCCTAAATACAAATCTGGGCAAGCTCTTAGATGTCTATACTGAGAAGTCGCAATGATAGAGCCTTCCATTTTAAATGTATAAACTATTGAGGTCCACAACAAAAGACCTGATTCATAGTAGTATACAAATCCAATGGTCTGTGTACGATCGGCCTGATTCAGACCCATATGCAGGGCTGCGAATTCGCATCCCTGACTGTTATCAAAAGAACACGCTTGTGCATGGTACACTGTGCGCATGACAGGGACACCTTGCAAAAGACCATTCAAAGCTAGCCTTCTCTGGCCGATCGCAGGGGGATTGACAGGCGCCGGGTGTTTGGGGACTATTGGCGGCATTTCACAGGAGTGTCCCAGAAAACGCAGGAATTCCATGTCAATTGGGAGGGAGTACCGCTGACCTCAGCACTGGCCTTCGCAGCACCGAGTGAATCTAGACTTACTCAGCACTGCGAGCAGAGGGAAAATCATTCGAGGATGCTCGGCAGGGTGGCGTTTACCTGCTCGCTGGGCTCCGAATATTTGCGGCAAGCACGTCTGAATCGGGCCATATGTCAGAAGATTGGAGCATGCACAGGATGCGCCGATCTTCTACAGACAGAACTCTCGCAGTTACCAAAAAAAAAGTGACCTAATTGGGTACTTATGTAGTATCTGGGCTGCCGATTTTGTGATTGTATGCCTTACCTTAAGGCATACAATCAGATGCGATGCGATTCGATGCGATTTTGCATAGGATTCAATGTTAAGAAGGTCCTGTTCATTTCCCCACTATCCAAGTGGGCATGGAGTTGGATATAAACCTGTGGCGAGCGCAGTGAGCCACCGAGCCCGAAGCGTGGCGAGCGAACGCATATTTCTTAAAAAGTATTCTGTGTTCCCTCGCGGGGCTCGCCACGCTTCGGGCTCGGTGGCTCGCTACGCTCGCCACAGGTTTATATTCAACTCCATGCCCACTTGGATAGTGGGGAAAGGAAAAAGACCCCTTTTTCCTATTGAATTCTATGTTAAAATGGACTCAGACCATTTTAACATTGAATCCTATGGAAAAATCTTGACCATTGCATACGATTTGGTCGCATGCGATCCGATCCGATTTCTAAATCGGACGCCCAGATACTACATAAGTACCCCTAATTGACAGGTTGCACCCATTTAGCGGTGGGGCAGGATTGGCAAGGGTTCCTGAAAATGGCAGCATGTTGCTTCCATTTTCTGGCATGGCTGGGGTCTGCGTCTTCCAATGTAAATTTCTTGACCTTGGCTACTGAGCTGTGACAGCCAATCTGAGTAACGTCCATGTCACTCACACTGCCGATTTTTTGCAGATTGATCTGATGCTGCATCTCACAGAAGCAGACGGGAGGCGTCTATGGACACGACTCTTGCGTCATAGTGTATTTTAAAATCACTGTTGTGTCCAAAGACACAGTGGCAATGTGAACTGTCCCATCTCTGAGTCAGAACTTAAGACCCTAATGTTCACTGCGCAACAAAAAGTATTGGGTGTATAGATTATTTATGACTGGTTAAATTTTCAATACGTACGAAACTAATATTATAATTGGTTGCATGTTTTCACAAAGTTTGCTGCTTCAGTGTTGTTAGACCTTTTTGTCAGATGTTACTATGGTATGTTGGAGTAAAATGACATTCAATTCATTAGTGTCAAATGCTTTTATCGACCAGTTTATGCAAAGAGTCAATATTTGCAGTGTTGACCCTTCTTTTTGAAAAACTCTAATTGGCACTGGCAAGCTGTCAATCAACTTCTGGACCACATACTGACTGATTGCCACCCATTATTGCCTAATCAATGCTTAGTTTGTCAGAATTTGTGGATATTTGATTGTCCGCCGGCCTCTTGAGGATTGACCACAAGTTCTCAATGGGATTTAGGTCTGGAGAGTTTCCTGGCCATGGACCCAAAATGTCATTGTTTTGTCCCACAAGCCTCACTTTTGCCTTATAGTAAGGTACTCCATCATGCTGGAAAAGGCATTGTTTGACACCAGGAGGATGTTTTGGTACCATTCTTTTTTTCATGGCTGTGTTCTTATGCTAAATTGTGAGCGAAGCCACTCCCCTTGGCTGAGAAGCATTCCCATGCATAACTTGCCTCCGGATGCTTTACTGTTGGCATGACACAGGGCTGATGGTAGAACTCACCTTTCCTTCTCTGGACCAGTGTTCTTCCAGAATGCACCAAACAAGCTGAAAGAGGATTCATCAGAGAAAATAAACACCTGCCTGCCGCCATCCTGAGCAAGCTGCAATGGTGGTGCCCGGATACCACAGCTGAATCAACTTCTTGGCCCTTGTTGTGGATGTTTTTGGGTGCCCTGAAACTGTCTTCACAACTATTCTGCATTTCTTGATGATCTATTAATTGCCTGGATAAGGTGCAACCTTATTTGCAGCAGAATTCTTGTGAAGCCCATTTAGTAGAAAGCTATGATAACTGCTTGTATTTCCTTGCGGTTAACAGAGAAAGAACAATGATTTCAAGGACCACCCTCCTTTAAAAGCAGGCAGGTCCAACGCTGGCCCTCCAGCTGCTGTGAAACTACACATCCCAGCATGCTTTGCAATAGTTTTAGCATTCTCTAATAGCAAAACTGTGGCAAGGTATGATGGGACCTGTAGTTTCACAACAGCTGGAGGGCCATAGTTGAACATGCCTGTTTTAAAGCTTCCAGGCTGTTTTTATAACTCAACCAGCATATGATAGTGATCTCCAGCCTTGTCCTCCTCAATACTCTCACCTGTGTGTTAATGAGAGAATTACTAACATGTCAGCTGCCTTTTATCGCAGGGGTGAATTGCAGTGGAAATGTTTTTGGATTCAAGTTCATTGTTATGGCAAAGAGGACTTCGCAATTCATTGGATCACTCTTTATGATTTTTGCAGTATATACAAATTGCCATCATAAAAACTGAGGCAGTAGACTGAAAATTTGTATTTGTGTCATTTTCAAGACTTTTCGCCATGGCTGTAAATACTGTATTCTGCATGTTTGCAACATTAATCTGAAAATTATAACTGCTTATAATGAAAGCTATGAATAACGTATTTTCAGATTTCCCAAGAGATATTTTTGAACAAGCTTTTCATAGTTTTTCCAATGTATTATCACTTCACTTTACTAAGTTGATTCTTTTTGTACTGATACTAGGTATTGCAGCCCATCTTGAATTACAAATATATGCTTTTCTGCTAGTTTTACCTGGGGAATTTGGTGCAATGTTGATCTCAGTTAATGGCAATCTGATATATTCCAATTAATTCATCTTTTACATTTTTTTCCGATTCCTGAGTAGGAAGCAACAGGCAAATTTAAGACTGTGGGAATGTCATACATTGAATAGAAATACATGTGTGAATTAATGTGCACATGCTATTCATTGCTTCTTTTTCTTTCTAATTATTTCCATAAGAGAGCTCGGAATCCAACCATGGATGCAGAACTGATAAAATATAAATATAACTGCTAAAGAATATTCTTTAATGGGTTTTACATTCGTAGAGGTCAGTCTGGAGAGCACAGCATGTCATGTGGTGACCTGAGTAAATGGTTCAGTTTTGGACTCCGACTTCATGACCAACTAAAGACCGTATCAAACCTTCCCTTTTTTTCTAGGAAAGGTTATAGAGGAGGTGGTTACACCTCCACTAGGAACCTGTCTGTCAACACATGATGTTTTCTTGATTTTAGAATTTAAAAGGCATAGCCCTTGTATGTGTGCTTAATGATTTTATAAGAGACCGATAGAGTTGGATGCTCTGTCTGAATCTTTCTGTATCTCTGTAGCATTTTACACCATGGTACTCTAATCGAGAGCCTGAAGAAGTTCTGCAGAGTAAATAGCACAGTCCTAACTGGTTCAAATCATTTCTCAAAGCAGTTTGTACAGTTTATTTTGCAATATGCTCTTCTTCACCAGTGCCACTGCCATGTGGTGTCCCACAGGATTCTGTACTTCTGCGAACCCAATGGATAAGACCTTGGTTGCAGGACAGGAAACAAAGTTGTAGTAAATGGAAGCGCTAGTTATTTGCTATTCACTACAGGGACCCCGCCGGCCACAGCCAGCTTTATACACATGACGGCGCCGCAGGTACCCCTACGGCACGGACACCCCATACCGCCCCAGCACTGCAGGGACGCCGGGGCAGCAATTTTTTATACAGGTACCACCTCCCTCCCCCCGGCACCGGGGCGCCCCCCCCCCCCCCGACTCGCCTTGGGCGCTCCGGTGCCTTGCACCGGCCCTGATTGTATCATAATGCCTAGACAATTGCAGTGCCCTGCACCTTGGTCTCCCTGCAACAGAAGTGCCCGGCGTGCAGATATTACAAAATGCATCTGGCAGGCTATTAACCAACCAGCCCTGTTCCAGCTGCAAAACACCCAATCTGTACCTCACTGTCAACATTCTGGTTGTTTTAGCAGTATGGGTTAGTTAAGGGGAATGGGGCCTGGGCATTCACTCCACAGTGCATCTTTTGAAGGTCTGCTCACAGAATCACTAATTAAATAATGTGCTCCACCTCTGGATATTTTAAAATGTGTCAATGAGTAATAAATACACCTGCTAGATGACCTGGAAAATGTGAACTGTGTAATGAATTGAGAACCACTAGTTTATCAGTTTGTGTTAAGTGATATGGGTTATAATTGGGGTTGTGGTCTAGATTAAGATATCAGAGTTAGGGGGTCATTACTAGGGAAAGTGCCAGAGTATAAGAGACAGTATACCAGGGTCAATGCACAGGGTGAGGGCTAGGCCAGGGCAGGGACTTCTCCATCCTGGATTCAGCAGGACTGCACCAGACAGATAGATACTAACATTAAGTACAGTATCCGGGCACCGATTGCTTGTGACTGGAGAAGGGAGGATTAGAATTAGGCACTACGCAATAGTTGGGGGATGGGGGTTAGGGTTGGGCTATAGGGAGGAGGGATAGGAACTTAGAAGAGGGTTAGGTTTAGACAGCAAGATACAGGGGTTAGGTTTAGGCACTAGCGGGGTGGATTAGGGTCAGGCTGTGGGTGGGAGGGAAGGTTTAGCAGTAGGTTGCTGGAAGGGATGGTTGGAGGCAAGGGTGTAACTACTATAGGTGCAAGGGGTGCAGCTGCTATGGGGCCAGTCGCTAAATAGGGGGTCATTACAAACTTTTGCTATGGGGCCTATGAATATCTAGTTACGCCCCTGGTTGGGGTCAGGGTCGGTGTAAGTATACTTACCTGACCCATGTCGGGATTCTCTCTTTCAGGATGCCAACGTCCTGTTTGCCAATAACTATCCCATTTGATCATTGTAGTTCAACTAGATTCCCTCAGAACTGTCACAGACACACAGAATAAAGCTGCACTAGTTTATATTTGACAAAGCCTTACATTTCTTCTGTTGTCATTAGAAAATATGATTGTAATAGCAGTTTCTAGCAATAAAACATTTTTAGAAAGCTTTATTGCTACATAAATCAAAATGTCTATCAGGAACTTACGTTTTATGTACTAATCCAGCTGAAATGAGCCGCTTACATTCTTCTTTATGGACGAGCCAGTGTTTCTTCAAGTCATTTGGTGGAACAATTATTGTCCCATTGAAATAGTGTAATGCAGGAAATCATCAAAACATAACCAAGGATTGTAAATGGATTTGAAATCTACTGTATTTGACTGAGAAATCCATTTAGTAAAAAAAAATCTGTGGTATTCCCATTACAGTTCTACGTGTAACAAACAAAGAAATCTTTTATATTTGAAAAATTTGGTTTGGCCCTGGCCATAATCCCTCATGGACTATTGAGTAGGCGATCCAGCAGTAGACGCTCTATATAATTGTTATGCAACTGTACACACGGGGGAGATATATAGCTCAGCCATATAGTGCTGAGCAATATATGGCTGAGCAATATATTGCTCAGTTTCTCCTGTTCATCAGCGACCAGAGATGGTCGCTGATGAAAAAGAAACTGCCGGGAGAGCCCAGCAGTGGTAATCAGCTGGTCGCAGGAGCATGTACCTGCGACCAGCGATCACCACAGGGGCAAAAACGGGAGCGCGCACACCCGGCGATATATCGCCGGTGCACACTCGCATTGCGGGCAATATGGTCGCTGAGCGACCATATTTCCCACGATTTTGCACAACATCGCCCCCGTGTGTACGCATCTTAAGATGTTTGAGTGCAATGTGCTTGGACAGAAATGAAAGATTCGATCCTAAATAATAGTTCAGCATCTGGGGCAAATACTTCAAGAGTTAATTGATTCGGTTTCAGCATTATACAGGTATCAAATAATACAAGAACATACTTGGCAAGGACTTTTAGTTCTAGTCTAGCTGCTCTCCAGGACTCTATTGAAATTTTTTTTAATGCTGTTTTTTAATTAATGGGCCTCTCTCAGATTCATCTTTTACAGGTCTCTTAGAGATTGCCATTCCATCACTGGATAATCTAGGTATTTCCTTGAAGGCACACTGAGTCATAAACATCCAGTCATTCTTAGGCATTCATTAATTTGCTCATTCCTTGGCATTCCTTCTTTCCCAGCTGGTAGCTGCAGTAGCAGTGGGATTTTGGCTTGTGATTAATCTTCTGTGTTTTTCAAAATCACTAGGGATAAATTAGCCAATTGCCTCAACAGTATTCATACCAAAATAGCCCAGTATTTGGCCAGGAATAATCCAGTACATGTCTGTAAAGAGGTCGCAGGCTGACCAGGCCATGTTGCTGCACATAATTCATGTTTACTGGATGGGATTCACATCCAACTGGCTCAGACTCAGTTCAAACATCTTAAAACGTGGACTTCCCAGCGGCAGATAGCTTGTTAAAAGAGTGCTGAGTTGGCAATGCTAAACTGAAGCTTAGCTTGACTATGCTATGAAAGCACATGTTATTTCTATGCTCTGTGACTATTGTATGCGTCTAGCTTTTTATTTTATCAGGAGATTGTGTATATTGCATATGCCATTTGTAAGGGATAATATCACTTTATGTAAGTAACTGCAGCAAGCACACTGAAGGAAGAATTAGAGTGCTTATGTAACAGTGAGGCGCTACACTACCACTACATATACATGCCAGCAATGTATTAATATATATTAGTTATAGATAATGAAATGTAAATCTCTCCCTGTCTAGTCAGTTTGTTTTCTTTGTAAATATAGCCAGATAACATTGACAGTCGCTGAATGAAGGCTGTGTGTGAAACTTTTCTTTGCAGTGATTGGACTGTATCCAGAAATGCACATTCCTAGTGACATCGTTCCTGGGCATTCTGCGGAATGTATTTGCTTGCCCATGTAAACCAAGCGCCCCCAGTAAACATGTCTTCTCTACACATTTAATCTCATTTAACTAATTTGTCAGGGAATTTAATGATTGCATGCACACCTACAGCTTGGCTCACCGAGACAGGAACAGTCCAATCAGAACATGCATAATGTTAGACGCCCACAGACCGCCATTTTTGAGTGTTGTATAATATCAGGCTATTTGTGCAAATTACAATTGCGGTGCTGGAAGTACATGTTTTGCAGAAACAAAATGACCCTTATTGTGAGCTGTGACACTTTATTTAATAACCATTCGCTCATATACACTTCTCATGCATGTAATGTAATAATTAATATAGTGCTCACTACATTTGTTTTATCTTTGTTTTAAATAAAATTATATTGTATATACTTTAAATAAATGTTCTTAACCTAATTCAACCATGAGTTACTCACTACAAATTATATAGTAAATCATGAATATACCGGTAGGTTGTGTGTATTCCACATTTAATGTCATTGATATATCTGATTGCTGACCGGGTGTGTAACATGAAATTGGCAGGCCTCATAGCTAAATCTGAGAAGGCCCTTTGTAGATGATGTGAAACTCAGAGTAGCAGAGAAGAAGGCCAGGTTGGTTGTTGAAATTACTGGGTCACCCCTGAGCTTGAGCCCCGTAGTTGCAGCACAGGATGCGTCCTGCCCATGATGACCCGACATAAGATCATTCTACACCATGGGTCTTCAACCTATGGCCCTCCAGATGTTGTGAAACTACATGTTCCAACATGCAGTGCCACATTTTTTCCTATAACAGCATGCCAAAACCGTCAGGGCATGCTGGGACATGTAGTTCCACAACATCTGGAGGGCCACAGGTTGAAGACCTGTGTTCTACACCGAAACATTTTTCAACCTCACCTCTGTACACAATGCCATCTTATAATTACTGGAATAACTCATCTATACCCCTCATAAGACTCTTGAATTATCTACAGAAAGTGAACAACTAGTAATTAGAGGAGATTTGCAGTGAGGAGTTCTCTGAAGGGTACCGGATGGCTAACAATGCCTTGGTTAACATACACATGGTTACATAGTCAAAAGGGTGACACACGCAATAGGTCGGCACAGCAGTGGTTGACACATGAAAAGATTTTTAATGATTTTTGTTTTTTGGACTTTTTTTATACTTTACCGTCCACATGGACTCCGACAGAACGGTAACGTTTGCCGAGCACATCGGTAGCAGAGTGAGTCAACTGGCCTAATGCATGTCGAACAAAGCGAGCCATGTAAGTGGACGTGGTATCGACAGTTATAAGGTCGACCATAATTGGTCAACAGTGAAAAGGTTGACAGTCAAAACGACAATAGGGTCCAAAGGTCAACAGTTAAAAGGTCGACATGGTCAAAAAGTTCAACATAGAAAGGGTCGACATGAAAAAAGTCGACATGCATTTTTTTAACAAAATTTTGAGCCAACATGTGCTGACAGGCGTTATTTCATACCCTACCATCCACTACGGCGTGAAGGGAGAATATAATAGTGTGCTCAGCCCGAAGCATGGCGAGCCTAGCGAGCCATGCAAGGGGACTCGGTACACTTATGTCGACATAGACACCCAAAAAATGAAAAACTCACATCGACCTTTTGCGGTACACACATGTCGACATAGACACCCAAAAAATGAAAAACTCACATCGACCTTTTGCATGTCAACCTTTTGACACTGTCGACCTTTTCACTGTTGACCTTTGTCAAAAGGTTGACTGTCAAAAGATAGACACGCTATCTTTTGACAGTCAACCTTTTGACTGTCGACCATTAGTGGTCGACCATATGACTGTAGACCTAGACATTGTAGATCTAATACACCATAACCTACTATTTGGGAGTCTACTTGCTCAGCCGCCAAATTGTATCTCTCTACAAGCTGACAATTATATTATATCTAAAGAAATCTAAGATTGGGACAATTCTAAAAACCACAGTAATTTTTTCTTTTTGTTTATTATATCATACTTTGATGCAGCCGTTTTCATTTTGTGTGTAGTTTTTGCATTTGCGGAAATTGTATTGTATACATTCCAATATTTATTTTAGTTTCATGCTCATGTTATTTTATCTAACGCAATTTTCCAGTTTATTGCATACTATTACTGTACTAAAAAACAACATCCACAATCAGTACAAGCAATGCATTAATAATTTTATTAATTTCATATTTTTTTTCCTTTTCTGTTTTTTTTTTTTTAACATTATGGGAAACATTCATTTATTTACAATTTTTTTTCAGTCCACGCACCAAACTTGGAAGGTGACTCGAGGAAAAGTCTAGTCCACAAATGCATAAAAATGCTCATCTACATCTATCAAAATGCTTTCAGTTTTAAAACTTCAACTGAATTTAACAAAACAATTTTAAAAGCACAATTGGGACTGCAGATATGACACTTGTCACATTCCAGGAATGGTTTTGTTTTATGCAATCAAATACAAAATAAAAACAAAAAAATAAAAGAGGTAATGCACAATTTTAAATAGAACTCAGTTGTGCACATTCAAACATTGACATAACACAGTTGAACTCAAGTGAAATATAAATAAATATTTTTTTTCCATTTAAATATTAAAAATCTCATAATTTTTATTCATTAACATTCATTACAAAAAAGGTCCAGAGATATGGCAACATCTGCAAAAAATATACTTGATTTTTCAACATCTTCCAATACTCATTACAACTCATCTCTCTATGCATATATTATTCTATAATGTAATGTGTGAGTTTAATAATTGTAATGACAGTATGTCAAAGACTCTTTGGTGGGATAGTGGTATGTGTTCTATTTGCAATAAAAAAATAACAATTTTATTGTGTTATTTTTTTAATCCAAAGCCACATCATTCAGAACGAGATAATTTAGGAAAATAATTAGTTTCTTAACATTTTTTAGCATAATGGTGATAATGGTGGTTGGGTAGGTTGGACAAAGTATGTTACTTATTTAGTAATATATTGCAATTGTGCAGTAACCCATTGCAACCAGAGAATTGCCCAAGATTGATTAATGAGAGCTAAATGGTAATAGGTTGAGATATGTTTATGGGTTGCTGTATTAAATAGTTGAACCATGCAATAGGTTTAAAGAGTCTGATTGATATAAGCCATTATCCAGTGAGTCTGTAAATTAAGATCACATATTGTCGTGCCAAAATTTGACAAAAACTTTTATGGTAACTGTTAACATCATTGTTACTTTAATTCAGTGACATACTGTATGTAAAAGTCAAAATTGTAAATATATGAATATGCCACGAACTGTAGATTAGAATCTGTCACCGTTCTCAAAAAGTAAATGAAAGTGTATTGCTATGTATCTTTTTATACCGAACAGGAACAAGAGTATATGTGAAAGTAAACCATATGCAATAAAGGCAAACTGGAATAAAAATAAGTACAAATCAGTGGTTGTACATTTATAAAAACATTGTCATTCCAATATAATGTTACAAGGATTAAAAAAAAAAAAAATGAATCCACATTTAAATGTATTATAGGTTATGTCGCAGGAAACCATTCACATAGAAATATAGACATTTTGGAATATCTGTAGAATTCTAAGTTTTGTAATAATTCTAATTGAATAAATACTTGTCTAACCAATAGTCTGTAATGTGCTGTGGTTGGATATATAACTCTCTGTACTGCCTACACAAAATCATTTGGGCAATCTGACAATGTTGAAGTAATTTGCAATGTAGGGGCAAAACCAATAGCTACTGCCAAAAGATCTACTCTAGCAGTTACAGAGATCTACTTAATTCAGGTGACCCCATTCACAAATGTAATATTTGTCATTTGTACCCATTAATAGCATTTCTGATGCAGGGAAAGCCATGTTGCTTGTTAGTGTATGGAATTTGTCATACAAAATATCTGCTCTATAATTGGACGGGATGTACTAAGTAGAAAATGCGGTAAAACCCCCGCTTTCAGGGGTTTTACTGCATTTTCAAATGTACTAAGACCCGGACACCCCGTCTTCGCCAGGCATAAAAGCCTATGGGCCTCTATTGCCGCCCGCCGCAGATGCCGACCCTCCTCCTCGTCCTCTCTGAAACTCCTCCTCCCCTAGCAACAGGTCACAGCCAAAGGTCCTCCCGGTTGCGGGGGGGGGGGGGGGAGGTTTCAGGGACAGCTGCTGAGCCGGGGATGTGACGGAGACCCCCCCTGCACAACAAATCACAGGTATCGCGGGGGGCCTCCATCACCACATTGCAATGCTAGTCGCGTATGTTCGTACATATGCGCTAACATCACTGCGGCGACGGGAATGTATTTTAATACATCCCGCCCTTACTCTGTACAATTACAGGGAAAATAGAGAAGTGTTAGCTAACTTTTCAGTGCAGGCAGTATATTACTATCTATGTATCTCTCTGAGTCAAGAATTGCCAATAGCCAGGAGTCTACTTAGCTAATACGTCATAGGTTATATATAAAACAGAGGACCTGCTTCCTAATGTAACCGAAATGGTCCTCAATGGGGTCCTTATTTATATAGCGACAGCTTACTGTAGGTGGAATTTTAAAGCAGCAGATTTATTCAGTGTGCTCTGAATGTGAGTGCAAATTTAAATTTCACCTCATACCCGCTGACAAATGGCAGCTGTCTTTGTAATTAAAGGCCTATATGTGAGCGCCAAGCTTCTGCATAATGAAACTTCTAATAAAACTATCACTCATAAGAATAAGTAGGTTGATTGGAAATGATAATAGCTCCTAATTGTTGAGTACAATATACTTTTATAATATTCCAACTTTTTATAAGTGTATATGCAATGGATTAATAATAGATTTCTCTCTGATGAAACAAAAAACAATATGGTCAACCCTTATTTTACAGGGTTACACCATAAATTGTAATAGTATCGTATGCATCCATTGTTATCCATTGAGTCAGCCATTTTATGGCTGCCACTAGTAGCACATAGTGACATGGCGGACTCCATAACCTTAGTCCAGACCAGTAATGGCTGCCTGCACTATGTGTAGCCACCAAAAACCCAATACATCCTTTCTTTCTTTTTTTCTTTCTCATTAAAAAAGATAAATGCAAATGATTACCTGAGAGAAAACACTTCGGAATATCTCTTACATGCCACTGACCAGTCAGCAGTTTAGGCGTCTTTGACCTTCAGTTGCATCAAAACTTCAAGTAATCATGAACCAGTAAAGTAACTGGTAAAAAGCTATTGTTTCTTGCCATTCCATAAGGGAAAACCACACATGGCTTAGGGCCACTGGAAATGTCTCATTAATTAAGTCTTTCAAAGAGTCTTCAGTACTGCCATTATGCAGCGTGTATGGCACTGCTAATCTAGCCTAAATACAATAAGTGCAATCAATGTGCAAATGAAATAAATCATTTTAAATAGTGCAGAATGCAGCATCTTCTAATGCTCGGATTTCACTGTGAAAGTCCTGCATTCATATTCTTAGGTGTTTTTCAGTGTAATCGAATAGCTATATTTTACTGTCTGACATATTTAGATGCAATTCCTTTGTTAAACTCTCCACATATAAATGAACAATACAGTAGGAATTAATGATCCTTGTCCTGTGCAATTTTTGTAGCTCTACCCTTAGGAAAAAGGCTGTAGGAACTGGGCAAGGTAGAAAGCATTATACAAATCTGTAGATAATTTTAGATTAAAAAAAAATCACCTCTTTTGCATATTGCAGGCAAGCAACCCACATCCCATATGGTGGTACATATTAATAAATATATAATATATTGTGTCATTTATTCAGTGTTTGAGGCTCTCCCTAAATCTTGGTTCCACTTGCACCTACCTATGTTCACCTATGAAAGACATGTCCAAACTGTGGCCCTCCTGAAACTACACATCCCAGCATGCCTTGCCATAGTTTTAGCATGCCCTAATGGCAAAACAGTGGCAAGGCATGATGGGACTTGTAGTTTCACAACAGCTGGAGGGCCATAGTTTGAACATGCCTGACCTATGGTAGTGCCAGATTTATTAATACTGTATATACCCTAAATCTATTGTGGAAATTTTGTAAGATGGGAGTTCTATTTCAGATGTGATGTTGCTATGGGCAACCAATTAGATACTATCTATTATCTTCTAGAAGGTGCTAAATAATTAATTTCTAGATTCTGATTGGTTGCGCATAGCAACATCCCATCTGAAATAAAACTCCAATAATAGTAAAGTTCCCCTATGACTGACTGGAGAAGTCTTCAGTAGATGATACATAAATATCAATGTGCAGTTTCAGTGCCATGACAGTGGCAGTGCACTTGTGTAAAAGTTTTTGTCTCTTATTTCAATTAGAATACTAAACATTCTTTCTGAGACATAGTGGTGTAAACTGAATCCTGTCATGTTTGCCAATCTCAAATTAGCCAGAGGGATGCAACTATACCATGTATTGGCCACTTTATTAGGTACACCAATGCACCTGTTTATGCATGCAAATATCTAATCAGCCAATTTTGTGGCAGCAGCTTAATATATGAAAGCATGGGGATATGGAAAGGAGGATCAGCTGTTGTACAGACCAACCCTCAAATTGGGTAAATGATCTTAGTGACTTATAGAATGATTGTTGTCCCATCTAGAGTTGTTTCAGTATCTTAAAAAGTACTGAGCTCCTGAGATATTCCTGCACAACAGTCTCAAGACTTTACTAAGAATGAACATCAAGTCGAGTGTCAGTTCTGTGGGTGAAATGCTTTGCCAAAAAGAGTGATCATAGGAGAGGGATTAGACGGCCAGACTGGTTCAAGCTGACAGGAAACCGATAGTATTTGACATAACTTTCTGTTTCCACAGTGGTACGCAGGATAGTAACTCTGAACACACAATAAGATGAGTCTTGAATTGGATTGGTAGAACAGAAGACCAAACGGCTCAATAAAAACAGGAAACTTAAGTGAGAATGAGCATGGGGCCACCAAATCTGGACAGCTGAATACGAAAAAAACGAAATCTGGTCTGACAGATCTTGATTTCTGCTGTATGGTAGGATCAAATTTCTTATTATAAATGACATGAATCCATGGATCCATTCTTATATCAATGATTCAGACTGGTGGTGATGATAAATGTGTGCCGGGAATGTATTGTTAAGGCCCCTTAATGCCAAATGAAGAACTTTCAAATGCCACAGTCAACCTGAGTATTGTTGCTGACCATGTGCCTTCATGGCCACAGTCTTTTCATTTTTCAATGGCTATATCCAGCAGGGGTTTGCGTCAGACCACCAGGAATACTTCAACTCAGATTAGTACCATGAACACAGTAATGTATTCAGTATACTCCAGTGGCCTCCAAAGTTATGTTCTCAATCCAATAAAGCACCTCTAGGAGCGGTGTAACAGGAGATTCACAATACAAATGGGCAGGCAACAGATCCGCAGCCGCTACATGATGTTCTCTTGCCAATAGGGACCCGACTTTTTAAGGAATGTTTCCAGCACCGTTTTGAATCCATGACACCAAGAATTCTGGGGCAAAGGGTGGTTCTAGACTGGTACTAAATAAATTAACCAGATAGATATGGTTATATCTAATAAAGTGACCAGTAAATGTGTGTGTGTGTGTGTGTGTGTGTGTGTGTGTACATCATCTTCCACATTTCAGTTTATTTATTCTAGTATGTTAAATGCACCCTATATACGATGTATATCATTCCATACTCCTGAGCTCTTGATCACTGTCCATGTAAGGTAAAGTGCATCATTAGAAATGATTGTGCATTAACATACTACTCCTGACACAGGCATTTATCAACATATGTACAAAACAGTAAGAAAAACAACCAGTTACAGTCTATGGGCCAGATGTACTAAGCTTGAAAAGTGAAAAAATGTAGAGTGATAAACCACCAGCCAATCAGCTCCTACCTGCCATGTCACAGGCTGTGTTTGGAAAATGACAGGTAGGAGCTGATTGGTTGGTAGTTTATCACTCTCCATTGTATCACTTTTCATTGCTTAGTACATCTCACCCTTAATCCAATACAGCCTAGAGCAATAAAATGATTCTATGTTTACTTTCATAGTATTTGGCAAAAACTGAAAACTTACATCATGTGATGATTGGTATGTGACAGGTGGAGACACCTGTCCATGTTTATCTGTGTTGTCACTTGCAGCATGACAGAAATCCTTCACCTCAGGGATTGTTAAGGCAAGTGTTTTGAGAATGTTTTACACAGCGTTCAATATGTAATGCAGTGCAAGAAAACGGCTGAGGGCCTTGGGATAATTGATAGCGGTTCCTAAACTCTTCTCTTGTCCGCAGGGCCCTGTAGAACAGTAGACCCACAGGAGACGTGATTTCTCATCATGCTCTTCCGAAAGAGACTAATTGGCCCAATAACTTCCTTTTGGTCACATGCCCCCTACAAGTGCAATGCCATTCCCCCGAACCGATGTTTATCTCCCTGCTCACATACAGGATGAGATGTACTAAGCCCTGAAAAGTTATAGAGTGGAAAGTGATAAAGTACCAGCCAATCAGATCCTGTCATGTTACAGCCCAGGCTGAGGGCCAGATTCTCTAAGCTTCAAAAGTGATCAAATAGAGAGTGATAAACAGCCAGCCAATCAGCTCCTGTCTGACATTTTTCAAACACAGTCTGTGACATGGCAGGTAGGAGCTGATTGGCTGGCTATTTATCACTCTCCATTTTATCACTTTTGAAGCTTAGAGAATCTGGCCCTGAGTTTTAAAAATGACAGTTAAACCTTTGAGCTCCAACATCTCTGCAAGCCAGCATCACTTCTATATGTTATATAAATCCAAATAAGAAATGTTGTGTAAAAAAAGATTATTGGCCAAATGTAATAGGGTGAGAGTTTCAAAAAGTGAGAGATTTTGGGGGAATTTTCCCATTTTTTTTAAAGCAGCAATCAATTACATGGCAAAATCAACCTGGTTTTTCTGTGTAAATGATTGCCGCTTTAAAAAATGGGAAAAACTCGGCCAAAATCTCACTTTCTGAAACTCTCAAAAATCTAACCTTATCTATTAACAAAGGAAATCTGGATGAATTTTTTACACTATGATAAATAATCTCTTTTTAAGTGCAGCCTGGTAATATAGGGTAGGTTATAGTGGGGCAGATGTATTAAGCCTTAACAAGAGATAAATGCAAGGGCGATAGAGCCAGATGTACTAAGCTTGAATCAGCTCCTGCCTGACATTTTTTAAACACACCCTGTGACATGGCAGTTACGAGCTGATTGGCTGGTGGTTTATCACTCTGCATTTTATCACGTTTCAAGCTTAGTACATCTGGCACATAAAGAGAGATAAACGTCCAGCCAATCAGCTCCTTACTGACTTTTTTCAAACACAGCCTGTAACATGCAAGTTAGCAGGTGATTGGCTGGACATTTATCTTTCTTTTTCACCTTTGCATTTATCGCTTGTTAAGGCTTAATACATCTGCCCCAGTGTATCATAAAGGTAGGTGTGTGCACAGATCTGTTACCTGCATTGCCTGCTATTCTCCTCTGTCACCTGTTGCCTTTGGGGAGAGGTGCGCCTGTGGTTTACAATAAAGTGCTCCATCTGCTTTACATAGAAAAGAAGTTGGGAATTTGAGCCCATGCTTTTTCACATTTAAAATAGGAAGACATCAGAGTCCACAGTACTGTATACCCTACAATTGTCTATTGCTGTACACTAGATTACAGACTACTGTAGCTCTAGACAAAAGGTAAATAATATGGGGCACAATAAGAAGTTTTATACAGAGAAGAAATACTTCAATTATCTTATGTATATATATCCTAAGGTTCAATTGAACATGTGCAGTAAAGGCAGCACTGACTTGTGTCTAGAAATCATCATTTAGGTACAATGAGTGAGGATTAATGGGGGAGTGGAGGAGGGGGAGGGGGTGTCATGGTCCCAGCCTCAGAGAACTGAGGGGTAGATTTATTAAGCTTGGTGAAGTGATAAAGTGTCTGGTCTTTATCACCGGCCAATCAGCTCCTGCCTGTCATTTTTCAAACCAAGCCTGTAACTTAAAAGTTAGGAGCTGATTGGCCGGTGATAAAATACCAGCCACATTATCACTTCACTGAGCTTAATAAATCTACCCCTGACCGCTTTACCACAATATGAGAGAGGGCTGCATGACATTGGGGTTGTATTGACTGGAGTAAAAGAAAGAGCATAGGAAGAGAAGAAAAGTACAAAAACATTTACACATGATTGTGTTTTCCAAACCAAACTAGAGGATATATTATATATGTAACTTTGTGTCATAAATATATATATATATATATATATATATAATAACCCTCCAGTGTTGCTTGTGATGGCTTCATAGCCTGGTTTGAGCCTCTGGGATGTAGATCTCAATACTATCCGCACTCTCGGTAGCTGAATTCTGTCGGACAGAGGCGGCGCGCTTTGCAGACATCAGCCGCTTCCGGGCATCATGCCGCTGTCTCTCTGTGCTTTCCAGAGATCTGTCCCGGACCAGTGGGGCCTGACCTTTCGATGGCTTCTTTGGCACGGGAGGAGGGACCCTTCTCTCCTGATTAAAGCAGAAGGTTTATTACATTATACAGATTCTCCATACAGGCTGTGAAAGCAGCTTTTCTATCTATCTTTATCTTTATGGACAAATATGCTCTAAAACGTGATAATTTATTGTATGTAGTAACATCAAATATTGCTTCTATAGATACATTAATATCAACTTTGGACTGAAACAGTTGAACACAATTACCAAAAAGCAAAGCAATGCACTTGCACCTATTAAATTGCACCTGATTTATATACATGGCAAAAGTCACTTTCTGCCTCATTCCTCAATTATGTCACTAGTTCCTAGTGGCCTTACAGCCTGCATGCTTATGAATATTGGTTTAGAACAGTGGTTCCCAACCCTGGTCCTCAAGTACCCCCAACACTGCACGTTTTCCAGGTCACCCAGCAGGTGACTCATTATTCAGACACATTTTAAAAGATCCACAGGTGAAGCTAACTATGTCACTTGTGACTCTGTGTGGAGACCTGGAAAACGTGCACTGTTGGGGGGACTTGAGGACCAGGGCTGGGAACCACTGGTTTAGAACATAAAATGAAGACTGCTGAGGCCTTTGCAGAAGTTGTTTATTTTTACAAACCACCTAATATAGATGTGTCCTCATACATCTGTGATGCGGTCAAGCCAAACAGCCCCTTTGTGACACACCAGGTTGCGTGTGTATCCCATTCCAACTCTATGACACTTGTATATCTGTGTACAACTGAAGCTAGGTTCACACTAGCGCGTGGGTGACGGGACCCTGCATTGGCAGGTGTGCACACACTTGTTGATACAGGGGGATGCCATGCCATATTTGGCATCATATAATAATAAGTGATATCTTCTGCAGCATGACCAGAAGATGTCACTAACAGCAGTGAGGGTGTGCAAATTGGCCAAACACACTGAACTATTTGGTTGATATGTCGTCCTGATTCGGCCAGAAAGGACACACGGGCTGAGATTGGTCCAGTGTTTACCTGGCTCTGAATCTGTATATGAAGTCTACAATTTCACAGAAGCACCTTCTTTCCAAATATTCTATTCTATTCTCCTCGGTATACAGACTCAGTCACACACAATATATATCAGCACAGTCTCGTTGTGCATCCTAGTCACATTATGTTGTGACTAGGGCCCTTATTCTAATCTGTGCGGTACGGCCCGCGTGCGGCCGTACCGCCGATGTTTTCACTCTGCACATGCGCAGAGGTCACTCTGCGCATGTGCAGGCGAAATCGCCGCACACAAAAATTATACGCCGCAAAGGGGGCGTATAGGGGCGTGAGGGGCTTGATAGCCTCATTTACCTATGTATACGCCCAGCGTTTCATGGGCGTTCCCATGCAAACGCGGGGCGTATGCATGGTAATGAGGCTATGACGCCAGTGATGGGGGCGGAAAGCTGACATCGCCGGATGTCAGCTCTCCGCCCAAATACAAGCTTTCACACGGACGATTGTCCGTGTGGTCTAAGCTTGCGTGAGCGGGTTGAGCGTGCGGCCCTGCCTTCGATGGTCGTCGACCATCGAATGCAGGGGGCAGCTCCCACCATGGTGGAGGCGTACGCCCCACCATTTTCATGCGGATCGCCAGCCGTCCGCGTACGGACGGCCGTGGCGATCCGTCTTGTAGGCGGGGATTGGTTTGTGCGGCCGGAGCAACGTATGCGGCTCCGGCCGCACACATCAGAATAAGGGCCTAAGATGCATATTTAGCACATCTGTCCAGGGTTAGCAGAGTTGCATGGAATTTGTTGGTTCACTCGCGCCATTTATCTCCTGCAGGATAGATGTAGGAGGAAACATCACTAACCTATAAAAACACCTGGATAAACCCATGTTAGTCACCCAAGCAGTTTTTGACCTAGGCTACACTAGCAATTTGCTGCAACAAGTCATAATAGTCTGCAAACAATCACGAGCAGTTGTGGGTAAAAATGTATGCTGTCCAGGAATGAGTTCAAAGTGAAAGAAAAAGATTGGAAGTAACAATATTACATGCCATTACAGACCACACAACTAAGCCCTGATGTGATTTACTATATGCAACACTAGGTGCACAACACAAATCCTGCCGTACACTGGCGTGACAGCTCTCCTTTAAGAATATATTTCAGTAACCATATTATCTAACCTTACATGCAATAGCCTTTGCATCTATAGTCTTTATTAACACTGGAAAAAGTTACAAAGGTGGCTGCAAATAATAACTAATGAGCAATACACTTTAGAATTTTTGTTAGCATCACTAGTAAAAATCATGGGCTAATTTAGTACGGATCTCAAAAGCAAAATATTTCTCTGATGGGAAAAACCATATGCACTGCAGGTGGGGCAAATATAACATGTTAGTTATTTTGTTTCTGTGCAGGGTAAAAACTGGCTGCCTTATTTTTACACTGCCATTTAGATTTTAGTTACAACACACCTCACCCAAATCTAACATTTTCTGCACATGTTACGTTTGCCCCACCTGCGGTGCAACATGGTTTGGACCTTTAGAGAACGATTTTGCTATGTGCTCCCAAATGAATTGCCCCCTTAATTTATTAATTGATGCTAGAATGTAACTGCACATTTGCTACATTTTCAACATATTACAAAATGACTTCATATACACCATTTAGCAAACTTACCCCAGTGTACATTGTGTTGATGTATTAAAAATGAATCAAACCCCCCCCCCCCTCCCACTCCACCCCATTGCACTCAAATGAACTTAATAAACGGCACATCATATATTACTTCACGTTGGTAAAAAGTGACATAATTAAATGGAGTCTAGACACTTCATAGTGTTAATGAATGTGCTTAAATAAATCTTACTTGGTGGACTCTGTACAATGATCTGAAATGCATTATTATTGTGTATATATTATAGTACAGCTTTGTAGTGCTTATTCATTATTGATTATCTCTCTTTTTTCTTTTAAAGGAAACCCTAGAAAATCATTTACGACAAAAGCAAAGAGTAATAGATCAAATGCTTAGATACAAAGACCAACAACATGCATTTTAAATACATCAAAATAATTTATTTGTATACAGTTGATTGGTAACTGTGCTGCATAACACTTTTTTTTGCCACATATCATTGTCATCAATCTTCCAATAAATAAAAGGTGCTAATATTACAATACAGATCTTAATATCCACCATACTCTACCTACACATTAGAGCTACAATAGGTTGTTCCACTTTTGGACCAGTAAAAAGCAGTTCTTCTTAGAACACATCATTAAATAACAGTCAAAGATGTCAAGAAACTTATTAGTTTTCTATCATTTCAAGATTTCCTGTGATCAAACACATCAAACATAGTTTCTTTAACCTCTGTGGTAAATTAGGTGTTTAAATGAAAAATGTCCTATATTCTGCATTAATATGTAAATCCATTCCAAAATTATATTGGCTTATTAAAATCCCAGAGCTTGAGTTCTACAATTTATTGGAATTTGTAATAATTTCCTGGAAAATCTGCACAAAATTTACTGTTGAAAAATCCATATATACTGTATACTAATAGTTTCCATGGTTACAGATGCTTGATGAAGTAAGTTTTTCGTTATCTGAGAGTCTGAAGCAGCAACAGTCATTTCAGGTAAAAATATTGTCTCAGTTATCATGAGTTATTTAAACAAGTTGTAGTAGTCAATATATTTTAATTTAGATCAAAAAAATCTTGGAGTGAAATTACTTTTTAAATAAAGCAGTTGATATGATATCAGTGAAGAAATAAGGCTCTGCCTAAGACAGGTGTGAATCTATTATAAATATAGTAAATGTGCTTTAATGCAGTATATACTCAACACAGCGATGAGGCACTTACTGCATTCTTTTTTTAATGCATCTTTCCCATTAAAGTAACATTCATAGATATTTAGATGTCAATGAACGTTTGAAGGAATAGTTGGCTGCTGAAATTCACAAAGTGTATTTTCAGAAGAGTCATCAAACAGTTGGACAAACATTGAAAAACATTTGAGACCAGGACCATTCTCAACCTGACTTTATAAAAACTTTCACATGCATTTTACAATTTTATTTATCACTCTCTTTCCTTTAGCTTTATTAGCAGGTACATATCACCAAGTCTTGGACCCTACCAAATCCCCATCTCATCACCAGCCAAAGCACTAAAATGTGATTGATGACATGCATGCTCTTTGTGTAACAAATTAACATCCATCAGTGACTTCTTAATCTCAAACAACCTCAACCTTCTGGCAACAACAAAAACATGGCTAACACAATCAGACACTACCTTCTTTGCAGTACTTCACAGGGTGGTCTCCACATCACACACACCTCCACCACTTCACACACACCTCCAGGCCTGTAAACAATAAAAGTGGTGGGATTCAAACATTAATGTCTCAGTCTATAATACAAACAATTCTACCACAGGTTCAATCACTCTCATTTTCATCATCTGAAGTACATTCTGTCAGGATTTTCATTCCATTCTCTCTGCATGTTCTTGTTATCTATTGCCGACATGGGCCAACCCAACAATTTCTGGAATTATTTTGTGCCTGGCTTCTTCACTTCTTATCCTCTGACATCCCTACCACCATCATGGTTTATTTCAATATGGAGACTAATAGTCTACAATCTCTTGTGCCTCCAAATTCCCTGCCCTCCTCTGCCTGCTTCTCTCAGAGGACTGACACCTCTACTCATCATGATCTTCACTGCCTTGATCTTCTACTCATCAAACTATGCTGTTATTCTGCGTTCATTAACACTTATTTCCCTCTCTCAGATCACAACCTTATCACCTGCACTCTCCTCCAGTGCAGCTCAAGATCAGTATTCCTGAAGTCTACCAAGCCTCTACAAACCTGCAGAAATATTAACAAAAATACATTTTCAACATATATTCTCTATGGAACAACTAATCACCGATTTATATATTAACTTCTCCTAAGATTGCTGTATTACACTTGTATAGTCTTCAGCCAGGAGCAGAACTTGGCGAAGGATGGGGAGATCCGGCAATCACTCCCTCCCTGCTCACTTTAATGCACTGCTGCACACCAGAAGAGGGCTTTTTATCAGCATTAGCATAAAGTCAGACACATGGAAAAGACATCCAACTCAGCATCAGCACCACTGATGGTGGTTGAGTTACCACCGCTCGCTAAGCGGGGGTCGTTCGTTGCTTAGCGAACAGCTTAACGTCGCCCCCCCCCCCCCAGTTTCTTATATAGCGCAGCAGATTCCGTTGTGCTTTACAATAGGAGACAGTGATACAACAAACTGGGTATTTCCAGACAGTCAAAGGTGTGAGGGCCCTGCTCGCAAGCTTACAATCCACGTGAACACATCCCTTTGCATGTGCCCAATGAGGAGAGTTTGAGTGTGCGTCATTCTTTTTGTCAAGGAAGTAAAACTGCCAAGGCAAATAGCTATTCACTGACAATAAAAGCAGTGAATGCAACCCCATCACACACCTGATATCAGTGAACTGCAAATGCAAATAGAAAATCAACAAGATGGTTTGTGTTAATGGCAAGTCTATGACAACGAGCAAGAAATGAAAAATGATGCTAGGCTGCTAAAATAACTGCTAAAGTAACTGGAAAAGGGGCTAGGCGGAGGGGTGGGGGGATCTGGCTGAAAATGTGCTAGTTGTACGATGGGGAATTCTATACTGAGACTGAGCAAAAAGTGGAGTTATTCTTTAAATCATTTGCGTTCCACTGTGTGTAAGTAAATACAGATGTAGCATTTTCCTTACATTAAACATGAAAGCTGCTATGGCTTCATAACAGTCAATTGAGGCTAATTAAATGACTTCATTCAGCAGTTTGCACCAAGAAAACAGTAAAAGCTGCTTGGCTTTTATGGAAGTAAATCAAGGTTATGTGTATGTTGTTGGCACACATGAACTATGACTAACTTGCAGTATAATACAATAAGGTAGTACAAAATAAGGTTGTCAGACTCAGGATGCATGCCAAATACATGTGTACATGAATGTATGAGCTATTGAGAAACCCCCAGCCTGTATGACTAACGTAATTTATAGTACTTGTAATCTTTCTAGTACATCTACTAAGTGCAGCTAAAGCTGGGTGCACACTGTACGACATGGGTGCACACTGTACGACATGTGTACACTGCGAGATCGGCAGTGGCCTGGCGGTCTGCTGGCATCAGCAAGTGCATACAAACTTGCCAATGTCGGCCGTGATGAGCGATGGGGAAAGTGGGAACCATGCTGCAGCCTCCACTAGTGATGTCTCCTGACGGGGGTTGTCTCCTAAAGGAAGAGGTAATGGACGACGCGTGGTACCACTCATCAGTGACACTGTGATTACACACTGGATGCACTGTTAGTCATGTCCATACACCATGGCAAAGGTGGATGAAAAGCAACCTAGTTAGGTTTCCAATCAGAATATTGACATTCATAAAAGTCTGTATGGTTGTTAGGTCAGCATTTAAAATGTTAACATTCACTCATATGGACATGTTCATAATGTTGAAATTTTTAATGTCGACACCAAAATGTCAACAATACATTTTTGTGTTATTTTGTTGGGTTAGGTTTAAGGGTTAGGTCAGTGGTTCCCAAACTGGACTGTACACTGAGGTGCCATGCAGCACTGGCATTGGTGCCAAGGGTTGTTAGCCCAGGATCAAATAAAATTAATTACTGTCAATGCTATAGGCAAAACCAGTGCTGGCTGGCATTGAAAAAAATACTAGTTGTGAACGAGACTCTTCATTTTACTTAATGTTATAATGAGCACAGGAGATAGGGATTGATAGCATGGGTTTACTAAACAACATGGGTTTACTGACTTTTTTTTGACTGGGTGACTAAAGTAATAGCTTAAGGGGGCACCATAGATGTAGCTTATCTAGACTTTAGGAAGGCTTTTGACACTGCCCCACATCGCAGATTGTTAAATAAACTTGAAAGCTTGGAATTGGATTCTAAGATGGTTGAATGGATAAGATCTTGGTTGCAGGACAGGAAACAGAGAGTTGTAGTAAACAGAGTACAGTCAAAGGAGGGAAAGGTTACAAGTGGAGTACCCCAGGGATCTGTACTTGAACCAGTGCTTTTTGATATATATATATTGGTGACATTGCTAATGGAATTGAGGGTAAAATATGCCTTTTGCAGATGACATAAAGGTATTCAACAGGGTAGACACACCAGGAGGGGTAAAACAAATGATCGATGATCTAGGTAGATTAGAGGAATGGTCAAGAGCATGGCAACTACAGTTTAATGCCAAACAATTCTAAATCATGCACTTGGGTCTCAAAAATACAAAGACTAAATATAGTATAAATAACACTATAACGGAAACTACTGAGGAGACGGATCTAGGTGTCACTATTTCAGGGGACTTAAAGGCAGGTAGGCAAAGTAACAAAGCGATGAAGAAGGCAAGTGAAATGCTTGGTTGCATAGGGAGAGGAATCAACAGTAGAAAGAAAGAAAGAAATAAGTAATAATGCCACTGTATAGGTCATTGGTAAAACCTCATCTAGAGTACTGTGTTCAGTTCAGGAGGCCAAATCTCCAGAAGGATATAAATATATTAGAGACTGTACTAAGAAGGGCAACTAAAATGGTGCATGGCCTACATCACAAAACATACTCAGAAAGACTAAACTATCTTAATATGTAAAGTTTAGAGCAGAGAAGGGAAAGGGGGGACATGATAGAAACTTTCAAATATATCAAGGGTATTAACAAGGTACAGGTGGGAGACATTCTTCACAGGAAGTGGAGCAACAGAACACAAGGACATTCACTGAAACTAGAGGGATGAAGTTTCAGGGGAAATTTGAGTAAAAATGACTTCACAGAAAGAGTAGTGGATAAGTGGAATAGCCTCCCATCAGAAGTGGTAGAGGCAAATACAGGAGAGCAATTTAAACATTCATATTGATATCCTTACAAAGAAATAAGGATCAAATATGGTTTGAAGTAACATGTTTAAAAAAGGGGCAGACTAGATGGGACAAGTGGTTCTTATCTGCCGTCAAATTCTATGTTTCTATAGATTTATAAGGGATCTGGATCAGAAGAGGTAGTAGAGTAGGCCTTCATTTGTCCTTAAAGTAAAGACAAGATCTGTTGGTTGTGGGTAAGTTTGGCATAGGAGGGTTCAGTCAAGAATTAGGTTAGATGGCTGAGGAAGGAGGGGGCTGTGGGAATCCTCAAAAGAGTGGTGTTCAAAAAAGCCTCACCATGTCATTGACTGTGACTGCTTTGGTAATTACTCCGAGCAAACTGTAAATCATTGTTAGCAGGTTGTACTAAGGAAAATTGGGTAAAATTATGTGTCTTCTATCCAGAGTTGTTATGTTAATTAGGCATACCTATTTTTTTACAGCAGAATGGGTGAATACACAAATGAACTGCAATGTGTCAAACACACAGCTAAATTCTTTTTCATCTGTGAGTTCAATTAAAAAAAAATTAACAAAGTTAATTGGAAAGCACATGTGAAGAAAACAAACGTTTGCTTATGTTTGCATCCCATGCACAAAGCAAGTGCAGCAAACAACCTGCAATTGGATCACAAAGGCAACTGGAAAGATATACATTATAATGTAACTGCACATTAAGGTGTGCTCGTAATCACATGCAGGTGCAATGAAGACATGCTCATTTGTGGTGCACTGTCTAGTCATAAGCTGTCTGTAAATGTTACACCAGGTAAAAACATACCTCACATATATACAGTATATTGGGAAATCTGCTTGGTTGACAAAAGAAGAGTTTGAATCAAATTAAAGGTACATTTATAATTTAGCTAATAAGTTACTCAGAAAAACACATTAGCCAAGCCGTTATCCTGGCACCTGTGTATTGGAGGATGAAGACAAAATGTGCTTGAGTGTCCAATACAAGGTCGTGCTAGTTCAACTGTAAGGTTACAAGTGGATAAAGCGGTAACACAAAAGTGTAACTTTCAGCCTGGGGCTGTTTATAGAAATCAATGGTTGCTTAAAAAGCTGACTTAACAGGAAAAATCCCAGTACCAAACACAAAGAAACAAGATACTACAACTCATATTATTATGCCGCTATCACGTTAGACACGTCCGTTTAACAATGTATTTACCAAATTCCAATAATTATAAAATGGCAATAATATTAACATGAGATAAATCAGAGACATGACAAAATAATAAGAAAAAATGTTCTGAAATACAGATTTAATTGCGTCATTGACCTTCCATGTTATTGCTTAAGCCACATAATATAATTTGCAATCTACTCACATATTTCCTCTGCGTATCAGTACTGTGCTGCACCTGGCCAGCCTTGGCTTGTTAGGCTGCAGTAACTACGGGTAAGATCTGCTGCCTCCAGAGCTAGGAGAAAATGAGGCTTTCACAAAGCTCACTTCAAACAACTGGTGGGGGTAGATCAGGACCCCTTAATCTTCTATTTTATTTTCTGAAAGGGTTTAATCTTATTGTGAAGCTGTCACTTAGAAACTCCTGATTGTGACAGCATTAGTATAATAAAAGATAACGGATATGCTCCTTGTAGCTATTTTTATAAGAAAGCAGTTAAATGCAGCTGCATTCTAGACATATTTATATGTGCCTGTGGTTTTCCAGAGCAACAGGTGTGATGCTGCTAGCTCCCATTCTAGCACCACAATAGCAAAGGAGGAAACACAGTAGGAGAGATATCATTAAAGTGGTAACAGCTAGTGGAAAATGGTAGTAAATAGTAATATCCCTCGTGCACTTAAAGGAATAGCCTGGGGAGGGAGGGGGGGGGGGGGGGGCTAGAAGGTAAAATACTGTAAGTACAACTCCATCAACCTGTTCTTTCTACAATTGGGAAGTCATAATGAGACAAATATGGAAGTGATTAAATAAATGGAAACTTCTGGGTAAATGAAGGACATCATGCACTTTTCAAGCATGTACTGCCGTCAGGGCCAGCCCAAGCCTAATTTTTTGGTAAACAAACATAGACTTTAGAGCCCCTCATGGGGATAGTGTGGGAGGAGCTACAATGTGGGTGGAGTATTCATTGATACTTAAAATTAGGGACAGTGCACCCCGGAGGCCTGCAGCAAATATTATTTATTTATTAACAGTTTCTTATAGGGCGCACACATATTCTGCAGAGCATTACAGAGAATATTTGAACATTCACATCAGTCCCTGCCCCAGTGGAGCTTACAATCTATATTCCCTAACACATGTACACACACAGACATTCTAGGGTTAATTTATTGGGTGCCAATCAGCCTACCAGTACATTTGTGGATTGTGGTAGGAAACCGGAGTACACGGAGGAAACCCACGCAAGTACGGGGAGAACATACAAACTCCGCACAGTTAGGGCCATGGTGGGAATCGAACCCATGATCTCAGTGCTGTGAGTTAGTAATGCTAACCACTACATCATCCATACTGCCCCATATTTAAATATTTAGGGCGTGGCCACATAATAGTACCAATTCACATTATACCACACAGTAGTGCCACTTATACATACCCTAGCGCACTGCGCGAGGTATAGCCCCTTAGACACACTGCAACACACTTCGGGATATATATATAGCTCCATTTTATATGCAAATAGGGCAACAGCAATTTTATACAACTAACCTTTTCAAAATGCTACTTCTGATATATGCTAAATCTATTTGCATCAGTGTTTAAGGTTAATGTTACTGATTTTACTGGCATTATGGCTCTTTGTTCTTTTATTAGAAGAAAACTAAGAAATGAGATATAGTTAAGCTTAAAATGAATACACATACCTAGAAATAAATAGTTATTGCTTTTGGCGTTTCTCCCTCAGCAGCTACAACCCTTTCCCTATAAAGCTGAACAATTTCACACACACTGAGCACGATACGGTCATTAAGTTGACACAAGTTCGGTAGACATACATTATGTCGATCGCTGAAGGTCGACAGGCACTAGGTTGACACTTATATTAGGTCTATATGCATTAGGTCGACACGATCAAAAGGTTGACCCAAGCATTAGGCCAACATTACAAAGGTCAACATGAGTTTTTCATGTTGTTTTTTCAAAAACAAGTGATTTTTCCTTCTCCAATATCCAAGTGGGCATAGAGTGAAAATGTAATAGTGCGCCCAAGGCATGGCGAGCGAAGCGGTATATTGATACGGTGTCCATGTTGACTTACATCGATGACACCCAAAAAAGTCTACCTTATGCATGCCAACCTTTGACACGTTGACCTAATGCTAATGTCGACCTTTTGATCTAAAGTATGTCGATTTAAAATAGGTATCAACCTAGTGCCTTTCGACCTTCAGTGGTCAACTTAATGTATATTGACCTAACTTGTATCAACCCCATGACCCATACCCAACTGAGCAATTTATGAGGTCTGCAGCCCTATGAAAATATACTTTGGGAAGCCTAATGTAGGATACACACACCAGAACGATTTGGCCTCAAATCCCCCAATTCCAATGCAATCTCGACCGACTGTATGTAAATTGGGCATGTTTTGCCATGCTTTAGATGCGCGTTGTTTTGGAGATCCCACCTGCTGCAGTCAGGATCTGTAAAAGATCCATTCAACTGGATACAGATCGTGATCGGATCGTATGCAGATGGTGTGCAGATGGTGTTCTCCAACAGATTGTATGGTCGTCCCACGATCATGATCGTTTTGGTGTGTACCTGGCATTGTATACAATGGAAATATGGAATGTCAACAATTGAAATGGATACATTCCCAATGTTCCCTTAATTTCCTGATTAATTCAACAACTTAATAAAGTAAAGAACATTTCAAGAAAATCATGAACGTTTTTAGTGGTTGTAGTTTTAATGGGCAGGTATCTGATTTGTTAATTGTTTGCATTTCTGTGTGTTCTGGAAACCGTGCAAAGTGCAATTATCTCACAAAATAGCATGTTAGCACAGTGTGTACCTGTAGGTGCATAACACCAAAATCACCAGACCCATAGCAAGTTGGTTTGGTGATGCCATCAGAAGAGCAGAGTGCTTTCATGTACTGAAGAACCTTTATTGCCTTGTCCCATAGCAGCTGAAAGGGTTGCTTTGATAATACTTCCACCTCTGTTCCCAAAACAGAGTTTCAGAGTGGTTGAAGTTGTTTGTACATACACCTATATATAAAATCAGCCTGGGTGCATTTGTGGGCAATTCTGGAAATGTTTAGGTTTCAAATGGCCAGACTCTGAAGATTGTCAGAAAATTTGTTTAGCCGATTTTAGTCGGTGGGACCACTAAAATGGGTGACACTGAAATGTGTGACTAAGTTGGACATACAGAGACTTGTTAGCAATATTGCTAAGAATGTGGGTTTTCTCAAGTATGGGCACTGTGAGGCAATGTTCTATTTTCAGCATTATATATATATATATATAATGACCATACATTATTTTAAGAAATATTTAGTAATCACTAAATTGGGTAATATTTTGTGTGGTTTTAGGTTAAAAATACAAACACAGTAACTGTCATTGTGGTTTTTTTTTTTTTTATCTGACATTTTCCTAAGAAAGTGTTGGTGAGTCTTATTATATGGTTATGCTATTGTCAATTAAGCTGCTATTGACATGTGTCATTGAATGACAAATGTGATTGAGCTGACACAGAGGCTGGGGCACAAGAGTTGGGCTTAAAAAGGGGTTTACATACTAAATGCTGTTGGTGCTAAGCATAGAACCACCAAGGTTCATATTAATAGTTCAGGATGAGGGAAACAGATTTCTTCTTTGAAGTAAATTGTAATGTGTCAATAATACTCAAGATACTAATGATATAAACATATAGTTTCATGGAGAACTTAAATAAATAAGTTTGATAACAGCAGGGCCATCTTAACAGCAGTGTGGGCCCCTGGGCAAAGCAATGCACTGGGGCCCTTACTCATTCTCCCCTCCTAGGGGTGGGGGGTTCTATCAGCAGCAGCTTTGATGATGTCCCACGGGTGGCAGGGGGTGCTCTATCTTCCACTCAACATGTAGGACCTGGAGCAGTAACTTCTGCTAATTACTCCTTTACTGCACAAGTGGTGGGAGGGAGAACACTAACGTGTTAGGGGGCACTGAGCTGAATGAAGGGTCCCTTGTAAATGACTTCCAGGGAGGTAGGGGGTGTTTTATACGCAGGAGAGGGTTGGATAATGGAGTGGGCTTAATATTCGTCATTTTCCGGTGGATGGGCAGCTTGTTTGACTGCAGATATCGCCATTATCTGGAATTCGATTTCTTAGCTTTCAATAGTATAAAAACCTAGAGTCCCAACTTTCAGGAGGTGCTGGGAACTTGGGGATCAGAGATCAGGAGCCAGAGCAATCTATTGACATAAATATAAAACTTTACACCAGATGTTTGTGAGACACCCCAGAAACACTGGGTTTCATTTTCTATTGCCCAACATTTGCATTGGTGGCCAGCGTAGCCCTATTTACGTAGAAACTACAGGGGGTTGCTAGGCAACCGCCCTGCAGCAGTAGCAGAGACAGGACTTAAAAGGAGGAGGGCATTAGGACCTAGCACTTACCCAAGGTGCTGGGACACAGCCAAGAAAAGGATGCCCGGTGATTGGAGGCTGAAGGGCGTGAAGAGGAGGAGGTGTGTCTGACCAGAGGGCGCGAAGAGAGAGAGAGAGACGACTGGCCAGTGGCAGTGTTCAGCGCCCGAGTGACAGCTCAACCCAGAGAGTGACGGGGACCGCGACTCCCGGCAGCTGACGGGACGCCGGGGAACAGGGGAAGAGAGGACTGGGCCGCAGCAGCAGTGTTCCGGCCCAGCAGTGCGGCAGTGTCTAAGCGCCGCAGAGAGAGAGGCCCGACTGAAGCCCCTACACACAACGGTGATTGACAGCCCAAGAGAGACCCGGCTCAGGTGACCAGGGCTGCCGGAGAGAGTGATGCGGCTTCAGCAGTGCCGCAGTCCCCCTGGCAGACCCAGAAAAAGCCCAACAAGAGTCCAGCAGCGACCCTAAAATGGCAGGAGCCGCAACAAATCGTAAGTGTCGCATTGCCACCTGCCCCTTGACCCCAGCCAGTACACAGGCTGATGCCAACAGACACCCAGTGAGAGTCACACAGCCGACCACGTGTGCCCAGTAGTGACGCAGCCAGGCAAGTGGATTGGGCTCATGAGAAAGAGAGAGAGAGCCAGAAGAGACAGGGCAGCCGCCACAAGGACTCAATTCAGCCTCACCGGAGCCCCAAGTATCCACCTCCTGCCGATTTTAGGTGCTCCTTGAACCAAAGTACTGCAAGGCTTTTAAAGCGCAACAGCTCCAGAGTCCTCAAAGATTAGTGTCACAACGACACCCTCCTGTGACGTAACCTGGTAGTACGACCACCTCAGGGTAGAGAGACATTCTAGTATCTTTCCTAATTGAAAGCTATCCACTATCCCGTGTTTTACTTAAAAGGAAAGGAGACCATAGAGGGACTGTTATCCTTATTCTTCCCACTCACCAGCTGGTGTCGGGAGTAAGGCCTTGACCCAGAACTGCCTTTGCAAAGTCCTGTGCACAGGCCTATCTTCAGGACCATATTTAGTGATAAGCCTCTGGGTACCCAGTATAGAAGTATTATCTTATGTCGTTGCTGTTATCTATGTAGAGTGATACAGTTAAGTAGATTGCCTATTGACAACGATTATTTTGATGTTTCTATTTGGTGACTCTGCTGATCCACACAACGGCGTTAAGCCTTTTTGAGTGTATTAGGTGTCATGTGATAGCCCTTGGTTGGGGCCACTAAGCCTGTGTTGATCAGCAGCGCCAGGAAAGAATTTGATTACACTAATGATTGGTTGGACAGTACCACTAAATGTCTTTGAATATTCAGGAATATATGTACTACAGCTGTACGTGTAGAATTGCCTAAACGTGCGGTACCATACAATACTACATTTATTGGGTTCTGTGAAGGTTCACCCCTTTTGTGCAAGACGTTCACTAGGTAGCTCTGTCTGCTATTATACTATAGTTATCTTACTACAAATAAACACCCCTGAAACGTTTTAATAGCCTTATTCTTGCCCTACGTCCAAGAAGACGAGAAGAGGAAGAAGAGAAGATCTGCTACCCCGAGTGCAAGGTAAAAGGGTTCCTGGCCTGGTCATTCCGTTTCACCACATTTGGAGCTGGAGCAGGGACCGGCTGCTGGAAGGCTGATATCTCTGGTTCTGGGCATGATAGAGACAAACTGCTAGTGTCGTCAGAAAGGGGAGAGTCTCAGCTTTTGGAATATAACTCTAAGTCAGAGAGAACCTGAGAAATATGACTGGGAATTGCAATTAACAAGTCAGATGTGGACTGCTGCTTTGAAGTTGGATATCTCCAGTTCCCCAGTGCCGATTTTCAAAATTCTGATATCACTGGAAAAAGGGGATCCTCAGCTATCAGCAGAGGGCCCTTATAGACCTGGGGCACCTGGGCAAGTGCCCATTAAGCCCATATGAAAAGACGGCCCTGGATAACAGCAGTCAAAGAGTGATGCCTAGAGTAAAAATGCACCCTGACATGCAAGTTACTTGTATTCAATGGTAGGAAACCATCATCCGTAAACCATTGATAGTTGATATCATGGACAACAGAGACCTGGGGTGTGTGCCCGTGTCAGTGCTGGCTTATTGGGTATGCACAGACTTCCTCACCCATGAACTGTACACAGTATAGCTTTAATCCCTTACTGGCCTTAGAAAGTAAGGACCCAGCTCACCCCTGGAACTGCCAGTCATATGCATGGAACCCCTGCAAATAGGAACTGTGTGGATCACCTTTACTAGAATAATAAAAATAGCATTCTGCATTCCATATAAGTTTTTTGCTTAATTTGATAACATGTTGTCTACATTGTTGGCAAAAGTCTCCCTGGCCACTTTGACTGATTACATTTTTGGCAAAACTCTCCCTGGCCTCTTCGACCTATTACATTTTGGGCAAAAGTCTCCCTGCCCACTTTGAACCATTACAGCAGTGCCAGACTATGTTCATGTCATCAGCGACCCTGGATTCCCCAAGACAGATACTGAATGTTCCACCCTTTATGTTTCAGTGGGATTATTTGCAAATATGTTAGTCCTGTATTATGCCTTTCTGATGGAATATCGTACCCTTAATGTAAGCATAATCTTTCTACCAGAGAACATAGGACATTCTCTATAGGACCCCATCAGACTGCTCATCCCCGCTATTAAACATTATTTGGAAGGGTACTTGGAATAAAGAACTTCTCTGCAGACTTTAACCCTTTGAGTGCCAAGTGAATTTGTCAAAATATGTGTGAACATTTTTATTCATCATAATGACCTGTAATGTTACCTTATATAGGAAATATAATCTTTTTTTTTTTTTTTACACAACATTTTTTATTTGAATTTATATAACAAATGTGAGCAACGATGGTATTTTTTGCGGATATTTTGAACATCTCTCACAGAGATGTTGGCATTAAAAGGGTTAATCATCCTGCAGCCAGGATGAGGAAGAGTAAATTAGTACAATCTCTGTATTACTGAACCCCCAGAAATAGCTGCGCTCACATGCTGTTGATAAATATTATACAGCCATGCCAGCATCATACACAGACAAATGATCAGAGTTCAGTTGGTCATTCTTGCTCTAACGTAGGTGCAGTCATGTGACAGCGGGGATGCAAAACCTTAGATGGCTAATTTATTTATTTTCAGTTTCTTATATAAAATCAAGTGATTGCAAAGCATCTACGTTTCCTAAACATCAATGGTCAATGGCAAGCAGCAGAAAGAAAGTGATTTTATTGAGATGAGGTAACATCACATGGTGCTACATTTTGCTTCTGTGATCTGAAAGACCCACAATTTTGTGGCATGTGTTCCACAACAGTTACATGTGACACATGTGTTCCACAACAGTTATAAAGCTACAACCATCATATTAAGTAGAGATATTTTACGATATATTGGTCCAGAAATGCGATAATTTATAGTATAGTAATAGACTATATTTACGGGCTGGAGCAGCCACCCCAAGCTCCAGCAACAAGAAGGCCACCAACCCAGACTGGCAGCTCCCAGAAGAGCACCATCAGGCTCACTGAACTAGACCAGTCTCAATCCAACCACAGAACAGCTGGGGAGGGGAGTCACAGATATTTTTCATTTACAACTGGAGTATTGCTGCATTTTTTTTACACAAATATAATACTGTCAAAAGCTTCCAAAGACATGGATATAGCTTTGCTACATAATGTATTACATCATGTATTAATACATTGTACATGATGGATGCTTTAGGTCAGGCATGTCCAAACTATGGCCCTCCAGCTGTTGTGAAACTACTCTGCTTCCATTATGATTTGGCTGCACCTATGCAGCCACAATGACCCTATCCAGCCACTTGGGAAAGTAGCCCATGTCACTATCATTGCATATGTGTGCCAGCCATATGCTTGCTGTAAGAGCTCTGCCAACAATCAGAAAAATATCTGCATATACCCACGGCATGCCATCAGCACACTTAACCTACATATAGATCTATATCTATAGCTATATCTGTATATCTATCTCTATATCTGTCTATATATGTATTTATATTACACATTCAAGGCACAAATCTTCTGAAACAGAGATGCGGTAAAGACACAAATGCGGTATATGGTGGAGTGTACATATGAAAGAGAAGGTGTTACCTCCTGATACCGTGGAGCTGTTACTGACACATCAAAGACTCACATTGCAAAATAACAGCTTTGAAAGGCACACGTATAAAGAAGAAACATCTAGTGATTTATCTACCATTTATAACAAAATTATAGGATTTAATACCCTTACATTCCCAGCACTTATTATAACTAGAACAATGGAAGGCGCTGCATTGAAATTAATCTTCACCTTGTAACTTTGTGGGAATATTGTGTTATTTTCTGCTTTAACATTAAGCATGATCCTGACATGCTCACACCACAGGACTGCAATATTTGAATCACTGAAAAACGTTGGCTGATTCCAAAGGTATTTGGTGTGCTGCTTTAAAAATAACTATGAGTTTTCACAAAATGCATGTGAAGATATGAGAAGCAGCCTATTCATCTGTATTCTGGTTAAATGTTCATATTACTTCCAAAAGTAATGCAACAAGGAACCATTTCAAAATGTTACTACCATCTATAAGTCTCTATACTGAATATTTCTTTCCCTTTCAAAGCTTTGTTTGACACTTCTTCTGTCTTCTATACACTGGTTGTGGGAGTTCGCTGTGCAGTATCCAACAGTACTCTACTGTCATGTTGACTTTCCATCCTCCCTTGCAACTTTGTTCCATTCACCTTTATGTCTTGCTAGAATCTTTCTCCTTGGTCCCGACCAACATTTTCAGGAAAGTATTCCAAATGATCATTCATATAGTTCCTTTTCAAACCTCATCAAACAACCTAATGTGTACTTTTCTAGCAATAGAAATATAGAATTTGATAGCAGATAACAACCACTTGGCCCATCTGATCTGCCCCTTTTTAACTTTTGGGAACCTCTTGGTACTTTCTGTAGTTAAGTTTTTAGAAGTTCACCTAGAATTTATTTGCAACTTCCAAGCCTCTCTTTCAATAGTCTTGTAACAAAAATGCCTTCTTTCAACATGGCATCTGTTAGTCCAGGAAACTTTTTACACATATACTTAAAACACTCTCCTTCTTTTAGCAAAGCTTTTACAATCTGCTTCATACAGTAAATCCAATTTGATGTAAAGAGGAGGTTTTTTTTTTCGACCAATGAAACTTTTAGATAAAATATTTGTTTTCAACAAGCTCTGTTCGGCCGTTGTATTTTGATCAAGTAACGGCCCTATGCTCAACTTTCCCATTTTCACAAAAGATATGGGCAGTTAGTATCTTTCTTGCTGTCCATGGAGCATAGACTGTACTTTAAGATATCCACACCTATAATCTTTGTAGTTGAGCTTTGTGAGAACTAAGACTTAGGGGGGTATTCAATCTCTGTTGAAAACTTGGTTGTGTCGGAAACCACTTCTTTAACGACATAAAAAAAGTCGTATTGCTTTCAACTATTCAACTATTCAATCCTTTATTTTTCCAACTGTCGAATCCGCCTCGCCAGTTCTTCATTTCTCCTAACTGTCGTTACTTTTTACTTTTTTTTACAATTTTTTCTAGTTGGAATTTAGAAAAATCTCATGAACCTATTCAATATGACAATTTTGACAGTTTTAAGACATGATTACGTCAACTTGAACTAGACAGTTTTTTCTGTCGGGAGCAGTCTATGTACGTCTAAATTTTTATCGATTTGTATTCTCCGACCTCTTCACAGTCCTGCTCCGGATCTTGGTCCCAATCCTTGTTCTGGTCCTGGTCCCAGTTCTAAATCTGGTTCTGGACTCAATCCTGGTTCTGGTCCCCGCACAGCTCTGTTACAGCTCTGCAGTTAGACAAAATGGCTCCAAACCAAATGGAGCAGGGATTTATATGGAAACTGTCGAGGCTATTTTTTGCCACATTGGTCCAACTCGACATGAGGCGATATGACAGTTTAAAGACTTGATTGTCTAGTTAAGACTCCAGAGGCAAGCAAAACAAAACCAAGTCGACTCGACAGTTTGGCTGCTTACGACCGGGATTGGAAACCCCCCTAATTTTCTTTGAGGTGCACAGAATGACCAAGTAGACCTAAGGCATAATATCTGCCATTATGTTATCACACCTACTGACTGTCATGCACCCAAAAATCTATGGTAAAGTTTGACTTTTTTATAAAAAAAATTCCATTGCAAATCTGTGATTAGAGCAAATTTGCCCAAATCTTTTTACTACAGATCTATGTTTAAGAGCGGACACTGATACCACTGAGCAAACAGGGGTTTTAGATGCATAAGCACCTCAGCAGCAGCAGAAGATTATCCAGAAGATGCAGACTCCCTACTTATACCTCCTGATTGTCACACCAATTTTACCCCTCCCCCCAGCAAGACGTGGACTGACCCTAAATTGGGGGTGCAGCTTTATACTTTGTACTGGGGAAACATTCCAAAACTCAACTTGGGAGAATATGTCCCATAAGTTTGGAGTTGGATTGTTGTCTCATTTATAGTTCATAGTTTGGTTGCTCCTGACAAAGTACTCCTTCATTCATTTCATCAGAATAATTGTGTATAAGTGTACATGTTCTGGATTTTAATATTAGTTCCGTCTCAGAATTACCATCATAAGTATACTTAAAGAAACGGTACTTGTTTCCTAGCACGGCCACACCGATTTACATCGGGGTGGTCGTATCGGAAAAATCGGGTCGATCGCATCGCATGCGATTTGGTCGCATGCGATGCGATCGACGCGACCGACCGATTTTGGACCCGATTTTTTTTTTTTAACGAAATGTAAATCGGGTCCCTGGGACCCGATTTTACATTGGATTCAATGTAAAATATTCCCAACCCCCCCAAATGTCACGGCGTACATCCCACCCCACGATAGACGCCAACCAGAAGCGTGGCGAGCGCAGCGAGCCCGCGAGGGGCGGCGGTGCGCGTCCTCCGACCTTTTCATTCCCCTACTATCCATGTCGGCGTGGAGTTGAGAATAGAATAGTGTGGCGAGCGCAGCGAGCCACCGAGCCCGAAGCGTGGCGAGCGCAGCGTGCCCCGCGAGGGGACGCGGATACCTTCACAGGTAAACGCGTCCCTTCGCGGACTTCACAGGTGTCCGCGTCGCCACGGACACCTGTGAAGCCCGCGAGGGGACGTGTATAACTGTGAAGGTATCCGCGTCCGCTCGCCACGCTTCGGGCTCGGTGGCTCGCTGCGCTCGCCACACTATTCTATTCTCAACTCCACGCCGACGTGGATAGTAGGGGAATGAAAAGGTCGGAGGACGCGCACCGCCGCCCCTCGCGGGCTCGCTGCGCTCGCCACGCTTCGGGTTGGCGTCTATCGTGGGGTGACGACGGGGACATCTAAAATGTGAAATGGGTCATATTGGCCCATTTCACATTTTTCACATTTTTTCAGGATTTCAATGTTAAAAAATCGGTACTTGTTTCCTAGCACGGCCACAATCTTAAGTAATCGTGTCCCTTAATTAAGGGACACGATTACCCCGATGGACCCGATTTCTTTTGAAATCAGGTCCATTTTGCCGGCTAGGAAACAAAAATCGGGTGCATCGCGTCGGTCGGGACCATTAACATTGGTCCCGACGCGACCGACGCGATGCCCCCGATATTTCCATTGACTTCAATGTTAAAAAATTTTTTAACATTGAAATCTTGTCGGGAAGTTAAAATATCGGGGGCATCGCGTCGGTCGGGACCATTAACATTGGTCCCGACGCGATGCGACGCGATGCACCCGATTTTTGCATAGGATTCAATGTTAAAAAAATTTTTAACATTGAAATGGTGTAAAAATGTCAAAAAATGTGAAATGGGTCAATATGACCCATTTCACATTATAAATGTCCCCGTCGTCGCCCCACGATACACGCCAACCCGAAGCGTGGCGAGCGCAGCGAGCCCGCGAGGGGCGGCGGTACGCGTCCTCCGACCTTTTCATGCCCTACTATCCACTAGGGCGTGGAGTGAGAATAGAATAGTGTGGCGAGCGCAGCGAGCCACCGAGCCCGAAGCGTGGCGAGCGCAGCGAGCCCCGCGAGGGGACGCGGATATCTTCAGAGTTATACGCGTCCCTTCGCGGGCTTCACAGGTGTCCGTGGCGACGCGGACAGCTGTGAAGCCCGCGAAGGGACGCGTTTACCTGTGAAGGTATCCGCGTCCGCTCGCCACGCTTCGGGCTCGGTGGCTCGCTGCGCTCGCCACACTATTCTATTCTCACTCCACGCCCTAGTGGATAGTAGGGCATGAAAAGGTCGGAGGACGCGTACCGCCGCCCCTCGCGGGCTCGCTGCGCTCGCCACGCTTCGGGTTGCCGTCTATCGTGGGGTGGGGTTTACGCGCTTGAATTTGGGGGGGTTGGGAATTTTTTTCATTCAATCCAATGTAAAATTGGGTCCCAGGGACCCAATTTACATTGGATTGAATGAAAAAATCGGGTGAAAAATCGGTCGGTCGCGTCGATCGCATCGCATGCGACCAAATCGCATGCGATGCGATCGACCCGATTTTTTTCAGCACGATCACCCCGATCTTAATCGGTGTGGCCGTGCTAGGAAACAAGTACCAAAAAATCTTTTAACATTGAAGCCTATGTAAAAATCGGGGGCATCGCGTCGGGACCTATGTTAATGGTCCCGACCGACGCGATGCCCCCGATATTTTACCTTTCCCGACACGATTTCAATGTTAAAATATTTTTTAACATTGAAGCCTATGGGGAAATCGCGGGCATCGCGTCGGTCGCCTCGGGACCATTGTTAACGGTCCCGACCGACGCGATGCCCCCGATATTTTGTCCTAGCCGGCCAAATGGACCTGATTTCAAAGGAAATCGGGTCCATCGTATGGATCGTGTACCTTAACTTAAAGGTATACGATCCATACGATTGTGGCCGTGCTAGGAAACAAGTACCAAAGAAACTACAATATAATAATCATAAACAAAATCCCCAAAAAACAAGTGAATTTGCGAAGTGTTGTAAAATAAGCATAAAAAAAATTGTTTTAATTAAATTAGAATCATAAAGCAACCAATTAATTTATCGAATGATATGGTAACTATATACATATATGTTGTACAGCTTTATCCAGGCTAATCTCTCAAGAGAATTCCCCAAATAACTGAAATTGGAAATATAGGCTACATAATTCTCAGAGGAAGAAAAAATACCCACGGCTCACTATTAGATCAGTGTCAGTGTTGCTCCCCCTGGTTTATTTGGCAATACATGTTGCAATACAGGAGTTTAGACTGTTGAGGAGATGTGCAAACCATCTAAAGATGACTGGTGGAGGGTTTGCCCATAGCAACCAATCAGATTCTAGTTCTCATTTTATAAAAAGTACTAAATAAACGCTAGACAAAATCAGATTGGTTTCTATAAGCAACTATTACCCTTTTTAGAAACATTTATATATTCCCTCCTGTATCTGGGAACAATTTGTTGACATGTGTAGACTAAAGTTAGGTACACATAAATGATACTAACAATGCAATGACATCAACAATTCCCTTTGTAGTGCCTGGAATTCCCTGACAAACGATATAGTGCCCACACACTAAACGATGTTACAAATGATATCGTTCAGTGGCCACATCCAGGAGGATACTGTCATTAACAATATAGCCAGAATTTTACTGCATAACCAGATAACAGAGGGGGTCATTCACGACCCGTGACAGCACGCATTGTTAATGATATAGTGTGTACATACTAGACAATATCCACAAAAAATATCATTACCGATATCATTATCGCTTGAAAAAATCATCTAATGTGTACCTCTCCTTAATATAATTGGACTGAGCCTTATCATAATGTTCATATAATCACCCTTCTTTTGGGTCATTTGATGACCTCACATAGGCCAACAGATGCCTGATTTTTCTTGTTGCCAGTACACTTCCAATCTGACTGGGGGCCAGATGCACTTAGCTTCAAAAGTGATAAAATGGAGAGTGATAAACAACCAACCAATCACTTCCTACCTGGCAGCTAGGAGCTGATTGGCTGGTGGTTTATCACACTCCATTTTATCACTTTTGAAGCTTAGTGCATCTGGCGCAGTATCTGGCAATTTGTCAGAATAGGTCCTACACAAATGCTTTGATATTGCCATAATTTTTATCTTCTCTCATCAGTTTTCTATTTGTTTCTGTAGTTGTTCAAACATTTAAAAAGCCTATACACAACAGTACAAAATTTGTGTAGTTTCCATTGGACAACAATAGTTACCACTTTAAATTAAAGGGGTGTACACACAGGCTCGGGCTGGGTGATTTTGATTAAGGCAATTTGGTTTAGTCAAAGCAATATAAAGTTTAGCCATCGGAGATAGATGGCTGCCATGCCCAGCCATATAAGCCAAACACACCATGTATGGAGGCCTAGTCAAAATTGCTGTGCATCGCTATCGCCTGCAGTGTACATGGGACGATTCTGGCTAACCTTATAGGCGATTTTGACTATTTAGTCAAAATCGCATGGCCAAATCGCACTGTGTGTACACTGCTTTAGAGTTGGTTCTGATGGGTATGTAGTCTGTAAGTTTTACAGTACCATTTGTTTTACTTAAATCTGGCTCTAGGAAATATTATATTCTTTGACAGTAATAAATATGAGAATACTGAACTGTATACCAGTTACTGTGAGATGAGTCATACACTTATTAGAGATGAAAGTATTAGATGGTTCTAGTAGCAGGACAGGTATGAGCAGAAAGTAAGTAAGGAGCTCGCCAAAGCAAAAATGAGTTTTGGTATGGAGTAAATCTCATCAGATATGTATCTGAAGAGCAATGTGTTACAATCGGCATAGTGTTAATATTTTAGGGAAGATCTTAAATTAATAAAATATTACCTGAGAATGTACGCCCCACCAAAAAAAATATATAGATAATTACACAGTAATTTAAAGGGTTTATTTTGTCCTAGTTTTGGAAGATGGCAGAGGCTCCTTTGCAGTGTTTGTTGCTGTTTTTGTAGTGAATACCAGGTTCAGTGGTGTTTTCTGTGCTTCCTTAATTTTCTTGGTAGAACCTCCTGGAATGTGCAAGTAAATTGATAATTGCGCTGACACCGAAATATTTTACAAACCTACTTTCTTTTTCAATAGTTTAAATCGCCATTGCAAATAATCTTGTCCTGCCATACTGAGAACCAGTCAACCTGTTTAGTACTGTAGGCTGAGACTCTTTTTGTAAGACAGGGAGTTCCCAGTCCTGTCAGGACTCAACAGGCTACATTCCCTAGATCGTTATTCTGACAACATAGGAAGAAAAAGGGTAACAGTACACAGCAGTAGGCCATTCTGATAAAGAATTGACAACAAAAACCATTGGGGGTGTTCTACTTACCTTTTTATCAATAGGGTCTATATGTTTCCAGTTATTGGCCTTTAGCTGATGGAGTTCATCAAATTTCATACTAATGTTTTCTATGGACAGTTGTAGCATGTCCCAGAACCCAGCTAAATCCTGAGAGGTAGGCCTGGGATGAGCATTAGGATTCTGCAAAACATGATCACAAGAGGGTTATACTCTTTTTATGATTAGAAATTATATATAGGGAGGACTCATTTATTCACAGTTACTGTCAGTCTGTATGTAATTAACCCCTTCCCGACATTTGACGTACATTTACGTCATGGTCGGGAAGTACTTCCCGACACATGGCATAAATGTACGTCATGGATTTAAACTGTCACCGCGTCTATAGACGCGGTGACAGTTTGGAGATGTCTGCTGTCCCTGACAGCAGACATCCCCCCTCGCCGCCCAGGGGGGGCAGGGATGCCCCCCCCGGTCGGCGATCGCTGTGATTGGCTGTTCAAATCTGAACAGCCATTCACAGCGTTTTCTGTGTTACCGGCGGCTAAGCCGCTCGGTAACACAGGGATCGGTGGTGATCGGTGCTGTTAAGTACAGCACCGATCACCACCGATGAGCAGCACCCCCCTCCCACCCACCCGGCACTCACCCGGCAGCTCCCCCAGCTCCCCCGGCAGCAGCAGCAGTAGGCAGCCTCAGCGCACGCAGCGCTTCCCCCCTCCCACCCCCCCCCGCAAGCCGCAGCAGCAGCAGCATGTATGAGATGTGAAAAAAAAATGTACTGAAATATATATATATATATATATATATATGTGTGTGTGTATGTGTATATATATATACACACATATATGTATGTATATATATGTATATATATATACACATATATATATGTATATATATATATATATATATATATATACACATATATATGTGTATATATATGTGTGTATATATATATATATATATATATATATATATATACACACGCACACACACACACACACACACACATACATATATATATATATATATATATATATATATATATATAGAAAGATATTCCCGACATATGACGTATATATACGTCATGGTCGGGAGGTACTTCCCGACCGAAGACGTATATATACGTCATGGTTTTAAACTGTCACCGCGTCTATAGACGCGGTGACAGTTTGGAGATGTCTGCTGTCCCTGACAGCAGACATCCCCCCTCGCGGCGATCGCTGCGATTGGCTGTTCAAATGTGAACAGCCAATTGCAGCGTTTTCTGTGTTACCGGCGGCTAAGCCGCTCGGTAACACAGTGATCGGTGGTGATCGGTGCTGTTAAGTACAGCACCGATCACCACCGATCGCCATCCCCCCCCCTCCCACCCGGCAGCCCCCCCTCCCTCCCACCCACCCGGCTGCCGCAGCGCCAGCACCCCTTCCACCCCCCCACCAGCCGCAGCGCCAGCCCCCCTCCCAAAGCTGGTGACCAAAATGGGGTCACATGTGGGGGGGTTCCACTGTATTGGTGCTTCGGGGGTCTTGCTAATGCGACATAGCACCCACCATTCATTCCACCACCAAATATCACTCCTTCCCTTCTGAGTCCTGCCATGCACCCAACTGGTATTTTTTGGTCACATGTGAGGCATTGCCATACTCGGGAGAAATTGGGGCACAGATTTTGGGGTGCTTTGTCTCCTTCATTCCTTGTGAAAATGAAAAATTTTGAGCCAGATCTGCATTTTTGTGTAAAAAATTTTTTTTACACAAAAATGCAGATCTGGCTCAAAATTTTTCATTTTCACAAGGAATGAAGGAGACAAAGCACCCCAAAATCTGTGCCCCAATTTCTCCCGAGTATGGCAATGCCTCACATGTGACCAAAAAATACCAGTTGGGTGCATGGCAGGACTCAGAAGGGAAGGAGTGATTTTTGGATTTTGCAGCACAGATTCTGGTTGAATGACCCCTGAAGCACCCATACAGTGGAACCCCCCCACAAGTGACCCCATTTTGCAAACTACACCCTTCAGGGAATTCATCAGGGGGTATAGTGTACATTTCAAACCCCCAGGGGTTTCACCAATTTTGATACAACTGAGCTGTGAAAATGAAAAATTAAATTTTTTCATTTTCACAGCCCAGTTGTATCAAAATTGGTGAAACCCCTGGGGGTTTGAAATGTACACTATACCCCTAAATGAATTCCCTGAAGGGTGTAGTTTGCAAAATGGGGTGACTTGTGGGGGAGGTTCCTAACTTTTAGCACTTATGGTGCCTAGAAACCTACATGGTGCCTAAAAAAAATCTCATAAAAAGGAGGCTCCAAAATCAAGTAGGTGCTCCTTCTATTATGAAGCCTGTGGTTTGGTCAACGTGCACACTAGGGCCACATATAGGATATTTATGAAAACAAAAGAATTGGGGGAATCAATTTTTAGTCACATTTCTCTAGTAAAATCTACTGTATTCGTTAGAAAAATGTATTAAAATTGAAACTCTGCAAAAAAAAAAGAAATTTTGAAATTTCACCGACACTTTGTTTTAATTCCTGTGAAACACATAAAGGGTTAACAAACTTCCAAAATGCTGTTTTGAATACTGTGAGGGGTGCAGTTTTTGAAATGGCATCATTTATGGGGGTGTCTCACATACAAGTCCCTCAAAGTCACATCAGAACTGAACTGGTCCCTAAAAAAATCAGTGTTTGAAATTTTCTTGAAAATTTGAGAATTTGCTATTCATATTTGAAGCCTCCTAGTGTCCAAAAAAATGAAAAGGAGGTTGAAATAATGATGGAAACATAAAGTAGACATATGGTCTTTGTTAGTTATTAACTATTTTGAGTGGTATGTTTATTTGTCTCACAAGCAGAAAATGTGACATTTTGCAAATTGCAAAATTTTCCATTTTTTCACGACATTTTGGTATTTTTCAAAAAAAACACAGACTGTATCGACCCAAATTTACCACTAATTTGAAGTACAATGTGTCACGAGAAAACAATCTCAAAATCACTGGGATAAGTAAAAGCAAAAAAAAGTTATCCTCACTTAAGTGAAACATGTCAGATTTGAAAAAAATGGCTCTGTCAGGAACGCAAAAACTGGCTGTGTCAGGAAGGGGTTAATTAGCTGACAAAGAGAGGAGTTTAATATATTGTGCCAACATGTTTTAGGTCTCAGAAATCATCATCAGGGTTCTCAGACCCGAAACATGTCGGAGTAATAAAGCACTTTTCTTTACTGCACACCGCCTCGAGTGCCGTCTCTCTCTCGCTCTATCTATCTATAGATAGATAGATAGATAGATAGATAGATATAGAGAGAGAGAGAGAATATATATATATATATATATATATATACATACATACAGTATACACACACACACTGCTCAAACAACAGAATATATCTCCAAGTCAATCACACTTCTGTGAAATCAAACTGTCCATTTAGGAAGCAACATTGATTGACAATCAATTTTGCATGCTGTTGTACAAATGGAATAGACAACAGGTGGAAATTATAGACAATTAGCAAGACACCCCCAATAAAGTTGTTGTTCTGCAGGTGGTGACCACAGACCACCTCTCAGCTCCTATGCTTTCTGGCTGATGTTTTGATCACTTTTGAAAGCTGGTAGTGCTTTCACTCTAGTGGTAGCATGAGACAGAGTCTACAACCCACACAAGTGGCTCAGGTAGTGCAGCTCATCCAGGATGGCACATCAATGCGAGCTGTGGCAAGAAGGTTTGCTGTGTCCTGAGCATGGAGGCGCTACCAGGAGACAGGCCAGTACATCAGGAGACGTGGAGGAGGCCGTAGGAGGGCAACAACTCAGCAGCAGGACCGCTACCTCTGCCTTTGTGCAAGGAGGAACAGGAGGAGCACTGCCAGAGCCCTGCAAAATGACCTTGAGCAGGCCACAAATGTGCATGAGTCTACTCAAATGGTCAGAAACAGACTCCATGAGGGTGGTATGAGGGCCCGATGTCCACAGGTGGGGGTTGTGCTTGCAGCCCAACACCGTGCAGGACGTTTGGCATCTGCCAGAGAACACCAAGATTGGCAAATTCGCCACTGGCGCCCTGTGCTCTTCACAGATGAAAGCAGGTTCACACTGAGCACGTGCCAGACATGATGCCAATGAGAAAGTTTGGCTGCCTGCAACATCCTCCAGTATGACCAGTTTGGAAGTGGGTCAGTAATGGTTTGGGGTGGCATTTGTTTGGGGGGCCGAACTGCCCTCCATGTGCTAGCCAGAGGTAGCCTGACTGCTGGTTGAGTCAAGAGATTCAGCGGTAAATTTAATAAAAATGTCATATTCCAACCAATCAGATTGTAGTTCTTATTTATTTAACAACTTCTAGAAGATAATAGATATAATCTGATTGGTTGTTCACAGCAACATCCTATCTTCAATAGTACTCCCATCTTTGTAAATGTGCCTCTCATTGTCAGTGTTTACTGGTGGGCCCATCTCACAGTCCAGCAGAAGCAGTGGATGCACCATCGCTTGCTGCAGCACAGGCTAAATTATTTCACATGTTTTATTAAAATTCTGAGAGTTATTTACTCAGTTTAAATAGAAAGTGCAACATGTGGACCTCAAGCTTTTACGGAAAGGCCTCTGTCTGGAAAGGAATGTAGGAACCAGTAGTTCAACTGTAGCTGAGGAGCTAAGCAACTTAAGCAACAAATCACAACGAATTGGAAGCTTTGATCAACACTTGCAGATACAGATGTTCCCCTTAGTGATCTGGACCTTGTCTTCCAGTATGTTCACTGAACAGGAGCTGACTGCATAAGAGTGTCATATGGTGCATTTGTCTACCAAACCCAGTATCTGAACATAGAAACATAGAATTTGACGGCAGATAAGAACCATTTGGCCATCTAGTCTGCCCCTTTTTTACCCTTCAGGTAATCTCAACCCTTTTTGATCCTAATTTCTTTGTAAGGATATTCATATGCCTATCCCAAGCATGCTTAAATTGTTCTACTGTCTTAGCCTCTACCACCTCTGACGGGAGGCTATTCCACTTATCCACTACCCTCCTGTGAAGTAATTCTTTCTAACATTTCCCCTGAACCTACCTTCCTCCAGTTTCAGTGCATGTCCTCATGTTTTATTACTTATTTTCCTCTGAAGAAAATTTCCCTCCTGTACTATGTTAAAACCCTTCATATATTTGAATATTTCTATCATGTCCCCCCTTTCCCTTCTCTGCTCCAAACTATACATGTTAAGATCTTTTAGTCTTTCCAGGTAAGTTATGTGATGTAGGCCATGCACCATTTTAGTTGCCCTTCTTTGTACACTCTCTAATGTATTTATATCCTTCTGAAGATATGGTCTCCAGAACTGGACACAGTATTCCAGATGAGGCCGTAACAATGACCTATAAAGTGGTACACCCTATGCAACCCAGCATCTGACTAGCCTTCCTCATTGCTTTGCTACATTGCTTTTCTGCCTTTAAGTCAATTGAAATAGTGACTCCTAGATCCCTTGTCATTCACAAGCCCAGGCAAGGTGCCTATTTTCAATTGTACTGGAACCCACAGTTAATGCCACAAATATATATAGGGGCAGATGTATTAAGCCTGGTGAAGAAATAAAGTGGATATAAAGTAGAAGGAGATAACACACCAGCCAATCAACTCCCAACTGTCCTTTTCCAAACATAGCTGATTGGGTGGTAAGTTATTTCCTTCTACTTTATCTCTTCAGCAAGCTTAATACATCTGTCCCATAATTACAGCTAAACTAAATCCCATATATAAGATGTTAATTCTCAATATACTCTTAATATTGTACAGTTATTAGGTAATGCTACATTGATAAAGCAGACTTTGGGTTAATTGGATCTAGGCTATCTATTACTGACAGTGTGTTTTTTGTCCTGAGGGCAAAGCCACTGCTTATCTTACTTTGTCCCATAATGGTTGTATCTTGGTCCAAAGAAATAACCTGGGCTGGCCAACTGATCATTCTTACAAGTTCTACTGGTTGGCCATTGGAGTAAAAACCATTAAAGTCTTAACATTGCTCATCCTCTAACTAACAAGCCAATGGTGAAAGCATTACCCATCTGTCTAGTTCACCAAGGTGCCCCGGCGAAGAAACAAAGCAAAAAATGTAAACTATAGCCTGAGTCATAGCTAAGCAGCTGCAATACTTTCCCATTTTAAAATCAGATATGACAGATGTGAAGCGAGGAAGAATAATTCCAACAATTACTTGGATTTAGGTCATCAGAAGTGCTAATACCTAATAAGTAGAGAGGCATGTTGTATCAGTGCATTAGTGGAATACAATTACTCTTGCTAGCACTGGAGTATTCATGTCTGGGCAGAAGAACATATGGAAACACAAATAATGCGGTAGATGCAATGCAAGTCATTGATGTTTGCCAGCAAATGCAATGAAAGGGATTAGAAACAGGAAAACGCTTAGTAATTGTAGAGAATGTTGAACCAAACACAATGATAAGGGTGCAGAGCATTGCCAAAGAATAAACATGCCAGATCAGAGCCATTTATTCATTCACATTTTTCATTAAAAAAGAAGAAGACGAAATCCAATACACATGGGAAGGGATATGTGATGTTATTGTGTGCAGGGGACGGCTACATACCAGGTTTTCCTCGCATAGCTCTCTGAACTGGTAGAATTTCTGTGACATCAGGAGCTGGGCACAGCCAACCGCACTGCGAATCTTCTCTAAGACTAGAAGAGTACATAGAACAGCTTACAATGTTGACTAGAACGACACAGATACATCATAGGACGTCTACTGCATTTTTCCTTATTTTATATATGGAATAAAAGCATACAATAATATTAGAAGACAACAAAAAGTTAAGTGATTTTACATTTTTATCAAATGCATTGTGCACTAGTATTATTATTAGTGGTGGGCAACGACTAAAATTTAAAATTTGTTGAGATTAATTGCTTACCTACAATTTAGATGCCAAGGGGTTCATGCTTGTTGCCAGGGGAGATTACATGCTTGTTGCCCAGGGGGGATTGAATGCTCATTGTGATAGGGGTTTCATGCTTGATGCCAGTGGTTCCTTGTTGCCAGGGGGGATTACATGGTTGTTGCCAAGGGGGATTACATGCTCTTTCCATAGGGGGTTCCATGCTCATTGCCAGTGGTTCCATGCTCATTGCCAGGGGGGAAATACATGCTTGCTGCCATATGGGATTAAATGCTTGTTGCCAGGGGGGAATGCATGCTTGCTGCCATAGGGGGTTAAATGCTCTTTGTCAGGGGGCGGAATACATGCTTGTTGCCATAGGGGGTTAAATCCTCATTGCCAGGGGGAATACATGCTTGCTGCCATAGGGGGTTAAACGCTCGTTGCCCAGGGGGAGATAAATATTAATTGCGACAGGGGGAGCGACGTTGCAGAGACGCAGAGTCTCTGACAGCATTAGAGACCCAGCGCCCCTCCAAATATGCAGGTACGTGCAGTGATGTAAATGGCTGAGCAGTCCCTGGCAAGTACCAGAGATAGATTTGCACACAATATATGAGCCCAGGAGTACATACCAGCAATATACACATGTGCATCAGTATATACTGCTGGAGATTCGCTGAGTTTTGATAAGAAATGTACAGAAAAGATAGCCAGATGAGGCACTGCCTCACCTGCCATAGACTTTTACTCCAGTGTTTTGACAAAAATAATAGAAGAATTTTCTTAAATATTCTTAGTACATCTGACACACTTAATAAACTCAAAACTCCGGTCTATACATTACTATGACAAGATAGGCTCTGCCCCAACCCACTGCAAAGATGGCCACCGCAGCAGAGGAGACAGGCACTAGAGGTACAGGAGTACTTCTAGTGTGTCTTCTCTGTTGGCAGGCATTTTTGGAGACGCACAGGGTCTCTGTAATGCTGTCAGAGAATTTGCGCCCCCCCCCCCACCACGTTAACGGCAATACACATTTTAATCTCTATTAAAGGGCTGGCACGTTAACGCGTTATTAACGTGTTATTAACGTGTTATTAACGTGTTAATGTGCCCAACACTCATTTTTATTAACAGTTTATTCAATTACTGAAGGTACTTTTGCATAAATAGCATATGAACACGTGAAGTATGTGTAAATGTGAATAAATGTGAAGCACCATTTTTATGAAACAAAATAATACAGAGACTGTTTCAAGTAGGCTACTTCTTGAAACAGTCTCTGTATTATTTGGTTTTATACTCTGTGACATCTTACTATTTGGACTTACATATCATTATTTGGATGAGCACCAGAGGCAGCTGTATTACTAAAGTGAAGTGCCGGACTCTCTGGTCAATTGGATGGGCACTGACCTCTGCGACTGGGAGCTTGTGCCGCACCATGCCGTAACGCGCCCATTGGTGGGAGAGTGATCCGATGCTAATATAACTAATAATAATTTAGGTTTGAATGTATAAGTTTAAATTTTCATGTGTACACTTATAGTTTTATGAATGTGTTTTCAGTTACACGTATCTTAAGATACAGTAGCTACACCCTATCTAGTGTATAGATGTAACTGGTGCATATGGGCCTGATTCATGTAAAGCAAAAAAGCAAGCAAACAGGCAAATCTATGCTGCACTGAAGGTGGGGCAGATGTAACATATGCAAAAACATTTGGGCGGGGTGTGTTAACACTGAAATCTAAATTATTGTACTGTAAAAATAAAGCAAAATAATGATGCTAGTTATTGCTTGAATTACAGACGTCACTCTTTGGTGTCCATTTAGTAAGATGGGAGTTCTATTGCAGATGGGATGTTACTCATAGCAACCAGATTCTATCTATTATCTTCTTGAAGGTGCTAAATAAATAAGAAGTACAATCTGATTGGTTGCTGTGGGCAACATCCCATCTTTAAAAGAAATCCCTGTCTTAATAAATGTATCATTTTATGTTTAAACTAATTACCTGCTGATCCTAATGACAACACATCAGTAATGTCAGTTGAATTGCTCCATGGGCACCATCTAGTGGCTGCTGGTTCGCACACTTGAATTCCCCTCACAGGGGAGGATCAGCGTTAGCCTTTAATTACATAGATAAAAAATGATACTTGTGTAGTTTCACAGCAGCACTTCCCTGCAGTTCACATTGTATGCAAATCACATGCAAATTTTGGTACTTGTTTCCTAGCACGGCGCCCCCGATGTTCATCTTAAGGCATCTGATCGCATCGCATGCCATATAGCCGCATACGATGCATGCGATGCGATGCGTTTTTTAATTGTACAAGCACCCTAATGGGTGCTTACAATGTTAAATGCACCCCCACGCCACCCCCACTATCAACGCAAAGGCGAAGCACAAACCCGAAGCGTGGCGAGCGCAGCGGTACGCGTCCTCCGACCTTTTCATACCCCCACTATCCACATCGGTGTCGAGTTGAATTTAGATAGTGTGGCGAGCGCAGCGAGCCACCAAGCCCAAAGCGTGGCGAGCGCAGCGAGCCCCGTGAGGGGACGCGTATTACTTTACATGTATTCCGCATCTCCTCGCCACTCCGACGTGGATAGTGGGAGTATGAAAAGGTCGGAGGACGCATACCGCCGCCCCTCGCGGGCTCGCTGCGCTCGCCACGCTTCGGGTTGGCGTTGTTCCTGGGGGTGGCGTTGACTATGGGGGGCCATTTAACATTGTAAGGACCCATCAGGGTGCTTGTACAATCAAAAATCATATACGATCGCATCGTATGCCATTGTATGGCATACGATGCGATGCGATATTTTATTGTAAAATATCGCATACCATCGTATACCTTATTTAGTATAATGGTATACGATGCGATGGGCGCTGTGCTAGGAAACAAGTACCCAAATTTCATATGTAATTTGCATACGATTTGCATACAATTCGATCCACAATGCGATTTAGCACCCGCCCCCCTCACTATCGACGTCAGCCAGAAGCATGGTACGTATCCTCCCGTCCTGTTCATACCCCCACTATCCACGTCGGTGAGGAGTTGACTTTATAAAGTGTAGCGAGCGGACGTGGAAAACGAGCCCAAAGTTGACTTTATAAAGTCAACTCCACGCCGACATGTATAGTGGGGGTATGAACAGGTCAGGAGGACGCGTACCACATCCACTCGTCATGCTTCGGGCTGATGTGGATAGTGGGGGTGTCCTAAATCGCATCGCGGATTGAATCTATGCAAATCGCATACGATGCAATCTGCAGGGAAGTGCCACCATGAAACTATACAAGTACCAAAAGAAACTATTCTGTATAAATGTATAATTGCCAAAAATTAGAACTACTTATTAAAATATAATATTCTTCTATTAATGTTTTACATTACCCCAAAAAAGTTAACATGATGCATTAAATTATGTGCTCCCATTATATCTCTCTCCTATGTAAGGAGAAAGCACAACTATTCCTATGTGCACTCTCACATGCGGTCTGCATTTCTAGCTAGTAAGGAACACAACTATCCCGGGCAGATAGTTGCCAGTGAGATAATGGCACACAGATCCCTGCAGTGTTACAGGCTGTTGTCAAGTTGTAATGAGCTAGGTCTATGAAGCAGCTGTTTCACACAAGGGCTGCTTTGTCCTACAAAGGGCTGGATCATTTTACTGGGAGTGGCCAGACTGCATGATGTTAGCAGCTACACTTCAAGGAAAACAGACTCCAGACAATACAGATTTTCTTTGGTTGAATTCTAGTAAATACACTGTGATTTGCAGCATCAGCGTGGCAGGTACATTGGTAGCAATCTATGATTGTTTATGGGATATCTGTGAATATACTTCAATGCAATTGAAGATTAAGATCAACTCCATTCAAATTGTCAGATTGGAGCTGCTGATGCTGAAGTATTACCATAACATTTGATCCTGGGGTATTGCTCTGAGACAAATAGAGTACAGCACTCAATGTGGGGGTGGAGTCTGATGTGACAGGTAATTATATATTCAGCACATGTTCACAAGCTATTACACAGATTTTAATGTTTGTTCAGCAAGTATTGTACTCACAAATCCTCTGTTCCCATCTGTGCTTATCATCCTGTCTCCCAACTTGGAGAAAGAACTCCCCCTAGCCAACACTGTAACACATTCCTGTCCTGGCACTGACAGCCTAGAGAAGTTCAAACTCAATCAGGGCTGTAAAAGGTTCAAGCCCAAGTGCTAATTGCACAAAGGGGTGATTCTGGTTGGTTTGCAAAAGGTTCTTTAAAGGATAAAACCAGGTGCACTGCAGGTGGGGCTGATGTAACATGTGCAGAGAGAGTTACATTTGGGTGAGTTCTTTTGTTTCTGTGCAGGAAAATACTTGGTTATTCTTATGCTGGACACACATTAGACCAACTCTGATCCAACCATCCAACTAGTTGGTTGGATGGTATAAAAACCTGGTACTGGATAGGAGCAAATGTAATTTATAATTAAGTCATTTGTTTCCCAAATCGGAAAATGGACAACTGTCTCTCAGACAATGTACTGTAGTTGGACCTATTTTGATTTAAACAATTTCACTGAATGTTTTTGTCCATTCTCCTGAGTTTGTGAGCAAATTGCTTATTGGTATTTGCCCCCATCCAGTACCGGATTTTCAGTGCAGTACCGGATTTTCAGTCCAACCAACCAACCAACTCGTTGGGTGGTTGGAGGAAAGTTGGTCTGATGTGTGGCCAGCATTACACTACAATTTAGATTTCAGTTTGAACACACCACTCCCAAACATAGGCGTGCGCACGGGGGGTGCCGGGGGTGCACAGGCACCTTCTAATGACCGCTGGCACCCCCACATGAGTGCACGCAATATGTAGCTTCCCGCCCCGCAACAGCAGCACCCGGTTACTGGCTGGTCAGGAGACTTCATCACCTGCCTGCCGCCACAGGCAGCAGACCGGGACGGGTGTTGTTGACAGCGACGCTGTGAACCCGGCTTCTTTGAATATGTCAGCTCCGCCCCCCGCCTCTATAGACATCAAATGGCGCAACGTGGTGACGACACACTGCACACCCTTGTCCTGCCGCCCGACTCCCTCCAGCGCTGAGCAGAGGATGCCACCCCACCATCGCCACTTGCCAGCACACCGGGCAGGAGCCAGCCTGAGCAACGTCAAGTGCTCCTCCTAGGAGGAAGCATGATGGTCGCTTGAAAAAAAAAAAGGTAAAGTGAATAAATGTGATCTACTGCTGCAGCAGTCACTGGGGTATATTCAATGCACGGGGCGAGCTGTGACCGCTCTTCCTGTCAGTATTCTACTGACACACACACACACACACACACACACCCCTGGATATGCTCATTATGTTTAATGAGCATTATGGTTATTACAGTGTGTGTCATTCTGTTTATTGGCCATCACGGTGTGTGGCACTATGTTTAATGAGCTTTACAGTATGTGGCATTATGTTTAATGGGCATTATGGTGTGTGGCGTTTTGTGTAATGGTTATTACAGTGTGTGGCATTATGTGTAATGGGCATTACAGTGTAGATTTTTGCAGTGCGCCTTCGCGCGCACTGTCCATTTCTGATTGATTAATTCTACATACACAACCCATATACATAAATAAGTCACCTATTTAGTTTGCATTGATGTCCATTACGCGGTGATGGACATGCCCAGTAGGTGGTGATGGACACACCCCTAAAAAGAAAATGGGCTGCGCACGCCTATGCACCCAAATGTAACTCTCTCTGCACATGTTACATCTGCTCCACCTTCCAGTCCAGGGCCCGGGGCCTGTTTCCCATCTCCTCTTCCGCTAAGCTGCAGCACAGAGGTCCCGGAGAGCAGACTTCTTCAACTCAGGATGCTGTTGGCCAATTAAAATGTAGCGCCATCTGGTGAGCCAGTCCGAGCTCACGTACCAGCAGCTGCTCTGATTGGCTGCCAGTACGCAAGCTCTGATTGGCTCAAAAGTCAGTGCAGCATTTTATTCGGTCACCAGCATCCTGGGTTGAATAAGCCTGCTCTCCGAGACCTGCCAAGTACAACAAGGTGTGCGCATTATTAGTACACTGTCAAATACACCCCACACACACACAGGCGTACATGAAATTCTGCATCAATCCCTAAATCATACTTTCCAACCTTTCCTCCTCTTCTGTAGCCTGTGGAGGAGGGGATGGAGCTAATATTATGCAACTCTCATTAAATTATGTCATATTGATCCCTCCCCCACCCCACAGACCCAGGATTCCCTATATTATCTATCCATCCAGCCCATGTCACTAGAAAGTAGCCAAAATACGGGAGATTCTCCTCCTCCCCCCCCCCCCCCCAATAAATTGTTAATCTCTCTCTCATATATTCTGTGAGAGTAAGTCAGTGTGGGGAGATGTATTATAGTGGCACGCATTGAGCTGCTATAGCGACTCTTTACTGAGGTGAAGCGGGAAGATGCATTAAAGATATGTATTAAGGTCTCATTTGCTGAAGTGGAGGAGGGAAATCTCCCCCCTCCGGGGAGCCCCACCTGAGCCTACAGCGCATTAGCCAACCTGGTCAAAAAGTTGACACAAGCAAAAGGTTGACGTGGCTATTGTTGGCACATGATAATGTTCAAATTCTTTTTTTCTCTTCTGGTCTTGATTTTTTTCGTCCTTTACTTTCCATGTGTCCTCTGACTGGGAGCGGTTAAGTGTGCCGAGCATAGTAGTAGCAGAGCGAGGGTATGCAGTACATTAATGCGAGGTCCGCACAGGTGTCGACATTGATGCGAAAAACACAAAAAACTCATGTTGACCTTTTCATGTGTCAACTTTTTCCATATCCACCTTGTGCAGGTCGACATTTTGGGGCCTACCTAGACATTGCCAACCTACACATGGTTGATATATACATACCTCCCAACTTTGAATCCAAGCAAGGAGGGGCATAATTAGGGGGATTGGCCTATTTTAAGCCCCCTTTTTTCACCGCTGTGGTAGCATAGCTAGCGGCTCTGTAAGCTGCTGGCCAGATCTCAGCACCTCTGCTTGCAGGAATAAACTCTATTCACCGGGTGACAGGGGGCTCCCAACTGCCCCCACCTGCCATGGGACACTTCCAAATCCCAGCCCCGGTGGTATTTGGAAATGTCCCCTTACCCGGGATCTTGCAGTGGAAAGCGGGAGAGTTGGGAGGTATTTATCTACCACACCCCCAGAAAATGTATGTGAAATGTATTTTTTATTGACCTTAGACAGTGCTTTCAATTTACAGATAGAATCCCTGTTACTACTTATCCTAAATATGGCTGGCTATCAATGTTATGGAAATTCCTCTCACTAAAAAAGCCAAAACAGCTCAAATGTAAACATGGAATATATTAGATTAAGAATAATATTTTAAAGCTGAATTTGTCGGAAGCTTCTTGGGAGCTGTGGGCAGTAATGGAGAAATAATCAAAGTCCTGGAGTGTAAGGAACTTACTGAGCTGCTTTGTTTTGTGTGGGTTGTAGTCTTTCCTCTGAGCTATGCATTTCTTATCTCAGTCACATACCTCTTATTATGTTCTTCCTGACTGAAGGCTCTGTGAACCTTCGATAACACTTGGTGAATATAGATCATTTTCCAATCAGACACATTGCTGCGTCATTGATTCATAATAATGTCTTATGTGTTATTAACTGACACTGCTGATTTTGTTATACCTCAGACTATTTTATCCTGGCTTTATATTGTTTCTGTTACATTCAGCTGATGACAGCTGTCATTTTTCACTTAACTATGCTCCATGTATTTTCTTGTACAGTGGGCTGTTTTTACCTATGGGTAAAATCCGCCACTGTAATGAAGCCAGTCAGATGCAGTATGTGAGACTGCACTGGCTTCACTGTGACTGGCAGTGACTTCCATTTGGAAGTAAGACCTGGCAGTCCCATTGGGAGGTGTTCCCTCCCTCCGGAACGCCTTTGTGCGGGCTGCCGTGCAAAAACGGCAGATGCGCAGTACCTACTGTATATAGGTACTGCGCACGCGCTGGTCCTATATAGGTACTGCGCACGCGCTGGTCCCGATGCCTGTAACTTACATGGTACAAGCGCCGGGACCAAGATTGCTTCTATGGGCTGTTGCCCAAGCAGCCCATAGAAGTTGGCTGCATGCGCGGTACACGTGTGTACTGTGCATGCGCCAGTCCCGGCACCTGTCAATCATCACAGCACGCCACAGGCATCGGGACGGGAGAGGAGGCAGCAGCAGCGGCGGCGACAGGGGGAGGGGGTGCTTGAATCGCGGCACCCCAGCTGCGGCCAGAGGCAGCCCCCCTCCCCCAATAAGGTACGAGTCGGCGCTGGTTTTCAGTGCTCTACAAAACAATTCAGCATACATTAATATTTAACAGTAGAAAGTTTAATAACAATTCATGTGGGGTAAAATAATAAGTAGTTTCCCCAGCATGCACCAGTTTGAGGAGGTATTTGACGTTCATGGGTTTTTAGACCTGAAATGACTTTGTTTTGCACTACAGTTACAGATCGATAAGAAGAGACATACAGAATGTACATCCTGGTCTTGGAGTCATTCGTGGGATGTGGGACTATATTCAATACAATTCATATGCTACTACTTTAGAAACACCACTTTCATAGAATTCAACATGTCAGTTTTTCACCTAAACTCTTTCTATTGTAGCCTCATTTGTGTCTTATACTTCCTATAGAAATGGGCAAGACAGGAGGCATTCCGGCGGGAATCGTTGTCCATTGGGAAGTACATTAGGAAGACAGGACAGATATGACATGATTATATAAGAATGATGCCATTTTCTCCATCACCGCTTAGCAATGGGGGTATGCCTTAGTGACATAAAGCACCCGAAGTCCCGAAATAAAATAAAATTAACCCAATTTTTTCCACAGGAGAAACTTTACAAGTACACGGTGTGAAGGTGGTTAGTTGGATGTCTCTACAACGCCTTGGATAAGGTTTGTAAGCATGTATCTGCTGGTGCTTAGGGGGACATATAGTTATATTCTAGCTTGGAACATTTAGACTTATGTTATTATAAGTGATAAAGCACTTACTGGGATCAGGCAAGTCATTCTCCTGTTCTTCTCTTTCCATTTGCTGGCACCAACCCTCCATTCGATCTTTCTCTGCTTGAAGAAGCTTTAAAAACCAGTGTCCATCTCTATGACAAACCGACCTGTGAACTGCTTCCATTGGATCTTCTGTAATGGAGTCAATCCAAGGGTCCGGGGGAGGTAGTATGGAAGGATCGAAATCAGCATCAAAGTCCTCCTCCACTGCGCAGGCATGATAATGATTGCCTGAGCCCTGGATGCTGACTGTGGAGGTACAAGCATCTCGAGAATACTGTTTGGTCAGTGGCCGACTATATTGAAATTCCTGTTCAGCCAGGTCCACTGGACATTCAAAATGCTCCCTGAGGTCCAGATCTGCCTGCACAGCAGCTGTAACACTGTTTGATCGGGTCAGTCTACGCAACCTTTGGTAAAGGGATAACATAAGATGTTATACACTGAACTATTAACAGACAAGGACATTCAAAATCAGTTTGAAATCAGTTTAGAGATGCGATGGAACATAACTTTTTAACACACTGTGGGGCTGATTCTAAGTTGGGAACAAAGGGAAATAGAAAGTAATGTTACACATTGGATAACCATGTTGCAATGAAAGGGGTGCAAATACTGTATATATCATATATGGGTACTTATGTATTATCTGGGCTCCCATGTTAAATGCACCCCATTTTTTCATACCCCTACTATCCAACTACGCATGGAGTTGATTTTATATAGTGTGGCGAGCGCAGCGAGCCACCGTGCCCGAAGCGTGGCGAGCGAACGCGGTCTCATAAGAAAAACGGGAGCCCAGATATTACATAAGTACCCATATATGTCTAGTGTCCGTGTGTAATCAAAACACTGCCATCTGCTGGCAGCAAGTAAAACTACATATCTCTCTTTCACACATACAGAAACACACAGAGACTAGCTTTCAAAGCTTTTGTTTCGAGCGGGCTTAGCTAATATATCCAAAGAAAGATGAGGACACTCAACGGTCCGTCAAGAGACGAAGTGTAGCGCAACTTCTGAGAGACCACCAGTACTAGTATAATTTGAGATACTCCCAATACTTATGGGCGTTAACTTACCTCTAAGTATTAGGTCAAGGATTGCCAATCAGCGGCAGTGAGACAAAAAATATGTTATGGTAAAAGCAAAGAGCCAATACCATGCAGAAAATGGGTGTGGCCTAGCTGGCACAAGGCAATGCCCCATTTTTGTGTTCCCTCCTTTGGAATGATATTTGTAGGAGCACAACCTTGTGTCAAACCTCAGTTCTTACTTCAGTTTTAGTTAGGCTGGGGGTCAGAGAAGCACACTGAAAATGCACAACTTACATAATCTTCCCAATATAAAAAACTTCATTACCTTTTCACTTTTCTCTAATTTTATTATTAGTGGGACTTTTGACAATCCTTGTTTTCAATAATTTTTAAAAAACTTTTATGCAGAGCTACTCACAGTAATTATCTCACATGTGTGGCTGAAAGAACCGATCATGTTTTGATTTCACTCATTTCAGTTATGAAAAAAATGACTCAAAGGTAAGTATACAGCCCCACACCCACTCTGCCATCCAGCCATGGCACCTGCTCTGCTGTCCAGCCACCACATCCAGTCTCTCACCCCCTCACCGTCTCTGTTTTCACTTCCTGGTGCTGGGTACAGCATGCTCTTCCCACAATGGGCGAGATTCAGCAAGCTAAAAATGCCGAAAAAACCCTGTTTTCTGGGTTTTTACCGCATTTTCATATGCAGCAAAGCCCCATTGCTGGGGCTTCGCTGCGGGGGGTTACGCCCGTTCCTATTTGGCGTAACCCCATGGAAGCCTATGGGCTTCCCTTCGCGCCCCCCTTCGCCCCTCGCGCCCCCCGCCGATCTGCGCCGCACCCCCCTCACCTGTGTCCGGGCAGCCTCCTGCTGTGCTGCCCGGACCAGTGTTCTCCTCCTGCCTACACCACTTCTGAGTGCAGGGAGGAGGAACCGGAGCCCTTACAGCTGTGTAAGGGTTCCGGCAGGGAGGGGGGACAGGGTGCACATCGCCGGGCATCGCTTTTGCGTTAATAATCGCATATTTTACTGCATATGCGATTATTAACTATGCGAGTGCCGGCGATGTGCACAGGGGATTATTGGTGAATCTCACCCATTGTGGTATCATGACATCACGGCGAGCACACAGAAAAGTAGCGCACAGGGGGCATGCAGCAGTGCTCCGGGTGCGGGAATCACATCTCAATAAGAAAAGAGCCACATGCGGCTCAAGAGCCGCAGCTTGGCCACCCCTGTATTAGATGATGGTAAGTCACCTTAGAAAAGTGTCAGAAAAAATCTCAAAGTGTAGTAGGTGGCACTCAAAGGACTTGCAATGTTGAATAAAGACTACTGAGTCAGATCCCGTTTAAGGGTTGTAGGACTGAAACGTTGAATAGGAACTGACTCAGTAGTATTTATTAAACATTGCAAGTCCTGTGAGTGCCACCGACTACATTTTTGTTGGTTTTGTTGTGTAAATGAATGTTGCTTTATGAATATGGACACACTTGCACAAGGTACCGAAACCGCTAGCTTCTAATTACATTTAACCTTGCTGTTATTTGCTTTACTCCCAGAATCAGGCGCTGTATGTTCTACCCTTAGCTGGGTCTTGTGCAGATTTTACAGGTAGGGCTTTTGTTGTATATTATTATATGTTCAGCGATGTCTATAAATGAATTACTGAAATACTGTAACTGCAAGTTATGGAATTTTTTTGAACCCATAATTAAAGGGTGAGTGTATACTAATTAACATTTGAACTCATATTTCCAGTATAATTATAATTAATCATCATGCTTCATTTATGAAAATGTAATTGTTTAAAGTTTAGTTAGGAAACTATTGTGTTATACACCTTTCTACAAACATTAATATCAATATCATTATTGGAATACTTTCTAGCAGATAGGGCTACTTATTTCAGCTAAAGCTGGCTGCCCAATGCGCAGTAATTTACATGCCTGGTTATCATGTGGAGAGTAATTAGGTTGGCTCATCTGATATGTCCTGCAACATGATTGCAAACATAGGTGCAGATGTATTACCTGCAGGGCTTAAAGTGGTCCTGGAGAGGTGGTTCCCCTAAAGGTGACCCCCTCTCATTAGACATAGCCTAGACCAGTGCCGGGGAACTTGTGCCCTACCTCCCATAAAGGGATAATGGTTCCACAAGGAAGGGGTGTGGTCACACAATAGTACTGCCAATTAAAATGAACAGAGTAGCACAATCATACAGATTGTAGTGCCCTTGATTCATATTAAATCATACATTAGTGCCCCTAATGCACATAATGCCCACAGTTGTGCTGTTTATACACATCTGTCTCTGTCACTCCTGCAGCTCACTGTCCATTTCCTTCAGCAGCTCCATGGTCTGTGTCCCTCCAACAGCATCCCCACCTCTGATTTCCTCCAACCCCCTCTCACCCTGGGGAGGGATGTATTAATACACATCGCCGCCCTTCACCGCCCGGCCGCCGCGATGCCAGCGCATTTGTACTAACATATGCGGCTGGCATCACGGTGCGGTGAAGGAGGCCCCCCGCGATACCTGTACTGTGGTGTGCGAGGGGTCTCCGTCACCTCCCAGCCACCTACTGCTCCCTTCACGGTGGAACACGGCTGTCCCCGGCGCCTCCTTCTCCCCCCCCTGCAGCTGGAAGGACGTCCGACTGCGTTGCTAGGGGGAGGAGGGGTTTACCTTCTGGGGTCCAGGAGGACCTTTAAGGAAGCTAAGCTGGAGGGAGGGGGAGAGGGGGGTCGGTGAGGTGGCGGGGTTGCGGCGGCCAGTGAAATGAAGCCCATAGGCTTTTATAGGGTATCGCCACCCAAAGGTGGCCCTGTCCGGCGGTATCGGTGCGGCCAGGTTTTGGTACATAGGAAAATGTGGTAAAACAGGGGTTTTACTGCATTTTCCGCTTAATACATCCCACCCCTAGTCTTCAGCAAGCATAGAGCCTGCTCTTCTTAATGGCTCTTCTTTACTTCAGTGGCGGTTGTGTATGACATACGCCGTGCCAGGCAGGACTAAAATGGAGCAATTCTTGTCATTTGTAGCTCCACCCCTCCCACTGAACTGTAAATTACGTAATTTCCTACAAGTCGCTTCTCCTGGAAGTGAAAACTCCAAAGTAGGTGAGTATGTTGTGCATGCTTTGTGATCCACTGCTGCATCTGAAGGCATAGTAATGATCGCTTGTGTGAACATCTGACTGAGGATAGCTGGCCCATTCAAGTGTTCGGGGCCAATACATCTGTGCCCAAGTATGCACTGGCAATAGCACTCCCAGAAAATGAGGCTGACGCCCCTAAATTCTGGATTTGCCCAATGCTTACTTCTCCTCAAACATAAACACCTGCAATCTGCAACCTGCCTATCTAGTGCACTGCAACCGGAAGTGCAGCATCATCGCTGGACCTGTGCTCCGCGGCTACAGCATGTGCCTATGTACCAGGACAGACCCATAACACTTATCATGCTCAACTGATAAAACATTTACCATTGTCAGACAAACAAATTTACATAGCAGACATTATGGAAAATATAGTACTTTCATTATTTTATGGACAATTACTTTTACAGTTAAACATTTACTCAAAACAGTCTAATATATTATTGTCAATATACACTATACTCTTTGTATTATTAAGCTTTGCTTTTACCCCAAACACTGGAATACAATGTGTCAGAGATTTTACAGGCTGTTTTACACTATTATAACACAAACATAGAGCTTCTGTAAGTTATTAAAAGTAGATCAAACATTTGCGGTTCATGTCTGAACCTGCTTGATTTAAAACAAACAAAATTCTCCATACAGCAAACATTACAGTATGTGCTGTGCAGTTATTACTATTTGATTTCCTTAGTGCAGAACACTTCTGACTTGCAGGATTTACGGTAACATGTTATACAAGAGAACATTTAACAATGCCACGAGAAGTAGCATCGCTGTCTAGCCAATTAGCACCCTGTGTTTGCATTCCTCTATTGATAACTCAAGTCAAACACACGCAAATAAATCCGTTTAAACTTCTTTGAAGGTGTGGGAACATGGGTGCAGGCTATACACATACTTCAATGTAATTGGACCCCTAGTTATCATGTTCCCTGCGCCATTAGAATCAGAATGCCGCATACTTGTCAAGTCAATAAAGCTGCAGAGTACACACATGAGCTTTGATGTAGACACAATCGTTCTCCGAGACCGTTTACTGTACACAGTGATATTATTTTAAATTTAGCTTGAGGGGTGTGGTGTGGCAGAGGGGAAGATGCTGGTTAGGAGTGCAGCAGGGGGCGTGTCAGCAAAAATCACATTGTGGTGGTCTCTCCTCTGCCACACAATATGTGACTGTTGACCTTGCCATTGTCGGCCTAACGCTTGTGTTGACTTTCCAACTCTCTTGAACTTAGCCATGTCAACCTAAGCCATGTGGTCAACCCAATGCATGTTGACCTTAATAGGGTCTACCTAATGACCATATCCCATCCACAGGACGGAGGAAGGGTCTGTGGCTGACTTGCCCACTCTTCGGAAGCCTGCGAAGGAAGGAATAGGTAAGTAGTAGCCAATTGAGTGGGATTCCCCACTTAGAGATCCTGGAGGTGAGGTCCCATGGACGACTGTGACGAATATGGCACCGTCAGTTGCCTCATCATGGCTCCGCCTCCTTTTGCAAAATAGCAGGTTTTGTAGTGGGAAGCAGAGCCACAAAGATGCAATTCACAGCGAATAGCATTATCACAGCCTCGTCCGTTTCACTGCAGATGTCGACAAGATGCTGTGGGTTGTCTACTCTATAGGGAACTCTGAAATTCAGACATTCCAGGAGAGTAGGCAAATTACTAATTTTACATGTAATCAATATCCCTACATTTACAACACATTTATTTGCTCCAATCATTTAATGAACTATGTATGGTATGAGATATATTGGGGTGTACTTGTATCTCAGTTAATGTCGGTATTAGTTCTATCTAGACAAAACTAATATTTTTCAACAGGATTATTTACATAATGTTTGTTATCCCCCATTTTTTATCTTTTTTTTTGTGTATATAAATTACACAAAGGGTATAATTTAAAAGGGTGAGAGTCCGAAAATGAGAGATTTGGTAAGAAATTCCAGCTTTTTTAAAGCGGCAATCATTTGGTTTTGCAGTGTAAATGATTGCCGCTTTAAAAAACAAACAAGATTTCTTCCCAAATCTCTCACTTTCGGAATCTCTCATCCTATTAAATTTCACCCTTAACTGTCTAACTGAGCAGTGGTTTGACTTTTCTAACGCTTCTAACTGCCCTGTCTCTGTTGCGAATCCTTGCTGAAGCCACAAGCTGTTCCATAGCAACTTATCTCTACTTGGCAGCACTGAGGTAACAGCAGTCCTGATAGCCGGCTGTTCTTTTATTACACAGAATGATATATTAAACAATAATTCTCAATGTAACTGATGTCATTAGAAAAAAATTCCCATTAAGCTTCAATACCTGTCTGACTTCTACATTCAATCTGCAGTATTTGTTTACTCTGGGCCTTTGTCATATCCTCCCACTCCTGTCAGTGTGACATTTCCCCCTGTGATCTGACAGTGACTCAGAGTTTTCTCCTTGAATCCTTAGTAGTTTACTTATCAGCCAACGAGGTCTATTTCTGAAGCAGTGATAACCCCTTTATCCAGTCACAATTATTATATAAGTTACTGTACATTTCTCTCATTTTAACTAAGGTATCATATTAATATATTGGAACTATCTAAATATTGATCCTAATCATTTATTTACGTAGCTGTATAGTCCGTCACGTTGCTTTTTTTCGTTCAATAATATATAAACTATGTTGACGGGAATCCTTTGATCTCCTGTCCAGACAGCAGCCTTTATTAGTGGAAATGTTTAACCCTTTGAGTGCCAACATCTCTGTAAAAGATGTTCAACATATCTGCTAAAAATGCCAGCGCCACTCATATTTGTTATATAAATTCAAATACAGGTACTTGTGTAGTTTCACGGCGGCAGTTACGTAATCAGTGTAGTGTTCCCGCAGCAAGCGTAGTCAGCTTGTGTCTGCGACTGTGTGTACGTTTACGCCTAACCGGAGCTTATGCAGTTAGCGTAGTCAGTCAGCGTTATGTAGTTACCGTAGTCAGTCAGCGTTGTGTCAGCGCTTATTACATTGTGTGGGACCCATTGACAATTTTTCACCTGCCTGACATGATAGGTGTGAATGTGTTCCTGAAACACCTCCACTATCCACGTCAGCCCGAAGCGTGGCGATGGGACGCGGTATGCTAAAAATGCCAGCAACGCTCACATTTGTTATATAAATTCAAATAAAAAATGTTGTGTTAAAAAATATATTTCCTATATAAGGTAAACATTACAGGTCATTATGAGTAATAAAAATGTTTTCTTGGCAATTTTCACATCTATTTTGACAAATTCTCTTGGCACTCAAAGGGTTAATATATTAAGGTAAAGAGAATAGCTGTTTGAGGAACCATGAAGAATAATGAAACCTATGTAGTACTGGATACAAAGTTGTTTATTGACACAGTGATTGCCAGTATATATAGTGAGCAATAGGGACCTATGTAAAATTCAGGACTGCATGGCATACTTGCCTACTCTCCTGGATCAGCCAGGATGCTCCCAAAAATTGGCTTACCCTCCCTGCCCCTGAAATAGTGGCTATAGCTCCCAAAGTTTGCGAGTAAAGTGAGCGTTGCGGTGACCAATGATGCAACTCACGATGAATAATGTTGGTAAGCATGGTATTATATAGCAGGGGGCGTGGCTATGATGACATGCCGTTCCCACCACCTCCCTGTCTCCCCGCCCCCTGTTATACATCACACCCCCCCTCTGGGTGAACCTTCATGGCTTCTCTCCTAGGGCCTTATTTTGGTTCATTCTTTCTGACAAAATCCTTCTTAGATGGACAAAACCATGTGCACTGCAGGGGGGGCAGATGTAACATGTGCAGAGAGAATTAGATTTGGGTGAGTAATTTTGTTTCTGTGCAGGGAAAATACTGACTGCTTTATTTTTACACTGCAATATAGATCTCACTTTGAAGTAAAACCCCACCCAAATCTAATTCTCTCTGCACATGTTACATCTGCCACACCTGCAGTGCACATGGTTTTGCCCATCTAAGAAGGATTTTGTCAGAAAGAATGAACCAAAATAAGGCCCCTAGAGAGAGCAGTCAGAAGGTCAGCAACTATGCTGTACGCAAAAAGGGCAAAATGAACAATGATATAATAATAATTAAATTAGACGTGACAAATGAAGGCCATAATTACTAGTATTGCAGCCCTCATTGTAAAGTGTTATTTAATATTTTAAACCTAGCTAGCACAAAGCAGAGAAATATGGCAGCATAAATGAAGCTTACATGATCATTATCTAGTTAATAAGTAGGAGAAAACTTTAAATATATGTAATAAAGATGTATTAATAATGCATTGCTTTTCATAATTCATCACAAGGATTACTTGATAAATCAAACTGTTAAAACTGGCTAATGAAAAAAAGGCATAAGGAGGATAAAATAATGACCTTATAAACACCATTTTAGCTCATAAAGGTCTATGTAAACTATATATATTTTTTAATTTACATTATGTGATTTGTGCCCGATTTCACTTGATTTTTGGAAAAGGTCGACATGAGCTTTTCATGTTTATTTTGGTGTCTATGCCCACATAGGTCGGCATGGACAATGTATAAATGTATGGCGTCCCCTCACATAGCTCGCTGCGTTTGCCACGTTTCGGGTCTGGTGCCTTGCTACGCTCGGAACACTATTATAATCTAACGCTATGTCCATGTGGATGGTAAAGGACAGTAGGAAAAAGTTTATTTTTCTTTAAAAAATCATAAAAACTCCTGTTAACATTTTTCTTGTAGACCTTTTCTATGTTGACCTTGTAACCATATCGACTATTGACCATGTCGACCTTTTAACTCTTTTTTAACCTGTGGACCTTTTGACGGTGAGACTTTTCATTTGATTTTGACTATACAATTCAAATCGATTCGACATCAAATGGACAATGAATGTTTTTTGCAACATACATCTATATATCTATATCTATACATATATATATATATATATATATATATATATATATATAGATGCGCACTCCTGTGTAGTGTCAATCGAACAGAAAAGTAGACTTGCCAGGCAAGACTGCAAAGTATAAATCTAATGTTAACAAGTGAAAATCGAAGAGAAATTGAATAGTACAAATTGAATATGACAAATCAAATTGAAAACAAGGGCCCGGTAACATTTTTGGGGGCATGGCCTAATAGCAGGAGGCGTGACCACCTCCCGTGATTAGGCTACGCCCCAAAAGTTGAGGGCAGAGTGTTATTGTCGTCACCCCCCCCCTCAGCAGCAGCAGCAGCAGCAGCAGCACACACCTACCTACAGCATGAGCTCTCACACTGTCAGTGTCACATGCTGTAGGTGTGTGCTGGGATGGAGGGGGTCAGACCAGCAAGCCTAGGCCCGGGTAATTAGTACACCCCCCCCCTCTCTCGGTGGCCCTGCATACACCAAGGCTGTCCATCACCAGGACATTACTGTACTGCCCCAAGCATCTTAAGGACACTCATTCCTCGCTGGAATGTCCAGAACAAAACTCCAGCAGGCATTGCAGCAGTATAACTGGCTGCAGTGTATATACAGACACAATCCGCGCACATGTACTGCGCCACTTTGATGTACACACAGTGGTTTATTATCTCTAGGCTGTGTCCGATATCGGCAGTGCGACCACCTCTGAATCCGCCTCTATGTTTTGTTCAGAACATTTATGTAAGTTGCTGAAACCCATAGTGCTAATAAATGTACTGTATTTGTTACTATGTAAAGTTGTTGTTGATGAAAATTCTGCTGAAAGAGTTAACATGAAAGTTTGCCAACCTGCATGCTCCCACAACCATGCCCCATCTGTGCATCTATTGTTACTTTTAAATGAAAGTTTTGCTAACAGGCCAACAATGGTTCCTTTCATGTCTTTGAAGATGCCTCAGTCACCTGAATGTCACTGTGGCTAATCTGAGTGCGTGTATTTATATACTAGCAGCATGAAACACTAGTGCATGGCAAACTTCTTTTGTGAGTTATTGTCATTTAGAAGTAGTTGCCTTTTGTTGCAAATATGAGACATCGAATCTAAAACGTAGCACATGAGATGACATGCTCAATACTTCAGCTACTATCCAGTTTTAGCAATCTGAGTCATCCCCTTTCTTGCTTGACTTCACAGGAGTGGAAGGCAAAAGATTTTTAATTAAACAAAATGCCCAGTTCTAGTGAAACGTATCTCTGTTGAGAGTCTATAATTTATAGAAGTCATTCAGTCTGCGCACAGGAATTAAAGTGACATTGCTATTTCATACTTGCCTACTTTTTAATTTCTCCTCTCTGGGAGAAGCCCGGAGAGGAGTCTGTAGGCATCACGTGTGGGGGTGGGGGCCTGATGTAGACGGCATCAAGCCCCGCCCCCAGCACTGAAACTCCCCCCGATTTGCGGGCCTCACGGAGGGGCGGGGCTAAATTGAGCTATTGGCATATTTAGCCCCGCCCCTCCCGGCAAATAGCCACGAATCACGGTAATTCAACAATGCATCCGGGTAGCTGTAGGGAAGATCCGGAGGGTGAGGCAGAATCCGGGAGGATTGCCCACCTTTCCGGGGGGCCGGAAGGGGATCCCGATTTCCGGGACCCTCCCGGCCAATCCGGGAGGGTAGGCAACCCTGTGCTATATTATTATTATTATTATTATTATTATTATTGGTACTCTTTACCTAGCACGGCGCCCATCGCGGCCATCGCGGGCATTGAATGCACTTAAAAATCGGGTGCGACGCGATGCCCGCGATTTCCCATAGGGAACAATGTTAAATTTCTCAATTGACCCGATTTTTCTGTTCAATGCCTCAATTGACCCGATTTTTCCATAGGAAACAATGTTAAATGGCCCACAGAGGCCAAATAGGCACCCTAAAGTGTGAAATGGCCCCCACAATTGTTAACGCCACCCCACGATCAACGTGAACCTGAAGCGTGGCGAGCGCAGCGGATACCTGTGAAGCCCGCGAAGGGACGCGTTTACCTGTGAAGGTATCCGCGTCCGCTCGCCACGCTTCGGGCTCGGTGGCTCGCTGCGCTCGCCCCACTATTCTATTCTCAACTCCACGCCGACGTGGATAGTGGGGGTATGAAAAGGTCGTAGGACACGTACCGCCGCCCCTCGCGGGCTCGCTGCGCTCGCCACGCTTCGGGTTGACGTTGATCGTGGGGTGGTGTTAACAATTGTGGGGGCCATTTCACACTTCAGGGTGGCTATTTGGCCTCTGTGGGCCATTTAACATTGTTTCCTATGGAAAAATCGGGTCCATTGAGGCATTGAACAGTAAAATCGGGTCAATTGAGAAATTTAACATTGATCCCTATGGGAAATCGCGGGCATCGCGTCGGTCGCGTCGCACCCGATTTTTAGTGCATTCAATGGCCGTGATGCCCGCGATTTTTTTACCTGCGATGCCCACGATCAAAATCGTGGGCGCCGTGCTAGGTAAAGAGTACCTTATTATTATTATTATTATTATTATAATTTTATTTAAAAGGCGCCACAAGTGTTTCGCAGCGCCGTACAAAGGAACAATACAGGGAGACAATGCTTGGCATAACATTGAATAAATAACAAAAATACAGTACTATTTATTGTTAAAGGGGAAGGAGACTCATGCCATTTGTGTGCAAACAAGTGGGCCATACTTGCTTACCCTCCCTGATTGGCCAGGAGGCTTCCGACAATGGTGTTCCGCTCCCGGTGCCCCCCCAGAAGGGTACACAAGTATCCCGGAGCTATATAGCGTGGCGAGCGCAGCGAGGGGACACAGATTACTGCGCTCGCCACACTATATAAAATCAACTCCATGCGTAGTGGATAGTGGGGTTATGAACAGGTCAAAAATCGATTCGGACCGCATCTATATATCGGCCGATATTGCATCCGATATATCGGGCGCCGTGAAACTACACAAGTACTCATAATAAAAGTCAGTCTAGAAGACTGTAGGGAGCCTGTATAGATTTGTAATGGGGGATACTGGCTGCTGCACCCTTCTAGCCAGATGCCAAGGGTATAGTGCGGGGACAGTGCCCCTTAATCCGAGCCCTTCACTCTCGCGCACTCCTAGTTATGGCTCCGGTTCGGCGCTATTCAGTAATGGGGGCTTTGTGCATTAGTGGTAAGAGATCAGGTTATGCGCGATGGTGCTCTGGGGGAGGGATATTCTTTTTTATTTATTGAAACTGATCGTACTGACATTAGTATACAGCTGCATCACAATGTGCATGCCTCAATGCAATATAAATGTATCCTCATGCAGACACATTGATTATATTATTTTGAGTTTTAAGTATCTTAACATAGCCTTAAAATAAACATTGAAAATAAGCATTTTAAGGCTTATTCAAATCTAGATGCAAACATTGAAAAACGGGCAGAATCCTATCTATCTAGTGCACCTGCAGCCAGCCTTTAGAATATGTATACATACATACATACACACATATATATATATATATATATATATATATATATATATATATTTATTTAGGGTTTGCTCCAATAGCATGACATTAGTGATCTCTTGTAAACTATTTAAAAGCCCAAATCTGTCCAGCCCTGAAGAGACTGAACCAGGTTTTTCTTGCAGATGTCTAATACTGCATGGTACAGAGCACTGGGCTCCTCCCTTTAAGGAACGGAGGGAAGCAGTGATGAGTGACCAGTCAAGAAGTGGGTTAAAAGGGCATGAGACAAAACAAGCTGTGACATTCCTTCCCGTCAGAATCAGTGGGGGAGGCCTCCCATGAAGCAGAACTCATGGACTACATTATCTTTTGCTGCAAAAGTATGAGCACAGATTTGTGGGTAAATTAATTTGCTAATAAAACCCAGGATTATCACAGTGGCTAAATAACACTTTAAATTAACACTGTGGAAAAGACAATAGGGCTGAATTTGGCCACACAGAGAGAGTGGTCAAGTCTGGAATTCGACTGTAGTCAAGGAAAATATTCCAACCTCACATGAAACATGATCAGCATCCAATCAAGAAGGACTAGCTTGTTGAAGTGCGTGGCCATTGGCTGACTGCACTATCACTTAGCTTGACAGCTGAATGGCTGAACGTGACAATCTGTGTCTCTGACTCTTCATCTGATGTGTAATGTGCTCGGCACTATGTCTCCCATGAGAGTTTCAGTGTGACATTTTCAGCAATGTAAAAGAGAAGTATGACTTCCCACACATGTATCGTATTAGGTATCCTGCTTTCCGCTCCGAGCAGCACAGCAGCTAGAGAAGAAAGAAGACATTGCACAATAAAGTTTGACTTGTGTTCTTTACTGTTCTTTCTAACACAAGTAGCAGGTTCTCTATTATCTTGGTAATCATTAATTAATAATGGAAGCTGGTCAGCCCAGGAAACTACAACATGGGAGACATTTATCTATTAAGGAAATAGCTCTTAAAATAAAATCATTGAACCAATTAACATGGCTGCCCTATAGACAGAATTCCCAGAAATCTGTGCTTGTCCTTACCTGTCCATGTAGAGCTGCTTCAGACTCTCCTGGAAGGTTTCCATGTGTTTCAGTGAAGTTTCATTTAGAGTGACAGACACCACTGAAACTTGTATATTGGCCGTAATACAAGTAATTGTTCACGAGTTTGAACGATGACATCTGTCATGCTCTGGTGACTGTACCTCTCAGAGCAACTTGTGATGTATTAGACTCAACCATCGCCAATTTTTGCCTAACCGTTTCATTTCAGGACATGAAAAAAAATATACTTACTCTAATGCTAAAAATAAAAGACAATAGGAGGCCTATCAGTGAAACAGGCTGCAATCATTTACACTGCAAAACCAGTTAGATTTTGCAGTGTAAATGATTGCCTCTTTAAAAACACTGGAGATTTCTTACCAAATCTCTCACTTTCTGAATCTCTCATCGATTGAATTTCACCCAAATTGTTATATGCTAAATGGAGACAGAGGCGGGACAACAAACGTTTTAATCAGCAAAGATGTCCTTCACTTGCAGATCTGTTCCTTATCCCTTAAAAGAGGCAGATTTTACAAAAGGCAAGGTCGCAAAGGGCCCCATAAAGATATCCTGGACATCCAAAAGGAGGAGCATTGCACAACTACCACAGGATGTTGTGACACAAATCACATGGACCTGCCCACAATTTTAATGTACCTTTGATTTTTCCTTGATAGGATAAAAAAGCATGGACACACAAAATGGTTTCATCCATTTTATATGGTCCGTTAAATGTGACACAGGTATTAAGCCAACTTCCAAAAGAGAGACTAATTCAGATTTGCTGGTATTGACACAAGTAAGCATTTATCAGTAGACTGTAACTTAGTAACATAGTAATTAAGGTTGAAAAAAGATGTGCATGCGCCAAGGTACTCTATGGATGCCGTGTGCATTCAGCACCAAAAATATAGTGCTATGGATTGTTGGAGGGAGAAGGGAATCAAAATGGTAGGGCCCCATGAGGTTTAAATCCATCGGAAACAGAGTTACAGTAGAATAGATATCTATGTTAAACTCTCATCTGACCCATTCTCCCATATACTAGTATTCATCAAGCTAAAATAATGCTACATTTACATAGATAATGTGGAACTACAGGTCCCAGCAGTACCTTTAATGCCCCGCATGCTGGGACATTTGGTTCTCCAAGTCCCTTCATGTGGGGCATGCTGGGACTCATAGTTCCACAACAATACACAATAGTTCTATTTTTTACACAAACATCAGCCCGGTGCCCAGCGCACAGGGGCACCGGAGACAGCCACAGGCTTCAGTCTGGGCAGGAAAATTCTGGAGGGGAGGAACCCTTCATTGGGGGGTCCCCACTTCCCCAGGATCTCTGCCCAGGCTGACTGGTCAGGGGATGAATGCTTTGGCCGGAGAGATTTGTATATTACCCTGCTGGCTGGTTGGTCCCGGTGCTGGTTTAAAATATGGGGGACCCCTACTTGTTTTGTCCCCCTGCGTGTTAGAAACCAGGACAGGCCCTTGAGCCTGGTGCTGGTTTTAAAAAATCCAGGGGACTCACATTTGGTTTGCCCCATGATCTTTGAGCCTGGGGCTGTTTTTTTTTTTTTACTTTTACACATTTTTTATAGACAGAACCATGCACACATCGCAACTGTGCATGGTTCTGTCAAACTCCTATGCCAGAAGCTGGTCTATTTGTGTTGCGATTTCTGGTAACCACATCCTATTAAATTTGCGAGTTGTATACTTTTTAATGGGAAAACATCTGGATGCAAGTTGAAGTGTGTTGAAAAATTGACAGGTCAGAATGTGCTATTTTCATGGTAAAAAGTGCGATTTATACTGCAATTCGCATTCTATAAAATAACATTTTGGAAAAACTTGCAAATTTTTAAATAAAAATTACAAAAGTCCAGATATCTCATCCCACTAAATGTCACCCTGGGGCGTTTGCATCAGATAGGTTTGTCACTTCTGGTGAATCATTCCCCTCTTTCTCCCAATTTGATAAATTAATCCAATGAATCTAGCCTTTAGACCAGCCAGTTAAACCAGCTGGTGTATAGATAACGGAATATGCCTCCAGAGAAATGGGATGTTTGTGCTAGTAACTGACAAAGAGATTAGTATAAAGACATAGGGCCAGATGTACTAACGTTGAAAAGTGATAAAATGGAGAGTGATAAACTACCAGCCATTCAGCTCCTAACAGCCACAGGTTGGGTTTGAAAAATTATTTGGAGCGGATTGGTTGGTGGATTATCACTATTTTAGCACTTTTCAAGGCTTAGTACATCTGGCCCATAGGCTGTATGCACCGATTAGAAAGGTGCTGGTACTGGCACTGGCACATGTATTAGAACACAATGTGGCTTATGACATCTGCCAATGAAGAGACTATTTCAAGGTCATCAGCAATCAACCACCATTTCAAGTGGTTGTCTACCTGCTGAACACTTCTGCTGTTTAGGGAAACTCCCATGTTTCCATTTGATGGAGAACACTTAACCCACACTGGGGCAGATGTATTAAGCCTTAAAAAGAGATAAATGCAAGGGTGATTAAGGGGCTGATTTATTAAGCTTGGAGAAGAGATAAACTGGAGATAAAGCGGAGAAAAGGTAGAAAAGGTAAAAGGAGATAAAGCACAGCCAATCAGCTGTGTTTGTAAAAGACAGTTGGGAGTTGCCCCTGGGAGTGCTAAACATCCAGCTAATCCACTCCCAACTATCATTTTTTAAACAGTCTATAACATAGCAGTTGGGAGATGATTAGCTGGACATTTATCTACTTGCGTTTATCTCTTTAAGGCTTAAGGCCCCCATACACTATACGATTTGGGCACGATTTCACCCGATTCGGATGAATCGGGCCATGAAATCGGCCCAAATCGCATGGTTTGACAGCCCCCCGATTTGATGCGCGGTCCCGTGCGCATCGGATCGGAGTCGGGCAGTCGGACCGGCTGCACATAAGATTTCCTAAATCTTATGTGCAGCCTCCGGGCGGGGGACGCCAGAGCCAGGCAGGGGGAGAGCGGGCAGCGTCAGCGGTGACAGACGCTGGGGAGGGCGATGCTGGAGAGCCGGGCTGGGGACACAGGCAGCAGCGGGCGGGGGTGGACGCCGGTGAACGGAGCTGGCCGGGCGCAGCATGACCGGGGACGGGGAGAACGCTGCAAGAAAAAAAAAACCCAGTACAAATGAATTGGAAGCCAGTGATTGGCTGAGAGAGCTCTCTCAGCCAATCAGCAATTGGCTGAGAGAGCTCTCAGCCAATCACTGGCTTCCAATTCATTTGTAATGTTTTTTTTTTTTTTTCTTGCAGCGTTCTCCCCGTCCCCGGTCATGCTGCGCCCGGCCAGCTCCGTTCACCGGTGTCCACCCCCGCCCGCTGCTGCCTGTGTCCCCAGCCCGGCTCTCCAGCGCCCACCGCCCGCTGCATATTTGACAGCTAAAATGCCCGGCTCCCCCCCTGTTGCTCCCCAGTGTCCCTCACCCCGCTCTCCCCCTGCAGCTCCCCGGGAGTTTTATATGATAAATCATGGCGATTTATCATATGCACAACTTGGCCTTATCATGATGGAAACCTCCCGGGGAGCTGCAGGGGAAATCGGGTCCGACTTAACCCTTTGAGTGCCAACATCTCTGTCAGAGATGCACAAAATATCCACTACAAATGCCAGCATCGATCACATTTGTTACATAAATTCAAATAAAAAATGTCGTGTTAAAAAAATAATATTTACTACATAAGGTAATAGAACAGGTCATTATGATGAATAAAAATGTTTGCTTGGCAATTTTTACACCTATTTTGATCAATTCACTTGGCTCTCAAAGGGTTAATATATCTGCCCCGCTATTACTAGACACCCACATGGGACTGGGGAGCGGAGGGGAGAGAGGCAAGCCCTGTGACTACTGTGCTGCTGCTGGAGATTTCATCTACCTAATAATTAGGACTCATTTAAGATCCCAGACAATATTATAATAATAATTATAATAATTATAATACTATATTATATTGTCTATTTTCTCACATTCAATACTTATTTTTGTGATTCCAGAAATCTTAATATATTCCCTATATAACTGCATGCAACCATATACATGCCAATCTCTGCTTTAGTGTCTCACATTCCATTACAGCATTACTTCCTCACTATGGATATCACACTGATTAGGGGCTGGCCCACAACTGTGTCATCCATAGCTATGGGATATAGCCCAAGTATGAGGAACTAGAAGAGCGAGGTGATCAACTTAAAATGTTGGTTCAAATGTCACATTATATAAAGAGGCAGAAATCTGATGCTGAGATTCTGAATAGACATGCAGTATATGACTGTGCAATCCGATAAAACGCCACCAAAACTTGAAAACACAATAAGGAGAAAACAGAAAATGAAAAAATAAAATAAAAAAGTAACATCACATTTTTAAGACAAAGCAAAAAAGGTGTCACACAATCAGATATAGGGCGGTATTCAATGTGAATACCTGCGAGGTGCAGCAAATCCTTTTTAGGATTCGCTGCACATTCGCCACGTTCCGGAGCCTCGCCGGCTCCGGTATTCAACGAGTCAGGGGCTCGCTGCCCCTTACCGGCGAATATGAGCTCCTGTGGCGAACGCCGCAGGGAGCCTGAGGACGGTGGCAGGCAGAGAGATGGAAGTCTCTCTGCCTGCCCCAGAGGGTATGTGGGGGGGAGGTGGGCTCCCCGGGTGCCAGGCAGCACAGGCTGCCCCCCGGGGATGCCAGCAGGGGACCGCGTATATTCACTACACCCGATCATAACGATCGGGTGCAGTGAATATATGAATATGTAATGAGCGGCTCGGCTCCGGCGCCCGCTGCTGGCTGCTGTGTAAAAAAAAAAAATATATATATATATTTTTTTAAATTAAATATATATTCATGTGCTTACAGCACATGAATAAAAATAGCATGCCCCTCCTCAGAATAAAATTCCTGATTTTTTGACACCAAATGTAAAAAACAAAACACTTTATTTTAAAAGTTCACATTCCACTTCTCCATAAAAAGATAGCGATTGCTTCTCGGTGAATCATGGCTAAAAAAACCTTCAAATGTATTCGCCATGTGGTAATTGAATAGGGTGATTCACCGTTTTAGTCAAAAATTCGCCAAACAGCACAAATTCACCATAAAAACATGGCGAATCAGGCTCATTGAATACCGCCCATAGTATATGGGGTAATTATACAGGTGGTGGGTTATTCTAATTTCCATATTCCCCTGCGTGTACTCGCAGGGGAATGATTTTTGCGACTGCGCATAGTCATTTATGTGCATGTTCAGCCGTTGTGTGCGAGTGGCCACAGAGAATAGATCTATCAACAGGTTCTCGCACACAACAGTGCGGGCGGAGGGCGTTGGGCCTTGGCATGCGCCCATGGGAACGCTCAGCGTTTTATGGGCATTATCATGAAAATGCTGGGCTTTCTCATGGCAATTCCCTGATGGGGTGGGCAGCTGACGTCATCAGATGTCAGCTGCCTGTCCGCTTCCCGCACAGGGCCTGCAGATCGGAGACCCCACAGAGGTGTCTCACATCTAGGAGCGCTGAAGAATTCATTCCATGGTCGCCGACATCAAAGGATTTTGTCCCCGCATGCAAAACTGCGAATTGATGTTTATGCTAAACATCCATTTGCAGCCATGTGGGGAATCGTGGTGTGTGAGGGGGTCGAGCAGTGTTTGGTGGACTCGCAAAGGCTGCGCAATTCGCAGCATTGTGAGTCAACCAGAATAAGGGCCATCGTTTGTGGTCCAAAGTGTGATTTGGTCTGATGACATCTTACACATATAGGGCCTTACACATGACATCTTATGTGACATCTTACACAATCAAATAATTTCAGTCGAGAAAGAAGAAGAAATGCCCATTGCAAAAACCGGAACATTGAAGAGTACTTTCCATCTGCACCAGTCAAAGGCTTCCACATTTCTGCTAATGCAAGAGGCTGGAAGTTGTCATCCTCTGCACACTACGACACTGCATTGCTGTTATTAATCTGGTATATCATCATCATGCACTAAAAGTACTATATTTATGTCTTAACAGTTTCTTATATAGCGCATACATATTCCGCAGCGCTTTACAGAGAATATTTGAACATTCACATCAGTCCCTGCCCCAGGGGAGCTTACAATCTATATTCCCTTCCACATATACCTGCACACACATTCATTCTAGGGTTCATTTTGTTAGGAGCCAATTAACCTACCAGTATATTTTTGGATTGTGGGAGGAAACCGGAGCACCCGGAGGAAACCCACACAAGCACGGGGAGAATATACAAACTCAGCACAGTTAGAGCCATGGTGGGAATTGAACCCATGACCTCGGCACTGTGAGGCAGTAATGCTAACCATTACACCATCCATATATATTTATCAAGGGGCCCACACTAATGGTTAGCCAAGCCTATATGGAGAATGGCCACATCCTTAAACATGGGCCTCTGCCGCTGCATTCCCCGGTGGGCCCTTCATGCCCCAAGGTGACAATGGACATATATGCAGTTTTCAGAATGAGTTACAATCTCTTATGATGGCAGTTGTATGTGTGTAACGGTTACTATTTTACTACTACACAATGATAATGAGGTGAATCCTTACGCTCTTTCTTCTTCTACTTGGATTCCTACTGACTGATATCGGTAGGCCGCTTCTCTCTGCTCTGCATTAGCAGCTTCTTCTGGCCCATCAACCTGGAAAACAGCAGTGACTGATAAATATGCTTTTTGTAAGTCCATTTAGTAGAACTACTGTATAAAGACCAGCACAAGGCCACACTAACACATAAAAGACTGGCACGTGTACGGAACATTTCAAAAACATTTGCAGAAGGAAACAAAAAAGACCACACAAACAGGTGAATGGGGCAGCTCATTTGCAATATCTTCAATATGGCTGGTGAGAATTTAAACCAGTGGTTCTCAAACTGTGAGTTGTGTCGCTCATTGTTGCTGTCCTCCATTTTAGGTGTGACTCACTTGTCTTAAACAAATAGACACAGAAATGAAGTGGGGAAATACACAAAAGAGAAACAAATAATAATAGTAATGTTAAATGATAAACAATATTATTTTAATGTTAACAAACTAATACAAGGATAGAAGTTAATGACTAGTAATTAGTAAACTTATGTGACAACATTTTGTAAATGTAAAAGTAAAATGTATATTATATGTATTCTATATATAGCAAGCCTAATTACTGACTGCTTGTGGTTTTCATTAAGCCGCATGAGTGCTGCACCTAGGAACTGCTCTGTGTATATTTGTGAGTGCACCGGCTTGGCTATTTCCATTTTACGCGAGTGTGTGTGTGTGTGTGTGTGTGTGTGTGTGTATGTATGTATGTGTATATATATATATAATATATATACACATATATGTGTGTGTGTTTGTATTTAGAAATTGCATTTACTAAAATGTGCTAAGTAGCAGCAGCCATATTGCTTCCTGACATATGCTTCTCAGATCAATTAGTGCACCTTATAGACAAATTATAATGGTACACATAAGACAACGTTCCTATCTTTATCTGACATTAACGTTTAAAAAAAATAAAAAAAAAAACATGGAAGAACAATATTGAGTGAGTTTTAGTGAAAAGTTTCAGTGAAAAAGTAATATAATACTTTGTGAAATGATATATTGAAATTTGCACAAAACGAAATTTTACTTTTTTTGCATAAGAATCATTTTAGTTAGTTTTCTAAAGAGGGTTTTTTTTAATTAAACTTCCCACAGCCATATGTTGTTTCTCTTGCTAATTCAACGAATATAACTTCTTCATAGCTCCATGTGGAATACAGTATTTGTCTTCACAAGTATGCAAATAAATTTCATTTATCTGTCAAATAATTTGTATAAATAAATTTTTAAGGTGACTAAAGTTCTAATTTGTGATTTATTTATGTTGTAGTATAAGGCTACATATTAAACCATTTATCTCACTTGTGGCGATTGCATTTCTGTTTGTGTGATTTAAAACCTCTAAAATATAAGTTTCTTTCCATGGGTTCACTAGGATTTCTCAACGGACGTTTTACCGACGGTCATTATACCTACAAAATTATATTGCCCTCTAGGTCCACCGGGATGGTAAAGCATGAACGAGTCTGTTTTGGGGCTAAAATTGTTTTGGGGCTAAAATTGCTTGACATGTCGACATGACTGCTACCCCATGTCCACATGACTGCTACCCCCTTTCCAGCATTAACAATGGCTACATGTGGGCCAAACTTACGATTTGAAGAAGACCGATTAGATTTTAAATTTGGCAGAAGACAAGGTTATATTTATTAAAGGTCAACTTAGAACCATTTCTATTGATTTACATTTTATGTAAATTAATGTTTTGATTTACAGACTAAAACTGGATACAGTGCTCACCATGCTTCAGGCACAGTGTCTCGGTGCACTATTATATTCTACCACCATGCTGTAGTGGATTCTATAGAGTGGAGGGTAGTGCTGCGCTCAATCTATGGCTAAACTCTATGTGATACACTTTGCTCTGATTTGTAATTCAATTATATCTGTTATCACCCCCAACCCTTTTCAGTGCGCAGGTATTACCAAAATTGTATGCTGTAGTGGATGGTAGGGTATGAGATACTGCCTGTCGGCACATGTCGGTTAAAAATAACATGAAAAACTCATGTTGACCTTTTGACTGTTCCATTGTCGACCTAATGCTTGTATCGACCTTTCGGCCTTAGCCATGTCGACCCATTTAAGGTGTCGATCTAAGCCCTGTTGACCTTCAGTCGTCAACCCAACGCAGGTCAACCTCAATAGTGTCGACCTAGTGACCGTAACCCTAGTAAATATACCCCAGAAATCACTTCTGCACCATAAACCGGGACATGCAGCATATTGGACCTGATGCACGGTACTGACCGTAGAAGACAAGCCTGCAGTGACTTCTGGGTAGCTTTATGGGTTTTTAGTTCCATCTGAATGTGTGCTTTTTGTGTTCTGCATTGTGGTCTTCTGTAATATTACTTTTTCTTCTAAATGACTGCTGAGTTAAGTGTCAAGCTGGATGTACTCATTTCCTGCCCTCTCAAAGCTAATGGAAAATTCCAGGGCTCTTATAGGAAAGAATATGCCATGTGCCCTCCAGCGACCCAGGTAATTCCTCCCAAAATGTCCCTCTCCACTTTCTTTATGTTATTTAGTTAATTCTGCACTACAAAATAAAATATTGTTTTAGCACGTGGGAGCACAGATTAGGTGCACTCATGTGCTTCCGCCATACTCTGCAAGCTCTGCCTCACACCTCCCTTCGCTCCGTGTAATCCATGTGTCTAATAGTTAAACGGATTGCCTTGTAAAAAAAAAAGTTGGCAAGTGATGGCAGAACACCATATTTGCATTGCACATTCACCAATTTGTAAACAAGCCTCTCTGACTGCAATGAAAGATCACTCCTGAAGGATGGTAGTGGCACTCATCCAATCAGGACACAGTTTTCAATGAAGAGACAGGGCATAATGGCATAGTGCATTGTTGGGCTGCCCAAAGGGAAATTACCCCAAAATATAACAGTATGGAAACGTGTTTTTACAGTAAAACCCAAATAATAAAGAAGTCCTATTTGCAATTATATATGAATGATGACTGATCAATGGTCACAAAAAAAGAATGTTTGTCCTGTAGAACAAAGGGGGTTATTCAAACCTGATTGCACTGCTGCAAATTCATAGGCCGGGCAATAATCGAACGAATGCGTATACGTATGGCTTATAGTGCGCATGAATGAGGCCATCCTGTGATAACATCCTGCTACTTTTTTTACTGCCGGCGTTTGGAGGTGGTAACCGGCTGCTTCTGGGAGTGTCAGGGAAAATTCAGGTGTTTGAGGGGAAAGCTAGTGACTTCAGCTCTAGCCCCGATCAGCCTGTTTCCATCGCAGCGGCTGAGTAAAGTTGCCCACACACTAGGAAGATCTGCGATATTAAGATGTGCGCATAAATTAGCCTTGAAATCTTTTTTCCGTCCTGGACAAAAGATTTCAGGCAAGCGCACATCTTTACCAAAGATCCCGTGTGCGTTCCTATGGATTTTTTGTTAAATCTTCTGATCTTTTGCGCAGCATGTAAGATCAGAAGATTCAGCTAAAGATCCACGGGAGCGCGCATCGGACAAAAATCTGCCGATTTTCGACCGATTATCGGTAAACATCGGCCAATCTGCCCATAAATCGTTCTAGTGTGTGGGCACCTTTAGTCTTTGGCACAGACTGCACACAGCGGATAAATCTTTCAATGGTGATTGGCTTGCGGATAGATGTTCTGCTAATTGCAGGGCTGTGATATTTTTGCAAGCCTGGCTGGGCGATGGTTACCTGATTGGACGGCTCTTCAAACTAGCAGCCCAGTGATCAGGTCGGAATAACCCACAAAGGCTTTTCTAGAACTGAACAACAAATGGTTGAGCAGGCACTAACAATACAAATACCATTGCAGAACTATATTTGGGTATTGTAACTATTGTTACTAGTTAATGCATCTATGATTTCGCTGGGAAGAACAATATATTCACATTAACATGAAAACAGATGTCAGCTGCTCTGCTTAGGGATAATTCCCAATGACCAATAGCATGTCATGTAGTTACATACAGTAGTAAGAGAGAGAGAGTGGTAAAAACATAGGACAATCACGTTCAACAAGTTCTTATAGGGAGAGTAGTGTAAATCCAGAGAAAGACAAAACAAAATCAAGGAAGGAGACAACTGATCCCCGCAGCTGGAAAATAAATCTTTTCTCACCATATGTATAGCCACAGGCGTATTTATAATGGTTGTAGTGGGTGTGTGGTGCACATGGGTCCTAGAGTCCAAGGAGCACCACACCGTACATGCTGCATCCATTTCTTTAATACTTACCCGTATGGAGTCCTACACTGACAGCAGCATCACTTTAGAAATGACAGAGAATATTGCATGGCTGCCATTTTCCCAGTGTTTGGTAATAAAATCACTGTGCAGAGTGGGTGGGCCCAGACAGAGGAGGCTGCACACTGCCACTGCCTCCTCCTCTCTTAAAAAGCCTCTGTGTAGAACAATCTGATTTTACTTGGACAAGTAAACTCAATAATTCAAGATTTTTTAAAAAAGACAACTTATTTACATAAAAGCATCAAATCCATTTAATGAACTGCCCATCATTACTCCCTCTCTTTGTAAAGTATTGCAGTGTCTGACAACCTTTACAGTAAAGATTCCTACGGTTAAAACATATTTCAGCCAATTAGAAATTTTTGTATTGACCTCCATCCATTTTCTTCAGAGCTTCAAAGTGCTCTAAATAAATAGTCAATTCCTACCCCAAACTTTCTTATCTATGAGGATGGTAGCAAGACCTCTCACATGTGTGTAATATTCGCTAATTCATTCTAATTCCCCCCCTGGCCAGATCAGGTAGACCACTGCTTTCCCTTGCAGCCATTATACTGCGCCTCATATCAGCCATACTGTCACTATATCAGTTGTAATATGGAGGGGCGGAAACATGGTCAAACATAGAGGTGCGTAGTGTTATCAGATTTCTGCATCTAATGGGCACACCGGCAGCTGTAATGCACCTTGTGGAGGTGTAGGGTGAAAATGTCATGTCACGCAAAGGTTTGGGTTTGGTGTACTGCCTTTGAAAATGGCAGACCAGATGTTGAAATTGAGCAGAGGGTCAATGGGGGTTACTGGATCATCCTCTGTACAGCCCAGACCTGGCACCAAGTGCTTTTTATCTCTTTGGACCACTGAAGTGGCACATGAGTGGACGGGGATCTGCAACCGTAAGTTAAGTTTTAGCATGTCCTGGCTTCAGGCGCTTGACTCTGATATCTTCTATGCCAGGATAGATGCATTGGAACATAAGTATGGGAACTATGTTGAAACCTAATCAGTACCAAGGCCATACTATTCATTATATGTACAATTGGAATAAATGTACGTAATGAGAGGTCTTTTTACCATATTCATTGAACCACCCTCTTATTTAAATCAATATCAATGTATTTTAATTCAGTTCATTTTGATCAATTCTCTACTAAGCAAAATACAAATAGTAATGATATAATCAATGGTAGCATAACAGCCACTGAAATGCATTGCCTATAATAGAGAGTTGGAAAAGCTCAGCAATTCACTCGCACTGCATGCTTGCTGGCTGCTTGTGATTGGCTTAGCAGGAACTGAAATACAGTCCCATCAAAAACAATGGGATTGGTAGCACAACAGGGACGTACTACTTTGGAATTGTTTTAGTGTACCTTGGGGTAATAGAGCTTGTTGGGATTTATATTTCCACAGTGGCATTTATTTTTTCTTTTGTATAATTTTTTTGCAAATTATTCAATTCACATATATTTCTGTTGTCTTGTCTTGTCTCCTCAACGGAATAATACATAGAAAGATATGAGAAGTCTCCTGTAATCTCGCTTACAGGCATATTTAACTGCCTTAAACCAAATTGCCCTTTAAAACATTCCTCCCTACTCTATACTTCCCGATACAGAAATCAGTTATTTTGTGGTTTTACCAAATTTGCCATTTTGAAGTATTAAAAAGTGGTGCATTGCCTTAAGTATATTAGGGGAATAGTGAGTTACTATTTAAATCACCAAAATATGAGAGTTAGGGAAAATCGACAGCTGATATACTTCCACCTTCTGATCCTATTCGGCTCACCTTCTTTTAGAATTTCCTAAACTTTTTCCTTCCCAGGATTTCTATAACTGCATCCTATTTAAAGTGTAAAAACATAACAATGAGCATGAAGGGTATTTCAAACATGATCGCTGCTGAGCGAATTAGAAGCAGCCAGCGATCCGGTAGACTCCACCCTGCTAGAGTGAAATCCGGCCTTGCCAATTAAAATGCTCGCTGTGTGAATGGGTGTGTACGTCTAGCAAAGTACTCAAAGCTGAGCCAAAATGTCCAAAATCCTTTGTTACAGGCTCATCATCAATTATTATTTTTCCATTGGGTACCAGCCCTCGCAAGCTAGTAGTAGCCAGAGACTTTTTTGGCAACTGCGATGAATACAGGCATATCCGTCTTGAAGGTGACATCATACACTCTCCCCTAAAATGCTTTGGCACGCCTGCGTTTTCCTAGGCATGCCTAGCTATTTTTCTGGCACGCCTAGCATTTTTCTTCGCACTCCCAATTAATGGTTGGTTACCACCCCCAGACACCTTCTTCCTGTCAGTAACCTTGCGAGCCAATAGCGAAGGAAAAAAGTAGCAGGATTCCTTCACTAGCAGGCGTCGCACATGCGTAACACAGGCCATATGCATGCGCAGTGCATTGATAATCGTCAGCTGTGTGTACTGGCACAACAGCGACCAGTTCTGAACAGGGCTGCCGAGAGGGGGGGGGGGGGGGGGTTACTAATTACCGGGGCCTGCTGGAGGGGCCTGGCAGGGTCCCTGGTCCGACCCCCCCCTCCTCCGTCTATTTAAAATTACCAAAAAGAACAAACTACATGCTCAAAAACGTTTCTTTTTAATATAACAAATAAATTACAATAATGAACCAGTAACAGTTATAAACATTTAAATATATAAATTATCCCTTTGACATCAATAAATAATTTTACAATATAGTGTAACCCCAATACACATTAATCCAATGGCTTCCACATATGGTAATAACTTCAGCTGCCATTTGTTCCACTTTTTCTGGATTGTAAATCATCTGCTGACCAAAGTTTTGCAAGTTATATATATTTACATATGGAAGTGTGCTAAGCATGCTTTTTGGGTCTTACATGTCAATTCATAACCCAAGTAGGAATAAACATTTCATATGACAATCAGTCACAATGCTTATTGGTAAACTGTTGCAAAACCTTGATACTCGTACAAGAACATTAAATTGCAAAACAATTTGGTAAAATCAAACAGAAACAAAGCATAGGAAAGCACAATTAGGCTATTGCACCTGGGAATCTTATAGAGTTTCATGGCTGTGAACATATTTAAAGTGCATCATTTGTCCAGAAAGTCTTCAATATAGACACAAATCACAACTGATGGGATTGGGATATTAACTAGAACAGTCCGGACCGCAGAACACCAGACTGGACAGGTTTCCCTGCAGCAATCTCTGCCATGCTGGAGTCTGTAGTGCACCTCTCCACCCGCCCAACTGGGGAGTGCCTGTGACAGCGGTCTCAGGCAGACAGGGAGGAAGATATTACAGCCTCCTTGTATGGTCAAGACAGTTACAGACTTTATTAGCTCCTTGCACCTTTTGGGGAAGCTGTAATCTCCCTTCCTGTCTCCTTGGTGACAGCTGTCAGGTATCCTGGACAGGTTGCCCCATGAACAGAAGCTTAAAAGTGAGAGAGGTTGCTGCATGGAGCAGGTCCGGAGTTCTGGGGTCTGGACCATTCCGAGTCGATAAAGATATACAAATAAAGATGCTTCCAGTCTACATTTCACTTAAAAAATAATGAAGGACTTTTAAAACTTCCATACATTTATTTACATTCCATCACGTTGTTTGCATTTGCATAGCACTATGTCACTACACACGCCACTATAGGATCATATAGAAAAAAGATTGCATTAAAAAAAGCATCATTATTTGGCACATACAAATATAGTTTTGATTGTAAAGATTATTAGGCAGTCTGCCAGAGTTGTGACATTACACCATACATGTTCCTATCTGATTATACCTGTAGAACCATTTTCCAAAGGAGTAAATCATTAATCTCATTCTTTTTTATGTTATATTTGCGCGATTGTCTCTATACCATACATTATCATTTGTATATAGCAAAAGGAACTCAACTAGTCTGCAATCCGATATTAATGTATGTAGGCGGCTTGAGAGTGAAAGGAAGAGATTGCAGAAGTAATGTTTTGTGACTGTTAATTGAATACATGTTTTACTATATATGTATATTTAGGTACAGCATTGATTATCCGGCACCTGATGATCCAGCCCCTCCTTTAATCCGGACACTGCTGGTAAAGGAACGGCTGTGTGAGGGCCCAGTTAGGCTATGGGAGGGCCCAGTTAGGCTATGGGAGGGCCCAGTTAGGCTGCAGGAAAGTTTGGTTAGGCTGCGGGATACAGTTAGGCTGCGGGATACAGTTAGGGATACAGTTAAGCTACATGGGGGGGGGGGGTGTCAGACTGTGGAAGGTTAAGATTCTGCAGGGTGGTTTAGTACACAGGAGGTGACAGGCTGTGGGAGGAAATGGTTAGGATGCGTGAGGGCTTGGTTAGGTTATTTAGATGGGGAGAGGTGGGGGGGGGGGGGGGGGGGCAGGGGGTGTATGTACCACGATAATACAAAATATGGGTAATATGGCACAGTGCTGAAACCAAGGGTGCTGGATTATCGGTTGTGTACCTGTATATATCTACTGATACTTACATTGATTTAAACTGTTTTCCCCTTTCTCATTTGTTACTTAGAGCTGTCATTTGGCAAGCTGTTATTGTCTGTGCACACCTTGCTGTCTACACCTTTTGTATGAATGCCTGGTATATGTTTAGGAGGGATTATTTGTGAAATGGCATAGTCAGAATTGTGCCTTCTATCTTCTGCTGCACCACAGCCTAATTGAGAGTTGGTCGTAGACAAGATGCTGGTTTGGGCAACACCCACTATTTGTAAACAAACAAACACACACACACACACACACACACACACACACACACACAAACACAAACAAACACACACTTACAGAACAAAAAACATATATTCAGGTGTGAACAGCATCACTAACAAACATATTGTGCCGTCCCTGCAGCACAGCCACTGGCTAATATATATGGAGGTATATTTGTGCATCATGCAGCTACTGTATATGGGCAAATTCAAATGCCCATCCAGCTGCATGGCTGGGACTGATTTATCAAGCGGCCAATCAGTAAATGTGTACACTTGCCTTTATTGACCACTCAATCGGCTTAACAGCGTGTCTACCAACATATCTGTCAGGTATGTTCCAGCAGACTGGAATTCTACTCTTACGTAGCAATTTCTTACAATATCACACTTAGCTAATGATCTTAATAACTTTCTCATTTATGAATCCTTTAGAAGGACCTTAAATAATTTAACCATAGTTGGTGTCAGGATTATCAGTTTCCATTTTTTTGATCTTTGAAATATTTTTCCGCAGGTCATATGGTACTTACTCTGTTATCACCTATCATAATGCCATAATGATGTATCGCCTGCACTTCCTCCTCCTCCTGAGTTAAAAAAAAGTAATATTTAATGGAAAGCATGGGTAAATACTACACACCACATTGGGTTATTACTACACACCACACAGGGTTATTACTATGCACCACATTTGGGTTATTACTACACACCACATTGGGTTATTACCAGTGGTGGATCATACCTGGGCATAGGAGGGGGGCTACTGATGGCCGTGCTGTCGGGTCTCCGCAGTCCAGGGTCTCACGGTCCGGTTTCCCAACGCCTGTACACTTCAGGTGACTGGACCCAGTGCATGCAAAGTAGCAGTGACGGTACTATGCATGTGCAAAGGTCTAGCTTCTGTGGGCTGCATTGGCTGCAGCCCATAAAGGCCAACTAGGGCTCCCTGGTAAGGTAGGGAGTGGCAGTTCTGCAGTCCATAGATAAAATCTGCCACTGGTTATTACTACACACTACATTGGGTTATTACTACCACGTACAAAACATGGTAGTAATAACCCAATATAGTGTGTAGTAATAACCAGGGGCATGTTTTTCTCCTTTGTGAGCAGAGCTGACCACAGCCTATCTGTATTTTAGTTGACTGTTTTGTGGTATTTATGTAGATTACATATTCTAGGCTTTAACTTCCTTGTTAACTTGTTTAAGCAATGCAATTTTGAGTTTGGTACTTGTTTCCTAGAACGGCCACAATCGTGAGTGATCGTGGCTCTTAATTAAGGGACACGATCCTCACGATGTGGCCGATTTTTTACAATTTTTTCCCTTTGATTGACAGAAATCGGGTCAATCGGTCGGTCGCGACCAATTAAAATCGGCCGCGATGCGACCGACCGATTGACCCGATTTTTCCATAGACTTCAATGTTAAAAAATCTTTTAACATTGAAATCGGTCGGTCTTGTGCCATTATAATGGCACAAGATGAGATGGACTTGATTAAGTCCATCTCACATAGGGAAAAATGATAAAAAAGGTGAAATGGGCCAATATGACCCATTTCACATTTTTTATGTGCCCGCCATGACCCCACGATAGACGTCAACCCGAAGCGTGGCGAGCGCAGCGAGCCCGCGAGGGGCGGCGGTGCGCGTCCTCCGACCTTTTCATTCCCCTACTATCCACTAGGGCGTGGAGTGAGAATAGAATAGTGTGGCGAGCGCAGCGAGCCACCGAGCCCGAAGCGTGGCGAGCGCAGCGAGCCCCGCGAGGGGACGCGTATACCTGTGAAGTTATACGCGTCCCCTCGCGGGGCTCGCTGCGCTCGCCACGCTTCGGGCTCGGTGGCTCGCTGCGCTCGCCACACTATTCTATTCTCACTCCACGCCCTAGTGGATAGTAGGGGAATGAAAAGGTCGGAGGACAAGCACCGCCGCCCCTCGCGGGCTCGCTGCGCTCGCCACGCTTCGGGTTGACGTCTATCGTGGGGTCTAGCCCACTTAGTAACATTTGGGGGGGCAATTGAAAATAATCATGTGAAAAAAAAAAAAAATCGGGTGAAAAATCGGTCGGTCGGATCGGTCGCATCGCATGCGACCAAATCGCATGCGATGCGATCGATCCGATTTTTTATCTTACGACCACAACGATCTAAATCGTTGTGGCCGTGCTAGGAAACAAGTACCGCGAGTTTTTATCATTTCACCCCTGACTTCTATTGTGCAAAATCTGTTCCTTTCCCTGAATGTAATGCTTCCGTATTATTTCTAATAATTTAGCCACATCTGGAATATAAAGAATCCACCGTAATTCGGTGTTAGACTGGGGCCTAAAGGGCCCACAGGGATAATGCAGTGCTAGAGGCCCATACTTAGGGATATGACCAGCCTCCATATAAGTGTATGGAGTATGGTACATGATATTGGCCTTTTAATAAATACATATATAGTAAATTCTGTGCTTGGTAATGTATCGGAACAGCCAGTGGCAGAACTTGTAGGTAGTGAGAAAGGTGCAAAAAATATAATTTGGGCCACCTTCCTACAACCCAATCCAAGTTCACAATATGCAACACAGTAGTGGGTGACAAGGGAGTGACAGGGATAAAGAGTGGGTGACAGGAAGAGGGTGACATGAGCAGCGGTAGGCACCAATGCACTGCACCTGCTGCACCAGTGGTAGTTCCGCCTCTGAGAACAGCAATACATTGTATAATATACACTGCAGTTCTGTGCAGTACAATGTAGCACAGTGCACAGTTTGGAACTTGAATCCTAGAGGAGTAGGTAGGCTTACAGCAGTGGGGCCCACCTGGGGTTTCCCTGAGTCCCAGTGGGCCAGTCCAACCCTGCCGTCAGTTATACTTCTGTTACATTATAGGTATGCAAGTATGTCTGAAGCTTTATATAAAGAGAAAGATCACTAGATCACTCCACTCTTCCAACTTTTCATTCCTACCTATACCTAATGCACCCGTCCAGATTTGCTCCGATGAAGGGCGTAACTACCATAGGTGCAAGGGGTGCAGCTGCTATGGGGCCACATCTTTGCTGTCTAACTAATATGTTTTACATACATTCCTCACCATCACTTGCTAAATAGGGGCCCCTTACAAAGTTCTGCTATGGGGCCTACTAATATCTAGGTACGCCTCTGGCTCCGATGTGTTGTGGGGGGGGGGGGGGGGGATTTCTTCAGGTGACTACCAGATGGCTGATGGAACCATTACTTTGTGCTATAGCACCACAAGCATTAGATCCTACATGCCAGTTGTATATCCTTCGTTACATACACAAGGGCAGTACGAATGGCGGGTCTCTGATGCCTATACCTGTGTGTTTAGCAGCATTGCAAGAGGCGTTACATGTGTTTTAGTGAGGGCACCTGTGTACAGTGTATATTCATCTCCTAGTAGCCTATATCTCCCTATAACTAACCTGTAAAGCCAATACACATGACATTTTAAAAGCTATTGCTCATCTTCACCCTTCAGAGTGATATGTTTTAAAGAATTGCTTAGTGTGTATGCTCAATATCGTTAATGACGCGTGCTCCTGAGATCTGAAGCAGGCTCATAGATATCTACTAAGCTATTTAACTACTTTACTGATGATTGTTTTCCCCCCTGCAAAAACACTCAGAAATTGTCAGGGATTTTCATTACTTATAAAAGATTAAAAAGTATTTTTAACAATATATTAAAAGCTATTATTTTAAAATATCTAGGGTTTTTACACCCCCATCCCTCCATCGGTCAACATGCTTTATAAACTAACACACCCTAAAAAATTACCCTTTAAAAAAAAAAAAAGACTTCCTACCACTAATGAACAACGGATCGCCTCTTCCACATCACGGGGGACAAATGGGCAGCACTTCGCATGTTATGTGACCTTGCCCTTAAATGGCTCAGATGACATCACATGCGGCAGTGCCAGGCAAGGGGTTAAAGGGTAGCTCCATTCAAAAATGACTTGTCTACTCAAAATCATTATACTGGACCAACTCCAGAGATTTGATTAAGAACTTCAGTGTGAAATCACCTCATTCTGGACTGACCTCATGGTAACTTAGAAACACACTGTTGTTGCTTTTTTATAGATTGGTTTCTTTATTAGAATCTGTAGCCATGGTAACACATTTTGTCATGCACTAACTGAAATATTATAATTAGAGTGCCTTCTATTAATAGGATTTTAAAACAAATCTTAAAATAACTTACTTGCTTAACCTATGTAAGCTATTAAAAATATATATATATATATTTAGTTAAGGAACTGGTAAAAGTTAAAATAGGGATTTTCTGTAGCATATATCAATGAGGGTGTCGAATGAAGGATAGACCTTACATGGATATACAGTCAATAGGTCGATACTAGATGGTCACAGACAATAGCTTAACAGGATGAAAGGGTCTGCACCAGAGGCGGCTCGAGACGTCGGGCTGCATCATAGTTCACAATTCAAATAGGGCAGGCAAAACAACTGCCACCAACTGCCATTCCACATTGTCTCACAGGCAGTGTGTGTACCCTCCTATTTGAATTTCAGGTTGTGCTGCAGTTAAATGTGTAGACCGAATGACTGTCTATCTACCGTATGCATACCTCCCAACATGACCCATTCCAGGAGGGACAAAATGCTCTGCTCCTGGACTTCCTTGCCAGTGGCAGTTACAGAGGTGGGACTGCACCACTGTCACAAATTCAAATAGGGGAGCTACACCTGCCAGTGAGTCCAGACTGAGGTGTCAGTTGGTGGGGCTCCCCTATCTGAATATTGGACTGTGCTGCAGCCCTGTAACTTTGCAACTGCCACTGACATGGATGTCCAGAAACAGAGCATCTTGTCCCTCCTGGAATGGGTCATGTTGGGAGGTATGCGTACGTACTGTCTATCTACCATCCAAATACTGATCAATGAAGCTCTAAAGGTGCCCATACATGGTACAATTATTGTATACAATATCGCATCTCGGTTTTGCGACGAGATGAGATCTAGTACAAAAAGTATGTGCTGCACATACTTTTTTTTACTAGATCTCATCGCAAAACTGAGATGCGATGCAATATTGTATACAATAATTGTACCTTATATGGGCACCTTAACAGTCCAGATTTTAAGGATATTCCTGCTTATGCACAGATGGTATAACCAAACTGGCTGATGTACTATTTAAGATACCTTTGTTTAAGAATGGATATCCCTAAAAACTTGTCTGTTAGCGTGCCTTGAGGAACGAGTTTGGGATATTCTGTATATTATGTATGGGTATTCAAATTAGTGTATGGATGCTTACAAGTGCAACCTATATCAGCAGGACAGTTTGAGTTAAAATTTAATAAAATGGCAGTTCTTTTGAGGCTGTGATGTTGCCCATAGCAACCAATCAGATGCTACTTCTTATTTCCATAGCACCTTCTAGAAGATAATAGATATAATCTGATTGGTTGTTATGGTCAACATCCCAACATCCCATCTTCAATAGAACTCCCATGTTAGCAAATGTACCTCTTTGTATCCATAGTTATTATTTCACTAGCCTGCTATATCATGATGCTGCCTTCATGCAATGTCAGTGTATGGCGTTTTCTGATGGGCGGACAGACAGCAAGATGGGCCAGCCAATGTACTCTATGCTAGGCTTCAAATGCTCAGTGTTCTCAGTGAGAAATTCATCTTGTGCTAATGTCTGTAACTTCTGTAAATATTGCTATTCACAATATATTTGTATTGATAAAGACATTTGCAGCTTTTTATCTGAAAGGGAACAGTGATGTCAATGTAAGTGCAATCTTATTATGATTGGATTGCATAATTGCTGGATACTTATTATTCGTTACATATTATTGTTATATTTATACCACTTATAGCCATATATGTGATATCACAGAGACTTGTTCATTGTATGAAACCTTTGCGTCTGTGTTTTCAGTATACGATTATAATTTGTCAGTCTGATCAGTTCTGACAGTTCTGGCTGGGATAAAATAAATGGTGTCTGCATTACATTTGTGCCACTGTATCTAGTATAATACATTGTTTACCTGGATTCCAATTGATAGGTTTTTCCTGAACTGATTCTTTTTCCTGTCTTCGGCAGTGATGGTGGAAACGGTTGAGTTGGAGTTTATGGACATGGCGTTATCCATGTGCTGGCTAGCTGGGCCATGGATCTGAGCGTTGGCAGCTTCGATCGCGGCAGTAAGTGCTTTCATACTGTCCAGGCTCTCCGTGGAGTTACTGAGCCCTGACTGACTAATCATATCCCCCCTTTGTCCATGTCCATCCATGTAGGCATCTTGGGCAGATTCTGTGCTACTCTGAGCCGTGATAGAGATGAAAGGTTTTGTGGTTGTCCTTGGTGGTACCGGAGGAGGTGTCTTCTTATATGTGGTAATACATGAAGATACTGGAAGAGCAAAGAAACACAAGATATATAATAAACACGTTTTACATTTACATGAAGGTAGTTCATAAATGCGTGTTGTACAACTGATACTGTAGCATATTTTATATTAGATATCACTGTGTTCCAGCAATAACTATGACAACACTTCTGGTTCCAGTAAGAACACAAACACTACCTTTATTAAGAGAAGACTTTACAAGACAAAGATTAACTCAGTGCATGTTCGAGTTTTATTGCAATGACTCACATTCAAGAACAAACGCAGACTTAGCTTTTAGCTGCACATTTGGAAAATATTATATTTCTACAATATTTTCAAAATGTATTTCCTTTTCTAACATACATTTATTATATCACTGTGTTTTTATTATATTTAAAGTAGCTCTTGAAACTTTTACTAAGTGTATTACTCTACCTTTCCTGACTCTGGGTATTTCAATAAACCCTTTGGGCTGGATATAATGGGATGCGAGTCTGGTAGCCTTGTGTGTTTCCAGCTGAACTCAATATTTTTCATGGGGCAGTCATTTACAAGGCAAAACCAAGCCTTGTAATTGATTGCCCCAGCACTGATCCAAGCAACTACAGACACGCAGTGGTGGTCACAGATCCTTTAAGAATCATCCATTGGCGTTACTCTATGATTGTGCACTATCTCCGCGGGAACTGAGACGCTGGTGCCATGTATTCTGCATACGGGCTCACATGTGTAAGCTTACACACAAGGCCTAAAAACAATCACGACATGCCTTTATTTGTGCCAATATTTCCGGAAATCATCCCCAAACAGTGAAATTGTCACAGCTGCTACTGCATATTCATATACCTCTGAGTCACCTCCATTGTTTCCACATTTTAGCCTTGTATTATATAAAAGGTATTTACAGTAGCCTTGCTATATTCTTATAGTGGGAGCGATCAATTTAATGTGTTGGCTACAAAGTTCCTCTGGTGCAGCTGAGTGTAGATCTTTCACTTCCAGTATCTTTGCAATTTGTTTCCACCACAAAATGAGGAAAATTAGCAAAGTCCGGTAGTCAAACATTACAGTGATGTATGGCACCACATCACACAAACGTGTATTCCTTACAAAGACTTGGATGCAAAATGCAAGAGGAATTTTCAAAAGTAAAGCAATTTACCGGTAGGTTGGAAATGGACCTATTACAATATCATATTAAAATCATGTAGCTGATGAAAATCCCTATACTTGCATCATGAAACAATGGGTCTTATTCATATTTCTGTACAAATCCAATGCTTTATGTACAAATCCGATGGTAGGCTCATGATAGAACTGGTCCTGTGTGACCGTTCATAGTCCCGCCTTAGCTGCAGCATGATTGACATACAGTAGAGTTTGGAGGTCGGAGCAGAGGAGCAATTGCAAATGTTCTCCACGGGGTCATCAGATTCAGGGCCAGATGTCAAGCTTCAAAAGGTGATATGAAGAGTGACAAACAACCAGCCAGCCAATCAGCTCATACCTGTCATTTTTAAACCCAGCCTGTAGCATGACAGGAAGGAGCTGATTGGCTAACTTTTTATCACTCTCCATTTTATCACTTTGGGGGTTATTTTGGTTAATTCTTTCAGACAAATTCCTTCTTAGATGGATAAAACCATGTGCACTGCAGGGGGCAGATGTAAAATGTGCAGAGAGAATTAGATTTGGGTGAGTTAATTTGTTTCTGTGCAGGGAAAATACGGACTGCTTCTTTTTTACACTGCAATATAGATCTCACTTTGAAGTAACACCCCACCCAAATCTAACTCTCTCTACACAAGTTACATCTACCCCACCTGCAGTGCACGTGGTTTTGTCCATCTAAGAAGGAATTTGTCAGAAAGAGTGAACCAAAATAACCCCCTTTGTGAAGCTTGATACATCTGACCCTCAGACTTCCTGACATGGAAAAGGTCTTCTCTGTGGTTACTTTATACCAGCCATATAAGAATCCGGACTGGAGTCTGTCATTTAAGTACATATACTGAAGCATGTCGATTTAAAAGTTATTTACAGTAGGTTACGTGTTCATATCTGAACGATCTGTTTTTATAATGTACAGTACTTAACACTTCAGATTTTAAATTGCTAAAGACAAACAAAATCAGTACCACCAGACAGCAGCTTTATTAAGGAATGGGTTGTTAAATCTACCAACAATCATGAGCTTTTACAAAAACAACTGGGATTAATACTAAAAAAACCTGACTTCATTTAAAACCGATAATAGGAAGAAATGCTATTAGTCTCAGCCACCTATGATCAGCAGCTTTGATAGCCAGTGCTTTAGTAAATCTACCACTTTGTAGGCCCTCTTTAAATCCTCTAAAGATAAGTAATCCATACCTCCCAAATGTCCTGATTTTCGCAGAACAGTCCCAGATTTTGGGGGACTGTCCCGCGTCCCACTTAGGGCCAGCAGTGTCCTGTGGTGGGGGTCAGTTGGGAGTCCCCTTACACAGTGCTGACCATGCCCCCTGGTGATGGGAAATGGGGGCGTGGCTTGTGGCTGTAGCATCCCCACAAGGCCATGCCCCTTTACCAGAAGCCATAAAACTCTTTCTGGGTTTATGGCTTCTGGAGATCCCACCTCCTTCCTCCGGGCAGCCTGCACACCACCCAATCAGGGTCTGGCAGGCTGCAGATTCACATATCATTGGACATCCTGGATAGCTCTGCAGCAGGGTACCTGACGTGAGCTTTCAGTGTGCACGGGGGAGCTGCAATCAAGATTACCCGTCCGCCGCTGCAGCAAGAAACCCCGGCGGCTGACACCTGTCCCCCGCTGCTCTAATATGGTCCCCTAAGGCTGTCACTTGCCGCGGATCCGTTATAGAGATCCGATACGCGGCAAGTAACAGCCTTAGGGGACCATATTAGAGCGGCGGGGGACGGGTGTCAGCCGCCGGGGTTTCTTGCTGCGGCGGCGGACGGGTAATCTTGATTTTGCCTGCTCTGTGTGCCCCCCCTGATGGCTAACACCCGGCGGCAAAATTCTCCATTGCCTCCGGGAGTTACGCCACTGCTTGGGTGACTCCTGGTAAAGTGCAGTAGCCTTAGCAAGGCATCTCAGTTTGTGTACCAGTCAGTCCCGAGGCCTGTGGTTGTTTCCATTTCCGATTTGACCATAGGTGTGAAATTATAATAACTTGCTGCCAGAGGGGCTTGCAGTTATTTCAACAACATCGGTCAAATATCCAATATCCAAGCAAAGTAAAGCAAAACTCAAACATCTACCTCTTTCATACTGAGAACAAAAGAGACTATGTTCACATGTCTCTGATTGCCAAGTGTCTTGGAGAGACATTACGATGTGCAATTTGTGTACATGGACCTCACTGCATCTGATACAGAGATGTAACTTAAAGGGGGTTATTCAGACCTGATCGCACAGATGTGAATTTGTAGGCTGGGCGATTTATCGGTAGACTGCGCATGCTTATGGATCATAGTGCTCATCCTAACCTGTTTATGCCCACCTCTCCCCCTTCTGTGTTATACCTGTCTGTCTAAGCCTCCCCTTTAGAATGTAAGCTCTCACGGGCAGGGCCCTCTCTCCTCATGTGCCTTTCTTAGAATATATAAACCACTGCCACCCTGATAATTGCTTCAGTGTCCTGTCCCCTGATGTAACTATCTGTATTAACCATGTACTTGTCCTAAACTGTCTTGTAATGTAATTTTGTTTTGTGTTTGCTCATAACTATGCTCTGTAAAGCGCTGCGGAATTTGTATGCGCTATATAAGAAACTGTTAATAAATAATAATAAATAATAGTGCGCATGCACAAGGGTCTCCTGTGTACAAAATCAACATAGTGTTCAGCTTTGATCAGGCCCTCACTACAGTGGATGATGTCCCGAAAATAAATAATTACAGGTCACCAAGAAGTTCTAAAGGCCATTTCAATATGGCATAATACTATATGTGACTACAAGTGATAAGCAAGAGAAAATGTCATTTGTTAGAATACAGTAAATAAGATTGAAACAATAACATCAGAACTTATTTGTGCCTGTAAACATCACTTTTGCATTATGGGACTGCATCAGAGTTATGAGTATATCAAAAATAGTGCAAATAAATGTACACCACCCTAAAGTAGTGGGAGCTCTAGCGGTGAGTCTACACCAGCATCTCAGATATGTACTAGGAGATACTCTGTACTTATTGATGGCAACACCAGCTTCTCAGATATGTAACAGGAGCTCTCCTGGACACCTGATAGAGAAGACCAGCATCACAGAAATGTAGTAGGAGCTCTAATGGACACCTGATAGAGAGGACTAGCATCTCAGAAATGTAGTTGGAGCTCACATGAACATCTGAAAGAGAAGACCAGCATCTCAGATATGGAGTCGGAGCTCTCTTCTTCTCCAGAGAGAGTAGACCAGCCCCTCAGACATGTAACATGAGCTCTCCTCTACTTCTGAGAGAATAGACCAGCCTTTTAGATATGTTGTAGTAGCTAACCTCTACTCCAGAGAGAGTAGACCAGTCCCTCAGACACGTAACAGGAGCTATCCTCTATTTCTGAGAAAAAAGACCAGCATCTCAGATATGTAACAGGAGCTCTACTGGACTCCCAAGTTAATACACCAGCCTTATAGACCCACCCACATCCTCAATGAATTGGTTAGTGTGGACTCTCGATGACATGTGTCACTAATCATGTCATTTGCCCATTGCTGCTAGATGCTACCCATCATGGCACTTATAAGCAGGCTGTCAGAGACACAATAAGGTAGTTTATAGCCCCATGCTCCCTGCACCCCCTCCTGTGGCTGCCCTTCTGGATCTCCTGCAGGGCACAAGTAGAAGATTGGCAAGCATGATGGACACTGTGATTGTAATTGTGGAGGCCACTTTCGGAAACAAATGGTAGGGCCTACACATACGGTAGGACTAAAAGTCCAAAATGGTGAGATGTTGGACGCATGTGCAGAACTAGAAAACCTTTAGAAGTAGTCATGAGTCATGCTCAATGATTAAACCTTTCTCAAGTTGCAATTTCAGCATATAATGTTATGAGTCTATGAAAGCACAGATAGAAATAAAAATGTACTTTCATACAAAGCTCCATTCTCTGATACTAGTAGTGCATTTTTTTTAAACCGAGATTGGTTTAAAGTTACATACTCATTTTAAAGTGTAATTAGGTGTCTGTACGACTATTAACCAAAGCAACTCTTTACTGAGCAAAAAGTAAACATTTTTCTTAAATGTCTTAATTATACTTCGTAAGTTAGATGTTATGTTTTTTTTCTTAATGTAATTTAGAAAGCAATTTTCTCCTGAGTCACAGTCTTGGATCTCAGGGTTGCATGTAATGACCCAATGGTTATAACTCACCTCAAATGCATCAAGTCGAGCAGAAATCATTTCCTCCGTCAGCTTACAGTTTGCCTAAGCTGTGACTGAGCCCTCTCCTTAATCACATGACGTTTCCTGTCAGGGCACCCTAGGACTTAATCCCCTTTCAAATAAATACAGCATGAATAGTCCAGAACAGGAGGGATATTTCTTCACAGCAGGCTGAGCAGAGTGTGCTATAGACTGTTTTCAACTATATTCTTTGTATATGGATTTTCAAAGACTGGGTTGAATATAAATTTTCTAGGCCTTCAAATTTAACTTTTGGTTATCCACATTCATTCATTATGGTAGAGAATCAAGCGTTTGCTATCAAATATTAACCGAAGGAATCCAGACTGCTTGGATGAATAAATCCGGTGATTTCTTACTGCCTCGGTGGGAGTGAGGGAAGTCGCCACGGTTACTTCAAAAGAAGCATTCTTAGAAGAATATTGGTGGGTTGTATTCAAACTTCTTGGATGATTGAGCATAGTGAACAGGCTCAGCTTCAAAGTGTGTGCCACAAAAATACAGCTGCAGAAACAGACTAGTACACGCATATCAAGAGTGTAAGCGCTTTATGCAACTGCTTATTATGTAATATTTAGCCGTTTGTGTTCTGTTTCCATATGGCACAGCGAAGCCACTCATTAGAGATAGCTATTGTCAAACGCTGTCATTTATTAAACATATGTATATCCATTTATACTCCGCAACTTAATAAAGCAACACCTCCGTTTATTTAGTAGAATAAATTATTAATAATTAGCGAAGGTTAGTTCATAATGCGCTAGGAATGCTGTAATATGCTGCCAAAGGGTATTGCTAAGAACCAAGTTTTCTGCAGGTTCAAGTCATACTGGCTTACCAGCTGGGAGGTTCCCAAAAATCACTCCCCACAACTCCACCCCCCCCCCCTCACACATTTACAAGTGGGCAGACTAATTGGGACCTGATGATGCGATTTGCAATGAATTGTGTCATTGTAGCCCTGTCGCTCGCTATACAATGTCATTATTATGACACTGTATAGTGGGGGGGGTGGAGCCACAATGATGTGATCATGTCACCACGCCCCCGACCCCCCCCCCCCCCCCCCCCCGACACACACACACACACTGCACATCTTCCCACTTGGCCACACCTGAATAGTAGGCAACCATGGATTAAGTACATCTCCGATGTTAGGTGATTGCACATGTGCTTCTGCAACAACTGTGGCAAGGCCCCTTAAGACGATGCATGATTGACATTCTGCAACTGTTCCGGGGCGCTGGCCAGAGTATCAGAAAATGTGGGTCACGTCAGACCCATTTTCTGGATGTGCCGATGCCAGTGGTTGTGTCTTTGGATGAAGCTTCACTGGTTCTGGCAGCGCAAAACCACCCATCCTGGCAATACAGCAGCAGATTAAAGAATTTCCATGCAATTTACAAATGGCCAAATCTCTGTCGGTTTATTCAAAACAGCATTGTGATGAAAAGCAGTAGTGCTGGCTAACTGCTGCATATATCTGGCCTATCAATGGGCGAGTAATCACAATGCACTTCTATTTAAGGCAATCATTATATATTGAATAAGGAGGCAAATACCAATAATTATCTTAATGAATGATATTATTATATTACTATAGTAGGGAGGTTAAATTAATGTTTATTTTTTTCAAGAAAGCAACATTTTCTTAATTATATAAAAATAAAAATATTAATGAATTTGTTAATTGTATCAAACAATGTTTTATAACAGAGGCCCCCAGGTAGAGCCTCTGCCTCTTGGCCTCACTGCATGATGCTGGAAGTTGGAATTAAGAATGTGATAGTCTAATTTTGATGACCAGTATGCGAATGTGTGTTGCAGTTAAAATCCAAGTTCAAAGTTCCCCCTGCTGATCGGTTAAAAGGGGGCGTGTCGGTGAAGGCGGCCGTGGATTGTCAAGATCGGGCCATGATCTCGACAATCCACAGCCATTTTCGGCAAAACGGACCAGACTGTTTTAAAGTCAGGTCTGTTCAGTAGAACTGCCTCTTCAATGCTGTCGGGAACGACAGCACTGAATAGGCGCCCGACGCTATTTCTATTATTTTGTTGGAAATAGCAGCATGGATTGAATAGCTCCCGTAAGAGGGGACCGGTGGCATATTTCGAATGAGTGCGGTGTACACAGGCCCCTGAGTCCAGGGGGCTTACATCACACATGCTCACCCATTTTTAAGTCCTTACCCTTCTGCCCTACGGTAGCGGGGTTGAAGAAATTTGTGCATGTGCATTAGAGTCTGAGACCTCTAGTGCTCAGGCTCTGAGCAGCAGGGCAGGCGACAGGGGGGGGTCAAGGGGGACAGCTGTACTGGGCCCCAAGCTTGTGAGGGGCCCCAAGGTTCTGAGGGGCTATGGGCTGTAAGCATGGCTGCAGCAGTGCAGTGCCTAGTTTATAATGGCACCCACCTGTAATGGTACTTGCCTGGAACCCCCCTTTAAATATTAGTGAATATTAATTATGTTTCTTTTGTAACAATAAAAAAAATGTTCAATATGCAGTATACTGTACTAAAAAAAAATTCCTCTAGGGGGCGAGGTATTGGGCCCCCCAGATATATCAGTGTACCGGACCCCAAGATTTCTGTTGCCAGCCCTGCTGAGCAGCGCTGGCACAGAGGAGGGGTTCTGGACGGGGGAGGCTGCATACGGGCCTTCTCCTTTAAAATGCCCTTGGGGGGGGGTCTTAGGGTTAGGCTGCAAAAAGGGAGGGTTAAGTACTTAGAAGGGGCAGTTTGCATTAGGCTACCGGGCAGGAGGGTTAGGTTTAGGCTGCGGTGGTAGGAAGGTTAGGGTTAGGCAGTAACGGGGAGGGTTAGGCTGCGGGGTGGAGAGTTAGGGTTAAGCTGCATGGTGAGAGGGTTAGGGGGGGGCAGTGGGAAGATAAGTATGCTCTCTCTATCGGGATGTCAGTATTATTTCTATTGGCATCCTGCCCGCCAGTCATCGGTATGTATCCCATACTCCCATATACAATGGGCACCGACTGACTTCCTATGCTACATCATTTAGATGCTATAGTCCTAGGTGTGGTTTTAGGATCACTCAGGATCACTTTTAGGATCTCAACTTTGTGCAGGTTAAGGGTTATGACATATCTGATTGCAAATGGATACATCAATGGATACAATTAAGTGAGGAAAATCATGAGAAGGCCCCTGTGCAAAAGGGAAGGGGGTATCGTTGTATCTTTGCACTGGTTGTATCTCTGTACTAAAAGGGTAGGGGGCTCCACTTTTTAAGGGATCTTAGTGTAACAAGGAAAATAAATATAATTATGCAATGGGGGGAGGGGGGGGGCAAATTTGTGGTGCAATAATTATGAGTATACATGGTTATAAATCTGTAAAAGGAAAAAAAAGTAAAAAACTCATGACGGCCTTTTCATGTCAACCTTTTCTATGTGGACCTAATGACCATGTCGACGTAACGCATGTCATGTGTTGACTTAGTGACCGTCGACCTATAGTGGTCAACCGGATGACTGTAAACCTAAGTTATGTCGACCGTATTACCCATACACTATAGTGCATAACTCTGCACCAGGCTCACGGTGTTTAAAGTGTTAACTTGTAAGGATTTCTGAGAAAAGTAACTTGTACCCATAGGTTTCACTGAACATTCATAGGAGAGTATAGTGAAATTAAAGCCTATTTATAAATAGAATACATTTTCCCTTTAACAATACCAGATACTTGGAGATTGAAATAAGACTCGCTTTCATAACTCACATTACTATCAGTTCAGTTTAATGAATGAAGCCATCTGTTCTGTTCCCTTATCAGTAGAAGATCAGCAGGATTTTTCCCTTCACAAGAATAACCGTTGCTCTGTAAGGATGGGTGTGTTTGAGAGAAACATTTCTAACTCTTATATCAACATGTGCTCCTCTTTGTTACTTACAGTTGGCGGTTGCTGGATTTGGCAGGGGACCAAGAAGTTTGACAGCTGAAGCTAGCACATGTGGCTTATTGCCTGAGCTGAGAGTTCTACAATTGATATGGTAGCAAGAAAAAGCATGGCCTTATCAGTTACATTATAGCTAAGAGGATGTTACAGGTTACACAATGTTCTCCTGCATTATACAAGCTGCATCCTTCACCTTTCATAACACAGTTTTGAATTAATTGCGGAGGTAACGTTTTCAATTGAATAATATAAACTGTTTTAATCCATTTAAAAGCAAAAGCCAAACCGGGTAATATAAGTCTGTCTATGGTTTACTTGTAATATTATTATTTATTGATTTTATTTTATTTATTACCAGCTATTTATATAGCGCACACATATTCAGCAGCGCTTTACAGAGAATATATAGCCATTCACATCAGTCCCTGTCCCAGTGGAGCTTACAATCTATATTCCCTGTGTCAAAGGATGCAGTATTGGATCAGCAGTTTAAACATCGTCCATCTCCGTTTATGCAGAATGGCCGTTTTTCATTCTGTTGGGGCCAGGAAATCTTCATAGGAAGATGAACACTCTGGACTAGAATGGTTCTGTCACAGTCCCCTCCAAAAGGACCGCAGCGTGTCATCGGTTATGGCTCATTAAGTCACCAGCATTATGGTCGATAAGCATTAGGTAGACATACATTTAGGTTGACATGAGTTAAGGTCGACATGCAGGAAAGTCGACATGACTTTAGGTCGACTGGGTCATTATGTCGACATGGGTAAGGACGACAAGGTCATTAGGTCGACATGGGTAAGGTCGACATTGAAAAAGTCAACATAAACCGTCAATATAAACACTAAAACATACCTCGCCCTGCTTCGGGCACGGTGCCTCTCTACGCTCGGCACACTATTTTATTCTCCCACCACCCCCTAGTGGATGGTAGGGCATGCAATACTGCCTGTCGGCACACATTATGTTGACATGGACACCAAAACATAGCACCGCGTCCCCTTGCATGGCTCGCTGCACTCTCCATGCTTCGGGTACGGTGCCTTGCTATGACGCTCGGCACACTATTTTATTCTCCCACAACTGTCGGAACCCTATACCACACCCGACAATCCCAACCCTGTCAATCATACTACAGCTTGGAAGCACTTGCAGTACTGATCCAGTCTATGCCTATCTTATCATCAATGTTGTATGCAAATCATCATGTTTGCATACAACAATGAATCAGGCACATAGTTGAATATATGTAGATTCTGGAGATTATGGTTGAGGGGTGAACTCTTTATCAGCCCTAATGCCAATTCAAAATATTTATGGAAAATGTAATAGGCAAAACCGGTACAGGTTGCTGCCAATCCAAAAATATGTGGACAAGCATACATAATTAAACCGAAGGATGACACAAACACATTTTACTTAAATTTTTTTCCTCTAAATGTCTATCCAAGGAGTGCTGTGATAAAATTCGGGTGTGGTACAGGTGTCCAACAGTCGGGATCCCGACAGTCATTAGCCAGACGTCGGGATCCCAATTGTCCAGACTCAGACAGCATGGTTAGCGCAACTAAGCCCCTTGCGGGCTCGCTGCACTCGCCACGCTGCGGGCACGGTGGCTCCCTACGCTCGCCACCTATTCTATTCTCCCATTCTATTCTATTGGACCCCCACGAGGGAAAATAGCAGGTGGCCTTTGGGAACCCGGCTGTCTCCAGATGGAGATAAACCACGTTGCGTCACTACCAGTTCTGTCTGCAGCATCATCAGCATCTCCTGTTTTGCCCAAACAGTAATCCACTGGGAGCTACCCACGCTGCCCTCAGACATCACTGATCATCTCCCCCGTGCTGACACGGGTGACGGAAGCAGCTCATTAATCCTACAGGCTTCATCGGGAACCCCGGAGACAGTAAACAGCCAGCGGCCAGGCACAGAGGGACCTATTTCCTGACTGTACACTACTCCTCCGCTTCTCCTTGATATAAGGATACACATACCGCTCACTTCCACTCCACGCGTAAGTACAGTGGATATTTCAAACTGAGATAAGGGGGTACTCATAAATGAAAAGCCAGTACTTATGTAATATCTGGGCTCCCGTTTTTCTTATGAGACCGCGTCCCCTTGCGGGGCTCGTTGCGCTCACCACGCTTCGGGCACGGTGGCTCGCTGCGCTCGCCACACTATATAAAACCAACTCTATGTGTAGTTAGATAGCAGGGGTATGAAAAAATGGGGTGCATTTAACATGGGAGCCCAGATAATACATAAGTACCGAAAAGCCTAATCAAGGGGTATGGGAGACAAAAAGTGTTGGAAACCACTGCTCTAGGGCAGACAATCCAAACTGCAGTCCTCAAGGCACACCAACAGTGCAGCTTGTAGTGATATCCAGGCTTCAGAACAGATAGTTAAATCAAAGTAACTCAGGTACTAATTAAGTCACCTGTGCTCAAGCATGGATATCACTAAAACTTGCACTGTTAGTGTGCCTTGAGGAACGTGGATGGGAATGCTTGCTCTAGGGTAATTTGATTCAAACAAGTTCAGAAACCAATGGTTTAGGAGATAACCTCAGGTACTTCATCTAGTAGGAGGAATATTCTATAGCTTGATTTATCATTGATGGACATGATAAAATATTTATTCCAATATGTAGTTTCCATGATCATTGGTCCAATCTTTATGTATCAAGACTGAGGCTGTTCAGCACTTCTAATGCCTACTTTTGAAACATTTTGCCTTGTTTTTTCCATTTTCTGCATTGATCAACCATGATATTGCAAGTAAGCTGTTCTGGGGTTCTATTCCTAGATGTCAAGTGCCACAACTGGATACGGTATTTATGTTGATACTGTTCACATTTCTCTGCCTTTGGTTGGTGCGATTTACCAATGAGCGTCCTTTGTTCATGAGCCTAACTTTCTTTTGTGATGTTGCAGTTGTCATTCCTGAATGTCACAACATTGCCTACCTACAGTAGCTTTTATGATGCAACCTTACTGGTGTTCAATGCCTAAGATGTTGTTATTCTCTTTTATAGTCATTTTAGCATTATCTTGTTTAACATGCATCTGCGTAGCATGTTTTATTTTGAACAGTAACAGAGGTAAACTTGAATTATTAGCACAACATAGCTTGCAAACTATTGGCTTCAAAAACACAATGTTAATAATTAATCTCTATCCTTGCTTCCTTATTGCATTTCTGCTGTTAATCTTTGTGACATTGTTTGTTCTATGGTGAAACAGCCAAATGGCCAGATGCTTTTCTGCTCCAAAATGGCATGTACTACTGCTGCAGGCTCCTATAAACGATACGATTACCAACAAGGCCAGTATTTTCTTAATAATACAGAGAGCGTATCGTCTCTCCCAAAAGTGTTGTAGTATTACCTGCATTGGTGCCTGCATATGCCTTTAAGCCATAACTGTAACAGTGATTATACTGAAACTGCATATTGTGGTCAGAAAGACATTAATCATGTCAAAGTGGAGGTTGCTGTCTTATTGAAGTAATAAAAGTTAAACAATGTTTGGCCTAATTCACCAACAAAAAAGTTGAAATTATTTAATAGTGGTGATAGTGACTAGAGGGGGGCAGAGGTACCTTCATACTGTACACAACTTTACATACAGTAGTTTCCTAGACAATAAGGAAACCATGGCTATATGCAATTTACTTTATCTGACATATGCGTTAACGCATCTGTGGAGCACCTAATAACTGAGGGGCAGATTTATTAAGCTCGGTGAAGTGATACAGTGTCTTGTTTTTATCACCGGCCAATCAGCTCCTACCTGTAATTTTTCAAACCAAGCCTGTAACTTCACAGTTAGGAACTGATTGGCCAGTGATAAAACCCAGACACTTTATCACTTCACCGAGCTTAATAAATCTGCCCCTCAAGGTTTACAGTAATCTAGGGAAATCTGGAAACTCATGAGAAAACACCAGCCCTCACATATATTGGGGTATATTCAATGTGGGGGGCGAGCGGCTGATGGAGAGCTATACAGCGAGCAGTGCCACTAGCCTGCCATCAGTATTCAATGCTTTCCCCTCACTCGCCGTTTTCACCTCACCTGCTCCCTGAGGCGAGGTGGAAACAGCGAGTGCAGACGCCAAAGCGGCGAGGCTCACCACTATATGCAGCATGGTCCCTGCATTTGCGGCGAACCTCACCGCTCTCTGATGGCAACGATTTCCCCAGAACATAGATTATGGCAAGGGTGCTGGATGGCGAGGATGGCTTTTCCTCACTGAAAAAAGCCATCCTTGCCATACAAACCCTCCTCGCCACTGCTCGCCGAGGGCATTGAATACCAGCCAATGTATCTCAGTGAGGAAATTGCTGGGCATTCTGTTTAAAAATGGAGCACGTGAGTTTCTCATCTCCATTCCATTGAATTAAATGAACATGTTAAAAATGTGAGACTTTTACTGAGAGGAACTCATTTGTGACATGTACTTAAATTGCAACTCCAAACACCGTGGTTTTATAGAGCAATGGTATGCCCCACTTACTTTAGTACTCAAAGGAGAGGTGCACTTAGTTTTAGTATGTGTAGAGATGAAAGCTTTGGAAAAGTGCACTTTTCCCACTGGATTTGTACCTGCAAAATGTATTCCAAGAAAGATATGAGAATGAACATGAGCTGGTGGAAAATGAAATCATTTTGTGGAATGTAAAAGGTCAAGTGCCCTTGGAACAAAAAGAAATGCCACTACAAAATCTCCCTCATATATTAATGATACCTACTGTACATTGCAAAACTGGTGCTTCAACGCTGTATTAGGAAGGAACATCTCAATCCATCATTGGCTGGAGCAATAGCTGCCCATCATTTTATACATAGTGTTTTTGGTAAATAAGGGCCTGATATTGAGTGTATCCTGCCTGTGCCACTCTTCGACCATGGCTAGATTAGCCTTGGTGGCTGCTTGTTCTCCGGTCCAAGGTATAACAAACTACTCTGGGGTAGATTTATTAAGCTCGGTGAAGTGATAAAGTGTCTTGTTTTTTTTTATCACCGGCCAATCAGCTCCTACCTGTCATATTTCAAACCAAGCCTGTACCTGTAACTTCACAGGTAGGAGCTGATTGGCCGGTGATAAAAACCAGACACTTTATCACTTCACAAGCTTAATAAAACTGCCCCTCATTTACATTTCGAACAAAGCATGAAGGTGAAGGACTACGATCATGAACATGACTGACATTTGGGGACATTTAAGTAAAATAAAAAAATGGAGTAGCCCATTTTCTGACCAATCGCACACATGTGATTGGTGCCATGTCATCATTACCTTTTAATTAGCTTCTCTCTGCAATGTTGATTGCAATTACTGTATATGGTGTGATACTTTTTATCTATTTTCTCTATTGTCTCCCCTTTGTTAGTTTTATTGCAAGTTATCTTTACTTTCCTGCTGGCATGGCTATTGCTATGGCCCGTACACAAGAAGCGATGTAGGGGTACTTTGTATGTGATCTAGTCAGATCACTTAGAAAATGTCCTGAAATCACCCCGTGTGGAGGACACATTGGTCTGATGAACTATAGTTGGATCTAAAAAACACTGAGCTCTTAAACATACTGTAAATCTCACTGATTTTTACAACCAGGAATATCAGATTTCAGACAATTACAAAAGGTTGCATTAAAATGCCATTAATGTTCTTATGGTTTCTACAGTTCATTCATTTGAAAGTGTTTACATATGAACTTTCAGCTTAAGCATACTTGTTTGTTTCTTTGTGCTTAGGATGAGTCAGTGCCCCCAACATGTCAAATATACTGTACAAACATACTTGCCGACTGTTTCTGAATGTCAGGGATACTCCCGGAAATAGAAGCAATCTTCCCGACTCCCTGAAGAGTCTAGCAATCTCCCTGATTGCATCTTAACTCAGTGGCTTGCAAACTTTTTATCAAGGCGCCAAAGAGTATGAGAATATTTTTCACTGCACCCCTAGGTGCAAAGTTTGTTACCGATAATTTTAGAAAAAAATATTAAATTAAATAAGTTGTGCTTATATTCTTAGGTCCATTTATGTGGTGAGGGACAGGATTCACTTCTGTTTATCGCATATTTTATAATTGGAAGCCACAAGCACTGATTTTGCCTATTACATTGACCATAAATAATTTTAAATCGGTTCTGGACCCCCAACTGGAGGCACCGCTGCAAGTACTCCAAGGCACCTTAGGAAGCCACGGCACACAGTTTGGGAACCACTACACCCCCCCCCCCCCCATTATGTAGCTATTCCATAATTGATAAAATATATATTTTACTGTAAATTCAAATAGGAAAATAGCTTTGAGGCTCATTTAAATTAATTTCAGTAATATGACACGCCTCTCATGAGGAGCAGTACACACCCATTTTAACTCTGTGTGCATACAATAAGTGTTGCTTTCACAGTCTCTCTCTGAGATAATCTTTCAAAAGACTGTATAATACAAACAGTTACTTTTTATTAAATGAAGTTTCAAAGACACAAAGATGCTTCCAGACAGACTTAAGGTGCCCATTCACGGTGCTTTTTTTTACACGGTGCTTTTTTTACACGGTGCTTTTTTTGTGTGCAATGCGATGCATGCTCCAATGCACATCCAATCACACAGCTCAAAAAGTATGTGCTGCACATACTTTTTTAACTAGATAAATTGCATGCAAATTGCATGCAATGCGATGCGATCTAGTCCATGACGCATACAACTATTGTACCGTGTATGGGCACCTTTAAGGTGCCCATACACTGAAGAGATGGATCTCATCAAGTGGTTGAATGCAATTTGCTTGCAATGTGGGCGGAAACTTCCTGTCGGACAGGATCGCATATGATACATTGTATGCAGACTTTTGCATACAATGTATCACATGCGATCCTAGCAGGGGCTAAGGGTTGCAAAAAATATTAAGGGCAGCCAGTGAGATCTGCGATGGAGATGTGAGGTGCACAGGAGCACGTCTGGCATCACAATCGCACCAAAACCACTTGCAATGCGCCAGTTTTCATGAGATCCGTTGCAGCAATGCGTCGCAATCTCTTAAAAAAAAGGCCATATCGCCCCAGTTTATGGGCACCTTAACTGCTAGGTGTTATCAAAACTGGATGTCTCATTTAAATGTATGAAAAGTATGGTATAAGAGTTACCTGCTACAATCCCTTCATCATACATGCCAGCGGTTATTAATATTGGCGGCAAACCCCCCAAAATTCATGTTTTTGGGAATATAGCCGCAAATGTACATTGATAAATGAGCCCCTAAATGTTATTTTTATGCTACGCAGAATATATTGTTTAAAAATGATTCAAAACATTCTGAAATGGAATAAACATGGTAGCACACAAACTACTGTAAAATGAAAATAATACCCTTTTAAACATACACAAAAATCCTGGGGATTTTTCACGTGTACGCGCATCATTCCGGGGCCAGTGAATGTCTGAAAGGCTATTCCCAGGATTTTAGTCCACTAAAATCCTCTGTCCTGCGCACCTGCGATTGACCTGGGATTTTTAAAAACCCAGGATTGTACTGGGTTTAAAATCCCGGGTGGTATGTCTGAAAGGGGTATTATGCTACTAATACATTGCATGTGTTCCTTATAGTACTGTATTATTGCTATTGTTATCATAGAAAGTGTGCATGTGCTTCTGATGTTGAGTACAGTAACTGAAGTCTGTGTAACATCAGTCACTGTGTACATAGACAACGGACTTCCTGTGTGAAAAGAACATGCACTGGCAACTTCTGAAAGGCTTTCTGCACAAAAGGCACTGGAATACACACTGAAGACATAGACGTGTGCTCTGTAGGTAATCTATGTTATATGCTCCGGAGTGAGCCAAGCCACCTGGTCTCCCAGCACAATATAAATAATCCTCCCTTTTGTCAGAGGAGCAGAGAAGGAAACTGCACATACTGTATCTGGATCCCACCTACTGTAAGGGCAATCTGAGCACACTGATTGCCTGTCAAGCAAGGAAGGGGGAAATGACTACAGGCAGGAAATTGCATCTGTCCTGCATTTGATTTAGGAAACAAAAAGTCTTGAGAAAATGAAGCTGTCAGAACTTGAGTTTGGGATCGCCTTACAGAGTGCTGCTCCATAAACACACTCCTCCTGCTGCTAGCCTCTTACTGGGAGTAGTATGGAGGAGTCAGATACACCCACACCTTCACTGACACATTCACAAAGTACAAGGGACTGACATTTCTCTGTTACATACTGGCAGATTTTCTCATATCTGACCTTTTCCCACCATTAGTAAGGTCATAGGAACCAAATTAGATTTAAAACAAAAATTAAAAGTATAATTTGGAAACCATCAATGTGTATCCCCATTTTACCACAATAAAGTTATATAATACAGACTTATATAATACAGACTATACAGGTGTGGATATTTTCTTGCTGCGAAAATGAATGAACAGTCCAGTTACTATCCAGACTCCCCGCGCATGCTGAGAGGTTGTGCTCTTGATGTACTGAGGACATTCTATTCTTATTTATTTTGTATTATTTATTTATTTATTTATTTATGGTTTCTTATACCGCTTTCACACCGCCTAGATGTTTTAAAAACCGGTATTTTGAAACGGTATTTAAAACGGGTCTGAGCCTTCACATTGCAGTAGATTACCACTTTAAATACCGTTTAAGTACCATTCACATCAGTCAACCCGTTTAATCCCCTGAACACGTTTCAAGGCAGAATGCAGGGGACAACCTATCACAGGTCTGTAGTCTGTTGTTTTTTTACTAAATACCGTTTCAGAGCCATTCTCACTGCATAAAAAAACGGCTCTGAAACATGTAGGACTCTGCTTTTTAAACGTTTTGAAATACTGGTTATATTTAACCGGTAAATTAACTCGGGCGCTTTCCCACTGCAGCCTTAAACATTTAAAAATGGAAAAAAACGGCAATATACCGTTTAACAAGTGCGGTGTGAAAGGGGTATTATATAGCGCAGCAGATTCCGTTGCTCTTTTACAATTGTAGACAATGATAGAACAGACTGGGTAAAAACAGACAGACTTGGAGGTAGAAGGGCCCTGCTACAGGTTTACAATCTAAAGGGCAAGTTACAATATAAATTGATATGTCAGACAATATTACAGTATATCAATGACTGCAAAAAAATACAAATAAAAGAAATTCTAAACGTAGACTAATGTTTGAGATTTAGAAAGAGCAGCAATAGTAAATAAACATTGTAACAATGAATATTTATTGTGATCTGGCACAAGGACTCTGTTACCCCAGGGCAAAATGTGAGCCTTACATTATTGGGTAACATTATACCATGGGAGTACCTGATTGCCCAGTTATGACTCACTGCTAACAAGTTGCTTGGAAACAATGAAATATAAAAAAATACTGCAAAGCATTTTGTTCCAATATTTATTCATATATTCCAACATGTAATACAAGCAAAAAGTAGCTGAACTAAATACTCCTGAGGTGTATAGACTCTTAAAGTTCTTTAAACCAAGTTTAAAATGACCGTTATAAAAATATTATATGATGCATATATGCTGTAAATTGTGATGCATTTGCTTGTTAGGGACCATTAAGCACATCAATTTTATTCTGTGATATATTGTAAAATCTATTGCAATTATTTTTATTAACTGTGTTTAGTACTAGAGTGTGCGCCTGTATTTCTCTTTTTTTTTCTGTGTGGAATCACTTTACATGGTACCACTGTCTGTGTGGAACTACATGGTACCACCTCTCATGTTTAGAATTAGGGTGCGCAGCCTAAGCACAGCACTGTGGTCATGGGTTTCGATTCTCACCACTTTCCTAACTGTGCCCAGTGCCGGTGCAAGCCCTTTCACCGCCCCAGGCAAAATGGGGGGGGGGGGGGGAAATTGAGGGCACCATTCACCTGGGGGGGGGGGGGGGGCGACCTGCCGCCCAACTGCTCCAGCGTCTGGTCCGCCAGGAGCGGGGTGCGGTCAGCCACATGGCTGCTCAATTACTCCCAGGGGGTGCGGCAGACCCACCGTGCGCTGGGTTTATGTGCTCCACGGGGGGGGGGGGGGGGGGGGGGGGTGCACCAGACCCGTCGCTAACCTGCACCAGTTCAACTACCTTGGTGAGTCAGGGCCTGCTGGTGAGGCTGACATCACTTCATGCCACCCTCTAGTGGCCGTTTGCATATTCTCCCCATGTTTGTGTAGTTTTCTCCAGGTTTCTTCCCACAATCCAAAAATATGCTGAGAGGATAATTTGCTCCTTCCAAAAAATGTAACCCTAGTTTCTAAATGTGCACATGTACAGATGTAGCCACGCTCATCATTGCCCCGCCAATTGCCACATGTGATTGGAGCTATCCAGTTGAGATGCACGTGGATCTTATTCTCTGCTGTTAAATTCTATGTTTCTATGTTAATTAGAAAATATACAATCAATACATTTCAGTCAGATGTCATCAGGTAATGTTGTTGTCCAACTGTGACTGATATAATACCATGTATTGACAACTGGACAGCCGTTTTAATTAATGAAAATCAAATCCAAATACTTCAAACTTATCTGGGCAGGAAGTCACCTGAACAGGTAGTGGATGACATTTTCAGAGGACAGGAGGAAGCACTTTAATGGCAGGTGTAACAGGACTGTACAGATTTGATTTCCTATGCATTCAGTTTTTAAAAGTTGAAGTGAAAACCAATAAACTTGAACCAACGGGAGAACAAATAACGATGTTTTGAATAAAAGGCAAAACAGACAAAAAATTATTCCTATCTGTCATCACCTTACTTCTTCATTACGGATGAGTTTATTTCGACATGAGATAAATGCAGCAAAGAGATGAAACATACACATGTATTTGCACAGCCTTTTCCCACTATATGTTGTTATAACCCTACTGATAAATAAGAGGAGGCTGAGGCTCAGACGTTCCTGACATCTGACAGGATTGTATTAGCACAAAAGACGTCTCACTGAAGTTTTCAGTCCCCGAAGGCATAGATAAAACCATTGGAACACAGGGCAGCCCAGCGACTGCCTATTGCTCCTATCACTAATGATCTGTATTGTTTCAGAGCTAAAGAATGTATGTGAGTAAGGATAAGGGAAAATACTGAATACATCAAGATTTTCTCTAAGTAGGACCATAGTGAAGCAGATTTTAATTTATCTAATGTTTCCTCACATAAGAGGCTGTAATGAGTTATGGCTGGAACATAGGTAATCTTGCAGCATCTTATAAATATCTTTCTTTCTACAGTATGTCAAGAATTTTATTGACTAAATTTAATAGAGTAGATGAGTTGGCCAAGGCTTCAAAGGGGCTCTGCAAGTTTGTGGTTAGTCCACTATTTAACCACACTTACACATAATAATGGTCTGAAAACATTAAGGAAGTAACTCAACAAATTGGTGGATAATAAAACACTGTGCCATACAGTACGAACAGTATGAAACTGTAAATGTAGCAAGGACAATTAATGGTGGTGGTCAGGATGGCGGGGTTGGCACTGGGAAACCTGCCTTTTACCTGTTGTTGATGGCTGTATCCTTCTAGCAATAATATAGGTAAGTTGGCATATGTGCAGAAGATACATACTTACCTACTTTATTTGTTTACTCTACGGCAGAAGCACAGAGAGGAGATGCCACAAGACACTCCGAAGGGTTGGGGCAGACTGTCCTGTCAACATGGGGAAATTCCCACAGTTTCCAGGGCCGCAGATAGGGGATGGAGCAAAATTATATTATTCCCATCTTTTAGCCCTGCCCGTTTACCCTGTAGGCAGTATGCGGGAGAGTCACTCACCCTTCTGCAGCTGTGGGGGATTATCCTTAAAATTGGGTGCCTCCTGCAGTTTCCAGAAGGGTAGGCAAGTACAGTGTTAAAAGACCGCAAAGACTATAGCACAGTGCTAGATTGTATGCTATCTCATGAACCGGCCTTCTTTTTGGAGATAAGGCTGGAAATCCGGTGCAACCAGCAGAAGGAACTGTACAGGGGATGGGGGACGACGACTGCATGGTGGAGTAGAAAACCTTCCATTTCCATAGGGCATGCTGGGACTTGTAGTGAAACAGGTTTTTTAGGCCTCATGGGTTCTAGCCATCAGGTGAAAGGAGCTCCAATTAGTGACAAGGGACTTACGCCATGCACTTCTACACAGGCCGAGGCCCCTTTCCCCTATGTTATCATGAGGCTTTTCTAGAGACTGCATGTTTTGCTCAACAAGATGGTGGTTTAATAGGTTTCAAGGAGGTAGGAAACAAAAGGCTCATTACCTATCCTATACATATGAGCCATAGTCATTATAGTCACACAACAACATTACACAGATAAACAAGAGTGTATATAAAATAAGGCTTCTATATTGTGCATGTTCGGGTGCCCCCAGCTTTCAATTAATGGAAGAAATAAGCATTTTGGACATTCAGAGGCCCAAGTGGCCCTGCCTCACCTCAGTGGGATAACTTTTATACCCCATGAGTACAAATAGATCTACTGTACACTTGGTCTGACACAAAAGGTTTACCTAGTCCGAAGGCAGGAATGGCAAATCTATCAGCACAGGAAGTTTTGCCATTGGATTAAAGATAATAGCAAGTAAGTATAATTATGTGGCATAGACGCCAGTACTCTGTTGGGTGAGCTTATGTGCTGTTTTATTTCTGAGGTATAAAACAGGCAAAACGGACGCCCCAGGGGAAGGTATTTACATAGATCTAATTTGTCTAACTGTGGGCACTATAAACACCCATTAGAGATGAGTGTACTGGTCTAACCAGCTTTCCCATTCAATATCACCATCTTCAGTTCTTTTCATTAGTTTGCAAATGAACTGTTCATTTAAGTGAACCGATTCCTATTTAGCATTTCAGTGAGGCCCATTGTATTCTTATCAGAAAGTCAATAGAAACAGTATTATAAAGACATGTTTATGTATTTTAGCTCTGCAAACATTCATGACAAAGATCCATTTCCCTTCTAATCTACCTCTAAAATGAAATGGTTATAATAGAGTATTAAGGATCCAGTGCGTTACATGGTATGTGTATGCCAGGAACACATGGAATTCCATTTAAACTGTTTGATTTTTATTAGGAAATTCTAATGAGTCTTTACCTTCACTGACCACAAGTTCTGAAGTTATTATTTGGTTCCATTTGTTTAAAAAGTTTTAACTGTGTGTCCATAAAGTAGTTGAGCTTTGCATGAAATGTCCTATTGAAGTTTAAGCTCCACACAACAACAGCAGATGGGCTAACAAGCATGTGAACATTTATTTCCTTGACTCTCGGCAAAGAATGCAAACAAAAGCTGTGTCTGGTTTACATGCCTTCTGAGCCTGAAGTAAAGTTCAACTCCTGGGAACACAATAATGCCTATTACCTCACTATTCAGCCACCCACTCCAAACGTATAATTACAGTAAATCCGGCCCTTTTCTCTCTAACAAACATGAGTGGCTTAGCGCTGGCATGCAGTGCACTGCACTAGTCTACAGGCAGAGATGTTTACCTTTTCCACCTTGTCTGTGGAGCGATGAAACGACTTCTTGATGATAGGATTTTAGTGTCAAATTGTTCTAGACTGCTGCAAAATCTGTTTAAGAGCTTTCTTAGTGAGTATTGTAACAGATAATCTGAGTTACTGTACTGTAGACAGGGGCCTGTTTTGCTGACTTTTAGACACTGCTGAATAACTTTATTATTGAGCACGCAGTCAGGGAGGTGATACATTAACTGGAACAGCCATGTGTCATAAACTGCCAGAACACACATAATAATCACACAGGGTGTAAGCTATGTTAGCAGGTGCGAAATTCAATCAAAACAGTCTTTGGCTTTCATAAAGTATATCTATTGCCTATATTCATGCAGCTTAGACATCCATTTTGCAGGCAGAATCTGGTGCAGGGGGCATGAGAATGAGGCTGATAGTCACTAGGTGCAAGTCAAATCACAGCGAGACAACATGGCTTCCTCCTTTCTGCAGTGTACTCGCCTATTCTCCTGGATTGACAGGGAGGCTCCTGAAAATTGGTAGGATAGGCAAATCTCACCTAGCCATCAGTAACCCCTTGCTCCTCCCTCAGCTGTCCTTGAAACTGGACAGCCTTGGGAGGCCAATGACCCAATTTGCATCATAGTAGCTCCGCCCCTCGCTTATAATGATGATAATCTGGCATGGAATTGGATAACGATGATGTAAACATGCAACTAAGCAGTACCTCCCACACCGAGGAGGGTGTACAGCCATTTACATCATGTCATCAACTGTCCCTCTCACCTGCTGCATCCTACCCACTTCCTAGTGAAAAGATCACGATGGAAGGCATGATGATGCCTGAGGCACTTCACCACATGTTGGTCGACAGTCATTAGGTCGACACCGTTAGGTTGACTAAGTGTCTATGTCGATATGGGACATGGTCGACATGTGTCTAGGTTGACACATGCGTTAGGTCGACAGTCAAAATGTCAACATGGGGGTTTTCATTGTTTTTTGTCCCAAATTTTGACACAGTCGACATGGACACAGTTTTAAGTGCACCTCATCCCCTCGCATGGTTCGCTGTGCTCTCCATGCTTTAGGCAAGGTGCCTCACCATGCTTCGGGCACGGTGCCTTGCTACACTCGGCACACTATTTTATTCTCCCACCATGCCCTAGTGGATGGTAGGGCATAAAATATCGCCTGGCGGCACATGTCGGGTCGAAAAACAGTGAAAAACCCCATGTCGACCTTTTGACTGTCGACCTTGTCCCATGTTGACCTAGACACCTGTTGACCTTCCAGTATGTCGACCTAACGGTGTCAACCTAATGACTGTCGTCCATCATGTGGTTGACCGATCTACCATAGCCCCACCCAGCCCACCCCCCCTATAATTGAGTTTACAAGTATGAGTCTTGTCTAAGATTTAAAATCCACCTCGAGTCAGTTTCCATCTGTCGGTAAACTTACTTAAAGTCAGTAAATATGATTGATCAATCAAATCTATATATAAGAAAAACTGATCAGCCATTAAACATCCTATTATATTAAAATAATACATGAATGGTACCACAGCAATCAGCAGTAACCGCGCCTATTCACTGCTGAGGCCACAATGTATGGATTTAATCAATAATCATGAGAATGCGGTTTAGCAATTCTCTAGTATCCTAGCATTATAGGCCTCATATATCTCTGTCATTGCTATTCCCTAGTGATATGAGAAGCTGATTATTAAGAGACAGATGTATCAAGCTTCAAAAAGTGATAAAGTAAGGAGTGATAAACAGGGCCGGTGCAAGCCCTGTTACCGCCCCAGGCGACCTGCCGCCCCTGCGCCCCCCCCCCCCCGCCCGCTCTGACCCAGTCCACAGGGGAGGCTCACGGGGGGAGGGGGGGTTGACAGCAGGCACTACCTGCGGATTACAGGGGGGGGGGGGGTGCACGCCTCTCTGCAGCTGACTGGGGGGGGGGGGGGCAGCGGGCGCCTGCAGTGCAGGGAAGGGGTACAGTGGCACCGCTGATTGCCAACTAACTCTGGGGGGGGGGGGGGCAGCGGGCTTAACACTGCAGGCGGGGGGGGGTGCAGGCACCTGCAGCAGATCGCTGCCGTCTAGCATGGAAGGGGGGTGCAGTGGTGCCGCTGATTGCCAACTAGCTCCTGGGGGGGGGCAGAGGGCTTAACACTGCAGGTGGGGGGCGAGGGAAGGGGTATCAGTGGCACCGCTGATTGCCAACTAACTCCGGGGGGGGGGGCAGCGGGCTTAACACTGCAGGCGGGGGGGGGGGGAGCAGGCGCCTGCAGCAGATCGCTGCCGTCTAGCATGGAAGGGGGGTGCAGTGGTGCCGCTGATTGCCAACTAGCTCCTGGGGGGGGGGGCGGGGGGCAGCGGGCTTAACACTGCAGGCGGGGGGGTGAGGGCGGGGGCATACGGCTCACCTACTCCCTGCTAGTATGAACTCCTGGTCACGTGCTGTACTAGGCAGCGCAGAGCTTTCTTCTTCCTGCTCTCCTGCAGCTCTTTACCACCCTCTAGTGGCCGGCGCCCTAGGCAAATGCCTAAAGCTGCCTAGTGGTGGCGCCTGCCCTGGTGATAAACAGCCAGCCAATCAGCTCCTACCTGTCATATTTAAAAACCATGTAACATGGCAGTTAAGATCTGACTGGCTGGCTGTTTATCACTCTCTATTCTAACACTTTTTGAAGCTTGATAGATCTGTCTCGAAATGTCTAACAAAGTAGCCACCTACAAAGTCTATAGGTCACATGACATTTTGCTTCAAATCAAATAAAAATAAAAGAGCTTTTTTGAAACATTTCTGTTTTTTTGACAATTAATTGCCTACAAAAAGAGAATTACATAGATAAAATTTCACAGCTAAAACCTATTCCGCATAACCTGAGATACAAGGAAGTGGAAGCCGATCTTACCCAGAAACATACATAAACTCAGGAAAGAATATTAAACACGTTTAGATACATCAAATTGACCTTTCAAATACAGCGTTCCTTGTGAGCAGAAAATGAACTGAAGAACTTCATAGCTCACCTCACATATCCTGTAGTTTCCCAGTAGGTCTATTTCATGGTCAATACCTACTTTTTTTTTCTTTTTCTTTTTGGAAGGATGTAGTCTGCTTCCTCACCACATTAGCAAATCAAAGCATTCCAAAACCCGACAGGGACTAGACAGTCTCAGGAATGCATAAGTAAATAGTATCTACAGCAAGTTTTGCTGAGCACATTTTTTGCTGGGTTAGATAAGGTTTTTTTGTGTTGTAGGTGGTAATAGTGTACTGTGCACAGATGTACATTCCTCTTCTTCACTTGATCATAGCGGGAAAGCATTTTAAAGGGAAATACACGCTCAAACGTTTGTGATTTCTCTTTTCTCATTAAAATATTTCATTTCCCGGGGTTGCAAGAATAGCTATGTGTACTAAATTGTTTCCAGGCCTCCTGGCAGGTAGGGATAGTCATCGATTATCCTCTGGTTATTACCATTATACATACATTTTTTTTTTAAATTGATGTTCTATGAATGATAATTTTACAATCAATGGTGTATGATCAAATGGTTATATAGTATCTATGGAAATGTTTTGCCTGATCAAACAACACCCCCCCCTCCCCCCCCTCCCCTCCACTACTCTTGTCACTAACACTATGTGTAAATGCCGGGAATGTCCCGCCTCTTGTTGTACAGGCTGAGCTGTCATTCCCAGCTTTCACAATATCAGCAGCCGCTGATGCGTGAACAGTGATGTTAAAACCATCAATTGTAATGAACACAATAGTCACGTGTCATTGCACATCCTGTTACCATTTAACTGTAGTCACCTCTCCGTCAGCCCAGCACTGGCTGCACAGCTGCAATTATCACTGGGACAATGGTCGCTGTGGCCATGTTCTACTGATTCACGCATGCGCAATAAAGATGTCCCTATTAACGCGATGCGGGCACCATGTTCACGGAGATTTGCTCATGCATAGTAGACTCTGGCAATATGAATACACCGTGGGAGGGGGCCCAATCGGAATCAGCACATGGGCACCCTCATCTCTTAAAGCGCCTCTTATCGTTGGTAAAAATGAATGAAGGCACACCAAAGGTCATCCCTGATGGCAAAACGCATAGCAGTGAGACAGTCTGTCCGTCTTCAAAGTTCTTGTAGATGTATACTATAAGGAGAGTTTAATGACTACCTGAATAATACTCAGTGGTGCAATTAGGACATTGACAAAAAAAACTTAATCTTTGGGTGTGAGACTACTGCTCGGGAACTTACTTGGGACATTTTTTGTCAAAGATCTCAAAATGGTTGCATGAGGGATGTCATTTGCTCCTTTGAGCCATGCTATCTGTCACTAGGGCATAAGGTTTATTTTTTACTGCAAGCAACTTGTCCCAGGATTCAGCATGTTTACCAAATATAATTTACCTCTAGGATTAGGAATAAAACATCCCTGATTTCTCTAAAACATTGGAACCTGGGTCATAACCAGATATGGTATAAAGCAGGGGTCCTCAAGACCTACCAACAGTTCCTGTTTCTCAGGCAACCTGTGGATCTATAGTAGGAATGAATGCAGCATGTTTGAAAATGTGACAGTTTGTAATGACTACAGCTGTGCAGCAGCTAGGTGCTTTGGAAAACGTGGACCGTTTGTAGATCTCGAGGACCGGTTTGGCCACACCTGGTATAAAGGGTCAAAAGTGTCCAAGTTGACACCAAATGGTCGACATGCACAAAGTTGACATAGACAAAAGCTTGACACCTGCAAAAGATTGATTTGTACAAAAAGACAACATTTAATTGTTCGACACCTGGAAAGGTCGCCATCAATTTTTTGTGTCAATTTGTACAGTTCATCACCTAGACTCTAAATTACAGTAGAGTAGCCCCTCGTATGGCTCACTATGCTCGCCATGCTTCAGGCAAGGTGGTTTGTTCTGCTGCACTTGGCACACTTTACCGTTCCCAATTAGAGTCCACGTGGACAGTAAAGTATTTTTTGTGGACTGACACTCCATTAACTCCATACCCGCTTCAATTGGGGGTCTTGGTTAAGGCACTAGTGAGGGGACTTAGGGCCAGGCCACACATAGCGGTACAATGGGTCCCATTCAGCACAGGCTCCTATGCGGTCGCAGGGTCCTACAGCAGCATGTTAGGACTAGATGGTAGGACGAACGCAAATCAAGGTGAACACCAGTGGTGCAAGTAGAAAAAAAGTCTTAGTGGTACTGTGCTGCGTGCCGAAGGCACGCGCCGAAAAATGGGCGTGGTCAGGGCGTAGTTAAGGGGCGTGGTCATATGACACAAGGGGGAGTGGCTACATGACAAAACTTTAGAGCACAATGACATTTCTGTTTGGGCTTGTGCATTGCATCCTGAACACAAAATGTAGGGGTCAGGATCAAAGTGTAGGAGCCAGACAAACCATAAATAGGGATATTGCACGCCGAAGGCGCATGGCAAAAATGTACACAGGACTGCCGGTTACACGTCACACACCCAATACATATTACCCATGCCATAATGCCCATTACACATTATGCCACACATAGTAATGCCCATTACACATGCCACACACCGTAATACCTATTACAAATAATACCACACACCGTAATACCCATTACACGTTATATACCAAACACCATTATGCCACGCACTGTAATGCCCATTACATATAATACCACACACTGTAATACCCATTACATACATTACACACGCTGTAATGCTCACTACATAATATGCCACATAAGTGCCGCTTACCTACATGCTCATTGCTATGGGTTTCATGCTCAATGCCAGGGGTTTCAATGTTTCATGCTTACACCCCTGCATATTACCCATGCCATAACGCCAGGGACTATGTAAAAACCGGACCGGACCAAACCCCGGACTGCCGGACAGGACATCAAAATCTGCAGTCCGGAGCTTGTAGGGTCCGGTCCGGGGGGTGTCCTGTAAAGGGGTGTCTTGTCCGGGGGGGGGGTCCCTGTGATAGCTATCACCAGGGACATGGGGGAGGGGAGATTACAGCCTCCCCGGGTGGTCCGGACCGTCCGGTTTTTGCTACATGCCCGGACCATACAGGGAGGCTTTATTCTCCCCCTCCTCCACTCCCTGGTGACAGGTGTCACAGGCAGCCCCCCCGGACAGGACACCCCCCGGACCGGAGGCTACAAGCTACAAAATGCAGAGTTTGATGCGGTCCGGAGGTTTTGTGTTGGTCCGGTTTTCACCCATACCCATAACGCCATACCTGCTGCCCAACACTGGGGGGTGGGAGATCGGAACTCACAGCCTCTGCTGTGCAGCTATGCTGTCTGAGGTGCGCGTCCATAACTCAAGCTCCGCTACCATCGCGGCTGTATACGCCAAAGTCGCAGTCCGCCAACACGCATGACTGGGGATTCCGGGGGATTAAGTGGGCTTTCCGGGGCAGCGGGACACAGACTGCCTCGACAGGAGACACCCGCAGAATGCGGGAGCATAGGCAATTATGTCATACAAATATACAATATAAATATATACACCCAAAAAAAACATATTTACACAAAAGCACAAACACATGTCTCATACACACATACAGTCAGATACTTGTACACACAAACATACATAGTCACACACCTACATGAAGAGTCACATATACACAGACTATATAGTGCCCCATCCTCTTCCCATCCATCCTGACATTGCACACAGGCGCAGCAGGGTAGATACTGTACACTCACTGTGTATAGTAGAAGTTCCTCCATTTGCCTCCCCTTCTCTCAATGCTGATGCTCTGCTGCTGAAACCTGGGCTTCCCGGCAGCTTGTCACGCCGGGGAAGTAGAGACTTAGCAGGGGGCGGGGATACACAGCAATGTATGTGGCTGTGCTGCCGCTGCCCGTTGCTGGCTGAAATGTCAGATATGTTCCGGCCCGGGCCCCGTCGGGTGCTCCACTGTTAGCACTGCAGCCGGCGGTTGCCCCGTGTGAAAGCACGGACGGCCACAGGTAACGGACGGCCGTGCCTCGGCTTGATGTCACTGCGCAAACCTGCGCATGCGCAGTGACATGCGTGCCGGGATTTTATGGCGGTACGGGGTACCGGCGGAATATGTTATAGCGGTACGCCGTACCACCCCGTACCGCCACACTTTCACCACTGGTGAACACATACATTTCAATGTATGTGTTTCACCACACTGTGTTTCCTTTGAAATCCGATCAGCAGTGGCTGGATACAGTTCTGTAGGATCCAGCCACACCGCTGTGTTTGACCACACACAGCCTCCTTGCAGACAAGTGGGTCCTGCTTAATGGCCATTATGTGTGGCTCAGCCCTTAGGATTACAGCATGTAGAGATGCTCCATGGTGCTTATTAATTGCACATTCAGATGGTTGCTTCTACACTAGGTGTAGGGCAGATGCAACTATGGCAGCAGGGTACAGATCAGAATAAGCACCTAGGTTTCATATTTAAAAGTGCAGTTAAACAATGCAACTTACTTGATTGGTTGCTATGGGAGAAAAAATATTTGTCACAATTATCATAAATGCATGAAGTATTTTATTACTAATTTATTAGCATTTTTCCAAATTTGGGGAAAGTGTGAATGAATTACAAAATACATCACTTCAACATGGTCTACATGTACAGTAATGCTTTCATTAGCTTTAAGTTGATTTTTGGTTGCAGTGCTCTCCCTACTGGCTAAATTGAGACAAGACAATAAAGAAATAAACACTACAGCATGAAACTCTGCTAAAGTATTTGTACTGTTAAGTTTGCAATTACGGCTCTGTATTACAGTTAGTATTTTTTTTATTGCAGTCTTAACCTTTTCAAGTCCAACGTCTAGTCCGGCTCAACAGCCCTAGCGCTAGTAGCAGATCTCATGGTGAGCCACTTTAAAATAAGAACATTAACATCGTTCAACTTTCAATTTAGACCATTTTTTAATGAAAAAAAAAAGAAAATTCATTTAAACCAGACTGTTTGAATTGCAAAAATAAATTGTACTGCAAAAGGTTAAGGGCGGGATATACTAAAGGGAAAATGCGGTAAAACGGTGGTTTTACCGCATTTTCCTATGTACCAATACCCGTCCGCCCCGTCTTCGCCTGGCAGGGTATTGCCACCCTCTGAGTGGCGATACCCTAGATTCTACCTATCTATCGCCACCCGCCGTCCGCGCGCCCCCCCCTCCTGTCCTCCTTCGATCTCCTCCTCCCCCAGCAGGTGTCACAGCCAGCAGGACATCCGGCTTCAGGGGGGAGGAGGAGACGTAGAGGGACACTGGCAGCCGCCGGGATGTGACGGAGACCCCCGCAGACCACATCACAGGTATCGCGGGGGTCTCCGTCACCGCAACCCGTTGCTAGCCGCATATGTTAGTACATATGCGGCAGCATCGCGGCGGCTGTCAGGTGAAGGGCGACGATGTATATTAATACATCTTGCCCTAAGTCTTTAATTATTGCTGCTTGCACTGTGACATATTTTTCAACATTTTAAAATAATTAATAGAGATTTTATATAAAAACATTATTAATGATTCTATCTCCACAGACCTTGCAGCACTATGGACCGGATTCAGAGTTGAGCGCAGAACTATTCAGCGATTTCTGCTCTTTTGCACATACACAGGCACTGATACTGTGATCACATCAGATCGCAGTTTCAGTGCCGGCTGAAGGTGGCAACGACCCAATGGGGGCCAGCAACACAGCATTTAGTGTGAGCGCTCAGGAGGAGGGAAGGATCCGGTGGCTGGGTGGCACTGCACGCAGCTGCTGAGACCAGAAACATGGCTGGCCTGCTTCTGGCTTCAATACTTTGGACTGCAGCACAATATTAAGGGATAGTCAGAATTATCTGTCTGTTGTTACCCAGTTTGTTTTATCACTGTCTACTATTGTAAAGTGCAACGGAATCTGATGCGCTAAATAAGAAACTGTAAATAAATAAATAAATTATTATTGTAAATATTGTTATTCTTATCTTTCATTTCACATAGGGAACATAAAAGGACTTTAACAATGAAAATTAAGAATCAATGGTACAATAAGCTGTATGCTGACATAAAAGTAAATGGTCACACCTGTTACGTATTGAATTCAGGTGTTTTAATCAGATCTATTGCCTCAGGTGTATAAAATCAAGCACCAAACCACGCAGTCTCCATTTGCAAACATTTTTGATTCAAAGTGGGTCGTTCAGTGACTTCTAGTGTGGTACTGATAGGACGCCACCTTTGCAAGTGTAAGTAATATTATTAGAATTTAGGAGCGTTTAGGAATAACAGCAACTCAGGCACAAAGTAAAAGTCCACATAAAATCACAAAATGGCACACGTTTGGTAAAAGTCGCCAGTGATAAAGAGTGATAAACAGCCATCCAATCAGCTCCTTACTGCCATATTAAAGGCTGGGTTTTAAAAATGACAGGTAGTAGCTGATTGGCTGGTTGTTTATCACTCTCCACTTTATCACTTTTTGAAGCTTGATACATCTGGCCCTCAGAGAGACTCAATGAGACTCAGACAAACAGTGTCTGAGAAAAACCAAAAGATGCAATAATAAGACTAAAGACAGAGACTGGGGGTAAATTTAAGATAATAGATAGAATCTGGTTGGTTGCTATGGGCAACATTCCATCTTAGCAAATTTACCAATAGGAGTCTTGTTGAAGGAGACAATGTAATAGTAGATCATCTTAACATATTTTGCTCAGTATTCTCTACTGAAAGAGAGGGAGAGGGGCCACAGTTACATTGCAGGGATATTCAGAACAAAATTTAAAAAAGTACATTTAAAGAGGAGAAGGACTCGCAAAACTAAAAGTGGATAAATCAATGGGGCCAGATGGGATACATCCAAGAATACTAAATGAGCTTAAAGGGGTGCTGGTACTGTAGCCCCATTAGTAATTCCAGAGGACTGAAAAAGAACAAACGTTGTACCACTGCACAAATGTGGGAGCAAGGAAGATGCTAGCAATTACTGACCAGTGAACCTTACATCAGTAGTAGGGAATCTGATGGAAAACCCCTTCAAAGAAAGAGTTCAAGATCTCAAATCCAGCAATCTACAGGACCCCAACAGATTTGATCAGGGGGTGATCTTGTCAATCAAACCTTTTTGACTTCTTGTCTTTTTGACTAAAGTAGTAGATAAAGGGGGGCACAGGAGGGTAATGTTATCAGGGGAGTACCCCAGAGATCTGTACCAGTGTCTTTTAATATATTTATTAGTGACATACAAATAATGTTGAAGGGAAAGTAAGCCTTTTTTGCAGATGACACAAAAATATGCAACAGGGTAGACTCACCGTGAAGAGTAAAGTAAATGATTGATGATCTAGGCCAGGGGTGGCCAACCAGACACAGACAAAGAGCCAAAAAATTTGTTAAAGGACGCCGAAGAGCCAACATCAGGCACATATATACATTTATACTCCACCACCCTCATACATGCATAGATTTATACACCTCCGCCCTCATAAATTCATACAGTACATACACCGCCACCCTCATACATACAGTACATACACCTCCGCCCTCATAAATTCATACAGTACATACACCGCCACCCTCATACATACAGTACATACACCGCCACCCTCATACATACAGTACATACACCGCCACCCTCATACATACAGTACATACACCGCCACCCTCATACATACAGTACATACACCGCCACCCTCATACATACAGTACATACACCGCCACCCTCATACATACAGTACATACACCGCCACCCTCATACATACAGTACATACACCGCCACCCTCATACATACAGTACATACACCGCCACCCTCATACATACAGTACATACACCGCCACCCTCATACATACAGTACATACACCGCCACCCTCATACATACAGTACATACACCGTCACCCTCATACATACAGTACATACACCGCCACCCTCATACATACAGTACATACACCGCCACCCTCATACATACAGTACATACACCGCCACCCTCATACATACAGTACATACACCGCCACCCTCATACATACAGTACATACACCGCCACCCTCATACATACAGTACATACACCGTCACCCTCATACATACAGTACATACACCGCCACCCTCATACATACATACAGTACATACACCGCCACCCTCATACATACAGTACATACACCGCCACCCTCATACATACAGTACATACACCGCCACCCTCATACATACAGTACATACAATACATACACCACCACTCTCATCCATCCTTCCATACACTGCCTCCTTCATACAAGCATACATATATCCATAAATACAGTACACTGTCTCTCTTATATACATCCATCTGCTGCCTCTAACGCTATACATAGACTTAAACTCTACCCCCACCCCCCACGCAGCTCTACTGTGGCTCAATACATGTAATTAAATTCTCACCTCCCCCTAACACAACCCCAGGCTGCAGCATAAGGCCATCTACCCTGGGTAACAAAGGGAGAGACTTACTGATAGATGATACTTATAAGGCCACAGCTCTTCAACTAAACTGCCATCTCTGTTGCTGCTTGTTCGCTCAGCGGTCGTGCTGCATCGGCTGAAGACCACACTTCCCACAAGGAACACGCAGCACGACCCCCGAGTCGGCACACTGCACAGTGTGCACAGGAAAATTTTTGAAGCCGGACGGGGAGGAGGGTGCCGCTGGCTGCACGCTGTGCAGGGAGGGGGAGGCGACAACCAGATGTCCATCATATATGGGGAGGGTAGGGGAGGGGCGGTGGGTGCCCCCGCGGCTGGCTCACTATGCACTGCAGCTGCTGTGTGGGGACTCGGGAGGCACAGGCTGCCCGATCCCTGCGCGACGGGGGTGATTGAAGGAGCCGCAACTTATTAAGGAAAGAGCCGCATGCGGCTCGAGAGCCGCGGGTTGGCCACCCCTGATCTAGGCAGTCAAAAGGAATGGTTAAGAGTATTGGAATGATAGTTTAATGCCAAAAAATGCTAAATCATGCACTTAGGTCTCACAAATCCAATGGCTAAATATAGTATTAATGGCACTATACAGAAAACTTCTGAGGAGGAAATGAATCTAGGAGTCACTATTTCAGGTGACTTAAAGACATGTAAGCAAGTTAGATGCTTGGTAGCATACAGATGGCACCCTGGTTGCAGAGGAAGCCAGAAGCCCTACAAACTGGGGGGACAATTGGAGGGGAACCCGCACTCTTGCCACTTTTCTTGCCGGTGTCACAAACTAGTAGTCAGTCTGCCCCAAAGCCAAGATTCTCCAATTTCATATCTCTAGGATACCAAGAGCCGGAGATATCAGGGTGCAAAGTGGACACATTTTCCCCATAGACTATAATGGCCCATTAATTCAGACCCACAATGGGTTTTGTTGCTTGCCATTAGCCTTGTGGGATTCTAAATGGTGGCTAAACGGGAAAGCGATACTCAACCTGTATCCAGTTTTAAACCAAAATATTGATGGTATTTGTATTATATTACTCAAAAGATTTAATTTGAATTATTTTAATAATTTGTGTGCACCATAAAGAGACCCTCCTTCTTTCTTTTGTGTTTATACTATCAAGGCCTGTGATAGCACCCCCAAGCCGGAGGCGGAACTACCATTGGTGCAGCAGGTGCATTCCACCGGGGCCAGAAGCATTTTGGATAATGGATTATTCCGTATTTTGGAATATTTTTTTATTTTTCAATAAGGTATCTTGCATTTATGTTGTATCAAACACATGAAATACACACACACATATTTAATGTGTGCATGAAATAAGGTATTAAAACATAAAAACAAAGTTTGTGTACTATCTCAGGCACTGATCTTGAATGCCAAGCAATCATTTTCTTGCACATATTTAGTGCCAGTAGTATGCCATGCCCCCAGTAGTGCCAGTTACAGTAGTACTTTTAGCAAAAAAAAAAAAAAAAAGATATTCTGGAAACTATGGTTTTGGAGTAAGGGATACGTAACCTGTAGTGTGAATTGGTGTGGGAAATAAAGACGAGTTTAATAATTGGAAAAAAAAAACCACATCTGTATTTTACACACCCATTACTTATTAACCTATGTCAAATCAATATTTTGCCATTTTTCTTGTCTATAATGACAATTTTAAAATAATTGTTAAAACTTAGTTTAACAATTGCGCAGTATTGAAGCCCTAATTCTGCATGGATTGCTAAATGGAGAAAATGCAATCCAGTCAATTATCAAACGACTGCGCTTGTGCACTGTTCGCATTGTACATACAATCCTGCAATGTGCAAATTATTGTATGAATACATTCTGTTTCATTGCAATCACATTTTGATTGTCAGGAAGCCAGCATTTAAGGGGAGGAAACATGGCATTTTGTTGGTGTGCTTGTCAAAATGCATGTGTGCAAAGATCTTTTTCTGGTGGCTCTTTGACAGTGGCGGTTTCTACCTATGGGCTGCAGGGCTGCAGCCCCCCAGGTAAAACCCGCCACTGTAGTGAAGCCAGGTGCAGTCTGTGAGACTGCACTGGCTTCACTGTGACTGGCAGTGACTTCCTATTGGAAGTCCGACCTGACAGTCACCAAGGCAGTCCCATTGGGAGGTGTTCCCTCCCTTCAGGATGCCTCTCTGTGGGCTACCAAGCGGCAGCCAATAAAATCCGGGGATTGCACATGCACAGTACCTACGTCGGGAATGCTGCGCTTGTGGCAGGGACCAGGAGGAGCGGCAGCAGGAAAGGGGGAGCCTGCATCGCAGCCAGCGGCAGCCCCCTCCTGCCATAAGGTACGAGCCGCCACTGGTCTTTGATGTCAATGGTGACCACTTCCTGCCCGTTGCTTTAGCAGAATTGTAGAAGCCTTTGACTGGTGTTGTTGGAATTACTGCTCAATGATCCTATTTTTGGAGAATGGGTCTGCACATGCATTGCATTTTGCAATGCATTAGCAAATTCTGCACTAGGAAATTCTGCACTAGGAAATTCTGCATTAGCAAATTTTGCGCTAGGAAATTCTGCGCTAGGAATTTTTTTTCTTTCTTTGTGGGAGGCTACTACTTGATTGCAGCAACTGATTTCTCTCTCATTAACAATGCATGCTGATATAGGCACCATGACCCACTTTCTTCCTTTTATGTTCATACAATTTTAATTTATAAAGATGAAAACATTGCCTTACCATTGTTACTGGCCTCCGGCAGTACACACTGAAATCATAACTCCTTAAGGACTGATGCAGGGCAGCAGCCAAACCAGAGCCCGATCAATCAAGTTTACAGTACACCACCAATCAAGTTTACGGTTCCTAAATCGCCCAAATCCTATTGAAATGTCAAGTTCCATTCATTTTCTGAGCATCAACAGCTGTAAGCTCTATGGTGAATGCCCCCTACCCTCCTACATTTTTTATACTTTTAATTGCTGTAGTCTCCAAAATGCGTTCCCATTGTTTTGTGACTGTGCAGCAGTTACAGAATCCCCTGACTTGACTTTCTTAGGTTAACATGATCAAACATGACATTCTAGTTCTACTTGGTGCTAATTTACTGCAATAACCTGCAGTGCTTATTTCATTTGTAATCAGATTGTAAATACAAACCCTTTTCTTCCCAGGTCCAATAGTGTATGTTCCTGGTTAAATCATCTCAAACTCTCCTTTTTTTCCCACTGTGGCGCTTTCCACGCCCTGGCAGATAAAACACTTGCACAGTACAGACTGTTCCGCTAATCTCATTATTTGGAGCTTATCTGTCACACAAAATACAGCTGCAGGAAATAAGGAAGAGAGGAATTGCTATGGAATCTAGAAAAGGCCAATAAATAATGAATGTACAGTAATGTAGAGGTACTGTCATTATTATACATATTATAAGTTTAATCACATGAAAAAGAACTGGAACTCAGATAAAAGAAGATAAATTGCATTCATACAGTCGCACCATTATTTATACATTGGACCCATATTTTAGTTATGCTGCTTCTTTTATTATAGCAAATATATTTTAGTCAGGAATTGGTGAATTATATTTCACCATGAATTACAGTACTGTTTCATCTAACCATCAACTGTCTTATACTGTGAAAAATATAAGATATAAGTACAGATGGGGCTGCTGTCATGCTTGTAGGGGCTGGCGAAAGAATTGCCAGCCCCCCACCAGCCGCCAGGCCCTGCCAGCCATCAGAAGGGGGCACACGCGAGACGCTTGTGCGCCCCTTTCCGAAGGCGCTCCCCCTGGGTCCCAGCCGCCTCGCCACCGGTCCCTAACACTTGCCCCCACCTCCCCGCACTCCCCATAACCCTGCCCGTCTCCCTGAAGCAGAGATGGTCAAAGTCCCGCTGCCCAAACGTCGATTGACCAGGACGCACGTGCGTGTGAGACGCTCGCGCGTTCCAGTCTAATGGAGTCCCTCTCGGCCTGGCTCACCAGCGGGGAGGTTCTGGCAAGCACCAGCAATGAAAGAGAGGGGCTCCGTCTGTATGTTTATAAACCAACATTTCAGGATGGGAGCTGAATGGAGATCACATGGGGCCACATGAAAAATACTGGTTTAGGATGCCCTTCTCCAAACGCTCAGCCAAAATGTTATTCCCATATCACTTTTTTTCTCTGTTCATTTTCATATTTCCATATTTCCAAGCTCCAGCTATGTAGAACTACAAGTGCCAGCATTCTTAGGCATACAATGCATGCTTAGGCTTTTAGTTTCACAACTCCTGATACCTACTGCGGTTAATGTTAGAGGAACCCTCTTTGAGAACATATCGATAACACACCATTTTCCTTTGTATATTCCCCCAAGATGTTATCGGCAGATCCTTTAAGTCCTATAAGCCGTGAGGTGGGTCCTCCATTCCTCAGACTTTTTTCCAGCACATCCCACAGGTGCTTGATTGTAGAAAAATATGGCTATTTTGGAGACCAAGTCAACACCTTGAACTTTTTTTTAAATCTAAGATCGTGTGCAAAAGCATTGCTACCTGTTCCCAATGGTTTAAATGGAAGATTAATGTCCATTTATATTTCCTACATTTCCGCCACTGAAATTTTATTTTTTGGACTGCAGAACTGAACTGTGAGCTGCAGGTGCAAAATCTTATACAGTATGTGGAAGAAAGTCATTGGACACCCTGGTTTAACTAAAATAATGGAATCTTCCTGACAAAGTGAATATGGACTCTTCCTACCTGCATAAATATGGAAGCAAGCATCGTAGCAGATCATTTGCTGATAAAATGACGGACAGGAAGCGCACTCGGTTATCATGGTCGAGCTGCGGCTCACAAACCTCTGATCACAAAAAGCAATACACGATAGAGACTTCGTTGGTGTAAGGAGCGGAAAAACTGGACGGTGGAGCAATGGAAACAAGTTCTATGGAGCGATGAATCACGCTTCACATTGTTTTGATCAGATGGCAGAGTGTGGGTATGGTGATTGCCTGTAGAATGCCTATTACCCAAATGTGTAGTGCCAACAGTAAAATTTGGAGGTGGAGGCATCATGTTCTGGGGTTGTTTCTGCTAGCATGGCATGGGCCTACTCGTACCGATGCATGGGAACATGACATCGGCGACCTACCGAGATATTCTGGATAACTCCATGTTACCTACGCTGTGGCGTTTCTATGGGAACAACGATTGTGTGTTCCAGGACGACATTGCGACGTGTCATGTTTCGAGGGCTACAATAGAGTGGTATGAAATAAAATCGCGTCACCCGATTAGCGTGGCCTGTGCAAAGCCCTGATTTAAACCCCATAGAACATCTGTGGGACAAACTTGTGTGCAGGTTGCGGTCGCGATCGCCTCACCCTTCTACACTCACTACCACAATTGGTGACTGTACTGCAGGAGGAATGGCACAATATCCCACTATGTGTGTTACATGAACTTGTGGAAAGTTTACCACGATGAGTAGCTGCTGTTATTTCTGCAAAAGGAGGACCTACCCACTACTGATTGTAAATAAACGCATGGTTTCCGTTGACATGTGGTGTCCAATTACTTTCTTCCATGTAGTGTAGGAAGCACATACAAGGGAGATCATCTTTCATTTTACCGTCAACATTTTGTCATGTTCCTCAAACCATTCCTGAACAATTTTTCCAGTATAGTAGGACACATTATTGTCCTGAAAGAGGCCACTTCCATCAGAGAATACCATTGTCATTATGTTGTGTAATTGGGGCACAATTCTGCATGGATCGCTAGGTTGAGAAAACATAATCCGATCGATTATCCAGCAACTGCGCATTTGCAGCATTTGCATTGCTCATTTGAGCCTGCAATTTGGGAGTTATTGAGCTTACGCATTCTGTTTTAATGCAATCTCATTTTGATTGACAGGAAACCACCGTACAGTAGAGGGAAAACTGCGTTTTGCTAATGTGTTTCTCCAAATGCAGGCATGCCAGTGCTTTTTTCAGGTGGGTCTCTGACGTTAGCGATGACAATTCCAGCCTGTTGCTTTAGCAGAATTGTGGAAGCATCTGCGTAAGCATTATGTTTTCCATGCATTCCCAATTTTCCTTTTCTTGTGTGTGGCAACTATTTGTCACGTAAACTAAAACATAATTTTTCAGTCCAGGCTTCCTTCTCCCATTGATCCATTTGACAGTTCTGACTCCTAAATAGATGAGTAGACTGTGGAGTAGCTGGCCCAGAAGCGGAACTACCATTGGTGCTGCAGATGCATTGCACCATGGCCCCTGAGGACAAAGGGGCCCACTGCTGCGACCCACTGCTGTGTGGCATATGGTGAGCTTGGGGAGGAGGGGGCCCAAATGATAGTTTTGCACCTGGGTCAACCACTCACAAGCAGGGCAGCCTAGAGGGGGGGGGGGGGGAGCGGTTACTAATTACCCGGGCTCAGGCTTGCTGGAGGGGCCCCGCAGGGGCCCTGATCCGACCCCTCCCTTCCCCCACCGTCCCTCCTGGGTAGCAACAGTGGCACACACTTCTACAGCAAGTGATGTGCTGACAGCAGGCTCAGCATGAGTGTCTCACGGACAGCGTGAGAGGACATGCTGAGCCTGCTGTCAGCACAGCATATGCTGTAGGTGTGTGCTGCTGCTGAGATTACAGTTTTTAGAGTTTTCTTTCACCCTCCTCTAAACAGTTTGGGGGCATGGCCTAAGTGCGGGAGGTGCCCACATCCCCACACTTAGGCCACACCCCCAACATTTTACCGGGGCCCAGCATTCCTCTCGGCTGCCCTGCTCACAAGTTCCATCACTCCTCTGCCCTTTGCAGGTTCAGCACTCACTTCATAGTGCAAATGAAACTCCTCATCTTCAGATATATAAAGCCTTTCATTTCTCCGTCCCCTTCTCCATACACTTGGTATAAATTCTCAGCTACTTATATAAAAATGACACAAATGTAAATGATAGATCGAAAGAACATGATATCACAAGTAATTGTTCCAGTTGTCCATCATGGGGAATGTTGGATTCCAGCTCAGGGGTGTGAAGATATGTGCAGATGTAGGGTGTTCCCTGAATTATTCAGCTACTAAGATGCAGTGAGAGATGTTTCACTGTCTTAAATATACTCTTAAAAAGTGAAACAATCCAAAAATGTGATGCCTTAGAAGAATATAAATATGTCTTCTGAGTTCAGACGGCTGACACTGCCTGAAACAGCCGATGGATGAAAGGGCTCTGGGTGTAATTAAGTTTTATTTTTCTGGTGTGTGTGTCTATTTATTTGACTATTGGTTCTGCTGTGGAACTAAGAGTCCCAGCAAGCCCATTAATGGGCCGCATGCTGGGACTTGTGGTTCTCCAAGTCCCAGTATGCGGACCAGGCTTGCTGGGACTCATAGTTCCACAGCAGAACCCAATGGTTTATTCTATTTTTTACACATTTATCAGCCCACAGTTCAGGGGTACCAGGGACAGCCCCAGGCTTCAACCTGGGCAGGAATGTTCTGGAGAGGGGGGACCCCTTCATTGGGGGGGGGTCCTCACTTCCCCAGGCTGACCGGTCAGGGTGTAATGCTTTGGCCGCGGGACCTTATTTAATAAGTGTCCCCCGGCTGTGGTATTACCCTGCTGGCTGGTTTTGCCTGGTTCTGTCCTTAAAATAAGGGGGACCCCTACTCATTTTGTCCCCTGTATTTTAGGGAACCAAGGACTGGCCCTTGGGCCTGGTGCTGGTTTTAAAAAATACAGGGAACCCCTATTTGTTTGGTTCCACACGCCGTTTTTTAAAATTATTTATTTTTCAATTTTTGTTACACTGCAGCCTGCACAGAGCTGACTGATACTTGCAGGCTAACGCAAAATACACCAGGAAAATTAAGTGTATTTTACAGGCGTATCTGGCAATTAGGGGCTGTATCCCAAGCGGCCGGCAATTAGCGGCCGCTTAGCAAATTAGGAATCACCATTCTTTTGAATGGTGATTCCTATTTGCACTTTGTCGTATGCATTCGTATTAGTAAATATGAATACAAATGTGCCATGAATATGAATTGGTGTATTTTTGGCATAGTAAATGCCAAAAATAGGAATACGCCTAAAATATTCATATTTAGTAATACAAATACGAATATTTTAGCCGTATTTGGCTTAGTAAATTTCCCCCAAAGGGTTGAAACTTTAGTATGTAAGCATGATAGAAGTCGTTAAGTTAAAAATTATATATATATATATATATATATATATATATATATATATATATATATATATATATATATGTATAATATATAAAGATTGCATTCTATGGAATGTCCAGGAGATGGCAGTTGGTGCCATTATATGTACAGTATGCTAGTAGATTTATAGATGCATTTTAAAATACATGCAAGTGGTATAAGGTTCATACTTTAGCATATGTTTTATCGCAAAATGTATTTTTAAGTTGTGCTAGCTGTGACAGCCACCATTTAAGCGCTGCCTCTTTCTTTGCAGTGCGGTTATTTTGATTACCGTGTAATCATTTTTATTGTAAACGTTTTCCATTGTATTTTTTTGAGTATTTTACAAAGTTAACCCATAGTGCCGCAGTGAATTTGATAGATTTTCAATTTGCATTTTCCCATCATAAAATGTAAAACGCTGGGCGTTCTCATGGTAATTGGCCTGTGACATCGGTGCCGGGGGCGGGCAGCTGACATCACCGGATTCCCACTTGCTCCTGAGGGTGCAGGCATATCTAAGTGACCTGAGAATCACTTCGATATGTGTGCCCGCTCTACATCATTGTGTGAACACTCGCTGCGAGGGGGGTGGGCGCTCGGCATTCGCTGGGCAGGGTTTGGACTCGCAAGGCAGTTAATTTGCAGCCTTGCAAATCAACCAGAATATCCCCCATTATACGTAATGAAAACCTTGATCCAGACGCTAATTCCAATAGGAGAAATGAACAGCAAGAGTTGCATGTCATATACATATGTGAAACTGGTCTGGGTTTCATTAAAGCTGCAAGAGAGTGAATGTATGTACAGACACAGCCCGGCTGCTGACAATCAGGCACTGAGAGGAACTTGTCCAGAGAAAAGACATAACAGCAGTTTTATTTAGAGAGAAATTGTACATAAAGTTCCGGCTAAACTCCCAGGCATTTAGTGTTTGCACTGCTTGGGATTCATCCTGTATTAATGAAGCTTACAGACTGCCAGGCCATAAACTAGGACAGTGTACAAACCACATGCTAGGTTCCCATAGATGCCTACACAGGAATTTAGAACCACAATGCCACACAGGTTCTGTAAAAGAGAAGACTAGAGAGAAGACTGGGGATTCAATTTACTAAAGCTTTCAAAAATGAAAAGCAACCAATCATCTTATGTATATCACTTCTATATTGCATAATAGAAAATGATAGACAGATTCTGATTGGTTGTTAGGGGCAACATCATCTCTTTTCATTTTTAGAAGTTTTAGTACATCTACCCCTAGATCAGTGATTTTCAACCTTTTTACTTTGCGGCACACTAAATAAGATTTAAAATTGCCAAGGCACACCATGAGATCCCCACAGGGCAAAACATATTGGCCCCTACAGGAAAAAAAACAAACCTATTGGCCCCCTATATATACAAAAAAAAAAAAAAACAATCACACTGGTCCTCACAGGTAACAAAAAATAAAATACATTGACCCTTTACATGAAACGAAGAGACCAGTAAATAACAGTTGAACTGGTGGTGGCTGTAAACTGGTTTGGGCATCTCTAGATCTGGTGGCACACTTGAGAACAGCTCATGGCACATTGGTTGAAAAACACTGCCCTAGATCCCTAGCTCTACAACATTCTATGCATACACATCTCTTTTGTTACACTGTAATGTTGTGTTGCTTTTTTGAACTCCCAAATCCTGTTATCGCTATGTATTCAGTCTCCGATGCATTCACTGTTCATAGGCCAGCAATACCCAAACTTTCCCTCTAGGGGGAATATTTACTGAAGGTGGATTTTAACCCATTTTAAATTGATCTAAATTGATAATTTTTTCAGAGGCTAAACACTTTTTTTTACTAGCAGGCAATTTTTTATATTGATTTTTAAATGCACATTTTAGCACATTTGGATCGATTAAGATCGACTTAAAACCAATAAAATCAGTTATGATCAACCTTTAATAGATATAGCCCATAGGCACCAATTTTCTTCTTCTACATCTCTTTCAACGCAGTAATTCTTGTAGTGCTTTGCTATGTTTAAAACGTATTTAGATTCTGCTTACACCCACTCATTGCACCAGATTCAATGAACACAATGAGAAGGAGAGAACCCACATTATTATGACTCAGATTGAAGGAGCCTTTGCAAAAATGCATTTTAATTGCCTTGTCATATTTATCCCTGCAGAGCTGTACAATACATATACTGTAATACAATGCTTTTCAATGCTGATAACACAATTTTTAGCAGACAAGATTGGCTTCCTTGAATTGTATTTTATATGCCATGGATTATATAGTCTGATATTAACATACACTTAAAATAGAGACTCCTTTGTGAATAATGTTCTTTATGTTTAAACCCCCACCCCCCGAAAATATGTCTGATTATTAGATGGCGCAGTAAGGGCCCTCACGTCTGAATATATCTACTGTGTTTTATCTACAGGAAAATGTGAAAAATTATTCATTCATTTATTTCTGCATAGGTTAGAGTAAGCTCATCAGATGACATCCTCAGGATGCAGATAGTTGATCGACAATGATTATGTCAATGACAGAATGGAGGAGCAATGATGTCAACTAGAAAAGTGTGCTTTTTGCTTGAATTGGATTTGGCTCTAATTCGTTGGCTGGATTTGCATTTAGATTTTCCAAATCTCCGTGACTAACTTTAGATTTGCATTTTTTTAAATTTACAAACAAGATAAAATTAAATAACGTGCCCTTTTGTTGTCCCTAGAGTATTATTAACCTCAATAACATTAATTTCCAGTAATTTGCAGACATTTTGACCACCTTACAATATTATAAAAACTATACTTGCCTAAGGCGTGATCTATCTTTTTATATATATATATATATATATATATATATATATATATATATATATATATATATATATATATATATATATATAAATTCATATTTCTAATAAAACGCAAGACAATCCTATTGAAGGATCAAAACATCAATAATTGAAATCAGCAGCCCTACTAACACCCGATAGGTCCAAAAGGCTGTCCATCAAGAAGAGAGAGAATAAAAGTAAGAGCATTTGCCCTCATTCAAAATGGCACTGCAGGAAGAAGCCCGATAGGCGAAACACGTGTCCAGTCGCAAGTTCCAGCCTCTCACTCCTCCGGCCATCAAACAGCACATCAGCGGCAATCCACGGCTCCTACACGCCGCCACCAACACGCTCACCAGCGAGCTCCGGCTCTGCCAAGCAGCGAATCTGACGTCACCAAGTCCTCACGTCCGGCCCCGGCACACAGCATCCAGCGGGTCACATCTCCGTATGTGCAAACAGCTGTGCGGTCAGCCAGCAACGGGACTACAGATCGTTCCACGTCAGCCGCTAACATAGGCAGCGGTAACAGGTCAGACAAGCGCTCCCTCACTGCGGCAAGCAGCGGGGGCAGTGATCTCGATATCTATAGCGGCTTGTGCCCTAAGTGTATCCATTCCATCTTTGCAACAATTACTTATGCCTCTTTGAATGCATTGCCACTAACTATATAAATACCATCGGTAACTATATCTTTAAAATCTGCAACCACACAGTGTGTGGCGTCACTTCAAACAGTGCATATATCGCTTGTGATTATCCCTACAATTTTGCAACTATCAGGCAATTGCCACAGGTTGGTGATCATATAGCAGGTTAGACAAGCGCTTCCTCACTGCTGCAAGCAGCGGGGTAGTGATTCCAATATCTGTAGCGATTTGTGCCTAAAGTGTATCCATTTCATCTTTGCAACAAACTACCTATGCCTCCTTGAATATATTGTTATTATCTGGATAAAGTACCATTGTTAACTGTATCCTTAAATCCGCAATTGCATAGTGTGAGGCGCTATTTCAAATGGTGCATTCATCGCCTGTGGTCATATCTTCAAAATTCTGCCACTAACAAACAGGCAACTGCTACATGTTGGTGATCATACTTTGCTATCAGCTAATCATACTCTACCTAAACTTAATGTACCCATAGGAATATTAGAGTTATTTTATGATCATGCTGACCACCCTTTTTTTCAATTGCCTAAGTATCTAGGGACATTCTAATCCCAAAACCAATTTGTTGATATATATCTACATATATTTTTCTCAAACCAAGCATTTATTTTCAGCATTGAGTAGGATTCACCTGTTGCGCCTGGTGAGTGATCCCCTCTTGCAGCCCAACAGGCCATATTTGATAGGACACCTTTGATAAAAACAGTGCTTAAATTACATATTAAAGGTGTGACCAATCTGCGAATATTCCTTGAACTAAATTAGTACAAGGATCACACTACATTTTAATATCTCAAATTTTAATTAATTCTCTGTGCCACCTTATTTTAAATAAAGTCTAAATAAAAGTTATGTATTAATTATCTAATTTAATCATTTACAAAGGAGTGCGCCCAAAAAGCGTTTTTTTCTTTCTTTGTCAGTCTCTTTTTCTGACAAATAAACCCCCAGCTTACAATATTGCTTTCATTCACTGCAGGCCAAAGTCTTCAGCAAGCCGGCTGGCTTGCTGCAGGTAAACACACGACAATTTGATACATACAGATGGAGATCTCATCTGAGTGGCTCCCGGCGTATGTCAGAGATGCTCGCGTGCCCCATTCTCAGCAAAGGATGCGCAAGTGTGTGACATGCTCGCGTGTCAACATTTACCGGTGCGCCAGCCCCTGATATCAGAGGCTCCACAGCAGTGTGAGAAATTAAAGGTGTTCTTGGGGCCTTCCACCCTCACTTATGTTAGTTATTAAAAAGTACATGCACAATTTAACAAACCAAGCCCTTCAGCAACAGGGATTGCAACTTTTGTGACTGAAGTGCTTGCTTTGTTTGGGCCCCCACAAAACAAGCTAACAATCATCTTAAGGTAATAGCTCTACAGTGGCAAAATGTCAGGATCATTGCAATCCTCATCCTCATCCCTGTGTACATCTTCCTCACACAAAATTAATTCAACCCCGCTGGAATCCACCATTACAAAAGTTTCTGTATTGTGATGTTATTGCTGGGAAAGGTCTTCCTTGTGGAATTTCCAGTTCAGTGCACAAATTGCAGCCTATCCCTACACACACTGTCTAGCCTAGCCCCCTTCTGAAACTCTGGACAAAGTTATATTAAAATATTATAATAAAATCAGTGTGCCCTAGCAGAATATATTGCAGCATACAGCAGCGTGCATTACGCGTGTTATATATAAGGCGGCTGAGTCTGGTGGGAACACCTGAGCTGTGGCTTGGCTGGAATAGTGTTTGAAACAACTCGGATTCCACGGAATTTAAACCGCTCATCCCTAATGCTATCATGGTTAACTTGCCACTTATAGCATTTTACCTGTATCGGCATTGTAGCTTAAACCATGCTACTTCACCAACTTTGCAATATTGAGTAAAATGCTACATGCATTTACTGACTTGTATATCTACTGTACTGTGATTTCATTTCTACAATTGCCAGGAATTCAAAGTGGATACATATAGTTACATAGTAGGTAAGGCTGAAAAAAGACTTGCGCCCATCTAGTTCAACCTGGTATAGATTAGCCATTACTGATTTGGTCTCCATTGGTGATTTGGCAGGTTCTGATATTTAACAGACAAATTATATTTCTTATTTGTACCCATGGACGTTTTTGTCCAGTAAATGTTTGTCCAACTTAGCCTTGAATGCATTTAATGAGCCAGCCGCCACCACCTCACCGGGAAGAGAGTTCCACAGTTTGACTGTTCTGACCGTAAAGAAATTCTTTCTACTAGCTGAACGAAATCTCTTTTCTTCTAATTTATACTCATGCCCTCGTGTCCTAGATTCCTTTCTATTAGAAAAGAGGGTGTGTGACAGTTCCTTATATTGGCCCTTGATATACTTGTACATGTTTAGCATGTCCCCCCTTAAACGTCTCTTTTCCAATGTAAAAAGTCCCAAATTGCTTAATCTCTCCTCGTAGCTTAAATTCTCCATTCCCCTAATAAGCTTTGTTGCTCGCCTTTGGATTTTTTCTAATTCTATGATGTCCTTTTTGTAGTGCGGGGCCCAGAACTGCACTCCGTACTCGAGGTGAGGTCTCACCAATGATCTATACAGTGGCATAATTACCCTTGAGTCCCTAGTTTCCATTCCCCTCTTAATACATGCCAGAATTTTGTTGGCCTTTTTTGTAGCTACATTACAATGGGCACTACATCCCAGTTTGCTGTCTATTTGGACTCCTAGATCCTTTTCAAGTATGGAAATACTTCCTCTCCGCTAAGGTTGTAAGTTGCGCACTGGTTGTGTCTCCCAAGGTGCATAACCTTACATTTATCTACATTGAACCTCATCTTCCATTTTTTTGCCCACTCGTCTAGAATTGCGAGATCATTTTGAAGCATGGTGACATCTTCTGATGATTTGATGACTTTGCTAAGTTTTGTATCATCCGCAAAGATGGATACATTGCTGAGTAACCTTGTCCCAATATCGTTAATAAAAATGTTAAACAAAATTGGCCCTAAAACCGAATCCTGGGGCACTCCACTTAGTACCGGTATCATATCTGATACGGCACTATTCACCACCACTCTTTGTTCTCTATTACATAGCCAATTCCCTACCCATCTGCAGATATTTTCACCCAATCCTAGGTTCTCCATTTTATTAATCAGTCTCTTGTGTGGGACAGTATCAAATGCTTTAGCGAAATCTAGGAAAATCACATCTATAGCATTTCCATTATCAAGGTTTTTGCTAACCTCTTCATAGAACCCTAGTAGATTAGTTTGGCATGAACGATTTCTCACGAACCCATGTTGGTTATTACTGAGAAGATGGTGATGGTCTAAATATTCCTGGATACCATCCCTTAAAAATCCTTCAAATAGTTTAACCACAATTGATGTTAAACTAACGGGTCTGTAATTTGCGGGATCTTCCTTTTTTCCTTTTTTGAATATTGGCACTACCTCTGCTATTCTCCAATCTTTTGGTACTATACCTGACGATAGTGACTTGCTAAAGATATATTGTAGGGGGGTAGCTAGTTCATCCCTTAATTCCATTAATACCCTCGGATGAATCCCACCTGGCCCTGGTGATTTATTTGTTTTGAGTTTGCTTAGCCTTAGTATTATTTCCTTTGGCGTGAAATCCACAAAGAGATCTGGCCCGTTTGTGGTAAGTGTTCGTTCCACAGTCTGCTCTCCCTTAGTAAATACTGATGAGAAGAATTCATTGAACAGTTTTGCTTTTCCCTTGTCCTCAGTAACACTTTTTCCACTAATATCAGTTAATGGGCCTATGTTTTCCTTAATTAAACGTTTACTATTTATGTATTTATAAAACTTCTTTGGGTTGGTTTTGCTTTCAGTGGCTATGCGCTCTTCATATAATCTTTTAGCTGCTTTAATTACCCCTTTACAAGTTTTGTTTGATTCTTTGTATTTTTCGAACGCCTCCTCATTCAAGTTATTTTTATAGAATTTAAATGCTTTTGTTTTATTGTTGATAGCCGACCTTACTTTTTTGTCCAACCATGGCGGCTTTTTTTTTAATTGAATTTACCTTTATTTACTCTAGGAATGTATTCAATAGTTAATGAATCAAGCACCTTTTTTAGAGTATCCCACATTTCCTCTGCATTTTTTCCCTCCATAACCGTTTCCCACCCAATTTCTTTTAGGGCTTCCCTGAATAGTTCAAAGTTCGCTTTTCTGAAGTTTACTATTTTTGCAGATCCTTTTTTATGTAATTTATTGAAGTTGATTTCCAGTGAAACCATATTGTGATCACTGTTCCCTAATTGTTCAATTACTTTTGTGTTTAAGACTAAGTCTATGTTATTTGTTAATACTAAGTCCAAGAGTGCCACATCACGAGTTGGAGTTTCTACTGTTTGTGTAATAAACTGGTCTTTAAGTAAGCTTAAGAACCCATTGCTTCTTGCTGATTTACATGTTTCGGTTTCCCAATCAATGTCGGGTAAATTAAAATCCCCCATAATTAATACCTGACCCTGATTTGATGATTGTTTGATTTGGTTTAAAAGAAGAGACTCTTCCCTTTCGTTTATATTTGGTGGTCTATAGCATACCCCTATTATAATTTTTTTTTTTTTTTGTTTTTTATTATTGTCGGTTATCTCTGCCCACACTGTCTCCGGGTTGTCTTCTTCTAGGTCTGTGCTCATATTTTTCTCACATGATGTTAAGTTATTATTTACATATAGGCACACTCCCCGGCCCCTTCTATTTTCCCTGTCTTTCCTGTAGAGTGTATATCCCTCCATGTTTAATGCCCAGTCATGCGACTCATTACACCATGTTTCTGTAATACCAATGATGTTGTAGTCGTCCCTACTGATCACCGTTTTTAGCTCCCCTATTTTACTCACTAAGCTTCTTGCATTAGCCAGTAAGCATTTTAATTTTTGTTTATTTTTAGATATGGCTCTAACATTGTGCTTAGTTACTCCCCAAGACCCGTTTGTATTCCTTACTAGCTTCCTCCTTCCCCTCTCCCCTTCAATAGACTCTCTATAGCCCTTCCCACCATGCACACTGCTTGACCTATTTACAGTTCTGGGAATTTTTCCTCTATCCTTCCCTCCTTCCCGTATACTAAGATCATCTGTACCTAAAGACTGTAATGGGGTAACGTGACTGTTAATACATAACATTTTAGGTACTTGTTTCCTATCTGGGCGCCCACTAAGTTAATTGAGCACCATGCTATTCTCCGTAGTGAAATCTGATCGCATCGCATCGTATACATACACGATATTGAACGATGCGATGCGATGCGATGCGATCCGATTCGATTTCCCATAGGAAACAATGTTAAATGGCTCAATTTAGCCAAATTATCATAGGAACAATAGTAAATGGGCTAAAAACACCCCTGAACATTGAAATGTCCCCCCAAAAGTAGTTGACGCCACCCCGCCATCAACGTGAACCCGAAGCGTGGCGAGCGCAGCGAGCCCGCGAGGGGCGGCGGTACGCGTCCTCCGACCTTTTCATGCCCTACTATCCACTAGGGCGTGGAGTGAGAATAGAATAGTGTGGCGAGCGCAGCGAGCCACCGAGCCCGAAGCGTGGCGAGCGCAGCGAGCCCCGCGAGGGGACGCGGATACCTTCACAGGTAAACGCGTCCCTTTGCGGGCTTCCCAAGTGTCCGCGTCGCCATGGACACCTGGGAAGCCCGCGAGGGGACGCGTATAACTGTGAAGGTATCCGCGTCCCCTCGCGGGGCTCGCTGCGCTCGCCACGCTTCGGGCTCGGTGGCTCGCTGCGCTCGCCACACTATTCTATTCTCACTCCACGCCCTAGTGGATAGTAGGGCATGAAAAGGTCGGAGGACGCGTACCGCCGCCCCTCGCGGGCTCGCTGCGCTCGCCACGCTTCGGGTTCACGTTGATGGCGGGGTGGCGTCAACTACTTTTGGGGGGACATTTCAATGTTCAGGGGTGTTTTTGGCCCATTTACTATTGTTCCTATGATAATTTGGCTAAATTGAGCCATTTAACATTGTTTCCTATGGGAAATCGGATCGCATCGCATCGCATCGCATCGCATCGTTCAATATCGTGTATGTGTACGATGCGATGCGATCCGATTTCAGTACGGTGCCGTACGTAGAAAACCTGGGCGCCCAGATAGGAAACAAGTACCACATTTTATTACATGGCATTCCTGATGCACCCTGGGAGTTACCTCCGATTATCCCCTGATAGAGATAAGATATAAAGACAGAACTAGTAGAGAGAAAATAGCTTTCTGGATGGACACATTTCTGAATAAGAACTAAGTTACAAGTGTAAAAATAGATTAGAGGAATAAAATGAAAATCAAAGTTGCTAAATATAATGTAAAGAAAAATAAGATATATACTGTAGCAGATATTATTATGGCGCTTGACTGGATACACATTACTTACAATGTATCCTTCTGCAGGGTGGAGCTACCATTAGATCCCAGGGTCAGGACTGCTTCTTGAACTTCTATTTTTGCATAGCACTGTCCAATCACCAGTGTCTCGCTAGATAATCCATGCCCTCTGACTTTTGAATGTCTAATTATTCACTGGAGTTTTCAATTAGAGAACTGCATAGATTGAATCCAAAAAGTTGTGCTAATCATTTCTTTTCCATAGCTTTTCCACTGTAAACCAACATTCTTTGAAGATTTGTTTGCTCAATTTTAATTGCTAAGAGCTTGTTTTATATGCAAGGCATATTGTTTGCGAAGAACAGCACAGCATTAGCATTCTACCTTCAAAGATCACAAGAACATTACTATTTTTGATGTTAGGTTTCATAGCAACAGTTGCAGTTCAGTGCTGGATCAATGCAAATAACAGCAAGGCACTAGCAGTTACAATACGTCATTTATTACCAGGATCTGGGAGAAAATGTACTGATATTTTTCATTGCCATATAATATATGTAATACATGCTGAGGGGCAGCAGATTTTACAGGGCAATGAAGGGAATGACAGAAAGATACTGCTGGATCCATAGGGCAGTGGAACCCAAACTGTGCGCCTAGGCATCCCGGGGTTCTGCAAGGCTCTTTCAGGGGTACCTCAGGTTGGTGGTCCATGACCAAATTAAATTATTTATGGCCAAAACGACAACCATTGATGGTGGCTGCCAATCATAAACCATGTGGACAATCAGAAGCACAACTTTACACAACCACACTCTAAGGATGTCAGGTAGGCACAATTTAATTAATTTGTTTTGACAAATCAGTAAAAAAACTTTTATTCCAGGGGTGATGTGAAAAAAGCTAATCTACGGTCCCTTTATTCAAGAAAGTTTGGGCTTTAATGATATAAACTATGGCAATGGTTTCCAAACTGTGTGATGTGGCACCCTGGGGTACCTGTAGACAGTTGCAGGGGTGCCGTTATATTGGTGGTCTAGGCCACATTCACATTATTGATGGTCCATGTAACAGAACCAGTGCTGCTGGCTGCCAATAATAAAATCTGTGGACAAACAGAATCAAATCTAATTTCTCACCACATGATTGAAAATAAGGATGACATAAACAAAATGTACTTAATCTGATACATTTTTAAAAAGTTCTGAATAGGAAACGTAATTGCTGTGATCAACAAATCAGAATCTTCTTCTTATATATTTGGCACCATCTAGGAGATAATAGATAGTATTGTATTGGTTGCCCACAGCAACTTCCCATGTGAAATAGATCTCCAATCTTAGTAAATTTCTCTCTATTAGTGTTGGTGTCAAAGGAGACTCAATATGGCCTGATAACACTAGACTTCTAAGAACAACCCCCCCCCCCCCCCACACACACACACATAGACGCCCACACACTATAAAGGGCTCACCCTGTTAAACCGCATTGCTGTCAGTAACAATAAAACTTAAATGCTAGAATATAAATCTGAAGATGATTCAAAACAATTGAAAAAAAAATCTGTATTTGTCTGATAACAACTGTAACATAATAAAATATCAAATAAATGCCCAGGGTGCATACATTATAGAGCAGCTGAATCCTGAATATGTAGTACACTAGTCTGGGGTCAGTGAAGGTAAAAACAATAGAAACAGACACAATTGGGCATCAATTAAACAGAACTGACAAGCAAAAAACCAAACATGGAAAGCAGCAGGAAAACAGAGAATGTGGTCAGGAATGTGTTCTACAGTATGTTAGAGACATAACAAAGTCTATTTAAGGAAAAATAATATTGACAAGTTAATTATTCCAGAAAACAACAAATGCATTTTAGCTTGCCCCTTCGTTAAACCTCATACACACTAGTGGATATTGTAAAAGATATCACTAAGAAAGAGACTTCTGAGTGATCTGTCTTAAAATATCCTCTAGTGCAGCGATGGCTAACCTTGACACTCCAGCTGTTGTTGAACTACACATCCCAGCATGCTCTGCTACAGTTTTGCTATTTAGCCATGCTAAAAATGATGTAGGGCATGCTGGGATGTGTAGTTCAACAACAGCTGGAGTGTCAAGGTTAGCATCACTGCTCTAGTGTGTACATTCAATATTGTTAACGATGCTCACTCCCATGCATCGCTATTGACCCCTGACATCGGCTGAAGGTTAATTTGGCTATATAGCCAATGACCTGCATGCTCAGCAGGTCCCAGTGACGTCACTGAATGATATTATTTACTGATATTGTTCAGTGTGTCCACTCAATATTGGCGAACTGCGGCCAATATTATTTATTATTTAATTTTATCGGTGGCTGCCAGCATCACGTAGTGTGTATGGGGCTTTAGTACCACAAGGATTTTCTTACAGCTCTCTTCACCAAATCCAGCCAAATCTCATCCTAACCCTCTGTTCCATGCTCACTATCACCCCATCTGTGTCACACTTGTTTGCCCCTACCCTGTAGAATGTAAGATTTTAGGAGCAGGGCCTCTTCCCTCATGTGCTTTTCCTTCTCTTACTTAAACCACCAACTCCTACAGTTTTCTGTCATCCCAGGGGCAAACGCAGGATTTTCAGAAGGGGGTTTCCAGAGAGGGGTGGAGCAAAGCACGGAGATGGACACTTAGGTTACCCAGTATATGTTGGGTCAGTTATAGTATTATAGATAGACCAAATGTATATAAATAATAATAATAATAATAATAATAATAATAATAAAAAATATATATATATATATATATATATATATATATATATATATATATATATATATACACACACACACACACACACACACACACATATCTCTATATATATATATATATATATATATATATATATAAAACAGCAGTGTAGACCCCTGGGCATAGCAATGTATTGGGGCCCCTACCAATCCTCCAGTGGTAGGGGTGGGGGAGCTTTGATGTCCCGCGGGTGGTAGGGGGTATTATATCAACTGCTCAGCATGTAGGGCCTGGATCAGTAATTTCCAGTAATTACCCCTTTACTGCACAGATGGTGGGAGAAGGGGGCATTGGGCTGAATGAAGGGGCCCTGATACATAACTTCCAGGGTGGTAGAGGATGCTTAATATGCAGAGGAGGGGTGTATATTGGAGTGGGCTCATTATTCATAATTGTCTGGTGGGAGGACAGCTTGCTTGACTGCAGATATCTCCAGTTCCCAGAAATAGATTTCTTAGATTTTAATGGAATTAAAAACTAAAGAATCCCACCTACCAAATGCTACTGGGGACTAGGAGATCAGAGTTCAGGAGGCAGAGCAATCTGCCAACGAGTATATAAAACTACATACCAGGTGTGTAGATCTGGAGCATTAACCAGCTGCTGGAAGGCAACAGTTCTGGGTTCTGGGAACAGTAGAGACAAGCTAATTGTGTCCATCAAAGGGGGAGAGTTCCAGATTTTGTAATATTGCCGCAGAAAAACTCTGAGTCAGACAGAACCTGAAATATCTGACTGGGAAGAGCAATTAAAAGGCTTGGATGGGGACCACTATTTTGAAGTCAGATATCTCCGGTTCCCAAGGGCAGATTTTTAAAATTATTGTACCCATGGAAAGAGGGGACCCTCAGCTTTCAGTCTCGGGTCCTTAGACTCCTAGGGGGGTTTCTGGGTACTCAGAACCCCCCCTGTGTGCGCTACTGCATCCTAATACTTGTTCCAGCGTCCTCTGCTGGTGCGGCTTTGGTTATGTACCCTGTACTTGTCCTCTACTGTATTCAACGGTATCACTGTTTCCTGTTTTGCTTATTCATTTATGTACGCTGTAAATGGGTGCTGCGGATCCCTTAGGGTGCTATATAAATAAAGGATACTAATAAAAAATGTTGTACTATAATAAAGGTCTCTATCTATATATTTTCCATTATTTTCACTTGGACCATATGATCCATAAGGATCTGGGCACTCATTGTCTATATAGAGATTAAATGGTTGGCATAGGCTTCCTTACACAATCCAACAAACATATAGGTTAATGTAAGTAGTATCTGTGTGGCAAAGAATATATACTGTAATCCAGGGCAGATTGGTAATAAAAGTCACAGGGAAGATCCCTGAGTCACCTGTGGGGCTGTCTGTAACCCGTGGAAGAGGGCAGAGAGTAAAAGACTGGGGGTGTGGGGGTGTTAGGTGGTAGAAGGTGTTAGGTGTCAATTTTTTGGAAATATTTCCAGGGCCACTTTAAATTCCCAATCACCCATGACAGGGAAAGGCATTGAACCACTCGCACACACAACTGAAAGAAAAGACACAAGGACAGTTGTAACTTTGTCCAACTCAGAATCAGGGTCGGATTCTCTAAAGCAGAAATGTGGTAAAAACACTGTTATCGGGTTTTTTACTGCATTCCTGTATGCAGTAACCCCCCTCCACAGTGTCAGCGCTGCGGAGGGAATCGCCAGCAAAAGTTGGTGATTTCCTGCAGAAGCCTATGGGCTTCTTACCGCAGCGCTGTGTGAGGGATCCATCACGGATCCCTCCCAGCATGCCCTGCGGCTGGTGCCGTGCTCTGCGCATGTGCAGACGGACTCCCCAGTCTCAGACTACTTAAAGTGCTGTGTAATATCTTGGTGTTATATATAATAACAGTAGATATCAGAGGGCATTTCTGTCCAGTACACAGCTATGGACATCATCAGAGAACATTGCTGTTCAGTACATTGGACAAATAGTTTCCGAATCCAAACTGCAGTGCAATGAAAGCTGTGTGCTTCAGATCCTTGGTGTGCGCAGATCTGTGCTATTATGTGATGTCACCTGTCCGGAGGGATTCTTTGTAAATCGGAACATTTTTAACCTCCCATAACCCTTTCCACTGAATCAGAAAACAGTTATAAACAATCCCGACTCTCCTTTCTTCATAGCAAATAGAGCTCTTCTGGGATTTGGCATATTTAGTTATCATGTTGTACATCTGTGCTATTTGTAACTCTTATTTTAAGATCTGCAATCATATGTAGGAACTACAAAACACCATCTGTATGAAAGGTTACTGCAGTAGGATGTATCACATCAAAATCAAATCGTGTTTAAAATGCAGGCTTTTCATTGCACGGTATAAGTGGGAAATAATGAAGAGGATTGGAGAGGGCTTAGGCAGGAAAAGCATTTTGTTATATAATTAGACCAACCATTACAATGTGTATCCTCAGATGTACTCACAGGTGCATTTAAAAGTGACGCTTAGTTTTCGAATATTATAATCCATATAATTTATATTCTTTTATGTCAAGTTAATAGTGCATGTAAAAGGCTAGGACAATAGAAAAATAATTTGCTGCACTAGATGACACCCATATTATTATTATTATTATTATTATTATTGACATCATACATGGTAATAGTACAAAAGAACAACAGAAACATAATACTAGTAATAAAGTAAAACATGGGTAACCCAATGTGAATAGCATTATCAGGTAACATGGGTTTTTTCACTGTTTTTGACCCGAATGTCAACACAGTCGACATGGACACTGTTTTAGGTGCACTGCGTCCCCTCGCATAGCTCTCTGCCCTTGCCATGCTTTGGGCTCGGTGGCGCGCTGCGCTCGCACACTATCTTATTCTCCCACCTCACCCTAGTGGATGGTAGGGAATGAAATACCATCTGTCGGCACATGTTGGCTAAAAAAAACAGTGAAAAACCCCATGTCGACCTTTTGACTGTCGACCTAACCAGAGGAGGCTCCTGCTATAGGGCTGCAGCCCCTCCAGTCAAAATCCCAACACCAGAGACACAGACAGACAGAACCAGAGCTCCAGTGCTTCCCCTGTGGGCACCCCCCCACCACCACCACCTCAGGAGCTCTGGTGCTGGCTGGCTGTGTCTCTGACATGCTGGTAACCTCCCCTCACCAGGCTCCATGAAGCAGCAGGGCAGACACAGCAACTACCCAACCCTGTGGGGAGGAGTTCAGCATGTAGTAGATTCCTATTTTAAGCTGCTACTGCTCATCATACACAGAGCTGGAAACTCCTCCCCCTCTTGGGCTGCCACTACATGGAGCAATGACAGCAATAGCGTTCCAGCAGGAAGCCATTCTGTGCAAATCTCCAGAGCTACAGTGCTTCCATGGGCTGCTGTCTGTGCAGCCCAGAAGCAATTCTCTGCAGTGAGCCTGCCCAGACTTCAGTGAGTCAGTGTGATGCAGCTGAAGGAAGTTATGCATTGCACCAGAGAGGAGCATGGAAGTTTATTTTATTTTAATAATATTTGTGTGTAGATCTTTATTAAGAGTATAATTTTGTGTACTTTAATTAATAAAAAAAAAAGTTATTAAAAGTGTGTATTTTGCTCTGTACCTGTGTTTGTGTGCATATGAGTACATCATTTATTTACAGTAAATGCACACAAACACTGGTACAGAGCAAATCAAACTAATAACCTGCAAATAATTAATGACTGTTTGCAACGAGCAGTACCCAGGAAATTGCAGCCCCCCTTAAGTCTAAAGGTAGGAGCCGCCACTGGACCTGACCCATGTCGACCTAGAACCCTGTCCACCATGTCCCATGTCGACCTAGACTCCTTTCGACCTTCAGCAATGTCAACCTAAATCCCTGTCCACCTTCCTGTGTGTCAACATGTGTCGACCTAATGACTTAGGGCGCCTTAGGGCGACCATTCGACCGTATTTCCTAAGAATACATGACAGCTAGTGAAATGTCATCCTTCCATCCCCCCCATCCTACAAACAGCACATTACAAGTGGCTTGGGCTATATTTATAAAAAGCTTTTTTTTTAAAAAGGTGTTACCGTTACCAATCATTCCAATTCTAGCTACAATTTATCTTGTACGTGTTACCATTATCAATCATTCCAATTCTAGCTACAATTTATCTTGTACGTGTTACCATTACCAATCATTCCAATTCTATCTACAATTTATCTTGTACGTTCTAAAAAATCTGATTGGTTGCTAGGGGCAGTACCTCCAATTTTTTTAAAGTTCTAATAAAATTAACCCCTCTGTCTTTTTTCTAAATGCATCTTATATATGTTACCTACTGCTTTAATGCTTGGTGGCTGTCTAACCTCCCAGGTAAGTGAATGATAGTTTAAATAACTTTTCAGAACTGCACCCATTTGCCGTAGTCAGATTTGAATTTGCATTTTACATTCAGGACTGATATAAAGTTCTATATAGACTTAAGAAATGACACAACTGTAACTACTGTATTGAATCACGGTACATTTACTGTACAACTGATTAGAATGACTGTATTTGCAGAGTTCTGTTTGCTATGAGAGACATTCGAGTCTGTGCGGGTAGTTGGTTGTTTCACAGAAAACACATTACATGAAAGGTTTGATGCATAAAAAAATCTCTGTGACTGCTTAAGACAACTTTGATCAAATGTTTCAAAGTACATTAGTTCATAGCACACGTCCCAGCTTACCTTGATCATATTGAGTGATATTAATTAAATAAATGTTGGGTGCTATGGTAAAATAAGACATCAAACTACTAAATAACAAGTACAAAAGAAAAGCATTTTATATTCTCAAAGCCTCTATGTTTCTAAAGGCATTGTTAGTCTATTGATGTAATATACGCCAGAACTTTCTGGCCCCATGGCAACTTTTAGAAGGAGCCCCTGCCCCAGTGCCCTAGTTTACATTATGTCACATTGTACGGCTGCCGTACACCAGGGCCGTAACTCGGGGGGGGGGGGGGGGCGCTGTCAGGTCCGGGGACAGCCAGCGGAGGTCCGGTGACAGGCAGCGGGGTTCCGGGTAGCCGCTGTAGCGACAGCTTGACTTTGTCTGTCTCTACCCTTTCCTACTAGCGCGGCAGCGGGAAGCGCTGGTGATGACTTTGAAAAGACTTGCCGGACGCTGATTGGCTGAATTCAGCCAATCAGCGTCCGGCAAGTCGTTTCAAAGTCATCACCAGCGCCAATCAGCGTCCGCCAAGTCTTTTCAAAGTCATCACTAGCGCTTCCCGCCACCGCGCTAGTAGGAGAGAGTAGAGATGGACGGATTCGATTGGGGGGTGGGGCACCAAATGACTGCCGGAGCCGGAAACCCTAGTTTCGGCCCTGCGTACACATTATGTCACACAGTATCCCCAACTCACATTATGTCATCATCCCCATGAGCATAACCAGCCTGGGGTACTGTGAGCTGGCCCTGATTTCAGATATACAGGGAAAAAAGTCAGCTTGGTTCCCCTGTATTTCAAAAACCAGCACCAGACTCTTGAACTGGTCCTGGTTCCAAAAATAAAGGGACAAAAAGAGGAGAGGTAACCAGCACCAGGCTCCAACAGGCATCAGCGTACACACACTTATTATATAAGGTTCCATTGCCAAAGCATCAACCAGCGGCTGGTCCCAGGGGGAATGGGGACACATTCTAAATAAAGGGCCCCTACAGGCCACCCTCAATCAGGGTAGTATTGGCAAAATTGTGTGGTGAATGCTTGTTGATAGTCCAATATAGTGTTAAAAAAAAAAAAAAAAGAATAAGAAAGCATTGGGTTCTGCTGTTGTACATCAAGTCCCAGCAAGCCTCCCCCACATGCAGGGACTTGGAGAACCACAAGTCACTGCATGGCAGTTATTAAAGGGCCCACTGAGATTTGTTGTTCCACAGTGGGGCCAATACTCAAATAAACACATGCTGTTCTTCCCAAAGAAATAGGGGAATCTCACTGATGTTGAGGGCCGAGCTCCACAGAAGCAGGCCCAGGCATAGCTAAAAATATTCCAGACCCTATAATATACAGTATAATACATGTGACAAAGAAGGTGGGCCCTTCTCTTCTCTGGGTCCCATAGTGTCTTCATTCTCTGCCTCTATGGTAGCTATGTCCTTGCATATAACACATGTATCAGCTTTTATGGAAGTGCAGGTCACTGAATAAATATGACTGACGACCAGCAGCCCTGCTGTTACAGATAGGCAAATTGCTGAATATATAAAGCATTGGTCACACCGCACCTAGAATACGGAGAACAATTCTGGGCCCCTCACAACAAAAAAGACATCATAGAACTGGAAAAAGTCCAAAGAAGAGCATCAAAGCTAATAAAAGGGTTGAAGAAATTGAATTATAAGGGCAGATTGGAAAAAATTGGTCAGGGCAGTAAAATTGTGGAACTCTTCCCGGAGAGGTGGTGTCGGCAGAGACAATAAATTGTTTTAAAATAAAGTTGGAAAATCATTTATGAGGCAAAAAAAAACAGGGGTACTAATAACAATCATAATCTGTATATAATTACGATTTCAGGGGTAGATTTATTAAGCTCGGTGAAGTGATAAAGTGTCTGTTTTTTTTTTAATCACCGGCCAATCAGCTCCTACCTGTAATTTTTCAAACCAATTCTTCACAGTTAGGAGCTGATTGGCCGGTGATGAAAACCAGACTCTTTATCACTTCACCGAGCTTAATAAATCTGCCCCTCAGTTATATAAGGGATGAAGCAAATAGATCATGCACTTTTATAATGTAAGTTGAACTTGATGGACGCAAGTCTTTATTCAGCCTTAACTACTATGTAACTATGTAATATGGGGTCTCTGAGTTCAATCACAGCCTTTAACACAAATCCTACTGTACCACTACTACTGACACCAGTAATGCTGCTTACTACAGATAAGGAACCAAACTTGTTAAAATACTGGATAGTAGTAATATCGAAGTCATTAATTATACATATGCTTTAATACTAGCAGTGTTATTTAAAATCCGTGCATTTACTGAGTTATTTGTATATTGATGTTATATTGATTTCTACAAAGCAATATTGTATGGGTCATAGCATGATATTGACATGTTACAAAGACTTAGTTGTCATTAATACTCTTTCACGCCCGCTTCCAGTTCAAGAAGCTAATGTTCATTTCTTTTATCACAAGGTTTCCACTTGAGAGCTTCTGGTTGTCAAGTGACAAGAGGATATATTCCCTTAGTATGACAAGCAACACTTTATGTGTGGGGTACATGTATAGATATGTCATTGTTATTTTACAAAGAAAGCAATATTGCAGCATCAGTTTTAATGGGTTTTAATAACATCAAATCTAGATATAAACTATAATTTTATATAGGCTATTTGTGATAAGCACAATTGCATAACTAAATCGTAACAGGGGGTGAGCTTTTGGTTATCCCCTGCACTGGTTCTGTGACATCATGACATCATATGCAAGAGTGGTGTACAGTAGGTGGAAGGCGATCTCTGCCATAGCTCAATAAGTCAAGCAAACGATAATACAATATTTACATTGGTATCCGTAACACTTCTTGATCATTTAACACTCTCTATTGAGCAGGGATGGTTTCAGGAAGGGTGGGTTGTGTGCCTACCATCCATCTCGATGTGTCATTCATTCTCTTGCCAGCACATGCACTGTGTAGTCTAAACTCAGGGAAATGGTGCCCAGCCATTTTACTAGTAAATTCTCTAATGCGTTTGAGCAGATTTGTAGAAGTGTAGTTTGCAAGTGTGTTGAGGACCCATTATGTGCACTGCAATACACACTCTGTACACCTAATGGATACACCAATGCCATTGAGGATCCAGTAACCTGAGAGGTGGAGCTTGATCTCTGACAGGCCACTGTGAAGAAAAGTGGAGGCCAGGGCCTGATCAACCATTTGGCTGATCAAGCTGCAGCCTGGAATGCAGGGTCCTGTTTTCAGATTTCATGCAGATGACTTAGAATCTGCAAAAATGGCCTCCCAAAAATGTCCGCCGCCTTCTAGGAGACATTCAGGGGAAGGCATTGCGCACAGCGCTACCCGGAAGTGTGGATTCAAGGAGTGCTGCTGTTCTTCTGAGCGGTAACCCCCTGACAATGAGTATGCAAACCCCACTGGCAATGAGCCTGTAACCTCCCTGGCAATGAGCACGTAACCCTCTGACAAACAGCAAGTAACCCCCTGGCAAAGAAAATGTACTGCAAATGCATGTAAATCCAGACAACAAGCATATGTAGCCGCAGGCAACAAGCAAGTAACCCCTGGCAATAAGCACATAATCCCTGGCAACAAGCAAATAACCAACAGGCAATGAGCAGTAAACCCCTGAAAATTTGTACGTAGGTAAAAAAAATTATAATTACTGTATGGATGTATGGTGGGCACTTCTATATTCACCTAGGGTGTCTGGAACCACTAATCAGGCCCTGGTGGTGGCAGGGGTATATCAAGAGAGAAGGGGGCTCATGTGCAATCCCTCTCTTGTTGGTAGCATAGGGTGTGTGAGCTGCGGGGCACTAGGAGAGACATCTCTATACTAGTGGTGGCTATTTTCCCTGTGATTAAGCACATACATAAAATGCTTGAAAAAGGGCCACAACGCTATTTTCCTGGTGATTTTTGAACATTACCGTTGTTATACTCTGGAGAGGGGAGTACTGAATATATGGGTGAAGCATGTTGGGTGTGGCCCCCCTTTGTCCCATGGGCAGGTGTGCAGATACACCACTGGGTGGAGGGTTTTGGGAGTTGAATGACAGAGGCCCAGATGTACTAAGCTTGAAAAGTGATAAAATGGAAAGTGAAAAACCACCAGCCAAACAGCTCCTAACTGCCATGTCACAGGCTGGGTTTGAAAAATGACAGATAGTAGCTGATTGGTTGGAGGTTTATCACTATCCACTTTATCACTTTTTAAGGCTTAGTTAGTACATCTCGCCCAGAGTGTTGTATGTTATATGTATGTAGTTGTATGTAGTATGTTAGGGTTTCATATAATGTATTTACAGTGCTTTTCTTTTTTAAGAACTCTTCACAGACTCAATGTGTGAATACCGCTGATTTAGATGAAATTATTCATGGAGCTGGATTCGGAGCACAGCTACTTCTGTCTACATATATTATTAAATATGACATGTTACTGCTTCTCTGTAAATCAGTATGCCAGATTTCATGGTAGATTTTGAAATTCATTTTTTTTTTTAAAGAAAAAAACCCTCAGACAAATAAAAAACAGTTCAGTCAGCTATCTATCATCTATTACTGATGGTGTTCTCTAGAGAGTGGGAAATGCATTTGCAGCTCAACACCTTCAAAGAATTGTAACACACCCACACGGCAGCAAGCGGAGTCATTAGATGATGCCCATTTCACACTCGGTGAGGAGAAAACAAAACATATTTTTAGGTCACTGACATATTGATCCACATGGCAGTAGAACGTCTGCCTTTCCTTCTATGCCGTCCTTTCTATGTCTATGGCTTTCCAGGTACCGATAAATGTCTTACCGACGTTTCATTTATACATTGAATCGAAATTGACAAGAAGCATTTAAAGTCGTATAGTTATGAGCACAATATAATCACAATCACCTACACAATTTAAATAACCAATAGATAGTCTTTCATTAAATTTGGTATTTGCTTTCAAATTTTATTTTTGAACTACATATTGTAAATGGCGGCTTTCTACACTCTTAATATCCACTCTCAATAAACATATTAAAGCTTCCACGTGTTCATTGTGAATACGCTTTCACATGGTCATTGTGTTCATTGTGTAAATGTACACAAATGAAAACAACAAACAGCACATCCAGCCTAACGACTTATGTCATGAATATTGCATATATAGGAGGCTAGGGAAGAGAACAGCTATTACCAACATGGCCCCTCTTTTACACAGAACTATTGACAGGAAAGAGAAGTTAATTCTCAGCAGTGCGAGCACCATTCATATGTTATCTCAGTATCACATCGTACCAAAACAACATCTGCTGTATCCGCCATGCTGAATGTGTTTGGCATGGTTAGTCATTGTCATCATCGCTGTATGATGAAGAGAATGCAAATGAGAAAATAGTCTCATTCAGATGCTTATTAAGTATGGATCATTTATAAATGTTTCTACCAATGAGAGGAAGAAAATGTTTCTATGGACATAATAAAATTACTAATTCAGTCACTTGAACAAGACCCGAAATCTTCACTGAACGGTCTCCCTCCTTTCTACTTCACCTTCAGCTATCTTATTGATTTCACTGAGCCGGAATGTTAACTCTTCCTAAGATGCAGATCAATAAGCAACAAACATGCATATAATTAGTATTGGGGACACTCTGCTTCCTTAAATATCGTTGTGTCTGTTTTCTTTTTTATTACGTTATTCATGTATCATATTCATTAATTCCTAATTACACTGCTGTTGTCTTTCAGGGGCATTACTGGATCTTGGCATGAGAGTTAATAAATATATTGCCTGGGTAATAGCCTGTTATTTGAACGGTTTATTGAACCTTATTTGGATAATGCGATAACAGGCTTATTACTAGGCATAAAAAGGTCAACAAACGGACCCTTCAAACAGACTGACAGCCTCCTAAGTGCACTACTACATGCATGCGCCGTATGAAGGTACAAATACCTCTAACAGTGGCGTAACTAGAAATTTTGCTTCCCCCTGCCAAAAAGTTCCTGGCGCCCCCTCCCCATAGCATTTTGGTCAAATAAACAGGGCTGTTTCTGAGCGATATGGCTCCCAGTGTGAACAGTAAAAATGGTGCCCTCATAGATATTCTTAAAATAAACCATTCCCACATACCTATGGGGTACACATTCTGAAAAACAGGTTTGTGGAATTGCTGCAAGGGGTGTGGACTTGCCAGAAAAAATCACTTTATACCCGTTTTACAACCTACACATTCAAACTTTAGCCACCACAGGAAAAATAAATGCCCGACTCATGGCCCTTTTTTTGTCATTTTTGCTCCATCTTTTTCTACACATTATGCCAAACACCTTTATGCTCATAACACATTATGCCAGACGTAATGCCCATTACACATTGTAACACACCGTAATGCCCATTACACATTGACATACACCATAATGCCCATTACACATTATACCACGAAACGTAATGCCCATAACACATTATTTCACACACTGTAATGCCCATAACACATTATACCACACAATGCAATGCTCATTACACATTATGCCACACACCGTAATGCCTATAATACATTATGCCACACAATGTAATGCCCATTACACATTGACATACACCGTAATGCCCATTACACATTATACCACACATTGTCATGCCCATAACACATTATGCCACACAATGCAATGCCCATTACACATTATGCCACACACTGTAATGCCTATAACACATTATGCCACACAACATAATGCCCATTTTACACACACCACAGGGGAAAATGCAGGAAGGGAACAGGAGATCTTATTGCAATATGGCCTGATGTCTTGAAAATACCGGCATCAAAACTCTGAATAGATCAGGATCCTGATGCCAGAATAATGACAGCTGGGATCCCAATCAGTAAGTATGTGGGACAAGCTAGCCGGCGCCTGGGGTGGGTGGGGGGTTTGGTTTAGGCACTAGTTAGTTTAGGGATAGGCTGCAGGGAGGGGAGGAGTGGAGTTGATTTTATAAAGTGGGGCGAGCGCAGGGAGCCACCGAGCCCGAAGCGTGGCGAGCGCGGGACGCGGATTACTTCACATGTGTTCTGCGTCCCCTCGTGGGGCTCGCTGCGCTAACCACGCTTCGAGCTGGCGTGGATAGTGGGGGTTTGAAAAGGACACATTTGTCAGTATGTAACATGGAGCACTGGCAAATGCCTCCTTTATTGTGCATAAGACACACTTGCGCCCGCATACCCCCTTTGTGGAGGAGATGCACGTGCGACCGAACCCCTAACCGAGTCAGCAGGGTTGCTGTACCCTGACGCAATAATTACTGAGATGCAGGAGCGTCTGAGATGCACCTGCGTCTCAGACAGCTGGAGCGCCTCTCTGCTGGCGCCCGCATGATACCCTCTCCGCCAGCTTCCACCAGCACAGGGGATCTGGCAGTTATTGGCGCTGTGTGAGAGGCGCTCACTAGGCTTGCCATGGACGACGGGGACAGAGCCATGGATGCTGGGGACAGAGCTATGGACACTGGGGACAGAGCCGGGCTGCCGAGGAGTCCCTACGCTAACTACCCTAACTACGCTAGGCAGCCGTTGGGCTACGCTGAAAACGTAGCTTAGCCGGGAACCGTGCTATTACACAAGTACCCAACTTTTATTATTATAATACTATGGTTTCCTGTAAAAAAAATATGCATTGTATTTGCAGCTGGCCTTTCCATTTATGTGCAACCATAGCATGTATTTATGAATAAACAAATGTACCTTAGCTCTCAGACTCTTTTTCCTGGCTGGCTCCTCCTCTCCACGGACCGATGGATGCCTGGCTGTCTGCTCCTCCCCACTCGGCAGACATCATGAAAGTGCAGGGACGGACTGGGAGCTGAGCTCAGCTACTGTGGGGAAGCTATAGGTCCAGTCAGGTTCTAGGATGCGGCCAGACCGTGGTGTGTGTAATAGCTTGCAGCAGCAAGATGTAACAGATTGGGGGACAGACCACCTTTCTCCCAGGCCAGCCTGACACTTAAAAGAAGGAGAAGCCAGTGGCCTCTCTGCACTCTGGCAGGAAGGAGGGGGGGGGGGGGTAGACGCCAGCCGCTGCTGCACTGACAGGAAGATGAAGTAACCCCTCCTCCCTGCTCACAGCCATGAGAGGAACTGCGGAGGCGAGCACTACACTGGCAGCCCAGGGAGTCCCACTCGACCCCACAAACTCTGTCACCGATTGCTCTCCCAAGCCGCCTGCCATTCTCTACCATTATTATGCCACTGTTGCTGACTCTCCTCCTGTGTCAGCTCAGGCAGCTAATGTCAGTGCGCCGGGCAGGTGCCGGCGCCCCCACAGACCCCACTGATGCTCGCTCCCCCAAGTGGCAGCAGGGTCTGCCTTACAGTAGCTACACCAATGACTATAAAAACAAACCTGATGTGTGCATATTATAGCAATTCTAGTAGTATTATAGTAAAACCATAATCTACCAGTATTGCTATAATAAGTACAAATCATTTTTGCTTTTCTAGTGTTATTTGTACCTTTGTATGGGGCATGTATTTGTCGAGGCTGTCAGTCTGTTTGAAGGGTCTGTTTGTTGACCTTTTTATGCCTAGTAATAAGCCTGTTATCACATTTGTGTTAGTGTATAATTCTCACTTCAATATAGCTAATGGGGTCTCCATGGAAAGACAAGACACAAAGAAGAATCATTGCCTCTGTTAAGCCTGAAGCTGAGTAAATCAATCAATACTTTTGCTCTCACATTTTAGAGAAGGGTACACACTAAGCTATGTATTTGTTCTTCAGGAGGCTTGCCGCCTACAGTAGCAACAGCAGGTGGGTTAGGCAGCAAGCCTCACGAAATTCGCTGAGGGAAGGTGAAAGAAATGTCACTGTCCTCTCCCTGCACAGCTCCAGTGCCCACCCCAAGCTCTAATTTTTCTTGATTTTACTGTCAGCACTGGCATGGAGAACAGTGTCTCTGTCTCAGCAACAGATTCACTGTCATTTTCCTCCATGGCTAGCAGTATGGGGGGAAGAACAGCCAACAAAAGGGCACAGCCTCACTCTTCCTCCTCTTCATCCTCTTCTGAGGAAATAATTATAACAAAGAGAAAGTCAGTCAGAAGTGTCATTGACTCTGACTCATCTGACTCTGAGGAAAGGGAATTTCCTCAGCAGAATGCAGGGTCATCCCCCACCTCAGGGAGCCCCTTTTCTTACAGGAAAGAGTTAAAAAAGACAGACAAAAGTAATGCTGAGATTCCTTTGCTATTTGACTTAAGATTTGATTGCTTTACAATCTTTGTTAACTCTGTACTATTTACATACAATTCATACAACCTGCATTAGATTTGCACTATATAGTCATTGCTGCACTGTTTATCTGGGTTTCGATTTGTGCTGTCCTGGGAGCGTGCATCAGGATTGCATGGTAAAAAACCTGTGCGATCTGCATGTGATCCTGATTTCTTACAAAAACCTCTCACTTTCTAATTCTCTCATACTATTAAATTTCACCCCATAAGTCTTATAACAAGGGACCTGTTCAGGTGATTTTCCCCCCTTTCCAGTTATTGTCCGTAGCAGACAACCTAATAGTGCTTGGAGCAAGCAAACCTCTCCTGTAGCTGGTAAAAGTTTCCTGCCTGACACAGGCAGCCCGAAGATACCCAACCTCAGTACAGAGGGTCATATACCAAACAACCATATTCTTCCCATAGGGAAAATTGTCCCTCTCCCTCAGCGGATTGGGAATTGGAAGAAGAAACCAGATCATCAGCTTCTTCCCAGCGTCACGAATATAGTGACAAACAAATGGCTAGAGTGGCCCTTGTGGGGAAAACCCCTCCACCTAAGCTACAGTATATGCCACTCACTGGGCAGTAAAGCACGAATCCGAAGTCCAAAAGTTTGCTTAGCTGGCATTTAGGGCAACACTGATTAAAGAGGATGAGCTAGTGTTGCGCTCCTATACACGGTTACCAGACGTTCCTGCGCTATTTGCACATGGTATTGACAAAGCTGTAACATCCATAGTGGGTAAAAAAAGACATAATGACCCCACTGACCATACTTTAAGAAACATACAGTATAAAATAGCAGACACAGTCAGCCGGTCCCCTCTTATATGTTCTAGACAAAGCAGAAAGAGAAGGGGACTCTAGCATCTCCCTAGACACATTAGTGGCATCTAAACTTGCTTTACTTAAGGCCATTAACAGAGCAACACTGATTATAGGACAGGCCTGAATCACATCACTAATATCCGCAGATCCAGATGGCTCACTACCGCAAGCCTAGCAAGTCACTAGAATTCCTGAATTTAGACAATGCCACCCTTTTCAGTCCCCAGTTCATAGAGAAAGTTAAAATACGTCATAAGGCTCTTAAATCGTTTTCAGACCTCAAAAAAGGGAACAAGCAGTTTACAAGACCCTGTCCCCAAGAGAATTCAATGGCACAAGAAGAGCCCACACAGGAGGCTTCGGTAACAGAACAAACTACGCCCCTAGAACATCATCTGCAAACACCTCCAAGAGAGGCCGCAATTACTAGCTCTGGCTATAGCAGCAGGAGGGGCTGAACTAACCCTCCTCCACATTTCAGACCCTTGGCTGTCACGTACCCCAATGGGATACCATATCATCCTTAAGGGGCATACAAAAACCTCTTCTTTCAATACCACAATATTGTAATTCGATAGATCATAAAAGATCCCACAGAGCCTAATATATGTGTGCCTTCATGCTTAACAGTTTACCTTACATTAAGGGCACCAGTTAGAGACAATATCACCCAACTCTTCATCACCTGTAGAAAACATTATCACTCGATAACTCCTCCACCATCAGAAGCAAGCCTCTATGAGGCAAGCGGGTAAAAATACAGACCAGTTCAAAAGCCATTCCCTATGGGGAACAGCTGCAACTAGAGCGGCTGCTAAAGACATTCCTCTGCAATCAATTATGCGAGTGGCAAGATGGTCCTCTGGGCATACATTCGCAAAACATTATTGGAGACCAACTGATCTACAAAAGATTGAGTTTCTCAGAGCAGCCACCAGGTATGTGGTAGTCTGCCCACCTGCTGTTGCTAGGTGGCAAGCCTCCCGAAGAACAAAACACTAGTTTGCAGGAATATATGACCTGCAAACTGGATATGTTCTAGGCAACAGGATTGCTACCTAGCAACAGCTGTCACCCTTCCCACCCTTGGTTTGCTCCAAATGTTGCTAGCTCTGTTGTTTCCTCTGAGAAATCTGCTGGATATTGATCTTACCCTCTTTTGTTCCCTAAGGCGCACAGACTAAATTCTTCCATCAAGCGTTAAGCCTGATGTTCTACCGGACTCTACCTGTTTCAAATTTAGTTTCTACTACTACTACTTAAACCGTTAAGTTCGTGAACTGATCTTGATAGCCCAGTTACATGAAAGGGCTGCCTGTTTTAAGTTTAATAAATAATTCATGGTTTCAAGGCACTACTGGTTTGTGCTTTTCTTAGTGATGGATCTAGGAGTAACTAAGCCAGAAGGTCATACTGCCTTCCTTTATGCTTTAAGAACAGGTTTGTCACCAGTGAGCTTCCGAAAACTCTGAGCGCTGGGGGTACGTGCGCGCCCCCAGGCAGCGCTGGAGCTATCCAGGGAGAGGACAGTGACATTTATTTCACTTTCTTCTCCCTAAGCGAATTTCGGGGGGCTTGCTGTTTCACCTTGAAAAAGCTGACAGAGCTTAGTGAAATGCGTTGGTGCCTACCTGAGCAGACCTCCAGTGACCAACATTGGCATCACCTCTCATCCTCCATTTGGCAAACATGTTTTTGAATTGGACACCCAGCACTGCTTCAACTAAAAGCACCATCCACCTGATTGGGAAGCCCCACAAGGTCCTAGATCTTTCTCCAGCGGCCTATTACCATCACAGCACAACCGCATTCTAGTGAGGACAACTGGACCCTATCTGGGAAAAAACCCACAAAAGATGGTGAGACTTTACAAACTGTCACTAAGCTGTGGTTCCACAAAATTGCCCCTTGCCTTTCTAGAGGACTTGAAAATTGGCCAATTAACTATCACAAATACGAGGCTGCTGGCATGTAGCAATTATGAATTGTTTTTAATGTTTAAATGTATCCTTTTTAAATAAATTGTATATTTCTTTCAGGCAATCCCAACTAATTAATTTGTTCACAATAATAGCGCTGCTTCTTTATATAGGTATCTATATACATGGTTTTATGCTATTTGGCCTAGAGGTTTACTATACACCTCACCCAAGCAGCAGCTAAATTGTGGTAAAAGCACCTCACATCAGCACCTAGTTCTCCTCTTCCACACCTTGGTAAGAATTTCCTTGCTGTTTAACCCACCTCCTGTTGCTAGGTGGTAATCCTGTTCCCTAGAACAAATCCGGTTTGCAGGTCATCGATTCCTGCAAACCAATGTTACTGGGATGATATACTTGGCAACATATCGTACTGTGTGCACATCAGATTGATGTAATGAAGGACAGAACGGGAACAATTCCTTGTTCCGTCCTTCATTACACTGCACAGAGCTGCACGCAACACTGGGCGGTATTCAATGAGCCTGATTCGCCAGGTTTTTATGGCGAATTTGTGCTGTTTGGCGAATTTCTGTCAAAAACGGTGAATCACCCTATTCAATGACCACATGGCGAATACATTTCTAGGTTTTTTTCACCATGATTCACCGAGTAGCAATCGCTATCTTTTTATGGTGAAGTGGAATGTGAACTTTTAAAATAAAGTGTTTTGTTTTTTACATTTGGTGTCAAAAAATCAGGAATTTTATTCTGAGGAGGGGCATGCTATTTTTATTCATGTGCTGTAAGCACATGAATATATATTTAATTTTAAAAATAATATTTTTTTTTTATTTTTTTTTTACACAGCATCCAGCAGGTGGCGCCAGAGCGGAGCCGCTCATTACATATTCATATATTCACTGCACGATCATTTTGATCGTGTGTAGTGAATATACGCTTGCCTGCTGGCAACCCCGGGGGGGGCAGCCTGTGCTGCCTGGCACCCGGGGAGCACACCTAACCCCCCACAAAGCTCTGGGCTAGGCAGAGAGACTACCATCTCTCTGCCTGGCACCGTCCTGAGGCTCCCTGCGGCAATCGCCGCAGGAGCTCATATTCGCCAGTCAGGGGCTCGCTGCCCCTGACTCGTTGAATACCGGAGCCCGCCGGCTCCGGAACGTGGCGAATGTGCAGCGAATCCAAAAAAGGATTCGCTGCACCTCGCAGGTATTCACATTGAATACCGCCCACTGTCTGGGTGGCTGTGAAGCACTACCAGCAGGAAGACATTGCATGCAACCATCGGATTGTGCAGATTGGCTGTATGATCTGAACGATCTAGCTGATATATTGCTTTGATTCAGCTGAAAACAACATGTGTAATTAGTACCTGTGTAAGTACAGTAGCACCTGTGTAAGTACTACGTGTGTAAGTACAGCAGCACCTGTGTAATTAGTACCTGTGTAAGTACAGTAGCACCTGTGTAAGTACTACCTGTGTAAGTACTACCTGTGTAAGTACAGCAGCACCTGTGTAAGTAGTACATGAGTAAGTACAGTATCACCTGTGTAAGAAAGACCTGTGTAATGCTGGCCACACATCAGACCAACTTTCCTCCAACCATCCAACTAGTTGGTTGGATGGAATAAAAACCTGGTACTGGATAGGAGCAAATGTAATTTGTAATTAAGTCATTTGTTTCCCAAATCAGAAAATGCACAACAACTGTCTCTCAGACAATGTACTGTAGTTGGACCTATTTAATTTAAAACATTTCACTGACTTTTTTTGTCCATTCTCCTGAGTTTCTGAGCAAATTGCTTATTGGCATTTGCCTCCATACAGTACCAGATTTTCAGTCCAACCAACTAGTTGGATGGTTGGAGAAATGTAGATCCGATGTGTGGCCAGCATAAGTACAGTAGCACATGTATCACCTGTGTAAGTAGCACATGTGGAAGCACAGTAACTCCTGTGTAAGTAACACCTGTGTAAGTAGCACATGTGGAGGCACAGTAACACCTGTGTAAGTAACACCTGTGTAAGTAGCACATGTGGAAGCACAGTAACACCTGTGTAAGTAGCACCAGGGTAACACCTGGAGAAGGAAAGTAGCACCTGTAAAAGTAACACGTGTAAGTAGCATATATGTAAGGTGACTTGCACAATAATCTATGCTGCTACAACATTACACCTCCGTCAAACACATTTTTCTATGCAGTAGCTTACCTAATTACTTACACTTCAGTGCGCTTATAATCAAGACTTCAAAAAAAAATGCTGAACCGTCTTTTGCTTCCAGCTATTTTAAGAATTAGACACATAGATAATGACATTCTGATAAAGCAGCACAGATGAGGCCCTTTTAACCACTGTGATATCAATGATTTTTGTGAGTGGTATGTCAGTGCTGTAGCCTTAATGGGGCTAACTGATGAAGATGTCTCCGGGAGTACATTTTGAGGCATAGCAGATAACAAGGAGTTAATTTATGAATTATCACATTCCTAGATGCAATAAACTACATTATCAGTGTTTTCACTTGTGACAAATGCAGAGATGCTTAACAACCATAGAGTATTTGAAAGTGCACACAACACATACTGTATACAAACTATACCTCTCAGGGCAAATATACAAGCTTATATAAATAAGGCATGGCCATGCAACATGGGAGATTGTCATGACCCCCCCTGACCCCCCTTGAGGGAGGATATGCCTACTCACACCCAAATCATTTCCCCATTACGAACCACAACGGCATTGCTACACACACACACACCAGAGGCAGAGGCTCATGGTACCCTCTCACCATGGTAACTAGAACATACATCACAAGAACCCCAGTATTCCTTATGAAAGTCTTACAGGGAAATTTTCTAAGCTGGGAGTTCTATTTCACATCGGATGCTGCTATGGGCAATGAATCAGATACTGGGCGGGATGCACTATCATCTGCAGCCCTTACCATCCTCCTTTGCTGAGTACCGCAAAGTCACTAATCGCATATGCTCTAACATATGCCATTAGTACTACAAAGGGCAGCTCTTGCGAAAAAAGCGCCAGCAGGGGTGAGCGGGTGTTTGTGTGTATCCTGTGGAAACTCTGCTGCCTGTTACTGCTGTCCTTTGATAGTGTGGGAGTCCCCGATGCTGGCTCTTTGGAGTTCCCTGTCACCCCGTGATGCCATTTTGGAGGAGAAGTGCTGTGCAGTTAGCCCAGCAGTATTTGATACAAGGATATTGTTTTATGCCTATATTATCATCGTCTAATTATTATAAGTGCAATGTGTAATTAAATTTGTTTGTTTTATCAGAGGTATTGCACCAATGTCTTCTTTCTGTTCTCTCCATTTATCTCCATTCTATGGTCCAGGGATAAAAGATCTGGTTATATGGAAGATTCTAACTAGCAGACGGAAAAAAAAATGATTCTAGGTCAATATAGTTCTCTGTTATCCCCAATAGGCGTTTATGGAGACTGTCTCTATAGTAAGGAAGCGCTGTGTGTTGCATAATCATTTATTTTATCTTCTAGAGGGTGCTAAATAAATAAGAAGTAGGTTCTGATTGGTTGCCCAGAGCAACATCCCATGTCACATAGAACTCCCATCTTAGTACATTTTACCCTAACTGTCAGAAAGACTGGACACTCCCTCCAAAATATCAAAATATCAATAATTTAGAGGTATGTACAAACTGTTATGGTTGATTGCATCGATGATGAATAATTTGCCAGTTTAGTTGCTGACGTAACTTGGAGATTGCTAGTCACACCCCTGTGGGAGCAGCCATTTTTCCCTTATATAAGAAAACAAATCTGGGAAATCTGCCATTTAAATGCAGTTTCCCAGTCCCTTCTGCTAAATATGAGTTTCTCATTTGCATATTACCATTAGGTGTACACGTTTGTTTTACTGAAATTGAAAAAAGTAAACCAGTTCCATTTGCTTGGAATAATAGAGAACATGTGACAAAGAAACATCACACTGTGAGCGAGACTAGAGTGTGGAATTGTACAAGAGGCACTTACTAAGCAGACACATAACACACACAGCTTGAGGGGCCGTGATGTTCTAAAACTATTTACCGATATGATATAATATACAAAAAGTAACTTCATTACATTTAATTCTCATGTAAATGACAATCATAGAATAAAATAGACTCATTTATTATATTTTTTACATTTTACAGCCAGGGGAGGTTTAAGAGAGAAAGGGGTTGATGCCAAATATAATAGGGTGTAAGAATTAGAAAGAGAGATATTTTGGGAGATTTTTCCCATTTTTTTAAAAGCAGCAATCATTTATACTGAAAAACCAGATAGATTTTGTCTGATAAATGATTGGCATTTAAAATAAATAGGAAAAGTCTCTCACTTTCAGATTCTCACATCCTATTACATTCGGCCCTTGGGGGTCTAAATCAGCACGGATCACTAATCAGATAACTTGCAATCCGTTCGATAATCGAACAACTGTGCATTCTATAGAAGGTAAGCTCTCACGAGCAGGGACCTCTTACCTCATGTGCTTATCATTTCTTACTTAAGTAGTCTTCAACTGCACTAAAACATGCTGCTTGCTGCCACCTGGATAATTACATTGCAGTAATCGGCTGATGTTCCTATAATCATTTACCCTGTATTTGTCCTGTATTATCTTCAACTGTAAGTCACTCTTTTCCTGTTTTGATTATGTGTACTCTGTAATAGGGCGCTGCGGAACCCTTGTGGCACCATATAAATAAAGGATGATAATAATAATAATAATAAAGTGCAACATTCACATTGCGCATATTTTCACAGTTTAGGTGGGAAAATTGCATTTTCTAGATGTGTTTACGAAAATGCAGTTGTGCCCAGGGGTTTTTTTTTTCCAGGTGGTTCTGTGACGTCAGCGATGACCACTTCCAGCCTGGTTCTGTAGCAGATTAGTGGAAGCCCTACACTGGTGCAGATGGAAAAAAATACCTGTTCAATGGTTCGGTGTTTGCGGATGGATCTGTGAATGCAACGCTATTTGCAAATTTGCCATGAAGCGGTTATTCTTTCTGTCTGGGAGGTGACTTTTTGATGGCAGGCAACTGCTTTTTCTCGAACTAGTGATTGAGGCTGAAATAGTCCCATATTAAGCAATGAAAAACATTAATAGCTCAAGCTGTCCATAACGCGCTTGTTATTAATGCTGCCTTATGCACATAAAAAGCCATCTTGAACACCAGGTTAACTGCAAATGAAATAAGACAGTACTAACCGGTGCTGCTCTGGATTGTCCTCACTGTAGTAGGTGTGCGTGGAGGTGATGATGGTCTAAGCAAAACACTGTCGTCATCCTGAGAACACCCTTTTTCAATTGCTCTAACGTAACTGTGGCTTCTCATTCGAAAACAGCCAGGCATTGGAAGATCCAGGGCCTCCACTGCCTGTGATTCTAATTCACTAAATACAGATTCACAGACTGATTCAAACTGGCCGTTGACTTCCATTTCACTAACCTGTAAGTAAAAAAATACAGTTAGAGCAGATCAATGGTGGACATTCGGAGTAATGCCACAGATGCTGATTAGATGCTTTTTAAAAATGATCCTTACTTGGGGATGGTACAGTACTAGAGTCAACCTAAGGCAAAATGTTGGGGTGTGATTATCATAGAGAATGCATTACCCAGGCTCCAGAAGACAGAAAATGTGGGCATGTGTTGAACTATTTGGAGAAACTGGTGTTGGAGGGAGGCTGTCTATATTACTATATGTTTAACAGTCCAGGTTGACTATAGACACTTAGGCTTGGTTTGGTACAATATACAAGGGCATCTCAACTGATTCTTATGCATTATGCCAGATACCAAGCCCACTAAATAGGAATTATGCTAACTATCAACCTCAATTTCTCTGAACACTAAGGCTAGAAATTTGCCACAGGTTGGCTAGGCCTACACATGCCCTACCTGCATGGGAGGACAGTTAGAACTTTAGAAGTCACACCAGAGCCACCTAGACGTATGCTAACAATAATTGGAGATACAGAGAGTTATCAGGTTAAATCCTTTATCAATTGTGATTCAATATGTTATTTATTTATTGTCTTGCGGATGCGATATGTGGGGCGTACAACTCATCCCCTGAAAACCAGATTTATGGAACACAGCCGCAACATAATCAATAAGTTACAAAGGGCCTCATTCTAGTTCACTCTTTCTGACAAAATCCTTCTTACATGGACAAAACCATGTGCACTGCAGGGGGGAAGATGTAACTTGTGCAGATATAATTAGATTTGGGTGGGGTTTAACTTCAAAGTGAGATCTATATTGCAGTGTAAAAATAAAGCAGCCAACAAAGTAACAAAATAACTCACCCAAATCTAATTCTCTCTGCACATGTTACATCAGCAGTGCACATGGTTTTGTCCATCAAAGAAGGATTTTGTCAGAAAGAGTGAACTAGAATAAGGCCCATACCCACAGTGTCTCTCTACATTTTCTGAAATATCATGACCATAACCCAGAAAGCCTAACAATAACGGGACTGGAACAAATATCAATTATATCCGTTATAAACAATTATGCAAACAAGAGGTCTACTAGATGTTTAAACTTAACACTCTTTATCTGGATGGCTTCAGCGAATGAGTGGAACTTAATAATATAATATAACATCATAGAAACATAGAATTTGATGGCAGATAAGAACCATTTGGCCCATCTAGTCTGCCCAACATCATATGAGTAGTTGAGGATTTGCTTTATAGATATACTTGTACCCTCTTCTCATATATTCTGGGGACTAGAAATCGAATTATAAAATCTTTATTGATAATTATTAATAACGATACTTTTGATTATGATTATATTGTCCATTTGCCTAATTTTTAATGAGTGAAAGTATTATTATTATTATTATTTCCAATAGTATTACTATTATCTGGATATGTGTATATGATTCTGTGGGGCAGATTTATTAAGCTTGGAGAAGAGATAAACTGGAGATAAAGCGGAGAAAAGGTAAAAGGAGATAAAGCACGGCCAATCAGCTGTGTTTTAAAAAGACAGTTGGGAGTTGATTGGCTGGTGCTTTATCTCCTTTTACCTTTTCTCCGCTTAATCTCCAAGCTTTATAAATCTGCCCCTGTATGTGGGGAGTGGAACTTATATGTACAGATCTATATGTGCTATTTATTCGGCCCCATTTGCCTCTAAATATGAGTGCCGTTTGAACAATACTAGAGAACTTTTGAATGCCAACCATGTGTAAAGATTGGGACAACTTCCGCCAACCACTATCCATGTTGCTTCATCTGGTAGACTTGATATGTGACTGCTACCTCCTCCATGGCGGTGGACAAACTTCCACCAACCAGAGATGCCAACCATTATCCGTACTGTCATGCCTAGTAGGCTCTGCATATAATTGCTGCCTCCTAAATATGGTGACGGACACACTTCCACCAACCATAGCTGAAGGAAACTCTGGCCTCTGTTACTTCCACCAACCAGAGCGGTCCACTCCCGTCTCTGTAACTTCCACCAACCAAAGCGGTCCACTCCCACCGCAAGCATCGATGGAGATTGGCAGAATGAACAGAGATCGGCGCCAGACATACAAGGATTGTAGCTGATGTTCGCACTAGCTATTTAGTTAATGATTGCCCCAATAGGTATGCTACATCAATTATTGTGTAGGCTGCCTGTGATCCCGGGTGGATTGGGTGGTCACGTGATCCATTTGGGTCATGTGACCGGACCATCAGCAATATATACAAAATCTAATATTTATTTATCTATGATTCTTGCTTAAAACTGTGAGCTCTAATAGGATTTGAAATAAGTATAATAGCTATATGTCTTTTGTGCTGATGATTTGTTTAATATTGAAGAAAATTGTACACGGCTAGGTGTTAGCAATTAATCTAGGGGTTTATACAGATGTAGCCCCTGTCACCCTTGGCCAGGGCTCGCCAGATCCTCCCCTCTGGCGAGCGCCGGTGGACAGGGGCTACACTGAACTGGGACACGCATGCGTCTCACACGCATGTGCGTCCCAGTCACTGCGGGTCCCTGCCCATCTGTGCTTCAGGGAGACGGGCAGGGTTAGGGGGGGGTCGGGCGGCGAGGGGGTCGGGCGGCGCCAGAGGGGACCTGGGGCAAGCTCCGTTGCCATGGGGCATGCAAGCGTCTCGTGCGCGCGCGCCCCCTGGCGGGAGCCGGACGCAAGTGGCTCCATCTGTATACTGGCCCCACGACCAGTCATTCATTCTACCCTATGCTCCTGATGAAAACGTGGGTGCTTCCACGTTGAAAAACGTTGAGCCTATACTGACTTTCATTCTTGAGCCTATGCACTTGGGACTACTACTCCAATCCTAAATACCATCTATACCCGGACCGGCACAATCTAATGGAACATTTCCAGGTACCGTCAGCTGAACTCGGCGAGGGATTGGCCTCCACTTTTTACAGCTTGTGGACCCCTTGCTTAAACTCCTACGAGTTTTCAAAAATGGACACAAATTCTGCCTGGACCTATTCCCATGTGCTGGATAATTAACCGGGACCTTACACAAGGGTTAACCATTCAGAATACACCCTTGATTGTTCTATACACACGATTGAGACCCACTAGAAACTATGGGGGAAATTTACTAAAGGAAATTTGTAAAAAATAGGTGTATTTGTATCCAGAAATACACTCATTTTTGACATTTACTATCCCGAAAATACGGCAATTTGTATTCGTATTGATAGCACATCAATACGATTACGAATTGCCGTATTTTTGGGATAGTAAATGTCAAAAATGAGTGTATTTCTGGATACAAATACACCTATTTTTTACAAATTTCCTTTAGTAAATTTCCCCTATATGGCTCCTTTTATCAATGCATGCAATGTTTTAATATTGTGCTAATTATAAAATTAGTTATTTTTATTACCTACCCGTGTACAGTGTATTCAAACTACAGTATAGCAGTAGCGCTGTTCTATACAGTCCTTTTTTCACACCAGAGCCACCTACTGGGTTGATAATTACACTCCTCACAATTGGCCAGATTCAGACCTTAACACGGGGCTGCAAATTTGCAGCCCTGTTGATGATCAGAAGACCACGAATGCGCATGGTATACCGTGTGTGAGGTTCCCCTGTAAACAAAGTTAGCAAGGTCTTGTCACCGCTGGCCGTTCACAACTAGATTGACAGGACGGCAGGTATTTGTGGGCGGCACCCAGCAGGGAGTTCCGCCAAAAACCGCAGGTGGCTCCCGGCCGTCGGGTTGGAGTGATGCTGATGTCAGCAGAGGCCATGATTTTCCCACGGTCATTGTAGTATAAGCTTACATGGCACGCTGCACAAAGGGGGGATCCATTCAATGGTGAGTGATTGCGAATGAATTTCTCCCATATTTGTTTGGCTGTGATCGCATTCGCAGCTATGCACATGGGAGGGATTTCACTATGGTGAGGTGGGGGCTAACTGATCGCTGGGATCTGGAGATTTGCAGTCCAGTGATCAGGTCTGAATCAGGCCCAAAGTACCATCAGTGTCTCCAGGGGTTAACATTAGCTCCAGCCTGTCTGCCCCAATGCAAGGCTGTGGCTAGCACTCGACCATAGTCATCCAACCCCAAACTTACGTTGGAGCTGCTTGGGGGTCAGATCACTCACCTGGCTGATTGTGCTCATGGCTCTCATGTAACTCTCATTCCTAGATCGGAATTTAGGTGATGTAAGGAGGGTAGATGGGTCCAGGGTGTCCATGCTCCTATTGATGGAAACTTCACTCACTGCTCTCAAGTAACTGTGGCTCCGGATTTGAAGCTTTGGAGAGTGTTCATTTGAAATTCTGTAAAACATACATACAGTGCATTTCTATTAAACCTTTGAGTGCCAACATCTCTATATGAGATGTGCAAAAATATCCACTAAAAATGCCAGCATCGCTCCCATTTGTTATATAAATTCAAATACAAAATGTTATGTAAAAAAAGATTATGGGTGACATTTAATAGAATGCGATTTTTAGTAACATTTCAAAATCGCACCTTATCGCACCGTATCACACTTTTTCAATTCAGATTTTTTTCCTCCAAAACCGATTATTTAATGGGATGCGCTAATGCGCCCAAAAAGTGCGGTGAAGTGCGAATAGATGCGATGTGGTGCGTTTTTATGACACAGTAATGTGCGATTTCCGGCGCGATTTTCTGACCAACCAGAATGGGAATTACAACACTGCCTCCGCATGCCAAATAACCCCCTAACCTATTGGCCCACCTAAGTCCCCTACAATATGCATCTCACCCCCTATATAAAGGGGCACAGGTGCCATTTTGACATTTGAAAGGTAGTAAGGAGCATGGAGAGGAGAGGAGCAATGTCTGGGAGAGGAGTGTCAGTGAGCACAGGTGGCAGAGGCAGCAGTGGGCCAGTTACAGGCAGCAGCACCAGAGGAGCCTGGGGGAGAGGCAGCAAAGGCACACTAAGAGCCAGCAGTGTGAGCAGGAGAAGCAGCAGTGTGCCAGGCAGCATGGCCACATCAAGGCCTGGGCCAGGCAGGACCCCAGAGGAGCAGGCACAGAAGGAGGAGGTGGAGGACCCTCTTGCCTCCCCATCTCATCCACTCACACAGGAGGACCTGTTCAGCACACAGTCCGAGGAGGAGCTGCAGGAGGGCTACATCTCTGAGGTCAACTGGCCTGAGGTGGAGGAAGATGGAGGTGAGGAGGAGGAGGGTGATGCTGTCCTGGAGGAACCAAAAAACAGAGTGATATTGAGCGCTGATTGATATTAAACACTGCAGCTGTTACCTAAGGGGGATTACCAAAACACCTTAACAATTGGCCAACAAGAAAAAACAAAGTGGTATAGCACTGTGCTTAATATTATTTAGTATCTATTAAAAAAATAATGACAATAATATTTTATACATTAAATAATGTGGCCAACATTAAGACAAACATGACTTATGCTGTGTACATACGGTACAATCCAGCATGAGATTTTTACTATATAGTCAAAATCACATGCAGATCGCACAGGTTTTTTACCTTGCGATCCCGATGCGCGCTCCCGTGACAGCACAAATGGAAACCCAGATAGACAGGGCAGCAATGACTATATAGTGCAAATCTCATGCTGATTGTATGAATTGTATGTAAATAGTACAGAGTTAGCAAAGATTGTATAGCACTAGAATCTTAAGTCGAATAGCACGGGAATCTCACCGTGTGTACACAGCATTACACACACAGATTAATAAAACTTTTCCGCTTTACAGCTCCTTTTTAGTGGTGTCAGTATTATTGGGTTAGTAGCAGCATGCCCACCCCACGCATGCATTCCTAGGGGAATGGCCAGTGTTTTCATGGCGATGCCCATAAAACGCTGGCCATTTCCTTGATACTACAACCCTGTCCACCCCCTCCCTCCCCTACCCGTGCAAATGCCTCAGCGAGTGTGATACTTGCAGAAGGCATTCGCACAGAAGGTATGCACATGCACATATATGCTCATGCGCAGAACCCCACCATCGAAAACGGGGCCAAATTTGGACCTGTACGGAGTCTGAATCAGCCCTGCGAGTGCAGTTTCTGGTGACTTGCATGGAAATGCTTTTGTGGCCTGCTAATCTGGACAGGCTTCGCATACCCAGAACACATCCTGTAACTTATTTATTTACAGTTTCTTATATATAGCGCAGCATATTCCACTGCACTTTACAATTGAAACAACAGTGATTAAACAAACTGGGTAGAAACAAACCGACATAGAGGTAGGAGGGCCCTGCTCGCTATCTTACAATGTTACTTCATAAAAACCATGGGGGCAAGCCTGCAGTCCTGCTGCATCATTCTGCATTGAGATGTCATTTGGCACACCCACACTTAATTATAGAAATATGGAAACATGCAGAACAATTCAAGATCAGGGTTGCCTACTTTTAAAGTCTCCTCTCCAGGAGAAGCCCCCAGTATGGCAAATCCCACAATTCAAGGAGGAGGCGGGGCTAAATTACACGATTTGTATCTTTAGTCCCGCCCCTCCCACGGAAAAGCAGCGGATTGTGTTAATTTACTGCTACGGCCAATTTTCAGGAGGGTAGGCAACCCTGAATTAGATTATGTCTGTGCAGACGTATTTACGGCATATGACTTATGAGAAATGACTTAAAAGTAAAGCTTTTCAGTATGTACAGGAAACTATTTTATGGCTGAGATTTTAGTTTCAACTTTGGTCTATCTGAAAGAAAAAAATCAAACAAAAGTTCCAAACAAAAAGAATGTTCTTTCATAGGACATATTCATTTGTAATGTAAAAGCTTGGTGCAGAGCGTTCCAGCACAGTCTAACTTCCCGGCTTGTAACTTGTCAGATGTTATTTTGTGAGGAACACTGTGAGAAATGCATGCAACCTGCTGAAAAACAATATATTAAAAAATATCCCCTGCAGGGACTAATACCCTTTACAGAACACAGTGGCAAAGTTGTGCTTTTTGTTAGCAGAAATTATATGGTCTCATCTACCTTTCTTGTTGGGGAAAAAAAAACTCTATAAATGCTGCTTGAATGCAACGAGTCCCTCTAGGCTAAAGTTTTGTTCTTGTGAAAAATGTATATGCAGCTTTCTGGGTCTTGGGGCCAATTATTGTAAAAACAGAAATAAAAAAATAATAATTTTTTATTGATGGATGGTTTTAATAACATGCTTTGGGTGACCTGGAAAGAAATACATTATTGCTGCCAGTAGTTAGAGAAACTGTATAAAGGTGCGGGATCTCCATAAAGCACTTACTATAGGCCAGGCACTAAGCTGCAAGTATACCAGTAATGGTCTGAAAATTTGTCTTTACAGTGTTAGTTGGATTTTAGTGCTAATTAATCTTATATAAGATGATTAACTCTATTCTACCTAATGTGTCTCTTTGGAAGAGGTGGCACACAGAGTCAGGCAGGATACGAAATCCTGAATTTACTAGGAAGCCCCCAGTCTGAGCAGTGCTTGAATTCAGGACTGTAGAAAGGTACAGCGGGTGGCAGTGGGTACAGCACCTGCTATATTTAAAAAGATAATGCTTGATAGGTAAATAGTGGCATGCCTACAAGATGCTGGCAAATGCCCCTGGAAAAGCAGTCTTGCATGGGGCATGAGGGTGGTGTTATAACCAGTTATGAGTTATGATCTGACTGTTGAATGAAATACTGTATATACAGGGGCACAATCAAGTTTTTTTTTTAATACACACAAACACACACAACCTCAATTGCAGACCCATGGTTACGGGGGTTGTGTACGCTAGTGAGATACAGTATATATTCCTTTCATCTACTTATTTAGTCCACTTCTTGATCAAGTATACTGAACAAGGGTATGGTATAACTCATGGCAGTTGGGATTGCGGCCGTCGTACCTCCGACATTGGAATTCTGATTGTCAGAAACCCGCCAGGGAGTGAGCACATTCAAGCCCCTTGCGGGCTCACTGCACTCCCCACACTGCAGCCTTTTCTACTCTCCATGGAGGACGTGGACCCCCACGAGAGAAGTGGGGATTCCGTTTTTGGAGAGAACTTGCCTGGACCATAAATACATTTATTTTGTCTTGGAACCCCTACAAGTGCCCTGCAGCACCCCACCCGCATGGCATCTAGTGACTCCCAAAGCCAGTTCAGAAACCACTGGTTTACAGGGTAAGCTTAGAAAGGATTACAATGGAAATGATTACATTTAACCTGATCTTACCCATTGTTCATGAATTCAAACATATAGATATGTATTCACATTCTGGATAGTGTATAGTCATCTTGAATAAAGAAATAAAGGGGTGGCGGCTGTGTGCGCTATAGGTCAACAATGGGTAATAATATAATTTCTTGAGTTCTTTTCTTCTGGTACCAGTATTCATTTGCATCCAGTGGCGACCATCATGTGGGCGGATCCAGACAAGGCAGATTGGAGTTCTAACCAAGCCGGGAGCCGCATCTATACCCTTAGCCATCCGGGTGGCCACCTGTGCACATCTAACTACATCTGGCTGAGACCAGTAACCACAGCTGCTGATGGTAACTATACTGCACTGTCTAAATTAACAATCATTCATTATGACATCTCATTAACTGTTTAAAACTATACTAAAGGACGGTCATCTACAAATTCATCTACTAATCCATAAATTCCCCCGTTGGGATCTATTTTCACACATCAGCTAACCAAATAAGTATTGATACAAGATTGTCTCATACAGCATAAAGTGCTTTGGATTCACCCATTAATATTACCAAAATGTTAGCTATTGTTGCTTTTGACTGAGATTGCTTTTATCCATTATGTTTTAATTTGTGTATTATTTTATTTCATATTTTATTTAGTTCTTTTAAATCTGCTTTCTATTTTAGCGCAGTTTGTTCATTTTTTTCTTATGTATAATCATCTTATTCAACTGCGAAGCCACCCTACTGCAAATAATAGGCACTGCTTCCTAGATTTATAGATCAATAGCATTTCCTTGCTGTTATACAAATTATTTTAACCTATTTTAGATTTAACTGCCACATAATTTCTACAGCTTTGGAGGGGAACATTGTTCTGGTCATTTTAAACATATGAAGGTCTCACTATACATTCGGAAAGGCTTATTTACAAACATTGGGGCTGTGTCAGAATCAGATGCTTCTGCAGATGCTTTTCCCTGCATGCACTGCAGCCTGCATACTACCTTGTGCTAACATGAGTATATGCCCATCTATGCAAATTATCGGTCTGTATACAAGTGCATGGCTGCTCTGTCCATTGTTTTTTAAATTTGCAATGCTGGGTGCAAAACACTTTATATCTCTCCAAGATTAACATGAAAATGTCTGATTTTATACTATATTACAGTTAAATATCAAGGGGGAAATGTAATAGGATGAGAGATTCAGAAAATAAGAGACTTGGTAAGAAATCTCCAGTTTTTTTAAAGCGGCAATTATTTACACTGCAAAACCAGTTTGATTTTGCAGTGTAAATGATTGCCGCTTTAAAAAAAATATATGGAGATATCTTACCAAATCTCTCACTTTCTAAATCTCTCATCCTATTAAATTTCACCCCCCAATGTTAAAAAGCAATGTTTACAATTTTTTGAAGCCTATTACTTTTTAAATCTTGGACATGATTCCTTTAATAAATTGGTTTAATTTGCGGTTTCATATATTGGAGACAGCAACATTTAAGGGTGCAGAAAACCCATGGCTGACTAAGCACAGAGGTGACATAAACCCCTGAAGGGAGCTGAGCAGTATACACCATTTACATTGGACCACTAACATCCTTTTATGGTTTTACCAAAGTTTGAAGGCCGCTATTTCGCCTAAAGAACCCTGGTAGTTCTCTATATATATAAAAATTATAACAGCTGGTGGATATCATGATCTTTATATAACTGTTCCACGGGATTCAACATCTTGGCTTCTTTATATTGCCCTGAAGAAACCCAGTCACAATTTGCGATCGTGTGACCATCATATCCAACTGTTGTACCGTGCCACTGATGAAGTCATGTGTATGACGAAACGCGTTGGGGTAATGGGCTAATTGCGATATCTGTCAACTGTATAAGAGGATATTTTTTGTTATTGATTCACTGAAATTGTATCACACAAACCTTTTTTGTATACTGCTATGCCCAGTGGGCAGTTTTATTAAATTGTTTTATTGTGACTTGAATTATTCTGCTCAATAAGATAAGGTTTAGCGCACCCTGAACCCCCCCTTTGTATTCCATATATACATATATATATATATATATATATATATATATATATATACACAGATATCCACATGCACACACCAAGTTGTGGATATGGATATAAACCAGGCTTGTTCAGGGATGCCAGCAGAAGTAATGATCCAATAACAAGGAAAGGTCAGCTGGATTCAAACTAATAACAAGTAAATTGGTAATAGTTATAATGGGTTAAGGATTAATGACATCATAAATCAGTACATGGCTGTGCATTATAGTAGCTGCAGTGTGCACAAAGAACAATATAACCCTGCAGAATTAACACAGTGGATTGCCTCAATGTACTCTGTTGTGTGGGTGATTACTATATGCTGCTCCATAAATGCTACATGTCCAATTCACGGGTTCTTTAGAGATTCGAAGATCAATCACTTTCTAATATCATATACTGTATGTCTATTGGGATCATTTTTTAATTTTAAATAAATGTAAGATATTACGTGGATCGAGACTTATCTTTGCAAATACACTCATATTCATTAATCTTATAATTTATGATATATCATTATACTGTATGTTATAGGGGAATTGTGGGTCATACTGAATTGATAGGTTTTAATCAGTTTCATTTAAGAGAAACATCAATTATAAAAGTACAGTACCACACTATTTATTGTTATTTTTATTGGTCTTAGGCAAGTTGGTGATTCATTCTACTTTATATAAAAAATCTGCTATATTCTAGTTTTATCTACCCAAAAGGAATCTGTTGTAGTTGCAGGACCATATTATTTTTTTACTACCTTGATGACTAGATACTAATGTATACTGTATAGGTGCATACACACTGATCGATTTTCTCCCATCTAAGTGATTTTCCCAGGGATGGACGTCTTTCCATAGCAGGATGTTTTTGCTGATGTTTTTATCTGGCTATCAGTTTGAAAACTCATTCAATGCAAAAAACACAATGGTTCAGTGAAACCTATGTATTTACACCTGGCTGCAGCTACGCTGCTTTCAGGGACTTTTACTCACCTGCCTGAGGCAGGCGAACAAAATCCTGATAAGCCACAGCACATGCTGGCTTTTCAGGTGAAATTAGATAGCCCCAATCAAACCTATGACCCACTAATCTTAAGGCCCGTCTGACGGACGGGCAAAAGTTTCTGCTTATGCAATTCTTGTTCCACCTTTCCTTCCCAACCACAGCAGGGCAGAAGCTGCTGTAGCAACCAGAGCAAGTCTCCAACTATCCACCATCCCTTCCCAACCACAACAGGTCAGAAGCTGCTGCAGCAGCCAAAGCAAGTCTCCAACTATCCACCTTCCCTTGCCAACCACAGCAGGGCAGAAGCTGCTGCAGCAGCCACAGCAAGCTTCCAACTGTCCAAATACCCTTGGCAACCACAGCACGACAGGAGCTGCTGCAACAGGTACAAAAAATCCCGAAAACTCTCAATGAATATGCAAACAATGAAGAGAAAAAAAAACTGACTGGGGATCGATCTCACATGGATTTCACAATGTTACTGTATCTACAGTGTTCGATTTACAGACCACTCTGCCAATGAGTTGCCTATTAATTTCAATGTGTCAAAAGCCACCCACTAAGCATGGATACTATGGGTTATTGATTCCTAAGACTGTGAAAAGGATGTGAAAAGTGGTACAATGTTCTGCCCAGCAAACCTTTGGCTGAAACCAGGCAGATCAGTTAGTTTTTATTAATAATATTTTCACCTTTAGAATACTAATATGTAATGTTGCACTTATATGCAGAAATATACTGCTTATTTTGATCTTTTTGATCTTCATCCAACATACAGTAGTCCAATAAGATAGGGAAAAAAAACACACAGTACAGGTGAAGAGGACTGCTCAGTAGAGTTTACTGATGCAAATGATATAATCTTCTGCAACGCCACCTACTTTACAAATGGACAGCCAATCATGATCAGCCTCTCATGGCAACAATTTTCCATTAACAGTTTTGAAATGGCTGCACAATGAGTTTTAACAACCATTTAATACTATACAAGTGGAGAGCAAAATTGTACTTGATGTGTGACTTCAAACTTGCTAAGATAGCTGGCATTTGATAAGTTATTCAATACTGTCCGTGTTGAACTGGGGCATGAATGGCCCACCGGGGAATGCAATGATAGGGGCCCATGTTTAAGGGTGTATCCTGTCTTCAGAGGGCAGTGTGACCAGCTGCCACAGCGGCTTGGCTAGCCATTTGAGAAAGCATAGTCGTGGCCCCAGAATATACAGATGAAGCCGCTGTCATCTATACCGCTCTTGGCACCTCTCGGCGTGCTAGCTGCCGATGCACTGAGAATGGGACACGTGTGAGATGCTCATGCGCCCCATTAGCGGCAATAGACACGTGATAGTGTGAGACGCTCGTGCTTCCCTATCTCGCCGGCCGGCACTAAAGTTCACAGAGGCTCCATTTGTATATAGTAAATAGTGCTAATGCATGCATTACAATGTACTATATTACAAACAGCAAGGTATTCTAGAAAATACGCCCTAATCCTATGATTTATAATGTAAGATAAGTATAATGTACAAATCAAGTACACAGTCTTGAGCCTGATTCAGAGAGGAAAAGGTGGCCCCTAGGCAGTGGGGCCCACTGGGGGGGGGGGGGGGGGGAGGGTCAGCTTTACTCCTGCTGGCCTGATTACTGTAAATATAGTTTTGTTTGTATGGCAAAGAGGAAAACATATTAGTCATTGTGAGTAGTGGATAGGGGACACAGAAAAAGATAAATAATGGTGGTGGTATCTATGCTCATTGTGAAACCATTGTGTATAGGTAATTGTATAGGTATAGGTAATTGTATAGGTATAGGTAATTGTATAGGTATAGGTAATTGTGAGTATTCATCTTGGGTCACGTGAATGCACAAGTAAGCAAAAGCATATAAATAAAACCACTATTTTAGATCTGTGGTAAATATTACCTTAGTAGTCCTTTTAACACAGGGTTATAAGAATATCCTCCTCAGTGATTGAATAATGATGATTTTTATAGCATTTAGTTTGTAATAAATTCTGTTTAATATTTCTATTAATCTTCTCTTAAGATTAAATGAATATTGACTTTAAATTGTAATGCCCTCCCTGTTGCCTATGAAAGAGAGCACACAAGAGTACAAGCTGGCACCCCTCTGGGACTACTTAAAATTAGTTACCGAGTAAATGCTTCATAAATGTCATAACAGCTTCTAAATACGACTCTTAGCTACAAAAACAAAAAGTACCAGAAATTGTACGGAGCTTACAAAAAATCCCAAGACCAGATGGCACAGTCCCAAGAACACTTGAAGGTGGTTAGTGAATAAACAGAGAAGATACTAATCATGATCATTCAGCAGAGATAGCAGCCAAGCTCAAAGACCTGACGGCGCCAGATGTCATATTTCATAGAAAATAGAACCTGAGCCAGACAATAAATAGAGCACTCCAGTTATCAATTGCTTCAACATTCACATATATGTGAATTGTTAATGCTATTTTATTCCAAAAACTGGCTGAGGTACCCGGCATCGCCTGGGTTTGGTTGTGCAATTAGCATGACTTGAACTTCATCCTTCTTTTGTTTTAAGCTCAACCGCTCGCCACGCCCATGGTGTGACCGGCATGCACCTGTCTGTGGTGGGCTCACCGTTCTGAGCAAAGTTTTTTTTTCTTAAACCCTTCTATCTATATTGAGGTGCCACAACAGCACAGAACCACAGCCACCAATTATCAGCTGATTCAGAAGTGCATCATCGAAGAAGTCATACCGTAATATCTTGAAAAATGTTTACTCAGTGTGATTGCCTTGATTATCAAAGTAAAAATGTAAAATTAGCTCTGTAAGCTGAGAAATGGATGTGTCAAATTAGTGACAGAATTTTAAATGAACACGGTTTTACAACAAACATTATATATGTAGAGCACCGAACACAAAATGACACGATAAATTAAAATCAAGTACTCATTTCTAAATTAGCATCTTCTTACAGCAAAAATGGTTGTGTATAAAACATGGCAAAAAAAATGTATACCTGACTTTTGTGGTTGGGGAACAAATTAGGTCACTAATATTATATATACAGTATATAGGAATTGCTAGATCTCCTGAGCTGGCGCATGCTTACGGAGAGGCGCGGCATCTGAAGGGGATTCTCAGCATTGTGGCGGGGAGCAGTTTCCCTGCCCATCTCTGCTTCAGGGAGACAGGCGGGGAGCGGGGGGAGCTGGGGCATCTGGAGAGGGGGGGCTCAGACGAACCGACCACGCAAGCGTCGACTCTATCACCAGGAGCAGCTCCATGAGGTCTTTCTCATTGTAGATGTCCATTCAACAAAGTAGTAAACATATCACAAGCTGAGGTTGATGGCACTCAAAGGAAACAAACTTTTAAATGAGCTGCAATTACACTTTTCTAGCTGACCTTTAGGTTAATCACTTTTTCTGAAAATCATTTCTTGTGTTAATAAGCAACTGTATAATAATGAAATTACATTTTCGCTTCTTAATGTACTGCAACCACTGCAAATTGTCAAAGCCCTCTGAAACTGTGGGCCTCATTCAGCAAGTTTTACCAAGCAGCGGGCGTTCGCAGCTTAGCGAGCCCATAAATGCTGCCGGATGCCCGACCGAACACTCGTCCCACTTCCCACTGCTGAATCGGATACGGGTGTCCCCTATGACCCCTGTTGCCAGACCTACCAGTGAAAAGGGTACATACTATGTGTTTACTGTTAAAGCAAAGCACCCTAACTCTAAGCACTCTGGGCTTGATGCAGAATTGTATAGATTGTATGTGTGTGTCACAGTGTGCAGGCTCTGGAATTAATTGTATGCCAACATGGTGTATACAGAGTTATCTGCATTTCAATCACATCTACACTTACACATCAAGAGCCATAATTGGAGCTGCAAAGTTAAATCATGTTTATGCAATGGCAGGCAAAGCAAAGTTCAATATACGTTTAAATAGTAAAGATTTGCGGTTCGGAGTTTGGATTTTAAATATTTATTTGGGGGTTTTTGATTAAAAAAATTACGGGTTTGGCCGTTTTTATCCATTTTCATGAAATCCAAAATCCAAGATTTGGATTGTAAATCTGAATTCCACACCAAAACACTTGATGGTAATTTTGCAAAACCGAAACCAAAGAACGACAATAAAATTAGAACCAAAACACAAGACCCCATGCACATCCCTAATAAATACAGTTTTATAACACGGGTGCAAGTGTGCATTGATGATGATGACTAGTACCAAAGTATGCATACACAGAAGGGGTGGATGCAATGCAAGATTCATACAAATATACAGTACACCTTTTTTTTTTTTTTTGGTTATTCCGTTCAGAAGCAACATGCACCCAATTTACTTCCAAGCTCAGCATCGAGACCCAGCATGTCCTCATTATTATTATTATTAGGTTTTGCTGCAGGAAGCTGACATGTGTGGTCATTAAATGTCATACTGTATATCACCGTATATGCATTCCACCAAAATATATTATTATATATGAATTGAACTGCGAACGTTGAACTATGAATAGAACTGTGATTTTATGCCACACCTCTTTCTAAAACGCCTCTGAATAACCGTAGTAAAGACATTGTTTCACTATACCGATCACTATATTAATTGTTTTGACATGCGTCAGAATATAAAGGAACTTGGCCCTTTCCATGGCTGAAAATAATGATAGCCCTCAGCACATCTAGCTGATAATTACATAAAATTGCCCCCATACAGACAAATATATACCTACAGTATACTCTCAATAAAAAAATTCCATTTTTTATGTTGACGCATTTTTGTTGCTATGGTGACTCCCATCTGGTGTGTCTGAGCACCAGGCTGGGTGCTTTGCAAGAATTCCGGGCTAAGGCTGCATCTACACATTTCGTTTTGACAGGGGACCTGTTCGGCAGGAAGCATTCGCACAGGGGGGCGATGTTTTGTTTGTGCGCATAAACATTTATGAGCATGTGCAGACTCTTTGGCCATATGGACGCACGGAGGCAGAGGCGTACCTAGATATTCGCGGACCCCATAGCAAATGTTTGTAAGGGCCCCCTATTTAGCAACTGATGGTGATAAATGTATGTAAAACATATTACGTAGACAGCAAAGATGGGCCCCATTCAGCTCTGGGCCCCATAGCAGCTGCACCACTTGCACCTATGGTAGTTACACCCTTGCACGGAGGAGTGAGGGCAGGGGCGGGCGGCGGGCACGGGTCGCACTCATGGGAACTCACAGTACTGTTAGAAGCCAATTAACCTAAAATAATATTTTTGGATTGTGGGAGGAAACCGGAGTACCTGGAGGAAACCCACACAAGAAGGGGGGGTATATACAAACTCCACACAGTTAGGGCCATGCTGGGGATCAAACCCATATGATGCAGTGATGCTAACCATTACACCGTTCGTGCAATCCTAAATTAAATCTATTACATTTATAAGTATCCCCGCTACGTAATAATTGTAACCTAAAAATAGTATTGTGAGAATGCCTCCATAGGCATACTGTAAAGTGGTTTATTCCATCTGAGGAATTTGGTACATAGGGGTCAGATGGTAGTTCCCATTGAAAATAATGGGGATTGTTGTGTGCAATGCTTATTAGCCTTTTGCCATAGATGTCTGTAAAATGTCCTGCATTAAGATGTTAAGAGTTACATTTTACATACATGCAAGTATTATTGTGGAGTAAGTATCATACAATTAAATACTCTGGTGACCTTTACATAATTCTTGATTCTACCATAGTGCACATTAAAATGAGAAATGTTGTTTTAGTCTTTTCATGCATTTAATCATTGTATTTTTTCTTTCCTTTACTATTTCTCTTCAGCACCTTCCAGCTCCTGAATTATCGATGGTAACACAATCATCACCTGTGCTTCCCTCTGTGTATTAGCAGCAGGATGAATGACAATGTAAATAAAGTACATTTCTCCTCATTCTTCATTCGTACAGTATACTCTGGCTGTCAGTAGCTGTGCAGCTAATAAAGTGACTGCATGTGGGAAGGAAGGGGGAATGGTGTATGGTTACACCGCACTTCCTGTTGTACTTAATAATTCAGGAGCACTGTGACTACCTCCACAAGAGGAAATCAGAGGACACAGAGAAGCAAAATGCTGAGGGGAGACAATTGAGAGTCTGGTCACCCATAATAAGGCTCTCCTTCCTCATGACATGCACAAAAATGAACAAGGGAGTGCAATTAATTTGCCATGGTCGTTAAAGCCCAAGGCTACCTGCCTTTTTTACCCGTGTAAACTTTTCATACAGGTGTGTTAAAATCAGTGCCAGGTAGTTTGCTCAAACCAAGGTAGAGGTGCGAGGTCTTACCAGAGGTTCACCAGAGGCCTCCGGCAAGGGGACATGGGCTTCGAAGCAAATTGGTGGGTGTGGCCTAATTGTGTGAGGCGTGGCCACTTCCGGTGGTTAGGCCACCACGCCCCCAAATGATTACGGGGAGAGTGAAAAAAACTCTAAAGTCAAGGGGGGTGTTATTATCCCCCACCCCTTCACCAGCAGCAGCACACACACCTACAGCACGTGCTGTGCTAACAGAAGGCTCAGCATGAGCTCTCACGCTGTCAGTGAGACGTTCATGCTGAGCTTTTTGTCAGCACACCACATGCTGTAAGTGAGTGGTGTTGCTGCTCGGGAGGGATGGAAAGGGAGGGGGTCAGAGCAGGGCCCCCTCTGGGCCCCTCCAGCAAGCCTGGCCCCAAGTAATTAGTACCCCCCCCCCCCTCTGGGTGGCCCTGGTCATGATGGATCACCTGCAATTGATACTGACGGATTCCCAAGGATGAAAATATAATAGTATACAGTAAGTTGAAGTCAGGAAGACTGGACTGACTGTGGTGTGTTAGAAGCAGAGTTCTAAGCAGCAGGAGTGAATGACATGGAAGTTTGCTGATCACATTCTTAAAGACAACGGGCCAGATGCACTAAGCTTCAAAAGTGATAAAAAGGAGAGTGATAAACAACCAACCAATCAGCTCCTGCCTGACATTTTTCAAACATAGGGGCAGATGTATCATAGCAGCGCTTATCGCGCCGCTATGATACTTCCTGCTTCGCCTCAATAGCGAGGCGAAGCAGGAAGGGACATCGACAAGATGTATTAACATCTTGTCTGCCGAAGCGGGGGAGCGCTAACTCCCCCCTTCGGCGATGTCCCTTTCTGGAGATAGCGCATCAGTTAATACTGATGCGCTATCTCCTGTCCCCCGTCCGGCCGCACTGGGCATGCGTGGGATCTCGCTGTTCACGCGAGATCCCCAGTGCAGCCCAGACCTAACAGCAGGGACAGTGCTGTCCCTGCTGTTTAGATAGGGCTTCGCCAGCCTGATGCTGGCGAAGCCAAACCTGGCCTGCTATCATTTTGATAGCAGCGCCGATATGGACAGGGGCGCATAGCGCCCCTGTCCATTACCGCATCCCGGCACGATCATACATGGGGGAGAAGCGTGGCCTAATTTGGGGGCGTGGCCTATAATCGCTGCTCTCCCGCGAGGCCACGCCCCCATTTTGCCGCTATGGGGGCATGACCCAGAGGCTCTGTGAGCCTCTAGCCATGCCCCCAGCCCCCTGGCTGCGGGAATAGACGCTGTGCGCATGCGCACAGCGTTTATTCCCCGCTGCTTAGTTAGCAGCTGACAGGGGGGACCGACCAAATGACGCCTTGTCCCTGGCGCCGGAGACCCCCCCCTCCCCGCACAGTCCTCTCACCGTTGAAGCCGCAGAAGCCGCATCTTACTTTGACTTCGTCCGTCTCCTACTAGCGCTGCAGCGGGAAGCGCTGATGACTTCAAAAAGACTTGCCGGACGCTGATTGGCTGAATTCAGCCAATCAGCGTCCGGCAAGTCTTTTCGAAGTCATCAGCGCTTCCTGCAGCCGCGCTAGTAGGAGATGGACGGACATACCTGTCACCGGACCTCACAGCGCCCCTCACCTCCAGCGCCCGGTGCGCGTGACCCCCCAGCCCCCCCCTAGTTACGGCCCTGCTATATGCAGTGCACTCATGCAGTTAGGTACAGTACATTTCTACCAGCTAACAAAACACTAACTAGAAAAGGGGTAGTTGCATGTCGAATATGAAGGTTTGGTAAACCTTAACCTTTAACTATATCAATAAAATAAAGGCACAGTCATTTTAGTTCATAGGCAAATATTTCAAATGTGTATAAGAAAGAAATGAGTAATAATTAAAAAAGTTCAGAGTCTGAACAATGTCAAATAAATTATAATAATCCCATTAAGGCTGGAAGAAGACTTGAAAAAGTATAACGATGTCAGGCTCTAATTAAGATGATGAACACCATCAATAATTCCCTCTCTGCTATCCCCTTATGAATGTCAGCAGTGTAAAATTAATTGTCCACCAATATGATATTTGCATACCTCCCAACTGTCCTGTTTATCACGGGACCATTCTGTTTTTTGGGGACGGACCCGCAACCTGCCCGGGGCTGGCAGTGTCCCACGGTGGGGGGGGGGGGGGGGGGGGGGAGGGGCAGTTGGTAGTCCCACCTGTGTGCTGGGAATAGATACTGTGTCTATTCAGAGATGCAGAGGGGCCAGGGGCATGACCAGCAGCTTTACTTAATGACAAAAAATGCTGCGTGGCCTGCAGACGAGGCATCCCCGTGGGGTCACGCCCCCTTTTTACATAGACCACGTCCCCTTTTCGGACACGCGAGTGTCCTGCTTCAGAGGATACAATGTTGTATTTGGTTAGCTAAAAAGTAAATACAGTAGTAATCAAAGATCTTAAAGGTATGCGGTAGATGTGTTGAAACTAATTAGGAAGACACTCAATAGGTCGACCACTATCGGTCAACAGGCCATAGGTCGACACCTTAAAAGGTCAACATGGCTTAGGTCACAATAGACTAATGTTTGTCACAAGCAAAAGGTCGACATGAAAAAGCTCCATGAGTTTTTCATGTTTTTTTCCCCAGAACAGGTGTTTTTTCATACTAACTACTGTATCCATGTGGACATAGAGGGAGAATATAATAGTGTGCACACATCATTGTAAGTCGGCATAGACACAAAAAAGTGAAAATGCCATGTTGACCTTTTTTTTATGTTGACATTTTCTACATCAGGCTATTGCTTGTGTCGACCTTTTGTCCCTGTCGATTTAAGCCATGTCAACCTTTTTAAGGTGTTGACCAATAGTGGCTGACCTATTAATTGTATGACCCATTTTAATTTTAAATGATTTTGAACTCAGAGCAGGAAGGGCAATAAATAGTCACCTTGTAGCCCGGACGCCGCGGTGCGCACAGGCAGCCATAGTAGCTTCTCTCTCATATTTGGGGTCCATGACTGCATGTGTCACGAGACACCAAATGAGAGACGCCAAATGAGAGAGAGAGAGAGAGAGACACCTGTGCACACCATGGGGTCCGGTCTACAAGATAACTATTCACTATTTGCTGCCCGGCCTGCTCTGACTTCAAAAACATATCAAATATAAGTGCAAACTTGATTGAAGATCATTCTGTTTATACTGTGCTGACTCTTGTATCGCGCCTCAGGAATTGAAGTAATTATGTGGGGGCTGCTTTACTCACAAGATCCCCTGTTGGATAGGGGATAAGGGGAAATATAGAATACAATTGTGGGTTGGCGCCCCTAGTGTTGATCTTCCCAGTTAGATCAATTAAGCCTTAGGCTAATTCACTTTAGCATAAAGTAAAAAGTCCATGTAATTTCAAATGTTTATTAAGTCTCTTTTTCCACACAATGGTGACAATTGATCCAGATGTTTATGTCTGAATGAGCCTGTGACCTGAGCACATCTACTGAAGGTGAGAATTGCCTTGGAATATCCCAGACTCTATATTGAATTTACTACTTTTTAATCCGATTTAAGTTTTAACTGCTGGAATCTACCAGGAATTAAACCTTGGTCAATCCATATAACACACGGGCCTTCCCAGATGTATTGGAAACATCGTCCTTATTATAACCGCATATAGGTATGGCCACCTAAAAAGGTCTTATCCACTAAAGTAACATCAGATTGCGAAACCAACAGCAACATTGGCGGGAGGAAGAATACTCGCTGGTTCATCTACCAACAGAAAGAATAGGAATAGGTGCTTCATTGTGCCAAGGATCCACTTACCATCCCATTAAGGATTGTTTCCTCTTGTGAAAGTGAACTGTAAACCCCTGATGAATTCCCATTAAGGCATGAAACGCGTTGGGTATATTCTTCTGCTGTTATCAAGTATCTGAAATGTCTCAACGATAACCATAAAGATCTGGATCAATTGTCACCATTGTGTGGAAAAAGAGACTTTTTAATAAACATTTGAAATTACATGGACTTTTTACTGTATGCTAAAGTGAATTAGCCTAAGGCTTAATTGATCTAATTGTGAAGATCAACACTAGAGGCGCCAACCCACAATTGAATTCTATATATATATATGTCCAGTAATGAAGGCACTCGGAGACTGTATAATGAAAGCAAGTTCACATCTCTATTATGGTTGAGTACTTTCGGGAACTCCTACTACAGCCAGGTTCTGAAGACTGGACTGAGTTCCCGAAAGTTCTCAACCTTAATACAGATGTGAACTTGCTTTCATTATATATATATGCAGTCACTGGGCTGGCCTGCACTCCTCAGAAAAGACACCTTCTGCGTTGCTCTCCCCTGGTTTCCCATGCCACGGGAGTCCACAACATCCACTGTATGGGGCGGCAATCACAGCTCTGAATAAACGAATAATACTATTTTTATTTCAAGTATCTCAGTCCTAGTTTTTTTCTTGTACTATAATGCTCCATGTGAAAAGATTTTTTTAATCTCATTTAAATAACATCTTGAGTGTCGAAGAAACATAATTCACACACCTGAATAATCTCCTGGCGAGATCTCTGAATAGATCACGTTTATTCCATTAGTTTGCCTTGAATGGTAGATTTTCAAAATCAAGAATACTCCCCGGGGGAAGTGAATAATAGTTCTGATCAGCATTTGAGGTTGATAAAAGTGCCTCGTACATAAACCTTTACCCCTCTGCTTGACAGATGCTGATCTTATAATGTGCACCCTCAGACTTCTGCTCTGCAATTAACCTTGGTATATCATTTTGAGTAATGGCAAGGTGTTATATTTATCTGTCCTCTGGAACAGTCTTTGTAATGTCTTCAGAAATGTATGTTATTTTATCCCCTGCTCATCTGATATCACACATTGAGGTAGACACAATCTTGTCCATTTAATGCATTAAAAATTTAAAATAGCCAGTACATACTTTGGCAAAACACACGTCATCCATTTTAACAGATTTTTGGCCTAAAAAAACGTATTAGAACAGTACAGGAGGAACTACACTGATTCCGAAGAACAATAAACCTGTATTATAAAATACAAAGACCTGGCCTACGTTACATAAATCATTTTTTGAGCTTTAATTTTTTCAGAATTTTCTTCATATCAAGTACCCCCTTGTGTACAAAGAGGGTACCGCAGCAGATATTGGAGATATTTTGTGCTGTCCTCGATTGCCACAGTGGTCCCCACAGAAGTGTATAGGCAGTGCCACAAAAAACAGGGGGATTATGAGGTTGCATGCCCTGGGTGCAGGATATAATACCCATGTGTGCATGCGGAAAGGGTGGAGCCAAATTACTGCCTTGCCCCACGAGAGAAAAATCATAATTTCAGCCCTGGTATGGATTTTGGCCAAATGTACAGTTTCTTTTGTAGCTGCAAATTTTTTTGTTTTTTCAGTGCTTACATTGCAAAAGCTAATGTCATATTCTAATGGTGTCAGCCATTGTAGATTATAGGCTGAAATTTCACAATTCTTATGGCAAGAGAGCCCGCTCATGCATGGTTGGTACAATGGCCTTGTATACACAGTGCTGTAGTTCTGGGGGTCCTACCTTGGAGCCAAAGTCACTGTATAAGTATATTGGTAAATTCCACTGATAATCAGTTTCTTATTGCCAAGATAAGCAGTGGGCTCATTGCTGGTTAGGACCTGGCATGCGGAGGGGGGGGGGGGGGGCATTGAACTGTGTTGGGCAGCCCCCTACTTCTGCCAAAGGTTGAAGTTTTGTGAGAATTCGCAGAACTACAAACCCAGCTGAATTAGGCCTCAAATACGGGTCTGTATGAGAATTTGAACCGAAGTGTGTGTGAGTGCACGCATGATCCATTTTTCAAAATTATTTATTTGTATTGGCGAAGTTCAACCCAAGTTTATTTGTGGCCTGAAGAGTGACGGTATCATTGATCTGCCTTTATCATACCTCCTAACATGACCCTTTCCAGGAGGAGACAATGCTCTATTCCTGTACTTTCGTCTTAATTTATAATTGCCATCACCTGTGTTGAAACACCTTTCTTATCCATTAACCTGTTTGAAACAAGTGATAGTCATAAACTAAGAGGGAAATCCAGGAAAAGAACATTGTGTTGGTCCTGGAATGTGTCATGTTGGGAGGTGGAACATTTTGGGTGACATTTAATGAGATGTGATTTTGCCGCGAATTCGCACATTCGGAAGGTCTGAATTTTAGTAACGGCGGAACTCGCATCCAGATGTTTTCCCATTATAAAGTATACAAATCGCATATTTAATGAGATGCGAAAGCGGGAAAATGTTACTTAAATCGCCACACATGCAGACCAGGTTATGACAGGCGAATTTGCCAGAACCATGCACAGATCATTGAGATCTGTGCATGGTCCTGCCTTAAAAAATGTGTAAAAGTTAATTTTTTTTTAAAAATGGCGTGAGGTCCCCACACCTGAGCATAACCAGCCCCGGGCTCATTGAGCCGTACCTGGTTCCAAAAATACGGGGGACAAAAATCTTAGGGGTCCGCTGTTTCTGAAACCAGCCCCAGACTCTTGGACTGGTCCTGGTTCCAAAAATACGGCGGACAAAATATCTGTATTTTGGAACCAGTACCGGGCTCCAACAGCCTGCGGTGTCATGCCACAGCCGGGGGACACTTTATACATAAGGTCCCCCGGCCATACCATGAGCACCGTGGCTGGTCAGCCTTGGATGGGGTACCTGGGGGAGTGGGGACCCCACCAATAAAGGGGTCCCCCCCCAAGCTTCACCCATCCAGGGCTGAAGCCCGGGGCTGTCACCGGTGTCACTGGCCATTGGACGCCGGCTTGATAGTATTAAATCATTCATACATAACACTGCTTTATACAGGTGCACTACAAGTGCCAGCAGGCCTCCCCTGCATGCTGGGACTTGGCGAACCACAAGTCCCAGCATGCGGGGCATTAATGGGCCCTCTGGGACTTGTGGTCCAAGTGTAAAAAGAATGTTAAAATAAAACACACACACACACAGAAAAGTACAACTTTATTACACACACTCACACACACACACACCTCACTTTTACACCAATATACTTACCGAACCAGGGTCCAGCGCTGCCCTCCCTCCTCCAGAGCCATCTCACCCCGCACTGACAGCGGGGTGAGCCGGCTTCCTCCGCCGCTGCTAACAGCTTCTACAGTATATCACTGTCCAAGCACTATAGAGCCTGCTAGCGGCCTTGGCTGGATGCGTCTCCATGGAGATGCATAGCTCAGCCAATAAGGGCTGAGCTATGCATCTCCATGGAGACGCATCGACCAACCACGGTAACAGGCTCTGACAGCGCTATAGAAGCTGTTAGCAGCGCCGGAGGAAGCTGTCAGTTGTGGGTGAGCTGGCTCTGGAGGAGGGAGGGCAGTGCTGGACCCTGGTTCAGTAAGTATATTGGTGTAAAAGTGAGGTGTTTGTGTGTGTAATAAAGTTGTACTTTTCTGTGTGTGCGTGTGTGTTTTATTCTAACATTCTTTTTTACAGGTGGACTACAAGTCCCAGCGGGCACATTAATGCCCCACATGCTGGGACTTGTGGTTCACCAAATTCCAGCATGCGGGGGAAGGCCTGCACTTGTAGTGCACCTGTATAAACCAATGTTATGTATGAATGATTTAACACTATCAGGCCGGTGTCCAATGGCCAGGGACGCCGGTGACAGCCCCGGGCTTCAGCCCTGGGCGGGTGAAGCCTGGAGGGGGACCGCGCTTCCCCAGGTACCCCATCCAAGGCTGACCAGCCACGGTGCTCATGGTATGGCCGGGGGACCTTATGTAAAAAGTGCCCCCCCGGCTGTTGCATGACACTGCGGGCTGTTGGAGCCCGTAGCTGGTTTCAAAATATGGGGGGACCCCCAGATTTATTTTTTCCCCCGTATTTGTGGAACCAACACCGGTCCAAGAGTCCGGGGCTGGTTTCAGAACGATTTTTGTCCCCCGTAGTTTTGGAACCAGGTCAGGCTCAATGAGCCCGGGGCTGGTTATGCTCAGGAGGGGGACTTTACGCCACTTTTTTCCCATTTTTAAACACATTTCCTCAAATTCGCACATTTTCATGACTAAAATCGCACATTTTCATGACTAAAAATCGCACATTTTCATGACTAAAAATCGCACCTTATTGCACCGTATTTGCCCGGATTTCGCATCCCATTAAATATACGTATTCCGGAAAACAAATGCAATTTTGAAAAGTGCGATAAGGTGCGATTTTGGAAAGTGACCAAAATTCGCATCCTATTAACTGTCACCCGTTGTGTCTGAAAACACTGGGAAAAGTGCACCTAGAAATTGGGAATTGCAAGGTTCAAAATGCACCCCATTCACTCTATTGGTCAGAGGTTCCTAAAGGCACCCCAACGGTCCAGGTTTTAAGTACAGTATATCCATTGCTCAGTATAGATGGCTAAATCAAATTGACTGAGGTACTATACTAATTAAGTTATCAGTTATTTATTTATTAACAGTTTCTTATATAGCGCACACATATTCCGCAGAGAATATTTGAACATTTACATAAATCCCTGCCCCATTGGAGTTTACACTATATGGCCCTTATTCAGATCTGATTGCAGTACAAATTTGTGCTCAAAATGGGCAAAACCATGTGCACTGCAGGTGGGGAAGATGTAACATGTGCCAATTTATGTGAACTTTATATAGAACACCTTAATCCTGCTCCCATTGGCTGGTGCAATCTTTAATCCTCAGTAATCCCATGTGCTTTGGTGAAATATCAGGAATGCTTGCAAAAATCTTGCCAAAGAGGGTGAGCAGTTGCACCCTATTGCTGCTTTCACACCACAAAACCTGCTTTGAAATGTTTCTTAAAACGGGTCAGAGCAAGTAAAATCCATTTCACATCGCATGTTGTAAACGGTATATTACTGGTTAATTACCGTTTTTATACCTTTCACATTGAACCCGTTTTCACCCGTAAGCAGTTGTGGGTGTGGGCAATGAGTTAGTTAATGCAGGTATGCAGCCTCGCACCTTCTATCCCTCCCCCCCCAACGGAGGAAGCCAACCATCCCATCCACCCAAACCCCCCACCCCCCCTGGACGAAGGCAACCCCCTCCCCTGGTACCTGGCCAGTGCAGGCATCCAGGCAGTGGGGTCCATGCATTTCTGGGGAGGCAGCGGGGTCCCTTCGGCGAATGGGCAGTGTGGGGTACCTGCAGTGGATGGGAAGTCTGCGGCGGGCTCCCTGTGGCAGATGGGAACTAGTAGAGCTACTAGTTTCCATCTGCCGCAGGGGCCCAGCCGCTGAATTCCCGTCCGCCGGAGGGACCACGCCACACACTGCCCATTCACCGAAGGGACCCACTGCCTCCCCAGCAATGCATGCACCTCGCTGCCCGGATCCCCGCACTGGCCATGTAGCAGGGGAGGGGGGGACCGATGTGGGGTCCAAAATACCTGTTCAGATCCGTTCATACTGCAAAAATAATGGGTCTGAACCGTATAGGTTTCTTCTTTTTTAACTGTTTTGAATAAACCGGTTTTCTTGAACTGGTCATTTAAAACTGGCGCTTTCACACTGCAGCTATAACCATTTTTAAATGGTTTAAAATTGGCAAAACACCGGGTTATAGATGCAGTGTGAAAGGGGTATATCTGTTTTCAGCTTCATAAGCCAGGCCCAAACTTGACTAGAAGGCACAATGGATTTTTTTTAGAAATGCAATGATAGAACTTTTAACAGCATGTTCTCATCTCAGGCACCATGTGTTGGCTCACAGTACCATGATAAGAGACATCTTTCTTTTCCACAATCAATCTGGGCTTTTTGTAACAGCATCAGACAGAATCGCTCTGAGAGAAGGGAAAAGACTTTCAAAATTGGCTAAAGTTTTTCATTACACACTGCTGAAAGTCTTATTTTATTAAGACATATATCGTGCTACTAGCCACACAGTAGGTTTCCTTGAACACAATTTGTTGGTTCATTATATATTTAATGATGTTTATAGTATACATTTAATGATGCTTAGGACCTATTTCTTTTCCATGCTAGACTACTAGAGCTTAGCTTGCATTTAATGACCATAACATTTCCTCCACACATCGGCATAACTATATTGGGTGCAAAGTCTGCTATTGCTATGGGGCCCAGAGGCTTAGGGGGGCCTGGAACCAGTTACTATACATACGAATTTCCCAGATTTGCCTGCTAAACAGTTTGATCTGATCCATTTCCAAGCTTGAATTGTGTGACATTACATTTTCAGTGAGGAATGTGCACTGGAATGTTATAATGGTAAGTGCACATTGTTATCTGACTTCATTTGAATAGGTCAACCTATTGTCTGTGTAGACCTAGTGCATGTCCAACTTTTTGACTGTGTCGACCTATTGACTATCTACTTAGACACTGTAAACCTATCAATCCACAATTTGAACTGGCGGCAACTGTAATATTGAACAATATGAACTGGAAAGCACTGTAATGTTGAACAATATGAACTGGAGAGCACTGTAATGTGCGATAATGTGATCTGCTCATTGTAATATGGAGGGCATGATAATGTAAAATAATATAAAAACACTGTAATGTGGGCCAATATAAAAATGGAGGCACTATAGTGTAGTACACAGGTTCGCAAACTCGGTCCTCAGGACCCCACACAATTAGCTCCACCTGTGGATATTTTGAAATGTATCGTTGTGTAATGAATGCACCTGTGGACCTGCTGGGTGACCTGCAAAACGTGAACTGTGTGGGGTTCGGAGGACCGAGTTTGAGAACCCCTGGTGTCGTATAATATGAGCTGAGGCACTGTAATGTGGCATAGTTTGAACTGGTGGGGTATTTTAATTTGACACTGTAATATTGCATAATATGAACTGGGGACAATGGGGCAGATGTATTAAGCCTTAACAAGAGATAAATGCAAGTGTGATAAAGAGAGATAAATGCCCAGCCAATCATCTGCTAACTGCCATACAGGCTGTGTTTGAAAAAAGTCAGTAAGGAGCTGATTGGCTGGACATTTATCTCTCCTTATCACCCTTGCATTTATCTCTTGTTAAGGCTTAATACATCTGCCCCATTGAGTGATAATGTGAATTGGGGATACTTTGTGTTCTGGTATCCCTACAATGTGACATCATGTAAACTAGGGAACATCAATGGATCATAATATTAACTACAGAACTACTATTGTTTAGAAAAATAACTAGGCATTGTGACAGGGCCCCCTATGATATGTTGCTAAGGGGCCCACAAAGTTCTTGTTACACCCCTGCCTCTACACAATGATAAGGATTAGTATTTTAGATGAAATGCTGAAAAGCATATTAACTATGTAACATTTCAAATAGGACGTGACATATGTATATATAGTAGATTGTGTTTTACCAGGGTGTAACTAGATATTCGTAGGCCTCATTGCAAAAGTTTGTAAGGGCCCCCTATTTAGTGACTGATGACGATTAATGTATGTAAAACATATTACTTAGACAGTAATGATGGGCCTCCTTCAGCATTGTGCAGTCATCCCTCTCCCCATCTGTATGTCCTGCATTGTACTGTCATTCTTCTCCCCTTCAGTATGTCCTGCATTGTGCTGCATCTGTATGTCCTGCATTGTGCTCTCCCCATCTGCATGTCCTGCATTGTACTGTCATTCTTCTCCCCATCTGTATCTCCTGCATTGTGCTGTCCCCCTTCTCCCCTTCTGTATGTCCTGCATTGTGCTGTCTAGGGATAGGGAAGAGGAGGTCTCTCCCTCTGCACTCAAGAAGTTAACTCCTTGGTGACTGGTCTGGACCGGAGGATATCCCAATGTTCTAGCACTGGCTGAAGTAAAAAGGTAAATAGCTCTACAGTGAAATCCCCTTGCCCACACTGCACCCAAACCACTGAAAATCAGTGGGTGGGGTAGGGGTGGACTAGGAGTGCTTCTCATTATCCAGTCCAACACGAGTGAAGCACAAAATATGAGAATTAGAGCAGCACCACTTTTGCCCTTAATAATCCACATGATTATGTAGTTTATATTCTTGTTGGACAAAGTCTCCTCAGTGAATTCGCAATCTTAATGACTACAATGGATATAACTTAAAAAGTAATAAACCGCACTGACTTAAATCTTCCCTTTGCATGCTTACAAATGACTCACTACTGATATTCTAATTAAACATTAATATGAATTTTGGCAGGCAGAATAGGAATGCACACAGCATGGAACATTATATGTTGATCTCTCTAATTAAGCCTATTAAAAAAGCTTAACAATCACAGTGCATTTAGAATGATAAACTTTATTTTAGTTTAGATTATTAAGAAGCCTTTGTAAAGTGTTTTCTTCATATGAGATGTAATCTGCTGTGTTGCCCACCTTTCACCCATCGCCACGGTACATTACACATCCCAATATCATAGCACAATTCTAGTACTTCAGTCTTGTTGAGCAACACCAGGTAACTATAGGTAATATTTAAATCAAATAATTATAATACAGTATGCATAGCTTAATATTTACAATAGATTTGTTGTGGTGTACAATTTGGCAAAGACCCTTCAGAGACTTGGGGGGTATCCAATTAGTGATTGTGGGTAACTGGCTTGACAGGGGCTATCCAATTAGTCCCCTTAAGCTGGTGATCACAGAAGCTTATAGCCAATTGCTGCTGCAGCTGCTCACCTTGCACAGTCCTCCCTGCCTTATTCCAACCTCTTTTAAAGTCGGATTTGAAATTGTCGGAAATGGGGCCTAAACCTGTTGGATTTGGCCCCGTTTCCACCAAAAACATGTGAATCTTCGGCTATTCCGCCAACCCATGTGGTTTTTGACAAGTCAGAGCATTCTGACCTGTTGGAAAAAAACTGCCTTAATTGAATAGGTCAGCACCCCTTCCGACCTATTGAAGTCGGAAGCTGTTGTCTTTCCAACAAGACGGCAGTTCCGACTACCATTGAATATACCCCTATAAGTGCATGCTGAGTTTTGATCCCCACCACACAGATATTGGGAAGTATGTAAATAAATAAGAGAACAGAATCCAGTGTGAGCTCACAGACTGGAAAACAGGGAATTTATTATTATCATGCTAGATTGTATGTCAGTAATTACCTTCTAATATAATGGGGCAGATGTATTAAGCCTTAACAAGAGATAAATGCAAGGGTGATAAGGAGAGATAAACATCCAGCCAATCAGCTCCTTACTGACTTTTTTCAAACACAGCCTGTAACATGGCAGTTAGGTGGTGATTGGCTAGACATTTATCTCTCTTTATCAAATTTGCATTTATCTCTTGTTAAGGCTTAATACATCTGCCCCAATGTCCCTTAGCATAAATAATAATTTTTTAAATGTTTGCACGTTTGCTTTGTAATCTAGACTTGTCTTCACCATACACAGTACTCCATGGGCATTCTTGGCAGACAATAGTACTCATAGTGTAGTGCTGCTGCCTGATAAATGGAGAGGCTTATTCCAAAAGCTTTGGATATGTGCCACAGCAATGAATACAGCGAGAATTATTTACATATGAAACACATTTTGCTGAGACAAAATGTTATTTAACATATAGTGTAGCAGGAGATTACACAATGAAATGGGAGTCTCCTGCAGGATGTGGGAGGGTAGGCAACTAATCCTTGGTGTTGTGTTTCATAGTTTATATTATAGTTATTCTAAACCAGTTGACTGATTCAATTACTTGGTAGAACATTGTTTTACTATGTGCTTCCTGAAACATTCCTGTGCTGTGCGTTCTTCCTCAAACATCATGTTACAGTACAGAATGAAATGATACAGTACAGAACTATACACCAGTTACACTAAGCAAAGATGATACAATGACAGCAGTATGGCCCTTATTCTGATTGACGCGTACTTTACCGCATACTTTCGGATAGCGTCTTTACGGCGTCTGCGCATGCGTGGAGAACGCAACGCGCATGTGCCACGCCTTGACTCCGTACCTGTTCGGCCAAATCCCGTCCAAAACTGTTCCCCGCAATCAGTCGGGAAATATGGGCGTATTATGGGCGTCATGCGGAATGACACATGGGCGTAGTTTCAAAGTGGGCAAAACGGGGCGGAAACATGGGCGGACACGGGGGAGTACACTTATGTTGGGGGGCGTACATTCGGATACCACTCCGAATGCACGCGATCAAAAAGGGCAGAAATGTGCGGTGTCCACAAGTGTACTATTGCTTTGCGGACACCACTCGTTCATGCGGTAGGCGAACGGACCGCCTAATGACTACAAGCATTAACACCTGAACCCAATAGAATCTACTCCTTTACTCATTACTCACTAATAGGACGCTTGTCAGTGCTTTAATTGAAACCATTGCTGCTTCAAGGAAACCTTACTAATCCCCCACATATGCTGTACTTGTCAGACACTTAAAAACTGCTAACAATGGACATGACTGAATATTAATACTATCAATACACATGTGTATTCGACATGTACTCATGAAACCACACATTTTTGGTAAAGTAAACAAATTTATTTCTATACATGTCACAGTCAATGCCACTGTGATGCAATGCCCAAAAAATACAAAATCCCAAAAATAAACAACATGGCAGGAATGTCCCAAAATAAATAATAATACAAAACAAATATAATTGCACACAGATGGACTCCAGCACCTCCTATGTGCCACTGCACATGCAGCCAGTGGGAAATGAGGAGGCTGCTGGCCCTTCTACAGCAGGCCAACCTGCACCTGACCATTCTACAGCAGGGCAACCTACACCTGGCCCTTCTGCAGCAGGCCAACCTGCAGCTGGCTCATATGCACCATCAGCAGAATCATTTGGAACACAACCGGGGACTTCACAAGATAGTACCATGGCCATCACTTCAAGTACAGCTGACAGTAATGGCAGGCAAAAGAGGGCAACAGGGGCACCAAAAAGGACATATGAAGCAAGGGCTCATCTGGTTACCCTCAGCACGTGATTGGACACAAGAAGCTGACACACACAGCACAATGGAAGATTTGGGACCACATAACGGTGGAGATTAATGCAGCCACAAGTTCATTTGCGACCACGTTTGGCCTTGGTAGGCTCCTTGGCCTGTGCAGCAGCTCTTCTGGCACGGGCAGATGCTGGGGCAGGTGGAGCAGATGATGTTGAGGGGTTGGCTGGTCTACCCCTCCTGCCAGCAGGGAGTGTTGCCGGTGGTAATGCACCAGAAACGGATGACATTAGGACCCTGTTGCTGGTAACCAGCTCCACCATAAGCTCATTATGGTGGAGGAGGAGATCATTTTGGCGGGTGGCTTGCTCGGCCAGCACCTGAGCACTTGCAGCCATGGCCTGATGTGACTCAGCCATGGCCTGCATGCTCGCAGCGATGGCCTGCTGGGTGCTGACCAAGCTCGCCAGGATCTCCTCGGTCCTATGCATCCGTTCTGATGCCAACTCTCCCTGCTGGTTGATGTCCCCAAGCATGTTGGCCAAGGCGGCCAAATCGGCTTGGTCCGATGGCTGCTGCTGCACAGGCCTACCCCTGGGGCCAGGTGGCACGGACTCCTCCACCTCCTGAGCAGAGTCGTCACCAAGCGGTGGGTTGTCTGTGGAAAAAGATAAACAAAATTAGGACACATTCTAAGATAATTACTTGCACAAGTTTATGGCATGACCAATATTTACCTTCAATAAAAGACGCAAACACTTCAGCTGGGGCCTCGCTATCCATCGTGCTCACCCCCCTGATCTCCTCAACTGATATACAGCTCTCGGCCATCAACTCCAGGGGGGTGAGCTCTAGCCCTGATGGCATGGGCCCGGCCCCAGATGTCTGGCTGTGTTCCCACCGCTTGGTCATCTTCCTCTTCAGGTTGGTTTTGAAGTCCTGCCACCTGCAATGTAAGTTGACATATTAATACATGTCACTCCAGATGTTAGCTGTTGCAGCCATTGCTCTGTGCTACATATTACGACATGTGATTAATGTCCAATAGATAATATTACATGCAACTATGATATCAACCGTTACAATACACATTCACAATCACCCTACTCTAACTCTCAACGAAATAACATGTCAATAATGTCTGTGTATCGTAACAACCTCACGGGCCATTTGCAAAATCCATCTAAGCATCAATTAAATCATTACTTGGCTATTACTGGGCACATGTATCACAAAACAACTTGCCTCTTCTTCACATGGTCCGTCTCACGAACTTGTGGCGCTACTTCATTAATCTCTGCCGTTATCTGTTCCCAAATCTTCCATCTGCGTGTGTGTGTCAGCTTCTCCGATGGACACTCAATCCAATCACGTGCTCGGGGAACCAGGATGGCAAGCTCCTGTGCTTCATATGCCTTATTTTTTTTTGGTGGTTCCTCTGTTGCCCTGGCTCTCCCCTTGCCACGTCCATGGCCACGCCCCCTGTCACGTGTCGCTGCACTTGAAGTGCTGGCCATGGTACTACCTTGTGAAGTCCCCGGTTGTGTTCCAAACAATTCTGCTGATGGTGCATATGAGCCAGCTGCAGGTTGGCCTGCTGCAGAAGGGCCAGGTGCAGGTTGCCCTGCTGTAGAATGGTCAGGTGCAGGTTGCCCTGCTGTAGAAGGGCCAGCAGCCTCCTCATTACCCACTGGCCGCATGTGCAGTGGCACATAGGTGGTGCTGGAGTCCATCTGGTCAAATAGTTGCTGCAGGTCTGGGTCCACCTCTGGTTGTGATCCAGACATGTTAGCAACAACATTGTCACCTTCTAATACACCTTTATATACTGTTTGTGTATCCTGTTTGGCGGACATCAGCGGCAGCTGCGTTCCGTGCGTGAGCGTACGTCGCTGTTTTTTCGCGCCGCATACGGTGGCGGAAATTCCATTGTGTAAAACCTGGCGAAAGTTCGACATGAAATACTGGTCACCAATGCTAACATTGCATAGAATCTTCTGATACACCTGTGACTATTGCACAATACACATGCTATTTGCTAGCATGACATGACATTTGGTTCATGACTACTGTGGTATTGTGGAGTTTGTTTGCAAGCTAAAAGTAGCCCAATCCCTTAGATAATCCAGGCCACAAGTCATGCAATACTCATCTCTACTGTTATAGACCACACATGTGAGAGGCCTATAAATAGTGAGTTGCTGCTAGAATCATTTGTCAGCAGATCTGGACTTGTCAGGGTCTAAGGTAAGCTCTTCCATGGTCCATGTAGATATGCTATCCATTAACAATGTAAGTGTATGAATGTATGCACCATTGCCTCACTGACTACAGATTGTTGGGCCAGCAAAGTGCTTGTAGCATTATTGCAACATGTCACATGTTCACTATTTCACTCACAGGTCTTAAACCTGTGTGGGTTCATCTATTGCAGGACAACATGTCCCAGCAATAGATGAAATGTCTCATAGTACATGATGTCGGCAAAAAATGCTGACACCTTTATCTGTGTGTTTAGGACGGTGTGTATTGAGTTCATATTATTGTTACATCATTATAGGGTCAAATGGATCTTCGGGATTTCACGGGGCGGCCATCTATTGTACGTATTGAAGCCTACAAATCTATTTGTAGTGGGATATGGCCATTATGTGCATAGGTGCATCAGTATTTATGTTCATTTCTTTATAGGTTGCTGAAGCAATGATGCGCTACATGGAAAGGAGGCTAAGGGCACTTGCGGCTCTCCCCACTCGTCGCCCAAGGAGGCCAGGACGTGCTAGAATCTATCGCACACGGGTGACTCTGTTTGCTATGCCCGATGATGAGGTACTTACTAGGTACCGGTTACCGCCACATGTAATTCTGGATCTGCTCACGTTAATTGAGAGCGATCTGGAACCTCTACACGGGATCACGACAGCAATTCCGCCTCACACACAGCTGCTGGCGGTGTTGCATTTCTGCGCCTCAGGATCATTCCAACAAGTAGTGGCAGTACTTGCTGGAATATCTCAGCCGGCCTTCTGCCGAATCCTGAGGCGTGTGACGTCGGCCATGTTCAGGCGCAAGGGGCACTTCATGGCCATGACATTTGCCACCGAGACCCTGCGCAGAAGCCAGCAGGCCTTCCATCAAATTGCTGGCTTCCCTAATGTGATAGGGGCTGTGGATGGCACCCATGTACCATTTGTGCCTCCATCTCGAAGTGAGAAGATATATAGGAACCGCAAATTGTTCCACTCACTGAACGTGATGGTGGTATGTGGCCCATCCATGGAGATTCTCGCCTTCAACTCGAAGTTTCCCGGAAGTGCCCATGACTCTCATGTCATCCGACAAACCGGGATATGGCAAAGACTACAAGAGCTGGAAGGCCGTGATGCGTGGGTTCTGGGTGACTCCGGTTACCCATGTACGCCCTGGCTACTTACGCCGTACAGCTACCCAGCACCGGGCCCACAGGAGGCATTCAATGGGGCGCATGTTGCCACCAGGCAAGTGGTGGAGCGCTCAATTGGCCTTTTAAAGGGTCGATTTAGAGTGCTCCACCGCACTGGTGGTGACTTACAGTATGCGCCTCAAATGGTGTCGAGGATCGTGGGCCTGTGTATATTTTTCCACAACATTGCTGTGCGGCGTGAGATACCCTTTGATGAGTGGGAGGTACCATCTGAGCCGCAAGATCCGCCCATGCGCCCATCCCGCGCCCCTGAATGCCGGAGGGGATACCAGCTGCGGGACTCTGTGGCGCAAAGATACTTCAGGTACATTTTATCTAGTTGACCAGAACACACCAATTCTTGTAAAAATCACCCCTTCAAATAAGTACAGTGTGGTAGTTGTCAGTGTTACAAAACGACAATTATCCAGCCTGCCCTCCTAATGGCAAAGAAATAGTAGATATTTATCATATGTGCTTAGTTTTGGGGGAAGTACAATAAATGTGCTCATTATTATACCTTCTACAAGGGATCTTATGTGTTTGTTATATCTTCATTATTGTAGTTGATACTATCCCTGATGACTGGTGAGTACATTGATTTATTCTCTAATGTGTTGGGGATTTTTTCCTGTGTTGATGTATGATTTGTTTGCAGATATATATATATATATATATATATATATATATATATATATATATATGATATTTGAATTTATTAACATGTTTAAACATTTCAAGGAGCAGGCAGGCAGGCAGGCAGGCAGGCAGGCAGGCAGGCACCCAGGCAGGCAGCCAGGCAGCCAGCGCTGGTGTATAATGCTGGACTCAGGATACCTGCAAGTATGTGTATGTGTCTTTTAAACATAAATGTACGCATACACATAGATGCATAGAGTAAGTAATGCTAAGTACAGCTATGCGTTGCTAAGCTATAGCACGCGTTGCTTGGCGGAGCGAGGCGTCATTGGATTTGCTAAGTGCATACACACTGTGTTTTATATATATCAGATTTGTTCATTGCCATACATCAGCACTACTGTTTTGAAGGCATGCGAATTTGTCACCATTTGTGTTGGCGCAGAGACGCTGCTCATGTAAAGATGAACAATAAAGTTATTAACACAAATAACTGTGATAAACCAATGCCACCACCTGATTGGTTGATTGATGCCATTGTTAACATGGCGGAGACACGAAGGGCAGACCCGTTTTCTCCTGCGGAGCTGAGGGTTCTTGTCTCCGTCATGGAGACAAGGCTGGGCCGTGCTGGGCCCTTTATCAGCAACCGGCATAAACGCCGGGCCTATGCTGCGGCAGGGCGCAGGATTTACGCCCGCACTCGGGTGCGGAGGAGCATCGGGCAGCTCGAGAGGCGCTGGTCGGACCTCCGCAGGCGCCAGCCCCAGCTGTTACAGCAAATTAGGGGCGAAATAGCTGCTTGTGAGTATTTTAGCTATGAAATTTCGCACTTACAACATAGCATATAGAAACAATAAAATGTGTCTCATGATAAGTGGGTGTCCATGGGTTTAAAAGTCCATAGACTGTTATGTGTGCTTCTTCCTGGTTAACATGCAGTCATGTGGCTTTTATATGTAATGACATAGCATTGATGATTCTGATGCATACAATGTGCCAGATCTAATATGTGTTACACATTGATAAATGCCAGGGTTGTAATGTTTGAACAAATTACTAACAATCACATAATATTTTAAATGTCACATTTTGGAGTCCATTAACAGTAAGGAGCTACTTTCCAGCATCGTTTGCCATCATTATCACCCTTCCATGTATGTCTTGTTATGGATTAATACATGTGCCCCAATGACCCGACATTGACCATGATTTTTTTTTTCTACCACACAGCACGAGCCCGAGCCCGACAGCCACGTGAAGAGGCCGAGGCAGCCCTGGCCGAGGAGGAGGGGCAAGAGCCTGAGGAGGAGGTGGCGGCAAGGGTGGAGGAGGAGCAAGTGGAGGAGGAGGAGGAAATGTTGGAGGAGCAAGTGGAGGAGATGGTGGAGGAGATGGTGGAGGAGGTGGTGGAGGAGGAGGAGGTGCCTGAGGAGGTGGTGGTGGAGGAGGTGGAAGAGGAGTTGGTGGCAGAGGAGGAGGTGTTGGTGGCGGAGGAGGAGGTGGAGGAGGAGGTGGTGGTGGTGGAGGAGGAGGTGGAGGAGGAGGTGGTGGTGGTGGAGGAGTTGGTTGTGGCGGAGGAGGTGGACGAGGTGATGGTGGCGGAGGAGCTGGCGGAGGAGGGGGCTGAGGAGGCCACGGTTGCCCCAGAGGTGTCCGATTCCGAGGGGGAGGAGGCATGTCAGGCCCCGGAGTCACATCTGATCGGTATGTTTACATAATGCATCATTCATGAAGTAGTTGTACTGGTATTTGTTATGTAGCACTGGTGATGATAAATGTTGTTACAATACTATTAATACAGACCCCAAAGTGGGTAGCTACAGATACAGGTACGGGTTAGATGGGGTGTCCAAGGCATCCCTTTCATCCAGGACACCTCTGAATTACACAGGTTTGTGGGATGGCTTGGAGCTCCATTTTGACTGCCACATAACCGTTGTAGTTAAACAGGATCCTGGAGTAAAGGGATGAGTGGATCATTTGTGGATTAAATTCACCTGCTGCAAGCGTTGATTATGACCCATCAAATAGTGGAATCTATATTGTTGGTGAATGTTATTTCTAAACTATAGGATGTATGCTATAAATGGAGTATGGGCCGGCCTACCTTGGAATGGAGTCACAAGTTGCCAGTGTCCCAGGAGCCTCCTCTACCTAAACACCCCCTGTAGTTCAGATTGTTTTTTTGCCGTCACAGAATTGTAGGTTGGTTTAGACAGAATTATGATTTGGAGGATGTGTACTGTGCATTCCTGACATTTGCATAACTCCCATGCCACGAACCATCACTGAACTTAGACTGAGGAGATTGTGACAAGTTCTTATTGACGGAGGCCATGACATGCTTGTCATTGGTTAGTCATGGGTGGGTTGTGACTGAGAAGAAACACTATGACTGTTATGTCTTCTGCAGAGTAAAGGGTAGAGGGACAAAAACACAGTATGTAGTAAATAAGTGTGTATGTATGTAGATATGTATGTGTCATATCTATTTATCTATGTGTGTCTCTATCTCTCTACATAGATATATATATATACACATGTCACCTAGCATTTGTGCAATTTATGTAGCAGTATGTGAAATGTATGCATGAATATCATGACTAATTTTTGCCCCTTTGACATGCCCACAGATGACACCACACCGGCAGATGAGGGAGTTATTGGGGCCCTCCTGCGGGCGGAGCACCATTTGAGGCTCTTACTAGCAGATCTGCAGGACCTTCGCGATCTCCTGATATAATTTATAATTTTATATTTTGTGATTGACATGTTAATTTTGGTTTATAATAAATGTTTTATGCAAGTTCACAGTTGTTGGTTTTCTTTGCACATTAAACAGTATATGTGTAGATTGTTTATAATCTTTTACACAGGGTCTAATAGAAACCATTGCACTTCAATTGCTGTAAGGGTTAATGTGTGCAATGCATGTGTTAGGCATGCTTGTAAGGATATATTGGCATCTAATTGATTCCAATTCCAAATAAGAAGTTTTTTATGAGGATAGGTAATTGAATAAGTGGGTCATGTGATGTATTGCAGAATATACATCATAGTGGGTTGTTTGGCGTAAATACTCCGCTTACGGGCGGTAGCACCGCTTGGCTCCCGTTCAGATGCGGTATTCCCGAGCATACTCTGTACTACTCTGTAATACCGTGCAGAATCGGAGTGTTTCTCCCGCACACGCATGGTTTGTATGTCGTCCGTAAACACGCCCTGTTCTTAAAGAGTGAGTCCGTCCGAATGCGGAGGACACGTGGGCGTTTCTACGGACGATGGCCGCACGCGGCAAAACACCGTGGCGTGCGGACCGCTCCGTAAGAATGCGGGAATATCCGCACCGATCAGAATAAGGGCCTATGCTCTGTAAAGGTCATTTTAAAATTGTTTGTCTACTGTGACCTAAATAATTTTATTTCTGTTTCTGTATTTTTTTCAGTATAAGAAAATAAAAATAATCATATACTATAATTTCATATTAAATTCAATAATTTGAATTAGAACACTAAGTATAAATAAACATGTAATAATAATTATTATTATTATTATTATTATTATTATAATAATAAGTGGTTGTATTCAAATTCTATTCACCCTGACATTGCCTGAAAATAAGATAAATCATACTGACCTTTTTTTCACTTTAATATGACCTCAAACCCAGCAAATTTAATTCAAGGGAAAAGCAAATGTCTCTCTCTCTCTCTCTCTCTCCCTCTCCCTCTCTCTCTCTCTCTCTCTCTCTCTCTCTCTCTCTCTCTCTCTCTCTCTCTCTCTCTCTCTCTCTCTCTCTCTCTCTCTCTCTCTCTCTCTCTCTCTATACACTAAATTGAAGTGAAATCTAAAACCTACAATCTGATTGCATAAAAATGGGGTAGTGTTTCAGAATGGGGCTGTGCTAAACAACTGCTACAAACTTGTGATATGAGTGGACAATGTGTACCCAGTTCTATAGTGTGACCAGGCCAGCCAATCATTGCCAGGAGCTAGTTGCAGAGGGACCACACATCATGCCAGTCATCAGTCCAGACTATGAAGACTGGTGCTTGGTTTCATTATTGATGGAAGGATGGGAGATTTCTTTAATTTATTTTTATTATAATAATTATTATTATTATTTTATCATCAGCAGCTTATTGGCAACAAATTATTACATTCCTGTCTACTTCAAAACTTTTCTGCAGAGATGATAAATGGAATCGTCAACCTATATAAATATTACCTAAGAAGCAGGTTTCAGCTTGGTGCTGTCATTTATTAGCATGACCAATTTACACAAGTTGCACTTCAGAAGAAAAACATATTTAAGGAATACTTATTGTGAAATATGTAATCAATAGCAATGGGCAGTACAGACGGTGCAATGGTTAGCATTACTGCCTCACAGCACTGAGGTCATGGGGTCTATTCCCACCATGGCCCTATCTGTGTGGAGTTTGTATATTCTTCCTGTGCTTGCATGAGTTTACTCCGGGTACTCCCACAATCCGTGAATATACTGGTAGGTTAATTGGTTCCCAACAAAATTAACCCTAGAATGAATGTGTGTGCATGTATATGTGGTAGGGAATATAGATTGAAAGCTCCACTGGGGCAGGTACTAATGTGAATGTTCCTATATTCTTTGGAATGCGCTGCAGAATATGTGTGCGCTATATAAATAACTGGTAAATAAATTCAGCACGAAATTTCATTTATAGTTGACCTAATTCAAAAGATTAATGAATTCACGCTGATTAATTACAAGAAATGTTGATCTTATTTTGTGCATATTATAGCATGTAGCTGTACAGTATACATGTAGAAATACTTCTTACATAATCAGCATCCAAAATTGCTAGACTTTTCTGTCAGAATGTAACACTGCCAATTACAGTTCCTGTTGATGCGAGACACCTCCTGTCCTACAGGACATACCTTACAATCTAGACTAGAAAACTGTCTTACTTGAGAGTAGTGAGTTCTGTGAGTGATGGCTGCGTAGCCTTAAGGTAGCTCTCTCTTCGTGCCGCAATCTTTGGAGATGGCTTAGGGCTGTTTGTGTCAGAGTCTCCGCTGTCATCATCACCCATGGCTTTGATGTAGCTGCCACTGCGCATTCGTCGACATGGAATCTCATCTTTGTTCTTAGGGGTATATCCGCTCCATTCATCTTGAGGCACCTAGACAGAAAGCATGGTGAACGACTGAATTAAAGTGCAAAGACTGAGAGCTAAAGACAAAACAATTTCTACAAACATAATTGCTTTTGTAATTAAAAATAGATCAAATCAGTGTAATAGCAAACCGATGTTTCTTAGCTTATAAAGAAAATAGACTAATGCTCTTTTAAGTTTAAAAAAATATTTTAGTGAATTCAGAAACCTGTTTCTGATTGATTCCTCTATCAAGGCAAAAGCTATTTAATTTATTTGCTGCCATTTCCGATAGCATTGGAGGCGGATCTCAACAAAACAGATCCGACTTTCAAACAAGACGGATCTGTTTTGTTGGAAACAGTCATGGACTTTAAAATTCACTACCTTTTCTCGACAATCAACGGCCGTTTTCGCCGGCATGCAACAGGTGGAACACTGAATTCCATCTGCCGAGAAACTGTCAAGCCTGGAGAAAATGGGTCAGGATTCTTCCGACTGTTGGAACAATCAGACAGTTGGATTCCAAGATTGAATACCCCCATAATGGTAAAGGTGAGTACACACACGGGCCAATTTTAACCCCATTTCTAAGTGATTTGGCTAGATAGCGTTTGGAAAGAAGCACGGATCGCTCCGTGTGTATGGCCCATATGATGGTGATGAGCAGTCCCATGCGTCCCTATTGCCCGCAGAGCAGGGGCGGAACTACCGCCGGTGCAGACGGTGCACTGCACCGGGACTCAAGGGGTCAAAGGGGCCTAGTGTCACCGTCCGCCCGGCATGCCACCGTTCCCGTTTAGTAAAAATATGTGTGAGAGCATCAGCCGCCATCAGAGGGACACGGTGCGTGCGCAGGCTATTCTCTCTCCTCCCTCCCCCCGCACCCTGAACCTGCGGGTTCGTGGCTGGCAGGTGCCAGGTTTACTTTATGTGCGACGTGGAGACGGAGAGTGACGGGAAGCAGTGCACATCAGCACATCATTACATCATCAGATGCAGCAGCGCTGGGGACCGGCATCCTGTCCCTGTTGCTGCAGTGGACCACCAGCCAGAGGTAGCCACAAGCACAGGGAGTGGAGGAGGTCAGCCGCACACATGGGGAGTGGGAGGAGGAGAGACGCGCACCGCAGACGGGGAGTAAAGGAGGGGATCCGTGCACCACACATGGGGAGTGAAGGAGGGGAGCCGCGCACCGCACACACAGGTAGTGGAAGAGGAGAGCTGCGCATACGGGGAAAGGAGGAGGGGAGCCGCACACACGAAGTGAGTGGAACCAAACACACGGTTGGCAGCTTCTGTCAGGGCTGGGAATGGGTGGGGTGGCCTGCAGAGGGAGATGTCAGTGTATTTGTACATTGAGTGACCCTCTGCTCACCATTCCCTCACCCAGCCCTCTGTCTGTCTATGCCCCCTTATCTGTCGAGGCAATGCCCATCAGACAACCTGTCTGTCTAACTATGCCTCTTTCCATCTGTTTATGAGCCCTCACACCATCTGCCCATAAATGCACCCACATAGGGGACTATGTAAAAACCGGACCCGGACTCAACCCCAGACCGCCGGACGTCAAAATCTGCAGTCCGGGGCTTGTAGTGTACGGTCCGGGGGGTGTCCCGTCCGGGGGGGTGTCTTGTCCGGGGGGGTCCCTGTGATAGCTATCACCATGGACATGAGGAAGGGGAGATTGCAGCCTCCCCGTGTGGTCCGGACCGTCCGGTGTTTGCTACATGCCCGGACCATACAGGGAGGCTTTATTCTCCCCCTCCTCCTTTCCCTGGTGACAGGTGTCACAGGCAGCCCCCCCAGACAGGACACCCCCGGACAGGACACCCCCCGGACCAGACGCTACAAGCTCTGGACTGCAGATTTTGGTGTCTGGTCCGGCGGTCCGGGGGTCTTGTCCTGGTCTGGTTTTTACCCATACCCCCCACATAGTGTTCTGTCCATCCATCTGTCTGCCCATCTATGCACCCATATGGTGCTCCATCTCTCTGTCTATGCCGCCCCATCCTGTGCTGTAGTCAGGTAGTGTCTGTCCTGCTTATTACATCCTCCCTCTCTCTCACTTTCTCTGTTCCACTGACACCGTCTCCCTCTCTTTCTATCTCTCTCCCCCTTTAGCACCCTGTCTCCACCTGTCTCTCCCTCTTTCTCTCCAACACTCTCCACTACTGGGGGCATTATATGTAATGGACACTACTGGGGGCATTGTGTAAGGGGCAATAATTGGGGTATTAACCTTATAAGCAGGAGTACTGTGGGGAATTACATGTAGCATAATGTGTAATGGGCATTACGGTGTGTGAATGTGTAATTAGCATTACAGTGTACGGCATAATGTGTATTGGGCTTTAAATTAGAAGGAAACAAACAAAAAAAAACACTATGCATTTTTCTGTGTGTGTTTGGGGGGCCCAGACTATATTTTTGCACCTGGGCCCTTAACTCTCTTGTTCCGCCTCTGCCGCAGAGATAGACAGTGCAGTGCGGCACTTGGAGATGATATCATCTAGATGTGCCGGGAAACCCGCCAGCCGGCACCTCCGCAACGCCAACCGACATGCTGGGGGTAAAGCACCCGGGAAAGCTGATGGGCTGCTCCCAGCCTCCGTGCACCCCCAGCTTCATTCTGTGAGGTGAATGAATGCCGCACACAGGAATCCATTCACCTCCGCCCTATTGGTGGAAATGGGTCCCCGAGTCGTATGACCCGGGTTACTCATTTACATGGCCCTTGCCTCCTGGGATGTCCCCCCCAGAGAGGAGTGGCAACAACCCAGGTCAAGGCTCTGGTGTAAAAGGAGTATCACAGAGACAACTCAATAAACAGATAAAAGCTACAAAATGAAAACCTTTGATAAAGCCGTTGAGACGGCGAAACGCGTCAGGTGTTCTTCAAACCGCCCCCCTTACTTTTTATTGGACTGTTCCAGACCAGCCGTGGACCTCACTTGGGATATACCTAACCGTGGACATCAAACCGGATCTTGTAAGACCCCAATACCATCTCCGGGAGTTTCCATCTCGGGTGCCTCCCCTACTCTGGACGGTGACTCGGCCCACATCACGATTCGGGCCTTGAGTCCCAGGGAGAGATTCATCACACCCCTTCAGCATGTCTACAGGTGGACGGTAACCCAATTTTACTCATTGCAATTTTGCACCATATGACTTTTTATTCCAGGCGAAATAGGAACGGACAGTCCCTCAGTGTTATTTACCCCCCCAGGATATATTCCCTGTGTTTTATCAAGCCCATTTTGGTCTTATCATAATAAATTGTATTTTCTTTTAACTGTATAATCAGTCCAATCTGCATCATTTTTATGTTATTGTAATTTAATATTATTAATATTTTCATTTAACCAGCGCTGCTACCCCCCCCCCCCCCCCCTTTTTTTCTATTTGTCTAGTTCGGGCTTGACAACCCCGACATAAATCAGCAGCTGCTAGTGACTCAACACAAGTCACAGCGCCACCCAACCCGTACCCCTCCCTTGTGGAGAAGTACAACACCTTTCTCACAAAATGAAAACCTGCTGCGTTATTTGATTCCTGGACATCTTTCCATTTTTCTTCAATAAACTTTATATACTGTAGTTTGTCTGATTGAGGGAAGCTAGACTAATGTATTGAAACATTTCTGACTGTGAGCCTTCCTGGATTCCCTCTGTATTTCATTTATTATAATCATATGAGGTCAGTCCATTTATACCAACACAGGAAGCAACAAAGGATTAAACCAGCAAAAACATACAACACATTCTGCAAGAGTTCAAGCAAAAGGTTTTAACCAACAGAAAGTGATTTTTTTTCTCCGCAACTGAGAAATAGGCAATATATAACCACTGGGTGACAAAGGGACAAGATAGACTGAGATTCTCCACTTTATCTTAGTGAAAACACATTGCTCATGTGTATGAAATATTGTAGCCTCAAGTATCCACAGGGGAAGCCTTCTAAGAATGCTAACCTGAGAAAATACTAACTGATTCAGCTCATTCCTGGTATACGTGGAAGACAAGCCAAACAAATTTCCTGAAACCATGTAAAAGATATGTTTAATTTATCGGTCTCTTGCCCTTGACAAAAAGGGTAATTTGAAGGGCTGGGTTCTGACTACAATACAAACACAAAGATATCAAAACTACATTCTGTCATGTATCACCATCGGGTCTTAGGGCCAGATGATCTAAACTTTAAAAAGTGACAAAATGCTACGAATGGTCCTGAATCACCCCCAAAGTCAGAAAATGTAAAAGTAAATGGCTAAACAAGTAAAAATGGTATGAGACATAACTAAAAATAAATGATAGGAGTTGATCAGTTCTGTTTATGAATCATTTGTCTATTTGGCTATTCGATATGTGCTGACCGGGAGCACGCATCGGCATCGCTTCAGGATCGAAAGGATAAAAACCTGTTCGATCAGCATGCGATGTATATGCGATCCCGATTTGATCTTGACTATACAGTCAAAATCAAATATGAAATCTCACCGTGTGTACACAGCACTCTCAGATACACTAATCTGAAGTTGCTGTTCCTGCTTATTAGTTACATAGAATTTACTGCAACCAGTAAGGAAATGTTAGTGATCTGTCACCAGGTAACCCTTCACTCCAACATACTGTATACACAATTATTAATATTCACATAATAATATTACGTTCATGTAGCACTGATATTGGGAAGGCAAATTGATTCTTCAAGAACACAAAGAGAAGTATGCTGCATTAACTGTGCTTATTGTGAAAAATATTTCCAATATATGCGATTGACATACAGATGGAGCCTTCCTCATCTGTCCCTTTAAAAGGATTTTGGGGCAGATTTATTAAGCTTGGAGAAGAGATAAACTGGAGATAAAGCGGAGAAAAGGTAAAAGGAGATAAAGCACCAGCCAATCAGCTGTATTTGAAAAAGACAGTTGGGAGCTGATTGGCTGGTGCTTTATCTCCTTTTACCTTTTCTCCGCTTTATCTCCAGTTTATCTCTTCTCCAAGCTTAATAAATCTGCCCCTAAGTGAGACAGAGCTGTCAGATTTAGGCCCTTATTCAGATCTGATTGCAGTCCAAATTTGTTCTCAAAATGGGCACAACCATGTGCACTACAGGTGGGCAGATTTAACATGTGCAGAAAGAGTTACATTTGGGTGGGGTGTGTTGAAACTGAAATCTAAATTGTGGTTGTTTATCACTCTCCATTTTATCACTTTTGAAGCTCAGTGCATCTGGCCTCTAGTGAATCGCTAAGTGTGTAGGCCCCATTACAATCTATGGACAAAGCAATAGCTGAGATTTCTCCCTAGCTCACAAACAGCTCACTGCTGTGAACAGGACACCGCCTGGGTGGTGCAAAGACCATACTGAATGTCTCTGACTTCAATGACATGGAGTGCTAATTATAGAATTGCACTCAACATAGTGTTTAAAAATAACAAATTTTCTATGCAGAAAAGACATTAATAAAACACACAGGTTATACAATACCACATTTTGGTATCAGACAAAGTGAATGATCACAACAAACCCATAGAAATCTGGCACTGCCTAACTGGTTCTCTAGAAACTCGGCTTTTTTAAAAAGAGAAACAGTTAGGCAGTGCCAGATTTAGGTCTAAATGGACCTGGAGCTAAAAATGATCAAGGGCCTATTCTGCGCAATAATAGGGGTTGTGGCCAGCACCTAATAATGTGGGGGGCTTGACCAGTGTTCTGGTTTGGTGGTCTGCTCATGGATGTGTCTCTGTTTGTGTAAATACTTTTAACTAACTATATATGCCTGGAAAAGGCAGCGAGCTGGCATAGTTAAAATGCAAAGGGTTTAGTAGAGAGTGGAAAATGGCAAAGAAGTTGGCATATGCAAGGGCCTGGCACAGAAAAGAGGGAAATTAGAAGCTGCAGATATACTTACCTTCCAACGGCGGCTGCAGACTTTGGGACCATGTATCGCCAGCACTGAGAGCATCGGACGATATATTTGTTTATTAACTGTTTTCAAGTCAAACATATATATATATGACGAAGTCCGAAGTGACGAAACGCGTAGGGGCGTGGCCTGGCGTCATTCAAACGAGTGAGACGGAGACGGAGAGGAGAGTGTAACCGCTCCAACTAACAGTGAGACACTGTGATTTATGCTTTTAATGTGCGGTACTGATACCGCCTATTGTGGTACGTGACCCTTGTTGTCTGAACCTTGGGAACTTTTTTAAAGAATAAAACTTCTTATCAGGATAATCTGCACTATGGAGCGCTTCTTTTTTCTATTTTAGACATATATATATATATATATATATATATATATATATATATATATATATATAGACATTGTAGGGGCTCTGCACACACTAAATTAACTGATAATAAATAGTGGAGATTTGGTTCATGAATTGATCAATGCATTTAAGCCTGCAGCCCCCTTCACGGGACCCCACTTTTCTGCAGGTCTTAACACTATCACTGAAAATGGCTACAATACACATAGGTATCACATCAATGTTTAAGTCCAGGCATGCTATCTGGTCTAAAGCTCACAGCACGCTATGCTTTTATATGTGAGCAGTTACCAACACACCTGTCACTAATCATCTAATCAATGTAGCCATTTTCAGCGATAGTGTTAGGACCTGCAGAAAAGTGGGGTCCCGTGAAGGGGGCTGCAGGCTTAAATGCATTGATCAATTCATGAACCAAATCTCCACTATTTATTATCAGTTAATTAAGTGTGTGCAGAGCCCCTACAATGTCTGTTTAAACAATGTGGTCACAAGCCATAGGGCACCCCAAAACTAGGAAAGGTGAGTGCCAATGTTTAGTGTGTATATATATATATATATATATATATATATATATATATATATATATACAACCCAATAGTGTTATTCAGCGCCCATATACAATTTGACAATAAAATGAATTCAGTCTTTCCACTTTGTAAAATTATCAACCAAGACTTCTTTTTAAATATAAAACTTTTATTTTAAAACATATAAAAAGTAGATACTCTTGGAATAGAAGTATTCTCTTGGTATTAAGATCATACCAAGTACCGATGCGTTTCGTCTCTTTATGAGACTTCAATAGGGGTTTGATACTTATAGTATGAATCATTTGTGAGTAAAATATATTATCCCAAAAAGGGTGATTTAAGCTTAAGTGGATAAGGGTAGCCAATTATGGCAGGGTCCCTCAGTCCTTAACCTCCAACAAATGATCCCTTATTTGACTTTTAGGTTCGAAATAAGGGTACAATAACTGGTAGCAGTGTTTTAATTTCCCAGCCTCCAGATAGATGATGTAATCACTTTTTTAGTTTTTAGGGGCGAAGTTAAAGGTCCCCTTAGTGTAGTCTGAGCATGTGTACTCTCCAATGTCCAAAGGACAAGAGTAAAGGGCATATATATATATATATATATATATATATATATATATATGCAGACAGTATCCGCGGAAGCCTTAGACAGGTAGAGAACAGGAAATGAGGCGGCACTCAGTCGACTTGTATAAAGTAGATTTTTATCTGGTATTACAGATTAGATACATGCGATATCCGTAACGTTTCGAGACTACATGAGTCTCGTCTTCAAGACGTGCGCTAGAAAAGTGCAGGGTGCATTGTGCAGTGGTATAGCAAGAATGCTATACCACTGCACAATGCACCCTGCACTTTTCTAGCGCACGTCTTGAAGACGAGACTCATGTAGTCTCGAAACGTTACGGATATCGCATGTATCTAATCTGTAACACCAGATAAAAATCTACTTTATACAAGTCGACTGAGTGCCGCCTCATTTCCTGTTCTCTACCTGTCTAAGGCTTCCGCGGATACTGTCTGTATACTACTTTCACAGGAAGGCACCAGCTCGCAGTTGTCCTTTTATAAACAGAGTGCCGAACAATCTGCATCCTATATATATATATGTATATACACTATAATTTACAATTTCCGACACTCACAGGATGCAGGGAGATATATTGCCGGGTACCCTCCAAAGGTACACCCGCAGGACGCCGATGTCCTAAGATATAATGACTAAACGTGTTATATGCTTTTCTTGAAGTACTGTGCCCCGCTAATGAGATTATGGAGGTGCGTTCCATTAGAATGGAACGCACATCACTTCCGGCTGCTGCTCTGACAGACTCCATCCACAGTACTAAAAGCCGGCAGCCCTGACTTCCGGTCATGGCTGTGTGTTCCATTACCGGTGCGGGAGACGGGTCTAGACGCTTTTATATTATAATGCCGGCGGTTGTCACTTCCGGTCATGGCCGTGCGTTCCAAGGCTTTGGAACGCATGATACGTCCGGTACGGAGTCTGTATTTATTAATTTGTGTTTTTCCTCTGTTTATAACATTATGGCAATAATGCTGTGTGATTGAACACGCTGGGGTACCTTATTACTCATACTCATAGTTTTTTTATAAGCGATATACTCCCTCTAAATATTGTTTTTGACCATCAATGATACGATTGGTTGATCATAAGCCCATGTGACCCATGTGCCTATATATACCCTGCTGATTGACCATTATGGCTGGTGTGGTTGTAGTGAAAGGATCACTCTGTACCTTGTGCTGATGTTTTGACAAATATCCAGGTGGGGATCGAAACGTTAACATGCCTTATAATCATTAAACTCTTCTAAGATTTTTTCATCTCAACGGTGAGTGCCCTCTTCCTTACTTCTGTTGTGTATAGGATTCATTCCATTGGAGTGAGCACCACAGTGACGGCTAAAGTGGCAATAGGTGCAGATTTTCTGTGGATATATATATATATATATATATATATACATACACACACATTATTAATAACAATAACCCTTCCAAGCGCTTCTCTGACTTGAACTTATACTGCTACAGATGGCGCCGGCCTTATTATTGCTGGCGGAGCGCCAGGACCGTGTCCCTGGCGATCCGCCAGCAATCTGGCGCTCTGGCTGAATGAGACGCTCGTGCGTTTCCCACGCACGAGCGTCTCAATAGCCGGGCGGCGAGGCGGCGCGGCGGGTGCAGTCCTGCCCGTCCTCAGCTTCAGTGAGACCGACAGGGCTGCGGGGGGCTGCGGGGGGGGCGGTGTGGACCGGCGGGGACCCGGGGAAGCCGGCGGGGACCCGGGGAAAAGCACCGTCGGAACGGGACGCGCGTGCACCTCGTGCACGCGCGTCCCCTTCCGACATACAGATGGCGCGGGGCGGGGGATGGCGGGTGGGATGGCGGGTGGCGAGTCCTCCGCCATCCCCAGCAAAGACAAGCCCGGCGCCATCTGTACCTCCACGCATTCCTCCATGGAAAGTCCCCTTGGGATATAGAGTAACATGTTGGGTAGGGATCAGTATGTATCCAAGTCAGAGAATGTAAAATAACCCTATATTGAAATTGCCCAGTTGTGATTTCAAAGATTTCAGTACTACAGAATGTAATCATTGATAACATATATGTAGCCATGTTTATCAGCCATGCCAGATAATGATTGTCTAGTTTACTTGCTGCAGATAAAATTGTGTGTGTGGGTGGGTGTGGGGGGGGGGGGGGGGGGAGATGTCGCCGCTAAAGGTTGGCTCTACCAAAAAACATAATTGGAAACTTACGATCCACTCATTTGTAAACCCAATATCTGTATATGTTTAATTTTACATGTGTAAAATCAAAAGTGAAGGTCAGGGTTAAGGGTGTGGGAGTGAAGATCAGGGTTTAGGATGTGGGAGGGAAGGTCAGGGTTAAGGATGTGGGAGGGAAGGTCTAGGTTTAGGATGTGAGAGGAGAGGTTAGGCTGTGGGAGGGGAGGAAGATTAGGCTGCCGTTGGAAGTAGGGTTAGATTTAGCAGCACAGTCAGCCTCTTCTCTCTCTAGCCCCTCAAGCACAGCTTGCATTATGTACAAACCCACAGACAGAAGGTGATGCTGCCCTGCACTTAGTTCACTACAGCCTTCTGCCTTTTAAATCACCTCCAGTCTTCTCAAACCCCGCCCGCCCCCCAACTGCCTCCGTCCCGCTCACCTTAGTTTGTGGGAGCCAGAGCCTACTGTTCAGGAATATGCCCACTCGGCGGGCACTGACCGGGAAGTGCTCCTGGTGCCGGTCCCGGTGAAGAAGCCGCCTCGAGGAATGGTAAATGGAAGGTTGAAGGAAGCTGCACCTCGCAGAGCGGGAGGAGACGGAGCTCTGCTCTGCAGCTTCCAGCTACTCCTGCTGCTGCAGCTGCGCTGTATGTGCCAGCTGCAGCTGTTACTATTTGAAAGAGGTCTCGACTCCCGCGGCAATGCAGCATAGAAAAAAAATGCTTGCCTGCCACCCCCACCTAAATCGGCTCCTGCCCGCCAACATCCTGGGCGGATGGTAGTGTCTATGGTGCTGGGAGCTAGCCCCGCACGGCAGAGAATGTGGTGCAGCATGGAGGCGCCAGCCGGACAGTGGTGGTGCTCTCCCCGCTTCGCATCCTCCACTGATGTCCTTGGCAAGAGGGAGCAAGCACACAGGCTGGGAATTTTAAGGGCGCCCAACAGACCCCGCTGATGCTGGCTCCTCCAAGCAACCGCGGGGTCTGCCTCAACATAGTTATGCCACTGCCACCCACCAGCCAAAGGCCACTCCTTATTGGCTGGTGGGTGGGATTAACCTCCAGCATGTGGAAGGAGCCACGAATGTAAACAATCATTCCACATCATTCCACAATAGTTTAATCTATTATTAACCATCTATCAGCCCAGTGCCCACCGTCCCCTGGGGCACCAGGGACATCCCCTGGCTTGAGTGGCAGGGGTTACCCTGGAGGGGGGATCCCTTTATTGGAGGATCCCCACTCAGGCTGACCAGCCACGGGGATGAATGCTTTGGCCAGGGGAACTTGCATAAAAAAATTCCCCTAGCTAAGGCATTACCATGTTAGCTGTTTTGGCCCGTGCTGGTTGCCAAAATATGGGGGACCCCTACTCATTTTGTCCCCCGTATTTTGAGAACCAGGACTGGCCCTTGAGCCTGGTTCTGGTTTTAGAAATTCTGGGGATCCCCTATGTTTTTTGACTCCTAAATTTCTAAAACCAGGACCGGCATTAATTCGCACATTTTCATCACTGAAATTCGCACTTTATCGCATTTTTCATGCCTCAATTCACATTCCATTAAATCATCAGTTTAAAAAAAAAATTCATGATTTCAAAAAATGCAATTTTGTGCGATTTCAGAACCTTACTAAAAATCTCATCCTACTAAATGTCACCCCACATGTCATATTCTAGTTAGTGTTAATTCTAGCAACATAAATATGATATCAACTGAGCATCTTTGCTATGGCTGTTGAGTGCCGTCAGACTCAGAATATAGATGTATCATCATTGTGACTCTTCCCATGACTGCATTTCAGCAAGTGATTTGATTACATACGTGTACATCCTGTTACAGTGTCCTTAATGCAGCTATATACATCCATACCACTCACCAACATGCCAGAAAGATTAAAAGCAAAACTTAACTGCCTCTGTGCTAGAGGTCATTAAAAATAAGAGGTATTGAGAGACACAGCACAGTCCTATAGTATATAGTAAGGAATTATAATGATTTATACAGGTTGGGCAACATTGGTAGGACTGCAAGTACCAGCATTATCAGCCATAGAAGCATGCACATACCCGAGTCCCAACATGACTAAGAAGGAAGTCCCGTAACAGAGCATTCTGTCCCTCCTGGAACGGGTCATGTTGTGAGGTATGCATGCAGGATAATTACAGTTGGCAACAGCTGCCTAATCCTATAGTGACAATATTTTTCTCTTAACAAAACCAAACTCTCTATTTACTAAAAACATACTTTAATTTTGTTTTATCTAAATTCTCATTTCCCAAAGTGACCTAACCAAATGGTTTTGAGAAGACTTTAATATTACAATGCACTGTAGGTTACATAATATACAAATATCTTAAAATAATGTAAAATGAAAGTGTGCTGCATCAGAGTGCCGTCACAAAAGAAAGTACACAAGCCCTGTATTTAAAAACCAATATATGCGCAACATAAAATATAAGATCTCTACTAATACCTACATCACATCTAAAATTAAGATAAATATCAACAATATGAAACAATCATGTATTGGAACTCCTAGAGTTACCAAAATTGGTTGCAAGACAAAATGATATAGCTGCTATACAGTAAAGTAATTCTGCTTTTTTTTTTTACAAAATTTTTTACGTCACAACTGTAGTATGCAATGACTTAATATTAAAGTAGGCTCGTTAACATCCAGGACAAGGATTTCATACTATGCATGAGTCATTATTTCCGTTGACTTACCTTTCTTGCAGAAAATGTAAATAAACATTCTTTATGATAAATTATGTTCATCATCTGTGTGGCCTGAGGCAGCGGAGAAGATTCCGTTTTTTCTCATAGTTCTGACATTTCAATGTGGGTGACTATGGCAGTAAACAGAAGGACTGGAAGGGAGTGCTTAAAAAATCACTCACAAAACACTATATTTGTAACTTAAGCTTTCTTTTGCCGTGCAAATAATTAATGAAATGAGATCACAGAACGGGAGAACAATGCTTAATGACTGCTCAGCACTGACTGTCTAACACATGCAATTTAGTGTCCTTGCCAGTTATTACTCAACCTTAACTTGTTAGATGTTACGGCCAAGAAAAGGAGGACTGTATTATTTTACTGCTTCCCTGCCTTCCCTTATATATCAAGAGTGCTTGTTTTTTTTAGTATAATAGCTCAATGGATGCCAGCCTTTTGGAGCAATGTTAATAATTATTCATTGGCATGCAGTGCAAACTGAAAATTCTTCAGTTTTAGAGAGAATACTCAGCATGTAATTCTGCTCCATTGCCACATAAACCGCTTTCTGATAAATACAACAGCCGCACACAAAGAAGAAAAACAAATAACAAAATCTAACTAAATCACTGAACATGACATAAAAAAACCACAAGAAAATCATTGTTGAGTCACAAAAGTATCTCAGCGAGAGGCAACAAAAGGTTGGATGTTGGAAACATCGATGTATACAACAAGCCAAGTGGTGAGCCTGCTCTGAATTCATCACAATCTAAGCTGCAGGGACAATTTGTCAGGATAAAAGTCCTTCAGGATGATTTCTGCACTTCACAGAACTAAGCAATTGTTTAGGTGGCAGTTCGCCAATAAATTGTCATACAGGAACGAGTCATTCCCTTATGTTGTTGTCCCTCAATAAACTAGGCTTGCACGGATTAGTTCTGCAGCTAGTGCTGTACTAAAGGCTGATACTATTATTTCAAAGAGCTACAGGCCATCTGCCTCTGATAGTGATGGCAAGAAACATTCCATCTGTAACAGCTAAGTACCCAAGAGCATGTACCAAGGGCTGGTGCTAAGTTCTTTTACCTTCCCCCCAAGACTCATGGACTTGCTCCTATGCTCATTAGAACAGGGATCCTGGATTGTAGAATGGAGCCACATCTAGAAGTAGAATATTTAGCATGGCTGGCTCTGCTGTCACTTCTATTGGCTTATTGTGATTGTTGAGCTCTGTATATGTCAGAATTAGCACATACACTGCACTCTGTATGAGGCACACTGTAGTGTGCTAATTATGCCCACTTCCTAGGCTGGCCACTATTCAAGTATTCCTTGTAGAGTTCATTGGTAAGAGTTGAATCTCCCATATCCAAAATGCTTGTGAACAGAAATATTTTGGATTTAGGACTTTTCCGTATTTTGTATTATTGCATAACATAATGTGAAATCTAAAGTCTTAGCCCAGAATGTACTTATGTCACATCACACCTTGATAACTGAAGTTATCAGCATTGCTGTCTGCTCCGTGTTAAACATGGCAGGGGGCGGGGCGAGCCGGGTGTTTGGCCTGGCCGGGGAGCAGCAGCAGCCGACCAGACGGAGCCTGGTGATGAGCGGGGCGGCGCGGACCTGCACAGGGTGAGTATGACAGGCGAGGGGGCGGGGGGGGGGGGGGCAGCGGGACAGTCCGCTGGGCTGAAAGTGGTTAAACTTTCAGCCCGGCAGCGTACACACACGGCGATGATGGATGAAAAACCATCCATCATCGCCACATCTGCTGGTAAAACCAGCAGATGAACCACTTTTCTAGCGATGATGCGGGAGCGCGCATCATCGCTAGTGGGCAATCTCTGGGCCATACACACTAGGCGATTTTGAGCCGAAAATCGCTCAAAACTGCTGTTTTGACCGATTTTCAGCTGAAAATCGTCAAGTGTGTATGGGCCTTTAGTCGTTCTCACGAAATGTCATATTCCAAGATGTGTCTCAGCAGTGTATGGCCATCTGATCCCCTGGGAGCCGCCCGGGACCTTCCCAGGTGGCATGACTGCATGCAATACATTGCATGAAGTCCTTTCACAAATTGTCCATTATTCAGATCAGATCGCAGTACAAATTTATTCTCAAAATGGCCAAAACCATGTGCACTGCAGGTGGGGCAGATGTAACATGTATAGAGAGAGTTAGATTTGTGTAAGTTATTTTGTTTCTGTGCAAGGTAAATACTGGCTGCGTTATTTTTATACTGCAATTTAGATTTCAGTTTCAACACACCCGACCCAAATGTAATACTCTCTGCACATGTTACATCTGCCGCACCTGCAGTGCACATGGTTTTGCCCATTATGAGAACAAATTTGTACAGCGATCAGATCTGAATAAGGGCCATGATGTATCGCATGCGACCACTGTTCCCCACCATCTGAAGGGGTTCTGAGTCGGAGGTCAGACCTGCATGATGGTCCAATGCACACGGGACTGCGCAACGGACCCGATGGCATGTCGCACACACGATGACTTTCACATCACACTCTATTGGCATTAATTTATGTGTCAGTATAAAAGTGCACTACCCCCCTAAGAGAATAAAGTGTCCCACCAAACTTTCTGTATCCACACTGAGGTGATGTATAGCAAGCTCCGCTCTGAACATTATCTGACCTCTTCATTGCTATCTAGATTCAATGAAAATAGAAAACCTCAAAAAGCCATTGTTCTCTCTTAGGAGGTCATTCAGGTTTATTCACAAAGCTGCGAAATTCGCAGCATTGTGAGTCAACCAAACGCTGCCCAAATGACCCCCCCCCACTCGCACGCAGAGTTTCCCCTCACAAATTGTGAATTCGAGTGACCTCCATAGTGGAGCAATATGGAAATGATTGCATTATTCCATTAACTTGTGTAGTGTTGCACTGAACAGCAGATTCAATCATTCAGGTAGCACTTCCAATTATAAAAAATATTTTTAATTATGTATTTCTAACTCCCTCTGAGAAGGTTCAATTTGACAACTCAATCAGACTTCCCTCAGCTCATCATTAATTATTTATTAAGTTAATTATATATGTCACACACATTCCACAGCACTTTACAGAGTTTGTTTTGGTCATTCACATCATTCTCTGCCACAGTGGAGTTTAAAATTTCTATTCCCCATCACAAGGCTGCAGAGAAGTGTCTCTATAACTTCTATAGAGACACTTCTCTGCAGCCTTGTGATGGGCAATAGAAATTTTGGAAGTTGGAACTGGGGCCCCTTCACAATGTTGCTATTGGGCCCACAAAGTTCTGGCTATGCCACTGCACTCCATTGTCAATCTCAACCTCTGCTATGTAGTTGCACGTACTGTATGTTGCTTCTCCTGCCGATTTGGTTTCACTGGCTAAGCAAATAAAGCCAATTTTCAATTTTTGCTGGCCTTTTTGCCCCTGGCTGTACAACTACGCTGCTACACTACAATACTTTAAAAGTACTAAAGCTATGAAAAACAGCACCTATTGACCAAAAGATGTAAAGCAGCATTTACTGCCATGGATGCAAAAGCAGATACAATCCTGGGATTCATAAAAAGGGGGTTAAATACTTGAAATATAACATAGTCATATATACATAAGTCACTAGTTGTGCAACAACTTGAGTATCACATACATTAAGGGGGTTATTCACTTTCATTTGGTCTTCCGGGCATCACCGGATGTCAGTTGCCCGCCCATATCCGTCGGGCACGCATATGGAAGTGACTTGAAAGTCACTTTTATATGCGTGTACCTTCCACATCTTTTGATGGTCGGCGACCATCAATAGATGTGGGAGGTTACCCGCGGCATACGAATGGATCTTTATGCTAAACATCCATTCGCAGCCGTTCATTCGCCGGGTGGGGTTTGGTGGATTTGCAAGGCTGGGAATTCACCCAGAATAACCCCCTAAGACTAATTAATTTACAAAGGGAATAGAAGTTTTCAATTCCAAAAAGAGGCGTGTGCTGCGTCTTGGTGTTGCAACGCTGCGCATCATCGCGCCGCCCCTGTCACAACTTTAACTGTGGTCTCTGGCGCAGGCAGAGATGCAGAAATCAGCAAATTTATTATTTATTTACTTACAGTTTCTTATATAGTGCAGCAGATTCCGTTGCGCTTTACAATAGTAGACACTGATAAAACAAACTGGGTGACAACAGACAGACTTGGAGCTAGGAGAGCCCTGCTGCAATCTATAGGGCTATAGGAGGGAAACACAAGGACAGAAAGCAAATAGGGACTTCCACACTTTTGCAGAGAACGCTGAATAACCCCCTGAATCAAGCCAAATATCATTAACAGGGGTGGATTGGGCCACTGGGATTCTGGGATGGTTTGCCGTTGGGGTAGTCTAATCCCCCTCTACCCCTTACCATCACTGCCGGACAATCCCATCCTCTCTATTGGCCCAGTTGATGCACTACCAGGATATTTATTCAACTATATAGAACGCAAACTTGACATTACCTAAGGGTGTGACTAGCAGGGGTGGCCGACTGCAACAGCAGCAGATGGCGGACAGTTGGGCAGGTGGGCTAGAGAGGGGAGTAGGGTAGGTGCCGGTCAGGACATGTGCTCTCCAAGCTCTGTCTCAATTGCTGCTCCTGTCTAAAATATAAGACAACAGCACAGGCAGCATTCTCAGAGTAGCACACAGAAGGCTGTCAATAAGCAGCATTACTGTTGGCGTTATATGTAAAAGACACCACTACTGATGTCAGTATATATAAGGAACACTACTACTGGGTGCAATATGTGTGTAAAGGGCACTATGGCATCATCTGTGTGGCATAATGTTTGTAAGGGGTACTACTGTCTGAAGTAACATGAATAATGGTCTATACTGTGTATTTTAACCTTAATAAGGGACACTAGTATGTGGTGTAATGTAAATCAGTGGCATTACATGCGGTGTAGTTTGAATATGATTGTGCTACATAATTTGATAACACAACCCTTGTGAGGAAATACAACTACTTTGTGCCCCTAGTGAGCGCCATCTCTTTTATAAGGTACGGGAAGGAGGGAGCGCAAATTTACAATATGCAGAGGGGTGCCACACAGCCTAACACCGGCCCTGCACAAAACAGCATGCATCGACCGGGACTTGCATACTTTAGCAGAGTGCCTCATCTATCTGCTCCTCACCTTCCTCACCCAGCAGCTCTGTCCCCTGATGTGCTAGGCATTTTTGATCACCTACATAAGTCTTCAGATCCGACTCCATGAAGTGAGTACTTCTTTAACCAGCCTACAACCCCACACCTGCTATGTGAGCTGCTTTGGTCAGCGTTCAGCAACCCACCCCCAGCCTGCAGTGAAAGCTCCAACTCCTACAGAGCTCACAGGATGCTTGCCTGTAGGCTCCAGTCACCTAAAATAATGTGAACCCCTGTAGCAAAACCCCCCATCATTTTTAGCCCCTATGTAGTGTGCACCCGTGTCCAAACTCCAGCAATGCTCCGTAGTGGTCTCCTTCTCTCTCTCTCTCTCTCTCTCTCTCTCTCTCTCTCTCTCTCTCTCTCTCTCTCTCTCTCTCTCTCTCTCTCTCTCAGGACCAGATGTATCAAGCTTCAAAAAGTTATAAAGTGGAGAGTGATAAACAACCAGCCAATCAGCCTGTAACATGACAGGTAGGATATGTGTGTCTGGCTGTTTATCACTCTCCACTTTATCACTTTTTGAAGCTTGAGGCATCTGGCCCTCAGTGTCTATTCACAGATACAGATGGAGAGGGGAACATGATCAACAGCACAGTGATGAAAATGGGGTGTGGCTCACAATAGTGGCATCCCCACTGTATCAACCTTTGTCCATGTCGACTTTAAGTGTGTGTCAACCTTTTGACAAAGTCGACCATTTTCAGGTGTCAACCTAGTCACTGTTGACCATTAGTGACCTAGTGACTGTCGACCTAGACATTGTCAACCCACTATACCGTAACCAACTTGCATACAGCTAAATCAGGCTCGTTATCTTCTCAGCAGTGCTAGATATAGAACAGTGCCCTCTAGGGTGTGGGACTAGTAGTGAACCATTATGAACCGAACAGCAAGAGATATATTCATTTCTATTAAACTCCTCTCTGCTTTATAGTTGAAAGCGATACAATGCTCATATTTATAGCTTCTCTTACAGGACTAAGGGCTACGTTATATAAACTGTTTGAACAATACCGATGAATGACAGCTTCTGGCATCCTAGCCTGCTCCACTGCAGTGAATGACTCTGAAAAGGTAATTTACAAAAAGCAGGGCTGAGTATAGTCTTTCTGCTGCCTGACGAGGAACACCCTACAAAAAAACACACTGCAATATGAATTCCACCTACACCATCATTTATCATATCATCAAACTGCCATCGGATCTCTATAATAACAACATGGCATACCCTCCAACATGGCCAGTTCCATAAGGTACAAAGTGCTCTGTTTCTGGACTTCCTTACCAGTGGCAGTTGCAGAGTTGGGGCTCAAGCACAGTCCAATATTCAAAAAGGGGAGCCACACCTAATATCACCCCAAACATCACTGTCCTGGACTCACCGGCAGTTTGTGTGACTCCCCCTCTTTGAATTTTGGACTGTGCTGGAGTCCCACCTCTGTAACTACCACTGGCACGGAAGTCCAGGAACAGATAATTTTGTACCTAATGGAATGGGCCATGTTGGAGGGTAGGACATGGATGTGCGCCGCAGAGCTTCATTGGAAGAGCAGTGACATTGCTGTGAACAGATAGACACCAGAATTCCATGCCACGACAGGGGCTCTGTAAGCATAGCCTGAACCTAATCCTACCCACTGGTGCCTAACCCTAACCCCTGTACCCTGCCACCTACACCTAACCCCCCCACAGGATAACCGTAGGCCCTTATTGTTAACCTAACCCCCCGTTCCCACAGCATAACTAAATATTCCCCCCTATTGCAGCCTAACCCTTTGACACTCTGGGCAGCGTGACCTAGCCCAGAGCACCTCTTTGCCCATCACATCACCCTCCACACCTCTGCCCGCCACACCAATTGCCTGCCGGGTCCTGCTTCTGCCTACCACCACTGGCCAGCCCCATGTAAGTAAACCTGCTGGGTAACTGGTTTAGGGTGGGGGGGTCAATTTATTTAAGGGTGGCTTAATCCCAGGTATCCTGAGAATCCGTCGACTGAGCATTTTTCAATCTCGAAATCCCGGTCTTGAAAAATGCTCTGGGATTGGCCACTCATATTATAACTCCATCCCCTCTCATAAACTTTAGTTGTTCCTTTGTATCGTTGTCATGGTAGCAGTGCATGATGTGGCATGCTGAGGTTTGGCTATGTGCTGGTGATGGTGGTACAGTAGGTAGACTTCTCTAGTCTGACAGAATAGTAGAGGATTTGGATCTGCAGCCTGACAACAGTACTAAATACTTCAGGCTCAGTCTAATAAAGGTTGAAATCATTCAACTATTTCCAATCCAGTCCTCTGCTATCCATGCAAAAGGATGTGTTCTCGTTACAGGGGATTCAACAGTGGCAGGGGGGCAAGTATGCAGTGGGGCAGCGTTTCAGGTGCTCGGTAAACTGCGATGTTTACAGCTTACTAAGCAAACCTGAATAAGGGCCCTAAGCTCCATCCATCTCCCCCAATGATCCTTAAAAAGGAGCATACTTAAAGAAAATGTTATGTGTATTAGACCTTTTCTCCAACATTACAAACCTCAATTTGACATCTCAGAAAATTGGAAAGAACATAGATAGGTGACAGCATATTGTGCTATAACAGCAAACAATAACACAAATATTATCCTACAGTCACATATATATTTAATGTGGATGTAACGGTAATATAACATAAAATATTCATTTGAAGACGCTGTAACATATCATGATGGAGAATTACTCTGCAAATTGAATACCAATTAATTTCCATAATGTGCTTTAATCCATTGATGGCTTCATATAGCAAGTGCGATGATGGGCTACAACAAATATTAACAGTCATAGCCTTCAGATACTACAGATTATTAGCACTTTACTTATTTGTATTTGAAACCAATACCACTACTACTACTCATACTACTACTAATACTACTACAGGTTGAGTATCCCGTATCCGAAAATCCATTATCCAAATTATTCCGAAAACCATACATTCCAGAAAGTGGAAAAAAAATATTTTTTTGCTAAAAACTTACTGGGGACATCTGTAACAGCAGTATTGGGGACATGATATGTAACTGGCACTATATATGTAAAAGAAAATGATTGCTTGGCATTAAACTTAAGAAACTGAGAGAGTACACAAATTTTGTTTCATTTTTTGAAACCTTGTTTTTTGAGCAAATAAAATATATGTGTCAGACTTATCCGGCGCTTGGAATCCTGATTTCACCTGGATCTCTCCGGTGACAGTTCACATAGAAATGAGAAAAAATGTATGCAATAGTGAAGTACGTTATTTTAAAGCACTACTTAATTTAATAGATTTCCCATTAAAACACGATATAAAAACATGTAAAAAATCTCAAATACACAAAATATACAGCACTGCTTTAAAGTGCATGGGCAGAATCCTAAATGAGTAGGTACTGAGAATTACCGGGTGAGTGGGAACTGATAAGTGAACAGTTCCAAAACAGCTTATGTGTACAGTCCTATGGAGTATATCAGCTGGGCTCCAGGTCCTGTCACGATCTCCCGAATTTCAGTCCGTCTCATCAATCCATATGCATAAACACCAACGCGTTTCTTCCTCTTAACGGAGGACTTTTTCAAGGTTGACACCTTGAAAAAGTCCTCCGTTAAGAGGAAGAAACGCGCTGAAATTCGGGAGATCATGACAGGACCTGGAGCCCAGCTGATATACTCCATAGGACTGTACACATAAGCTGTTTTGGAACTGTTCACTTATCAGTTCCCACTCACCCGGTAATTCTCAGTACCTACTCATTTAGGATTCTGCCCATGCACTTTAAAGCAGTGCTGTATATTTTGTGTATTTGAGATTTTTTACATGTTTTTATGTCGTGTTTTAATGGGAAATGTATTAAATTAAGGAGTGCTTTAAAATAACGTACTTCACTATTGCATACATTTTTTCTCATTTCTATGTGAACTGTCACCGGAGAGATCCAGGTGAAATCAGGATTCCAAGCGCCGGATAAGTCTGATTCCTATTTTTCTTGTGGTGTTGGTGAAGGTTTAGAGGGACCTTATTTTGGAATATTAGGCTACTGGCTGCTGGATGCGCGATATACCATTCTATTAATCCATCCAAATAAAATATATGTGTGTGTATTTCATATGGTTGATGTGTTTATACAGCATAAATGCAAGATACTTCAAAATACATCATTGAAATATTAAAATATTCCAAAATACGGAATAATCCGTTATCCAAATTTCTCCTGGTCCCAAGCATTTTGGATAAGGGATACTCAACCTGTACTAATCACACACAAACAGCTAAACCAGACACACATGCCACAATACACAACCGCTGACTGATAAACTGCACACAGAATATGACTGTTGGCATACCTGCAGGTACTGAAATGACCGCTCCTGATGACATGAGTCAGACTTCCCCAGCGCTTGGTCCATGTTTACAGTAGGTTTCTGGTACACTTCCCGTGCCCTGCTTACAGTCAGTGAAGATGCCCAAGAACTTTTCTTTAACATCTGGCTGTCCAAATTTACAGGTAAACTCACAGGTAAATTTGTACAAGTGTTGCATTTCACATCGTTATTGCTTCTTGATGACTTTAATGCATGTTCACTAAGGGTATTGTAAGCTTCCATAAAGTACTGAGAGGCAGAGCGGTCAGGACACCTCCCCATAGTCATGACAGCGGTGGGACCATGGTAGATGCAGACATCATTGTCTAAGTTATCCTGGGAACCCCACCAACCTGCAATGTTAGCTCTAGCTTTGATCTCAGCTCTCCTCTCTTTGCTTTTACTGCGCTTGCCATACCTCACAGTTTGCATCTCATCTGGACTGGCTTTGTTTCCATTGGTGTTTCCTTTCATTGGACCCTCAAGAGAATGTGACTTTGTGAAGAGTTTCTGGACAGAGTGGACTAAATGACGTATCCTACCTGGGCTGTCACTGCGGTGCTCTACAGCGCTCCTTTTGTATTGCAAGGTGTGATAGCCATCCCGATTTATAGGGATTTGTCTTTCAAACTGGTCCAAGATGTTGGCAGGAGGTCGACTACTTTTTCCAACTGTGCCACTAATGTGGGGCACTAATGCACACTCATCTTTAAGATCATGGTGGGAACTGTAATGTCTTCTAGGAAAGGTACTGCTGGCAATCTGATCCCCATAGGGCATCATGCACTCTACTGGGTACGAGTTCCTTTGAGCATAGTAAGGGTGATCCGCAGGATGAGGATCTACCGGACTCATCAAATATGGCTTTCTATCTGTGTGGTGAGGCAGGGGTTCACATACTGAATCGCAGACAACCCCATGATGATGGCTGCGGCTGCTTGATAATCCTTTCATAATTGAGTTGAAAGATGTTTCAAAGTCATTGACTATCTATTGTGGTCAGTGGTGAGTTCTTAAACCCAGACCTAAAACAGAAGAAATCTGTTAGAAAGTCAATAGAAAAGCAGTTCTTGCAATTCATAGGGAATTTATACTGTATAATCACATACATACAGGCCCTTATTCTGGTTCACTCGCAAAGAGAAATCCCTTCTCAAATGGACAAAGCCATGTGCACTGCAGGTGGGGCAGATGTAACATATGCAGAGAGAATTAGATTTGGGTGGGGCTTCACTTCAAAGTGAGATCTATATTGCAGTGTAAAAATAAAGCAGTCACTATTTTTCCTGCACAGAAACAAAATAACTCACCCAAATCTAATGCTATCTGCACATGCTACATCTGCCCCCCCCACGCAGTGCGCATGGTTTTGTCCATTTGAGAAGGAATTTGCCTCTGGGAGTGAACCAGAATAAGAACCACAGTACCATTTGCTCTGTATTATGATGTGTGTGAAACAATATTTACACTCAGACTGATGAAGAAATAAGATTAAATAATGAAATAGGGAATTGATTTGTGGACTATGGTGAAAATATATTTTCGCATGGAAGAGAACGAAGGGAATGGAACACAAGGGGGCATCTGCAGCAGTAGCATACGTGTCAGGTGCACATCAGATACACTTACACACAACCAGGTTATGTCTTGTAAAAATATGCTTGGTTTGCAAAAATTGCATTCACCGTTGGATGTTTTGCATTATAAAATAACCCCATATAATAATACAATAGGAATTTTTTCCTTTATATATAATATACAGGTACTGACAGAGTATCTTTGTCTTCACCTAAGTTGCCACCCTGGACGTATCTATGATGGGTACAAGGTGTGCGGTGCACATAGGCAACTTAGTCCAGAGGTGACATGTGCCAGTGAGAGGGTAGAGTGGGCTGTACAGATGCCACACAATAGCTTCTGTCCAGCTCTAGAACTGCCCTTGATTGCTGCTAGAGCTGGATTAACACAGTAGGGCCACATCTGGAGGGGGATACACTGAGAGATGACTACACATAGCTACATCACCGGTGTGTGTGTCATAGTAGCCTAGGTGAACTAGGATTGCTTTGTTTTATATTAACATGAGGGCACTCCAGTGTGTTTAACACATTTGTGGAACAGGGAGTACTGTTTATACACATTATACTTTTTAATAATATCATTAGCATATGTTACTCATAATTTAATTGTTAGGGGTCCCCAGAAATTAGTTGCCTTGAGGTGCCCAAAAAACATAATTAAATAAGAAGTAGATTCTGATTGGTTGCCAATAGAACATTCCATATTCAATAGAACTCCCATCTTAGTAAATAAACCGCTGTATGTTCAGAACCAAACTGCATAGATTCCGCTAGGCACACTGGCATGCAACGATCTCTGCATTAAGCCGTTAACAAGTGACATTGAATAACAGTCAAATATTCATAAACCACACACACACACACACACACACACACACACACACACACACACACACACACAATTTGGGTAAGGATTTAGGAAAGATTCTGAAAAGCTCAGAGAGGAGCTGGATCTAATTGAATATGTTACAAAGTAATTGAGCAGATATTAAACAACTGTGCAGGGCAGCCCTTCCAAGTGATGTTAAAACTAGATTATACAGTGTGTAGCAGCTAATTGGCCAGGTCATCAACCCATCCAGCAATATTAAGCTGAGGGGAAAGGCAGACTGTTAGCTGCTGTAACTAAACTACAGTAATTGGACTCAAATAAATAATTGCAGGCAAAAAGGTAAATTACCTGCTGATTATTTATACAGGTTAACAATAGTTTTTGATCAATCAATGAGGAAATGAAAAATGTGGCTGACAATGCAACACAGGTAATTACAGCGGCATCTTTTTAGGGTTCTTACTAGTGAGGTGCGGTGAGGTCAATGGCTGGGGAGGTACTGGCTAGTCTCATAGCCAACTTTACACCCACAAACACACACACAAATGCTGAAACCTCTCTACTCCCACTGTCCGGCTCTATGGAGAGGTGAAGGGGGGCATGGGACCCGGGGCCCTCCATCAGACCCGGGACTGGGTAAAGAGTACCCGCCCCCTCTCAACGCCACTGATTATAGAGTACATATCCAATTATTCCCCATTGCTGTGCATTTTACTACTGTTTAGAATGACTAGAGAACATAAAGCCGGATGCTGGCTCTTCCTGCTACACCAGAGGAATATCCTACTACTGTGGACTCAAAAGAACATTGCTCAAACCATCCTGAATTTACCAATAATTCTTTCACTAAAAGCCTCGATGTATCCATTTCCTATTCTCCATCATGCCAGTGCAATGAGAAAAGTAACATCGTTATTTCTTTCATTTCAGTTGATCAATCGGAACCTTCTGTACAATGTGTGGTAAGTGGTATGCCCGCTGGGTGAGTAATTGGCATTGGCACTTCACATCTTGTACTAACATCTCAGGATTTTCCTCATGCTCCGCTACAATTATACTATAGTATACTAGGTAATTGTACCTCCTGTAGTGAGACAATGTATGTCAGTGTCACTAGGTCATATCTATGTGCGGAATGATTTTCTGCTAAGTGGTTCCACACCTGCGTAAGGCTCTAGGTAACATACTTATTTTTCCATTAGGAAACAAGGTGTTTGTGTGTGGGGGGGAAACCATAGGAATCGTCAGCAAGTTAGTGTTACTGTAGGTTATTATCAACATAGAACTAACTGTGTTATGTGCATAACATGTAAAACATGTATAGTTTATGTGGTACTTGTTTCCTAGCACGGCCACAATCGCGGGCATCGCGGGTAATTTTTAATGGTCTGCGATGCGACCGACGCGATGCCAGCGATTTCCCATTGAAATGCATTGAAAAAGTCAAAATCGTGTCGGTCGCATCGTATGCGGCCAAAATAAGCATAAGATGGTACCGACGCGATGCCCGCGATTTCCCATAGGGAACAATGTAAAATGCCTTAATTTACCCAAATCAACATAGGGAACAATGTTAAATGGGCCAGAGACTTCAAAAAACCCCCCTGACCAGTGAAATGGCCCCCCAAAAATAGTTAACGCCACCCCACGATCAACGTGAACCCGAAGCGTGGCGAGCGCAGCGAGCCTGCGAGGGGCGGCGGTACGCGTCCTCCGACCTTTTCATACCCCCACTATCCACGTCGGCGTGGAGTTGAGAATAGATTAGTGTGGCGAGCCACCGAGCCCGAAGCGTGGCGAGCGCAGCGAGCCCCGCGAGTGGATGCGGATACCTGTGAAGCCCGCGAAGGGACGCGTTTACCTGTGAAGGTATCCGCGTGCGCTCGCCACGCTTCGGGCTCGGTGGCTCGCTGCGCTCGTCACACTAATCTATTCTCAACTCTACGCCGACGTGGATAGTGGGGGTATGAAAAGGTCGGAGGACGCGTACCGCCGCCCCGTGCGGGCTCGCTGTGCTCGCCACGCTTCGGGTTCACGTTGATCGTGGGGTGGCGTTAACTATTTTTGGGGGGCCATTTCACTGGTGAGGGGTTTTTTTTTGGGTCTCTGGCCCATTTAACATTGTTCCCTATGTTGATTTGGTTAAATTGAGGCATTTTACATTGTTCCCTATGGGAAATCGCGGGCATCGCGTCGGTCGCATCGCATGCGATTTTTTACCTGCGATGCCCCAGATCAAGATCGTTGTGGCCGTGCTAGGAAACAAGTACCGTTTATGTATTAGGTATCCAGGTATGTGACCCAGAGACCAGTATACCAAGTGACAACCATAGATAACCGTCCATCACAGTGGCATAGCTAGAAATTTTTCTCCCCAGAAGGGGTGAGGCAATGGACTACGGGCGCCTCTGGCTGAGCTGACAGGTGACCCAGGCAGCAGTGAGTGCTGAACTGGTCCCGCACCGTGCATATCTAATGAGCCAGGACCCCGTGTAGTTCATATTTAAAGAGCAGATCCCCGTCCTGTGCATATGTAATGAGCGGGACCCACTCATTACATATGCATGGGGCGGGTACCCGCTCATTCAATATGCACTGCACTGGGTCCTCGCTCATTAGATATGTACAGGGCGGGACCAGCTCAGCACTCACTGCTGCCTGCGTCACCTGTCAGCTCAGCCAGCGGCGCCCACCACAGACCCCACTGGCACCGCTCCCCCAAGCTGCTGCAGGGTCTACCACATAAGCCACTAGTCCAGTGGTTCCCAAACTGTGTGCCGTGGCTCCCTGGGGTGCCTCGGGACACATGCAGGGGTGCCGCGGCTTGGTGGTCCAGGACCAACTCAAATTATTAATGGTTAATTATTTAGGAGCAAAACCAGTGCTGGTGGCTGCCAATCATAGAATGTGTACGAACAGAAGCAAATCCTGCCCTTTACCACATAACTGCTGCTAAGAATCGTATAGAAACCCAATCTAATTATTATTTTTTGGACCTAGGGGTGCCGTGAAAAAAATTCTGATTCTCTAGGGTGCCGTGAATCAAAAAAGATTGGGAACCTCTGCACTAGTCCCATCATATGATATTGCTACCAATGATAGATGCCCTAAAGAGCAGATCCCAATGTATTATTATTATTATTATTATTATTATTATTATTATTATTACTAGTTATTTATGTAGAGCACGCATATTCCAAAATTGTAAATCATTTACAGAGAATATTTGAACATTCACATCAATCACATATTGCCTACCACATGTACACACATATACATTCATTTTATGATTTTTTTTTTTTTAATTTTTTAATTTCCACTTTATTTTTATTTTAAAATAAAAATGCCCAGAGAAGGGGGTACATATATCTTAAAACACATGGTTAGTCTGCATTATACAGATAAACTTAACATTTCTCTACCAATTCCATCTCCCCACAGTTGAGGAGGCGGCTTAGAGGCTCAGTTAGAGAGAATATATTTACACTTAGTTATTTTATCATCCGGCGAGTTCAGCCCTTTCATACTACCACAACCAGCTCCACTTTTCCCTTTTTTTCCTAGAGTAGCTTGTGTTACGTTACTCTATCAGTGTTTTGACTGTTTATTTACTTTATGATTCAATGTGTTTTTTACCACTTATTCAGTGTTCATTGCTATGTGGTTAGTAATATTCTAAGTTACTATTCGGATTTAAAATTAAGTTAGATAGGGTGTTTAGGAGTGCTTATAAAGTAATTAACGTTTCTTGTGATTTATTAGTAAAGTGTTTATAGAGATGACTGGGGGAACTCGCCCGAGGATTTACAAATTTAGGAAATAACCCTTTTATCGGAACTTAGCACCATTGTGACTATCCAGTGTTTCAATATTTACCAATTAGAGATTCACTACACTGGGTGTGCAGTGATTAAACCTGGTTACAAGGCTTCATTGATTCAATGCAGATGACCTAATCTTTATCCTAACTAACTAACTTAAAAAAGTAAGGATAATAATAAGAGAAAAAAATAAAAAGGAAAAAATAAAATAAAATAGGAAAACCTTCAAACCAGCAGAAACCCCCCTTCCCACCCCCCCTCCCCCCATACCCACCCCTCTAATACAGAGCCGATTCATGTCCATTCTGTTATCCTTCCCAAACATCACATAAGGAAGAAGAAGCAAGGGGACAACCATAGATTCTGTCCGTAAACTAATTAATCCGCAGGGAGGGACTCAGACCTTCCAATATTTCCAAATCCTATGAAAAGTAGATTCTGACCCTCTTGCTAAATAAACAAATTTTTCATGCGCCATAGTCTCGTTCATCAGCGCCTTCCAAGTCTCTAGGTTAGGACTTTCTTTAGCAAGCCACTTCCTAGCTATACAGGATTTAGCCAGCAAGCAAGCTACAATTATGAATTGCTTCAGAAAGTTATCAATTGGGACTGTGTCAAATATAGTCAATACACAAGTTGATGGTATACAGTACTCTCTGGGTACACCCCTACCTATCAATTCTTTAAACACTGCTTCCCAGAAGGACGCCACCTTGGGACATGTCCACATCAAATGCCAATATGAGCCTATGTTTATCAAACATTTCGGACACTTGGGGTCAGCCCTGCCTCCGATCCTACACAATAATTCAGTGGTCAAATATGTTCTGTGTACAATATATAGTTGAATTTGCTGTAACCGTACTTGGCAGGTTGCTAACCGAATATTGCTCAAAGCTTGACGCCACCCTTCCATAGATATAGGACCTATATCTTGTTCCCACTTGTATTTCAGGTCCAGTAGCTCATCTTTCTGGATTTCATGATTAAAAGCCCTATATAGATAAGCAACCTGATGTCTGTTCGGGCATCTCTTTAACAATTTTTTAGTTGAGGACGTTTCCAGCCTTAGAGTGGTGTTCCTAAATTGGACATCACAGGCATGGCGTATTTGGATATAGCTAAAAAAAAAATTATTTGGGAGAGAGAACTCAAGTTTTAAAGATTGGAATGTTTTGAACTGTGAATTCTCATACAGCTGCCCTAACGTTTGTACACCCTGTTCTCTCCATATCCTAACCCCTTGAAGTTTCTTTAATTCTGACAAAGCTCTAGCATTAAAAAGTGGGGTCTCAGGATCTATACCCTTGGTTTCTAATAACTCTTCTACTTGTTTCCATACATATATCAACTGTCGGATGATTGGGGGCCATCTACGTTTCACATTACCACCGAGAAAGCACTGAATAGGGGTGTGGCCTGAGGATAGGATCTTAATAATTTCTATATAGCTACCTTCCCCAGAGTCCTCTTGAATTAGCAGTTTAAGATGTACCAATTGTCCTATCAGGTAGTACAGCCAGAAATTTGTTAACGCCAAGCCTCCCTCGTCCTTTGTTCGCATCAATGTTTTCAATTTTATTCTAGGTCTCCTATTGGCCCAAATTAGGGAGGAGATTAATCCCTCAATCTGTCGAAATATACGGCGAGGGAGGTATAAAGGCGAATGCTGTAGGACGTAGAATATTCTTGGCTGCACCACCATTTTTACTAAATTAACCCTGCCTGTGACTGTCAGTGGCAGTCGACCCCACGGCTCGATCTTTGACTTTATATATTCTATTTGTGGAAGTATGTTTAAAGTTATAAACTTATTGGTGTCCCGGGATACCCAAATACCCAGGTATTGAAATTCCGTAACCCACTTTAATAAAGTTGGAGCAGATATACTTGGTGGACATGGTCCTTCCATCGGGAGGATACAAGACTTGCTCCAGTTAATTCTGAGGCCCGAATATCCACCGAACCTCCTGACCAGCCCCACCACCACTGGCACAGCCTCCAGATGATTGTGTACAAACAACAACAGGTCGTCTGCATACAAGGCAATTCGATCCTCTTTTGCCCCAATATTGATTCCCTGTAAGGATGTACTATCCCTGATGAGGCATGCCAGCGGTTCGATGGCCAAGGCGAAGAGGCCCGGTGACATCGGGCATCCCTGACGTGTGCCCCTTGCTATTTCAAATCCACCAGAGATATAATTATTAACAGACACTCTCGCGGTAGGTGACTGGTATAACAACTTTGTCCAATTAATGAATATGGGTCCAATCCCGATCCACTTCATTACCTCCCATAGATAAGCCCATTCTACAGTATCAAATGCTTTGGCCGCATCGAGAGAGATTACAGCCTCCTCCTGCAATCCCTCCCGATGGGCCTGTATATGCAGAAATAGCCTTCTTAAATTAGAGGTGGTCGACCTTCCCGGCATAAAGCCAGCTTGGTTACTATGTATCACGTCAGGTAGGGCCAGATTTAACCTGTTCGCGAGGACTTTAGCCAGTACTTTCACGTCATTGGTTAACAAAGAAATAGGTCTGTAAGACTCAACTTCTTTAGGATCTTTATCCTTTTTTAAAATTACAGTTATAAGAGCCTCTGACATTGACGTTGGAAGCTTCTTAAGTTTATAACTTTCATTAAACAATGACAGAAAGTTGGGGGCGAAAAATCTACTATACTTCCTATATACTTTCTGAGGTATCCCATCTAACCCAGGAGCTTTTCCTATTGGGATTGAGCCTAAAGCCTCTTCAATCTCTTTTAATAAGATAGGGGCATCTAACATATCCCTAGCCTCTACAGATAGAACGGGATGTGATTGATTGATGTGATGATTTATTTTTGATGGAAGTCAATTACCCTACCAGTAGATTTTTGGATTGTAGGAGGAAACCAACATAAGTATGGGGAGACTATACAAACTCCGCACAGTTAGGGTCTGGGCCATGGTGGGAATTGAACCCATGACCTCAGTGCTGTGAGGCAGTAATGCTAACCATTACACCATTCATAGCTGTGCAATCTAGCACTCTCCTGCAGCACAACATTTAAATACTGACATGCCCGTGACTCCCATAACATACGCACAATGGCCCTTATTCAGATCTAATCGCAGAACAAATTCGTTCTCAAAATGGGCAAAACCATGTGCCCTCCAGGTGGGGCAGATTTAACATGTGCAGAGAGAGTTAGATTTGTGTGAGTTATTTTGTTTCTGTGCAGGGTAAATACTGGCTGCATTATTTTTATTCTGCAATTTAGATTTCAGTTTCAAAACACCCCACTCAAATGTAACTCTCTCTGCACATGTTACATCTGCCCCACCTGCAGCGCACATGGTTTTGCCCATTTTGAGAACAAATTTGTACTGCAATCAGATCTGAATAAGGGCCTATAAGTATATGTTTGAGTTTAATTCAGGTGCCTGCCCAGGAATGCTTATAGCTTTAAGCCCTGTACACACTGGGTGATTTAAGCCATTATCGCTGGTTGTTGGGCGACCATATCACCAGTGTTTTCTTTGTGTTGTGGGCTATAAATTGCTAGGAGAGCGCTCCCACAGCCAGCCCTTAATGGTCGCAGGAGCATTCTCCTTCGATTGTGGCTAAAAATCGCTGGTTGCTGGTGCACAATGCACTATACACCAGCGTCCAGCCAAAATCTCTGGTCGCTGATGAAAGCGGTACACTGAGCAATATGGTCGCTGAGCAATATATTGCTGAGAGATATTAAGCCAAAATTGCTGACCAACCAAATTGCACCGTTTGTACACACCATACATCTCCATATCTGATACCATCAGGCCCAAACGCTATAGCACCATTATGCATACATTCAGGGTAATGCATACCCCACAGGGATTTTACAATTTTATGTGAATAGCATGCACCTCTGATTCAGTCCTGAGTAGATCAACCACCATGAGGAGCTTCCATAAATCCTCAGGCTGACAAATTATTAGGAAGGGACCGGCGGTGGCGGGGAAGGGCAGCACGGCGGTTGAAGGGGGGGGGGGGGGGGGGGGGGGGCAACATCACGACCAGCAACAGTCCCACTGTATAAAATGTGTTTACACATGTGCAAAACCCCAACAATGTATTCCTGTTTCACATTCCAGTAGCTATAAATAGTGGCAAAGAGATCTATGTATTTAGCCTTGAAATGGAGATAGATGAAGTAACAACCAGTCAGCTACTACTGTATCTGTAATTTTGCAAACATAGCCAGTAAAATGGCATTTAGAAGCTAATTGGCTAGTACTTTATCTATCTCCTTTGTAAATGGACCCCAAAGACAGTATACAGATGAGATTTCTAATGCCTTACAGATGTAATAGAACAGTAATTTGGTACTTGTGTATTATAGCGGCGCCCCCGATGTGTATCGCGCAATGTTTTAATCGCGTCGCATCGCATGGCATGCGATGCGACGCGATTTTTGCCCCCTATGCAATGAAAGATCGTATAAGCAACATAAAGGGTGCTTTTAAGCACCCTAATGGGTGCTTACAATGTGAAATGCACCCCCACGCCACCCCCCCACTCTAAACGTGAACCCGAAGCGTGGCGAGCGGCGGCGGTACGCGTCCTCCGACCTTTTCATACCCCCACTATCCACGTCGGCGTGGAGTTGAGAATAGAAAGTGTGGCGAGCGCAGCGAGCCACCGTGCCCGAAGCGTGGCGAGCGCAGCGAGCCCCGCGAGGGGACTCGGATACCTTCACAGGTATCGGAGTCCCCTCGCGGGCTTCACAGATATCCGCGTCCCCTCGTGGGGCTCGCTGCGCTCTCGCCACGCTTCAGGCTCGGTGGCTCTCTGCGTTCACCACACTTTCTATTCTCAACTCCACGCCGACGTGCATAGTGGGGGTAGGAAAAGGTCGGAGGACGCTTACCGCTGCCCCACGCTTCGGGTTCACGTTTATAGTGGTGTGGGGGGGTGGTGTGGGGGGGTGCATTTCACATTGTAAGCACCCATTAGGGTGCTTATACAATGTTTAATCGCGTCGCATCGCATTGTATGGCATTGTACAGCATCGCGCGATATCGCGTCGCATCGCATACCATCGTATGCCTTATGGTATGCGATGCGATGGGCGCCACCAAAATACACAAGTACCAGTAATTTCACTTGTTACTCTCACTTCTGAGTTGTAGAAATCTAAAATTGTGTTTTAAACTATAAATGTATGAGTGTGGGCCTAATTTATCTTTCTATGCACATGCTTTAGCAAAATAGATTTTCTAGGCTACATAATTGCTAATGTTAGCAAATGAAGCTGCCGCCCTGAAATGAAAAGAAACGCCCACTGGAGCAATTGCAATTTCATTTGCAATGGTGTACACATTCTCAGCCTATAGTAAGCACAGGGTACATCAAGGCCCTTATTCTGGTGGACTCGCAAGGCTGCAAATTCACCTAGACACCATCCACCCCCCCACAGCGGGTTCACCTGCACAGCTGCAAATGGATGTTTAACATAAACATCCATTCGCAGCCTATGGGGGAACCCCTAACACCCTAACACCGGTCAATGGCCGACCATTGAATGATGGGGAGGGTGCACGCATATCTAAGTTACTCTCAGTTCACATAGATTTGTATGCACACTGGAGAGGAAATGGGTGGGCAGCTGACATCTAGTGATGGGAATGCCCAGTGAAATCCCCCGGTCCGCTGCCCTATGCCCCCCGTCCGCAATGTTGGGTAAACACTCTGTTTGCCGCTCCCACACGCACCGTGTCTGCACAAGCGCAGACGCAAAACATCGCTCTCCCGTACAAACTCATGGGGGACCGAACATACAAAATATGGTTACGCAAACTGCCCTCAGCAGTAGTGATGCAGATGCCATGTTTCTCTACATACATGATAGTAGCTGAATGCAGATGCACACTCTGAAATGGCTATGACACAGCTGTGTTTTTGCAACCACTCCCCATTACTTCCCACAAATGGTCCCTTCTTGTCAATCCCTCTGTGATTAAATTCTCACTGCAAGCACAATCATAAAGGTAGCTTTGAGCATGCACAGTGCAATGGCAGCACACACACACAGTCTGCCAATAATCACTCCATTGCAAAAGCAATGGTTATTTGCGGAGTGTGAGAAAGAACAGTAGGTCATTCCGTTTGGGTGCAACTGATTTGTTTTGAGGTCACTCCTCTCATTTGAAGTTTAGACCACTCAACTGGGGCAGCACTACACCTGTTCTGGTGACTTGTTATCTTGCACAGTTGAGTTGAATACCCATGTGTGTTGTGTTGGAAGCACCTATATGGTGACTACACCTGCAATGCATGATTGTGTTTTTGTGGGTGCAATACTGGGCAGCAATGATTATTGGCTGTCCTTTCCTGCATCCACACCCACACCATACCTCCCAACATGACCCTCTTCAGGAGGGACACAATGCTCTGTTTCTGGACTTCCCTCTTAGGCCCTTAATCTGGTTCACTCCAAAGGAAATTCCTTCTCAAATGGACAAAACCATGTGCACTGCAGGTGGGGCAGATGCTACTTGTGCAGAGATAATTAGATTTAGGTGGGGTTTTACTTCAAAGTGAGATCTAAATTGCAGTGTAAACATAAAGCAGCCAGTATTTACCCTGCACAGAAACAAAATAACTCACCCAAATCTAATTCTCTCTGCACATTTTACATCTGCCCCCCTGCAGTGCACATGGTTTTGTCCATTTGAGAAGGAATTTGTCTTTGCGAGTGAACCAGAATAAGGGCCTTAATGTATGATTACCATCACCTGTTTTAAACAGGGTAATTAATAAGAAAGCTACTTCAACACAGGTGATAGATTAATACCCCTTTCACATTGCAGCTTTAACACGGTATAGTGCCGTTTTTTTTACCATTTTAAAACGGGAACAGCTGCAGTGTGAAAGCTCCATTGTCAATTTACCGGTTACAGAATACCGGTATTTTGAAACGTGTTAAAAGCAGGATCCTACACGTTTCTGAGCCTTTTCCCCTGCAGTCTGAACAGCTCAGAAACTGTATTTTCTACAAATGATAACCACACAAGGGTGATAGGTTATCTCCCTGCATGATCCCCACCCACAAGCAGGAAATAAACATTTAAAATGACATTGTATGACTTTCTATGGGTGAAACGGGTTGAATCTGAAAGGTACAAAAACAGTATTGAAACTGCAATATACCTTTTACAACATGCAATATGAAAGGGGTTTAACTGGCTCTTGACCCGTTTTAAGACACGTTTACAAAAATGGGTTGAATGCAGGTTTGCAATGTAAAACCAGTATCAGAGGGAAGTCCAGAAGCAGAGCATTTTGTCCCTCCTGGAGAGGGTCATGTTGGGAGGTTTGCACACAATCTTATTATATCTTTCAGAGAGATACACACGCACGCACGCACAAACTTTAGCAATTAGGAGACTTATATAAGTGCAGCCACTTTTTGCCGGTCATTGCAGTAAAGTGTAAAGATCAGGAGGCACATATCACACTGCAAGATCACTTGTCTATTTGAAGATAAGTCTGTCCACATGTCATTATATATTAATTCTAACAGGTGATAATCTGCACTCAATTGAGCACGTTTGTATGCAAAGCTGATGTTTTTGCAACAGTGAGATTATCAGCAGACTACACATGTGCCCCGATCATACTGTGCATGCGCCGGTGTACCTGTGCGACCCTGCTTGCACTGGCATTTTATTTGTCAGGAAGGGACCTTTGTGGTAGTTAATATGTGATTGACTCATTAGCATAGACCGGGCGCTCCGTCGCGCGAGTGTCCCTATTTCACATCAGTTGGGAGGTTTGGTGTAATGGCTTGTATCTGCCTTCAGCTGTGATCACGTACATAGAGAAACATGGCAATAGCCTCACTACTGCCTCAGCCAGTCTGCGTAGCCATACGTCAACCCATATGAGCCGATGTTTCTCTATATTGCATTGGTGCAGCATATGAGGATGCAATGCAGAGGACTGAGCTATGGTTCTGGTGGGCGTCCGTCTTCTGTCCTGGGTGGCAGCTTCACTTGCATGGTTTAGCAGTTCTGTGACCTAGAAAAACATACAGCTGTGTATGCATTTGCGTACAAACATAAATTGTGCCCTTTGCTCGCAATAACCACCATGCTAACTGTTTCTACGTAGGTGGCAGGAATAAAACACTGCCTGAAGAATTTAGCAACATCGATTCTTTCTCCTAGGCCCCTACTGACTCACAGTTATCAGCACTAACACATTTATACACACAAGCTACTGCTGGAAATAGACTGCTTGGTAAAGGTTATTAATGAAACTGCAGATGCATTAAAAATGATTGCTGTTGAAATGTAAGCAATTAGCAAATGTAGCTTTGAAAAATAGGATAGCTTTGGATGTTGTCCTGACCAGTAAAGGGTGAATGTGCACAGAATGTTGTCTGTATTTTTATACAGTAATCTCACGACATATTTAACATCAGAAAGCAAGTAGAACAATGACATCATATTAATAGGAGCTTGTTTAACTGGCTGGGATCAATGTATTCATATTTCTTTCATCTTGTGTCGCACTGCACGCACATCCCAATGGTTAACACTTAGATGCAGATTCAAATGAAAGCAGAGAAATGCAATGAAGTGACTGCTATGCTGACAGCGACTGCATCTAAAGACGCAGCTGCACTGTCATAGACAGCAAAACTGCCATAGGGTTGGCTTAATCAGCGATACTGCGACCGGTGGTGTTAGTTTGTGTGATGAGGCTATAGTGCTGCTGCCAGCGGGTGTCTCAGAAGGCTGAGAACCGGTGGTTATATTTCATGTTGACCTGTTGACTCTGTCAACGTTTTTGACCCAATAGACCTATTGCATGTGAATTTTGCATGTTTTGGGGGTAGACCTATAGACTGTCTATCTAGACACTGTAGATCTATTAACCTGAATCAGGATGTGATGATGGAATTGGGAGCTATCCACAGTTGGACAGAAGAGTATTTAATGCCTGTTTCCAGGCATATCATTTGCTCCAATTATAGGTGGATTCAAGTGCTTGATGATGATGATGATGTTGATGATGATGACTGCTATTAAACTAATCAGGCAGACCACAAAGATGTGTACAAATCTGAGTGAATCTTTATTTCCATGCATGCTATTTATTAGCAGTTGCAAACTGCCTGCGGATACTGTAACTACATTAGATAAACTGTGACAAGAATTTAGGCATTTGTTTATTTTATACATTGTAACTGATATGGAGCTGTTTTATTACATTCAGTGGTGTACCAATAGCCCCGCAGACCCCGCAGTGGTCGCGAGGCACTGTGTAAGTGCAGGCGCCGGGGGTATGCAAGGCTATTGTAACGCCGCTGCCGCATCTGTGCTGTGATCGGGACCCGCAGATTTACTTGTCTGCGGTCCCGGTGCCCCTCCAGGCTTCTGCTGCTATGAAAATTGTCCATCACAATATGTCTGCCCCCATATAGCAGACGGTGGTGGCCTTCTCTAACATCCTCAAAAACTGTCTGCTGTATGAGGGCGGACATTTTGTGATGGTCCATTTTCATAGCAGCAGAAGCCAGAAGGGGAGCTGGCACTGCAGACAAGATCTGCAGGTCCCTGCTACAGAAGCGGTGTGTGGAGGGGTAAAGCACAGGGAGGGGTGGGGTTGTTTACTTTACTGGGGAGGTCAACTTTGCTTGGATGGGGCGCTGCCGAAATTTCTGCGCAAATCTGGTAGTTACGCCACTGATTATATTGGGAAAGTCTTCGTACCTCCGCGGAATAAGTCCCATTAAGAGTACATGCCTTTTAGTAATTTTTATATTCAGCAGCTCAGATTTATTGTGGAATCTGAGTGAAATTCACCACGACTCGCTGCTGAGCTGACATTTATTTCAATGGCTAAACAGGGGCTATATGACCCTATAGTTATTACATGACTACACCACGTCTCAGTAATATTCATAGTGCCCTGGATGGTGCATTACAGTATAATTTCAGCAGGACTCTAATCATTTATCAACTATATCATGGGGGTATGCTGCAGACCGGTTGGGGGTACTTGAAAATAACATTGGTAATGGCGGGAGAAGAAGAGAATATGTCTCCTATTGCCATGGAGACTAATAATGTTGTGTCACTTCCTGTTCTGTCTGCAGCATCATCAGCATTTCTTCATGCATTTATCCAGCCAGCAATCCACTGGGAGCTACCCGTGCTGCCCTCAGACATCAGCAATCATCTGCCTTGCTCTGACACAGGTGGAGGAAGCAGCGGCATTAATCCTACAGGTGTTAGCAGGAACCTCAGAGACTGTACACAGCCAGCGGCAAGACACAGAAGAAGTCAATTCCTGACCGCACGTTACTCCACCGCTACGCCTTAATAAAAGGAAACACATAAATGCTCACTTCCACTCCACTCGTAATGGGGTATTCATTTATGAAAAGCCTAATCAAGGGGTACGGGAGAGAAAAAAGTTTGAGAACCACTAATCTAGAACAAAGCCTGTTCCATAGTTGCCGACATTTGCTTCTCCCGGAGAGGAGACCCAATAGTAGTATGCCAGGGGGCAGGATGAGACGGACATCATCAAGCCCCATCCCCATGGCAGGCAAACACCGCAATTCGCCCCGTCCCTCACTGCGGACCGGCGGAAACTGGTATTTAGGCCAGTACGGAGGGGGGTGAGAGGGGCAGCGTGGCCAATGCGGGAGGATTGCCCACCTTCCTGGGGGGCCGGGAGGGGGACCCCATTTTTTCCAGGAGGGTAGGCAAGCCTGGCCTGTTCTCTGGATACCTCACAAATTGCAGCAGAGCTGAAGAAGGTACGGTTCTATAGCACACTGCAGGAATGACCCCATTCCATTGGTTAATATAATGTGACAAGTTATATAAGAACTGTTAGAACTTTTAATAAGCAAATGTTTACATCACAAATGTTCAGCTTCTGAGATTTTGCCATCCAAGATAAAAGAAACAAGCACCATCAACAAGCCTGTGCAGATGGAACAGGAGTTTCCAGGAGATCTGTTCCTTAGCACAGCATGAATAAAACAGACTGGAAAATGACATGCTTACATGCCTTTGATCAGAACTATTTTCAGAGGAGCCTTCTAGCTTCAAGGGGTGTTGAGAGCCATTTCTGATCATCCAAAGTTACAGCACAGTGCACTGAGTGACGCTGAATGATTCCCTGCAGCTGAGGTAATCACTGTGTGCAGTTTTCTAAAGGGGTTCTGGTGCCCCCATTGACTTGATTACGCCTCTTTAGAAGCAATTGACAGGTTAAGGCATGCTCACATGATCGCACTAGGGAAGCATAATGTTACAGGTTGTCTTCTTATCACAATGGCACGCTATAAAAAGTAATACTGTATCTGTGCTTGGGATACCCATCAGAATGTCTGTATGGCAATTATATACATAGTATCACATTTTCTTTGTATATAACACAGCAACACTCTAGCCATGGTTAAAACACCCATACAGGAAGTTACAAGTGAAACATTTGCTTATAGGACCGAATTCTGCAGGAGACTTCCTGAAATAGCAGCAATCTCCCTCTCTCCCTCATTAGTCTAGCAATCTCCCTCACCTAGCCCACATTACACTGTTACATTTTTGGGGAAAAAGGAATGAGAGACAGATACATTTACACTGAATCATCAGCACCATTTCCCAGCACTTTATCAAGTATAGTAGCTCTTACTAACTGCTTTGGGGCTCACCTACATTTGGATAAAAGTCATTTTAAAAGATTCCTCTCATGCCCCTTTCCCACTGCAGGGCTAAAATGGTAAATTGCCGATTTTTCAGTGCAATTTACCATTTAAGGCTGCAGTGGGAAAGTGCCAGAGTTGAAATACCGGTTAAAGATAACCGGTATTTCAACCCATTTTAAAAGCAGAGTCCTACAAGGTTAAATACCATTTTTGAGGCAGTGGGAATGCCTCTGAAACGGTATTTAGTTTAAAAAAAAAATGGTGTGGGGTCCCCCCCACTGCCGTAACCAGCACCAGGCTGAAGAGCCGGGGCTGGCATTAAAAAATCAGGAAACCCGACAAATAGGGCTTCACTGATTTTTTAAAACCAGCCCCAGGCTCAAGGGCCAGGGCTGGTTCCCAAAATGCGGGGGACAAAATGAGTAGGGGTCCCCCGTATTTTAAAAACCAGCCCCAGGCACAACCAGCCAGCAGGCTAATGCGACAGCCGGGGGACACTTATTATATAAGGTCCCGCGGCCAAAGCATTAACCCTACCGACCAGTCAGCCTGTCCTGGGGGAGTGGGGACCCCCCAATAAAGGGGTCCCCCCCCCTCCAGGACTTACCTGACCAGGCTGAAGCCTGGTGCTGTCCCCGGTGGCCCTGTGCGGTGGCCACGGGCTGATCATTGTGTAAAAAAATAGATGGAAAACCTATTGTTTTAAACTGTGGAACTATGAGTCACAGCAAGCCTCCCCCGCAAGCTGGGACTTGGAGAACCACAAGTCCCAGCCTGCGGGGCATTAAAGGGCCCGCTGGGTATAAATAAATAAATACACACTGACACATTAGAAAAATAAAAGTTTAATACATACATTACACAAACACACTGATACTTACCTATCTTGATCCCGTAGGTAGGTCCCAGGGTCCGGTCCGGTGGCTTGGTTCCGGGGCCTCCCGTTCCTAATGACCCGTTTCAGCAGTGGGAAAGCAGCATCAGATGTAGCAGTACACATCCATGCTGCTAGGTGCCACATTCACAATCTCTTTTCACAATCTCTCCATATATGGAACTAGACATGTCCTTTGGGAGGAGCATGACATGCCCCCTCATTGGGGCACTTTGCAAAATTCTATTCTAATCTCCGTGAAACTAGTTTTCAAAAGTAGGGAAGTATGGACAGAAGCTGTAACAGTAGAGAGCAATATGTAACACAACCACTTGTCCATGACATCCATTCCATAGAAAATACTCTGCTCCAGAACTTCCACTTAACTAATTGCAGAAAGTGAGAATTTCATTCCCCCCCTCCCCCTTCCTCCTTTTTTTTACCCATATATTTTTATAAATGTATTTGTCAATGTTTTAAATATTTTCTTATATAAAAGTACCGTTATAATCTATTTAAGGATTGTGTATTAATTGTAGTACCAGCGCTGCTTCTCTTTTACCATTAACTAATTGCAGTTAACTGGGATAATTTAAAAAACGTATAAAAAAAAAAAAACAACAACCGTGAGAGCATAAACATATAAAACAGAACATACATTAGAAATGGTCATACCAATTATCTATGTACAGTATATCTAGCTGGTCAATCACTAGGTGACTTCTCAGAGCAGAGAACTTGCCCGCAATCCCCCCTTGCACCCCCTGCGAACCTCCCGCATGGTAGGACCCCATAAGTCCTTTTACATACAATATATTGCATGCAATTGCAGCCAAGCCTGCCTGGCTTGGCAGCAATTCGACAAGTCTCTCCTTCCGGCGGTGCCACTCGCAGGCTCCAATACGATGTTCATGGAACCATGCATCACATTGGACTTGCTGTCAAATACATGCGATTTAGACGCTTTTTATGAGATTGATGCAGAATTCGCATAAAAAGTGACCAAATCACACATATAACGCTCTAGTGTATGGGAGCCTTTAGCAATGGCACACTAGAATCTCTTCTGAATCATCAGCTTGAGCCCGGAATACATCTCAAACGATGTGTCAGAAATCGCGGTGTGCATTCGCATCTGCGACTGCGTCCACATTCCTTACCTGCACGCTGGTGCATCCTGCATCCCTGGAAAGATCTGGGTGACATCACTCTCATCCTGCATCCCTGGGAAGATCTGGGTGACATCACTCTCGAATCTGGTTGGCATCCCATGCCGCTCCACGCGGCATGGGCGCCGCCATGACACTTACAGTCACATGACTCTGTCCTCCAATGGATTCCCTGTGACCTTGTTGCTCTGACCTGTGCACGGAATCATGTGACCAAAGGTGTGCATAAGTGCAGCCAATCACAGACCAGCTGGGGGGATATAGATAAGGCCTCTGTCCCATTACCCCTGCCTTGAACAACTAGTCATATTCCTGTGTGCTACCAGGAGTCAGTGTTCTAGGATCCAGGTTCCCTTGTTCCTGAGTATCTGTGTTCTTGAGTAATCTGCTACAGCTACTGTTGCTTCCTGAAAGCTCCATGGACACCCTTCACCTGCCAGGTCATCTTCCAGCTGCTTATTCCATCTGCAGTTTTCCAGAGGAAGAAGCTAGAGCTCGCCAGCAAGTTTGCATTGCCCTTAAAGGGCCATCACCACCTTCATTTCCCAAGTCGACACAAGCGTCAACACTTCGTACAAACCCAGCAGTTCCCAGACTGCTGACATTCCAGCAGTTCTCAGACTGACAACAACCCAGAAGTTCTCAGACTGACGACATTCCAGCAGTACCCAGACTGCCAACATTCCAGCAGCTTCCAGGCCATCCATCAGTTACGGTTCTCCATACCTACACCCGTCCATTTCCATGACCAGAGACACTCTTAGTCCGTCTCCTGTGCTAAGCCAGTCAGATGTGGGAACTCAGGTCAGAGGGCCGCGACCTCGCCACTGAACGCAGCGGAGTCCAAACCTCCTTGCGGGGGTCCCATCCGTGGTGTTAGACTCCGCCTCTGGTCAGAGTCACGTCAATTCCCCACCTGGCTGTGTCCGCAGTACCCGTGTTGTATGAACTCTCCATACCTCAAACCACCTGTATTCCAGTATCCAGCATCCTCCACTGGCTCACTGCTGCCGCAGCCGGGTACACCAGTGACCCGAGCCCTGACACTACACTGTGAACAGAACCAGGTCAAATGACAAAGGTAACCTGTTCACACTGCCAACTATCTTAGGTCTTTCCCAGGATCAAACCTGCTAACTACCTGAGTTGAACTCGCAGGACCTGGGTTATTTTATTGTGACCCTTTCACACCGAGCCATGGCCTTGGTTATCCTGGTAATAACATGGGGCATTGCTAATACTGATGGCACTTTTCTCACTGCCTTTGAGATAAGTGCAATCAGCACAAAACACCTGGAACAGCTTTGCCTGACAGCACCGGTAGGCTGCTGAGCCTGTTATACTCCAGCTTTCTCATGGGAGAAACTTACCAGCCATGGACTTTTCTGTGACAGTGTAATCCTGTTTTCTGTGACAGTGTAATCCTGCCCCCAGGGACCAGAGACTCCAGAGGGACACACAAACCTGAGACGTTACCTGAGCCACAGAGTTCCGCCAGAACACATTCACAGTCTATTACTTTTACGACTCTTTGCATATATTTCCCACTGGAGAACTTCATTTTACATTCTGCTGCTTCTTCAAGATTTTACTTATAAACTGATATGCTTTGTGCACCACATAACCCTATAGTCCCTGAGGTTATGGAAAAGAAGCACTAGTGCATGTATATAAACCTAATCAATTTTAAGTATTTTTTTATGCTTATCAATTTTGGATTTATTTGTTACAGGTGCATGGAGCAGGTAACACAGGAGCACAGGTCACTAAACTTCCACGAATGAATGACAAGTGAAGCACTGGCCCTGGACTGCTCCAGACTAGAGACTTTTATCCCCTTAGGGTTGTTCTGATAGGCTGCTGGTTCTGAGCCTGAAATTCAATAGGCAGCCTTCAACAAAATGGCGTCTCTCCAGGGACGCTGTAAAGAAACTGAAGCTGCCTGGGTTTTGCCTCTGTTACAGAGGAATCCCGTAGGCAGGTGAGTGTGCTGGCGAGCCCTCCTGTCTCCTGCTTTCCCTGGCCGCGGCAACATGGCGGCGGTCCCAGCCTGGACTCTTTCCCGCCGGCCGGAGACCATCGAAGAGACTGGGCACCGCCATCCACTCACAGCAGCGGCTGCCCAGCACCTCCTGCCACCCACTCAGATGCCGGGGAGCAAATATCCGACCCAGGTCCCGCCGTGTCAGCCGTACAGCGTGACAATACCCCCCCCCCCCTTGAAGTGGACTCCGGACAGTTCCCAGGTTTGCCAGGATTATTTTGATGGTACTTTCGTAATAATGAGGGATCGATGGCCGTGGCATCCACCCAGGTTCTCTCCTCTGGACCATATCCTTTCCAATCAAGCAGATACTGTACTTTACCGTACCGTTTTCTGGCATCGAGGATTTTTTTTATCTCAAAGGATACTCCCTGGCTAATTTGCGGCTGCTGTAGTCTGGGTACTGTACTTCAGAACCGGTTCAGGATCAATGGCCTCAGTAGTGAAATATGGAAGGTGTTAGGAATCCGTAGGGACCGAGGCAACTGAAGTTTATAGGTCACTGGCGAAATGACAGAGATAACTGGGTAAGGCCCAATAAATCTAGGTGCGAATTTCATTGAAGGTACTCGTAACCTGATATTTTTTGTTGAGAGCCAAACTCTGGCTCCAATTCCAAGTTGGGGTACTGCTCTCCTGTGACGATCTGCAAATTTCTTGTAATGTTGAGACGCTTTATGCAGTGACAAATGGATGTTTTTCCAGATATTGGAAAAAAATTGGAGTGATAAATTAACTTCAGGAACGTTGGATACTGGGAGCTTTCGAAATTCAGGAACCCGAGGATGTTTGCAATACACAATGAAAAACGGTGACTTGTCTGTAGCTGAGTGATAGGAATTATTGTGAGCAAACTCAGCCCATGGAAGGAGTTCCAACCAGTTATCTTGGGATGAGGACAAATAAAGACGCAGGAATGTCTCTAAGATTTACTCTTTCGGTTTGTCCATTGGTTTGAGGATGATATGCTGTGGAGAACTTCAATTTTATTTGTAGTGCTGAACACAGAGACCTCCAAAACCTTGCTACAAATTGCACCCCTCTATCAGAAATAATTTCAACAGGAAGTCCATGAAGTCGAAATACTTCTTTGTTAAAGAGTTGGGCTAGTTTGGGAGCCGAAGGTAATCCCTTGAGGGGAAGGAAATGTGCCATTTTTGAGAAGCGGTCTACCACCACCCAAATGGTGTTGAACCCTTGGGTAAATCTGTGATAAAGTCTATCGAGAGATGGGTCCAGGGTTGTTCTGGAATGGACAAAGGCTGAAGGAGGCCAGATGGCTTTTGACGGGACGTCTTATGTTGAGCACACGAAGAACAAGACGAAACAAAGGCCATGACATCAGATTTCATAGAGGGCCACCAGTAAGAACTTTTGATGAATTCGAGAGTTTTTTTAATACCGGAGTGGCCTGCAAAACGGGAAGCAGGAGCCCAGAGCAGTAAAGCTGGTCTTAATCTTGTATTTACAAAAGTTTTTCCAGGAGGGATTGAAACTAACTTAGTTTTAGCAAATCTGGTAGATGGAAATACTAGTCCGGCAGCCTGGTCCTCTACTGTTGAAGTGAATGATCGGGATAAAGCGTCGGCCTTACCATTCTGAGATCCCGGCCGAAATGTCAAGGAGAAATTAAATCTGGTAAAGAATAATGCCCAACGAGCTAGTCTGGGATTCAGGTATTGGGCTTTTCGGAGGTTTAGGAGTTTTTTATGATCCGTAATTATAGATACCGGAAATTTAGCCCCCTCTAAAAGGTAGCCCCACTCCTCTAGAGCAAGTTTAATGGCAAGGAGTTCCTGCTCCCCGATGGGATAATTTCTCTCGGCTGGTGAGGATTTTTTGGAGAAGAATCCACAAGGGTGGATCTTACCATCTGCGGTTTTCTGGGGGAGTACTGCTCCCACCCCCCCACTGAAGAGGCATCCACTTCTAAGATGAATGGTTCAGAAGAATCAGGCTGGCAAAGTATTGGTGCTTCAGTAAAAACTTGTTTGAGCTGATGGAAAGCAGCAATGGCATCTGGAGACCATTGAGAAGGATTTGCCCCTTTGTGAGTGAGAGCTGTAATAGGACTGATGATAGAGGAAAAACCTTTAATGAACCTCCTGTAATAGTTGGAGAATCCAATAAATCGTTGAATAGCTTTTAATGTGGTGGGACGGGACCAGTCGAGAACCGCTTTCACTTTGGATGGATCCATACGTAGATCAGAACCAGAAATAATATACCCGAGGAAGGTGACAGAGGGTTTCTCGAACTCGCATTTTGTCAGTTTGCAGTAGAGCTGGTTATCCCGCAATCGCTGAAGAACTTCCTTGACATGTAACTGGTGTTCTTGGAGACTCTGAGAAAAAATCAAAATATCATCTAAATAAACTACGACTGAATAATATAACAGATCAGTAAGACCTTTTGATGAATTCAAGAGTTTTTTTAATACCGGAGTGGCCTGCAAAAAGGGAAGCAGGAGCCCAGAGCAGTAAAGCTGGTCTTAATCTTGTATTTACAAAAGTTTTTCCAGGAGGGATTGAAACTAACTTAGTTTTAGCAAATCTGGTAGATGGAAATACTGGTCCGGCAGCCTGGTCCTCTACTGTTGAAGTGAATGATCGGGATAAAGCGTCGGCCTTACCATTCTGAGATCCTGGCCGAAATGTCAAGGAGAAATTAAATCTGGTAAAGAATAATGCCCAACGAGCTAGTCTGGGATTCAGGCATTGGGCTTTTCGGAGGTATAGGAGATTTTTATGATCCGTAATTATAAATACCGGAAATTTAGCCCCCTCTAAAAGGTAGCGCCACTCCTCTAGAGCAAGTTTAATGGCAAGGAGTTCCTGCTCCCCGATGGGATAATTTCTCTCGGCTGGTGAGAATTTTTTGGAGAAGAATCCAAAAGGGTGGATCTTACCATCTGCGGTTTTCTGGGGGAGTACTGCTCCCACCCCCACTGAAGAGGCATCCACTTCTAAGATGAATGGTTGAGAAGAATCAGGCTGGCAAAGTATTGGTGTTTTAGTAAAAACTTGTTTGAGCTGATGGAAAGCAGCAATGGCATCTGGAGACCATTGAGAAGGATTTGCCCCTTTGTGAGTGAGAGCTGTAATAGGACTGATGATAGAGGAAAAACCTTTAATGAACCTCCTGTAATAGTTGGAGAATCCAATAAATCGTTGAATAGCTTTTAATGTGGTGGGACGGGACCAGTCGAGAACCGCTTTCACTTTGGATGGATCCATACGTAGATCAGAACCAGAAATAATATACCCGAGGAAGGTGACAGAGGGTTTCTCGAACTCGCATTTTGTCAGTTTGCAGTAGAGCTGGTTATCCCGCAATCGCTGAAGAACTTCCTTGACATGTAACTGGTGTTCTTGGAGACTCTGAGAAAAAAATCAAAATATCATCTAAATAAACCACGACTGAATAATATAACAGATCAGTAAGACCTTTTGATGAATTCAAGAGTTTTTTTAATACCGGAGTGGCCTGCAAAACGGGAAGCAGGAGCCCAGAGCAGTAAAGCTGGTCTTATTCTTGTATTTACAAAAGTGTTTCCAGGAGGGATTGAAACTAACTTAGTTTTAGCAAATCTGGTAGATGGAAATACTGGTCCGGCAGCCTGGTCCTCTACTGTTGAAGTGAATGATCGGGATAAAGCGTCGGCCTTACCATTCTGAGATCCCGGCCGAAATGTCAAGGAGAAATTAAATCTGGTAAAGAATAATGTCCAACGAGCTAGTCTGGGATTCAGGCATTGGGCTTTTCGGAGGTATAGGAGATTTTTATGATCCGTAATTATAAATACCGGAAATTTAGCCCCCTCTAAAAGGTAGCACCACTCCTCTAGAGCAAGTTTAATGGCAAGGAGTTCCTGCTCCCCGATGGGATAATTTCTCTCGGCTGGTGAGAATTTTTTGGAGAAGAATCCACAAGGGTGGATCTTACCATCTGCGGTTTTCTGGGGGAATACTGCTCCCACCCCCACTGAAGAGGCATCCACTTCTTTTTTTTTTTTTAAACATGTTTTATTGAAACACCGAAAGTCACAATATTACAAATTGAATGTAAATGTAACAATTTCAAGTAACATGGACATCCAAAATTGATATCGTTGTTCAATGTTATCGATTTAACCATACATTGTCCGCTATAAATAAAGGTCTTGGCAAAGTAGAATATGTATCTATGTCATTTCTTCACGTAAGATATGTAACCTATCTATGAACCCTCAATGGCCCAGGGCTGTCAATCGAATAAGCAAAAGCACCACACTTTTAGGTGTCTAAAACTATCGGGGTATCCCCTGAGATAAGTCTCATCAAATACCACTGGGTATCCTTGAATGAATTATGGAGTTTGGTTCTAATTTCCAGTGAGAGCACGGTTATATAGCTTTCCCATGTGTCAAATAGTTTTTTAGTGTGGCGTTCTTTGTTTAAAAGGCCTTCAATCCACTCTATGTTGAATACATGGAACAGTTTTGTCTTGAATAACTGCATAGAAGGGGGAGCAGCGTCGATCCATGTCTGCAGAATGGCCTTACGTGCGACTGCACTAACAATCACCAAAAGTCGCCTACACCCTCTAGTTATTCTTTGGTCCTCTGGGAGTATGCCAAAGATAGCCCAGTGATCTGTTAAAGGGACATAGTTCACTAAGTGGTCTTGTGCAAACTTCCTAACCTGGAGCCAAAACAATTTAATTATGGGGCAATCCCAGAAATAATGGTACAAATTCGCCGCATCAGCCTGGCACCTCGGGCACGCTGCCGAGGGAGCCATCCCGGCGAGGAATTGTCTGTGGGGAGAGAAGTATGCTTTGTGGAAAATGTTGAGGAACATTTCCTGGCATTGGATTGCGGGCAGCAGTTTCCTGGAGTGCCACAGTGCCTTGGTTAGCTGCGGGCATGTTAGACCTGGCATCGCCTGTGTCCAGGCTTTCATGTCAGTGGTAATGGCGTCATGATCTATAATTTGCCGGAGGAAATTATAGTGTATGGATATAGCCCGCCGTTCTGCCACCCCAGTTAGGAGCATCGTGTCCAGGGTATTTGCCCAGTCCGCCTCTGAGAAATAATGTATCACCTGTGATGCATAATGCTTAGCTTGCATGTATGCCAGAGGGTGTCTTCCAAAAGTTGGAAAGGTCTCTGACGCCTTGACATAGGACATAGGTTTTTTCAGATCCATGTCAATCAGGGCTTTGACGGAAGACAAACCCTAGGACCGAAGACTCCCAAATGGTTGGCCAGCCAAACCTCCCTGAAATTCTGGGTTGTGTATAAAGGGTAGGAATAGGGATTTATGGGCATTTAAATTTAGTCTATGTCTGAGAATGTGCCATACCCTGCGCGTTGACCATAGAAGTGGGTTAAGTTGGATCTGTTCATCCACCTCCCCATCTTGCATATGGAGAAAGCCCACCAATCCACAGTTGGCTAAGAACTCCCCTTCAATTTTTGTATTAGCATAAACTTCTTGACCATGCAGCCAGTCCCTTAGAAAGCGGAGTATAGAAGAGTGATTATAGTGTAAAATATTCGGGAAGTTAATGCCCCCATTGAAAACTGGTTGTTGTAGTTTGTATAGTCCTATACGGGGACGTTTTGTTACCCAAATGAATTTGCTAAATAGAGAGTCCAGCAGTCGCAGGTCTCTCTGTGTCAGTAACAATGGCAGGGCTTGAAGCAGGTACAGCAGGCGTGGAAAAGTTAACATCTTAATGAGATTGGCCTTGCCCACATAGGAAAGTTTCAAATGTTTCCACCCTACTAGTTCTTTAGTGGTCGTCTGAATCGCCTCTGTTATATTAATTCTATATAAATCCGCGCCACGTTTTAGGAGGTGTATGCCCAGATAATCAATATAGGCCTTTTGCCAGCGGATCGGGAAGCCCCCACCCCAGGAGGGCGTGTGAATCCGAGGATGTAAAAACAGCCCCGAGGATTTTGAGACGTTTATTGTGTAACCTGATATTTCTCCATAGTCATCCAATTTTTTCAAAATTTTGCCCAGCGATTGCCCTGGGTTACCTATGTATAACAGGACATCGTCCGCAAAAGCTGAGAGCTTTAGTTCTGAGTTCCCTATCTTAATTCCCTCAAACTCTGCCAGGTCTGCAAGATCCGAAACAGTGGATCTATGCATAAATTGAACAATAAAGGGGATAGCGGGCAGCCTTGGCGTGTGCCCCTAGACATTTGAATATTCGTACCCTTACAACCATTAATTAGCAATGAGGTGTAAGGTTGGTTGTAAAAGTATCTAATTAGTTCTACGAAGGAGTTATCAAATTGCCTTTGTTCTAAGATCGCGTAAAGATGTGGCCAAGCCACTGAATCAAAGGCTTTATTTGTGTCCAAGCTCAGTAACATGCTTTGAGGGGCGCTCTTATAAGACTCTGCCATCACAGCCGAGATGGCCATCCTTATGGCCCTCACCGAGTGGCGACTACGAATGAAGCCCATCTGGTGGGTAGTAAACAGGTCGTTGGCTAACAACTGCAACCTGTTGGTTATTATCTTCGTTAAAATTTTAAAATCAACGTTTAATAAGGAAATCGGGCGGTATGAGTCCGCAAGTTGTGGGTCCTTACCTGGCTTAGGGATAAGTGTGGTATATGCTTCTGAGAATTATGGGAATAGGGGTTTAAATTTAAGAATATTGTTGTATAATTCCAGCAATGTGGGAGTCAACTCTGTTTCTAAAAGTTTATAATAGCATCCTGAGAAGCCATCTGGGCCCGGTGATTTGTGGGATTGAAGACCCACTATCACTGTATGTAGCTCCTCTGGGGTAATGTCCCCCATAAGAGCATCCCTCTGGGTTTGGGACAAGGGGGGTAGATTGTCCTCTGTCAGCAGGGGTTCCTGTTTTTCCATATTTACTGGAAATTCTTTATACAGGTTCCTATAGTATTCCTCGAAATACGTCAATATCTCTTTAGTCGTGAACAGATTTCTATTAGTGGCCGAGTCTCTTATGGTGGTAATGAAGGATCTCTTTTTATAGGGTTTTGACATGAGGGACAGTAACCGTCCTGATTTATTGCCCCACTTATAGTACATTTGCTTTGTGTAGTCTAGAGGCATCCACTTCTAAGATGAATGGTTAAGAAAAATCAGGCTGGCAAAGTATTGGTGCTTCAGTAAAAACTTGTTTGAGCTGATGGAAAGCAGCAATGGCGTCTGGAGACCATTGAGAAGGATTTGCCCCTTTGTGAGTGAGAGCTGTAATAGGACTGATGATAGAGGAAAAACCTTTAATGAACCTCCTGTAATAGTTGGAGAATCCAATAAATCGTTGAATAGCTTTTAATGTGGTGGGACGGGACCAGCTGAGAACCGCTTTCACTTTGGATGGATCCATACGTAGATCCGAACCAGAAATAATATACCCGAGGAAGGTGACAGAGGGTTTCTCGAACTCGCATTTTGTCAGTTTGCAGTAGAGCTGGTTATCCCGCAATCGCTGAAGAACTTCCTTGACATGTAACTGGTGTTCTTGGAGACTCTGAGAAAAAAATCAAAATATCATCTAAATAAACCACGACTGAATAATATAACAGATCACGGAATATTTCATTCATGAATTCTTGAAAAACATCAGGAGCATTGCTTAACCCAAATGGCATCACTAGGTACTCGTAGTGACCGTCTCGTGTGTTGAAAGCTGTTTTCCACTCATCCCCAGCCCGAATGCGAATTAAGTTATAGGCCCCTCTGAGGTCTAATTTAGAAAAAAAAACGTGGCCCCTTTTATTCTATTGAATATCTCAGTAACTAGAGGAAGGGGATAGCGGTTTTTAATGGTAATATCATTCAGGCCTCTATAATCAATACAGGGTCTGAGTCCACAGTCCTTCTTCTTAACAAAAAAAACCCCTGCCCCGGCTGGTGAAGAGGAAGGCCGAATAGACCCTTTTTCCAAATTTTGTTCAATATATGAAGCCATAGCTTCCGTCTCAGGGAGCGATAGGTCCTACCTCTGGGAGGTGTCTTTCCTGGAACCAGGTCGATTGGACAGTCCCATCGGCGATGCTGTGGTAACTTGTCAGCCGATTTTTCGCAGAAGACATCTGCAAATGCCGTGTAGGCAGGAGGTAGGAGTGGGACCACTGCTGGTTTGGTTGTCTGGACAGGAACAACTTTTTGGATACCGGAGTGTTGACAGTTAGGACCCCAGGAGAGAATTTGCATGGAATTCCAATCCAGGTGTGGCGAATGTTTTTGAAGTCACGGGAATCCTAGGACAATCGGGTGGCTAGCTTTGGGGATCACTAGGAAAGAAAGTCGTTCATGATGAAGTGAGCCAATCTGCACTGAGAGGGGAACAGTGCGATGGATGACTGACCCTTGAGGAATGAGAATGCCATCTACGGCCGAGAGGCGATATGCTTGATCTAATATAGCAGTTCCAATTTGATATTGAGTAGCAAACTGCAAGGAAATAAAGTTTTCAGCAGCCCCGGAATCCAAAAGTACTTGTACCGGAACAGTCCCACAGGGAAGCGAGAGCTAAAGGTTCAAGAGGGAATCAGACTTGCGTGGAGACACATCGGCTAGTCCTAGTCTGGTTTCTCCAGGACCGACTAGGACCGGCGGTTTAACGGACGACGAGGATAGGTGGCAATGAGATGACCAGCCTCGCCACAGTAGAGACAGAGGTTTTGCCGCTGTCTCCGCAGTCGTTCTTCTGGGGATAAACGAGCTCTGTTCACCTGCATGGGTTCTTCTGACGGAGAGGTGGGCACTGTAGATGACACTCGTGGAGTGGGGATGGGCCTAGCTCGATCCTGACGAGATCTCTCGACTTGTCTCTCTCGGTATTGGAGGTCAAGCTTGTTACACTTGGAGATAACGGCAGCAAGCGTGGTAGGAAGATCTCGTGTCGCTAACTCGTCTTTGAGTCGATCAGAAAGTCCTGCCAGGAATGTCGAAACCAGAGCCTCCTCGTTCCAGGACAATTCAGAGGCTAGGGTCTGGAAATGTATTACATACTGGGCGACAGATCGGGACCCCTGCCGGATGCGAAGAATCTCGGTGGCTGCAGAAGTAACCCTACCGGGTTCATCAAATATTCTTCGGAAATCGGCTATGAAGTTGACATAATTCGTAAGCAGTGGATCCGACCTTTCCCATAAAGGAGATACCCGGTCCAGGGCCGCTCCTGATAACAAAGATACAATGTAGGCCACCCGGGTTAGGTCTGTGGGGAAGTTAGCTGGCTATAACGAGAAGTGTACCTCGCATTGGTTAATGAATCCCCTACAAGCCCGGGGGGTGCCATCAAACTTGGTCGGAGCTGGGAGATGTAAAGTAGAAGCCACTGGAGATCGGGCAGGTGCACCAGGTTGGACAGCCATAGGGGGTGGCGCCGGTGGAGCCTAGGGAAGCAAGGCCTGGAGAGAGTCCTGACGTTGGGAGATTCCCTGCAGGGCCTGGGCCACCTGTCGATGGCTCTCCTCGAGGGCTTGCAAGCGGCTAAGTAACTCCTGCAAGGGATCCTGACCCGAAGCCGGGTCCATTTGGCCAGTGCTTTCTGTCAGTACCTAAGGGTTCTGTGGGCCCGGTCGTAGGTCAGGATCAGTGGTAGCACGGAAGGTTGCTGGGCGTATGTAAGTCTTCCTCATGCGAGGGTCAAGGGAGTTTACTGAGCGAGTCAACACCAGGCCAGTAGGTTAAAAGTCTGTGGCCAACAGCGGCAGGTTGCACCCAAGCAAGACGCTAAGGGTATACTGGAGTCTGTGGCCGGTTATGCCCCTGCAAGATGCTAGGGGCACTCAGGGGTAGCAGGCTGCAGCAGAGCAAGACGCAAGTGGTGCACAGGTGTCCAGAAGCCTGGGGCAGGTATCACTGGAGTACAGGTGCACGGAGCAGGTAACACTGGAGTACAGGTGCACGGAGCAGGTAACACTGGAGTACAGGTGCACGGAGCAGGTGTCACTGGAGTACAGGTGCACGGAGCAGGTGTCACTGGAGTACAGGTGCACGGAGCAGGTTCACTGGAGTACAGGTGCACGGAGCAGGTGTCACTGGAGTACAGGTGCACGGAGCAGGTGTCACTGGAGTACAGGTGTACGGAGCAGGTAACACTGGAGTACAGGTGCACGGAGCAGGTGTCACTGGAGTACAGGTGCATGGAGCAGGTGTCACTGGAGTACAGGTGCACGGAGCAGGTAACACTGGAGTACAGGTGCACGGAGCAGGTGTCACTGGAGTACAGGTGAACGGAGCTGGTAACACAGGAGCACAGGTCACTAAACTTCCACGAATGAATGACAAGTGAAGCACTGGCCCTGGACTGCTCCAGACTAGAGACTTTCATCCCCTTAGGGTTGTTCTGATAGGCTGCTGGTTCTGAGCCTGAAATTCAATAGGCAGCCTTCAACAAAATGGCGTCTCTCCAGGGACGCTGTAAAGAAACTGAAGCTGCCTGGGTTTTGCATCTGTTACAGAGGAATCCCGCAGGCAGGTGAGTGTGCTGGCGAGCCCTCCTGTCTCCTGCTTTCCCTGGCCACGGCAACATGGCGGCGGTCCCAGCCCGGACTCTTCCCCGCCGGCCGGAGACCATCGGAGAGACTGGGCACCGCCATCCACTCACAGCAGCAGCTGCCCAGCACCTCCTGTTGCCCACCCAGATGCCGGGGAGCAGATATCCGACCCAGGTCCCACCGTGTCAGCCGTACAGGTAGGCGGCAGCGACGGAGCGTGACACTTTGTGGTCTATATATAAAGCAAAGTGAGGTGTCACCAAATTAATTGCTGCTTTAGCTTTGTTTTTATCTCTATATTTATATTTTTTGAGTGTCGTAACGGGCTATTCCGGTAAGGAGATATTTGTGTGGGCTGAAACCGATGGAGAGAGCCAGGACAGTGGGGGAAAACTGAAAGAGAATGCCTCTTCCTGAATTGTTCGTATTTTACAGGAAAGAAGGGCCCATAATGTCATCTAAAGATGTTGTTATGTTTCTCAAAAAATGTGATAGAATGTAACCTTCTCTCTTCTATATAAATACTAATGCTTCTACATACATAGAAAAAAAAGGCTAAATGCTGAAAAACCTATATTTTCATTTATTAAATATACCTCTTTGTGTGCTATAGTTAGAAACAGCAATATAAGACCTGAGTATTGCCCTGGATCTAACCCTGACATGGTAGCAGGGATCACAAAGTTCGGCTACCTGGAACCCTACCCGGCTACCTGGAACATACAGCAATACTTTGAACCAAATTTAACTGAATATAATACAGCACTAGTCATGCTACCAATAAGAGGCACCAGATTTGGATCCGCATATTAACCTTTGCATCGAATATGACTCAATTTATATACTTAGCAGGTATGATTCATGTTTATTTCAAAAATATATCAGAAGGTAGAATCTATCCCAAGAAAAACAATGTTCCTCCATGTGTCAACGCTAAGAAGTCTGAAAAAGACGTTATTTGGGCTTAAGGCCAAACTTTAAATAGATAATTCTGAAGAAGTTATACATGAATGTTAAAATCCATCCATCCATTTATCAGGATGTGGCATAAGAGGATCCGCTGGGGAATGCAGCTGTAGGGGATCATTATTAAAGGGTGTAGGCAGCCACTACAGAGGTTTGGACAGCCATTATGGTCAACTTACAGTGCATCTGGAAAGTATTACCAGTGCTTCCACATTTTGTGAAGTTACAGCCTTATTCCGAAATGGAATAAATTCATTTTTTTCATCATAATTCCACATGCAATACCCCATAATGACAATGTGAAAAAAGGGGGTACTTGTGTATTATCTGGGAGCCGGATTTTTTCATCTTAGGGCATTGCACAACAAAAAATCAGCTGTGTTTGAAAAAGACAGTTGGGAGCTGATTGGCTGGTGCTTTATCTCCTTTTACCTTTTCTCCGCTTTATCTCCAGTTTATCTCTTCTCCAAGCTTAATAAATCTGCCCCTCAGATCCTTGCTATCTACAACTCTTCCGGCTGCAGTACGCACCTTAATGACATTCATTACAAACAAACTGCTCAGGGTACTCTGCTACTCTTTTGTGTAGTCATGGGATTTTATGTATTTATTTGCAAGTACAATAATATAAAAGTGACCCACAAGCCCTTTACGGCTTCCAAATTACTATGCTAAAAGTCTGCAGCATTGCCAATCAAGATCAATTTACAAAACTCCAAGCTAGGGACTGACCTTTTCTAGATAGCAGGGTGTTCAAAACTGCAAATGTGCACTGTAAGTAATTTCTTACCTACTTTTAGCTACATGCGTGTTTAGTTACAAAGTAACCTGAAATTATAAATGGTATATATACATGACTATTATATATGGTATCTGGCATATTCATTGTATTTGTTACTTTATATCGTTTTGTCAATGTTATTAATGATTGCTCATTTTATGCAAATAGTTATGAATCTTGTTCTTCCTCACCAAAGCTAAATTAATGTTTCCTCATTAATCAATGTTCATTGCATTGTATGAAGGCAAACAAACAGTACTGTAGTTTTCCCCTTTTGACCCCTTGTAAATGGTTTGGACGTATTGAAACATATCTAGCTTAAAAACATGGAACAGTTTCAGGAAGATTTCGTAGAGATAAAAACATAACATTTCTGACAATGCAAAAAATAGTATTCAAAATAAAACTATAAATATATATATTATAGTTCCATATTGTAGGTAGATATGATTGAAAGATTAAATTGAAGAATAGATATTGGGTTTTTCTATTGCATACAGTAATTTACTGAACTTAAAAACTGGCTTTTTTTTTAGCCCAATAGTATCCAAAAACAGCCTGCTTAACCATGCCGTAAATGACCTGTTATCAGATGATAACTCAGGGTATCAAGTATAAGTTCCCAGACTCTTGAGTTATCAACCAAAAATTGGGTCTCCTGTGGATGCTTATAAGAAAACCCAATAAGTGCCGGGCTACAGAGCTAATTGGATAGCCCCCCCAGTATTCATTAGCTCCAATAATATACCACAGCTTATAAGATACCACCCAAATGATTTGTTAAAAAAAAGTAAGGCAGAACATGCCAAAATATAATTATCTAGTAAGCCCGCTCAAAGCAAATGCTTCCAAAGCTAGTAGATGTAGTTTCTCTTGCTGCCAACAGATGGCAGTGTTTCGGAGTCACACGGACACTAGACATAGATATAGATGATTATGCATTTATTTATTTATTTAACAAAGGTATTTTTTCATAAACTGGTTGGAACTCATGAGCATAGTTACAATGTATTATGTACATGGAGCTTAGAACTAAAGTTATGTAGATGCAGTTGAAATAATTCCAGTAACAAAACAATGCCCAAGATTATAATGGGAAGATGCAGTGGCGTAACTATAGTGGGTGCAGGGGGTGCAGTTGCTATGGGGCCCGGCGGGTTGGGGGGCCCGCAGGCCCAGCAAGCTACCCCCTGCACCACTTGAAGGGTTAAAATTGATGCGTGACTGGGGACACTAACGCGGCCATGAATATGGGGGACACTAATCAGGCTCGGCTACGGGCCTACACTTCCGGCCGCGGCTCTGTGTTACGGCGGCTCCGGGGACACACTTCCCGGCCGCGTCTACCTCCATACAGTTCTGGCCGTGGCACTGGGTGGCCGCGGCTCCGGGGACACACTTCCCGGCCACGGCTCCAGTCCAGTGACACTAGGAGGGGAGCATATATATATATATATGTAGCATGGCAGGTTATGGCACTCTCACGGACTCAGCAAATAATCGACACGACATGATGCTGTGGGTCGACCCACAGCATCGTGTCGTGTCGATTATTTGCTGAGTCCGTGAGAGTGCCATAACCTGCCATGCTACATACCCACTTCTCTGGCACCCCGGCAGTTGTTCTGAGGATTTGACCGAGTGCCTGCATACTCCTGCTATATATATATATATATATATATATATATATATATATATATATATGTCGCAGTGTATGGATGTACAGAATATACATTACTATATGAGAGACAATGAAATACAAAGATAGTATTTGAGAGAATGTGTGTAAAAGAGTGAGAATGAGTAAAATCGAGAGCGAGGGAGAAAGAAAGAAATGCAAATATAAGAGAGAATAGATAAATACATAGTCCTACCCCTCTGCAACTGACAGAAGCACAGTAAGTGAACCATGCAGTCCAGGTGACCCCAATACCCCACCCTGCCCGCCACTGTCCAGAACTGATGTAATAAAGAGTATTGTGAAAAAAGTACTCATGGAGAAGTGGGTTGCTTACTGGTCCAACGTGAAAATGATAGGCAACATCATACCTCCTATACGGCTCTAGACATGCCAACTCTAGTGAAAACATGAGGGGGGGGGGGGGGGCTTACATTTTTTTTGCTATGGGGCCCACAAAGTTCTTGTTACGCCTCTGGGAAGATGAATACAGTTACTGTAGTCTGCCCTCAACAATCAAGTACAGTATACTGTACGTTTTGATAGACTGACCACTAAGATATGTTCTTTTTCTATATATAGTATCTTTTGTACAGAATAATATACAATACTATTACTTATTTCTGTTTTCCATGAAGAAGGTTTTCAATCAGCTACAATGAAGCTGCTGCAATTATGAATAATAATGTATCTTCGCTATTGCATGGAAATTATATTGGATAGTGCTGATTTGAAACCCTTCCAGTTTCAGAAAGGGACCTTCTGTTCTTACCAGCTTTGCGTTCATACTAATTGATAAGACTTAACTGTATTTCCGATCCTGTAGGTAATAAACAGTTTGCATTTAAAAATATAATAATACTGATTTCATATAGGAAATACTACAATACAGAATGATGCAATCACTATGCTTGAGCTATAATTTCTTGATATACTAATTTCTAATGAACTAATCATCGTATTCTAAATGAGGCTGCGCTAATATCAAAGATATATACATGCAATACATGTGTGTCCTGAAACGGCATAGACCAGATTGAATTACTTTTCACTAAAGACCTGGAGTGACGCTCGCTTTGTGAAGATTGTCTATACAGGGTCTGTTTGTGGTTCCTTCGAGAAGGCTCCCCATCAGCAAATCTGTGAAGCTCAGCATCTTAAAATAGCAGCTGATGAGATAGATGAGATGGGTAGATGGACCAATCACAATCTGCCTGTCCTGTTTTCTATCAAAACGCAAGCTGCTATTGGATATTATAGCTGCAGCCCAAAAGCTAGTAGTCAGTCAGCAAGGTGACTGAAGGCAAGGAGAGCACTACTGCATTTAGACATTGGGTGGTGTACTGACTCAGGAGATGATACTTGAACTAGGACCATACAGCATTCTGCTATTGGAATATGTACTGACATTATGTATCAAACAGGACCTTAAAGGCATACTGGTACTAGTGAACATTATGATATGCTGCCACTAGGAGGCATCACTGCATATTAGCACTAGGGTGATGCTAGCACTGACATACAGTCACTTCTGTGCATACAGCACCTTGACTTAAATCATATAGCTGAGGCAATTGACATACAGTATACAATGTTTTGTTGTAAGAGGTGTAGAACAGCAAGGTGGAGGTTCAGTTACTTAACTACAAATTGATTACAGTTGCCTGCAAACCAGTGTCAGAAATGTTAAGGCACACCAAATGTGAAATCTTACAATGAGTTTATTCAATTGCATACATCCCAACTGTTCCACTTTCAGCAGTACAGTTCCAGTTGCAGTGCTTAATCTAGCTGTTATTATTGGGACTGTTTTGACCGGAGCATTGAACAGTTGGGGAGGTATATTTGACTCTATAGAGCCGCATTTCCTGCTTGGCGCACCAGCCCCCAGTGTTTCGTGCGGTTAAAGGGTTATGGGACTGGCAACAAAGAAGAAACAGGGTAGGGAGAAGGCAGGCATTGCTTCTGTGATGTGGCCATACCTACTATCCTGGGATGCTGACCTCCAATGTTGATACGTTTTATTTTCAGTTCTTAGGGACGTTGCTTAACAGGTATATTCTTGATATGGGATATTGGGCCAGATGTATCAAGCTTCACAAAGTGATTAAATGGAGAGTGATAAACAGCCAGCCAATCAGCTTCTACCTGTCATGTTACAGGCTGTGTTTGGCTGTTTGTTTATTACTCTCCACGTTATCACCTTTTGAAGGTTGATACATCTGGCCCTTAGTCAATAACCCAGCTCTCAGCACTTAAGTGGTCTGAATTCCAGCAGCAGAATGCCAATGTTCAAAATCCCAACAAAGCTCCACTGTAAGTATTGGGGTAGGGTTTGGGTTAGGGTTAGGTTTAGGCTGTGGCAGGGCCATCTTTATGTATAGGGCATCTGCCCGGGATCCAACAATTCTTTAGGCTGCAGAGCGGGGATGGATGGTGGTCATACAATCAGAGAAGTTAGGCAGCATTCTGTACCTGCAGCCCAGCCTGCAGTCAGACACTAAATTGCTATCAGAATGCGGATTGGTAGTTGGCTGGCGCTATCCACCAATCATAGGGCTGAGAGTCATTCAAGTTATGGAAGCATGTGGTGAGCTGTCGTAGGACTGCAGGAAAGGCATGCTGTATTCCTTTTCAATTGGTTGCCATGAATTAGTGAGTGGTTGCACCAATGCACTGTTTTCCTGTTAAGGTGGCCATGGCAGTGGGAGAGGGCAGTTAGGGTTAGGCTGCATGAGGGGTGGGTTGCGATTTTGAACATCGGATTGCTGAGCACTGGGATATCATGCACACTCATTTGATATAATACAACAACCCTGATATCAAATTGGATGAATGATGAAAAGAGGTCCATTGTTTAAATTCTGAATTTTAAGCTAGTATTATGCTATATACGAATCTGCTATTTGCTGAAAACAGTTGATACTAATTGGAATAATTGCATTGACTTAAAAATAAAACAATAACAATCATTTATGTGTCATAGTCTAATCACTTTTTGAAACACAGACTATTTGCATGACTGGTAGTTTAGCAGCAATTTCGCGGTTGCCAAAGTAGAATAACATTATTTGTGAAATGACAATTTAAAGAAGAAGTGAGCATGCTTCAGCAATAATTTTATTTAATAACCCCTTGCTTTATGCATCCATTGAGGTTTATCTGTTGTATGAAGCATGACACAACCAATGAAACACATTCTGTCTTACTGTATTATGTAAAATGCCAATGGTTTGGGTTACATGTCACTTCCAATTTCATACAACAGAGTGAAGATAGGGATTGCATAAAATATTACAATGACAAGTTTGGCATCATCTTTTACAGTCGGAGCACAGATTAACTCCCCTGCTGCTGAAAGATGAAAGTGGTTCTATATTATTGTGCATCTAGATTAGATTGAGAATTATATCAAATTGGAGTCTCAATCCAAGTATAATATACATGTTACTCCTGTGCGTATGGACTGTGGAAAGGCCGTGAATTGGGGTCATCCAATGGAAAATCAATTATTAAAAAAATAATGTAATGCCGTTTTGGGGCCGTGTCTAGGTTTTTTTTTTTTTAGAAATGAAAGGCATGGTGGATTGCTATAATGGGGACACATGGTAGGTGAGGGCAGTATAAAGGACCTTACCAAGCACAGTTTGGAGATTATGGTCTACCTGTGTATAGACGGTGCATAAAGAGGACTGTTTTATCCCAGTGATTTAGACATCTAGAGGTCTATGCTATTTATGAAACATTATTTTTAATATTCAGCTTTTTGTCCTCCATACTATACTCTTACCAGCATTGTAATTCCATACTCGATTGACTTTTAAATGTTTGCACTGCATTGACTTTTGTTTGACACAATTGCATGCCTCATGCTTATTGGATATAGGGGGGTATTCAATATGGGATTCCGACTGTCGGAACGTCCTGAAAGTTAGAATCCCTGGCCATTTTTTGGTTATCCGACAGTAACTCGACAGTCGGAATTCAATGTTACAGCTGTCGTGTGTCGGAATGTTTGCAGATCGGTGAAAATGCCCACGGATTGTCGAAAAACAGCTGTGAATTCAACAATCCACGGCCATTTCCGACAAAACAGATCGACTTTAAAAAAAGTTGGATCTGACACCCTTTAATGCTGTCGTTAATGGCAACATTGAATAGGTCAGTGACGATATTTCCCCTGTTAGAAAATATTGGCACACATTGAATACCCCCCATAATCAGTTTACTGTCTTTTGCTTCAATAAAAACAAATGTTAAAAAAAAAAAAACATTTTTAGAACACAATTTACGGAATGATACCATCTGTATTTTAAACTGTGCACTGTGACTTTATGTGACATATCATCATCTTGGGTAATCCTGGCTGATTATGAGATTGTGGTAAGAGAGTGCTAGCCTTTATAATGTCATTTCTTTTATTAAGTTTCTATTCATAAGCTTCAATAAGTTGGCTCAAAATATACACAGACCAAGGCAAATTCCTGGATTTATATGATAGATTAATAGTGATTAGGGATGCCAATCCCGGGGCATTTTTTCAATCCCGGGATCCGGGATTGAAAAACGCTCAATCCCGGGATTCCCGGGATCCCGGGATTGGCATCCCCAGCAAAAAAACCCCCATTTTTAGCATACTAACCCACCCCGGCCGACCCGCACATCTACTTACATTAGGGTGCGGGCGGGCGGCCGGGAGTGGGTTTGGAGGTGCACGGTGCCTCCCGGCAAGTGCACCTCCATAGAAGACGGCAGGCGGGCGGCGGAGACGAGGCTGGCAGGCGGAGGCGGGCGGAGTCAGGCCGGCGTGCTGTCGGGAGGCGGGCGGGCGGAGTCAGGCCGGCGTGCTGTCGGGAGGCGGGCAGGCGGAGGCAGGCCGGCGGTCACTGGTGACGTGTGGCCTGCGCAGCGTGACCTCTACTGTCACGCTACGCAGGCCGCACGCCGGGTCAGGCTACGGGAACAGCCGGGCAGCGTCTGAGATAGTGTTTAGACGCTGCCCGGCATTAGACTGCGCATGCGCAGTCTAATCCCGAAATCCCGGGATTGGATTCTCCAATCCCGGGATTGAAATCCCGGACTTTTTTAGGCCAAATCCCGGGATCCCGCCGATCCCGATCCCGGGATTGGCCACACTAATAGTGATGTATATTTCATGAGGACAATGAATTCTGTACTACAAAACTGCCCAGCAAACCACACAGAGGTTAAATCTTAAATTAAAGAGGATTTTGTTTCCCCTTGAGTTCCATCTGATCTCTGTGAACAGCACAATGGATTTTCAAAGCATTTCAGCTTTTGTTTTTGTGGATTCTCTCCCCTGAGGCATTAACAGAAATAGGTTTCAATATAAGAAACAAATACTGCTCAGTATTATGTGATGACTACAAAAAGATAGAACTAAAAGTGCAAATCACAGTCTTCTGGAAAATCAATGTTTGTTTGGTAGTAATAGGCCCTAATTAGACAATTTATGTTCCAACATATGCCTAAAAATATTCCTGCAATTTGCCGGTTTGTGAGTCACATGTAAAACCTGGTGTGTCTATGTCAGGTATGTCTAACCGCTGAGTACAGATGCATCTTGACAGCGTTAATTCTAAATGCAAAAGCCACTATCCGCTATCTGTACATAATACAATGTCCTACAGTATTACATACGCATGAGAAAACGGTGTCCTGACATCGCTAATAATGTGAGAGCAGCATTTTCTGTATAAATTGCATTGAAATACAAATTTCTCACATCTGTCATTTTACTGCATCATAACTCCGAAGGGAATCTTCTATTTTTCCTAAATAGAAATAATACATCTAAATAAACAGCTGTGACTTGACATAATGTAGCCAGTCAGAAGCAACTAGATAGTTACTGCTGTCAGAATAATCATTATTATCATCATCATCATCATCATCATCATCATCATCATCATCATCATCACATATGTATAAGCCAAATCTCAACAGTATTTGCAGAAGATACACTTCCTAAGAACCTACTTTATAGATTGAGTACATGTGAGCATGATTAATTCCCTCCTTAAGGGAGAGGCTTTGTCTTGTGCCTTCTGTTTATAGAGAAACAACATCCTATACTGGGCCAAATGTAATAGGGTGAGAGTTTCAGAAAGTGAGAGATTTTGGGAGAGTTTTCCCATGTTTTTTAAAGCAGCAATCAATTACATGGCAAAATAAACCTGGTTTTGCAGTGTAATTGATTGCTGCTTTAAAAAACATGGGAAAACTCTCAGAAAATCTCTCACTTTCTGAAACTCTCACCCTATTACATTTTGCCCGCAGTGTCTGATTAACCAATAAGCTAATTAGGCTGCAGCCTAGGGCACCAGGATTGGGGGAGGGAGCACCTTGCACCTGACAGCCGAGGAATCACATTAAGGCCTCCTTTTTTCTATGCCCCTTAGCTATCACATGTTCTGATGTACTGGAACCATTGCTTTGTTATATTTATCTACCCTCCTAGAATGGCCGGGAGGGTCCTGAAAATTGGGTCCCCCTTCCGGCCCCCCAGTAGGGTGGGCAAGTCTCCCACATTTACTGGGGCCCCCGAACCCCCTCTCTCTGCCAGTCAAATACTGGCATTCGCGCCTCTTTGGGGAGGGACCAGCGCTAAAATGAGGCAAATAGAGTCAATAAGTACCACCTCCTCCCTGCAGAGCCATAAATCATGGCATTTAAAGGAAAGGGGGCAGGGTTTAATGATGACAAGACCCTCTCCCACCCCCGGCTTCTCCCGGAGAGGAGCACTTTAAGGTAGGCAAGTATGCCTTACAGTATGTATATTGTGCTACAGCGCCAGCTGGGCAACCTAAAGCCAAAGTCTTCTTCCCACACCACAAGCATTAGTTCATACATGCCAGTTGTATATCCTTCATTACTTGCACATAGTATGAATGGTTAGTCCCTGAGCACCCATAAATGTTTGTTTAGCAGCATTACAAGGGGAGCTACATGTGTAGAAAGTAAGAAACACACAACCCTCCTTGGGGAGTGATAGTGGCGCTTGACACGGTACGTTTCACTAGCTGCTGCTAAAATAGGGGTAGTCAATCCCTAAGAGACTAAAGACATGTGAATTAGCCTAGGGCACCTGGAAACGATAATCAGGCCCTGCTCCGATGTTAATATTATACTTCTGTGTCACTAAACTTTCAGCAAGGCTTTCGATGACCCTCACAAAGCTGCTGCAGCAGAATCAGTGTTATCTGATCTCTGCCAAGGTCACACTCCAAGCTGGATAACACTATCACATTTCACCAAATGTTGCTACCTGCAATTGGGAACCTTCCCTGAAGTCACATATTACAGTTCCTTGATACGACTCTGCAATTATGTAACTGCTCACTGGTCCATCCCTATAACTGCAAATAATCATCTGTATACTGTATATACGTCTGTCTGTGTGTCTCCGAAACACTGCAATCAGTTGGCAGCGATTGAAACTACATCTCTTTCTCTCTCACACATGCAAAAACACAGAGGCAATCATAAGGTATGAGTCTAGCTTTCGAAGCATTTTCTTCTAGCGGGATTACTAGTACTGTATATTTGCACAAAGCGTCATCCCACAACACATGCTGTGAACATCTCATAGCTGTTATGCAAGAGAATAACATTAGTATTACTGTACATGCTACTACTGTAGTTATAAAAAACAAAAGCACTGCTGCTTATTCCACTTCTGCATGTACATCAAAACCAAGGGATGCTGAATATGGCATCCCATAGCATATACCACATTCCAAAACACTTTATTACTAAGCACAACATATAAAACCATAACCAGAGGTACATAGTAAATGGCAATGAACCCCAAATTCTAGTGTATACTATTATTGCAAACAAATACAGCTGTATTGAATAATACTCCATGCCATAGTTTTACTCTCAGCACAGGGACGTGCGGTGAGGTAAATAGCTAAGGAGTATAGGGAGAATATGTAAAATGAATTATTGTGTGTGGCATAATGTGTAATGGGCAGTATGATTTGCATGGCATAATGTGCAACGGGCAATGGTTTGTGTGGCATATTGTGTAAGGGGCATTTATGGTTTGTTGCATAGGTAGGGGGCATTACTATATGAAGGAAATATGGTTAAGGGGAGTGGTGCCAAAACATACCCTTGCTCTTGGCACCATGTCGCCTAGCTACTTCTCAGCTGGTAGCACATGATGATAACACAATGAGACTGGTAGCAAGAAGGAAACTGGTGTAAATAAGTAGTGCTGAGTGCAGGACCGACAGCAGTGGAGACTGGAGATGGAACAAACTGCTTGTCATTGAGTAACACTGTGCACAGGATCAATAGTGCATACTTTTAGGCACAGTTGTAGAATGCAACATGTCCTGTATGCTGGTAACAATGTGCCATAGGTAGGCTGAAGCTGAGAACACAGAGAAATAGGATATGTACTCTGGTGTGCAGAGAAGCTCTAAGCACAGCTAGGAAGGCAGGAAGTTGGGAGCAAGAGAGCAGACAGTTGTATGTGACTGGAGTCTGTGGTGTGTGCTCAGCTGTGATGACTGGAAATGAGCACAGGGAGTCCAGCACACTGGAATCTGTGGACAACACTGGAGATGAACTGCAGCACACAGCAGTCTGAGGAAGCCAAACACAGTATCCAACATGCACTCTGTGGGAGCCAGCAATACAGACTATTAGTGAAGTTGTCCTGGAATGGAGCAATGGTCAGGGAGAGACTTAAATTGAGTGTTCTGGCTGCAAATCAGCCTCTGAAGTCATATTAAGTGATCAGCTGGCTGAAGGCAAGATGGCAGTGCCAATATCCAAGGCATCAGGTTGACATCCTTAAACATTGGACAGGTTCACAATATCGACATCTGAAATGTTGCCATGTGAAAAGTTAACATTGTGAGGATGCCAATCTTAAGGATTAGGTCTCACCAGGAGGGTTAAGGCTGCCAGGGAATGGAGATTAGTGTTAAGCACCAGGAAGAGGGTTAGAGATTGCCATTCCTCGGTTGCTACACTGAAACTCATGTTACTGTCTAGACCTGAAAGAAGACACTGAAGTCAATGCTACGAGAAAGCAAGAAACCAGTAGACAACCATGGATGGTGAGCATGCCAACAGCCTGCATGTAGACAGTTCAACCATGTCTGAATTTTCATGACTTGATGACTGTTGACCTGACTGTCAACATGTCATACCACACTACATGAACCCAGCGGGGTCGAGTGGCAGCAAAGGTAACAGGCAGGTGCACTGTGAGGGGACCATGGCCAACACACAAGATGGACAGCAAACCAGAGGTGGCATCCTATCAGTGCAGCAGGCTGGCTACTGCACTTGCCTCCTGCTGCACAGTAAACTTTTATTCAATAAAAAAAAACACTTTCGTATAAGTAGGAAAGAAGTCCCGGCATGCCATACCCGCTGCATTAATGGCCCACTTTGACCACTGCATTAACAATATGCTTGGGCAGCACGGATGGTGTAATTGTTAGCATTACTGCCTCACAGCGCTGAGGTCATGGGATCAATTCCCACCATGGCCCTGTATGGAGCTTGTATAATCTCCCCGTACTTGTGTGGGTTTCCTCCGGGTACTCCGGTTTCCTCTTACAATCCAAAAATATACTGGTAGGTTTATTGGCTCCTAAAAAAATAAACCCAATAATGTCTGTGTGTGCGTGTACACGTGAAAGGGAATATAGATTGTAAACTCCTCTGGGGCAGGGACTGATGTGATTGTTCAAATACTCTCTGTAAAGTGCTGTGGAATATGTGTGCAATATATAAGAAACTGCTATTAAATAAATAAATAAATAATTTCCATTATTCTAATATGGCTGGAGCTGGCATCACAGAACCTACTAGAAAATGGCTGGGTACACCTGCCTTTTCTTGACACTTCCAGAAACTGTCCGGTTACAACCTCCAAATGGTCACTTCCTGTCAATCAATCTGCTGAGTAAGTGTGGGCGCCGGTCTGCGGGGCTATGGTTACACAGCTGCTGCCTCTGTGGGCGGGACTTACAGATTAATTGTCTGTGTGGTCCCGGCTCTCCTCTCCTCCCGGCTCTGCCCCCATAAAGCAGACAGTTTTTCAGGATGCTACAGGAGCCGGCGGGTTCCTCCAGCATCCTGAAAAACAGTCTGCTATTAGGCGCAGCTATTTTGTGAGAGTCAGTTTTCACAGTTGTAGCCGGAGTGTCGGACCATGGCGTAAACCAGATCTGCGGGTCCCTGGCCTGACAAAAATGCGGGCGCAAATATACTAGTTACAACACTGTGTGTGTTTATATCTAGAAATATAGAAACATAGAATTTGATGGCAGATAAGAACCATTTGGCCCATCTATTCTGCCCCTTTTTTTTATCCTTCAGGTAATCTCAATCCTTTTTGATCCTTATTTCTTTGTAAGGATATTCATATGCCTATCCTAAGCATGTTTAAATTGTTCTACTGTCTTAGCCTCTACCACCTCTCACCCTTTCCATCTGGAGAGTTATCTCAGGAACAAGTGAGACACTGTACATTGTTCATATCTGTACCCCAATTTATGTGATTTCATATCAGGCTGTACACCTTTATTTTATGCAATTGCTTTTAGCACTTGAATATTATAGTAGAAATAAAATAAATTGTAATACCCAATTGGTCATATATATATTTTTTTATTATCCAGCGCTCCACCACCCCCTGTGTTCATGCACCTTTTTAGTTGCCCTTCTTTGTACACTCTCTAATGTATTTATATCCTTCTGAAGATATGGTCTCCAGAACTGGACATAGTATTCCAGATGAGGCCGTACCAATTACCTATAAAGTGGCATCATTACCTCTTTTTTTCTGCTACTGATTCCTCTCCCTATGCAACTAAGCATCTGACTAGCCTTCCTCATTGCTTTTCTACATTGCTTTCCTGCCTTTAAGTCACTTGAAATACTCACTCCTAGATCCCTTTCCTCCTCAGCAGTTTCCATTATAGTACCCTTGATACTATATTGAGCTTTTGGGTTTTTGAGTCCCAAGTGCATCACTTTGCATTTTTTAACATTAAACTGTAGTTGCCATGCTCTTGACCAATTCTCAAGTTTACCTAGACCATCAGTCATTTGATTTACCCGTTCTGGTGTGTCTACTCTGTTGCATATCTTTGTGTCATCTGCAAAAAGGCATACTTTCCCTTCAATACCATTTGCAATGTCACTAACAAAGATATTAAAGAGCAATGGTCCAAGTACAGATCCCTGGTAACATGTCCCTCCATAGAATGCAATCCATTTACTACAACTGTCTGTTTCCTATCCTGCAACCAGGTGCTTATCCACTTAATTATTTTATAATTCAATCCCACACTTTCATGTTTATTTAGCAGTCTGCGATGCGGGACAATGTCAAATGCCTTACTAAAGTCTAGATATGCCACATCTACAGCCTCCCCTTCATCTATTATTTTGGTCACAGAGTCAAAAAAAGTCAATAAGATTTGTTTGGCATGATCTCCCTGCAGTAAAACCATGCTGTTTTGGATCCTGTAAATTGTTTAATTTAACATATTCCACTATTCTTTCTTTTAATAGTGTTTCCATTAACTTCCCTAATACTGATGTAAGGCTCACTGGTCTGTAGTTACTGGCTTCTTCTTTGCTTCCGCTTTTGTGCAATGGAACTACATTTGCTCTTTTCCAGTCCTCTGGAACTGCACCTGTATATAGTGACTGGTTGACTAAATCTGTTTATGGCGCTACCAGCACATCTTTTAGTTCTTTTATTATCCTTGGTTCCGTCTGGCCCCATTGATTTATCCACTTTCAGTCTTGAGAGTTCTGTTAGGACTTTCTCCTTAGTAAATGTACTTCCATCTACCTTATTTTTATGACTGTCCTTGCTAACCTGTGTGTATGTATCAAACTGACTCTTCTGGAGGATAATTTACACCATCATGAGCCTTGCAGAGATAAAGGGCCTGATGCACTAAGCTTCAAAAGTGATAAAATGGAGAGTGATAAACAGCCAGCCAATCAGCTCCTTCCTGCCATGTCACAGACTGTGTTTGAAAAATGTCAGGCAGGAGCTGATTGTCTGGCTGTTTATCACTCTTGAAGCTTAGTGCATCTGGCCCAAAGACGCTAATGAAAATGACTGCATACTGTACATGCTCGCAAACAAAAACCAATTGCGTATTCATCTGACTCATAACCCCCCCCCCCCCCCCAAAAAAGTCTTGAAACGCACTAGCAGCACTTTTCTGAAGGATCCATTGTTTTCTCCAATGTGTGTATTTGTGTAAATAAAATAATTAGCAATATTATTCTTTTAATTATGCAGTATTGGGTTAGAGCTAGGCAATTAAAAGCAGCAGCTCTTTCCATGGGAGTAAAAGTTATCTCCCACACTGTTTCAATCTGATTTAATATTTAGCTGGAAATGTGAAAAGCCTGTTAATGCTGTTGGTAAATAATAGATGACAGTTATCATGAAGAGAATGCATTAGGAGCTCTAAAGCAGCGAAAATGAAGTAAACAAATTGAATGGTTGAGGATTAAGTGAAGCAAATTCATCAAACATCTCCAGTACTGATAAACAGCTAAGTGTAAATATGGTAAACACCAGTCAGACACTATAATCTGTCCTCTGTTATATGTGCTAAGCATGAAAAGTGATAAAATGGAGAGTGCTAAACCACCAGCCTATCAGCTCCTACCTGCCATGTCACAGGCTGTGTTTGAAACATGATTGGTAGGAGCTGACTGGTTGGTGGCTTATCACTCTCCATTTTATCATTTTTCGGGGCTTAGTACATCTCGCCCATAATGAGATATTGATTTGTCGACTCTCTGTATTGCGACTTTTTTCATCTTTTTTCATTGTTCGATATGCCATAAGTATGTACACGAGATGGATATTAAACAAATGTTCGCTCAGTCATATTTGTCTCATAGACTTTATTATGTATTGAACAATGTATTGGAAAATGATATGTAGTTTCTAAGGGGTAAATGTATTAAGAATCGTGTATGTTGAGTTTAACCCTTTGAGTGCCAACGTTGCTGTGAGAGATGTGCAAAATATCCGCTAAATATTCCAGTTATTATGAATCACTTTAGTTATAAAGTCAATTCATTGAATTCCAAGACTGGGCAAAATGTGAAATTTACACTTGCTGAGAACATGGCCCTGGTGCGGGAAGCATTGAAGGTGCCGCACCAGCACCAGTTGTTATTTGGGACATCGCAACTGTCATCAGATATTATAGCAGGTTTTTTACCACATGCAATCGCTCGAAATGCGAATGCGATCTTGCGCTGGTGGCAGTCAGTGGGGCGAGTGACGGTGTAGTGGAGCTGGCGACGGGTGGCAGAAGGGTTGGCGGGTGCGGTAGTAAGTGGAGCTGGCGGCGGGTGGCAGGAGGGATGGCGGGTGGTAGTAGTCAGTAAATCTCAGCCAAATTGTATTGTTGACAGTACAGAATGTGTAACTATGGGGGTTATTCTAGTCCATTCTTTCTGACAAAATCCTTCTTAGATGGACAAAACCATGTGCACTGTGGGTGGGGCAGATGTAACTTGTGCAGAGAGAATTAGATTTGGGTGGGGTTTTTCTTCAAAGTGAGATCTATATTGAAGTGTAAAATCGTGCAGTCTGTATTTTCCCTGCACAGAAACAAAATAACTCACCCAAATCTAATTCTCTCTGCACATGTTACATCTGCCCCCCTGCAGTGTACATGGTTTTGTCCATCTAAGAAGGATTTTGTCAGAAAGAATGAACTAGAATAAACCCCTATGTTGTGTATGTAGAAACAAAGACATATAAAGAAAACTGAGCTAGACAAGTTTACACATTAATTATGTTAGTTTATTAAATATCAATCACTGGCCAGTGTTAGCATAAAATATTTAAGATAATAAATTTATATATATATATATATATATATATATATATATATATATATATATATATATATATATATATATATATATATATATAGCTAGGGTTCTCTCAAAGAGATGCAAGTACTCTCCACTTTATCAAAGAATGATACTTTTTGATAAAAATAAAGGTAGTTTTATTTCCAACATAACATGTCAAGTAAATCCTGACTTCACCATAGCCCCGACGTTTCGGTCCTAAAGAAAATGGACCTTTATCAAGGAGCCTGGAGATATATAAATATTGCAGATATGCCCATTAGTGCACAAAAACAAATCTATACATCAAAAAGTGATCAGGTAGCAGTAAACTTACGTTTTAGTGGTGAGTAAAGGTGAGGATAAAGCTTCAGGAGCGATGTGTGTACACCAGCATAGGTGCAGTGGGTGTGACACCCAGATAGGCTGCAGCGTCTGGTTTAAGTACCTGGAGACCGGAAGTCACAAGGGCGCACGTTTTCAGCGTGTGCCAGGTGACTGATAGCCTGTTTCGCGCCATAGTAGCGCTAGCAGGAAGAAGCGGCTGCGTTTGAAACGCATATGAACCGCATCGCGCTGTCACCTCCAGATACCGGAAGTGACACGCTGTCAGCGTGTGAATGCTGACAGCGTGTGAGCGCTGTTAGGGGTCAGTGGAACGCAGAGCTTCCGGCTTAGCGGAGCGTCTGTGTGTCAATCGCGTATAGGGGAGGAAAATCACAGAGCCCTGTGTGGGTGCTCTGGAACGCAAGCACTTCCGGCTAGCGGAGTGTCTACGTGTCAAATGCCGTATCAGGAAGCGGGCATCAGCACTGTAAGATGCGATCGCACCGCTGTGTGCGGGAGACATGGGGCATATGGGGGCATAAATAAAACGAGGTGTGGGTAGCCTGGTAAGACCCCAGGCAATCCAGCACCAAGTTAGGTCTGATGTAGGTACTATAAACCAGGAGAAAGGAAAAAAACATAGATATTCGTAAAAGTGTATAAGTACAACCAATATGCACATCGTGATGAAGTTATCCAACATTGTGCAAGCACCAGTGGAACAAAATCATGCAATATCGTGCAGTATCATATCAAGTGTTCATAGTGGGTAAATTACTAAAAAGATCCGAGCCGGAAGTGCTTGCGTTCCAGAGCACCCACACAGGGCTCTGTGATTTTCCTCCCCTATACGCGATTGACACGCAGACGCTCCGCTAAGCCGGAAGCGCTGCGTTCCACTGACCCCTAACAGCGCTCACACGCTGTCAGCATTCACACGCTGACAGCGTGTCACTTCCGGTATCCGGAGGTGACAGCGCGATGCGGTTCATATGCGTTTCAAACGCAGCCGCTTCTTCCTGCTAGCGCTACTATGGCGCGAAACAGGCTATCAGTCACCTGGCACACGCTGAAAACGTGCGCCCTTGTGACTTCCGGTCTCCAGGTACTTAAACCAGACGCTGCAGCCTATCTGGGTGTCACACCCACTGCACCTATGCTGGTGTACACACATCGCTCCTGAAGCTTTATCCTCACCTTTACTCACCACTAAAACGTAAGTTTACTGCTACCTGATCACTTTTTGATGTATAGATTTGTTTTTGTGCACTAATGGGCATATCTGCAATATTTATATATCTCCAGGCTCCTTGATAAAGGTCCATTTTCTTTAAGACCGAAACGTCGGGGCTATGGTGAAGTCAGGATTTACTTGACATGTTATGTTGGAAATAAAACTACCTTTATTTTTATCAAAAAGTATCATTCTTTGATAAAGTGGAGAGTGCTTGCGTCTCTTTGAGAGAACCCTAGCTACATATTGGAGGACGGATTCCTGTCTGGACTCCTTCGCATGCACCCCACAGCTGATCTATCACCCCCAGTGTGAGTGCGGTCTTTCTCTGGAGTATATATATATATATATATATATATATACACACTATATATATATATATACACACTATATATATATATATATATATATATATATATACACACACTATATATATATATATATATATATATATATATATATATATATATATATATTAGACGGTGCACTTAGCACTAGACATGGACAGACAACATTTAACAGAAACAATGTTATTAGTATAGGTGGATTAATAGCCCTGGGGTCTGTCTTATTAGAAGTCCTTTGTTAGTGGTTTTGGTTTTAGTTATTTGTTATAAAGTAGCGTCAATACAGTCCCTTCAAATGCTATTTCATATATAATAGTCCATGTCTGGCCAGACTTTTAGAAGGTTGTAGAAATACCTGCACTTATTAGATTTCTCCGTCCTCTCCCAGCTGCTGGTGTTTATCCAATTGGTATTGCAGCTATTTCTGGAGCACTCCTGACGGCCAGCAGGTATATAGAAAGAAAAAACCGGATGGTGCAGTATTTGAATCCCGTGGTTAACGCGTTTCCCTGCCTTATGGTTACCCTCGGCGGCTTCCTCAGAACCAGTGGTGAATACAGCCTGAATACATATATATATATATATATATATATATATATATATATATATATATATATATATATATATATATCTATATCTGATGCTTCATAATTCTGGTACATCAATTCTGGTACATCAAAAACAAAATAAATGTAATGTAAATTAGATAGCACAATACAATTTTAATGGGTAACAGGGCAATCTAATCTCTCCCAAACACTGGTTTCCTGGGAATGAACATTTAAAAAATAGTATGAATTTACAATATGTTAACCTGGTTAATGTTGATTTAGACAGTATTGATTTTTCAGACTGAGTTCATGTCAACTGTTCTTCAAAAACAATAAGATCTTTGCAACAACCAGTGTAAGTGCTTACACAGGGGAGAGTATAGTTGGCTGCAAATAAAATTAACGTTTTATTATTTAAAATAGTCTTTTGATATTTAAAATTTATGTTCTGTGTGAGAGATTGCATTTGATAACTATCTGTTACTGTGTGTATATATATATATATATATATATATATATATATATATATATATATACATATACAGATGGGTCTTGTCCCATCTTGGCAGGGGATGGCGCTGGCGTCGCCAGCCACCATCCCCCGCCAGCGCCATGGCGATGGTGAGAAGGGGACGCGCGCGCACGAGAGGCGCGCACGTCCCCTTCCAACGGCGCTTCCATCCGTTCCCCCGGGTCCCCACCGGCTTGCCGGCGGTAAACCCGGGGTCCCCGCCGCCTGCCCGCATCCCCCCCTAACCCCCCCTAACCCTGTCCGTCTCCCTGAGGCGGAGACGGACAGGGTTTCCGTCGCGCTGGCGACGGAGACTGAGACGCGCGTGAGACGCACGCGCGTCTCAGTGCATTCGCTGGCGTGGCTGCTGGCGGGTCGCCAGCGCAGACGCCATGGCGACCCGCCAGCAAGGATGGGACAAGACCCATCTATATATATATATATATATATATATAAAGAACAAAAGAAGAGGGCACTCACCAATCGCTGAATGAAATTTGAAGAGAAGACAATTTATTTATGCTTACATGACAGGGCTAACGTTTCGGTCTTACACAGACCTTTGTCAAAGCCAAGTAGTATAGAGAGCAGGTCCTTCCACCATGAAGGGGTGTTCATGGTGGAAGGACCTGCTCTCTATACTACTTGGCTTTGACAAAGGTCTGTGTAAGACCGAAACGTTAGCCCTGTCATGTAAGCATAAATAAATTGTCTTCTCTTCAAATTTCATTCAGCGATTGGTGAGTGCCCTCTTCTTTTGTTCTTTATTGTTTGGATATTTTTATCCTTGGAGTGAGCACCACCGTGGTGACTCTTGTGCGATAGGTGCGGAACTCTCTGGAATTTATATATATATATATATATAGGTGACAATTGTAAGATGGCGCCCTTTTTTTATGACCTCAATAATTGGGTCAATAGTGCCTTGTGTTCAAACGTTAAAACAAGTAAAGTAAAGTCCAAAGTTTATAAACATTTATTAAAAAAGTCTCTTGTTCCACAACAGTGTAAGTGGCGTTTCCAGACTTATTAAAAAGGTTCACGATATTTCTTTTATTTCAGGATAGCAAACAGAATGTTCCCAACGCGTTTCGTCCCTACGTGGGACTTCATCAGGGGTTCGCGGATGTCATTATAATCAAATCCAACGATTTTGGTAGGGGAAGTGTCTACAATGAGTTGGTTTATTTGTTAGGTCCTTATAAAGAATTTGTTCGAGGGTACTCTATCGCTTTTTTCACTCATAAATCAGCGAAAGAGCCTCTCAATTTACACACAAAGATACACCTTAATTAGGTTGAAAATTTAACAGCTCTGTTTCATATAAAATGGACCAGCTTGGCCGTTTCTCCAAGATCTGCCGGGGTTTCCCAAATAGACTGCTATGTCTGTTAGGGCAATGTTGGAAATGAATATAAAATCTCAATACAGAGTCTGGGATTATTCAGGGTACAGTTCTCGCCTTCAGATGTGCTCTGTGTGAATGCTCTGTATACATATACATAATTAGGACTAGCTTTATAGTGTGTTTTTATATTGTGTATTTTCTTTCTTTAGTAAGTGATTTTTTAACAAATGTATTTTAATTATTGTAATATGTATGTGCATTGTAACAATATTAATTGTCATATGTGTATAATGACAGACAGCGGTTGTATAACAAACCTCCCAGTGAACGACACTGGCTCTCCTAGAACCTGTGATACTTGGCATTTTCCATTTAGAGGATATTCCAATACATTTGTGACAGGAAATATTCAGCCACAGTCTAACTGCCATCCACCTGAGAATGTGTCTCTGAAGTTTTTTTTCATTTGTAATAGGTGGTCCATAAAAACTACCACCAACAATTGCAGCATACGATACCAGTATCATACCATCTCCCTTCATATTAGAGGATTTACTACCTCTAGATTGATTAATTTCCCCTGATGAAGTCCCGAGGGACGAAACGCATTGGTCCGCGGATTGAGTCTTCATGTGACATATTTGAGAACATGAGAATGCTGATGAAATCACACATGTTAGAAAATTTCTGAATAAATGTATATTTGTTTATATGCATCATTTGATTCATTGTTCTTTTAGCCACCTATAAAAATTTAGGTATTGGTGATACAAGCATAGCGCATCTCTATTCTGTCTTTCTCCATTGCATATATAGGGGAGTGGCTAAATGTATCCATTGTCTAGAGATAAATAGAGGATATGGACCAACGCTAGGCCAGCCCTCTGCCGAAGTCTGATGATGAAACGCGTTGAAGCGTGGCCTAGCGTCAGTCAAACCTGAGTCTTGTGACCGAGTGTAACCTGCTTCAACCTTGCCAGACGCTGTGCCCTGGCCGTCTATGCTCTTAACTTGTATGGAGCCGCCAACCTTCGTAAAGTTATCCATTACCACCATGTTTTATGAGATGTATTAAAAGTTTTTTAAAAGTTACTTGCACTACAGGGCGCGCATTCTTCTTGTTGTTTGTTCAGATTTCTATACCTGCTGGAGGTGCCTGTGGGGCGGAGAACGGAGCAGCCGGGATTAATTAGACCCAACTGCACTAACACTGAACAAAAAGGAAAATACTTCGTCATCATCCTGATGAAGGGGACTGGAGCCCCGAAACGTAGATGCCACCCATTAAAGTTTTTTCACGTTTGTAAGACAGTCTCCGAGTGCCGCCTATTCCACGCAATCTATTTAGGATATCTATATATTCCATTGGAGGGCACCGGAGCCAGCCAGTCCGCGGGGACACCAGAGTGCCGGGACCAACACACGCTATATATATATGTATATATATATATATATATATCTATAGAGAGAGAGAGAGAGACTGGATGGAGCGGCACTCCTATAGGGCTTGTTAAGATCAATCAATAATGAATCGGTGCCCCCCATTTGTTGCCCGGGATGACCCCGGTGAATACGGAGATTGAATGGCGGCAGCACTCGAACGAATAAAGAAAACTAGTATACTAGTTTTCTTTATTCGTTCGAGTGCCACTGCCATCCAGACTCCCTATATATATAATATATATATATATATACTAGGTGTTTCATCGCGCCCTACGGGCGCTCTTCACACCGTCGTAAGGGGCTACGCCCCATTAAAATTATAAATATATTTTAATGTGAATTATGTTTGTTATTTGTGGATGAATGTGTTTAATTTTGGGTGGGGCGGATGGTGTTGGCGGGAAGGGGTGTGTTGGGTTAGGGATTTTGGTGGTGTGTCTGCGTGTTGACCTGGGAAGTGTGTCAGTGAGTAATGAGTACACCTGTCTGTCTGCGTGTTGACCTGGGAAGTGTGTCAGTGAGTAATGAGTACACCTGTGTGTCTGTGCGGTGACCTGGGAAGTGACAGTGAGTAATGAGTACACCTGTGTGTCTGTGCGGTGACGTGGGAAGTGTGTCAGTGAGTAATGAGTACACCTGTGTGTCTGCGCGGTGACCTGGGAAGTGACAGTGAGTAATGAGTACACCTGTGTGTCTGCATGGTGACCTGGGAAGTGTCAGTGAGTAATGAGTACACCTGTGTGTCTGCGCTGTGACCTGGGAAGTGTGTCAGTGAGTAATGAGTACACCTGTGTGTCTGCGCGGTGACCTGGGAAGTATGTAAGTGAGTAATGAGTACACCTGTGTGTTTGCCCAGTGACCTGGGAAGTGTGTCAGTGAGTAATGAGTACACCTGTGTGTTTGCCTGGTGACCTGGGAAGTGTGTCAGTGAGTAATGAGTACAGGTGTGTGTCTGCCCGGTGACCTTGCTGCTGTGTGCAGGCGGGGGTGTGTGTGTGTGTGCCAGGGGTGGGTGTGCAGGACGGTGGGGTGTGCAGGCCGGGGGGGGGGGGGGGCGGGTTGCTGCTGCTGCTGTGTGCAGGCAGGGGGGGGGTGGTGTGTGCGTGTGTGCCAGGGGTGGGTGTGCAGGACGGTGGGGTGTGCAGGCCGGGGGGGGGAGCGGGTTGCTGCTGCCTTGTGCACCCCCCCTAAGTTATTATAGACAACCTCCTCCTCTCCCCCTTCTTCCCCAGACTTGCTGGCATCCCCCTCCCACATGTGACATACCTGTGGCGCCTGACACTCACAGGGCAGTCTTGCTTCACACGGCCAGCGGCAGATTGGAAATGCCTGAGAGGAGCTACAGCCAGCCCAGAGCTTTACTATAAAGGAGGAGGCAGCTCTGCCGAGTCACAGCTGCATCATGCTTCTCTCCTCACAGGCTGTGACCATGTGACTCTGTCTGCGACTCAAGGTCAGCCTGAGAGGAGGCAGAGCTGCTCCCCCTGGCTGCCAGAGGCTGCTATGTCAGCACCACAGATCTGCAGCTGCGCAGACTTAATTTATTCACTGCACTCCCTTCCGCCCCCATCGACGTTGGCTGAGCTACATGTGTCTGTGAGTATTATAGGTGTGTGGTATTGCGGGAGGTGTAGTGCAGGCAGGGGCCAATATGTGTGTATTATCTCTTATATATTAGGCTACATGTGTGTCTGTGTGTATTATGTGTGGTGTGTGTGTATAAGGCTGGGTGGGGGGTGGAGTTTCATGTGTGACCCTGTCCAGCGTTATACACACTCTCAGGATGATTGACACATGTAGCCAAATATATAAGATAGATTATATATATATATATATATATATATATATATATATATAATTCTTTGTTAATCACACCAGTGTTCCAAGAGAAAAGTTTTGATACAAATTGTTTTACCAAATAAGATAAAGGGCTATCTGACATATATAAATGTGCAGACTGTGAAAACGACATACAATCCTTAATCTTTGTCAGTTAGGATTGATTTCACAATTTACAAAAAGCCTACAGGAAGAAGTAAAATTAATGATTCCTCAAGAAATAAATCAGGTCCTCTTTAGGTATAGCTGGAAATAAATAAAATAGTGTAGCAATGAGCCAAACGCTATTAAATGCTGTCTGGTTCTCACTGTTGCCTCATATTACTGTGGAAATTGTTGGACTACTACTAAGATATATCATGCAATCTCATTCTTAGCAACAAAAGAAAAAAACATGAGTTACTACTGTATGTGCTTTAGATGGGGCCATAGCCAGAAATTTGTGGCCCCTTTCCTTTCTAGAGAGACGTATTTCTCTACAGCAGTTGTTTATCCTATGCACCATAAAAGAACCCTCATTAATCTTGTGCCCTATGGTAGCACTCTAATTTATTTTATAAACTCTAGTGGTGTCCTAGTAAATGCTGTGCCCCATAAAAAAATTATTTGCCACACCCAAATTAACTTTGTCCCACACTGTAGTGCCCCACATTAATTAGTTAACAATATTGCACACTTTACAACTGCCAGTACACATGCCACACAGTGCCCTTAATTGTAATTATGCCACACAGTGATTAGTGGGTATTTCTAGCAACCTGAGTGACCACTTTATTACCTGGGTGCAGGTGAGTCAGACCCCATAGATGGGTCCCCCAAGCCTCTTGGCACCATAGTAATATCATCCACTGCAATCACTAGTTACCCTCATGGATCTAAAATGGGATTTTGTGATGTATTGACCAGAACTTTAATTGGCTAAATGGACATAATTGCATAAAATGTAAAAGCAAACATGGTACAGTATGTTGCAATGGAGAACACTGTCAGAACAACAAATGTGACTTGACCAGTGTCTTGGGAAGCAATGCCATATACTTTCATGATGTTCTCATCAAAATTCACGAAACCTGAGTAAATTCCGCATCACTTAGAGTACACACTTAGACAAAGCACTTAAATTCACTTCAGATACAGCTTAGCTTTCCTTTTTAGTCCACTGTTTGCAAAAGAATACTGCCATATAGCGCTATCAAGGGGGCCTTTCCCTAGCAATGCACCAATCTTCCAAATAACAACTGCTTTATTTGGTTATGATTCTACATCTGCCAAGCACAGAGCTTGGAATGCACTTCTGAACCAATCAAAAAGCCATATAAGTTGTGTAGTATGCCGGGCCGCCGCTGGGACACTACTGGCCTCTGGATAAACCGACAGCAAGCGCACAATCATCAGTTTGAGGAGTGAGCTGCTTTTTATAACAACTATGGGAAACCTTAAGTGTTATAAAATATGAATGGAAAATGCATTGAATAATATAAAAAGCATACCTAACTTCCAGGGAACTAAGGAGAAGACCTAAATAGTTCTACATTGGCAGCGGCGGCACAAAAAAAAGAAGTGTGTTAGCTATCTGGCTGTCCTGAAGCATTGCTGAGGGAGAAGTTCTTAAAGTGATTACCAGATGGCTGTGGTGATGTGACCGAGTCACTTACTGCGTAAACTTTTACTTTCTGCACATTTTGCTACAGTGCCATCTGTGTAGCCTGAAGAGATGTTTGTGACTAGAGAGTCCTCCTCATATTCCCCACCCCAGTAGTGCACTTACACTCTACATTACATCATCATTAGATCAGTGGATGCCAAGATCTAGCATGTCAGTTGAATGAACTATTACCTGCACATGTGTAGCAGGAATAGCAATTTCCTGAGCAGGCATACGCACTGTACATTGGGGTCTATTCATGAAGCAGTGAAAAGAGTGGACAAGTGGCAGTGGAGAAGTTGCCCATGGCAAACAAACAGCTGATTGGTTTCCATGGGCAACTTCGCCAATGGCTCACTTATCCACTCTTTTCACAGCTTCATGAATAGACCCCTTTGTGTTTAGCAGCTTTAAGGCCTCCATACACCAGAATGTGATTGGACCCTTCCTTCCAATCTCGACTGGTCGTGCCACGGATTGTGTGCTTTGGAGAGGATACAGCCAGCCGAGTCCCAGCACCTGTGTAATGGATCTGGCATGCTCCTAGACCTGCTCATATGCACAAGCCGTGGTGTGAATCTGTATGTGCAAAACATCAGCTTCTATGGACTGCATTGGCCCATAGAAGCTAGCGATTTCTGTGCAATAGGTAGAGAGTGGCTTCCTACAGGAAGCCAGTTCACTGCTTGTTGCAGCCCTGCACCAATGGGACTGCCTGTAGTGTCTGAGACTGACAGTTAGGACCTGCAATATGAAGTAACTGCCAGTTACAGTAAAGCCAGTGCGGTCACAACGGCATGTGCCTCACTGACACTGAGAGGGGTGGCAGATTTTACCTGTTTGGGGGTGGGGGGGGGGGGGGGTGAGTTTGTAGTCCTGCAGCCCATAGGTAAAATCCAACACTGGTGTGCTCTGTTACTGTACACTGATGTTTTCAAGCTTGTTGAAAATGGTAAAGTTGGTTGACCCAAGAGTGAAATTGTTCAGATGTTTACCTAGCTTTAGGTAGAAGACCCCTTATTTAATGTATGGTTAAGTTCGGTAGAAAATTGTGAAGGCGCTGAAAAAATAATACTATGTGGGCAATAAATGTGGGATAATTCATTACCTTCTGTAAATTACATAGGTATTATATGTCTCACATGAACACACTGCCTATATGCATACAGTATATTAATAATATGTTAGCATGGCTGCTTGATAGGTGGTGCAATCGAGGTGGCTCCTTGTCTGCCATTCACTGTTTCATAGAAATAATGAAAACATTAGGATAATAGTAATCTCTTGTTCTCAACCTTCCTCTGTAACTCCTTTGTTGCTTGTCATGATCCACAGAAGCTGTCACTGATACAGCAGAAAACACACGAGACTGTAGATGTAATTTAAGTATAAATGTCATCAATTTACATTTAGTCAGTTCTTTTATGTATGTTATAAGCAGGCCAAGCTTTGTCTCATGTGTACTCATTATGGCATGTCTGGAGTTTGTTATTTAGACAGTTATAGTGGAAAATGAAACTTTGTCACTGTATTATACCTACTGTATTACCATTGGTGGATTTTACCTATGGGCTGCAGGACTGCAGTCCCCGCCTCCCCCTCCAACCCCCTGTAATATTCTCTACCTCAACTCACTGCCAATGAGCCGTGACTGCACTGCTTTTCTTCACTGTGACAGACAGGTTGTACGTCCCCCATTGATGTAAACGGGAGCCGGGTTGGATCACCCGGCGTACCCATTTGCACCGTCCTCTACCCAGGTCTGACCCACCAATGACCCGGGTTTTTGCGGTGGTGTAAAAGGGGTATCAAATGCTAATCAGGGTGAAAAAAAGCAAAAAGAGACCCACGCCATGCCTCGCTCGAAGTATTCTTATGCTTAATTTTATACCAATGATTTTGCAACAAAAGTACTAACCTAGGGGGTTATTCTGATTCACTCGGAAAGGCACAATCACTCTCTGATGGACAAACCCATATGCACTGCAGGTGGGGCAGATGTAACATGTGCAGAGAGAGTTAGATTTCAGTGTTTTATTGTTTCTGTGCAGGGTAAACACTGGCTGCTTTATTTTTACACTGCAATATAGATATCAGGGGATGCAGTTTAAATCCCGGTGGTCGGGATCCCGGCGTTCAGAATCCCGACGCTGGAATCCAGACCGTCGAAATCCCGACACTTTCTCCCTCCGTGGGTGTCCACGACACCCCTGAAAGGAAGAATAAATTAGCGTCCCGAGCGTAGCGAGGCACCGGGCCCGCTGCGTGGCGAGTACAGCGAGCCCACAAGGGGGAGCGATCCACGTCGGGATTTTGAACGCCGGGATCCCGACCGCCGGGATTTCTTACTGAATCCAGATATCAGTTTGAAGTACACCCACCACCCAAATCTAACTCTCTCTGCACATGTTACATCATCCCAACCTGCAGTGCATATGGTTTTATCCATTAGAGAGTGATTGTGCCTTTCCGAGTGAATCAGAATAAACCCCCTAGTGTGCATGGCATTCGGTGAATGAGCACAATTCACAGCGCCTATTTCAGGAATTGTTACCTGTGGCAGATCATTTAAATCCTGCCAAGTGTTTTGCACCATATGATGCAAAAATGCTAGGTGAATGCAGACATACCTGTAATTTGTAAAGTCATTTTTTGTTTGATTTAACTTTTTACATAAAGACATGGCTGTAAGGACATGGTGTATTATCAGTGGTGTCACAAGCTGGGTGCAGAGGGTTTGGAGTATGCACCGGGTGTCACAACACTCGGTGATGCCTCTGTCTATTATTTACTAATACTATCTTAATTTTCTTTTTTTTCTTTAATTGTTTCATATATTTATTTTTAACTGGGTCCTGGTTTATTGAATGGTATTGCCTGCATGGAAGGATTTGATGAAACTTTATCTAATAGTATTATTTCCATTATTTACCACATTAGGGCTTGTTTCAGACTTATGCGAAGATCGCTAGTCTGCAATTTCCATAGATCTGCACATTTGCGCCCCAGTGTGCATGCGCGGCCACGTAAACTGCGGTCTCCTCATGACCGTAGTTTAAGCAATGATGGGAGTGTTGATTCCGCAACTGGGGCAGCAATGAGGTGGTGATGCAGTGTGTTGTGTGAATGGTCTGGACAATGATGGGGCGGGCTGTGAGACCTCACATGCAGCTAGACCATGTAGGCAGCGGCAGTAGATAATTTGCAAGCAATTTGCTCTGACACGACGTGTAGAGCGGCCTTGCCATGTGCTGGGTGCCCCCCCATGCATTATAGTGTTGCCAATTGTAGCTTAGCTAATGTAAAAAAAGTCAGAAGAGAATTCCTCAATTTGTGCACTAAGGCAGCCTGTAGAAGGTACACAAAAGTAATGACCCCGCACTACATACAATAATGTCCATAATAAAGTGTATGAATACACGAAAGCATGTTTCCTCCACCGGCGTTCACAGAGAAATAGTGCCATACATCCCTAGCAGGGGATGGGTATCTCCTCTTCTCCATCTCTTTAGTAGGTAAGGGTCAAATGGGATAAAACCACAAATTGTTATAACCGTAAATCGACTCAAGAATGGTTTTAGAATCTGCATAAAATGTTTTGTAGATACAGGTTGAGTATCCCGTATCCAAAATGCTCGGGACCAGGAGAATTTTGGATAACGGATTATTCCGTATTTCGGAATATTTTAATATTTCAATTATGTATTTTGAAGTATCTTGCATGTATGCTGTATAAACACATAAAATACACACAAATATATTTTATTAGTTCAAAAAACAAGGTGTCAAAACATGAAACAAAATGTGTGTACTATCTCAGATATTGAATTTGAATGCCAAGCAATCATTTTCTTGCACATATATAGTGCCAGTTACATATCATGTCACCAGTAGTGCTGTTACAAATGTCCCCAGTGAGTTTTTAGCAAAAAAAAATATTTTTTATTCACTTTCTGGAATGTATGGTTTTCGGAATAATTCGGATAACGGATACTCGGATACGGGATACTCAACCTGTATAGTGTAATACTATATATTGCTACAAGTCATAAAAGATAAACAGAAGAGGCACAAAGCCAAAGTCTCCTGTTCTGCCAGAGAGGAGGGGTCCCGATTGGATTATGCACAAAGTCCATCTCCTATCTTAAATGTCCACTAACTACTGTCTGTAGCTATGAGCTACTTCTCTGTTATGTACTGTAACCTCCCTCTCTGTTCTGAATAGGTAGGCTCTCTAGGATACTGAAAGACCCTTCCTACTCTTTCCCTCATCGTTTACCCATATCATTTTTAAAAATCAATAACAGAACCCAGCATTGATTTAAATTCTGTATGATTCTATTTTCCCTCGTGATAATACTCGCTGTTTATTTGTTATATTTAGAAAAAAAAATCATATTTGTATGCCTTGATGTTATAAATGAAAAGATAATAAGAAAAAAATAATTGCTTAGCAACACCACCTTGTAATAAAAAGGCAGAACACTTGTAACCTGAACCTTCCCATGTTATTTACTTCTCCACACTTCCTTATGGGTGTCACTTAAAGTAGAACAGTTTTATATAAACCAATTGTGACCTGGCAATGTGGTGCATCAATGTCGTGTTAGCAAAAAAGTATCAAGGGCTTGAATAAACAAAATCTAGGCGCTGTAAGAAAATAATTTTAAGTGACAAAAAGTAATTGTCTGGGACAACTAGAATACATTGTATCCCCTCACATGTTACTCACTGTTGTTAAACAATAGTGTGTTCTATGGGTATTATAGATCTTCTTTAACCCCTTCCCGACATTTGACGTACATTTACGTCATGGTCGGGATGTACTTCCCGACACATGGCATAAATGTACGTCATGACATTAAACTGTCACCGCGTCTATAGACGCGGTGACAGAGGGACGATGTCTGCTGTCCCTGACAGTAGACATCTTCCCTCATTGCCCAGGGGGGGCAGCGATGCCCCCGCCCATCGGCGATCGCTGTGATTGGCTGTTCAATGTGAACAGCCAATTACAGCGTTTTCTGTGTACCGGCGAATAACGTTCGCCGGTGACACAGGGATCGGTGGTGATTGGTGCTGTTAAGTACAGCACCAATCACCACCGGGTGTAAGGGTGTCGCTGGTGGTCACCCCACCTCACCCCACCTGCCCCCAAAGGCTGTGATTGGTCCGTCGGACCGACGGACCAATCACAGCCATTTCACCTCAAATGAAATAACGGAGACAGTCCTGCAGCCGCCATTCCGGTCAGGAACAGCGTGCAGAGCGGTCTCCGTGCCCATCTGTGCCTATACTGACCTGATCAGCGTTGGTGGCATCCGTGCTGCCAGCTCCTGCTGTGACTTCCTGGTGCTTGTGCTGCTGGTGCTGCTGCTGCTGCTGCAGCAGCGTCATTGTGTCAGAGATTTATAATTGTGTGATATAATTTTGTATCTGCTGCCCCCTGCTGCCCCCCTTTTGTGCTGATCAGTGTAAACTAACTGATCAGCATTTTTTTTTGGGGTGCAGGGTTTTTTTTTTTATATATACCCTGTCAGGTTGCACCCACAGCTGTGTGCCTGCTGCCCCTCACTGCTAATCAGTGTTGCATCACTGATCAGCAGTTTTTTTTTTTTTTGAGGGTGCTGTGGGGTTTTTTTTTTAAATTTTTTTTACACCCACGGTGATTTTGTGGGTGTCCTGTGGCCGCAGAGCGCTGATCAGTGACGTACATCACTGATCAGCATTTTTGATCTAATTTTTTTTTTTTTGATCAAATTCCTGTTGTCTTTGACTCATCAGAAGTTTTTTTTAAATTTTTTTTTTTTGGAGGGTGCTGTGGAGTCTTTTTTTAAAATTTTTTTTACACCCACGGTGCTTTTGTGGGTGTCCTGTGCCCGCTGAGCGCTGATCAGTGACGTACATCACTGATCAGCATTTTTTATCTAATTTTTTTTTTTGGATCAAATTCCTGTTGTCTTTGAGTCATCAGAATTTTTTTTTAATTTTTTTATTTTTTTTTGGAGGGTGCTGTGGAGTCTTTTTTTAAAAAAATTTTTGTGGGTGTCCTGTGCCCGCTGAGCGCTGATCAGTGACGGACGTTACTGACCTACATCTGTGCTCAATTTTTGGCGCAGGAGCTTTTTTTTTTTCTTTTAACTTACACGTGTTAAAGCACTACATACACACTACATACCCCCCGTGTTGAAATAAAGTTTGTACCCCCCCCCCTACACTATACACGCCTACACAAAAATAATAAAAATGTCCCAATCATCGCAAAGACTGTTTTCAGCGGAGGAGGCATATGCCCTTATTGCCTCTTACACTGACACAGCCAGTAATGCAAGCGATGAATTTGCATTTGCCTTAAGCTCCTCTTCCTCCTCTAGTGATGAGGGACCCCCTCAAAGACGCCCCCGTAGAGCAGCTGAGACCCCCCACCCAATGATTGATCTCGTATGGACCCCACCACCAGACAATTTTGAGCCCCAGGTTCCTGAGTTTTTGGCCAACCCAGGAATCCAATTTGATACTACAGGCCTCAAAGAAATTGACTTTTTCAAAGTCTTTTTCTCTGATGATTTTATAAATTTAATGGTGGACCAAAGTAATTTATATGCCCAGCAGTTTATTGCCCAAAACCCCACGTCATCATTTGCTAGGTGGACCCCTGTAGATGCAGTAGAGATGATGACGTTTTGGGGTCTGGTGTTACATATGGGCATAGTTAAAAAGCCAGAAATTAGGCAATATTGGAGTACAGATGTTCTGTACAGCACCCCACTTAATCGTATGGCCATGACCCGGACTCGTTTTGAGACGATCCTTAAATTTTTGCATTACAACGATAATGCACAGTGCCCACCTAGAGATGATCCCACCTTTGACCGGCTATTCAAAGTCAGGCCGGTCATTGATCATTTCAGCGCCAAATTTGCTGAGATGTACATCCCCCAAAAATTCATTTGTGTAGACGAGTCACTTATACATTTTAAAGGAAGGGTTAAATTCCGCCAGTACCTTCCCAATAAGAGGGCAAGGTATGGCATAAAAATGTATAAGCTGTGCGAAAGTACCTCAGGGTACACCCACAGGTTTAGGGTATATGAAGGGAAGGACACAAGAATTGAACCGCCAGAATGCCCCCCCTCCCTCGTAGGTGTTAGTGGAAAGATTGTCTGGGATTTAGTGCACCCCTTCCTGGATAAGGGTTATCACCTCTATGTGGATAACTTTTACACCAGCATCCCCCCTGTTTAAGGCCCTTGGTTCAAGAGGTACAGCAGCTTGCGGTACTGTGCGCAAGAACCAAAGAGGCCTCCCAAAAACGCACATTGCCCAATTACGGAGAAAGGGTGAAAGCAGGGGAATATGCACCGAAAATATGTTGTTGGTCAAATATAAGGACAAGAGGGATGTCCTTATACTGACAACAATTCACGGAGACAGTACCACCTCCGTCCCTGTACGAGGTACCAGTACCCACACCTCAAAACCTAATTGTATCCTGGATTACAATAAGTACATGGGCGGAGTGGATCTTTCAGATCAGGTACTGAAGCTGTACAGTGCCCTGCGGAAAACAAAAATATGGTATAAGAAGCTGGCCGTGTATATCATCCAGATGGCACTGTATAACGCTTACGTACTATTCCGTTCTACCAGCCAGACGGGGACATTTATGCACTTTCAAGAGGAAGTCATAAAGGGCCTAATATTTGGGAACCAGCAGGCAGAGGGCCCCAGTACTTCTAGTACTGGCCCCCGTATTGTATCAGGGCAGCATTTTCCTAACGAAATCCCCTCCACTGGAAAAAAGGGCAGGACACAAAAAAGGTGCAAAGTTTGCTATAAAAAGGGAATACGAAAGCAAACTATTTTCCACTGTGAAACTTGCCCCGACAAACCCGGCCTATGTGTGAAGGATTGCTTTAAAATATACCACACATCTATGGATTATTAGGTTCATCATTTCACCGTGCTTCGGGGGTCTTGCTAATGCGACATAGCACCCACCATTCATTCCACCAGAATGTGTACTGCAAAATCCAAATATCACTCCTTCCCTTCTGAGTCCTGCCATGCACCCAAATGGTATTTTTTGGTCACATATGAGGCATTGCCGTACTCGGGAGAAATTGGGGCACAGATTTTGGGGTGCTTTGTCTCCTTCATTCCTTGTGAAAATGAAAAATTTTGAGCCAGAACTGCATTTTTGTGTAAAAAATTTAATTTTTCATTTTCACAGCCCAGTTGTACCAAAATTGGTGAAACCCCTGGGGGTTTGAAATGTACACTATACCCCTAGATGAATTCCCTGAGGGGTGTAGTTTGCAAAATGGGGTCATTTGTGGGGGGGTTCCACTGTATTGGTGCTTCGGGGGTCTTGCTAATGCCACATAGCACCCACCATTCATTCCACCAGAATCTGTGCTGCAAAATCCAAATATCACTCCTTCCCTTCTGAGTCCTGCCATTTTTTGGTCACATATGAGGCATTGCCGTACTCGGGAGAAATTGGGGCACAGATTTTGGGGTGCTTTGTCTCCTTCATTCCTTGTGAAAATGAAAAATTTTGAGCCAGAACTGCATTTTTGTGTAAAAAAATGTAATTTTTCATTTTCACAGCCCAGTTGTACCAAAATTGGTGAAACCCCTGGGGGTTTGAAATGTACACTATACCCCTAGATGAATTCCCTGAGGGGTGTAGTTTGCAAAATGGGGTCACTTGTGGGGGGGTTCCACTGTATTGGTGCTTCGGGGGTCTTGCTAATGCGACATAGCACCCACCATTCATTCCACCAGAATCTGTGCTGCAAAATCCAAATATCACTCCTTCCCTTCTGAGTCCTGCCATTTTTTGGTCACATATGAGGCATAGCCGTACTCGGGAGAAATTGGGGCACAGATTTTGGGGTGCTTTGTCTCCTTCATTCCTTGTGAAAATGAAAAATTTTGAGCCAGAACTGCATTTTTGTGTAAAAAAATGTAATTTTTCATTTTCACAGCCCAGTTGTACCAAAATTGGTGAAACCCCTGGGGGTTTGAAATGTACACTATACCCCTAGATGAATTCCCTGAGGGGTGTAGTTTGCAAAATGGGGTCACTTGTGGGGGGGTTCCACTGTATTGGTGCTACGGGGGTCTTGCTAATGCGACATAGCACCCACCATTCATTCCACCAGAATCTGTGCTGCAAAATCCAAATATCACTCCTTCCCTTCTGAGTCCTGCCATGCACCCAAATGGTATTTTTTGGTCACATATGAGGCATTGCCATACTCGGGAGAAATTGCGGCACAGATTTTGGGGTGCTTTGTCTCCTTCATTCCTTGTGAAAATGAAAAATTTTGAGCCAGAACTGCATTTTTGTGTAAAAAATGTAATTTTTAATTTTCACAGCCCAGTTGTACCACAATTGGTGAAACCCCTGGGGGTTTGAAATGTACACTATACCCCTAGATGAATTCCCTGAGCGGTGTAGTTTGCAAAATGGGGTCACTTGTGGGGGGGGTTCCACTGTATTGGTGCTTCGGGGGTCTTGCTAATGCGACATAGCACCCACCATTCATTCCACCAGAATCTGTGCTGCAAAATCCAAATATCACTCCTTCCCTTCTGAGTCCTGCCATGCACCCAAATGGTATTTTTTGGTCACATATGAGGCATTGCCATACTCGGAAGAAATTGCGGCACAGATTTTGGGGTGCTTTGTCTCCTTCATTCCTTGTGAAAATGAAAAATTTTGAGCCAGAACTGCATTTTTGTGTAAAAAAATGTAATTTTTCATTTTCACAGCCCAGTTGTACCAAAATTGGTGAAACCCCTGGGGGTTTGAAATGTACACTATACCCCTAGATGAATTCCCTGAGGGGTGTAGTTTGCAAAATGGGGTCACTTGTGGGGGGGTTCCTAACTTTTAGCATCTTATGGTGCCTAGAAACCTACATGGTGCCTAAAAAATAATCTCATAAAAAGGAGGCTCCAAAATCAAGTAGGTGCTCCTTCTATTATGAAGCCTGTGGTTTGGTCAACGTGCACACTAGGGCCAGATATAGGATATTTATGAAAACAAAAGAATTGGGGGAATCAATTTTTAGTCACATTTCTCTAGTAAAATCTACTGTGTTCCTTAGAAAAATGTATTAAAATTGAAAATCTGCTAAAAAAATGAAATTTTGAAATTTCACCTACACTTTGTTTTAATTCCTGTGAAACACCTAAAGGGTTAACAAACTTCCAAAATGCTGTTTTGAATACTGTGAGGGGTGCAGTTTTTGAAATGGCATCATTTATGGGGGTGTCTCACATACAAGTCCCTCAAAGTCACATCAGAACTGAACTGGTCCCTAAAAAAATCAGTGTTTGAAATTTTCTTGAAAATTTGAGAATTTGCAATTCATATTTTAAGCCTCCTAGTGTCCAAAGAAATTAAAAGGAGGTTGAAATAATGATGGAAACATAAAGTATACATATGGTCTATGTTAGTTATTAACTATTTTGAGTGGTATGATTATTTGTCTCACAAGCAGAAAATTTAACATTTTGCAAATTGCAAAATTTTCAATTTTTTACGACATTTTGGTATTTTTCACAAAAAAACACAGACTGTATCGACCAAAATTTACCACTAACTTGAAGTACAATGTGTCACGAGAAAACAATCTCAAAATCACTGGGATAAGTAAAAGCAAAAAAAAGTTATCCCCACTTAAGTGATACATGTCAGATTTGAAAAAAAGGGCTCTGTCAGGAAGGCAAAAACAGGCTGCGGCGGTAAGGGGTTAAATCATTGGATAATAATATTAATCTGTATATCATAACTAAGATGCATTAAGAGTCTTTACCACAAATTGTTAAATTTATATTGATGTCATTATTACATTGAACCCAAATGAGAGGTACTTGAAAGGTAGTATAATTTTAGGATGTAAACTTTGTCAAACATGAAACCAAACAAAACAGCTGCTTCCTTTTTCATTCTTTGATCAATGTTCTTTAATAATGGACCTAAATCATAAATAAATATCGCTATATGAGTCATTTACTCCACTCAGCAGCTGCCTGTTCATTAGCCAAATGTTGTTAATTTGAAATCATACAGTTAAATGAGCACCCTGCAACAGGCAAAATAACAATGTATAGCTGTTTCCAGCAGGGAAAATATACCATTAACAGGTTGAAAGGGGTTATGTTCTATGCAATTAGATATAGATAAAATATCAAGGTTCCCCCATGTCCATTTCAGCTGTTTGGAAAAGCTTTTATGTCCCACAGTGATCAGAAAGAACAAGCAGTACTGTACATCATATGAGGCATGGCTATGATATTTAATGACAATTTGTGTAATTGCATATTTTTACTTTATTATTCATGATTGCTGGGTTTGTGTTTTCTTCAATACAAGTTATGAAATATAAACTAATAATTGGAAACAAATATGTGGAAATCATTAGCAGTATGCTACAGTATGCCATTTGCTAATGATAAAATAATTAGTATATTGTAATACTTGTTGTCAATTTCCATACCCATATTGATATTATAATAAATGGTAAGGGTGTAAAGGGCAGATTTCCCATTTCATTAGAATACTGTGTTTTAATATAATTTTTCACACAAATGATTGGAAATGTTGTACAATGGACTACTAATAGGTAGCCCTTCAATTAGTCACAGCAATTTACTGCAAGCTAATTGAGGCTATTCTCATAGTACCTTCCTAAAGAGAAACTACTCACCTGCACTTTATTATATTATTAGGGACATGCTCCTTGTACCAATATTTAAGTCCTGTGCCATCCTGGCACCTAATGAACTTTTTTTACCTGGGAATGGTGGCTGTTTGAGGTGGAGCCCGAGTAGCTTAGTACAGTACTAGATTAGCATAACAAGCTAATTGAATGCACCCTATAGTCACTGTATTGGTGTATAGTATTTAGGGGTTAAAGCAGGGGTGGGGAACCTCAGGCCCGGGTATGTGGCCCCCGTAGCCGGTCTGAGTGGCCTGCCCACCCGCCCGGCGGCTTTGCCGGGAGTCAAGCACAGGGGAATTCTTGCGAGAAGTCGGTAGTTCTCGCAAGATTCCTCTTAATCAACTGCAACCAGAGACTGTCAGTCCTATTCAGCGGCAGCCGCCGGAGCGTGGGACGGCTGCAGCAGGACAACTTGTAAGATCAATTTTTACATATGGCCCCCGAAGGATTTTTTCCCCATACAAACGGCTCTTGGCACAAAAAAGGTTCCCCACCCCTGGGTTAAAGTGAAGGGGAACGCGGTGGAACTGAGTTCCACCACCTCTAATGGTGAGGTGGAACATTTAACCGCCACATTGGCCCTGCACAGTAATTCTCACAGAAAAGCATTCTAGTTTGCAGGGCGATGCCAAAATCCCTACCACTGGCCCAATCTCTTCCTAATGGGGGGAGGGGGGGTAATAAGGTGGCATAAAGAAATGAGTTCTCCCACCTCTGAATGACCACTTTAAGCCCTGATAGTATTTATATAAATTCAATTGGTACATGGACTAAAAAGGTGTGAAATATTTAGCACAACTGATGAACAAGCTGAAAGGATAGAAGTTATTCTAGACTACAAAGACACACAAAACATGTTTTCACCCCCAGCACACCAAGGGGCATTAGTAATAAGATTTGAAAAACCACATGGTAGTAGGTCAGCACCACTGCATGTGCATAAAAATTAAACTGCAATCATGTGGCAATTGCAGTTTAAGGTCTGACAGGGGGTGGGGACAGGGGTGGCGATGATAAATTTAGCAAAACTGCAACCAGCTCTGAATATCCCCCTTAGTTACATATATTTGCAAAGATATGGCTACCCATGTCATTGCAAAGTTAGTAAATGTCCAAATAGTGTTTTCATTCTGAATACATTGTTTTTCCCTCCCAACACTGTTTTGCATTTAGAGCGGCACTATACTGGGATGCTCTCATTTTTAAACTATGCATGGATGACATGGCAAGGTCAATTGGATTTCAGAATTCACATTAGAGGAAGAAACAATCATTACAAATTGCAGACAACCTGCAGACAATGCTAACGGATCTATGTCCCAAAATAGTAGCCAAGTTTCGGGAATTAGGAAAACTTTCCAAGTTCAAAGTAACTATAATAATTCAGGTTACCCTTAGCCTTAGGCCTCTCCCCTAAATGGTTGATGACTTGAAGTACATATTTCCCTGTGATTGTTACCAATCCCTACTTCAGCATGCAACTCCTCCAAGTTAATTTGTCACCACTGTAGTATTAACAAAAGTACTCGATAGTTGGACAGCTAAAACTTTTTCTTGGTTTGGCAGCATGATAAAAATGGTTTCTACTTGTACACGTCCCACAAAGATCACTCTTGGACCTTCAGAGAGTGATGCAATTTCACGTGGGGTGGTGAAATAATTGTACAACCATAATGGATAACCAATCTTCCTCAATGTATACATCTGATGATCACCTTTAAAAGTCATTGGTCTTGGAGTTGCACCTCTTAATTACTTTTTGTTACAATATCCCTTGGGTTGAATTTCAAATACTATCCAGTTTTAGATGTACCAGCTTTTAAGTGGTCGCAAAAACTGAGTTGGCAGTTATTGCATTCTGCAGTCTTGTTTCCTTGTATTGTAATGTCTGTCTATTTGATTAATTACTTCAGCAAATTAGAATGTATTCATTTTGTTTTACTGGATTATGCAGTGATTGGAAATAATTGAATGGCTCAGTGACATAATGAAGCACAGAACTTTCCTATAAAAGCCATTTTCCTAAATGCATCAGGTATACTTATCAATGACCCTTATTCTGGTTGATTCACTCGGACACAAATTCGCACTTAAACCAATGTTTTGAAAATGCGCAGCAGCATTTCTGCGCATGTGTTTTATCTGGGTGCATGCAAACTCGGCGAGAAGTCTGGCTGCCGAGTCCACGGGCATAGGGTTCCTGGCTGGGGCATTAGCATATATGTACGCCATGTGTTTCCTGGGCATTCCCATTAAAACACTGGGCGTACATATGCTAATGCAGTCGTGACTCACGTGCAGGGGGGCGGACAGCTGCCATAGCCGGATACCAACTGCTTGCCCAATTCCCTGCATTTCTTCCCTCATATGTACGAGTGGTCTGGGCCACCCTTACATATGGGTTGCCTTTACCATCATTCGATGGTCGGCGACCATTGAAAGATGGGGGAGGTTCCCACTGGAATGTGAATGGATGTTCATTTAAAACATCAGTTTCGCAAGCCTTGCGAACAAATTTGGCGTGCGAATGGTGCGATTTTTGGTTCATTCGCAAGGGTGCATGCACTCCTACGAGTGAATGAACCAGAATAAGGGCCCATGTGTATTCTCACACTTACACCTAAGGATATGGCTAGATAGTGTCAGTAGTAGGTAGTAAAGTCATATTACACTATAGTATGAGAACACAATACCATAAGTGATGAGTCATATACAAAACAGTAGTGTTTGAAAGTAATTACTAAATTATACAGTTTCATTTTAATTCTTAGAACATGCAATTAAGTAACCCCCACACCTGCTGTTTACTTCAATTGAGAAATAGCTATTTTTGCATTAGTCTAAATGGGAATGACAAATAATTAATAACATGTAATAACTGTCCATCGCTAATAGCAACTAGAGGTAGAGTCTATGACACTAATACTAATGACCAAATCAATTAGAGATAGAGGTACATTTTCTGAAGCTTCTAAAAATTAAAAGTGGTGATATTGCCCATAGAAACCATTCAGATTACGTGTATCAATTCTCTATTGCATCCAACTAAATGATAGACAGAATCTCATTGGTTGTTATGGAAAACAACCTTCCAAAAAGGAAAAGAGGTGATAAGTAAAATGCCACCAGGTAAAATCCTGCAGTTTAGTAAATACTGTATACCCCGTAGAGTAGAGATAAACAGTTGGAGGGTGAACTAAAAAGTTTATATGTTGGAGGAGAAATGTTTTTAGAATGGCACTTTTATGAATAGGAACATTTTACAGATTAGTTACATACAGCAAAAAAAACTTGCATTTGTACAGAATTGCATCAGGGTAGAAGTAAAGTGGGTACTTGTGTAGTTTCACGGCGGCACTGCCCGCGGATCACACCCCCACTATCCACGTCAGCCAAAAGCATGGTGAGGGCAGCGAGCTCCGTGAGGGGGCGCGGTATGCAGCCTCCCGACCTGTTCATACCCCCACTATCCACTTCAATGTGGAGTTGATTTTATAAAGTGTGGCGAGCACACTGAGCCACCAAGCCCAAAGTGTGGCAAGCGCAGCAGAAAACGAGCCCGAAGCTTGGCGAGCACAGTGAGCCTCGCAATAGGCCGTGGAATACACATCAAGTAAAACATATAATACACTTCAAGTAATCCGCGTCCTCTCGCCACGCATCGGGCTAATTTTTCACGTCCCCTTGCGGGGCTCGATGCGCTCGCCGAGCTTCAGGCTCGGTGGCTCGCTGCGCTCGCCACACTTTATAAAATCGACTCCACGCCGACCCTGATAGTGGGGGTATGAACAGGTCAGGAGGACGCGTACCACTTTGGGCTGACATGGATAGTGGGGGTGTGCTAAATCGCATTGCATGCAAATCGTACGCAAATCACATGCAGTGCTGCCGTGAAACTACACAAGTACCGTAAAGTGCCCAGAGCTAATAGCAGCACATAGAATTTTAGCCAATAGGTGGAGGCAAGTTTGAAGTCAGAAAAGCGAATATGTTCACCTTAAATGTGAACCTTTGTAATGATTGGAAACTAGTACAATTTACTTTAGTACACATAAATACAGTACTGTATATTGAAAACTGAATTGAAATAAAAGTCAGCACTGGCACTCAATAAAATGTTGGATTGTAATTATAAAGATTGATGGATTTTATGAAATGTGTTTAAAAGTTTAAGAAAGCAATTTCCATCACTGAGAAGAACTAAACCGAGCCGTGAAATCTGCTGGCACAGTTAGAGGATTTATTTATACTTACTGTCTTCATTTTATTTTATTGCTCCCTGTATGTGCACTACAAACACAAATATCTATGCCACAACATAGGTTTACTTTACACATTCCCATTAAGAGTTTTCTCTAGAGCCAAGTATTGTCTGTGTTTCTTCTTGTCTATATTTTATTAGCTTATGATTAAATAACAAAGTATCACTTTCATTCATCATCCAGCACACTTACATCAAGACCAAGCAATATGTCTTGAATTTAGATCTTGCTCTTCGTGTCTTATTACTACAGTTGTTAACAGAAAGTGAATATATAATAATAAAAAAAAAATGACATGTGGCCTAACAAAGAATAATAACCTATATAAATTAGAAAGTTCCCAGAACAGAACAAATAGGTGAGCGCGCAATATCTCTTGAAATTGTCTAGATTTTATTTTCTTTAGTCTTATGGCCTTCATGGATTACATTTCTATGGAATACAGTAGAATTAGATAACATCATTTATTTTCTTACAGAAATTCATAATTGTACATAGTTCAGAGGTACAGATGGAGCTGGCCTCATCTATCCCCAGCGCTCGCCAGATCCCTTGTGCTGGCGGCGCCGGTTATAGAGACTCCTAGCCCTTCTCCACTTCGGGGAGATGCTGCCCAGTTTGGGGGGGGGGGGGTTGGGGCGTGAGGGAGACATGTGGAGACGGCGGGGGAGGCATCGGTGACCCCCGCCGAGCTCCGTTGCCACAGGGCACGCAGGCATCTCGTGTATATAATGAGGTAAATATAATGAGGTTCATTTTGGGGGAAAATGGTATTGCACTGTTATGTGCATTGATACCGCTTCTCCCCATGTATGAAGGAGAAATGTGCTATTCACTCCTGTCTTTATTGGCGCTGCTGTCTACAAGATAGCATGCCAATATGTGGGGCAATATATGAAGGGCCAGTAGCATTGTCTGTTCCAACAACTGCAGCTATCGTTGCCCATACATCAGAGCAGGCTTCAGGCTGCACAAGAGATCTCATGACAGTAGTACTAGGCTGATGCTCTGTGAGGGGACTGGGAGCATTCACAGGGGGGGGGGGGGGAGATTTTACTCCAAAATGATAATACATCTCTGTGCTGATTTGCCTCGGTAAAGAGGTGAAGCAGGAATTGTTATATTGGGCGTAATACATTTACCCCTCATTACCTGAAAAGTCAGACTACATACTGTAACTGAGGGGGTAAATGTATGACATGGCAATATAGGTGAAAAATGGTATCAGCGCATGCTGTGTGCACTGATACTGCTTCTTAAATGTATTAAAGCGGTGGCACATGAAAGGGTCAGGGGCACTATGTGCAGGACCAGTGTAACAATGGTTAGTGGAACTGACCATTCCAACACTTGCAGCTATTGATTTTGATAATTGCACGCATTGTTGCCCCATTGACAGCTGTTGTAGTACAATCTGCTGCTGCTGCAGACTGTGGGCTGTGCATGTTACATCTTGCGGTAAGAGCGAGAACTCTCGCATGCACACTGGTGATAATTGGCATGAATAGCACTAGACTGATGCACTGTAGAGGCGGAGAGGGATTGCCAAAGAGGACAGTGTTCACTCATTACAGCAGTGTTAATAAAGAGATTAAATGTTCAGTATGTGTAACTTTTACTTTTTAATAGTCCTGTGAGTTGATGTGGATCAGTCAATACAAGAACAGGAGCAGCAAATCTATACTGGTGGCAGTCATGATAATACAATATCGACTACAGGGGTCAGAAAGTTTAAGAAAGGGCAACTGAGATTTAAATATTTAACATTTTTATAGAAATTGGTAGAGGTTTTCCCTTTAAACAGACAACTAAGTGTCCAAATAAAGAAGAACACTAAGGCTGAGGAAACAGTTTAGAAATCCCTGAAGAGGGTATAGGGGTGTCAAAGTAGACTACAGTACAGTATGTGTGAGTCTGACATTATACTCATAGAGCAGGCTCCACCTACCATTTCGGTACCCTCTGATAATGTGGGGATGAACAGTACAAGGAAAGATGATGAATTTGAGGGTGCTAGTGTGGAAGTGCAACAGGGGGGGGGGATATATGTGTACTATATGACACAAATGAGGATGATGACAATGTTTTTGTGAAAGTTATCCACCAGTGGAAGCAGTTGTTGCTCATGATAAGCAAGAAAGCTCTTGTTATGCCTGTGGCATAAGACTAAAACAGACACCTGTTGGGTAAGGAATTATTTTTACCCAAAGGTAAAAGCATCTGTTCCATTTGTGAAGCCAAATCTAGTATAGGTTGGGATGTTAACCATCTAGGCACCTCCTCCCTGTTATGTCATTTTCAACAACTTCATGAAATTTATTTTACAAAATTGCAATAGTAAAATAATACCAAGCAGTCCAGTATCTGCTTCCAGCAGTTTGGATGAGCACATGCAATCTCCATAACCAACAATCATCATTAACCTCCTATACCTTAATGAGCAGGTAAAGTCCTTCCCCCCAAAATTTGTGGGGGCCCAAACAAACCAAACACTTCATCAATGTGGCAGTCCCTGTTGCATGCGAAAGCCCTGCATTTCCTGGGCGTACCTAGAGAACACATGTGAACAGGGGTGGCTACTGGCCTTCTGTGGGCGGGCTGATGACATCACTGGATGTCAGCTGCCCATCCTGTTCACAGAGCTGCAGAGCTAAGGCACCAGGGAGTGACTTAGATTAGTGAGCGCTTTAGAAATCATTCAATGGTCGGCAACCATCAAATGATTTGGGCACCAACGCAAAGCTGCAAATAAAAGTAGTGGAGTACCAAAATCAAAAGGAGTAGTGAGCAAGCGAACGTCGAGGTGCACCTTTCATTTAGTATTAGACATAAGAACCTTTTCAAAGGCAAAAAGGTCACAAACATAGGCTTTTAATGGAAGCTGTGTGCAGCTGAAAACACTATGAAAGTGCTTGACAAGCAGTTACAACGTATTTCTAAAAGGTAACAAAAAGTTCAAGTGACAGAAATTACATTTAGTATCATTGTCGTCTCACTAGTTATGGCCAGGCTCCAGTATGGGAAAGATGCTTTAAATAACACCTGCACACAGAGGAGGCACACATATATCTGTAGGCTAAATGATGAGAATATTATGATTCTTATCATCGTTTTAGATAGTGCCAGCATATTCACAGTACTTCATAAATGGCAACAAACACAGTGAATAAACCAAAATGCCATCACTACAGGGCACCAATACTAAGCCTTGGACAGAGGTAAAGTACCAGCCAACCAGCTCCTGTAATTTTTTAACAAAGCTGATGTTTCAGCTATCCCTCCCAGCGGCCGCTGATTGGCTGGGAATGCTCTATCTCAGCCAATCAGAAAGCAGACAGTCATGACACATTATTTTAAAATTCTAATAGCCGCCGCTGCCTGCTGCACTGATGATCACCGCCGCTGCAACCGGGCCGCTGCCCACCCCACTGCTCCTTACAAGACTGCCACTACCCCCTGCCCGCCGCACTGCTCCTCACTGGCACCACCATTGAGCCCACTGCCCACCCCACTGCTCCTCACCGCCCTTCAGCTCCCGTTTTTTTTTTACGTGTGATAAATCGCATGCGATTTATCACATGTAAAAAAAATGGCACATCAAGTGCCAAATTGTATGTGAGCCTACCGGGGAGCTGCCGGGCGAGAATTGGGTACAACTTGTCCTTAGGACAAGCAGAATCTCATTGGCTATCCAAAACACCGATAATAGTCAATAGGAAAAATCAGAGCTTACGATAATTTGGCAATAAGAACTGAGTAAATTCGAACCTGCACATCTCTAGTGTAAACAATTTACATGATAAAAACAAAAAATTTATAAATACATAAATAGAGTATATTTTATTAGTGTTTGTAAAATAAAAATCCATAATTATACTGTATATTACATTTTATAGTTGAAATGTATAGTATATTATTCAACCTGACAACATTGGTGTGTTAAGCATCACATATAATGCAAAGCATCAGTTCTTATTTGCTTGCTCCACAATGCAGGTAAAAGCTTGATTGCTGAAGATTAATTGAGTTAGTTTAAACTACAGTAAATGTGATGTCAACACAGAGAAATTAACGCATTGGCCCAAATCAGAATGAATTACATTTGCAAGTTAATTTTTAAAACATGCACATTCATTTCATCTCAACCCTGCAAAAGAAGAAATGTAAATAATTTAAAGAGAAACATAGACTATAGTGTCTGTGTTTCCCAAATTCAATTCTTCTAGCACTACAAAAGATCATGTGGGATCAGGTAGGAAAACTACTAATCCAAAAATGTAGACAAATTCACCTGTAAATGATTTTAGAAATTTGTTTAGTGGTGTGTGAGGATCGAATATTAGAAATCCTGTCAATGTGTTCCAGATTTCAGCGCCAACAACATTATAAATGGTGGAATGGAGCAGCTGTACATGCCGAGTGGTGTGTGAGTGTGTGTGTGTGTGTGTGTGTGCGCGTTTGCGTGTGTGTCTGTGGATCTGAGTACAGTACATGATTGCACCAGAGAGAGAATCTGGTAAAATGCTTACCATGCATTATGCAACTGCATATTAAACATTAAAATCTAATGTTAACAGATAGGTTAAAGCAGTTTTGAAGAATAGCAAAGATTGCAAGTACTGCATAACCAAATATTGGGCCTAATTCAGGTTGGTTTGCAGAAGCTAACTCCTTCTTTAATGGATAAAACCATGTGCACTGCAGGTGGTTCAGATGAGATGTGCAGAGAGAGTTAGATTTGGGTAGGATGTGTTCAAAACTGAAATCTAAATTGCAGAGTAACAATAAAGCAGCCAGTATTTACTCTGCACAGAAACAAAATAACTCACCCAAATATAACTTTCTCTGCACATGTTACATCAGCCCCACCAGCAGTGCAACCTGGTTTTGTCTTTTAACCTGCCGTACTATTCAGTGTATTTTGAAAATCATATTACATTTTTAAACATAATGGTTCCATTTGCCAGATATAATACTTTTGAATGGCTCCCAGCCTTAGAAGATTCAAAAGTCTCACTACATTGGTTTATTTGGGGCTAAGGGCTGAGACTCCCTGCATTAGATAGAATCAATGAATCTGTTTCTGAAGAACAACCATGCTATCTCTGGAGAGAACATCATGTTAATATTGCTATGAGCAAGTCCCAGATTAATGGGCTTCATACTTTTTAATTAGCAATTAGCATAAGTGTAAATTGTTTACTTGCAAAAATGAGCTTTGCTGAATAAGAATTGTATAAGAGAACACGCAAAATCCATAGAAACCTACTTCATGCTAACACCTCTGTCTAATATCAGTTATTCATGCTATGAAAATATATATTCTAGTAAGCAATAAAATTATATTTCTTAAATAGTAAGTATTGGGCTACCATTTTCCACCAAAAGGGCTGTAATTGCTAATGAAATTCTTTCCAGTTTCACATGAAAGGTCTAATTCAGTAAGGTCCGCAGTTGTGCGAAAATCATTTTATGCCAGCTGCAGCAGGCAAGCATGTGTCCTCAAACTGCATCCGCATCCCGGAATGATGCATCCACAGTCTTAGTGGCGGTGGGGGGTGGCAAAGCTGTAATAGGTGGATGGTGACACGGCATTGGCTGGCATGACCAGACCATTTTACAGGTGCGGTTTGCAGTGGCTGTGTGACATTACACACAGCCGCTGCAAGACAGAAAATGGCAGCCTTGTACCATCTTTTCCCTTAAGGCTGCGCATGACCCTTCATTTTGGGCAGACTTTCCCTGAATTATTGTATGTATACATGACTGGGAATGTCATGGAAATCTCCCCTGAATCCACTATGCAGATTGAATTGAAATTGTGTCTTAAACAAAGCACCAGAGACAATATCGGGTACAGGACTGGTCCCCATGTGGCTCTCCAGCTGCAGTGAAATGACACATTCTAGTATGCCCTACCACATTTTTAGCATACCCTGATTGCACAATTGTGGCAGGGCATGTTGGGACATCACATTTTCCAACAGCTGGAGAGCTACAGGTTGCCCAGTCCTGATCTCGTATGTAATAACAGTTTGCATTTCTATATAGTCCAATGCAAATTGTTTCCCATGCTTAGAAATTCTTGAAAAGAGGATAATACCCCAAAATAAACATGGAGGACTATTTGTCTGCCTATCCCTGGTAAACTATAACCAGGGCTATTTTTCTGCAGGCTCCAGCAGGAACTGTGGCCCTTATTCTAGTTCACTCTTTCACGACAAAATATTTCTTAGATGGACAAAACCATGTGCACTGCAGGTGAGGCAGGTGTTGCTTGTGCAGAGATAATTAGATTTGGGTGGGGTTTTACACCTGCCTCACCTGCAGTGCACATGGTTTTGTCCATCTAATAAATATTTTGTCAGAAAGGGGCGTGGCCTAGCAAGCTTGCTGCACGGACGCAGGTTACCCCAGCTCCTGTGCCCTTTCATACAAATTACCCCCTCATTGCCTCTATACCCCCTCCCCTGACCCCCACCCCGATCACCTACCTCCCCGATCGTGCCCTGTGTCCAGTGGAGCGTGCCGCAGAGCCGGGGAGCGCTTCTAAGCGCTCCTGCAGGTTGCGGCCTTGATACTGAGGAGAAGCCGGGGCCTCAATTTCGGCGCCTTCCTGACGCGCACGGCCGGATCACCGGGTGTGCTGCAGCGGTCCTGGAGGCTTTAGAAGACTGAGGAGGTAAGCCCCCAGTGTAACTGCTACCCCCAAGAGCCGGTGCGCTACTCGGGGGCTCCACACGCCAACCCGGAGCGGCACCCAGCGGGGGACCCGGAGCCAGGAGCGGCAGCGTGGGCGCGCGCTAACGGCTGCCTCCCGCCGGGCTAACAGGCGGGGGACACAGCCCCTGGGAGCGCTTGTAAACTCAACTGGAGCGGGGAAGAGCGGGGCCTTGCTCCCTAGCCTCCCCGCGACGGACAGACGACCAGGGGGGGAGACTGGCAGCAATCCTCCAGCGGCGGCCATCTTGGGAGAGGCACACACAAATCTCCCTCTGCCCTCCATCTATCTCCCAACTTCTAACCCACGTACAGGCTCCCGCAGCAGCAATAGAAATTACCTACACTTTCCCACACTGAGCTGCCTCCCCCCACAGCTTAGGCTTGTGAAAACGCTGTGTCATGTCTTAAACCCATTGCCTGCAGGAGTATGAATAAGTGGAGCTGAGATAAATTGGGTGCTGGGTTATCTGGGCTTTGGACTTATGTGCCCAGCTCTTTCATAAGAATCACAGTGTAGTAACAGGGCCCTGTCCACAGCCTTTATCATTTGCTAACATCAACTGTTATTGCGCTCCAAGGATCACTGCTCTATTTTACCCAGTCTGGTGGACTCAGGTTTCCTATCCCAGTTAATCTGGGAACAAGTGGGGTTAGAGCTCCATCTTCTGGCTAAAAGGGAAAAAAAAAAAAAAACCACAAGTGCAATAACAGAATCCCAGCAATCAGACAGTTAAATAACACATAAGCTGGGTGGACTTTATACCCACGGCTTACGGGCAGCATTATAAATCTACGCTTTGCTAGACCTAACTTGTCTTCAGTGAACCCCTTGGTTGACTGGATAAGCTTGCATCGTGGGGGTGCAACCACGGACGCCCTCCAAAATTGTGTATAATCTGAAGAGGCCCCCCCTCTTAGGTCTGTTTGAGCCCGGGACATTACGCTGGACACGGACATTACATCGCATACATGGTCCCTACCTATCAGATCTGAATACCCACCAGCAACCCTGTTATTTTATCTGCATTCACCCCTGCACAGAAGAACTCAGATGATGTAAAGTTACTAGCTGGCCGTCCACCCGGGTTTAAATCAGCTATTTGATACTACAGACTCGGCTCTTTGCTATTCCGACAACCTCACTATTAGCAAAAGCAACACCAGAGGTGGTCGAAAAAACTCTCAACAAAGCATACGCCCACATTTTGCCCGCCCAGACCCGACCTTGCCGACACAATCTCCTTCCTCCTCTCCAAGACGTCTATCTGATATGTCTCCTACAGCCGAAGATACTTTTGCTACCAAAAGCGACATTCAAGCTATGTTTGCGGACTTCACCAAAACTGTAACCTCTAATCTGCAACAGCTATCTGTAGACCTACGCAAGGAAATTGCTGTTCTGTCTACACGCACTTCCAAGATGGAGGAAAAGGTCGACTCTATGTCCAAGGGACTTTCCGATGCCACTCATGATATAGACTACCTCCACCGGGAACTAGAATTCCTTAAGGAGAAGACTGAGGATCTCGAAAATAGAGAGAGACGGAATAACTTGCGGATACGGAATATCCCAGAATCGGTCCCTCCCAAATCTCTGGAAGCATATCTCAAAAGCCTCTTTATCTCACTGGTTCCTACGTTAGTGGAAAATCAGATTCAGATCGAAAGGGCGCACCGAGCCCTGAGGCCTAAGCCTAAGGATGATGCCCCCCCAAGAGACGTTATTCTGAAGTTCCTCTCATTCCAGGTGAAGGACCAAATTACTCAGGCCAGTCGCTCTTCCTCTCACATCCGCTTTGAGGACAGCTCCTTGCAGATCTTTCAAGATTTGGCCCCCAATACTCTTATGCGGAGAAGGGAATTACGAGACATCACTAAATCTCTCAGGGACAATGCATTTAAATACAAGTGGGGATTCCCGTTCCGCCTCATAGTGGAAGTTAATGGTCGGCAAGAATCTGTATATAATGTCGCTGAAGGGAAGAGCCTGCTCCGCAGACTCCAGCTACTTCAGCTGGACGAGGAAGCTTCTGCATCGGATAGTGCTACTCTACCTACTTGACATGGTTATAGAGGAAATTAATAACACTTATTTACATTTAGAAATGTGTTTTACTTACAGCCTTTTGCTAAATTGTTGCTCATAGTTGTTGGTTTCCCTTCCTCTTCCTCCTATCCCGTGAGCGCACTATTTTGCGTGTGGGGGGAGGAGAGGACTATGGAACCCCACTCTTATTGCTATGTTTTTTTTTTTTTTTACCTTAGTTCCGAGTTTGTACTATGGCGCACCATAATACCGGGTGGATCGCCTTATACCGTATTTACCTGTTCTTCCTTATTTTTGTTCCGTTTTTTAACAAAACTTATTGTCTTTTGCATACCTAGGCCACGTTCCCCTTATTTTTTAGGGATTTCTGTGGAGTGACCTGCGGGTTCCACAGCCTTCCCTAATTTTGCACCCTTATAGAACTGCTTCCCATCAGGAGGTAGTCTTCCTTGTTCTTTCTCTTTTTTTTTTTTTCTCAGGGTGCTCACTCAGTGGGCCTTTCCCTCCTCTCAGGGAATTGGGGGGTAAAGTTGCCCACTCCTCTTTCGTATTTTATCTTTTTCCTTTTTTTTTTTTTTCCCTGTCTTCTTCTTTCTCTTTTCCTTTCTCTTTTCCCTTCCTCCCTCTCTACTTTTTCCCCAGACACTGGAGCGAGTAACAAGTTGTACCTCAATAACATGACACTGACTGTACTTTCTCTCAATGTTAAAGGCCTTAATACTCCCCACAAAAGGTCACTGCTATATAAAACCATCCAATCTAAAAAAGGTGATATCATCCTATTACAGGAAACTCATTTTAAAAAGCACTCCCATCCCTCCTTGTCCTCCAGGCGCTTCCCCAATGTTTTTCATTCCACTAACTTCTCTAAGAAACAGGGAGTTTCAATCCTAATACGCTCTTCTGTGCCCTTCCAGCTCATCTCTAAGACTGTAGACCCAGATGGGAGATATATTATCTTAATAGCACAGATCGGTCACCAAATTATGACTATTGTTAATATTTACGCTCCCAACACAGGCCAGACTAAATTTTTCCGCGATGTATTTGATAAACTACAACCCATCCGCAGAGGGTTAGTTTTGCTAGGAGGGGATTTTAATGCCGTGCTTTCGCACACGCTGGACAGAAGTTCCCCTAAAAAGGGCCCTACCAGTGGTACGCAGGGGGATTCCCTCCAAAAGGTAATAACAGAGGCGGGGTTGTTTGACACCTGGAGAGCTGTCCATCCAACCTCGCGGGATTATACCTTTTATTCTATTCCTCACGACACTTACTCCAGGATAGATATGTTACTTGGGTGTAGTGGACTGCTGGCTACTTTGATTAAAGTCGACCACGTACCCGTGGTATGGTCCGACCACTCAATGGTCTCTATTATTATTGACCCCCTTAATTCAAAAAGAGGGCGGCCCCCCTGGCGGTTAAACGAAACCCTGCTTCAGATCCCTAAATTCAGAGATCTTCTCCAGTCACAGATTAGGGAATATTTTGATCTTAATTCTTCATCTGTGACTTCTGAAGCGACAGTGTGGGAGGCCCACAAGGCTGTTATTAGAGGCGCAATCATTAAATATGCCAATTATAGGAAGAAAAAGTTAACGGGCAGACTCACAGTTTTGACTGAACAACTGGAACGCTTGGAGACCCTACACAAACAGACACGCTCCGCTGAGACACTTAAACAAATACAAGGGGTGAGAGGTGAACTTAATTCTATCCTAGCAGAACAGACAGAAAAATCCCTCCGTTGGGCCAATCAGAGGTTTTACGAAAAGGGTAATAAGTCAGACGCATTGCTAGCCAGACAACTGAGGGCCAAACGTGCCGCCCAGGCCATTGTAGCTATTCGAGATAGTACTGGTACGTTAACTTACGACCCAGTCTCGATTAACAGCACATTTTACAATTACTACAAATCACTCTACAACCTATCTCCGCCTCAATCACCTGGGTCCGCACCATCTCTCCTAGCCCAACAATACCTGGACTCATGCAAGCTCCCAAAACTTTCAGATTCTCAAGCTTCAACCCTGAATGCGCCCATAACGGCTGAGGAATTACATTCTGCATTAAAATCACAAAAATCATCTAAGGCCCCTGGCCCGGATGGTTTCTCTTCTGTATACTACAAAACCTTCTCAACCATTCTGTCTCCATACTTATTATCCCTTTACAACAAAATTCTACTAGGCGATAAATTTCACCCAGACTCATTAAAATCTGTTATTATTGTCATCCCCAAGCCTAAAAAAGATCACACATGTAAAACTAATTTCAGACCAATCTCATTGATCAATTCAGATATCAAATTATTCGCTAAGATACTGGCCAACAGATTAAACCTTTTGCTGACCCAACTTATCAACCCCGACCAAGTGGGATTTGTCCCTACACGGCAAGCACTTGATAACACCAGACGGACTGTTAATCTGATTTCTTTCATTAACAGGTCTAAACTACCGTCTGTGCTGTTATCATTAGACGCAGAAAAGGCCTTTGACCGGCTGTCATGGCCATTTATGTTTCAAACATTAAAAACTTACGGCATTAATGGCAACTTTTTGAAAGCAATTGGCTCCCTATATGACAGCCCTTTGGCTCTTGTTTCCACTAATGGTCTCTCCTCTCCGTCCTTTAATCTTCATAACGGAACGAGACAGGGCTGCCCCCTTTCCCCTTTGCTCTATGTCCTGAGCATCGAACCTCTAGCTGCTAAAATCAGAGAGAATCCAGATATCAAGGGTATTACGGTCAAAGACAAACAGTACAAAATATCATTATTCGCAGATGATGTACTTTTGACCCTGTCATCTCCTCTGATTTCCCTTCCTAACCTGATGAGGGAGCTTTCTATCTATGGGGGATGCTCGGGACATAAGATCAACAATAGAAAATCTGAGGCTATGCCACTTCACCTGTCCCCAGACATAACAAACCTTTTACATCAGGGTTTTGATTTTACGTGGAAGTCTACTTCCTTTTCCTACTTAGGTATCCAGATCACAAAATCTTTTAGTCAACCTTTTAAAGCAAATTACGCCCCTTTATTACACTCCATTAAAACGGATCTAAAACGCTGGGCCACTCTTTTTATCTCCTGGACTGGCCGTATTAATTCTATAAAAATGAACGTTCTGCCAAGGGTATTATACCTTTTCCAAACAATCCCTTCTAAGGTCCCCTTTTCGTTTCTAAAGGAACTTCAGTCTCTATGTGGCTCTTTTGTATGGTCCAATACTAAACCGAGAATTAACAGATCGATCCTCTCCAAATCAAGAACAACTGGGGGCTTAGGACTTCCCATTTTCGAAAGATATTACCATGCAACGCAATTGAGTCATATCTCATCATGGCATACACCCCCAGGCAATAAAACCTGGGTGACACTGGAATCAGATCTCATAGGTTTGCCATCGGTTAGTTATCTCCCGTGGATCCCCCCAGGACTGAGGCCTTCCTCAATAGGCGAAGTCCCATGTGTGCACGCTATTCTACAGACATGGGATAAACTTAATAAAAAATTAACTCTTGCTGCTTACCCCTCACCACTGACCCCGCTTTGGAAGCATCCTGATTTCTCGCTAGGGAATGTTAAATCATACTCAGCTCCCTGGATCTCAGCTGGCATCGATAGGGTAAGACATATTAGAGGAGAATTTTCCCCTCCAGATTTTAAATCACTTTGCGAACGCCATGGCCTCTCACCCACTTTTAATTTTGCATATATGCAAATAGTTAGCTTTATCAACTCCATTAACAAGTCAGACAAATTTAGGAATCCTACCCCTTTCGAACGGCACTGCATTTACAGCCCTGGGCGCAAGGGGTCCATATCTATTTTGTATTCATTGACCATTCCACAGACCCAGATGACTAAAGAAAAATTCGAGTTGGATTGGGAGCGGGACATGGGTGTGAGCCTGGAGGACGAGGACTGGTCAGATTTGAGGCAACATGTGAGTAAAACCTCAATTAATACTAACATTAGAGAGACTTCCTTCAAAGTTTACTCCCGCTGGTATATGACTCCGGACAGGATAGCTAGGGTTTTTCCAGGCTCCTCTGACCTCTGCTGGAGGCAATGCGGCCACAATGGTACCTTTTACCATATCTGGTGGGAATGTCCTGTAATTTCTAAATTTTGGGATGATGTCATACAGGTGGCCTCGAATATAACTGGCCAACCTATTCCTAAAACGCCTTTAAATGCCCTTTTGTGTAAACCCTTTGACTCATTATCTAAAACCCAGAACGCATTTTGCTTCCAATTATTTAATGCAGCGAAACTTCTTATAGCGACGTGTTGGAAGCAACTAGAGGCCCCATCTTTAAATGCATTGAACAACAAGATGTGGTATCTAGCATCTATGGAGTATATTACAGCCCTCCTAAACAACAAGGTTAAAACATTTCACCTCGTATGGGATTCCTGGTACAATTTGCATCAAAGGCAAATACCGGGTAGGGAATGAGCTGGCCTCACCCCAAACCCGTTTAAATGTGCACAGTGTCTGCCTCTCCCTTTCCCCTTAATCTTTCCGTTATCTACTTTTCTCTTTCTATTTTTTTTTTTTTCTCTCTTTTTCTTCCCTCCTCCTCCACACTACACACATCTATTCTTCTACCTCTCTTTATTATCTTTACTACAAAAATTTTTTGAAAACTAATGGCCACATTTGATAGGATGTTTTATGCAGACCAGTTTATAACTTATGTGACTAGCTGTTTTTCTAACAGTATTGTTTTGTACTGGTTGACTTGAATATTGTAACTGCTGGCTATTCTAATAAAAATATACGTTAAAAAAAAATATTTTGTCAGAAAGAACTAGAATAATGGCCACAGTTCCTGCTGGAGCCTGCAGAAAAATAGCCCTATCTATAACCATTCATTATTCAAGATATTATTGTATAATAACTAATACTTTCATATATCATTTTGAAGGAACTTTCTAGTGCAGAGGCAGAACTCTGGGAGGCAATGGAGTCATCTGCCGCCGGGCTCCTGCTCCCAAGGGGGCACCTCTCCTCCCCTTCAAGTTTGAATCAGTCAAATGTAAGCAGTTGATATTGCTAATGAGGCTGACTCCCCCTCCTAACATCATTTTTGCAAGTGTCCCGTGACCCTACTGGAGACAGACACCTTACTCAGGGGTAGATTTATTAAGCTCGGTGAAGTGATAAACTGTCTGGTTTTTATCACCGTCCAATCAGCTCCTACCTTTCATGTTTCAAACCAAGCCTGTAACTTCACAGATAGGAGCTGATTGGCTGGTGATAAAAACCAGACAGTTTATCACTTCACTGAGCGTAATAAATCCACCCCTGAGTGAGCTATTTGGGGGGGCACCAATACTTCTCTTGCCTCCGGGCAACTGGGATGAACTTACGCCACTGTTCTAGTGTACATGCAGTCCTGGCACTCATGCCAACTGTGGCTGACAGTCAATAGGTTGTCACCATATGGACAAAATGCATATTGTTGACATGGTCAAAAAGTTTTTTTAATACTTTACCATCCAGGTGGATCTGATTAGGAATGCACAGTGTGGTACCTTCCCCAAAGTATGGCGGGGAAAGCATGGTGGGAGGGGACGCACATCAAGTTGGAGTCCATGTGCTGAAATCCACAAATAGACACCCAAACAAGTAAAAAAATCCATGTTGACCTTTTCATCTGGACCACAATGACATTGAGCTTGTGTCAACATTTTGTCTATATTGACTTGTCCATGCCAGCTAATTGGAGTCGACCTAGACACTGTCAACCGTTTGTACCATTACAGTACCAATTAGTACACTTTGCATAGGCAAAAGCAGGGGTGGGGGGTTTGGTTGCCCGGAAACCCCCCATCTCTTTACAAGTGCCTTAAATTAGGACAATAGCACTGGTATATAATATGATCAATAGAGCTGCCACTACATAATGCAGTTTAAGAGCTGCTGCATATCCTTAGTGTACCAGCTTCTTCCACCACATTTAAGGTATGTGTCGGTCTGAGCCCTCAAACATCGCAATGGACCAGAGAGCAGCTGCCAGGATGAAGAGACAGGAGCCATACCATGAATTGGAAGATTGTGAGCTTAGAAAGCGCAATACTGGTTCTATTATGTTTGTGTATTTATTTATTTATTATGATGATATGTTTAAACATTTCCTGACCACTTTAATTGTTTTAAACAGCTTATACTATAGACCATATGTTAAATATTAAAACGGTACTCCATACAGTATCCAGTGTATAAAAAGACCGATTTTAAGGGCTGTTACCACTTCCACAGACTTCCGTACTTACTCCAATGCACTACAGAGTGGGAGATTGTGGATTACATTTGGAAACCCCCCTCTAAAAATCCTGCGTTTGCCACTGCTATGCCCTGATTCATTTCATGGTGAATAGTTTATCAAGGTTATTCAAAACCCTTTATGTGTACACCTAGAAGCAGCATGTACACTGTCAGCAGTACAGTTACAGAGATTTACAGACAGGTTAAAGAGTGATGGCTTCTCTAAATTCAGTTCTATTTATTTTGGCAATTTATCATTGTACTTAGCCAGTGTAGTAGTGTAGTAATCCTGAAATACTAAATATATGTAGAATGAAACACCTCTGTTTCTAAAGCAATGAGATCAGCTTTGGCTTGCAGTGTAAATAATAGTAATACAAATAACACAATATGTAAAAGGAAGCACTTTAGCTTTTTTAATTGTTCATTTATTCTATTGACCTTCAAAGCAATTGCTGCATGAAAATAGCTCAGAGCCCTGACAAGCAGCTGTGCACCGGAGACTAGGAGAGCTTTCAAAAAGAAGATTTCAGCAAAATCTAAAATATACATAAATATTTAAAAGAACACGTATCGTTAAAATATACACGTACCATTAAAATATACGCTGTTTCAGAACTCTGGCCACAAACATCACACATTGGTGCCGGAATTTATTCAACATTATCTTGCTTGTTTTGTATTTGCAATAGAACATCATACCTCCCATCATGACCCTCTCAGGGAGGGACACAATGCTCTACTCCTGGACTTCCCTCTTAATATATGATTGCCATCACCTGTGGTGAAACACCTTTCTTCTCAATTAACCTGTTCAACACAGGTGATGGCAATCATACATTAAGATGGATGTCCAGGAGCATGTTGGGAGGTATGGAACATACTAATATTATTATTATTATTATTATTATTATTATTATTATAATACTGCAACATTTTTTTCATCAATAACACAACATGCAATAAATAACCAACCAGAACACACTATAAAGAACATTTAAAATGTTAGTAATTTTTGTTAATTGAAGGCAACTTATATGATAAGTATAACTTAAAGCAAAAGAAAGACAACTCAATAGCTAAAGGTTTTTACTGTGCATCTTGACATGCTTGCATTTATCTGGGAAAGTTTTAAAACTTAAATTATATGTCATTAATATATTTCGAACTGAGCTCAGCCATTTTAATTTTGAGCTGTAGAGTTTGATGAGAAAACTCCCCCCCCCCCCAATCCCAAGTGACCCCAACATTGAAGCTATATCTAATACCCCTTTTACACCGCCGAAAAATCCGGGTCAGCGGCGGGTCAGACCCGGATCTTCGGCGGTGTAAATCCTTAACGCCGTGTCCCTTTACACGGGACTTCTACCCAGGTCCTGACCTGGGTAGAGGGCGGTGTAAATGGGAACACCGGGTCGGATGACCCAGCTCCCATTTACATGAATGGGGAACGTCCAACCTGCGGACCGCAGCGTCCGCAGCGTCCGCAGGTTGGACGGGTTGTCAGCCTGACAATGACAGCCGGCGCTGCTGTCTGCTATACCCTGCAGACAGCAGCGGCGGCGGGGGAGGGAGGTGAACGGATGCCTGTGTGCGGCATCCATTCACCTCCTGTGCGACGGCGGGGGGTGCACGCGGTGACTGGGGGCAGCCCAGCAGCTTACCTTAGTGCTGGGCTGCCCCCAGCAGCGTTCCGGTCCGGCGGCGGCGGTGATAGGCGCTTGGAGATGACATCATCCTGTCATCTCCAAGCACCGGGAGGGGAGGGGGGGTGCGGGCCGGGCTGTCCGCCCGGTGTAAGTTGCACTAAACGCCGGGTCGCACCCGGCTTGAACCTGGGTCTAAAAAAGCCGGGTGCGACCCGGCGTTTTGGTGTAAAAGGGGTATGAAACACAGTGCCTAAGGCCACAGGGATGCAAGTACTGAGTCATTGTACAGTATATTTGAACACCGTTATGGTTATCCTTAAAATATGTGATAACGCTAAACAGAGAAAATGAATATACTGTATAACAAGGAGGACTATATACCAAGAAAAATAAAAGGTTACCCATGCCTGCCCTAGGATATCTGAACATCAGTGCCAAGACCAGATAGACCTAGAATGGTTTCATTGAACTCAGCTTATTGTGGTAGCCTTGCACTCACCACCCCTTATTGCAGGGGTGGGCAACTATTTTGGCTGGGGGGCCGCTTAACAAAACCAGAAAATACTCGAAGGCCGCACACATAATATCATTATATATATATATATATATATATATATATATACACACACGGTGCAGTGTTCTTTGAGAGGGGGAAGCCAGGAGAGAGCTGCGTTACTGCCGCCTCAAAAATTTGCCTGCCAAAAACCTACGCCGCCTACCCTGCACAGGATTTGCCCATCTGTATATCTGTCAATTATGATATTATGGTTGAGATTTAATAGGATGAGCGATTCAGAAAGTGAGAGATTTGGTAAGAAATCTCCAGTTTTTTTTGAAGCGGCAATTATTTACACTGCAAAACCAGTTTGATGTTGCCGTGTAAATGATTGCTGCTTTAAAAAAACTGGAGATTTCTCACCAAATCTCTCACTTTCTGAAACTCTCATCCTATTAAATCTCACCCATAAATCTACCCACACTCAGGTTTTAGTGTTAAAATACTCTGGAGTGATGTTACTTAAGCATTATCAGCACATATGTATTAATACAGATTTATGTAAAAGGCATATGTGACATGTTATTAGCCTCAGTACAAAACTCATGCTGCTCACATAGTGTACATTTACTTCTGCCTCTCAATTCAGTCTCCATTATAACCCTTGGAAAGAAGAAAGACCAGTGACAGATTATAGTAAGTGGATTTAGGGCAGTAAAATGGTGCTTGAGCATGAACAAAGGCCAATGGGAGATGTCTAACGAAAATCTCACACATACAGTATTTTGCAGTTCAATAAAATATCCAGAAAGGACAACTTACTTTTCACAAAGTAAAAAGCGATTCATGCCAAGAGGCATGAAATATCTTGCCAGCTGATAGTCATCTTGCCGCCGCCGTTAATGCCTGTCTGTGCCTGCCGCGCACAGCATTTCTGGGAGCGTGGGAGGGGATGCGGTGACATGGCCGCGCCAACCAATGGCGGGGAGGCAGCTGCCGCGTCATCGCATCCCCTCCCACGCTCCCAGTAATGCTGTGCGCGGCACAGACAGGCACTAGCGGCGGCAGCGGCAGCATAAACATTATACCAGCATATGGTATGTCAATGACAAGCGGCTATAGTTGGGCCGCTTGTCATACTAATATATGTCAGAGTGGCGGGCCAGACCTAAGCGGCTCGCGGGCCGCCTGTTGCCCACCACTGCCTTATTGTAATGAAGCCAGAGTCATAGCATGTACCAATGGCACCTGGAGCAAGTTCACATGAAGCCCCCCCCCCAAATCATTATCATCAATGATTTTTATAGATTGTGAAACTGACCACAACCCCCTACCCCCACCCCCCCATCAATGATTCTTATTATTGCCCAGTGCTTATTGTTTTGTGTCCCAGCCTGGGCCCAGCAACGCGGCTATTCTAGTCTCTCTCCTCGGACTCTTCAAAGCATGTGACGTACGTAACATGTTCACGCTGGGGAGTGCAGAGGAAGGAAGAATACTGGACGGAGTGCCTGGCCCCTGACTCCTGCGCCCCTCAGCTCACAGCAGATATTGTAAGCCCAGCCGGGCACACCGGAGTCAGGACACGGAGAAGACGGAGGATGGCAGTACTGGACCCAGCAGGGGTGCCGTTTGCGGTGCGAGGCTCTGGCGCCCTGCAAACTTTAGCGCCCAGAGCTCGAGTTCCATCGGCTCCATGCTCGCTACTCCTCTGAATGAAGCAGTGGTGGGATGAGATGGAAGAATCTATTTAGAGCAGATAGTCATCACCAACTAATTTTCAATATATTATATATAAATTGAACACACTGGAAACAATATACAGCAGTCACCGTGCCATATTTGACATCATAGTTAGTGCATACCCCGATGAATTCAGATTGTGTAGGAGCAAATAGAAAGCGTGAGTTTTTTTATTTTATTCCTGTTACTAAAAATCACACCTTAACTAAAAATTGCACATTCACATTACTAATAAAATTGCCAGAAATTGCAACTGATTTCTGGTTTTTTGCACCCTATTACATGTGCAATTTTCAGCCAAACATCACACATGTGACGTGTGGTATGGTGTGCTTTTTTAGCTGTAAAAAAAAAATCACACCTTATTACATCTTGCCCTATATGTCAGAAGACCGTAACATGACCCCTTCTAACATGTACTTCAAATATGGCTTCATAGCTGCCAGTCACCACCACCAAAGAACAACATTTACTTTAATCAGTGGCAGCTCCAGAGGAGGGACTGCAGCACAGTTCACAATTCAAATATGGGAGCCACACCAACTGCCAGTAAGTCAGTTTGGAATGGCAGTTGGTGTGGCTTCCCTATTTGAATTTTAAACTTTGCTGCAGCCCCACCTCTGGAGTGCTTGCTCTGGCTTTCCCTAGATTGCGGGGCTTTGCCTATTAAAAATTACGCAAAGCTCCGCTCAGCACGATTGCTCAGCACAAAGCATTGCGGGACAACCACAATGTGTGCTGAAGCACGATGCTCAGTCTAAAAGCCAGTTTGCCCCATTTGTATGGGGCTTAACTTGTGCTGTGTGGAGGCTGCAGGTGGGACTGTAGCAGTCTCGGAGTACGGTGTACATTGAGGTCCGCGAGCCAGTGCTAGAAAGGACCATAACATTCTATAATTGCTGTATGCTATCAGTAAAGCTCCATTTCATTTATTTGAATATAAATAAGCTGCATGTTGACTTTGATTTAAGCACCTTAACATTACACCACTAGATGCTATATTAAGCTAAATACCCCAAATGATCAAGGTATCATTACCAATATTTGACCAGGTAAGTAATTTGCAGACATTTTACTAATTAATAAACACAAATTATATATTAAATATTTGTTTTAGATATATGTATTCCAACATCGTTATATCAAATGGCTTAATAAATGTATTCCTTTTTTTTGTGGCTAGGCTGTGTCTCTGAGACCTTGGGCTCATTCAAATGAGATGTTATGTCTACTGTAAATTAGCACTGGAAGCTTGACCTGTTTTACGGCCCGACAAGAAATGACAGCCAAGCCACATATGTCAAGCTTCATCTCCTTTACTGGAGTACATATAGATTTCTACTGACATAGTGCTGAGGTGTAAAATGCTTGATGAAAAACAGCGGAAGCAGGAAGAAAGCTCACATGATAAAGTGACTCTTGTATGGAGCTCACATACTCTACTTATCTGTTAATAGAGGATGATATTCCTGAAGGTTCCAAACAAAAAAATATATAGGTGAAGTATCAGAGAGCTCCACACTATCACATAGGGATAGTGACATCATGATTGCAAAATATACCGTAGTACAGTATTGTAAACTGCAAAGGGTCACTAAATACTAAGGGGTCTGTTTTATACATGCTGTCAGTGGCATAAGTTCGTCTCAGTTGCCCGGAGGCAAGATAAATATTGGTGCTCCACACACACACACACACACACACACCTTATATAAATAGATGTATTCATGTGTGTATGTATGTATGTTATGTTATGTACAGTATATTATGTTTATATTATGTGGCGTCTATGGTCCTGTTAGGAGGGAAAATCAGCCACAGAAGCGATATTGATGGCTTTCAATTAACTCATTCAAACTTGCAGGGTAGGAGAGGTGCCCCCTTGGGAGCAGTAGCCCGGTGGCAGATGACTCCATTGCCTCCCAGAGTTACGCCTCTGCTGACTGTCCCTGAATGTCAGGGAGAGTTTCTGAAATAGTGATAATCTCCCTAACTCTCAAAAGACTAATGGGGAAATGCACTGAGATTGGAGTTCTATGTCACATGGGATGTTGCTATGGGAAACCAATCAGAATATAGTTATTTGTTTAGCACCTTCTAGAAGATAATAGGTAGTATCTGATTGGTTGCCAATAGCAGCATCCCATCTGAAATAGAACTCCCATTTTATTAAATTTCCCCCTTAGCAATCTCCCTGGGCTGGTGGTGCATAAAATACATGATTTCGTCACTTTTATCTTACCATGTAGGAAACACTGGGTAGAAGAATATTTATTACAAGATATTGGCCACTGCTTTCTGTTACAGTGAGGATTACATGAATGCAGTAGCGCACGCAGGGGGGGGGGTTTCTGAGTACCCAGGAATCCCCTAGGAGTGTAAGGGCCATAGGCTGAAAGCTGAGGGTCCCCTCTTTCCATGGGTACAAGAATTTTAAAATCGGCCCTTGGGAACCGGAGATATCTGACTTCAAAGCAGTGGTCCCCATCCAAGCCTGTTAATTGCTCTTCCCAGTCAGATATTTCAGGTTCTGTCTGATTAAGAGTTTTTCTGAGGGTATATTCCAAAAGCTGGGATTCTCCCCCTTTGATGGACACTAGTAGCTTGTCTCTACTCTCCCAGAACCAGAGATGTCAGCCTTCCAGCAGCTGGTTACTGCTCCAGCTCCACACACCTGGTATGTAGTTTTATATTCTCGTTGGCAGATTGCTCTGCCTCCTGAACTCTGATCCCCTAGTCCCCAGTACCATTTGGTAGGTGGGATTCTCTAGTTTTTAATTCCATTAAAATCTAAGAAATCTATTTCAGGAAACTGGAGATATCTGCAGTCAAGCAAGCTGTCCTCCCACCAGAAAATTATGCATAATAAGCCCACTCCACTATACACCCCTCCTCTGCGTATTAAACATCCTCTACCGCCCTGGAAGTTATGTATCAGGGCCCCTTCATTCAGCCCAATGCCCCCTTCTCCCAACTTATCTCCCACCATCTGTGCAGTAATGGGGTAATTAGTGGAAATGACTGATCCAGGCCCTACATGCTGAGCGGTTGATATAATACCCCCTACCACCCACGGGACATTAATGCCTCCCCTACCCCTACTGCTGAAGGATCGGTAGGGGTCCCAATGCATTGCTATGCCCAGGGGTCTACACTGCTGTTGACGCCCCTGTATGTATGTATGTATGTATATATATATATGTGTGTGTGTGTATATATATAAATATATAGAAACATAACAACAGAGGAGCGCTCCATAGTGTAAAACTGATTTTTTAATAAGCATAAAATTGCTCCGGTGCAGTCTAGGTGGACTCGTACCAGAAATAAAACAGGTGTGGGCTGGGTACCACAAGGCGTATAATAACAAAGACCAGGCTTATCTCCTACCACCTCCATTGCTAGCTGGCTGTGAGGATCGCAAACTAGCGCTGGATTGATACACCTGTGCATTTTCCATATATAAATATATATATATGTATACATACATATATATATATATATATTATTTATATACATTTGGTCTATCTATAATACTTTAACTGACCCAGCATATACTGGGTCACCTAAGTGTCCATCTTCGTGCTTTGTTCCGCCCCTCTGGAAACCCCCTTCTGAAAATCCTGCGTTTGCCCCTGGAATGGCTGTGGCCCAAGGATGTTTTATGGAGTACATGTGTATATATGAAGGTATGCTGAAATAATGGAGTAGTGTGGTGAATTTTATTGAGGTGGATAAACGGAGAGAGTTTAAAGGGGTTATTTAAGATGCTAGAAAATAATAGAGTGCCACATATTTGAATATTAATAATTAAACATGAACATCCACTTGGGTAGGTACTGCTCCTTGCAGTGGCGGAACTTGTGGGTTGTGTGGCCAGGTGCAAAAATATAATTTGGGACCGCCTCCTCCACCCCAACAAAAGTTTACGATATGCAACACAGTAGTGTGAGACAGGGAGAGGCAGAGGGTGACAGGGAAATTCAGGGGGAGGCAGACAGGAAAAAACAGGGGTGACAGGAAGGGGGCGACTTAGGGCCTTATTCTAGTTCACTCTTTCTGACAAAATCCTTCTTAGATGGACAAAACCATGTGCACTGCAGGGGGGCAGATGTAAAATGTGCAGAGATAATTAGATTTGGGTGAGTTATTTTGTTTCTGTGCAGGGTAAATACTGACTGCTTTATTTTTACACTGAAATATAGATCTCCTCACTTTGAAGTAAAACCCCACCCAAATCTAATTATATCTGCACAAGTATCATCTGCCCCACCTGCAGTGCACATGGTTTTGTCCATCTAAGAAGGTTTTTGTCAGAAAGAGTGAACTAGAATAAGGCCCTAAGTCCTCAGAGGCCCAGTGCACTACACCTGCTGCACCAATGGAAGTTCCGCCTCTGGTTCCTTGGTCCCAAGAATCTCTGTGAAATTCTCTCTGAAATCTGGGTGTGCATTAATTTATATATTGTTCTTATCATGACAATGGATGTTTATTGGACATTTTTTTGTCGTTTGAGAGTCACTGTCAAATTAACTTTTTCTGAGGAAAGATAAAACACATATAAGTCAACAAAATGCAGTTTTTTTATGGAAGAAAGGAGCAATGATAACCAGGAACATACTTTTGACTAAATTTAGTAAGTGTGACAGTTTTTAGGAGCAAGTGTACAATTATCCAGTATTATCCCTGTGCTGTGCTAGTCAGTTGTAAAATTAGTAATCTCCAGCATTACAACGTGCCTAAATGAGCACAGTAATTTGGCGCTATGGCAACCATGCTTCTAAATTTTTCCTGCCTTCACAACGGAGCTGTGAACACAGTGGAAAGGAAGATGAATTATTAGTTTCCATTTTCTGTTAGGCACAAGGCCCATCTGTGAATAAATCCTCATATAACGATTATAAGAAACCTCATAAATATTGATTAGCAATAACAATTATTTGGAGAACCAATTTCTATGTTCTAGTCACATAAACAAGCAGCAGTTACTTATGAATAAATGTACTTGGAGTTTTCATAAATTAAAGGGCACTTAAGGCAGTGCATGTTAAGAAGTATAAGATGTGGGACAATGTACACCTTCCTGCAAATCATATGGGTAATATATGTCACTGAGGCGTTCGGTGAGCATATCATTTTAGTAAAGGTGCCCAAACACCAGCGATACATTGTGGCAATCCTCCATTCTGGAGATGATTGTCACATTGATTGTTAATGTATGGTAGGGTTACCAACTCATCCCTTTAATTTGGGACACATATTAATTACACAGGTTCTGTGGCTGGCTTTCACCTGGTTTTAAACTGCCACACTTCAAGACTCCATTTCACCTGGTTTTAAACTGCCACAGAACCTGTGTAATTAATATGTGTCCCGAATTAAAGGGATGAGTTGGTAACCCTAATGTATGGGCTTCCCCTACTTGCGCTTTGATCAAAAATCGCGCAATCCCAATCAAATTTCTTGGTTTAAAAGTCAGATTTTTAAACATGTTTAAAAATCGGATTTTTCAGGGCTTTTATTTAGGTGTAGTTGAGCGGCAGTGGAGCAAATGGGGCCAGTGATGCCAATTTTCTAATTCAAGATGGCCAGATTTTGTATAAAAAATGGCACTGTGTTTGAGCCATCACTGGCCCCGCTCACACTTCCACCACTCCCCCAGCCAGTGTATTGTGAATCCTGGCATGATTGCATGAGATGCGACCATGCCAAGCTGGGCTTTCACAATTGATGCAACAGTATGTGAGTAGCCTGCCAGCAGCTTGTGATAGCTGATAGACTTACCATACCTGTCTGGCTCCTCAGTTGTTGCATTCATCTACTGCTGGCCAGGCTACAGAAGTAGTGTGAGCCTCTGGCTACCGGCAGACAGTCCTCCTACAGACTTGGTTTCCCTTCTCTTTCCTAGCTACAACCACTGATTCAGAGGTATTTTGATCAGCCTAATAGGGTTGCCCACAAACCAGGGCTAAGCCCCACTTCCTCCTGTTTTTTTTCACTCTCAGACAGAATTTAAGATCCCCAGGATAGCCAACCTCTGCTGCTCTTCCTGTAAGACGTATAGGTAATATATAAATATATATTTTTTTCAATAAATTCTCTAAAATTGCACTATTTCTGTTTATAGTGGTCACTATTAACACTTAGTTCCCTACTAGTTGGAGCCCTGACACCAAATGTAGCAAAACAATATTCTGATAGTGCCCCAATATTGAATGGAAAGTCCTTCCAGAGTTGTAAACAAATTTGAGAATATTATTAAAACATTTATTAAAAAGATACAGTACAAAAAATACATACTGTATGTAGACTCCTTGTAGCTGGAGTAGTTTTTCTGTATTAACAGTTGTTTGTAATCACAGACGTAGCATAACCCAACGCGTTTCGTCTCACAAGAGACTTCATCAGCGGTAACAAATCTCCTTAGAATTTTGACTATACAGGCCTGGATTATATATGCCTCAGTTTATAACTATGTATTGAAATTCTATGTCGGTATCATCCAATAAAGAACAATTCTGATGTTTAATTTATTGGCTTTTTTAAACAAAGCTGTGTTTATGCCTCCATATTATTTAGTTTGATGGCCTAAAGAAAGTATGCCTCAGAATACAAAGTGTGTGGGCACCAGGGACGTGCAGTCAGGGGAGGCAGGTGAGGCAGTGCCTCCCCTGTCATTAATGATTAATATAATAAAATAATACAAAGAATAAGTATATGCTTTGTATTATTATTATAATAATCATTTTTACTCCATTTTTCTTTATTTTTATTAGTTTAGGAGGCACCAAGTGCGGTGCCTCCCGCTGTCTGCAGTATAATATTAGAGACAGGGAGAGGGCAGTGGGCGGGGCTGAGCACCCGGCTGCAAAAGCCCATTAAAAAAAGGTGCATATACGGCACCTATAGCAGTGCCTCAGTGAAAAGGATGTGCTTTCTGCCTACATGAAAGCACGCCCCTGTCACTGCGGCAGATGTGATTGGGGACAGTGGCACCTCCTCAGTGACAGGGGCGTGCTTTCATACAGGCAGAAAGCACGTCCCTTACTATCGCCGAGGCTCTTCTATAGGTGCCGCTTGTAACGATAGAGGGTGCAGGGGGTGCACTTGCTATGGGGCCAGGCCACCCTGTCATTTGGGGGGGGGCCGTGGGCACAGCAAGGATCCCCCTGCACCAAGCGGAGGCGTCCCTTAGCAGAGGCAGGGCACTGCCCTGTCTGCTGCTGCTGCTCTCTCCCATCCCCGTCTCCCCGCCGGCGGGGTTGGCAGCATCAGCGCACGGCAGCAAATTATACATATGCCCGGCGCTGGCTGCTCAGTTAGCCGCTCCTCCCGCCTGCACTGCCCTGTCTGCGGCTGCTGCTCCCTCCCATCCCCGTCTCCCCGCCGGCGGGGTTGGCAGCATCAGCGCACGGCAGCAAATTATACATATGCCCGGCGCTGGCTGCTCAGTTAGCCGCTCCTCCCGCCTGCACTGCCCTGTCTGCGGCTGCTGCTCCCTCCCATCCCCGTCTCCCCGCCGGCGGGGTTGGCAGCATCAGCGCACGGCAGCAAATTATACATATGCCCGGCGCTGGCTGCTCAGTTAGCCGCTCCTCCCGCCTGCAATAAAGACACAGGAATGCGCAGCCCTACCAAAGCACCAGGATCGGTAAGTGCGCCGGGAGGTGGTGTCAGGGGAGGGGTACTGTCAGCCATGGAGCCTCTTGGGGGACAGAGGGTGTGTGGTTACTGCCCATGGTGGAGCCTCTTGGCGGGCCTCATGTATGGCACAGTCTATGTATGTATGGCCGTTTATGTATAAGGGAGACAGTGTATGTATGTATGTATGTATGTTGCTTAGGTAAGCAGTGTCTGTGTAAAATGGTGCTGTGTGTGTGTGGCGCTTGTGGAGGGTGGGGGCTGTGGTTGTTGTTTTTTTCAAGTGACACAGGTGTTTGGGTCTATTTGTGTTAAGTAACAGACGTGTGATTTTGTGTACAGTGACAGAGGTTTGTGTAAAGTGATAGAGGTGTGTGTATGTGTAAAGTGATAGGTGTGCCTGTATCTGTGTGTTTCTGTAAAATAAGTGTGCTTTTATTGAAAGTTTCTAAATAAATTAAAGTATATGGGCCAAATGTACTAGCCGGAGTTCAGTGGCTGTGTGAGATGCCGGCTGAACTCAGAGGTTGTTTTAAAGAGGCAGACATTTACAAGGAAAAACCATGATTGCCTTTTAAAAAAACCTCAGACTTCAGCCGGCATCCCACACAGCCCACACAGCCACTGAACTCTGGCTAGTACATTTGGCCACAAGTGTTCTTTTAAGGAAAAGAGGTATTTGGGCAGACAAATGGGCAGACCCCGTGGTGCCTTGGTGGAGTGAGCAACGGCGGGGTCTGTGGCAAGCACTGCATCCGGGTTGCTTCTGCGCTGCAAGCAGGAGCTGCTCTGCTGGTCTCTGCAGACAGGCAGCTCCCGCACCTGCCTGTCAGCGCAGAAGCAACCCGGACCCAGCGCTCCCCACAGACCCCGTCGTCGCTCGCTCCACTAAGCCAGTGCCTCACCAACCACTAACCTCACCGCACGTCACTGGTGGGCACAATTTGAGAGAGGGTGGCTTCCAGCACTGTCCTGGTGATTTAAAATCCACCTTCTTTGGAACTTACAGTATGTAGAATTAAGTTAGCAACAGTTCCAAATTTCAGCATATAGTGCATCCTGCTAGAAAGTATATAGACAAATATTGAGGTGCTGATAACACTATAGTTTTGTGACTATATATATATATATATATATATATATATATATATATATACATATATATATATATATATATATCATTGATAATCTTCACTCACATGTGATCACATCTTGTCATGCTCATCTGCATCTTCAGCCATATCAGATCACTTCAGTCAAGTTCTGATCTTCCTCATAGCTTCTCCATTTTTCTCTGGCTTTTATACGATCTGTTTTTCAATGCTAAATGCAGTGTTGTCTTATGAGTTTTATATTTCATGTCTCATAAATAGTTTAATTATTTTTCCAGTAAATTATTGTTGTCTTTCATTATACATCTGTTGCTTTCTTGGCTATCAGTGTTTTTGAATCATCTTCTCTCCAACTCCAAGCACTTTTAAAAGAGGCCTGATCTACTGTAGAACACATTTCTAGATGACTGTGGACCTTCAGCATACTACACTATTATACTGTATTGTGCTTGCATGACAATACTGGATACTGTTGATTACATACCTTTGCTTTGTTTCTCCATCAAAACTGTGAAACCTGTAAACCAAAAGTGGCTTACTTGGGTCTCACCACTTTAGCTTGATCATAAGCCACTATTATGACTATTTGTACACAAACCTTGTTTTCTATTTAAGTCCTACTTTGAAATACCATCTTGGTTAGTTCTTATACAGTTCACGTGAGAACTTTATTCACTTTTCACTTTGGAATTTAATGGTGGTTCCAGTCCATATAAAAGCAAATGAGTAGACTGTACCCAATTCTTTCAGCAGTGATGCTACATTAATCTACAAGAACTTGGATCTGAAAATGAGGCAAACCCATCATTTTTTTGGAGACACAATGTCATATTTCAAAAAGGCGTCCATAAAATATGAAGTTTTGCTTAAGAAAGATGACATTTTCTTAATGTTCATGAATTACAGATTATTTCTTTGTGATGCTATTCAAGGTTTGTGAAGATGTTCCTGTCACTGGTCTTGTTGCTCCTTAATCTATGCACAAGCAAAAGGATGGATGACCTTCCGTTGCTTTGAAAATTTCCATTCCACTGATTTGTTTATACATTTAATGAGTGTGGATTTTAACCTTGAGATTGAATATTTTTGGAAATGTTCTTAGTTGCTCTTATTTCCATATCTTTCAAGAGTCAATTTCTGACATTTACTCTAGAACATAATATTGTTTCCTCATTGTACGAGTTTATATAATCAGCTCAAAGAGTGACTCTGGTGTTGCTTACCATGTAATTTCAGAGTTCTTTTAAAGGCGGGTGTTCATCAAAAAAGCCTGATGTTCACAAATTTTATTGTTATTTTTCCAGGGAGTTTATGTCCTCACATATTGACTAGAGATACCATACTGCCAAAGTGTCCTAGATAGAAACAGCATACTGTGTAAGATGGATTTTTCATGCAATGCCTGCAATACATGCCACACATCTTTTTTTATCCCTTAGTATCTTTTGCGAAAGAGCTTGTCAACTTTAACTGAAAAAAATATATTGTATACACCTATCATTCTTACCCCATTACAAAGGTCTCACAAGTCATCTCTGGATATCATCATCGCTTACACTTCTAGAACTGAAAATTGTTCCGGATAGCCACTACTGGTTTATATGAGGGACTGTTCAAGTAAAAATTCTGGCTCCCTGAATATGATATATGACGAGTTAAATATGACATATGATGAGCTGAATATGATGTATGATGAGCTGGATATAACATATGATGAGCTAAATATGTTGCATGTCAAGCTGGGTATGGAGTATAAGGAGCTGGATATGACATACTGTATGACAAGCTGTATATAACCTATAATGAGCTGGGTATGGTGTATAACGAGCTGGATATGTCAGCAGAACACTGGTCCTAACAGATCACTCAGCAGCACATCGCTGTTTATTGCTGTGTGCTGACCAATCTAAGTGTTGTAAGTGATCTAGTATTGCTCAGGCCACTTCATCCAGTGTGTAGGCCCCTTTAGAGAATGTCTCTAGACCAGGGGTTCTCAAACTCGGTTCTCAGGACCCTACACAGTTCACGTTTTCCAGGTCACCCGGCAGGTGCACAGGTGCATTCATTACTCATTGACTCATTTTAAAAGATCCACAGGTGGAGCTAATTATTTCACCTGTGATTCTGTGGGGATACCTTCAAAACATGTACTGTGTGGGGTCCTGAGGACCGATTTTGAGAACCTATGCTCTAGACAAACAGGGCGGGTGTTTGTCTGAGAGTGATCACTTGCAGTAGGGGTAAGAGAAAATAACTCTCTTTTTGCTGGGGGCACTCTTACATGAAAAAGAAAATTTTACTTTTAATTAATATATTTAATAAGTGATAAGGAAACACTGCCCCTTATCATTGGATGTAAAAAAAGCACACACATGTAAGAGTGCCCCCAGCAAAAAGAGTTTCTCTTACCCCTAATTCAAACCTGCAGGGACGCTTGCTCCAGTGTTGATGACTTACCAGCAACTGTGACAGACTGAACTCCTCTTCATTCTTCCCAATTGCACAGCTTATATAGGAGAGCTGTGATTGGCTCAAAAAGTCATGTGCTTCTCAGTATACACTATACTCACAGCTCCTTATACACTATACCCAGCTTGTCATATGTTATATCCAGTCTGTTATACACCATACCCAGCTCGTTATATGCAGCTCGTCATATGTCATATCCAGCTCGTTATACACCATACCCAGCTCATCATATGTCATAGCCATCTTGTTATACACCATACTCAGCTTATTATATGTTAAACCCAACTCTTTATATCTCATATACAGCTCATTATACACCATACCCAGCTTATTATATGTTAAATCCAACTCTTTATATCTCATATACAGCTCATTATACACCATACCCAGCTTGTCATATGTTATATCCAACTTGCCATACATCATATCCAGCTCGTCATACGTCATATTCAACTTGTCATGTGTTATATCCAGCTCGTCATACGTCATATTCAGCTAGTCATATGTCATAGACATATACAAAACATAGACATATACAAATCGTCATACGTCATATTCCGGGAGCCGTCATTTTGACTTGAACAGCCCCTTCTTAGGTTTAAGCTCTGAGGGACAGGACTTTATTTTTTCCTGTTGTTGAACTACAGTTTTGATTTTCTCACACATCTTTGCATATGTAACAGATGATTTATTTTCATTTGCTGTGTTTGTACATACATACAACCTGTTGCAGAATATTCTCGTTTATGAAGCATCAAAACATGCAGGAAGATTGTGGAATAAAACTTTGTTGGACCAGTTGTAGTAAATGTCCTAACATAACAAGGAGAATTAACACCAACGATTGTAATGGGCATAATTCTGAAAATCCACTTCAGATGCACATGCAATGCAATAAATTGGTTGACATTCACAATTATATATTTAAAAACAGTACATGAATAGGTACTTGTTACCTAGAACGGCGCCCATCGCCGGCATCGCATGTACATCGCATGCCATTATAATGGCATGCGATGCGACCGATGCGATGCCCGCGATTTCACATAGAAATGAATGGTAAAAGGTAAATCGCGTCGGTCGCATCGCATGCGGCCAAAAAACCGCATGCGATGCGACCGACGCGATTACCGCGATTTACATAGGGAACAATGTTAAATGGGCCAATTGACCCGATTTCACATAGGGAACAATGTTAAATGGCCCACAGACCCCAAATAGCCACCTTGAAGTGTGAAATGGCCCCCCCAATTGTTAACGCCACCCCACGATCAACGTGAACCCGAAGCGTGTCGAGCGCAGCGAGTCCGCGAGGGGCGTCCTCCGACCTTTTCATACCCCCACTATCCACGTCGGCGTGGAGTTGAGAAAAGAAAGTGTGGCGAGCGCAGCGAGCCACCGAGCCCGAAGTGTGGCAAGCGCAGCGAGCCCCGCGAGGGGACGTGGATACCTGTGAAGCCCGCGAGGGGACGTGGATACCTGTGAAGGTATCCGCGTCCCCTCGCGGGGCTCGCTGCGCTCGCCATGCTTCGGACTCGGTGGCTCGCTGCGCTCGCCACACTTTCTATTCTCAACTCCACGCCTGCGTGGATAGTGGGGGTATGCGATGCGACCAACGCGATTTTTTCCCTTGCGATGCCTAAGATCAATATCGTGGGCGCCGTTCTAGGTAACAAGTACCCATGAATATATTAAAATTAACATGCAGATATGGAACTTGTGAGGAAGCTCTGTCCTTCTAGTCCAGTTCCATACCTACGTCCTGCTGCTGTGCTCCCTGCCTTTTCCCTGCCTTTTCTATTGCCACTTCTGTTTTACAGGAAAATAAAGAAAGAAAAACTTTCCTGCACCAGAAAGAGCTTTTTCTAGAAACAGAGTTGGACTCTTTCTCCATTCTATGCAGTCAGCTGAGGTGCAGTGCCTGGCAAGTGGCAAGACTTTCACTATACCTCAATTGACTGCACACGTCAGCTGTCTGGGTCACAGAGAAGGAGTCCATACATTACCAGTACCTTAATGGAGGTATTTTTTTTCTATATAACTATTTATTTTCTCTGTAGCCAGCCTGCGGTATATGTAAACACAGGGCTCTGCTCTGCCTGTCAGAACAGCATGAAGTAAGATCAGCGCAGGGGTAAGGGAAATTAGAGAAGACTGTATAATGGCATCTGAAGATGGCATTTTTATCGCAAGGCTTCCACCAGAATTTATTTTACATTTTAACATTGTAAATCAGAGATGATAACATTTCCCATTATAAATATGGGGAATGCAATCAGCTTACTAAAAATACTCAAATTTAAGGGCTTGGAGAAGAATTTTGCGAATTCTCCTCCTAAAGAATAATCATACATTATATATTATAATATGAAATGGGCATGAAACCCGTTTTCACATTATTTTTTATACAATCAGGGAGAATCTACAACAGTAAAAATGTAGGACAAAGCACCACATATCCTCTAGTACAGAGGTTCTCAAACTATTTTGCTCTGGGACCCCCTCAGATAATAGAAATTTTTACAGGACCCCAGCAAGTTGGACAACAGAAGTAACAGACAATTCAACTGATTTTTTAGACTCCTTGGATCAATGGCTGAGAGATCAGAGAAGTCATCAGCCTGATGGCCAACAACATGGAGTCGCGACCTCATGCTGAGATGGTCACAACCCACTTTGGGGTCAGGATCCACAGTTTGAGAACCACTGCTCTAGTACAATATACAAGCAACACTTAGGGGCTTACTTATCATCAAGTAATACAACTTATTGTGGATGCTAAAACTTGTTATGAATAAATGGTGCTCCAGCCAATAAGCTCCTAATTGGCAAGTGCCCAGCTCCTAACTGCCATGTGTTGACAGATGACAGTTGGGAACTGATTGGCTGGAGTACAATTTATCAACTGCAACGAGTTAAATGATTCACAATGTTTTGGTCAATGAGCCCTATAGCTGTCGCGATACTACAGCAGACTGACTAGATTGCTTAGAAAATAAGCACAGATGGCTCCGTGTGTATGCCCCAGAGCAATGGTCCACTAGTTAAGTCAGTGCATGCAGTCAGAATCTAGTCATATCGCTTAGCAAGTGACTGCAAATCTCTCTGTTTGCACAGAATGAGCGATAGCGATCATGATCTACATTATCCTCAACCACTACCCTGCCTATTTTTTTTTTTTTTTAAGCAAAATCGCTTAGCAAAATCACTTTGGCACACAAGGCTGCATGTGTATGATCTCCTTATGGCCGATGTAGACTCCGGGAAATCACCTACCCTAAATATCATAGCTAAAATGTTAGCACACATCTCATCATATGCCCCACATCATCATATGCCCCTCTAAGGAAAACATTCATGAGTGCTATAGTAGGTACAGTATGTAAGGACAGAGATACAGTTTAGGAAGGATGTAGAAAAGGATTGTGTGGCGTTAAGAAGAAACAATAATGAGCAGAAATTATCATTTTGACTTGATGTTCTATATAAACCGCTTTAATAAAAATACATTTCAGCTGCCATATTATTTCTACAGCAATGGTAAATTAAAGTTTATTCAATGCAATTGAACTAAGAATTACAATGGTATAAATGTCATAAAAGTACTAGTTTAGTGCCTTTTGTACCAGGCATCTTACAGTTGTGGGAGTCCAAACATGTTTTCTAAAAGATGAGTCATAAAACATACTGTAATTGGAGTTATTTGCACAACACAACTGCTAACCTGTAGAGGGCTGCAACGCATACCAACAGCCATTCAGAAACTTGTTTCTGTTTACTTGTACAGGGTGAATCTTGTAAGTACATATACGCCTCCTGCTTCCAACATTACTCTTTCAACATGATGGCTAGAAATGCATATATATATATATATATATATATATATATATATATATATATATATATATATATATATATATAGAAGCTGTGGGGGTTGCTGCGGCACAACAGGAGACTGCTTTGCAAAACAGAAGACCCTTGAGCAACCAGTCGCCAAGCACTTCAAGGATGCGGGACATACACTAAATCAGTTACAATACCAAATTGACGAAACGCGTTGGGCGTGGCCTAATTGACGACGCTGTCCAACTCTGTTCCTGACCCACCTGATGTCCACAGACGGTTTACGGCTGGTCCCGGTCTGAAGCTGTTGGCGTGGTGCGGGGGTTTATTCTGGCAAGCAGATCTCTGTTTACTTTCATGTATGTGAGCTTTATTACACTTTCAAGTAAAGTATTGAATTTTATGCTCATGGTGCGCTCCCTCTCCATTTCTTTTTACATATATATATATATATATATATATATATATATATATATATATATATATATATATATATATCATTCAGAAACATGAGGAATCTTCACTCAATCCAGTACAATTTTGTATTAGACTGCCTGTAAATTAGCAATTTATTCCAGCATCTAGTTGCCATTAGGCAATCAGATAAAGGGCCTGATTCAGAGTTGATCGCAGAAGCAAAAACCATGTGAAGTGCAAGTGGGGCCGATGTAAGATTTGGGTGGGGTGTGTTCAAACTGGAACTAGTAATTACTGTCTAAAAATAAAGCAGACAGTATTCGCCATGCACGGAACCAAAGTAACTCACCCAAATCTGCACATGTTACATTTGCATCACCTGCAGTGCACATGGTTTTGGCCATTTGAGAAAGATTTTGCATCTGTGATCAACTCTGATTCAGACCTATATATAAGAACCAGTGGCGGAACTTGAAGGTTGTGGGCCCAGGTGCAATGATATAATTTGCGCCCCCCTCCTCCACTCCGATCCAAGTTTTCAATATGCAACACAGCAGTGGGTGACAGGGAGAGGCAGAGGGAGACGGGGGGAGGCAGTGTGACAGGGAAAAACAGTGGGTGACAGGAAGAGGGTGTCTGGAACAGCAGTGGGTCCCTCAGTATTCAGGGGCCACAGTGCACTGCACCTGCTATACCAAAGGTAGTTGCGAATATGATCAGAACTTCTTGAGAGTTTGCTGAGCAGTTACTGTGGTCTGTTCAATAAAGCCACCAATATTAGTTGAGTGATAGGAACAGAAACCTAGGGTTAAATTTACTAAAATGTGATTTATTTATTTTTTTGTAGACGTGAAAGCTTCTGGCTATTATTATTTAGAAGGTGCTAGGTAAATGATAAGAATAATCTGATTGTTTGTTATGGGCAACATCTCTCACTGATGTGGTTCCCAAACTGAGCACCATAGGCGTGCGCAGCACATTTTATTAGGGGGTGCACCATCAAAGGGATGTGCCTAGCACCACATATTGGGCATGTATAACACCGCCCATTGGGTGTGTCTAACAGCGCCAATCGGCGTGTCTACCATCATCTATTGGTACTCGCTACAATATAAAATGGCTCTCAGTATAATAATACATGCAAATAAGGTAAAAAAACATATATGGATGATATGTAGTGATATGACAATGGTCTGGTACAAGTAACAATGCAATGATTGATGGGCACTTCTTTCAAAGGAATACAGTTCTAAAAAGCAAAAGTCTTTGGTAAAAGGTATTGCTGGTAGGGAGGTGTTCATAAGGGTGGGGACAGCATTAGGGGGTGCCTGTGCATCCATAAGACTCAATGTGCGCACACCTATGCTGAGCACCTAGGCACCCTGGGGTGCCTTTGGACACTTACAGGGGTGCCTTGGGTTGGAGGTCCATGACCAACTCAAATTACTTGTGGTCAATGTAATAGGCAAAACCAGTGCTTGTGGCTTCCAAACATAAATATGTGGGCAACCAGAAGCGAATCTTGTCCCTCACCATAACTGAGTCTAAGGATGACATATGCATAATTTACTTAATTTAATATTTATAGAAACTTTTGGTTTAGGGTTGCCATGAACAATATTCTGATTCACTAGGGAGCCGTGGCTCAAAAAAAGTTTGGGAGCCACTGAGTCTCTGTAAACAGTCTACCATATGCTTGGAGTCTGTTTAGTAAAGCCACCAAATATTTGGGGTGATCTGCTTAATACATTATTGATCCACAATAGATTTCAGTGGTCTAAGCTTGTCATCAACAGAAACTTGCAAGTGGCTCACATGAAAATCTAATATTAAACACTTGCTGGAGCAGCTCAACTCCGTGCCCCATAGCAAACACATTACTGCAGTTCAGCCTCTGACATGGAGTACAAAGACCATAGGTTGAAAATATTCTACAAGTGTTAGAGCATTAACATCATAAGATAAGAGTACGTTAAAGCAAAGTGGCTAAATAGGGCAAAGAAAGGAAGCCCAGGCCTAAGGAGAGAAGAAGCCTGGGTCTCTTCTACTGAGGAGAGAACAACGTTGTGTCCTTCTCTTGGGAGAACCTGACTGAATAATTGCAGATTCAGATGTTCCATGTTATTTGCAATAATGCTTTTGATTTTGAACACACACACACACGTATAGGCAGGGCTGCTGTAAGACTTCTTGGCACCTTAGACAAAACTTCACCCTACTACCCCCTGCCACCCCCATTGACACCATTACCCACTTTCCAGACCTTCAAGTGAAAGTGTGGAGGTGGTCACTTAGATGTTCTACCGCCGCACATGCATTAAATACAACAAGGAAGTCTTCCTCATAGGCATCCTTAATTTAGTGATAGGCAGTCTTAGTGGTGCTCCCCAGATCCCGACGCCCTAGGCAGCTGCCTAATGGTAGAGCCGGCCATGCATATAGCACAACATGTTAAAAGTAATATTAAAAGGCATTAACAGAGTGGTTACCTATATAAGTAGTGGTTCCTACTAGTGGTTTATTGGCTACATATAGAGATGTTTTAGTCAGCAAGTGGTCAAGATTTTTTACATAAAGTTGAAGGTATTGATATTATCTGAATCTGGCCATTACATGATTATATCAATTCCTTATGTGACATATACATTCCTTGTGATGCCCATAGCAACCAATCAGATTATGTTTAACATTTCTATATTGCATCCTACAAAACTATAGACAGAATCTGATTGGTTAAAATGGGCAATATCTCCTCTATCATTTTTAAAAACTTTAATAAATGTACCAATTGTTCGCAGTATCCAGGTAATGATAATTAGAGAAACACATGGACATAATATTTATCTTGTAGAGACTTGTCTGAATATGCTTAGCTTCATCTACAGTACTAAATAGGGACATAATAAGGACATTTATTGATACAACTCATTGGAGTGTGGTCTGCATAAGAAATCCCCACAAGATTCTGGACAGCTGCAGAAGTGTGTCTTTACTAATTGCATTCATGAACAAAGGCTGCAGCGGCAATTCCTGGATAACAAACACTTCCTGTACAACAAGTGCATAGCAATCATTCAACTTCATACATTTACAAACAGACTAGTTCAATAGTACAAAAAGGACTTACCCACTTTAACGCTCATTCCTTAACAGGCCTCAACTGCCATTAAGCCTGATAAGATATGTAATACCGCAAATGCATGTATGCATGACAACACATCAGTTGCCTCTTACTCAGCAGATGGTGAGATAATAAAACAGGAGGCAGTCTCTTTCCCTGCAACTCTGCCTCCCTAGGCCTGAGCCTGTGGAGTATAAGTAACAGAGATTGCTACGGACTTCAGTCACCTACTGTATATAAATGGAAAAAATATATATCTTGTGCTATTTAACAAACTATGTTGATCTGGAAGCGCTTAAGTCACATCTGCTGTTTTGTTGCATAGGGACACACGTCTTTCTTGATTATCTTAACACTACTTGTATTATATGATTTTCTTTTCTTTTTCTATTAAAAAGATTATCAATTGCTATCTGAAATTACTTCTACCCTTCATGTAAAAAAGACTGAAATGTAATTCAAACGTTGTTCCCTTCTTAACTGTCCAAAAATCTATTCTTATCTATATTGAATCCAACCTATAGTAGTACTAATAAAAATAATTTAGTATAATGGAACATATTAAAAACATTCTTTACAAATACATTTTGTTGTTTTTATGATTTATTCCGTGGTTATACGGACATTGCCCTTATTCTGGTTCACGCGTAAAGGCAAATTCCTTCTCAAATGGACAAAACCATGGCCCTTATTCTGATCGGTGCGGATATTCCCGCATTCTTACGGTGCGGTCCGCACGCCACGGTGTTTTGCCGCGTGCGGCCATCGTCCGTAGAAACGCCCACGTGTCCTCCGCATTCGGACGGACTGACTCTTTAAGAACAGGGGCGTGTTTACGGACGACATACAAAGCATGCGTGTGCGGGAGAAACACTCCGATTCGGCACGGTATTACAGAGTATTACAGAGTATGCTCGGGAATACCGCATCCGAACGGGAGCCAAGCGGTGCTACCGCACGTAAGCGGAGTATTTACGCCAAACAACCCACTATGAAGTATCTTCTGCTATACATCACATGACCCACTTATTCAATTACCTATCCTCATAAAAAACTGCTTATTTGGAATTGGAATCAATTAGATTCCAATATATCCTTACAAGCATGCCTAACACATGCATTGCACACATTAACCCTTACAGCAATGTAAGTGCAATGGTTTGTATTAAAGCACTGACAAGCGTCCTATTAGTGAGTAATGAGTAAAGGAGTAGATTCTATTGGGTTCAGGTGTTAATGGTTGTAGTCATTAGGCGTACGTTCGCCTAGCGCATGAACGAGTGGTGTCCGCAAAGCAATAGTACACTTGTGGACACCGCACATTTCTGCCCTTTTTGATCGCGTGCATTCGGAGTGGTTTCCGAATGTACGCCCCCCAACATAAGTGTACTCCCCCGTGTCCGCCCATGTTTCCGCCCCGTTTTGCCCACTTTGAAACTACGCCCATGTGTCATTCCGCATGACGCCCATAATACGCCCCTATTTCCCGAATGATAGCGGTGAACAGTTCTGGACGGGATCTGGCCGAACTGGTACCGAGTCAAGGCGTGGCACATGCGCGTTGCGTTCTCCACGCATGCGCAGACGCCGTAAACACGCGATCCGAAAGTATGCGGTAAAGTCCGCGTCAATCAGAATAAGGGCCCATGTGCCCTGCAGGGGGAGAAGATGTAACGTGTGGAGAGATTTATATTTGGGTAAGTTATTACAGTATGTTTCTATGCAGAGAAAATACTGACTGCTTTATTTTTACACTGCAATATAGATCTCACTTTGAACCCCACCCAAATCTAATTCTCTGTACACAAGTTACATCTGTCCCACCTGCAGTGCACATGGTTTTGTCCATTTGGGAAGGAGATTGCCTTTGCGAGTGAACCAGAATAACCCCCATTGTGGAGAGACACACAGAAGACTTACCATCAAACATGACCTCCAGCAGCACGCTACAGTTAAGGTTTTTACATCATTGCAACAATACAGAGAAATGCACTGAAATGCATTGACTTTAGCACAGCTGCTGATAGGACACACGTGTTGGCATCTCCTCCTTCTAATGTGTCCTGGGTGACATGGAGCGGGCCACAGCACCTGCTGCTTATCCTCCTTAAGAAAATACAATTAAGGCCTTCAGCTGTATGGCCTATGGCAAGTTCTGCGTCACAAGTGCTCAAACTCGGTCCACAGGACCCCCACACACTTTGTGTTTTCTAGGTGTCCTCACAGAATCATGAGATAATTAGTGATTACCTCAAAATATTTTTGACTGTTAAGGGTTAAGGATAAACCAAACTCATATATTATTAAAATAAGAAGAAGAATCGGAACACTAACATTATAACAAAAATAATAGCATATGTCAATCACCAATTTATATTTCATTGCTTTTAAAGCTCACACATAGGACCTTATTCTTGTGGACTTGCAAGGCTGCGAATTTCGCAGCCTTGCATGTCCACCAGACGTGCCCGCTGACTGCAGTGCCAGCCACTCCCCCTTGCAGGCTGCAATCCCCCACGAATCCCCGCACAGCTGCGAATGGATGATTTGCATAATCCCCCGGCTGCGGATGGATGATTTGCATAATCATCCATTCGCAGTCGGGGAGAAATCATTTCAGTGACCATCGGATGATATCTCCAGCGCTCGCAGATCAGAGACACCTCTATGGCATCTCTGATCTGTGGGCGCCCTGTACGAGGACAGGGCGGGCAGCTGACATCTGGTGTTGTACCTGCGATTACCATGGAAATGCCCAGCGATTCCTCTGGCCCACCCCCTCACGTCCCCCCGGCTACACTGTTCTGTGCGAATAATCTATTATTTGCCGTGGCCGCTCACACCCAGCTACTGCACATACACATAAATAACTATGCGCAGTGGCAAAACATCGGACCCCCGTGCGAACACGCGAGGGTCCGATTAAACCAGAATAAGGTCCATAGTGTGTGTGTGTGTGTGTGTGTGTGTGTGTGTGTGTGTGCATACAATTCTCTGTAACTTCCATCAGCCCATTTTCCTAGGTTTCTGTTGTAAAGAACATTACTGAGACACATAGATAATGACACTTTGCCCGGTGGGTGCAACTTGAACATTAAACTAAATGAGTACATGGGAAAGACTGGAAACTGCCTCTGGCTTACAACCAACATCCTTGAACCAGAGCAGAAGTAATGAAGAAAAAATATATACAAAAAAAAAATGTATTATCAGATTTTTTTTTCAAATGTCAGTTTTTATAGTCATGCAACCAATTATTTATTTTACAGACTTGATTATTGTTATTTTTATTTTCAAGGAAACATTTAAATATTGCTTGGGGCCTGATTATCTTAGATGTGATCATCTACATCATTACCAAAGTCACTTACATGCCAATTAGAAATTTTAAATATCAAGGTTTGCTATGCTTCTTGGGCTCTAATTTGCATGGCTGTAATCAGGCTGAAGCCATCATTCATTTATGTTATCTCATGTTTTTTTCTTTTTACATAAGCATAGCAACAGCCAGAGAGAGAGAGCGACAGAGACAGAGGGAAAGACTTCTGATGTACAACCCAATGCGTAATTTACATATGCAATTATTAAGATGTTCCACTGACTAATGCTAATAGCACCGCAAGCACATTGAGTTAACATGACAATTTATTCACAGAAAATCTATGCGCGGCTACGATTGATACCGTGTGACCATCACTTCACCTCTGGTTAAGATTTTCTTTAGAAGATAAATGAAGTGCAGACTATTTACATATATTCACACGTAGGCTGGCAGCTAACCTGCTGAATCCTTGGCTTACAGTAACTATTATATGACTTAGAAGTATAAGTAGTTTAACATTTGTTTTGCTGTGTATACAGCCATCCTCATCTATCCCTTTAATAGGATTAAGTGAGCCTGGGTAATTCCCTGCTAATTCCCTACTGTATTCATCTATGTATTGTATTGCAGCTGAGAACAATAGATGATAATAAGCCTTGGTGAGCCATGGCTCTCCAGAGAAGGCTAGTTGAAGAAGGCTCCATCTGTAGCACTCATTTGCATGTTCATGCTGCCAGACAATAGGTGATAGTAGATACAATAATTGATATTGTACTGTGGCTCTGCTTGGGATTTATGCTCTCATGTGTATAGTGCTTTAGATGAGAACACTGCTGGGATTCTATCCCTGGATTCTGTTTTTTTTTTCTTTCTCCAGAGCAATGTGCTCAGCATCTGGTCAATAGGTGGACAGCCAATAGGTCGGCACCATATGGTCAACATGGTCAAAGGTCGATGTGACATTGGTTGACACAACATATAGCTGACATGCTTTTTTATTTTACTTTATTTATTTTTTATTTTATCATACATTATCATCCATATGGACTCTAACTGGAAATGGTAAACTGAGCTGAACGCAGTGGTAATAGAGTGATGCACCTTGTCCTAAGCATATCGAATGAAGCGGTAGCCGAGTGAGGCCCTTTTCCAAAGCAGGTCACTAATTGTGGGTCCATGTGCTGAAGCCTACAAATTGCCCCCCAAAAAATGTATTGTGTGTACCATTTCTGTATGGACCTTTTGCTTGTGTCAACCTTTTGTCTATGTCAGCCTTGTCCACATTGGCTATTTGGGGTAGGTGTTTTGACTGTGGGACCTTTTATACCATAACCAATGTGCAATGTGTTCCAACTCCAACCTGCTCTTCCATCTCTCTTTGCTGAAAAGGGGATGAGTACTAAATATCTGGGTCCCCTCATGTTGGAAAGGACAATTAGGAATAGTGACAGCTACAGAGGGTGACAAATACCCCCCCCCCCCCCCCCCCCCCCGCAGCAAATTTTACTTTACTTTACTTATATATTTGCTTGGCTTTTTTTTGGGAGGTGGGAGTGGGCTTTCGACATTATTTTCAGCACCTGTGTCAAGTGGATGTCTCAATGGTCCTGATTGGGTAGAAATATTTAATCGATTCAAGGTCTTTACTTTTTTTTTATGGCTATTATCGGATTTGTGTGTAATTTGACCAGGATTCGATTGGATTCAGTGATCCAATCCAAATGAATATCAGTATTGTTTATTAACAGTTATTTCCAAACAGTTATTTAGTGAACAGATATTAACCTGCTCTTTATAGAGACTATTTAGTCATTCACATTTGTTTCTGCTCACGATCAATAAGAAGTACAAATAAATCTATTTGCGACCCAAACAAAGAGCCACCAATATTGAGAGTTTATTTTTTTACCCACATAGTAACACATTTTTCTCATTAACTCTAAATTGTTAGATGTTTAATTTACTCTGTATGATATGATGATCACAGAATCTAAGAAAGGAAACATTGACAATATGCAGTTTCAACTAAAGGCCATTTATCACATTTAAAAAATGGCACATCAAGTGCCAAATCGTATGTGAGCCTCCCAGGGAGTTGCCGGCGGCTCGCAGGAGAATTAGGTCTGTCTTGTCCTTAGGACAAGTCGGCCTAATGTATGGGGGGGGGGCTTAAGCTTCTTGCAGTAAATGGCCATTCAGAGTTTAATCAAAATTAGTTACCAGTTCATCAAAATAATGGAACAACAGAACAGCAATGTGCACCCAAACAGAGTAACACTTGGATTGCTCCATTGGCACATTCTAGTGGTTATTGGCATGCACAACACTTGAGTTCCCCTCATAGAGGATCAGCATTGACCTTTTATTATATAGGATATACTTTATGCAATAAGGGGGTAATGCATCAAGCAGTGAAAGGAGTAAAGTGAACCAGTGGAGAAATTATCCAGAGCTACTAATTGGCATCTACCAATCTTTTTATGGAATGTACTTGCTAAAAGCTTCCTTTACAAGTGTATTGGGTACCTTGGGCAGCTTCTGTACTGGTCCACTATTCCACTGTTTCACTACCTGATACATCAACTCCTATGAGCCTAATATTCTATTTAACATATGTTATAAATATTGCAGCATATACAGTACATACACAATTTTTTTTGTTTGTAATGTGCATGTCTTTAGGGCAATGGTTCCCAAACTGTGTGCCTAGGCACCCTGGTGTGCCTTGGGACACTTGCAGGGGTGCCTTGGATTGGTGGTGTAGGAGAAATTCATAATAGTTATGGGCAAAGCAATAGGCAAAACCAGAGTTGGTGGCCGCCAATCATTAAATATATGGGCAAACAAAAGCAAATCTGGTTCCTCACTGCATAACTGATCCTAAGGATGACATATAAACACAATTTACTTTATTTAATATCTTTTTGAAATTTATCAACAAGAAACTTTTGACCTAGGGGTGCCGTGAACAATATTCTGATATTCTAGGGCACCGTGGTTCAAAATGGTTTGGGAACCACTGCTTTAGGGTCAAAAGACAGAAACTTTTTAAATGGGTGTTTGTCAGAACCCTATACTACATCACCATCGTGATACAGTATTGTAGACAATCAGTCATCTGGATTTTACGCCATATGGTCACTGTGGTTAGTCTACCATGATGCTTCTCTTTTTCCTTTCCCTCGATCTACCACTGTAAGCTCCTTTCATTCTATTTGCAATTTTAGCTATTCTCTTGTGTGGGACTCATGATTTTTGTATATCTGACTTATTTGATTTCAAGTTGGTTTTATAACGGTTGAATGGTAAATGTTGGCTTTTCTTTCTGACATCACCTAAATTGCTTGTACTGGGTCTCCCCTCTCCTTAAATAGATCTAAAACTCTCTCTCAGAAAAAGAACCTTAATATTTAGCCTAATATTTAATAACTATTTTAAGGGGTCAAATTAATGAGTTATTAATTAATAGACCAATATTGTTTTTTTTTTTTTTAATTATGGTAAATGGTTTGCCAACACTAAATGCTAACAGTGCCAATAACAAGGTATTCATGACAAAAGAAACAATTAACATATTTTATCATAATAAGTTAACAATAATGTAATATAATTAATAATGTTGGTAATTTAATATTCATTAATTTGGTTGCCTAATACATTCATTAAAACATACTACTGCCATACAATAATCATTCATTTTTTCAATGTATTTAATTTATAATGATACCCACATACAGTAGTAACTGTTCTGTGCCTCTTCATTGCTTTCTGACAATTGTGCAGTGGGTTTGTGGTGGTTTTGATGAAACCATTGGCAGTTTAGCCATTTCTAAACACTATACATCGATGCGGTTAGAGAATCACTTTGTAAACTGCGGAACAGTGATCCAGCAAATTGGAGGTTAAATGACGGTTTCAAACTGTTACACAAACTGAACTTTAGTAAATAATCCCCTAAAGCATTTTCCTATATTATTGCCTTGCATTATGTTTTCACAGCAGTGATGCATCTTTTGTTAATTTGAAAAATGTTAATATGCAGATAAATCTCCCTTTATTGTTCCTGTATGGCTATATATAGTTTTCCATTCAATAAGATTTACATCTGTATGCATTCCTCTCTTTTAATGTTTTATATGCCTGCATTACTTTAGTCAACTCCAAACCCCGGGAACTGGTACATACTGCAATAAGGGAGCGGCTGTGACTCAATTAGTGCACCTAGCATTTTGAAGAGTTACGCTCCCCATAACCCACATCCCCTCACTCCTAATATCTATTCATTGCCATGCAGCTGCTGTTCCCTGGCAAGCAGGACAAAGCTTCTAAACCTTCCCACCCAAAATGTTGGGACTGTAGTTAACCATCTTCTGGTCAACTACAGTCCTTGTAAAAAGTGGAAGCATGGTTAACGCACTCCTGAGAAACTTACTGTGACATCATCAAGCAGTCGGTTTTCAGATTGCTGGTCCTGAAAAATTACTGGTCAGTTGCACTAAGCTTCATAAAGTGATAAAGTGGAGAGTGATAAACAACCAGCCAATCAGCTCCTACTTGTCAACTTTCAAACCCAGCCTGTAACATGGCAGTTAGGAGCGGATTGGCTGGCTGTTAATCCACTTTACCACTTTTTGAAGCTTAGTGCATCTGGCCCCACATGAGCTCAGTGTTACACAATGTTTGATGTTTTTTCTTTTCATGGGGCATGCTTGCACAATGGTTAGCTTTGCTGCGTCCCAGCTCTAGTCCATAGTATTGGACTTCCTGGCTCAGCACAATGGGAGACATGGGTCTTTATGGTCATGGGGGTGGTACTTATCTGCATGAAGTTTCTATGTTTGATTGGGTTTCTTTCAGGTGCTGTAGTTTCTTCCTGTGATTGACCAGTGGTGGCTGCCATTAATAATATATGTGGACAAACAGAAGCAAATCCTGTCCCTCACCAGATAACTGTGACATATAAACACAATGCACTTCATTTAATATTTTTTTCTGAATTTCTCGATAAGAAGCATTTGGCCTAAGGGTGCCTTGAAAATATTTTGATGCTCTAGGGTGCTGTGATTCAAAAAAGTTTGGGAACCCCTGGCCTAAACCTAATGTGGTACTAGTATCTAAATAGCCCTTAACAGTTCATAAATAAAAATGGTACATGTGTTGATAACTTTGAATTGCAAATAAACTGAGCTATTAATAAAACCCCTTTTACATTGAGGTAAAAACCCTGATTTTTGCTTCGTGGACCCGCGTCAGTATTGGTGCAAAAGGGGTACTGAAAAAAAAACACAGGTCCATTTCCCCATGAATCCTACCTTGGTCCTGACCAGAGTGGAACACAGGGAGGACCCGGGTGGTCGGCAGTGTAAACTTGTATCCTGGGTCATCTGAGGACAGTATGGAGGTTGGGCAGATGGAGCACAGAGCCTCCGCTGCTGTCTTTTGTACTGTGCAGACAGCAGCAGAGGCGCAGCATTGAATTGATGCCTATGTGTGGTGTCCATCATTCATCTCAGAGTCTAGGGGGTACACGGAGGCTGGGGGAAGCCCAGCAGCTTACCTTGGGTGCTGGGATTGCCCCCAGCGTGGCCAATGACATTGAGGGGGTCCTGGCTGTTGGATTTCCCGGTGCTCGGAGATGATGTCATCTCCAAGCGCTAGCTCAGTTACCGCCTCCGCCTGGGGAAACGCCAGTGAAGTTTCTGGGAGGGGGGGGCAGGCGACGCTGGTGTACAGGTAACAAAGGCCGGGTCACACCGGATTGGAGCTGGGTCCAAAAACACGAGTGCAACCCAGCGTTTTGGTGTAAAAGGGGTTTAATTGTAGCTAAACTGCACAATATGAAAATTATGAAAAGTAAAGGGATGAAAAACAAGTATGCATTAAGTGTTTTAAAAATACATGGATGACCATTTAAATAAAAGCAGGGCTCCAACAATGAATAGTAACCTTCTAGTGATATCATAAACTGATAAATACATTTCAATTAGGTGACCACCATAGTTGCCCAATTTCAAGAGCAAACCCAGTTTTCTAAAAAAATAAATTCCCTGCAATATTTGGTTTGAAGAACTGCTCCTATTTTTTTGTATGTAACTGAACTAAAAAAGATTAAACATACTGTGCTTGTCTTTTTATGTCTTTTCTCTGGGATTTATGAATTTATGTTCTTGAAGAGTCATATTTAAAATGCAGAAAAAAATGTTACAGACAAATCCAGTAGCTATGACATGATCGGATTGTAATGCTCCAATATCCTCCAAACAGTATTTTGTGTCACATGCTGCTTAAATGCACAGACTCAGTCGCAAAGTGTTGCTGGAAACAGTTTTAAAATGTCATCATCTATTCAATAGGTGTATTTGCATAACTTAAAATATGTCAAGTAAATGATGTCAAGAGCCATAAAACATTTCACATGCCAAAACATTGACAGAACGAAAACTTCAAAGCATGATTCTGCGGAAAGTATCTTATCTCAACACTTCATTCTGGATAGCATCAATATCCTCAGTAATGAACTGTAAATGTGTTTTATCTAAAATACCTTTTGATACAGTAATTTTAAAATGTACATGACCCCATCAAAACATGGATAAACAGAGAAATTGCTGTATCTTTATTTGTACAGTGCTTCCGAGGCTGGAATTTTTTTTTACATAGTAGGTAGGGCTAAAGACTTGCGTCCATCTAGTTCAGCCTGGTTTTTTAATAGCTTGTCCCTTCTAGAATAGTATGCTTGGGTATATTAGAGAAGGATTAACTGACAGAATTTTACTGACACATTATGAAAATGGATTATGAATTATGTGTCCAGGATGGAAGATAGAAGTATCATCTACAGCAAAGAGGGACAAAAATAATACATGAAGAGATGTCCAAACTATTAGAACATATTATAAATAAAAAGGTTTGCAGGCTACAGATATGGGGATTTGACCATACCTCTCAACTGTCCCGATTTTCGCGGGACCGTTCCTTTTTTGGATGGCAGAGTCTTTTCAGAGAGACAGAGGGGCTGGGGGCATGACCAGCAGCTCACACAGTGCTGGCCATGCCCCCACAGTGACAAAAACAGGGCCATGGCTTGCGGCTGTGGCATCCCTGACACCCCACACCCCTTTTCTGGGCTCGCTACACTCAAGTGTCCCGATCTCTGCAGTTAAGATGTTGGGAGGTATGATTTGACTGATCACTTGAGGTCATGTGTCTATGTATTAAGCCTTGGAGAGAGATAAAGTGAATAGTTATAGTACCAGCTAATCAGCTCTTGTCTTTTTACACCTTGAAAAAGCTGTCCATACAGCGTAACGCATCATTGATTAGGTGCATTGTGACACCTGTGGCTCTCCAGATGTTGTGAAACTACAAATCTGTTATGATAACTGGGTGTCCTCGCCCACCCTGACTCCGTTGTCACCGAATGAGATTGGCGGGCGCGTGCTGTGCTAGGCTTCGCCTATAATAGCCACGTTCGACAGAGCCCGTTAGTCAGGCTCCGCCCCCGATGCCACCAGGTCTTAAGGGTTGACAACGCCACCACCAATGTCAAGGATGAACAAGGGGATAACTAACTAACCCAAGAAGGGCGAGGTCACCCTTGCTCTGTAGACAACAGGGCGAACGTAACAATACGCAAAGGTGTAACACAATACTATTCCAAACAGGTGTAACAATACACAGAGGTGTTTCATCAATATCAAAATGCGAGTAAGGGCTGTCTGGGGGTAGACCCCACTTATCTGTGCACCGAGGCGGCAACAGGCAGCGGGAACCAGGATACGGACAACGGATAACACACGGACACCAGGAGTACAGGAGACAGAACGAAGGACACGGCTGGGAATCAACGACAGGATGCAGGATGACTGGACACAGGAAACCAGGAGTAACGAGTAGGTGGGAACCAGGAACACTTGAGACCCTGAGGTGCAAAAGCTATAACCGGCGCCTGTCCTGAGCAGACGCCGGCTCTTTATTCAAAATCCCCGCCGACGCTGACGTGCGCTGCACTGCCGGGCGCATGACGTCAGCGCGCCGGCACGCCGACGGAGACGCTCGGGGACGTTGCCCAGCAACGCCCCGATGCCTGCTGACGATGCCGTGGGGACGGAAGCTAGGGGCGTTACTATGTGACGCCACCGACGTCTCCCCCGGCACTCGTCTACCCTGTCTGTCCCGGCGGGTCCGGGACAGCAGTGTAACAAAATCCCAGCATGCCTTGCCACAGTTTTAACACTGCCATATAGCAAAACTGTAGCAAGGCATGATGGGATTTGTAGTTTGACAACATCTGGAGAGCCACAGGTTGGCCAGGGCTGGCTTAGTACAAAGACCCCTACATGTAGAGTATACTGGCAGCCTAGTGAACAGGTCAGTCTGAACTGACTTTTATTGCCATTGCTGATCGCCGAAAAGGGGGTGGGTGCTGATGTCATGTGACATATTGTTCCCTGCATGTTGCTGCTTGAATAAAGAAGCATATTCTACAACAGGTTATGGTTCCAGATATACCAAAGCTAGAGAATACAAGCTGCATTTTGAAGGTGAGTAACATATTGTTATATCAAAGAGAGTAAATACTTCTACATTGACAAATGTAACCTCATCACATGTATGGATGTATATATATATATATATATATAGACATGCAGAGGTGCGGCACTCCTGGTATGAATAAAGACTCGTAGGCGGGAAATTTCCACAACGTTTCAGTTCATTAGAACTTTTTTCAAGTGTACAAAGAACAAACATAAGCATCTTACCTTTATAGTACATTCACCCAATGTGTAAGCGCGGCAGGCTGGGACCGGGACCTCGCACCCGTCCAGGATTGTCGCAATCTGATGACGTCATCACGCCTAACGTGACGCGTGACGCTCAGTGTGTAGAGAGAGCCCGTAACCAAGGAAACAAGTAAACAAACCACGCGACAGCCGTCCTGTGTACAATAACAGATAACACAACAATAAATAAACAGGTAGCACGTTGAAGTAAACTGTACTGGGCTATAAGCACTAAGCTACAGGGGCTGCACGAGTGGTAATAGAAATGGGAGTAGCAATAAGTAACACAACTACTAGCTGTCGACATGCTGGTGTCGACCTGCATAGTAACAAGGCTCAAGAGAAAAAAGCTACTAAGTAGATAATGAGAATAGTATACGTGACATAACAATAAAGCAAAATAATTAAAGAGCGAGAAAGGAGAAAAAGTAGGAGGAGAATAGACATAAGTACAGCAGTGGATAACCGACTCAGTGCGATATGAATGAAATGTTTTCATTGAGTCCTTTAGGTGCAATGACATCCATGGTCATGATCCACTTAGTTTCCAATTGGATAAGCTTCAACGATCTGTTGCCACCGCGTGGCAATGGGGGTACCGTGTCGATCATCCGATATCTTAATGAGTTTAGCGGGTGGCCAAACTCCAGAAAATGTCTGGCAACCGGTTGTTCTGCCTTTCCTGATGCCAATGCTTTGCGAATGGCTGACCGATGCGCTGCCATTCTGTCCTTAAATTTGCAGTCCGTCTTGCCTATGTAGGCAAGTCCACATGGGCAGAGTATCTGGTAGACTACGTGGGTACTATCGCAATTGAATCTGTGTCTTATAAAGTATTTCCGTCCCGTATGGGGATGATAGAAACAGTCTCCAGGCATGAGAAATTGACATGTAGTACACCCACATTTACTACACCCCATTTTAGGTGTTTGTAGGAATGTTTCCTTGGATGCAGTAGTTTTATATTTAGTTATGTCAGATTTGACTAAGATGTCCTTCAAATTTCTCCCTCGGGTATAACTGGGCATTATCTGGGTGTTCTCCAAACCCAGGTCCGCATCCGTGTTGACTATTGGCCAATATTTTTTTGTGATAGTGTTAATTTGTTGGGAGTTGACATTATATCTAGTTACCCATGGAATTCTGGGAGCCTTGGGCATCGAGTTACTCCGTGATGGCTGGAGTAAGGTGACTCTGTCCAGCTTGATGGCCTTTTCTTTTGAGGCCAGTAGATCTTTCATCGAATAGCCCCTGACAGCAAATTTTTTTTTTTTTATTAGTTCATCAAGTTGCAAGATTGCCATAGCCTTGTCACTGTTGATCCGCATCACCCTTACCATCTGGGAGTAGGGGAGTCCACGAATTAAGCTCTTGGAGTGGCAGCTAGTGGCCTGCAGAATTAGATTGCGATCGGTAGGCTTAGAATATAAGGACGTGTCAATCCTAGTACCTTTTTTAGATACTTTAACATCCAGGAAATGAACTTCTGTTTGGCTAAAAGTGTACGTAAATTTAATGGGGTTCTCACTTTGATTGTGTTTCTCCAGTATGTCGACCAGCGATTTTTGAGTGTTGTTCCACACAATGAAAAGATCGTCTATGAAGCGACAAAGCATACCAATATTTTTCATACATTCTGGATTATCATAGAATATAATATTCTCGATACCGTACATCACAATGTTGGCGTAGCTAGGAGCTGCCGAAGACCCCATAGCACAGCCTTGGAGCTGAAGATAATATTGTCCGTCGAATGTGAAGAAATTGTTGGTAAGTATTAACTCTAGAAGATTGACAATAATTTCCTGATGATCTTCTGGAAAGGTGCTTTTCTGTTGTAGAAACCGTCGAACCATATTCAGTCCGTACCCGTGGGGGATGGATGTGTATAGGCTTACAACATCTATGCCCACTAGCCAGCTATTAGGTAGTATCTGGGGGATATCATTCAATTTATTAAGAAAAGTGCCAGTGTCCAACAGATAACTAGGTTCCTTTTGAATCAATGGTTGAAGCAATGAATCAATATATGCAGCTGTGGGTTGCAACAATGATCCTTTGGCGGCAATGATGGGACGCCCGGGGGGGTCTACGATGCTTTTATGAATTTTCGGCGTGGTATAGAAGATGGGAGTGATGGGAAACTGGGGTACCAGAATTTTATGTATCTCATGCGATATGAGGCCAGACTGTACTCCATCTTGTAGTATCCTCATAAGTGATTTTTTACACTGTGCTGTAGGATCTGTCGGAAGCGTGCGATACACAGCAGTGTCTTTCAACTGGCGCATAGCTTCTTTTTTAAAGGCCATCAAGCTGGACAGAGTCACCTTACTCCAGCCATCACGGAGTAACTCGATGCCCAAGGCTCCCAGAATTCCATGGGTAACTAGATATAATGTCAACTCCCAACAAATTAACACTATCACAAAAAAATATTGGCCAATAGTCAACACGGATGCGGACCTGGGTTTGGAGAACACCCAGATAATGCCCAGTTATACCCGAGGGAGAAATTTGAAGGACATCTTAGTCAAATCTGACATAACTAAATATAAAACTACTGCATCCAAGGAAACATTCCTACAAACACCTAAAATGGGGTGTAGTAAATGTGGGTGTACTACATGTCAATTTCTCATGCCTGGAGACTGTTTCTATCATCCCCATACGGGACGGAAATACTTTATAAGACACAGATTCAATTGCGATAGTACCCACGTAGTCTACCAGATACTCTGCCCATGTGGACTTGCCTACATAGGCAAGACGGACTGCAAATTTAAGGACAGAATGGCAGCGCATCGGTCAGCCATTCGCAAAGCATTGGCATCAGGAAAGGCAGAACAACCGGTTGCCAGACATTTTCTGGAGTTTGGCCACCCGCTAAACTCATTAAGATATCGGATGATCGACACGGTACCCCCATTGCCACGCGGTGGCAACAGATCGTTGAAGCTTATCCAATTGGAAACTAAGTGGATCATGACCATGGATGTCATTGCACCTAAAGGACTCAATGAAAACATTTCATTCATATCGCACTGAGTCGGTTATCCACTGCTGTTCTTATGTCTATTCTCCTCCTACTTTTTCTCCTTTCTCGCTCTTTAATTATTTTGCTTTATTGTTATGTCACGTATACTATTCTCATTATCTACTTAGTAGCTTTTTTCTCTTGAGCCTTGTTACTATGCAGGTCGACACCAGCATGTCGACAGCTAGTAGTTGTGTTACTTATTGCTACTCCCATTTCTATTACCACTCGTGCAGCCCCTGTAGCTTAGTGCTTATAGCCCAGTACAGTTTACTTCAACGTGCTACCTGTTTATTTATTGTTGTGTTATCTGTTATTGTACACAGGACGGCTGTCGCGTGGTTTGTTTACTTGTTTCCTTGGTTACGGGCTCTCTCTACACACTGAGCGTCACGCGTCACGTTAGGCGTGATGACGTCATCAGATTGCGACAATCCTGGACGGGTGCGAGGTCCCGGTCCCAGCCTGCCGCGCTTACACATTGGGTGAATGTACTATAAAGGTAAGATGCTTATGTTTGTTCTTTGTACACTTGAAAAAAGTTCTAATGAACTGAAACGTTGTGGAAATTTCCCGCCTACGAGTCTTTATTCATACCAGGAGTGCCGCACCTCTGCATGTCTATACCATTAACTTGTGAGGGCACCCGGGACATTGTTACCATCATTTGGAGTGCCAGACCACCGAACTATATATAGGAACCTTTGCTGGGAAAGCGTTGGAACCAGTCATGGGCACCCAATCCATTAACAAGTAACGTACTCAATTTGGAGCGTCTCTGATTACAGCACTGGTTCACATCTTACAGTGTGAGTAGTTGTCTGCCAGGATCGGATACAGCAGAGCATCTGCACACAGCAGTTGCCACACAGTGAGGTGATTTCTTATACTACGCTACAGCCTTCAGTTTTCCATCAGGTTAGCGCACAGTGTTGCGCCCAGGGCTTCCTCTACTATGGCAGAAGGAGGAACGGAGGCTTTTGGACATATGCAGTTCCATGCTGGAGATACGTTCACGTACTCTGAGTCTGAAGTGGAACAGATTGTCTGCGATAAAGGCATAGCGGATGAAGCTGAAGCAGCATCATGTGAAAGTATATATAGAGATCTTCTCCGATTAAAAAAGAAAGAAGTGGATTTTCACCTACACTGCCTTTCCCTCTCGGATTATTTCAGAAGCAAAAAGATTCCTAGAGGCTTCCGTGTCCGAAACTGCCCTACCATCGGCCGCTATGACCCAGCGTTTTGCAAGCGCTGGGTAGCAATTCTAAACAAGTGCTCACTAGATCTGATGGTTCTAGTGATAGACCAGTCCACCAAAGAAAAAGAAAAAATGAAAATAAAAATCAAAGAATTTGAGGATACACATACAACCACGCTAGTCATTGACCATGAAACAGACTGGCTTGATAAATTAAAAACTCAAATAGCTGAATATAAAAAAGAGCTGATAAAATTTAAAAAGGAGAAAAGTCTGAAGGTTGATCTAGACTACGAGAGACATACCGTATACAGGTGGCTGTCGGATCCCCAAGCAACTGATCGCAAAAAACCATTCTTTAGAAGAAATAGAAAATGGAACAACCGGTTTGATACTGACACCTCAGAGGAGTCGGCCAATTCATCAGCAGACACCGCAGATAAGTCGAAAGGCCCTTTAGGGGTGGCTACCAGGGCGAATATCGCAGGCAAAAACGCCCCTACACCCGGAGGGGACAGCAAGCCCGCAGGCAGAGGAAGGGTGGGAAGACCCCCCAAGCCTCCGAGGAGGTAATCTTTAACCTTTCATCATATGAACTCTCCCCCAGCGAGTATCGATTATTGAGCAAGGGGTTATCATTTATACCATCGGTCCCCTTTGACTCTTTGCAATGGAACATCGAAAAACAAGCATTCCACAGAAAATTGAAATTGAAAGAATATTTTCACTCTAAACCGTCCACACAGAAAGAAACTGAATCATTGATTCCTAAACAATTGGCACCGTACAAAATTAAATCCACCTTTGAACCCATCTCCATGAATGCCAGCATTAAGTCCTACATGAGGATGGTAGATGAAAATGTTGCCAGCATTACACCCGGTTCCTCACATCCCAACCTCACGCCGCTAGAGAGAACGGCATTAAATAATTTAGCCAGCAACAAACAGTTGATCATCCGTGCAGCGGACAAGGGGGGCGGAATCGTATTGCAAGATGTGCAAGATTATAAAAAAGAAGCTATGCGCCAGTTGAAAGACACTGCTGTGTATCGCACGCTTCCGACAGATCCTACAGCACAGTGTAAAAAATCACTTATGAGGATACTACAAGATGGAGTACAGTCTGGCCTCATATCGCATGAGATACATAAAATTCTGGTACCCCAGTTTCCCATCACTCCCATCTTCTATACCACGCCGAAAATTCATAAAAGCATCGTAGACCCCCCCGGGCGTCCCATCATTGCCGCCAAAGGATCATTGTTGCAACCCACAGCTGCATATATTGATTCATTGCTTCAACCATTGATTCAAAAGGAACCTAGTTATCTGTTGGACACTGGCACTTTTCTTAATAAATTGAATGATATCCCCCAGATACTACCTAATAGCTGGCTAGTGGGCATAGATGTTGTAAGCCTATACACATCCATCCCCCACGGGTACGGACTGAATATGGTTCGACGGTTTCTACAACAGAAAAGCACCTTTCCAGAAGATCATCAGGAAATTATTGTCAATCTTCTAGAGTTAATACTTACCAACAATTTCTTCACATTCGACGGACAATATTATCTTCAGCTCCAAGGCTGTGCTATGGGGTCTTCGGCAGCTCCTAGCTACGCCAACATTGTGATGTACGGTATCGAGAATATTATATTCTATGATAATCCAGAATGTATGAAAAATATTGGTATGCTTTGTCGCTTCATAGACGATCTTTTCATTGTGTGGAACAACACTCAAAAATCGCTGGTCGACATACTGGAGAAACACAATCAAAGTGAGAACCCCATTAAATTTACGTACACTTTTAGCCAAACAGAAGTTCATTTCCTGGATGTTAAAGTATCTAAAAAAGGTACTAGGATTGACACGTCCTTATATTCTAAGCCTACCGATCGCAATCTAATTCTGCAGGCCACTAGCTGCCACTCCAAGAGCTTAATTCGTGGACTCCCCTACTCCCAGATGGTAAGGGTGATGCGGATCAACAGTGACAAGGCTATGGCAATCTTGCAACTTGATGAACTAATAAAAAAATTTGCTGTCAGGGGCTATTCGATGAAAGATCTACTGGCCTCAAAAGAAAAGGCCATCAAGCTGGACAGAGTCACCTTACTCCAGCCATCACGGAGTAACTCGATGCCCAAGGCTCCCAGAATTCCATGGGTAACTAGATATAATGTCAACTCCCAACAAATTAACACTATCACAAAAAAATATTGGCCAATAGTCAACACGGATGCGGACCTGGGTTTGGAGAACACCCAGATAATGCCCAGTTATACCCGAGGGAGAAATTTGAAGGACATCTTAGTCAAATCTGACATAACTAAATATAAAACTACTGCATCCAAGGAAACATTCCTACAAACACCTAAAATGGGGTGTAGTAAATGTGGGTGTACTACATGTCAATTTCTCATGCCTGGAGACTGTTTCTATCATCCCCATACGGGACGGAAATACTTTATAAGACACAGATTCAATTGCGATAGTACCCACGTAGTCTACCAGATACTCTGCCCATGTGGACTTGCCTACATAGGCAAGACGGACTGCAAATTTAAGGACAGAATGGCAGCGCATCGGTCAGCCATTCGCAAAGCATTGGCATCAGGAAAGGCAGAACAACCGGTTGCCAGACATTTTCTGGAGTTTGGCCACCCGCTAAACTCATTAAGATATCGGATGATCGACACGGTACCCCCATTGCCACGCGGTGGCAACAGATCGTTGAAGCTTATCCAATTGGAAACTAAGTGGATCATGACCATGGATGTCATTGCACCTAAAGGACTCAATGAAAACATTTCATTCATATCGCACTGAGTCGGTTATCCACTGCTGTACTTATGTCTATTCTCCTCCTACTTTTTCTCCTTTCTCGCTCTTTAATTATTTTGCTTTATTGTTATGTCACGTATACTATTCTCATTATCTACTTAGTAGCTTTTTTCTCTTGAGCCTTGTTACTATGCAGGTCGACACCAGCATGTCGACAGCTAGTAGTTGTGTTACTTATTGCTACTCCCATTTCTATTACCACTCGTGCAGCCCCTGTAGCTTAGTGCTTATAGCCCAGTACAGTTTACTTCAACGTGCTACCTGTTTATTTATTGTTGTGTTATCTGTTATTGTACACAGGACGGCTGTCGCGTGGTTTGTTTACTTGTTTCCTTGGTTACGGGCTCTCTCTACACACTGAGCGTCACGCGTCACGTTAGGCGTGATGACGTCATCAGATTGCGACAATCCTGGACGGGTGCGAGGTCCCGGTCCCAGCCTGCCGCGCTTACACATTGGGTGAATGTACTATAAAGGTAAGATGCTTATGTTTGTTCTTTGTACACTTGAAAAAAGTTCTAATGAACTGAAACGTTGTGGAAATTTCCCGCCTACGAGTCTTTATTCATACCAGGAGTGCCGCACCTCTGCATGTCTATACCATTAACTTGTGAGGGCACCCGGGACATTGTTACCATCATTTGGAGTGCCAGACCACCGAACTATATATATATATATATATATATATATATATACTCCAGTAAGAAAGCAAACAGCGGCACTCAGAGGGCTTGGTGATAAATCAATCAGGCATTTATTACAATGCAGTGTCCGACGTTTCGGGGTCCAACAGCGTCCCTTCTTCAAGGTGTAGAAGAAGGGGCACTGTTGGACCCCAAAACGTCGGACACCGCATTGTAATAAATGCCTGATTGATTTCTCACCAAGCCCTCTGAGTGCCGCTGTTTGCCTTCTTACTGCAGTATCGTTTTTGTTCCTGAGGGCACCAAGGCAGCTGAGTACAGGGGAGAGTGCCAGACCGCAAAACCCGATATATATATATATATATATGTGTATATATATATATATATATTATTTGTAGTACAGTATATATATATATAATAATGCAAATAGTCTAGTTATGAAAAGTTTATTATTGTGTATTATTATGCTTAGGAGGATAGGAATGAAATGAACCTTGTATGTTTAATGAATGAATCCAGGCTGATTGAGTTGCTGTATTAGGCTAGACGGCGCTTTCTAAAAAAAATATTTTTCAGTCCACAAGGTCTGATCAAATAATTTGTTCTAGTTATGAAACTGTAATGTCAATAGAGACTAGGGAGATGTCCATTGGGACAATTTTTTCTTGTGTGTGTGGCTTAAATGTGGGAGGTGTGGAAACTGTGAATCAGCTCCTTGGGGATGCAATTGGGTGGTACATTTTATCCAGGGGGGGGTGACTATTCAGACACATGGATATACTGTACTTGTGTGTCCTATTGACGTGTCTCTGAAGTGGTTGCAAAATCAGATGCAGGTCATAATCTGATGGAGAATCTGTACCAAGGATGTTTCTTATGCAAGTGTTAATTGTGTGATCAATGGTTGTGCCAAGTGGTATTTCGGCATCTAAAGACACGCACAGTGTGCAGCTCATTCCCTGCACATTCAGGGGCACAGCTGTACACCCGGGAAAGGCTGGCAACGGCAGAAGCACTTCCTGGTAACAGACACACACGGATGCTGCAACGTCTGACTCACAGCCAGGCCCTTAGTATGCAAAGTGCTTACACTGTAAACTAGAATTTGCTTTACAAACCACATATGCCATACACAGAACTCCATATTACAGTGTAGTTTTCATATTTAGATCGACAAAGAACAAAAACATGACATCTTCAATGAATGTGATCTAACTCCCTTTGCTGATCAGTTGTTATTCCAATGCCCATGGTTTAGCAGGTGGTTTACAGATAAAATGCCAGTATACAAAATGATATGCTTTACAAGAGTCTACTGCTACTGATAGTCAATTAAAATGGCATTTGTTATCAAGAATGATTTGAAATTGCATTACTTGAGGAATCTGCTGACAACACAAGACCTCAGTGTGCTTAATCTACATGACTGTCAGAAAGCTTTTCTCTTCTAGCAAACACAATAAAGTTGACCAATTAAAGCGTAGAAGCCATCACATACAGATCATTGATTGGGTGAAGATGTCGAATTTAGATTCTTATCCTACATTTAGAAGGCACACACTATAAAGGTCACGTGCTGAATTCTAGCAGAGACGTATAATCAATAGGAAAAGACTGTCTAAGGGATGACTTTTATTGGTCTTACTGAGAGCTATTTTAATTGTTTATTTTAATGAAAAAGGCTTTAGTACAATTGATTGCAAGCCTGCTAATGTAATGTTTTACACAGCTTGTGCTTTCCCCCTTTTAATGGTGAGTATATATGAACAATCCAATTATTATCAACTATTATCCATTCAGTTATGAGCATTTACTGAACCATTATAAGCAATGCAATTATTTGCTGAACTCAAATACATCGACTTCTAAGAAGATATTTGGAAATTATAAGGAGAACCTATCTTATTTTTCCCACCAAATGCTGTGTTGCCACCGTCATAATGGTTCATTTCCGCCCCATGTAGCCTCATCACCGCCTCCATCAATACTTAAACTGCAGTCCTGGCAAGACTAAAGATAAGTGCTTGAGCACGTCAGATCTCCAGAAATCAGTCGTGATTTTTGGAAATCTGCACTGATCTCAGAATCAGGGGCAGATGTATTAAGCCTGGTGAAGAGATAAAGTGGAGATTATGTGGAAGTTTAATCCTTTCAACCTCCATCAATACTTAAACTGCAGTCATGGCAAGACTAAAGATAAGTGCTTGAGCACGTCAGATCTCCAGAAGGTTGAAGACCAAATTCATGAAAAAAATATTTATTGAAGATATCGCTGCAAACAATTAAAATTCTTTAAAATAAGACTCTTGTGCGTCGACACACTTCAGCCAATGAGTTTTCCATGCTTGGAAGGCACCCTGGAAGTCCTTTTCCAGACCTTCATTCAAGCAGCACGTGGAAGCCACTTTGACCTCTGCTACAGTCCCAGTTGAGGGCTGTCTTCATTCAGGGGGGATGGGAAAAAGTCAGCCGGGGCCAGATTGGGACTGTAGGGAGGCTGGGGAAGCATTGCAAAGCCATTCCGGGCAGGTAGTCATTGACTATGAAGCTGGTGTGGCTTGGTGCATTGTCATGATGCAGCTTCAAATTGGTGGCAATGATCCCAAACACTTTCTGAATCATTGATAACATCTCCATAGCCGATTTTCCGAGTCCCACACAGAATGTAATGGAGTAATGTGGGTTTGATAGAATGTTAGATTTTTAAGCTTCAACTGAGCCTAGGGACAGGGGTCCACTAAAACCACAATATGAAGCGCACGGAAGCTCGTAGGTGACTGACGCTCGGTGCGTGTTGAAGCTGACTCCCCCTCCATCTAATCCACCTGGTGCATGCACGCTGCGACGTACTGTACAGTCACGTCAGAAAAAAATGGGTCTAATTTCTTTTTAGACAAACCCTGTAAAACATCTGCCCCATATCTATGCTCAGTTTTGGAGCATACATTGTGCAAACACAAGCAAAACATAATCTGCAACCAGGCACTTTTTTGGAACTGCAGCCAGCTGTAAAACAGATATTTAACCAACTTGTATTATACTCCAGGGGGTAAATGTAATAACCTGCTACTTGCACGCATCAACAAGTTCCCGGCAAGACTGTCAGTTGGTTTAAGGGGGCAATCATTTTAAGGCAAAATCAGGTTAGTTTTGCCTTTGAAAAGATTGCACATTTAAAACATTTTTTCAGACTCAGCGGGGACTTCTTAATGCCTGCAAATTGCAGGCTGTTACATTTATCCCTATATCTGTTCAATATTGTCTCAATTGATGAATGTAGAAACATAGTATTTTTAACAAAACTGGGACCATAACTTGCAATTGTCTAAACCAGTGGATCCCAGCCCTGGTCCTCAAGTACCCCCAACAGTGCATGTTTTGCAGGTCTCCCCACAGAATGACAAGTGCTATAATTAGCTCCACCTGTGTATCTTTTCAAATGTGCCTGAATAATGAGTGCACCTGCCGGGTGACCTGGAAAACGTGCACTGTTGGAGGTACTTGAGGACCAGGGTTGGGAACCACTGGTCTAAACCAGTGGATCCCAACCTCAGTCCTCAAGTACCCTCAACAGTTTATGTTTTCTAGTTCTCCACAGAGAATCGTAAGTGAAATAATTATCTCCCCCCTGTGGATCTTTTAAAATGTGTCTGTGAATAACGAGTGTATCTATGCACCTGCAGGGTGACATGGAAAAGGTGAATTGTTGGGGGTACTTAAGGGCCGAGGGTGGGAACCACTGGTCTAAACCAATGTATCCCAGATTGTGTGCCTAGGTACCATGGGGAGCCGCAAAGCTCTTGAGGGTACATTGAATTGGTGGTCCAGGACCAATTTGAGTGAGTACTAGTGGCTGCCAATCATACAACATGGACAATGCCATTAAAAAAATGCTGATACTCTGTCTAGGGTGCAGTATTTGAAGAAAGTTTGGGAACCACTGGTCTAAACAAATCAAACAGGAGCACATAGATTGTTGAGATAGCAAAGTTATAAAACAATATAAATAAATGAAAGTGAATTTATGTGTTCTGTGCATTCATATTGTGCATTGCAATATATTATGCTTGTAAATGGTTCTATGGCTTCGAAACCAAAATGATTGGAGATGAATAGCAAAATGTCCTTGTTATGTCAGATTTTATTATTTCAAATGATCCAAGTAATTTGTCTTGCTACAACCCAATCCAGTCTAATGAACTTCATGTCATAGTCAATCAAATACAACAGACATATAAAGAGGAACTATATCCAAAGTGGGTTATCTGTAAGTGTAACAGCGTGGATTACTAAGTGTCATTTATCTGGGTGCTATTCTGCCCATGTGCCTGCAAATCAGAGCAAAATCACAGAATATAGATACAATCAGTCCTGACCAACAAGAAAGGTTCGGAAATATGTAGAATACAGATCCGTAGAAAATGTAAAAATGATGATATCACAGCACTAAATAGTACATTCTAAGTAGAAATAACATACACTTTGGGCTGTCACGTCGTGTTAGACCTGAAATGAGACAGGTAGAGCTCTGTGGAAAACAAGGTTGTATTAGCATTCCATACCATGGCAGAAAAAGGATACTGTTAATGTACCATGCATAGCACAGTCCAATGCAAGGTAAATGTTCTTGTCATGTATGCTACTGTGAAAATGGATATAATAATTATTGTATATTGTTTAGAAATTTTACAGTAAGGTCGGTAAGATTATGAGAAAAGTTTTGCATAGTGGAGTACATAATGACCCAGGAGAAGCCCCTGGTATCCTATTTCCTGTTACCGTAATGGGCAGTCTGAGACCGATAGAAGGCAAGAAAGGGGACCTTAATGCAGAGGCTATGCTGAGTACGGTGACACTCGGTGCACACTAAACATTACTCTTTGCACACCAGAGGCGTGCCCATCTAAAGGAGGCATGGCCCAAAACAAATGGGCGTGGCATAGCATAATCCCTATTACATCACTCTGGGGCATGTCCAGCATCCCAAGGAGATGCTGACTGCCCCAGGAGACTGGGCTGTCTATAGCGACCGCTTTTCCTCTGTGACAGAAGCAGGTCGCTGCAGTAGAATATCATGCCCCTCTAAGAGTGCCACCAGATGTGGATAGCACCTTGTGATGCCACTGCTTTATGGAATGATGTTGATTTTAAACCACAAATTTGAATAAATGTTTTAAACATATGCATTAAAAAGGACTCTAAAATCCTCTGAGTTCTAAATGTATGACAGAAACCAGGAATAATTATATGTTGAGCTAATTAATGGACATTTTCACTTACTGTACATATGATATTGAAGGTGAGATCTCCTCTCACACCTACTGGCTGTAGAGATGTGACTACCTTATTTATGCTTTGACAACTGAGAATAGTTTAAACACTCTCCAGTAACATAATTTGAATTGAGTAATTATAATAAAGTAACTTTCCCTAGTAACAAGCTTGGCAAGAAGACACACATCAGGAAATGCCCCGGAGGCTCCAGAGTTTTAATTCATTTACAGTACAGGTTGAGTATCCCGTATCCAAAATGCTCGGGACCAGGAGAATTTTGGATAACGGATTATTCCGTATTTCGGAATATTTTAATATTTCAATGATGTATTTTGAAGTATCTTGCATTTATGCTGTATAAACACATAATATACACACAAATATATTTTATTACCACATAAAATACACACAAACATATTTTAATTGTTCAAAAAACAAGGTTTCAAAACATGAAACAAAATGTGTGTACTATCTCAGCACTGAATTTGAATGCCAAGCAATCATTTTCTTGTACATATATAGTGCCAGTTACATATCATGTCCTCAGTAGTGCTGTTACAAATGTCCCCAGTGAGTTTTTAGCAAAAAAAATATTTTTTTTTCACTTTCTGGAATGTCCGTATTTCGGAATAATTCGGATAACGGATATTCGGATACGGGATACTCGACCTGTACTAGTACTTGTTGGCAATATGGCTGATTTGTATTTCATTATTTATTCATAAACTCAATGGTGTTTCTTTATCTATGTCCACAGTAAAGTGCAACACCATAGCTAATTCTGGGCAGAGAATATGGTTTTAGATTTTGTTCTAGAAATAAAGGTGCCCATAAACTAGTAAGATTTATCTTCAGATCTGGCTGGTTGGAACAAAAACATGGTTATGGATGAGTGACAGCTTGTCAGTTTTCCAGCATTTCTAAGCAAATGGTCAACTGTCATTTGCTCTCATCCATCACCATGTTTTTGTTCCAACCAGCCAGAGCTGAAGATAAATCTGCGTATGTATGGCCACCTTAAGTTAATGCTTGTTTTGTTTATTTAAATCACACTTACTTATAAATAGTAAGTGGTAAATACTTTACTAAGCCATATAACTTATAATTGCCCTGTCAATCAACAACAGTCTGGCTGTTGATTGACAGTTGGTGCACTGATAGCCAACTAGCAGCCTCTTACCACAGCAGTGGCCATTGATTGGCTGGTTGCTCTGCAAATGCTGGAAACCATGTGATTTCTGCCATTTAAGACATATGCACATAACTCCTCTAGGCCTGGGTGGTTTGAGTAAATTTTTTTTTAAATGCTTATAGCCCTGGGATGCTACATAGAGAAGAGGACTGACTGGTGCAAGGGTTTTTGAGTATGGAACCCTACCCCTCACATGTAGCAGATTCTACTGGACAAGTGGGCCAAGCCACACTGGAGACAAGGTGAGTATATGGGAGTGTGAGTGCATGCCTTAAAGTTGTATTATCTACGGTCTGTGCAGGTTTGTCTTTATTAAATATTTATTTTACAGGGTAACTATACTTACAAGTGGGCCCTTAATACCCTGCGTGATGGTACTTGTGACAGACTTGCCAGAAATTTTCAGCAAGTAGCAGATTATGACATTTATAATAATACATATTTATGAAGGTGGGGGGGGGGTATATTGTATTTCTCCTGTAAATGACAGTTTTTAACTTTATGCCAAATGTTATCAACTTCACCCACCGCCCAGGGGTGCAAAGGATTTGCCCCGGTCTTCAAACTAGCCCTTAGGTATCCTTGGGAGGGGGGGGGGGCTTTCTTGGGGGTCCCCACTTTACAAGAAATCCCAGGGCTTGGATAACTAGGTAAGGGGATGATTGCTTCAGCTGGGGGAACCCTGGCTGTGACATTATCTGTCTGGTAGTGAGAGCTATATGCTAGTCCTGGAAATACGAGTGACCCGTACACAATTTTCTCCCATATTTCCAGCACCAGGACCAGAGCAAAAGTCCAGTGTTGGTTCATTTAAATACGTGGGACACCCATGTAATTTTTACCCCATATTGCTGTTATGCTTTTTAGGGCAAGCACTTCAATCTATATTTTTTCCTAAAATGTACCCTTTAATTCAATTCAAACACAAAAGTCTTCAAAACAAAAATGCTTCTTTATGGCAGCTAAATTCGCATCTCCCAATACAACATGATTCCTGTCCCCATTGGACTACACGTTTCAGCAAACATCCCAAGGACTTGCACCAGACATATCCTACTTGTCAGAATATGGCCTCTAATGTACACGATTAATCATCGGAGTCTGCAACTCGCCCACAGTACTCCCATAACATGCCCAAATGACGGAACATAGAAACCTCACAGTCACTGCCCTGGAAAAAAAAAATGTCAGAGTCTGCTTCTCCATTGGTCCTGTGATTCTGTACACGCACACGTCGGGACATGTGATTTCTTTAGGGATGTAGATGCATGTACCGTTTCTAAAAAATCACCAATTTGTGTGAACATTGGCCTTGCATCCAACTCAGAACCACCCCCTACAGTGTATGTCTCATATTACAATGCAATACCCAGAATTCCTATTGCAGATCCCTTTTCGCCCCAGTAAAATATGGCTATACTGCCATAAAATAGACATTTTAGGGAGGTCAGTGAAAGTATTGCATTAAGGTTTTATATTGCAGATTACTGTATTCCTGACAATTATGATTAAGGGATAGGCAATACTGATATCTTCATAAATGAATCACAATGGTGTTTGGAATAAAAATATCTTCTTTGAGCTCCAATAAGTGCTGGACTAGAGCGTTTTTTTTTTTTTTTTTTTTACCGTAAATAGGTAATACAAGCTACCACATTTAAGAGGGAATGCAATTGAGAGCGGGCTTTACCATGCAAGCAATTACTCTGGGATTCTATAAATAGCCTTTTCCTTACATGGCAAGCAAGGGATTTGTGCCTGCTAACCATAACTCTAACTTCCATCAGGCGGCCTCATCCTGCTGACTTTTCCGCAGACCTCATATAGCTGCCAGAGAAAGTCGAACTCTGGACTTAAAGTGTGGAGTAAACCGCGCTAACTGACTCGTCCAGTTCGGCTAGTCCCTTAGGATTCTATTTATTATCCAGAGAAGAGCAATAATCTCTAGAGAATGGATATTGCAGTATACTTAGAAATTCAGGAGGGGTTAACACCAGAGATATCAGAGCTTTAACCTGTTTGCTGGATCTTAATAAGCAGATTTATCAAGAAACAAAACTCAAAGCTTTCAGGATTGGAAACTACTGTGCTTGTAGAACGGAGAGAAGCAAAGGTTCACTGGATCACTGCTGGGCTAATTAACAACGCACAGGGGCAAATAATGACCTCACAAAAGTATATTGGTCGTTCCTTTCATAATGCTGGCCACACATCAGACCAAAGGGGTTATTCTGGTTCACTGCTTTTGGAAAATTCCTTCTTAAATGGACAAAGCCATATGTACTGCAGGGGGGGCAGATGTAAAATGTGCCGAGAGAATTAGATTTGGGTGAGTTATTTTGTTTCTGTGCAGGGAAAATACTGGCTGCTTTATTTTTACACTGCAATATAGATCTCACTTTGAAGTAAAACCCCACCCAAATCTAACTCTCTCTGCACAAGTTACATCTACCCCCACCTGCAGTGTACATGGTTTTGTCCATTTGAGAAGGAATTTGCCAGAAGGAGTGAACCAGAATAACCCCCCAACTTTCCTCCAACCATCCAACTAGTTGCTTGGAATAAAAATATGGTACTGGATGGGAGCAAATGTAATATTTACTTCAGAAATTTCCTCTCAAAATCTGGAAAAGGACAAAACTGTCGCTCAGATACGCAATTTGGTCGGGATGTATTAAGCCAAAAATGCGGTAAAACCCCCATTTTTCCGCATTTTCATACGCACTAATACCCCGCCGGGTATTAGTACATACTGGGTGGCTATACCCTATAGAAGCCTTTAAGAATAGCCTCCATTCTGCTGCTAAGGATATAGAGAACAGTAAACGCAAGTCACTAATCTGATATTATAATTATTTAAATTTGTTAATATTGGAGACAATGACAAATATGAAACTACCATATAAACACAATGAATTATGAAGTAATCAAATTACTTATTTAAACCTTGCAGAGGTATAACTGCACATTGAAATATTGGCCAAATTAGTGTCTCATTTCTTCTGAAGGCCAGCGTTATCACTAGAGACACACAAAGGCATATATCATTTGAATTTGATTCAGTACCTAAGCCAAAGTGTCATAAAATATTTGATTGTGGCTTGTCCTCCTTTTCAATTGTCTGTACCAATGAAAATCATTTATAATTGCATGCATCTAGGAGAAACATCTGAGGAGAAGAAAATCTATGTAAACTGTATGCTATACAGTAGTGAAATTGTATTGAAATACTATATACATACACACACAGAGAAGGTTTAGGAGAGGAGAGTATGCATGCTGCATGTGTCATACCTTTTCCAAATGTCCAGATTACTGCGGGACATTCCCGCTAATTGGAGACTGTCCCGTTGTGTCTCCTGCAGGTAGCAATGACCCGCGGGCCGAGGAATAGTTGGGTGGAGCCAGAGATCACCTCTAAAGAGATGCTGTGCGCATGCGCATGGCATCTTTTAACTCCAGGGAGGGAGGAGGGAGTGAATGAGAGAAGGGAGGGAGCTGGCAAAAGCATGTAGAATTTACATTCAGATTTAACCATCGCAGAGCAAACAGAGGAAAAGGAGCTTTAGATTCTTTTCTGGAAAACTGTCAGTCTGGTTTGATTCTGTGGTTTTGGGGGTCCCAGTCTATGCACCCTTTCAATTACCATATCAGTACATGATGATTCAATATGTAGTCATTTCAATAGGGTATTGCGAACAAAGTGTTCTAGCTGGGGGTCCCTTAACAGATTCTGGCACTCCAGTGATCTAATGTTGTTTCTTCTTGTTCTATTCTTCTTGTTCTAATATTTTACAGTCTGTCTATCAGTTGTTTATTGTAAATTTTTAGTGTTTTTACTAATTTTTGCAGAGCATGGATATCATCCATGTTGTACTAGTCTGAGTTTCAGCTTCGGTGAGCCTGTCTGAGAGGCGGTCAACTTGCATAGAAATATCAGCAACTGCCTTTTGCAGTAAGGGAGCCACGGAGGCTTAAATTGCTGAGACCAGTTCCTCGTGTTTAAAGTTTGGTGTGCCCATTATATTAGGTGTACCTGATTCTGTGTAAGGCATCTCAGTAATCGGCTTCTTTGCCGCAGGCATCCCCGGGGTGTTGTCCGCGGCCGGAGCCATGTTCTGCTCCACGCGCCGTTTCACTTGGCATTGTGGCTGGGCTGGGGGAGCTTGTCTGGCTCCAAAAATTTCTCCATGCCCGCAGGTATCCGGCGGGGGAGCGTGAGCGGGTTCTGTGGGTGACCAACAGGGTAGCTGTGGTCAGAGCTGGCACGGGTGATGGAGCAGTGTGGAGTTGCTGCTTACTCCTCCATGCCGGAAGGACCGAGAGTAGGGAGGGACCACGGGGCTGCCCAGCTGCTAGAGGAGCTAGAGTGATGGGATAATGGGATAATTTTAGGAGAATCATTTCCTGTGATACATCTATTGCTCTTGTGCAGAGGTCACTGGCAAATTGTGCAGTGGCCTTTTTCATTTGCACATGGACAATGGAGAGGTCACTGGGAATGTGGCACGGCATCATGTCCCCCAGCCCTGCGTAAGTGCAATAGACTCTGGCACAGTCAGAGTCGACTGACTCACAGGGCCCCACATCCATACCAATTCCAACCTTTTTTGTTATAATGAGTCGGGACCTGCCGCGCCGCTGCCATGACCAGAGATGGTTGCTGATGAAAAGAGGCACTGCCGGGGGAAGCCGCATGGAGAAATAACTAATTGCCGGGGGAAGCCGCTGGTTGCAGGAGCATGTTCCTGTGACCAGCGACCACCCCAGGGCTCCCGGCCACAGTCGTCCCATACACGGGAATATGGTCGCTCAGCGGCCATATCCGCTACGATAATGGCTGAAATCGCACCGTGTGTACAGGGCTTTAGATCGTGAATATAAGAATGCATAGTTCGATAAGAACAAAGGACAAAAAGGTGCAACCCTACTTGCCTTTATTACAGTCAACACTTCAATGATAATTTTAAAAGACCTCAAGGTCTTTAGTAAAATGCTCTGGAAAACAATAACATTAATAGTATTCAATACATTCATGTGCTGTTCAGTAACCAGTTATTTCATGGAGCTGTTTTCTTCCCAAGAGAAAGAATTGTCATGAAACGTGTTTAGCGCTTTAGTAATCTGGTTACTCGGCTTTTTCATATGAAACACTGGAGGAAAAATTCATTAGGTTATTTATTTTATTTAATTTAGCTTACTGTACAATCTTACATGTCTTATTACTACGTAAAAAAAAGAGTAATGAATGTCGCAGTCACAGAAAATTAAAAATTGTGGGGATGTAGCCAGTTCTAAGATGCCTTTTAACAGTAGTAAATCCTAATAAAATGAAATTGTCATTCAATGTTAGTTGCCTTTGCCATGTAAATTATGCAGCAATGAATAGAACTAAATTGTGTTGTGTAATCCTAGGAAGAATTCAGTTGAGCGTTATATTAGTAATTTATTACTCTTACTATTGTGTAACAGGGTACAGAGATGTGTGACTGTGGGGAGAAGAGACACATTCATCGGCTTATACAAAATGGAAGAAAATTACTCATCTCTTCTGTTTCACTTAATACTCACTGAACTGCAAGAAATTCTCTTCTATTTTCACATTAAATCTAATTATGTAAGACCTAGAAGAGGCTCTCAGTCCATCAGGCTCACACTGTTTTCCCAGAATGTAATAGTTGCATGTGGCAAAATAGAATATTATCTATTACAACAGTATAATGAAGTGATGATATACATGTTATCTGACACAAAAATAAAAGAGTAACCCTGTTCTTGAAGGACATTTTTTTTTCATTAGCATTATTTTAAACCATTTGTATTATGTTTTTACACTGGTTGTGGGATTTGGGAAAGAAAGTGACTTTAGAAAACTTTATGGAGAAGGGTAAAGAAAAAAAGAACTAAGTAGTACAAATGATGACCATGAGCCTTATTCTGGTTCACTCTCAGAGGCAAATTCCTTCTCAAATGGACAAAACCATGTGCACTGCAGGGGGGGGGGGGGGGGCAGATTAACAGCGAATTAGATTTGGGTGAGTTATTTTGTTTCTGTGCAGGGAAAACACTGACTGTTTATTTTTACACTGTAATATAGATCTCACTTTGAAGAAAAACCCCACCCAAATCTAATTCTATCTGCACCTGTTATATCTGCCCCACCTGCAGTGCACATGGTTTTGTCCATTTGAGAAGGAATTTCCCTCTGAGAGTGAACCAGAATAAGGCCCAGGTCCTCTAACAGACTGACCACAGGTCAAACAGGTAAGTGGGAAAGATTGGCCACTCAAAGAACCACCAAAATAAATGAAAATAAATGCAGCTGATTTCTATGTGAAAACCTTGCTGAGTCCTGCTTGGGGACTGCTCATCTTCAAGTCATTATGTATACTGTATGTTACTGCATTATTTAATGCTCAAATCTCTTATTTATAAAAGAGTCTACATAATTACTTGGAGGGAGATTATATAATTACATACCACTCTGAGGGAACATTACTAAAGAAAAAACATATTTTTGTAATTTTTCTGGCTGTTTTGAAACCATCAGAATTATTAAAGGCAAACTCCCCACAAGAGCAAAATTCCCCAAAATCCCGCACTACACGATGCTGCCCCGGTTTTCACATGACAAGAATAGAGGCCACTATATTTATAAACCAAAACACAGTCTCAGTGGCGTAACTAAGTTTTGGGCGCCCCCCCCCCCCGCCGCCGCTGCCCCGCCAAGCACCCCCAATCCCCCGCAGCCCATGCAAATCCCCCCCCCAATCCCCTGCAGCCTTACCTATCGCGCTGGTCCCGGCGGCTCCGTTCTTCTTCTGCTGAGGACCACCACAAAATGGCCACCCCCATACAGCAGACAGTTTCAGAGAACTGTGTGCTATATGGGGGCGGCCATTTTGTGGTGGTCCTCAGCAGAAGAACGGAGCCGCCGGGACCAGCGAGATAGGTAAGTCTGCGGGGGATTGGGGGGGGGGGGTGTAACTATAGCACCGCAGCCCCCGGCGCCCCCACATGCACAGCGCCCCCCCCCCCCGCAGTGGCGGGGGCTGCGGTGCTATAATTATGCCGCTGCACAGTCTCATCTCTCTCTGCTGCTGCCCCTCCTTTATGAACCCATTCCCTTCTTCCTCCTCTACGCCAAAATGGCTGATTATGAGTCACACTGAGAAGCCGCTATGAACTCCTCTTATGTACATCTATGCAGCCAAATGTGCAAGGTCTGAAGTGTTACTTTTATTGTCTGCGCACACTGATATACCGATTGATGTGTCCTTAAACATCGCCATCAGTCGCACCACTGCAAATTGAAGCAGTGCTAATGCAGGTGCAGTTTCTCCATCCGACTATGGCATCTTATGCCTGTGTCTGAGAACGCAGCTACTTGTAACGACATGCCTACGGCAGTCCCATAACTCGCCCACTTTCCACAGCATTTATTTCTAGCCACTTTTCCCCAGCATTTATTATACCATTGGTCCCAATCGCACACCACAACCTTGTGTGTAAGTCTGTGTAACACAAAGTACTTTTAAGAAAGTTTTTGTGCAGATGCAAAAAATAAATAAATGCTGAACTACAGTACATGGACATTGGCATTGCATGCGTTTCTTCATCAGACTCGGTGTCTGCCTAGAGCTCGCTCAACTTATCAACCTTTCCCTCTTTTCTGGCATTTTCCCTCCCCCTTTAATTATGCCCTTTTGTCTGCCATCCTCCAAAAATCTCTCTCAATCCTACATCCCTATCAAACTATCCTCCAACATTTCTCCTTAATCTCTAAAATTCTTTAGAGTTGTATTTACACCTAATGTGCCTCTCCATTTTTCTCTCAAATAACTCTTTCCATGACACCCACCAATCTGGTTTTCACGTCCCCTCCACTCTACTGAAAACTTGTGTGACTCTAGTAGCCAATGACCTCTTCCCTACTATCGGTCAATCATCATCCTTGACCTCTCCGCTGTCTTAGACATAGTTGACGACCCACTTCTCTTTTTATCACTTACTTGTTCTTTGTGATACAGTACAATCTTGGGTTTCCTCCTTCATATTTAACTAATCCTTCTCTGTCACATCCTCCATTTCATACTTCTCCCTCTTCTGATGCCTGTAGGACTTCCTCAACATGCAGTCCTAGGCCCCTGCTCTTTTCACTTTACACGTCCCTGATAAGTTCAGCTTTTCCAGTCATCAGTACCATCTGTATGCTTATGAAACCCAATTCTACCTGTACTCCTTCTCCACTCTCAGGCAACCAAACCAGCTATCTCCTCATAAATGTCTCAATGCTTTTGAAGTGTGATTTGTGTTTCCACCTCTTACCACCCCAACTCACCTCATAGTCAATAACACCATCTTCTCTTCAATGCACTACTGCCTTGGTTTCATTTTTTATACAACGTTATCCATTATTTTACTTGACTCATTGTGAAAGTATCTTGATAAAATGCATATTTGCTTGTGGAGAGAGATTAAGGACTGCCAATGCAACACTAGCCTCAATACCCCCCCCCCCCCCCCAAAAAAAAAAAAAACATTGCTCCCCTACAGATGGAGCCCCTCTCAGCTATCTTCCTTAGGTCTTGGCTCACCATGGCTATCCTATTGTTCTCAGCAGCAATACAATACATAGAACAATACAGTAGGGGATTAGAAAAGTAATCCTATTACTCACTTAATCCTATTAAAGGGCTCGATGAGGAGGGCTCTATCTGTACCTCACTAGATAAAAAAAAAAGTTGTAATGCCAAAAAGATTGGAATGATCACGTGACTTTATTTGGCCATTGGCTTAGCAAGGCACTCATGTAAGTGGGCATGCTGTGCCACCACCACTCCCCCCCCCCTTAGAAAGTGTCACCCCTAGGCACGTGCCTCAGCATAGTGGGAAATCCACCGCTGTTTAAGGAGCACCTCATATAAGAACATTGCTTAGTTTTAAACTGAAACGTGTGTATTATAAGTACTATAAGAAGTAATCTCAGTGTTCCGTGACAGCTACAGCATATAGGCAGGAGTGTACGAGCAGTTCTCTACAAAATGTTCAGCAATGTGCCTTCATTTGAGAGTAAATTCATGACAGCTGAGTGCACTGGAATCTTACATAAGATGTTTATACAGGGGTCAGTGAAGCAAAGAGTTTACAATTTTATAAGACATCTTCAAAAATTTAGATCAAAACATGTCAGTGCTGTTGTGCTCCTTGCTAATTGGTATACAATCTAAACTTACCAAACATTTGGTTGAAGTTTAAATAGAAAGTTGACAATATGTTAATAAGCATGTTATTCATAGACTCTCACCATCAGTATAGAATACTGTTTTCAAACCTGGTTCATTTGACTCATTTTTCACGGAAAAAGTAGGTAAGGTACTTGTTTCCTATCTGGGCGCCCAGGTTTTCAACGTACGGCACCGTAATGAAATCGTATCGCATCGCATCGGATTCGGTACTCGATGATGTACGATGGCATACGATGCTATCCGATCCAATCCAATTTCATTTTAAATCGGATCGCATCGCATGCGGTGACGCGATCAACCCCGATTTTTACATTGGAATCAATGTTAAATGGTCCCTGAGACCCGATTTTACATTGATTTCAATGTAATAACCCCGCAAACCCACGATTTGTATAGGAAACCCCCCCCCTGATGGTTTAAAATGCGCCTCCATTGTTAACGCCACCCCAGTATTGACGTCAACCCGAAGCGTGGCGAGCGGCGGCGGTACGCGTCCTCCGACTTTTTCATACCCCCACTATCCACGTCGGCGTGGAGTTGAGAATAGAATAGTGTGGCGAGCGCAGCGAGCCACCGAGCCCGAAGCGTGGCGAGCGCACGCGGATACCTGTGAAGCCCGCGAGGGGACACGGATACCTGTGAAGTATCCGCGTCCCCTCGCGGGGCTCGCTGCGCTCGCCACGCTTCGGGCTCGGTGGCTCGCTGCGCTCGCCACACTATTCTATTCTCAACTCCACACCGACATGGATAGTGGAGGTATGAAAAAGTCGGAGGACGCGTACCGCCGCCCCTCGCGGGGCTCGCTGCGCTCGCCACGCTTCGGGTTGACGTCAATGCTGGGGTGGCGTTAACAATGGAGGCGCATTTTAAACCATCAGGGGGGGTTTCCTATATATCCTATGGGCCAACCATAAAAGCGGGAACGAAATCGGATCGGATCGCATCGCATCGTTCAATATCGTGTATGTGCATTTGTGGTATCCGATGCGATCCGATTTTTATACGGAGAATAGCATGGTGCGCAATTAACGTAGCGGGCGCCCAGATAGGAAACAAGTACCGTAGGTAACGTTCAATTGGTGTTTACAGGTAATATTATAATTATTTGATATTACAGTATGTCAGTAAAGTAAGCAGCGTACCAACTGTTCTTTATGTTAATAAATTAATTTGTTTTACATAAAGATTCATTTAATAACGTGGTGCTGTGTGCATGCTGCACCTCTAAACTGTCCTGATGAAGGGTCTGATTCAGATTCATATGCAGACCTGATGGTTTACATTCAAATTCAAAGTTTGTGGGTCTGAGCACAAGACCAATTCTGCACATGTGTAGAATGGATCGGTCGATATTGAGCCCTTGCATGATTCATCTGCTGCAGCATTTGAGGGCAGAGCAGTTGGTGGCAAACGGCACTGTATCTTCAGACTCAGACTGCCTTGGCTTACGCAGATTGACAGAGGAGTTCTACCACCCGGAGTCACTACGGATGATCATGATGATTATCCAATGCTCGTAGATGCATGCAGGAGTCATCTACTATATATCCTACAGACACCTACTGCAGCATTTGCATTTTATTTTTTACAGAATTACAAAGCCTCTTACAGGTGGGCAATACATTACAAACCATATTCAGGCCCTAAGAGTCACAAGCAAAGTGGCTGTATTAGAGGCCACATATTTCTGTCCATATTCAGAGCTGGCTTCTTCTACAGTATGTCGCTGCTTCAATGCTATATATACAGTATCTGCTTAGCGGAGCTGCTGTCACATATTTCAGTGCGGGTTCACACCAGCCCTATCCTGGGTGCAAAAGATCCATCTGAAATGGCCACAATTCCACATCCACACCTACTGTACCACTTATGCTGAGTACAAATGCCCTGTTGCTATCCAGTTGCACTCATTTAGGCACAAATGGAGATGCTACTGACTTCCTATTCATACTACTCTGTAATTACACCTTTATGGGTCTTGTGAGCATCAGACACTTTGCAAGTGACTCTCAATCAGGTCCTTAGGTAAGACAGTCCTGCTTTGTTTTTTCTGTAAGACCAGCCTGAAATGATGATTGGGGTGGAATGTTGGGAGATACGATACAGTATGCCTGTTAATTGTTGGACTACCATACATACCTGTAATGGGGCGTATGACACTGAAGAGAAGTAAGGTTGTCAGTTGTGTGCTTTGGAAGTGCTGTTCACATGCCTATGACGTGACTATGGAAGCCAATCCTGGGATTTAGCCTCAAAAAGGCTGCTATTTAATATAGGGATTGCAGGAAGGAATCCAGGGATTTGATTAGAAATGTAGAAAATGTGTCAAATGGAGCTGAGGTGTGAGAGGCGGGCTGTGAGTGACTGCCCCAGCTTCCGCCTGACACTATTTTTACTACTGGCTGGCTTGACACTACCTGTCCGTTGTTCCCTCAAGCCATTTCCTGCATGACAGGAGGACTAGGGCTTCCTGCACAGGACTATATCCCCTGCTGGTGGCTATCTCCACCCTCTATCACAAACCACCTGTGATGTTGTTCTGACAGCAAAAAGAACTCTTTTTGCAGACCCTGCTATTGCTTCCCTACAGACAGTTCTCTAAATCCCTAGCAGCTTCTGCTGTCTCCTGGTGCCCATGCAGCTGTGTGGGGAACCCTCTACATCGGATACACAGTTCTTCACACCAAGTGGACACAGTTACCATATTAATACTAATAATAATTATTATTATTTTAATTGTATGGAGACTGATTCTGATTTGGTTCTTGCTATTGTTGGTGCTATATTTTGTCATAAGAATTAGAGATTATATGCGAATATGGGCAGAAACTAACCTGCCCACTGCTGTCTCTTCATTTCAAACAACAAAAACCTAGAGAGCACAAAACACATAGAGTAGAGTTTTTGCAAACAATTTCGGTCATGACCTACATGAGTTCTATATTCCATCCATGAAAGGTACAAGGTAAGGCAGTCATGGTGGATGCACTATGTAGGATTACGCTGGGTGGAATAGGTCACACATAGAAGGGATGACACACAATGCTTGGTTGCCATAACCTAGGAGTAGGGTTCAACATAACCATCAGGTCCATGTACTTTTCACCCCATCCAAAAGCATACGATACCAGGACCCCAACAGGCAGCTCAGGGGCAATCGCCAGCTAGCCTGCATAGCTGCTGGAGCTGTGACATGGTGGATAGTAGCTGCATCTCTACATTCTTCTAAGGGTAGGATCAGTGATACTCAGGTTTCATTACCAGTGAGTTTTCTGAGCTAGGACTTCAGCTTCTGCCCAGTTTTGGGAGATGGCAGGTACTGTACTTGAGGCATAGTGCCACCAACCACCCCACCATGCTTGGTGAGGCAGTCATTGACCAAAGTGCAAAGCATACTCTATATTGGTAGGTGGGTGAGGGAGCCCTGGTGTATGAGGGAACCCAGGCAACTCCAGATGATTTCAGGGGACTGATTGACCCAAAGTCCCAATCCATTGGGAATTACTGATGTGCCCCCCAGTTAGAGTGCTCATCGTTGACAACCCTCTCCACCTGTAGGAGTTCACCTGTAGCCCTCCCCTCTCTGCAGACCAACTCCTACCTTAGCTTGGTCGCCAGGAGAAGCTTTGACAGTTTATTACTATGGCTTTTGTGGTCCTTTTCAAAAATGGTGTAATATGTTGGCAGAATAATAATAGTTTCTTTGTACAATTCAATCCTTGGTATCACGGGAATCCTGGGATTGAGATTTTGTCAATCCTGAATTCCCACTTTATAAAAGTAGGGTGATGTTGGCTTTCCTACATGAGACCAATTTGCCCCAATTCAAGGGCCCTTTCTTGGTCATGTGTCATTTTGTGGTGAGTCCATTACAAACCTTTGCTATTACATGGGAAATAAAAATGGATACAAATGTATTGTAACTGTGTAGCCATCAGAAATCAATCTGATTATAGATATTTTTCTATAATAAATAGAAATATTCTTTGTACTATTTAATATCTAAGCTCTAATATCTATATTTGATTTCTTTTGGTTTGTGCATAAGCTCTAATATGTGTTTTAATAAGAGTTTTATTTACTAATATTGCTTAAAGTGACCGATCTACAATAAAACCATAAAACAAAAAATATATAATTAGCCACATTTTTGAATTTCATTTGATCAAGAAACTTTATCCTTAGCAATTACTTGTCAGCACGCTAAATATTGCCCCTTTCTGTGCTAAACTGTTTAAATCGAATGAAGAGTTGACAATAGTACATGTCAGCGATCAAAACAATCTTCAGGTTTGATATGAGTGAACACTCTGTTGAAACATAGATTTGTCTGAATATTGTTTATTGGACAGTCTAAAACGATGCATCTGTTAACCACAGTGATTGGTGATTATTTATCTTTTTCCTACTTGTTTATAGATCTTGTTCTTGATGATTACATTACATAGTGCTTCCTCCAGTCCCCAGCAGAAACTGATTGGAAAACTACTCTTGACTTTCCTTACTCAGCTGTAGCGTTTTCTATCAGTGTTTTTAACTCTCGCCATTATTGTTATAATCGGGTTCTTTTTTTTCAATTCTACAACTTTGATTCATATTAATTCAGCATTATCCTGTTAAACCATAAAATAAAAGATTGGTTCAACAGTTTATGGAAAAATAAAAAGCATTGTTTTCTTTATCCTACAGTTTGTGACATGGTTACAGCCATATATCCAGCTTGTTGATGTGAGTCTCGATCTGATAGAAGCAATAAATTGTCAAATAACAATTATTTATCAATTCGTTTTATCATACGCAACGACTTTTAATACGAGTTGAGTATGATAAATGGTGTTCCAGCCAATAAGCTCCTAAGTGTCATGTGTTTGGGAGCTGATTGGCTGTGGCATCGTTTATCATGCACAATGAGTTTTAGAACTCATTGATCAATTAGTCCGCTAGTATGTTACTGAAATCATGGGAATTTGCTTTACTCTAAACAGCACTTTACACAGGATGTAGGGAACAAAAGATGTGGGATGCCTGGGGCTGCTTCATGTCGAGTGTTGTGCTCAGAGGAGGAAGCAGCACAGATCTAATTACTTTTGCTGTACTGTGTGACACAGCCTGTCTTTCCCAGCAGCATAGGAAAAGTAAGACATACACATGGCATACACACACATAGCATACATACACTCAGCATATACACAGATAGCATAATACACACATAGTACATACACAAAGATGCAAAGCAAAACTCACATAAACATATACTGTACACATAGCATGCATACATACACATAGACATAGCATACATACACACAGCATGTACACACATACACAGCATTTACACACAGAATATACACATAGCATACCAACACCTCACCCAATCAGCATAATTACCTTAGCACCCCAGCATAGAACACACACCTGACTGCCCAGTGCCCAGATGCAGGGTTAGTTACTTTTTCACCCAGTCAGACAGCTCTCAAAGAGTCAAATAGAAATCTGACTATGAGTAGCTGCACGCTAGCTCCCCCTACCTTCAGCTATCTGAGTGGCAGCCTCACACCTCCATTTCAAAATAAAGATATGACAGCAGGGCCGATAGATCCGGTGGGCAGGGAGGGTTTCTAGGTACTTGGAAACCCTCCCTGCATGCACGTATGCGGCACAGTGACCTCCTCCCCTGTGTTTATGGGGTTTTATGATGATCGAAGATTAAACTATGCACTGTTGTAAATGCTGCAGCAACAGAATATTTCCAACTCTAGATTTTTCAGGTAAAATAAGCACATAATGTTCTAAAAACTCCGGTACAGTATTTGAATTATCCATTCAACTGCCCTGGTTGATAAATAATGGTCTTTAGAATGCAAAGTAACTTTTCTGCAAGCTTTGTCTGTAAACCGTATGAGGCAGCTTCGCCAGCAGGTGAACATTCTTATGGCCAAATATAGCTTTATTTTATTATTGAAGTGAGCAAAGCTGAGGAGGCGGAAGCCCTGCTAAAAGAAATACATTATTTAAAAGCTAATCATTCCAGCTAAACTAAATATATTGTGTAGCCTTATTTTTTAAGAAGTTTTTTTATTTTTATTTTGTACAATTGAAAGAGATTGGCCTAGTATGCTGAAGCCCGCTGTTAGCATGATAACAGAATAGGCATTTATGTTATGCTTTATGAAATCTACATATTGTATATTTATAAACCTCTTTGGAGTTATGAATACATTCCATTTGCACAAAACATGACTTCATTTTTGCGCTTTAAAATTTCACCCCAGCTTAGGCTAGACTGACTTTTATTTCCGGTGGCATTGTCCTAATAGGGGACGTCAGCCACCCGCCCGCATCGGCTCGCCTGCGTTCCCAGGGAAACGCCCAGCATTTTTATGGAGACGCCAATAAAACACTGGGTATTTCCCTGCATCAGACCCCTGTCTGGTATCTGGACTCATGATAGATTGACTCTAGGTCGACCACTATTGGTCAACAGTCAAAAGGTCGACAGGGTCAAAAGGTCGACCGTCAAAAGATCAACAGGGTCCATAGGGCGACAGTCAAAAGGTCCACAGTATCCAAAGGTCCACAGCCAAAAGGTTGACATAGTCAAAAGGTCGACATGAAAAAGGTCATCATGAAAAACATAGACATGCATTGTTTTACAAAATTTTGAGCTGTCATGTGCCAACAGGTGGCATTTCATACCCTATCATCCACTGCGGCATGGAGGGAGAATATAATAGTGTGCCAAAGGCAGCGAGGCACCGTGCCCGAGGAATGACAAGCGGAGCGAGCCATGTGAGGGGATGCGGTATACTTAGACGGTGTCCATGATAACCTATGTCGACATAGACAAAAAAACATGAAAAACTCATGTTGACATTTTGACCATGTCAACCTTTGCCTTGTCGACCTTTGACCCTGTCAACCTTTTGACCCTGTCTACCATTACTGATCAACTATATGACTGTAGACCTAGACATCGTAGATCTAAAATACCATTTATTTATTATCAGTTTCTTATATAGCGCACACATATTCTGCAGCGCTTTACAGAGTATAGTTGAACAATCACATCAGTCCCTGCCCCAGTGGAGCTTACAATCTATATTCCCTACCACATGTACATGCACACACAGACATTCTAGAGTTAATAAGTTCTATATATATTTATTCTGGTTTATTCAATTTGGTCTAAACAATGAAAATCATAGAAATTTTTCTGGTTGGTTAATTTATTTGATTTCTTTATAGTTATTTATTAATTGTTATAGGTAAAATACTTGAAATCGTTTGAGAAGCTACTTTTATGTATATAACCATATGCATTAGACAATATACAAGAAATAACAGCTATTAAATAATCATAATGCTTTGGAAAAAAGTTCTAAATTGCTATTTATTTGGATAGCTATTGAATGGATCCAGTAAAAAAAACTAATCAGCGTTATTAGTACTTATTGATATTTATTTATTCAGTCACACAGCAAATGACATGTACTGTAATATCGTATATAACATACTGTACAGTAACAAACATTTTCATGACATCACTAATAACGGACATCCCACAGCCAGGGCCGGATTTGTGCCTAGGCCCGTGAGGCACCGGCCTCAGGGCGGCACCAATTAAGGGCGGCAGGCAGGCTGACATTCTGTTAAATGGCACAGCAGGTGGGCAGCGGCGAGTGACGAGCACCGCCGCCGCAGACATGAATTATCATATGTCGGCGGCAGCGCCGCTCGTCACCCGCCACTGCCCACCCACTCTGCCATGCACATTACATCACCGCTTAGTTGCTGGGTCCAACGGTCCCCCTGCGTGTCCGGAAATGGCTCAGGCTCACTGCTGCCGGCTCCCACCCATTGGCTACTCTACACACACACAGTCTATTGGCTGCTGTGTATCCAGCAGCTGAGCTGTCAGTCACAGTGTGTGAGCCGGAGAGAGACTGACGGAGACACTGTGCTAATCACTGTACTAATAAGTGCCTCCATCCGTTTTTTTTTTTCTGCCTGGTGAAAAACTCAGCCGGTATTGAATACCCCCCTTTATCAGTTAAGGATCTACCATGAACAACAAGATTCATTTTGTTTGTAAAGGAAAATGAGTAGAATGTAGAGACATTTATATAAAGAAAAGTGACCTCTACCACTAGGACTTCAGGGAGAGGAATTACTGTATATTCATTTACAGCCAACTTTGTACTATAGAAATTTGACACATTATAACCCAACATTATAACCCAACATAATTAAAAGCAAACGCAAAACAAACAAGACACAAAAGGAAAAGGAGATGAAAATTTTGATTTTGATCAAAAAATCTAAATCAAAATAATTGGCAGCTGCCGTTATAGGGCATCACATTCCAAAGTACATAAAACAAAAACACAGTAACTAGAAAGTTGAAAGAAAAGAAAAAAGGATGTGAACTCTGGTAGACATCATACCTTTGTTGTCAGTTTTTCATTTTGTAATGCAGATTTGAAGTGAAAAGTGCTGGTTCAGTCAGTGACTACACTGCTCTGTAAAGGGAAACACAAATATATTTAAAATAATATACACATAACCTAACACTAAGTGTTGTTTTATGTTTTGCAATTAGAATAGATTATAAAAAATGTCTTACATTTGTATACCAGTTAATATTATTTAACATTATAAGAAGCCACATGGTAAATAATAAAAACATTAGACAAAACTATTATAACCATTATTACAGATGCAGTACTTCTTAAAAGTGAATTTGTCAAAAATTACCAAGCAAACCTTTTTATTCTTCATAATGACCTGTAATGTGTACCTTATATTTTTTTTTGTACAAAACATTTTTTTATTTGAATTTATATATCAAATGTGAGCAAGGCTGGTATTTTTAGCAGGTATCTTCAACAGCTGTCACAGATGTTGGCACTCAAAGGGTTAAAAATTGGAACTGGAGTGTGTTAATGTTACAGGTTACATTCCCCCAAAATCTTCAATATCATAATTAGGGGTTTAAACATTCAATGCCAGATTCATAGTTGCATATAATACTGCCGCATTGTGTTTTCAGAAATAAATATCTTCACTGTCACTATCACAGCGCTTTTACACTAGCCCTAAACTTGGATCCTTCTGATTTTGGACTCCTCTTTGCGTATGGTCACCTGTGAATTCATTGCAACCTATGCGCCCATGAAACATCCTTCGTGTTCAAAAAAATAGCAAGATTTGCCAGTAAAACAGATTTGCTTGCATTTCATGGCATTAGCTGTTGTAGCCTATGGGCTACTCTCTGCAAAAAGTTCCGCAGGGTGATCCAGCATTGTGCTTCGTCAATTGGATCCCTCCCTGGCACTCTCCACTCACATGTGTGATCCGCAGACTGTGCATGCTCTTCTCCAGAAAGAAAAGTGCAGTGCTCTAGGACAGCTGTCCCTGCAGCGGCAATTTCTTATTGTAGCAATAAACAACAATAATAAGCAATTATAATAGGTATAGAACCAAAAATGTCTAAACATGCCCCTTAAAGAGCAAGTAAAATGGTATGATACTGCAGCAAGTCATGCACCTGAAATAGATGGAGCAATAACACCTGTGTAAACAGCTAGAAGGCATGTCTAAATCACTACATTCTTTTCTATTTTATGTCACCCTGAGGCAATGGTACAGACCATACCAAAGAGATGTAGCCTGCAGAAACATAGCCACCAGGCATGCTGTTAGGATCCTGTATTCCTTAAATTGCAGGAGTACTGTACATTACACATCGTATGCTGACCACTTATTTCGCTGTTTCACAGAGTTATTGGATTTGTCCTCATTAAAGATGGTGAATGCAGCTTCGATGAACGCTTTTACCTCACAGTGGGTCTGATGTGATAAGCCTTAACAAGAGATAAATGCAAGGGTGATAAAGAGAGATAAACGTCAAGCCAATCAGCTCCTTACTGACTTTTTTCAAACAGCCTGTAACATGGCAGTTAGGAGGTGATTGGCTGGACGTTTATCTCTCTTTATCATCCTTGCATTTATCTTTTTTTAAGGTTTAATACATCTGCCCCAGTAGCTGCTAGAGAAACATTTGCAGTGTATCTGTTTACATACTGGAGCTTTTACTTTACCATCTGCAGTAGCCATCTTTTGAGTGGCAAGTGAATTTGTCAAAATTGGTATGAAAATTGCCAAGCAAACACTTTTATTCATCATAATTAATGTTTACCTTTTATAGGAAATATAATCTTTTTTACACAACATTTTTTATTTGAATTCATATAACAAATGTGAGTGACGCTGGCATTGTTAGTGGATATTTTGCGCATCTCTCACATAGATGTTGGCACTCAAAGGGTTAAACATCTTGAAGAAATCTTCCAGTACTTCTCCAGATCTATTCCCTTACAATGTGGCTTTTACCTACATATGGGTCTGTCTTATTAACTAGCAACACTGATATTTTCTGATATACTCTTGCTCCAAATATTTGTTTTTAGATTTAATTGATCTCGCTAAGCTATTTGTGTTTCCATGGCATTAGCCACAACTTAGTATCCTATTGATTTATTTTATTGATTTTGGTTTTTATTTAAGATTGGTGAATATTAAATCAAAATATCTAAAATTCATAGGCTGTCTAATTTATATAAGTCTAATTGATAGATCTAGCTCTGTCATTCAGTAGTTAGTAGTTTGTGTGTGGGGAAGGGTTGCCTAAATCATTACAACTCTAGACACAGTTACGAATATGAAGTAAAAAAGGAATGATCAAATAACTCAGTAAAACTCCTCATTACACCGTCGCCTCACTGTCCCTAAGTTTTGTCATGTTGTATTCGTGGGAGGCCAGTGGCAAACGCAGGATTTTCAGAGGGGGGTTTCCGAATGTAATCCAAAATGTCCCACTCTGCAGTGCATTGGAGTAAATCTGGGAGTCTAAAGGAGTGGTAACAGCCCTGATAAATTGGTCTTTTTATACCCTGGATACTGTATTAATATTTAACAATACAGATGGTCTATAGTATAGGCTATATACTATAAATATATAATACACATACATAAATAAATACACAAACATAATAGAACTAATACTGCATTGTCTAAGCTCAAAATCTCCCACTTCATGGTAAGACTCCTGTCTCTTCCTGCTGGCAGCTACTCTCTGGTCCATAGTGATGTTTGAGGGCTCAGATCCACACACGCAGTAGATGTGGCAGAAGGAGCTGATACACTAGGCATGTGCACTAGCCCTGCTCTGTCCCTTGCACTGCATGATGTGGTGGCAGCTCTATTGATCATACTATATACCATTGCTATTGTCATAATGTAAGGCACTTGCCAAGTGGAGGGGGGTTTCAGGGCAACCAACCCCCCCCCCCCCCCCCCCTTCATTTGCCCATGGAGCCTGATAATGTTTGACATGGTAGAATACCACCTGTAAGTAGAATAATGCAACAGAATATAAAACTAGAATGAACAGCACCAGCTTTTACCTCCAATGTGAATCTTGTGGGGTACAGTAGCTATTGTATGGTTGGGATGTAGTTAATATGCTGGCAGTTGGGAACCTGGTGGTCAGGATACCGACACCATCCCAAATGCTGATATTACCACCAGCTAGAGTCCCGGTGCAAAGGATCTTGCTCACTCGTGGGGGCTTTCGGCGGCCGTGATCCCACTGTCAGGATCCTAACAGCCAGGATCCTGACTGTCGGGAATTCATACTGAACCAGTATGATGAACTGTTTTATCTAGTTAAGCATAGTAGACAATTACATATATTTCACTTGTATGTATGACTGCTGAATGCACCAAACAATGTATGTAGTGTGGCCAATCCCGGGATCTGCGGGATCCCGGGATTTGGCCCCAAATTGATGGAATCTGCTCCCAGGATTGGAGTTTCACTTGGAGCACTCACTCAGGTACCTGTTACACTAATTGGGGATCCATGTGGACATAGACACCAACATTTTTAAAAACTCAAGTTGACCTTTGTGGTCAACATTTCCATGTCAACATTTTGCTTGTGTTGATCTTTTCTCCATGTCAGCCTAGTGCATGTCGACCGTTTTTCATGTGTTCATGTGTTTTTATGTATTGACCTTTTCACTGTCGACCCAATAATGTGGACCTTGTCACTGTCAACCTAATGATCCACACCCAGCACACCATTATGTAAAGTAGCTTTCTCATTCCTAAAAAGGGGCAGTTCCACTCCTTGGCCCTCTTCTAGAACGAACAGTAATATTTTAACAACATTTCATTTCTCCTTTCCCTTACATTTAAGCATGATAGTTATTTCTATTACATTTCAGCATTGCTGTATTTAGTCATAAACTTTAATCCTAAATCTGTGAAGATCCATTAAATAAAGCATGAATTCACGTTGCTTCTGTCTTCTTATAACTTGCCTTGATATTTAAATACTGTATCTCACATACACCATCTGTTTCTAAATATATACTATTGAAAAGTAACAGCCCTCAAAATTTAGTTTAATAATTTTGTTTAAAAACAAAAAATGTAAAAAATAAAAAAGGCGTATTCTTGTATTCGAAGCTAAATATTAGAGAGGACAAGTAATCAGGGCTGGCACTTCCATTAGGCAGCTGCCTAGGGTGTCTGCACCTAGAGGCAACCACTGCGGTCATAGGGCCTTATTCTGATCGGTGCGGCCCGATCAGAAATATGCGGTCATGTCCGTGCAGGCGAATCCCCGCCTTCCATACGGATCGCCACCTCCGTCCGTATGCGGATATGTGGCGGTCCGCATGAAAGTGGACGGGGATACGCCTCCTCCATGTTGGGAGCAGCCCCTGCATTCGATGGTCGCCGAACATCGAATGCAGGGCCGCACGCTCCACCAGGTCCCGCAACCCAAGACCACACGGACACTTGTCCGTGTGAAATCATGTATGGGGGCGGGCAGCTGACATCCGGCGATGTCAGATGCCCACCCCCTACACACGCGTCACGGCTTCATTACCATGCATACGCCCCGCGTTTGCATTGGAATGCCCATGAAACGCATTGCGTATGCATAGGGTAATGAGGCTAAGCAGCCCCTCACGCCCCTCTACGCCCCCTGTGCGGCGTATAAAGAATACGTGCGGCGAAATCGCCTGCACATGCGCAGAGTGACCTCTGCACATGCGCAGACGATCAACATCGGCGGGACGTCCGCATGCGGTAAAATCTGCACCGATCAGAATAAGGCCCATAGTAAGGAAGTCGCTGTCATCCGGACCTTACCCTACACTATGCTGATAGTGGCTTTGGATCTTAAAAGCCATTGTCCCTGCACTTATTTATTTTCTCCTGCCATTGCTATCATTTCTGTTAGTGGTCTAATTGTTTAATGTCATATTAGTCCAGGTGACTGGGTAAACTGGTCAATGGATTCTTGGGAAGGATGCTGTGGGTTAATGGATTAATTAATGGTTAATAGGAGCTGTGAGAGTGGATTAATGTGTTTATGGGAGCTGGGAGCGTGAACTGATACTGGACTTTTGGAGAGAAATGTGTTAATGTAGGCTGTGTGGAAATTGATTTATACAGTACATTCTTTGGGGGTGTTAACGATTTCTGCACTAACTTTGTGTTTGTGTGTGCATGTGTGCTTCCACACCCCAAATCTGTGTTAGCTGGGACTGTTGCTGACATAAGATCTCTGTCCTGTAGAAATTCCTTCAGTCCTCTCTTTACATTTATTCTACTTCACCTTGTGCCATACTGCTGTTCTTCCTGCTGTTAAGGCCCATACGCACTAGACGATTTTGAGCTGAAAATCACTCATTTTGGCTGTTTTGAGCAATTTTCAGCTGAAAATCGCCTAGTGTGTATGAGCCACCGATGGCAGACTAGCGATGATGTACGCTCCTGCATCATTGCTAGCAAAGTCCACCGTCTGCTGGTTTTACCAGCATGCCAGCAATGATCGAGCTGAAAGATGATAAACTTTCATCCCACAGACCGCCCCAAAGCCTCTCCTTCTCCCTCCCCCTGATCTTTCTCCCTGCTCCATATATTGTCATGCCGCATGGAGCAGGGAGAAGTGCCCTTACATGAACACCTGCCCAGCCACCTGTATGTCCGCCGCCCTCTTCACTGACCTGACTGTGCTTTCCTGCCGGTCAGTAGTCTGCCCACCCTCCGTGCCACTTGCTGCTCCACCCACTCCCGCCTACCAGCTTATCCGCCCGCAGCAGCAGGGAGCGCAGGCAGCAGTGGGAGTGCAGGCAGAAAAAAAAAACCTCACTTTAAGTAGTCGCCCACTGCCATTAATGTGTCAATTGTTAAAAGTATAATGCACACAAAGTATATACATATACTGTATATATATATATATATATATATATATATATATATATATATATATTCCGTGGTCTGGCACTCCCAACCTGTACTATAATTTTCTGGGTGCCTTCCCATACACATTAGAATAGTATAACCATGTGCACTGCAGGTTAAAGTAAAACCCCACCCAAATCTAATTCTCTCTGCACAAGTAACACCTGCCCCCCCTGCAGTGCACATGGTTTTGTCTATCTAAGAAAGATTTTGTCAGAAAGAGTGAACTAGAATAAGGGCCTCAGTTCCTGCTGAAGCCTGCTGAAAAATAGCCCTGTATAAATATATATATATATATATATATATATATATATATATATATATATATATATATATATAGCGTCTGTTTAGAGCTGGTCAGCAACTCGGGGGGGGGGGGGGGCTCGGGGGGAACTACCAACTCCCCCCCACACACACACACACACACACACTGTGGGACACTGCCGGCCACGGAAGGGGCACGGGAACATCCCCAAAAACCGGGACGTTCCCGCGGTATTCTGGACAGTCAGTTGGGAGGTATGCTGTTACCATATGTGTCAGTCGAGGTATCAGTATGTTTTCAGCTTTTGATTAGATATATTTGATACATCCACTTTTTTGGAAGCTGTGGAGATACCTGGGTGATGTTAAGGCTTTTGCTGCTCATCATAGCTGATCTGCCCATACGCAACATCAACCTGAGGAACCCTGGTACCTAAATGGGTTTGGAATCAGCAGTTTGCATTTAGTTGGAAGATACAACTACATTTTATCTTCATGATAAAAAACAACTAGAGTATAAGAAATAAGTACAAGGTGGATCAGCACACATAGGGCAGGATGCACTATCACTCACTGCGAAACTGAGGCGGAAACTTTGCGATAAAAAACATATTTGGGCAGGAATGTAAGTGCATCTCCCGCATAGAATTTATTCTACAAGACTACACAACAGGATTATGTTCACCTTGTATTAGTGTGCAGCCTCACATTGAATACAAATATCATATTTATCTTATTTGTTTCAAAGGAAATGTATAGGCCTTTAGTACACTTTTTCTTATGGCAAAAACCTACTGTACAACACACAAATGATTGTCAGTTACACAATTACTCAGGGGATGTATCGCTATCAGCCATCACCCCACATCTGTTTTTGCAGTAGCTTGTCTACTACAGGGTAATCCGCACAGGGGATTTTTATGCAGCATGTCCTACATTGCCTTCTGAAAGCACCACAATTAAACATGTCATGTGAATGTTAAACATCTACTTTTAAAGAAAGAGCTATCTTGACCTGTTTAATGAGATATTAGACATTAATCTCATGTGATTAATCACTCAGAGCAGCATAATGTAGCACAGTGTTTTCTTTTTAAGGCTTCAGCCTTCCTTGCAAAGCAAAAAATACATTCGTTATCAATCAACAACATATCCACACCCCATACCTATCCTCTATATCAGGCATGTCAAACTATGGCCCTACAGCTGTTGTGAAACTACAAGTCCCATCATGCCTTGCCACAGTTTTGCTATTAGGGAGTGCTAAAAATATGGCAATGCATGCTGGGATGTGTAGTTTCACAACAGCTGGAGGGACACAGTTTGGACATGCCTGCTCTATATCATATCTGGCCAACTGTTGTGAAACTGCACATCCCAGCATGCCCTTCTACAGTTTTAGCATTAAGTAACAGCAAAACTAAGGCCGGATATGTTGGGACACAGTAGCATCACTGTAACACTATGTGCAGCACCCTGGTGCCCATACACATTACAATTATTGTATAAAATATTGTATACAATATCGCATCTCATCGCATATCAGTTTTGCGATGAGAACTAGTACAAAAAATGTGCTGCACCTACTTTTTGTACTAGATCTCATCCTCATCTCATTGCAAAACCAAGATGCGATCAGATGCGATGTTGTATACAATATTGTATACAATAATTGTAATGTGTATGGGCACCTTAAGGGTTGGCACTGCGGCCAGCACAGTCACCCAGAGCACCTTGCATCTCCCCGGCTCCCAGAGTAGTGATGGACATTGCTTTGCAATGTTTATTAACCATAGATGATTTTGTTTTGATGGCAATGCTTTTACCATTCGATGGCGGCATTTCAGTACTTGCTGCCATCAAATGGTAAACATGTGCCAGCCATGCTGCAATGCTTCAGCGCATGTGCGGCCGTGCTAAAGATATTTGCGCTTGCTCAATTCTTTTGATGCGATGTTCAGTTACCGTTGCATCAAAAGATTTGATGGCGGAAGCCCAGCCATCATTACATGGTTGGCTTCCAATGTCCATCCATAAGGAAAAACAGGGGTTGGGATGCAAAGGCAATCCCCCTACTGTGAAGCTACACATTTCCCCACAAAGGCGCACCCTCTTTCCACTATGAAAATGGATTTAAAGGACCCACACCAGATGTCAAGATGGTAAGTGACGTGCTGCTGGGAGATATAGATTCACAACAACTGGATATTTGTGATATCATAACACATCACAATGAGGCCTTATCAAGAAGGTCCATCAAGAAAATGCTAAATTTTACATTTAACCGTTTTGACTTCGTTACAATTGTTTGATATCTTTCCGTTTTAATATTCTTCCCTTGAATTTATTTAAACATTGTTTTTATGTGTCCATTTACTTTTTTTTTCTTCAAATCGTCCCTCCCAAACAGCATTTACCTGACTTTCACATATCATATGTAACTGGACACAGACACTTCTGCTGTAAAGGGTTACAAGATTAATTATTCATTATTTAGTTGCTATCCTTTAACCTTTAAGTGAAGATAAAATGGTTCATATCACTCAAGCTCTTTAGGAGACAGATGTGACTAATGTGACAGCTGATTCCAGTAAATATGATATGAGGAAACAGACACTGTCTTTGTTGATGTGAAAGAAAACATTGATTTTGTTCTCTCACAACATATCTTTGCTTAGCAATAACAGCAGTTTAAAAAAAAAGTCAAGTATAAAATGGAATCCTCACACTCAATAATGAATGTAGATGCTACACAGACTGTGAATGTAATGTGATCACTGTGTGATATCATACTCTCTAGGAGGAGAACTGAAGAGGGAAAATGACATCTGTTACTAGTAAATCATAACTCAGTCATGTGCCTCCACAGGCAACCTGTTGCTCTCTATTGGGCTCTGCACATTGCCCCCCAAGAGTGGCCTACATATGCAAGACGTGATTTGATGTTAGGAGCAAATCCAGTAAAAGATTACAAATGTGCACCTTGACAAACAATATTGTGATTCAATGGGAGCAAATTGTTGTTTTAGTATACAGGGAGATACTGCATATCTATGTAGTACAGACATACTGAATAGTTTTATTTTACTGCATACCTAGATAGAGGCGTAAGTTCATACCAGATGCTGGAGGCAAAATACATGGTGATGCCCTTTCCCCTATGGCATTACGCGCAGATGCTATCTCCTTCTGAGCATGCGCAGATGGACTCCTGGGTCCTGAAACTTGGAGTTTCAGGACCGCCGGAGAGAATGGAGGGAACACAGCAGGTATAGGAGATACCTGCGATACCACCGAGTCTGCCTATCACAAAATTAAGGATGTCTATAAGGAAGATATTCTTGTTGTACATAATGCAGGTGGCGACTGTGAAACATCTAATATGCTACCTTCACACTTTCACTTGAGGGGTTGGAAGGTGGACATGGGTGGCAGAGTGAAGTTTAAAAGAGAGGGAGGGGGTCGGTTGGTTGAAGTTTTGCCTTGGGTGCTCAGAAGCCTTATACCAGCCCTATACCTGGTGTTGAGCAAGGGCCTGCTATCTGCCAACTCGAAGGGGCATATTTATAAATTAAGGTGTTATAGACATCATAATTGTAATTTCTTATCACCACTATTCACGGCAATAAAAAAATTCCAAATGAAAAAAAGAACCTCATGCAGGAGCTTGTCCCTGGGATGTGCTAGAGGCGAAGAGATCGTCACTTCACTCTTCTATTGGGAACCCTCAGTGCTACTGTGCTGCCCCTTTTAATACGACAACCAAGCAAAGAATTGGCTTGGACATGTGGTTCCCACCAGTTTTGGATGTCCACTTCCTTTTTGAGCAATAAAGTTTTCCCTATAAAAAAGCATCCAAGACAAGCAGGAAAATATCTTGAAAAAGTGCGCCTGAACGCATGAAACGCGTTGATCCTGCCGCCCGTGGAGGAGAGAAGAACCTGCCTACCTCACCCCATCTCCCAGACTAAGCCGAGAGACGGCTTCATCCATCAGCGCTGACACGCGCCGAAGCACTGAGAGTGACGGAACGGAGAGAAACGCGGCTTCACCAGCTACCGCCGCCAGCTCCCGAGCCCCGCACACAGCGCATTCCTAGAGGTAGGGTCAGTGTCAGCATTCCCCACGGACACAGCCAAACACTCCTACATAGGAGCTTAAAAATATCTTATCCATTTTTTTTCCTTACAGGTGTTTTTTTTACTTTTCTCCCGTGTTTTATTTATTTATTTCCTTTTATCTTTCACCTCTTGTTTAGCGCTCATTTCCCACTATTTATGCCTATTATTACCATTGAGCTGCTTTTTCAAAACGAGTTAGCGCAGTAGAATCTCCCCAATTGTGCTGCTGCGTGTATGCAGTCCACTGACCACGCATGTGCACCGGCCATTGCCATTTGCTACTGCAACCAATGACTCCTTCAGATGGCATAAGCTGCTGGGGCCTAACTTGCCAAATCTGACAGATTCTGTCGGAAATGGGGGGGGATCCCATCAGGTATGTAGATAGTGCCCTACAGATCCTTCTTCATACAGTACAATAGGGTGACACTTAATACATTGCCAATGACACTGAATAATAAATAGACCCCTTTTTAAATTTTGCAAATAGAAAGTGTACGATTTAGCCATGATGCAAAAAGGTACATTCTTGTTGGTTTTGCTTCTACATCTCAGTGACGTTTTCAATGTTAGTGGCCATACACTGCCAAAAAGTGCCACAGACAGACCAATTAGCCGACATCCTGCAAGCATACAATTAGGTTAGTTATCCAAGTACAAATGATTGAATCTGTTGAGCATGCTGGGTAATTTTTCAAAGACCAACTGGTGTTCAGTTGTGACTATACAGTATGCTGTGCGGTAATGGACTCAATCAGCCAATAATTGTGTCATTAGGCCAATAGTTGCACGGTAGAAGAAGAGAAAAATATAAGAACAGCGCCTCTTTCCTACAATGAATAACATACAATCAATTAGATTACAGTAATATTTCTGTAAAGAAACACACAATTAATACAATTATACATCAAATATATTAAAAAGCTGATTGAAATGCTCACTCCTGGATAAGATTAAAATGTTGTATATCACTGGCTCCATATGTAAACATGGGGTACGTGCACATTGCCAAAGAGCTGGATGGTGGGTCACTGTCCATGAATATAGGAAATGGGGGAAATGTCACAGGTCCTCTCTATTGATACAGTCTTCAGATGTAATACCGCTGGAGGTATCTGTGAATGGGTCTGGATGTTGGATCCCAAATAGCCCAAAGGTCCACTCTGGTGATGCGGTGCCTCTGGGACAGCAAGGTGAAGATGTAATAACCTTACTAGTGGTGGTAGATGGTGATAAATTACACCTGTAGATTTAGCCCAGGGTCATCCAGGTGGCAGATGGAAAATCAGGGGTCACTTGTGGGTCCTGTGGTAAGTCTCCACGATTGGGACAGTGACCAAATTGGTCCAGATGGCAAAATGGCAGCCCTTGAGCCTAAGGATAGGTCCAGGAGTGAGGAAACCTCTGACGCGTTTCACTACTGGCTGTAGCTTTATCAAAGGCACCTTTCATAAAGCTACAGCCAGTAGTGAAACGCGTCAGTAGGTGGCCCATTTTGTCCAATTAAGACATGGGCTGACCTAGCAATGGTACAGCAGGTACAGTGCGCTATGCCCCCTGGGTACTAAGGGGTTGGCCGCTGCCCAGACGCTGTCAATACATTTTCCCCTGTTCTGCTGCTTGACCAATTTGATCATTGATGGGTGACTGGCCCAGCGCTGACTTTTCATGTGTATAGCTGCATCAGTTTGCCATCTGAGCTGGATTGATTGGGGAGTTATGTCGCCTAGCAGCATTGTTGATCATGGTGTGGTCTCTAATTCACAGATTGCTGTCTGTAAAATAGAAAAAGCTCATGGCCACTCTAACTGGTGATGCCAGTACTTGCCATTCTGAGGAAAGCACAGGGGGTATTGCGACACTTACAGGCATAGTAGAGGCCACTATGATCAGAGGAACATCTGTCAATTAATGCCTCTCTGTCACCCTGTCACCTACTACCTCTCCCTGTCACCCACTGTCTCTCCGTTACCATTAATAGTTATCAGTGGGTTATATTTCTCAAATAAAGTACTATGAAATACATTGTACAGTGCAGTTTCATCTATCTATATCTTAGAAAGATGATTAATCACCATTAATTGCTAACAGCAAAGAGGAAACACACGTAACCTGTAACTGGTTTTCTTAATTTTGCTACAAAAAAAGCCTTTTCTCTATTATTCAACTATGAATATAGTCATACTAAACAGGAAATAGCAGTACATAGACCGTTAATTGCAGTACTGCTAATTGTGCTTTTTAAACCATCATTATGTAGTCATTGTGTGCCATGTGTGTGCTTGTGTTGTTTATGCATTTCCCGATCTGTCCAGAAATGTGAATCATAAAAGAGCTGTTTTGCTGCTTCTTGCTGTTACAGGGAACAGAGAATGGATTTCCTAAAATAATGCTGAAGATCTACGTCACTGTTGCCAGTGGCATCCTCTGCTCATCCAATACCAGAAAACCTCCAGGATGCAAGAGACTGATAAAGCCTCAGCAATAAGAGATTTAGTTGCATAATATGGATGTTATTCTACATTTGTACGAACAGCATTGGTTATGAAACATTGGTTATGTTAGCTGGAAAGAACGGAATTGTTGATAATCCTTTGGAAATGTAGTTTTAAAATCTTTAATGCATATATTAGCTGCTAATTAATGTTCACAAGGTTGTCAGCTGTCAGCTTATTACATACTTTGACATAAGGTATATTGACAACCTAAAGTAATTTGTCCTGTTTTGCATAATATATACAGTTCTTGGCACGTATGATCCATAACCTAACAGGCACTTCTAGAGGACGAGGCCCATATACAGACTCCGTCTAGGCCCCTTCCTCTGTAGCCTGTTGTGTTCTGGGCACTGTGGTCACTAGGGGAACCTAGTGTTGTCCCAGAGTGTACTGCGCTGGTGCAGGTCTCCAGGGAAAATGCTGAGGGGGCCATTTTACCATTAATTTTTTTATGCGCAGTATTGAAAAAAAATGGGTGCCAGGTGCTCAGCTTGGGTCTCCATGGGCCCTGAGGGCCCTTGTTCACCACACACACTGCACTTTTTTCTAAATATGCTAGTGCCTAACACTTGTATGGGTATCTATGATGGGAGCAGGGTCTGAAGACGGGCCCTCTACCCTCTGAAACTGCCACCCTCAGGACCTCTCTTCTTAACTGCTACTAACCCAGTTTCATTTAATTATCTAATTAGAGGATCTAGTGTTGCATACATGGTGGTGGTCAATGAACAATATGAACATACCATGGTTAACAATAATCAAATAAACAGGAAATTCGGGTGCCCTTGAATTGGAAGAATATAAAGACCACACTGCTTTCATGTGACATTAATAATTTAGTATGGTGGGGTAATTGCTTTCTATTATTTTTAAAGAATTTACAAGAAATACCATTTTTATTTTTGTATTTGACGTTGATGGGAATTCAGAAATCTGTTGTGTTTGTTAATTCAGGTGTGTACTTGTCTGGCATAAGGGTCTTTTAATATTGTAATTAAATGTTCAGTATGAGATGTAGTGATAAATGATGAGCACTACAGGTGGATGACATTTCTGCAATTCAATGTCTTGATCATTTTGCTGTTTCGTCTTTGTTTTCTGCAAAATAATACAGTGGCTCTGTAATCAGTTTTGGGCAAAACTCCCAGATTTGTTTTTGTCATTTGTTCTTCTCAATCATTTTCCAAAAGAGAACAGAAAGGGCTTTGTGACTTTCCAGCTTCTATCGCGGTCATTGCCCATATTATTTCCTGAGATGCTATATGTATAAGGCATCAATGACAGATTAAAGCTTTTCCCTAATTTTAATATTTATTTCAGATATTACTAAGGAAGTATATTATGTAATGCTCTGGCAATATCACTGTGGTCTTAAAGCAAAGTCAATTAGCACTATGATTAAACCCATTATCCTAAAATAACATTAAACACAAGAGTAAATAGTCTAGCACTAAATGGAATAGTAGAAAACAGAATAAATACCAGGATCCTAAGGGAAAAAACAAATGTGGGTCATCCAGGAGTTAGGAGATTATTTAGAAAATGTGTTAAGGGAAATGCACACATTTACACAATCTAAGACTTTTTCTCCAGAATCCCCATGGGTATCGCTCCTTAAGTTGGTACTGGTTTATCAAGTTAATAAAGCATATCAATTCTAGGCAAAACCTGTGCTACGTGAAATAGTGGCACATGTTTAGCAGAGGTAATGAAATCTAGAGCATAATATAACGTACTAGGAAAGTATGAATGCAGTCAGGGCCTTGGGCATTTAACCCCTTCCCGACATTTGACGTACATTTACGTCATGGTCGGGATGTACTTCCCGACACATGGCATAAATGTACGTCATGACTTTAAAGTGTCACTGCGTCTAGAGACGCAGTGACAGAGGGACGATGTCTGCTGTCCCTGACAGCAGACATGTCCCTGCATGCCCAGGGGGGGCTGCGATGCCGCCCCCCGTCGGCGATCGCTGTGATTGGCTGTTCAGTGTGAACAGCCATTCACAGCGTTTTCCTGTGTTACCAGCGAATCAGACGCTCGGTAACACAGGTGTCAATCACCGCCGGGCGTCAGGGGGCATGAGGGGGTCATCGGTGACGACGACACCTCACCCCACCTGCCCCCAAGGCTGTGATTGGTCCGTCGGACCGACAGCTAATCACAGCCAAGGCGCGACATTTAAACTAACGGTGACTGCGCTGCAGACGCCATTCCGGTCTGGAATTGCGTGCAGAGCGGTCACCGTGCCTATCTGCCGTGATACTGACCTGATCCTTGCAAATACTTACCTGATCTTTGCAAATACCTTACCTGATCACCTGATCACTGCTTGTAGCATGCTGGATGCTTCCTGGATCTGACTTCTTGTGACTTCCTGCTGCTGCTGCAGTGTGATAGAGAGATAGAGAGAGAGATAGAGAGAGATAGAGAGAGATAGAGAGATAGTGACAGAGAGTGCTATATTTTGTGTCTGCTACCCCCCCTTTTTGGGGGTGCAGGGTTTTTTTTTATATATGTAACTGTCAGTGCTGCTGCTGCAGTGTCATAGAGTGATAGATAGTGATAGATAGTGAGAGATAGAGAGATAGAGAGATAGTGATAGAGAGTGCTATATTTTGTGTCTGCTACCCCCCCTTTTTGGGGGTGCAGGTTTTTTTTTATATATATATAACTGTCAGTGCTGCTGCTGCAGTGTCATAGAGTGATAAATAGTGATATATAGTGAGAGATAGAGAGATAGAGAGAGATAGTGACAGAGAGTGATAGAGAGTGCTATATTTTGTGTCTGCTACCCCCCCTTTTTGGGGGTGCAGGTTTTTTTTTAATATATATAACTGTCAGTGCTGCTGCTGCAGTGTCATAGAGTGATAGATAGTGAGAGATAGAGAGATAGAGAGAGATAGTGACAGAGAGTGATAGAGAGTGCTATATTTTGTGTCTGCTACCCCCCCTTTTGTGCTGATCAGTATATCTGTGCTGATCAGCAACTTTTTGGGGGTGCAGGGTTTTTTTTTTTATATATACAGTATACCTGTCAGTTGCTGCCAGTTGCACTGTCAGTTGCACCAAAGGTTGTGCACCTGCTGCCCCTCACTGGTAATCAGTGTCGCATCAGTGATCACCTTTTTTTTTTTTTGAGGGTGCTGTGGGGTCTTTTTTTAATTTTTTTTTTACACACACTGTGATTTTGTGGGTGTCCTGTGGCCACTGTGCGCTGATCAGTGACGTACATCACTGATCAGCTTTTTCGGCACAGGGTTGATCTTTTTTTTTTTTTTTTTTTGATCAAATTCCTGTTGCCTTTGAGCGCTGTTCAGTGACGGACGTTACTGACCAACATCTGTGCTCAATTTTTGGCGCAGGACCTTTTTTTTTTTTTTTTTCACTACATACACACTACACACTACACACTACATACCCCCCCGGGTTGAAATAAAGTTTGTACCCCCCCTACACTATACACGTGTTGAAACATTTCACTACCAGAAACACAAAAATAAAAATGGCATCCCAAATGTCATCCAAAATGTCATCCCAGTCATCCAGAAGAATGTATTCAGCGGAGGAGGCATATGCCATGCTTGCCTCTGACTCTGACACAGCCAGTGAGGCAAGCAGGGAATTTGAAGGATTCATCTTAAGCTCCTCTTCCTCCTCTAGTGATGAGGGACCCCCTCAAAGACGCCCCCGTAGAGCAGCTGAGACCCCCCCCCAATAATTGATCTCGTATGGACCCCACCACCAGACAATTTTGAGCCCCAGGTTCCTGAGTTTTTGGCCATGCCAGGAATCCAATTTGATTCCAAAGGTCTCAGAGAAATTGACTTTTTCAAATTATTTTTCTCTGATGATTTTATAAATTTAATGGTGGACCAAAGTAATTTATATGCCCAGCAGTTTATTGCTCAAAACCCCACGTCATCATTTGCTAGGTGGACCCCTGTAGATGCAGTAGAGATGATGACGTTTTGGGGTCTGGTGTTTCATATGGGCATAGTAAAAAAGCCAGAAATTAGGCAATATTGGAGTACAGATGTTCTGTACAGCACCCCATTTTACCGTATGGCCATGACTCGGGCTCGTTTTGAGATAATCCTTAAATTTTTGCATTACAACGATAATGCACAGTGCCCACCCAGAGAAGATCCCACCTTTGACCGGCTATTCAAAGTCAGGCCGGTCATTGATCATTTCAGTGCCAAATTTGCAGAGATGTACATCCCTGAAAAATTTATTTGTATTGACGAGTCCCTTATACATTTTAAAGGAAGGGTTAAATTCCGCCAGTACCTTCCCAGTAAGAGGGCAAGGTATGGCATAAAAATGTATAAGCTGTGTGAAAGCACCTCAGGGTACACCCACATGTTTAGGGTATATGAAGGGAAGGATTCAAGAATTGAACCGCCAGAATGCCCCCCCTCCCTCGTAGGTGTTAGTGGAAAAATTGTCTGGGATTTAGTGCACCCCTTCCTGGATAAAGGTTATCACCTCTATGTGGATAACTTTTACACTAGCATCCCCCTGTTTAAGGCCCTTGGTTGAAGAGGTACAGCAGCTTGCGGTACTGTGCGCAAGAACCAAAGAGGCCTCCCAAAAACGCACATTGCCCAAGTAATGAGAAGGGGTGAAAGCAGGGGAATATGCACCGAAAATATGTTGTTGGTCAAATATAAGGACAAGAGGGATGTCCTTATACTGACAACAATTCACGGAGACAGTACCACCTCCGTCCCTGTACGAGGTACCAGTACCCACACCTCAAAACCTAATTGTATCCTGGATTACAATAGGTACATGGGCGGAGTGGATCTTTCAGATCAGGTACTGAAGCCGTACAGTGCCCTGCGGAAAACAAAAATCTGGTACAAGAAGCTGGCCGTGTATATCATCCAGATGGCACTGTATAACGCTTACGTGCTATTCCGTTCTACCGGCCAGAGGGGGACATTTATGCACTTTCAAGAGGAAGTCATAAAGGGCCTAATATTTGGGAACCAGCAGGCAGAGGGCCCCAGTACTTCTAGTACTGGCCCCCGTATTGTACCAGGGCAGCATTTTCCTGATGAAATCCCCTCCACTGGAAAAAAGGGCAGGACACAAAAAAGGTGCAAAGTTTGCTATAAAAAGGGAATAAGAAAGCAAACTATTTTCCAGTGTGACACTTGCCCCGACAAACCCGGCCTATGTATAAAGGAGTGTTTTAAAATATACCACACATCTATGGATTATTAGGTTCATAATTTCACCGTGCTTCGGGGGTCTTGCTAATGCCACATAGCACCCACCATTCATTCCACCAGAATCTGAGCCGCAAAATCCAAAAATCACTCCTTCCCTTCATGAGTCCTGCCATGCACCCAACTGGTATTTTTTGGTCACATGTGAGGCATTGCCGTACTCGGGAGAAATTGGGGCACAGATTTTGGGGTGCTTTTTCTCCTTCATACCATCTGAAAATGAAAAATTTTGAGCCAGAACTGCATTTTTGTGTAAAAAAATGTAATTTTTCATTTTCACTGCCCAGTTGTATCAAAATTGGTGAAACCCCTGGGGGTTTTAAATGTACACTATACCCCTAGATGAATTCCCTGAGGGGTGTAGTTTGCAAAATGGGGTCACTTGTGGGGGGGTTCCACTGTATTGGTGCTTTGGGGGTCTTGCTAATGCGACATAGCACCCACCAACATTCCACCAGAATTTGTGCTGCAAAATCCAAATATCACTCCTTCCCTTCTGAGTCCTGCCACTTTTTGGTCACACATGAGGCATTGCCATACTCGGGAGAAATTGGGGCACAGATTTTGGGGTGCTTTTTCTCCTTCATACCTTCTGAAAATGAAAAATTTTGAGCCAGAACTGCATTTTTGTGTAAAAAAATTTAATTTTTCATTTTCACTGCCCAGTTGTATCAAAATTGGTGAAACCCCTGGGGGTTTGAAATGTACACTATACCCCTAGATGAATTCCCTGAGGGGTGTAGTTTGCAAAATGGGGTCACTTGTGGGGGGGTTCCACTGTATTGGTGCTTTAGGGGTCTTGCTAATGCGACATAGCACCCACCAACATTCCACCAGAATTTGTGCTGCAAAATCCAAATATCACTCCTTCCCTTCTGAGTCCTGCCACTTTTTGGTCACACATGAGGCATTGCCGTACTCGGGAGAAATTGGGGCACAGATTTTGGGGTGCTTTTTCTCCTTCATACCTTCTGAAAATGAAAAATTTTGAGCCAGAACTGCATTTTTGTGTAAAAAAATTTAATTTTTCATTTTCACTGCCCAGTTGTATCAAAATTGGTGAAACCCCTGGGGGTTTAAAATGTACACTATACCCCTAGATGAATTCCCTGAGGGGTGTAGTTTGCAAAATGGGGTCACTTGTGGGGGGGTTCCACTGTATTGGTGCTTTGGGGGTCTTGCTAATGCGACATAGCACCCACCAACATTCCACCAGAATTTGTGCTGCAAAATCCAAATATCACTCCTTCCCTTCTGAGTCCTGCCACTTTTTGGTCACAAATGAGGCATTGCCGTACTCGGGAGAAATTGGGGCACAGATTTTGGGGTGCTTTTTCTCCTTCATACCTTCTGAAAATGAAAAATTTTGAGCCAGAACTGCATTTTTGTGTAAAAAAATGTAATTTTTCATTTTCACTGCCCAGTTGTATCAAAATTGGTGAAACCCCTGGGGGTTTTAAATGTACACTATACCCCTAGATGAATTCCCTGAGGGGTGTAGTTTGCAAAATGGGGTCACTTGTGGGGAGGTTCCACTGTATTGGTGCTTTGGGGGCAGGGGCGGATTGGGAATGAAAACCAGCCCGGGAAATGACCTGAAGCAGCCTGTAAACAGGGGCAGACGAGCTTTTGCGCGCCGGAGGCGCGCCCAATTTTTTTGGGTGTGGCCTAGCGACAGGGGGCGTGGCCTAGCGGCAAGGCCACGCCCCATTTCCGCTGCTGTGGGGGCATGGCTAGTGGCTCTCTGAGCTGCTGGCTATGTCCCCAGCCCCTCAGGCTGCAGAATAGGTGCATGCGCACAGCGTCTATTCTGCAGCCTGTGGGGCTGGGGAGAAAGAGACAGGGAGGGTTAGAGGGGGTCTCACAACTGTCCCCCCCCTGCCGTGGGACACTGAGTATGGGCCACCTCCCTTAAACACATTATGCACCATAACAACAGGGCCCTTTTTTCTATCGAAAAACCTGTACACATTATGCCACACAGTATGAGCCAATATTCACATTGTGACACATGGAATGATCCAAAATTCACAAAATGCCACACAGAATGAGTTAAAAAAAATCACATTATGCAGCACCCTATGAGACAAAAATCACATTATGCTAAACAGTATGAGCTAAAGTTCACATTATGCAATGGAATGAGAAGACACAGGGTGAGACGGGGTTGGTGATGAAGGGTGAGATGGGGGTGACGAGGGGTGAGAGTAGAGTGGCAGGGTGGAAGAGGATGCAGGGAGGGAGGGGGGACGCAGGGTGGTGTAGAAGGCTGGGAGGGGAGATGGCTGAGGACGAAGGGAGGGAGGACCTATGCAGAGTGGCACAGGACGCATGGTGGGGAGTCGCAAAGTGGTGGAGGATGCAGGGAGGGGAGACGCAGAGTGGCGTAGGTTGCATGATGGCAGAAGATACAGGGAGGGGGGACGCAGGGTGGCATGGAATGTGGGGTGGGAGGGGGTATGCAGGGTGATATATATATATATATATATATATATGTATGTATGTATGTATATATATATATGGTACTTGTGAGTTATCCGGGCTGCCGATTTTGTCCTTAAGTTTGGTTAACTTAAGGACACCCGACCGACGCGATGCCCACGATTTAGCTCCAAATCGGGGGCATCGCGTCGGTCGTGGCCGTTATAAGGGGCCGCGACGCGATGCCCCCGATTTCCCATAGACAGTAATGTTAAAAGACACGATATCGGGGGCATCGCGTCGGTCGTGGCCGTTATAAGGGGCCGCGACGCGATGCCCACGATTTCCCATAGACAGTAATGTTAAAAGACACGATGGACCCGATTTCCCATAGACAGTAATGTTAAAAGACGCGATGGACCCGATTTCCCATAGACAGCAATGTTAAAATAAAATTACAATGTGAAATTGGGCAATATGTTTTTAAAAAAAATGTTTCATGGCCCCCCACCACCGTTAACGCCACCCCGCTATTGACGTCAACCCGAAGCGTGGCGAGCGCAGCGAGCCCGCGAGGGGTGGCGGTACGCGTCCTACGACCTTTTCATGCCCTACTATCCACTAGGGCGTGGAGTGAGAATAGAATAGTGTGGCGAGCGCAGCGAGCCACCGAGCCCGAAGCGTGGCGAGCGCAGCGAGCCCCGCGAGGGGACGCGGACACCTGTGAAGCCCGCAAGGGCACGCGGATACCTGTGAAGGTGTCCGCGTCCCCTCGCGGGGCTCGCTGCGCTCGCCACGCTTCGGGCTCGGTGGCTCGCTGCGCTCGCCACACTATTCTATTCTCACTCCACGCCCTAGTGGATAGTAGGGCATGAAAAGGTCGGAGGACGCGTATCGCCGCCCCTCGCGGGCTTGCTGCGCTCGCCACGCTTCGGGTTGGCGTCAATAGCGGGGTGGCGTTAACGGTGGTGGGGGGCCATGAAACATTTTTTTTAAAAACATATTGGCCAATTTCACATTGTAATTTTATTTTAACATTGCTGTCTATGGGAAATCGGGTCCATCGCGTCTTTTAACATTACTGTCTATGGGAAATCGTGTCGGAAATCGGGTCCATCGTGTCTTTTAACATTACTGTCTATGGGAAATCGTGGGCATCGCGTCGCGGCTCCTTATAACGGCCACGACCGACGCGATGCCCACGATTTCGGGCGCGATGAAAAAATCGGCAGCCCGGATAACTCACAAGTACCATATATATATAGGAAAAGAAAAAAGTGGCACTCGGACACTGTAGAAGCAATGTAGTAAATGGATATTTAATCCATTTACTACATTGCTTCTGCAGTCTCCGAGTGCCACTTATTTATTTTCCTATATACTGCTGAGGCCTCATCCCCTCCTGCCAGAGGGCACCGGAGCCAGTATTTTGGGGCATTCACCAGCAAGACCTGAGTACCGTTCTCTTTGATTATATATATATATATATATATATATATATATATATATACACACACACGATCTCCGGCACTCGCCTCTCTTTTGAAAAAGACTCACATACTCAGTATTTGCAGTTGTGCAACGTTTTGGACCAGTTTAATTCGGTCCATCGTCAGGCAGCATAGCATAGGATACTATGCTGCCTGACGACGGACCGAATTAAACTGGTCCGAAACGTTGCACAACTGCAAATACTGAGTATGTGAGTCTTTTTCAAAAGAGAGGCGAGTGCCGGAGATCGTGTGTGTATACGAGAATTTGGCTTGTCCTGTGCACTGCCACACTGTCACAGATTGCAAGTGCCGTGGACCGGAACCGAGTCTCGCTCTGTTTGTCCCTCTCTTCGCATGTCTCTGAACAGTACTTCCTGGTTGGTCACGTGGTGCTGCCGTGGCAGCTGACCTCACACGCAACTCCATTGGAGAATCCTGTTGCTAGATGACAGTGGGGTTAGGGTAACTACAGACGCTAGAGCAGGTGCCGGAGAGAATCACCTACAATCAAAATACCAATAAGTTACAATAATACAATGAATAGAAAATATGAAAAAAAGAAAGAAAGAATGAAAAAAAGGGGGGAGGGACATCAGAGTGAAGGGAAAACATAGCAAAACCGGCAAGGCTCAGTGTGATCACATGAATACAGAGTAGATATGAGGTTACAGAAACAAATTGAAAGTTATTGAAATTTATATATATATATATATATATATATATATATATATATATATATATATATAAAACAGGCAATAGGTGCGGCACTCAGACGACTTCCATCCAGGTAAATAACCACACAACGGCGGTAATCCGTTATCAACGTTTCAAATGTATTGCATTTTTCTTCAGGATATACAAAGAACAAAAACTTACATACCTTTATAGATAAGTACATACAGGGGGTTCAGCGTGCTGGGAACGGAACGGTGTATCCGCCCATTCGCCGAGGAGGTGACTCCTCCTCGGCGAATGGGCGGATACACAGTTCCGTTCCCAGCACGCTGAACCCCCTGTATGTACTTATCTATAAAGGTATGTAAGTTTTTGTTCTTTGTATATCCTGAAGAAAAATGCAATACATTTGAAACGTTGATAACGGATTACCGCCGTTGTGTGGTTATTTACCTGGATGGAAGTCGTCTGAGTGCCGCACCTATTGCCTGTATTATTCCCCCTTGTGAAGGCACCAGCTGCAAGCCGCAATTTGCTTTTGGGAGTGCCGAGCCTCTGCACTATAATATCTATATATATATATATATATCTATAGATATATCTATATAGATATATCTATATCTATATAGATATATCTATAAAGATATCTATATATATCTATATATATATATAGATATATATATATAGATATATATAGATACATATATCTATATATATATATATATATATATATATATATATATATATATATATATATATATATGATACATACATACACTAGTCTACTTCATTGAGGGCTGAGGCCACAAATTATTTCTTCCATTGCCAGCAATGCATGTATTACCCTCCTGGAGTGGCAGCCCCCTGACCGTCATCTTCTGACTGTGACTGTATGTTTTCCTGTCAGCCTGGCTGCCTGCTTCATCCGCCGCCGCCGTCCATCAGATCCAGCCCAGCGTCAGTCCTGCGCGCTGCTGCTGGATCACGTGGGCAGCGTCAGCACAGCCCTCCTGGCATCCGGACCGCGGGAGCAGCTGCGTGCGCCCGCGCATGCGCACCAGCTCTCCCGCGGCCATTTTAACTAAGGGAAATCTTGAGGCTGGCCGCGGCCATCTTCATTTAGGGAACAGGGCCGCGGCCCTGCACGGAGATGCCGCGGCAGCCCCGTTAGGGAGGATGGGCGGCCTCTTCTACAATAAAAAGTGCCGGCCCACCGGGAAACGGCCCGGTTTCCCGGCAGGCCAATCCGCCCCTGTTTGGGGGTCTTGCTAATGCGACATAGCACCCACCAACATTCCACCAGAATTTGTGCTGCAAAATCCAAATATCACTCCTTCCCTTCTGAGTCCTGCCACTTTTTGGTCACACATGAGGCATTGCCGTACTCGGGAGAAATTGGGGCACAGATTTTGGGGTGCTTTTTCTCCTTCATACCTTCTGAAAATGAAAAATTTTGAGCCAGAACTGCATTTTTGTGTAAAAAAATGTAATTTTTCATTTTCACTGCCCAGTTGTATCAAAATTGGTGAAACCCCTGGGGGTTTGAAATGTACACTATACCCCTAGATGAATTCCCTGAGGGGTGTAGTTTGCAAAATGGGGTCACTTGTGGGGAGGTTCCACTGTATTGGTGCTTTGGGGGTCTTGCTAATGCGACATAGCACCCACCAACATTCCACCAGAATCTGAGCCGCAAAATCCAAAAATCACTCCTTCCCTTCTGAGTCCTGCCATGCACCCAAATGGTATTTTTTGGTCACATGTGAGGCATTGCCGTACTGGGGAGAAATTGGGGCACAGATTTTGGGGTGCTTTGTCTCCTTCATTCCTTGTGAAAATGAAAAATTTTGAGCCAGAACTGCATTTTTGTGTAAAAAATGTAATTTTTCATTTGCACAGCCCAGTTGTATCAAAATTGGTGAAACCCCTGGGGGTTTGAAATGTACACTATACCCCTAGATGAATTCCCTGAGGGGTGTAGTTTGCAAAATGGGGTCACTTGTGGGGGGGTTCCACTGTATTGGTGCTTTGGGGGTCTTGCTAATGCGACATAGCACCCACCAACATTCCACCAGAATCTGAGCTGCAAAATCCAAAAATCACTCCTTCCCTTCTGAGTCCTGCCATGCACCCAAATGGTATTTTTTGGTCACATGTGAGGCATTGCCGTACTGGGGAGAAATTGGGGCACAGATTTTGGGGTGCTTTGTCTCCTTCATTCCTTGTGAAAATGAAAAATTTTGAGCCAGAACTGCATTTTTGTGTAAAAAATGTAATTTTTCATTTGCACAGCCCAGTTGTATCAAAATTGGTGAAACCCCTGGGGGTTTGAAATGTACACTATACCCCTAGATGAATTCCCTGAGGGGTGTAGTTTGCAAAATGGGGTCACTTGTGGGGGGGTTCCACTGTATTGGTGCTTGGGGGGTCTTGCTAATGCGACATAGCACCCACCAACATTCCACCAGAATCTGAGCTGCAAAATCCAAAAATCACTCCTTCCCTTCTGAGTCCTGCCATGCACCCAAATGGTATTTTTGGTCACATGTGAGGCATTGCCGTACTCGGGAGAAATTGGGGCACAGATTTTGGGGTGCTTTTTCTCCTTCATACCTTCTGAAAATGAAAAATTTTGAGCCAGAACTGCATTTTTGTGTAAAAAAATGTAATTTTTCATTTTCACTGCCCAGTTGTACCACAATTGGTGAAACCCCTGGGGGTTTGAAATGTACACTATACCCCTAGATGAATTCCCTGAGGGGTGTAGTTTGCAAAATGGGGTCACTTGTGGGGGGGTTCCTAACTTTTAGCATCTTATGGTGCCTAGAAACCTACATGGTGCCTAAAAAATAATCTCATAAAAAGGAGGCTCCAAAATCAAGTAGGTGCTCCTTCTATTATGAAGCCCGTGGTTTTGTCAACGTGCACACTAGGGCCACATATAGGATATTTATGAAAACAAAAGAATTGGGGGAATCAATTTTTAGTCACATTTCTCTAGTAAAATCTACTGTGTTCCTTAGAAAAATGTATTAAAATTGCAAATCTGCAAAAAAATGAAATTTTGTCATTTCACCTACACTTTGTTTTAATTCCTGTGAAACACCTAAAGGGTAAACAAACTTCCAAAATGCTGTTTTGAATACTGTGAGGGGTGCAGTTTTTGAAATGGCATCATTTATGGGGGTGTCTCACATACAAGTCCCTCAAAGTCACATCAGAACTGAACTGGTCCCTAAAAAAAATCAGTGTTTGAAATTTTCTTGAAAATTTGAGAATTTGCTATTCATATTGTAAGCCTCCTAGTGTCCAAAAAAATTAAAAGGAAGTTGAAATAATGATGGAAACATAAAGTAGACATATGGTCTATGTTAGTTATTAACTATTTTGAGTGGTATGATTATTTGTCTCACAAGCAGAAAATTTAACATTTTGCAAATTGCTAAATTTTCCATTTTTTTACGACATTTTGGTATTTTTCACAAAAAAACACAGACTGTATCGACCAAAATTTACCACTAATGTGAAGTACAATGTGTCACGAGAAAACAATCTCAAAATCACTGGGATAAGTAAAAGCAAAAAAAAGTTATCCCCACTTAAGTGATACATGTCAGATTTGAAAAAAAGGGCTCTGTCAGGAAGGCAAAAACATGCTGTGTCAGGAAGGGGTTAAGGCACAGAGCCCGCACTCCAATTGTCTGGCCCTCTTGTCAGCCATTACCCAGAATTTGCTTCCTATACTGCAGCATTAACTTTTTGAGTGCCAACGTTGCTGTGAGCGATCCTCAAACTATTCGCTAAAAATGCCAGCGTCGCTCACAGCGACTGTTCTTTTAGTATAAATAAATACAAATGCAGCCAAGTCAATTCATTGAACGGATATTTTCAGGATCTCTCACAGCAACGTTGGCACACAAAGGGTTATCAGGGGTGCCGCCACTCACTGCAGCAAAGGATATAAGTGGGAATTATCTCAGCTGCTGACACTGTGACTGCAGAAGCTATGGGGGACCGCCACTGTGCCTCAGTGAGAGACCATTGGTTGCAACGAGAATCCTATGCAGCTGATTTTGTAACTTGTGGGCAGTGGATAGGGAACCTAGTGAATGGCGGCTGCTGTGAAGGAACAGAGGCAGCGCAGAATGCTTCTCTGACATTGCACAATACAGCATTGTACTGGTCCGGCCTAGGGAGGGTGGCACAGGGAACTGTATACCTTTGCCCCCCCCCCCCCCCCCCAATCCAGATCTTTACCAAAACAGATACAAAAACATGATGATAAATGTGAACTGAAAGACATGCACATCTCTAATGTTGACAGCATTCACACACTGAACCATACCACTACCTCTAACCCTACAATCTGTTATGACTTCATAATATGGCGTCAGCTGCTCTATTTCTGGAACCAATGCTTCACCGTTAATGACTATTGATCTTACAATTGCAACAATATTGCGACATGGCTCCTTTTCCTCTCTAGGCCCTACTGTTTACAGTACAGTACACTAAGCAATTAGTGAAAAAACAAAAATAAAAAAAAAATCAGATGTGTGGGGGCACAAGGGCAACTAACATGTGAAGGCCCGTATATACAGAAAATTGAACTACTGCAGATTCATATGACAAACTAGGTTCCTCCCAGACTACTCAGATAGTAATATGCTTAAATAAGAAGGTAGAAGGTCTCCAGGGAGGGGCCAGACCCCAAGAATCAAAATGTCATAGGTCTTTAGGTAGCCCGATTAGTCCTACAGCCAATCTGCTATGTGCGGTGGTCCCCTTGTATGTTGGGGGCACTAGAAGACCACCCCGATTATCCTGAAGTTAATACAGTGCTGAGACATACTCCAAAAAGAGCTAGGGCTTTCGTGATCACCCAGAGTTGTGGGGGTTCAATTACTTAAGACTGGAGCCTCTAAATGGCAACTTTGACACCCCAGATGTCCAGCATAATTATCAAAGTGCCCTACTGTAAATTGTCAATGTACCATATTAACTCCCCCAGTGTCCACAGGCCAGTGGTATTGGGAATAGCAGTAAAACTTTTTAGCTTGTGGCAAACTGTCTCTAAGGGGTTTATTTACTAAGATGGGAGTTCTATTGAAGATAAGATGTTGCCCATAGTAACCAATCAGATTGTACTTAGTATTTATTTTGTACTTTCTAGAAAATAATAGATAGAATCTGATTGGTTGCTACGGCAACATCCCACCTTCAGTCTTAGTAAATTTACCCCTGAAAGTTTAGAATTGCACTGTAAAAATTCACTATCATCTGAGAGGATAGATTGCTGGGGCTTTTAAGGGTAAAACCCTACCTGCTTTTCTATTTATTTCTTTAACTAAATGCATGGTATAGAAGAACTATTTTATTCCAGGTGGTAAGTGCGCCTGCAAATGAATTTCTTCACTAAACAAGTTCATTAGAATTTAAGACTATTGTTTAATTTTTATTACTAATATTGGTACTTATGTAATATCTGGGCTCCCGTTTTTCTTATGAGACCGCGTCCGCTCGCCACGCTTCGGGCATGGTGGCTCGCTGCGCTCGCCACACTATATAAAATCAACTCCATGCGTAGTTGGATAGTAGGGGTATGAAAAAATGGGGTGCATTTAACATGGGAGCCCAGATAATACATAAGTACCAAAAAATGTTCTGAAAATAGGCTTATACTCGAGTATATATGGTAACTAGCACTCTTTGGATAGTGCTGCAAAGGACCCCAGTATACAGTGTTCAGCAGCACATTAAGGCACAGATTGAGTAAAGCAAAGTAATTATGTGTCTAGAACAAACCCTGTTGCAATGCAAGGGGAGCAAATACATTTATATTGTTTCCCTGCGGGGTAAATACTGTCTGCTTTTGTATGTAGCCCACCGTTTTTTTTTACACTGCAATTTAGATTTCGGTTTAAACACAACTCATCAAAATCTAAAAGATAAATGTACTAATACCTACACGGTGCGATTTACACACAGCTCATTTCTGAGCGATCTTACTAGACTGCAGGGCAACATTATTTTGCCCCTTTGTATGCTTTTTTTGCTTTGCTAACAAAGCTGAATTTGGACCTATAGAATCATGCCTAATTCATAGTTGCCTACCCTCCTGCATTCTGCAGGAGTCTCCCTGAAATAACAGCAATCTCCCTCTCTCCCTCATTAGTCTAGCAATCTCCCTCATTTCACCTAGCCCACATTACACTGTTACATTTTTGGAGAAAATTTTTACTACCAACTATAATCTCCCTGAAACTAGTTTTCAAAAGTAGGCAAGTATGGCCTTATTTAGTACATAATTCAACTAATGGATATTACATTTTGCACTCACATAAACAAGAAACTGCAATAATTACCTTCAAATTTAATTTAACCATTTTAATACTAATACAAGTGTAAATAGTTCAGTACAACTCTGTCTATACAGGAACACTGCCGGCACTCACTGTACAATTCTGCTGAGAGCCAGCCGCATACTCAAACTGGTGCCCCCCTCTCATCCCAGAGCATAGTGGTGTTATCATCTCACCACATGATTGCTGATTGGAGGTAGCACCTGTCACACAGCAGCCACAGACACACTGACAGATCACACTGGAAGCCTTGTCAGGAGATGTCACACAGCTCAAGGTTCTTCCTAATAAGCACATTGCACTGTGACATTATGATGCTATTCCCTTAGCAGCCTGCCCATACTATTTGCATGGAAGTTCATTTGGCACTGCTTGGTTTTGCATAGTGACATTTCTCATGTCATTTCTGGTAAAAGGACAGATTTGCATTGGTTCTTCTGCTTGTTGAAAGCTGTGCACAATGCTGAAGAAAATATTTCTCAATCTAGGTTCGGCACTTCCAAGGACAGCCTATCACATTCATTAGAAACAGCATCACGAAACAATGGCATGCAATTACACCGCAGCGAGATAAATCGTGGTTGTTGTAAGAGAAGAAAACATCATGTATTGCTATTTATATATACACTTTATATGCTGCTGCCGCAGTTATACACATTGTATATTTCATTTTGTGTGTAGTATCATATGCTGTACATAGTGAGTGGGAAACCAGGCATTAATGATCAGCGGTAAATCTACATTTTATGCGTCCCCTTATTCATTGGGTGACTTTATGGCTGGTGCTGAGAATCGCCTCTAATGAGGGACACTGAGGCTGCTGTTGCATGCAGCAGATTCTAGAGAAATTCAGTATGGAGGTCATTCTGGTTGACACACAAAGCTGCGAAATTCGCAGCTTTCGTGTCATTTTAACTCCGCCCACCACCCGCTGCCCGCTCAAACTAACACCCCCCCCTCACGCCGATTTCCCTGCACACTTGTGAATGGATATTTAGCATAAACATCCATTTGCAGCCTTGCGTGCGGGGACAAAATCATTCGATGGTCACAACCATCAAATGATTTTGCAGGCCCTCGCAGATGTAAGACCCCACACTGGTCCGTCGCCACCACCCCACGCCCGCATTGCTAGGTGCGAACAGGACGGCAAACAAGCAGTTTGTTGCGCTTGCTCACACTAAGCGGCTGCACATGCGCATAACAGTTTATGAACAAGCGCAGTTGCTCACCATCGCTCCCCTGCGCAAACACTTAGGGGAGAGGACAGATCAGAATAAGGGCCTATATACCACAAAGAAGATCTAATAATACAAACAAATGATACTATGTTAAAAATAAACAAAGAATTTGTTTTACTGTAGCATAATTGTATACAAATTGTCACAATAATATCATATATAATACACTATTTAAGATCCTTATTGTAACATTATATCAAGTGTTCATTGCAATTGAAATGACATTTTGAGCCATGTGAATTGCTTAAAGGATGGTTTCCATTTACTAGAACCCTATATAGTCTTCATATTTGAATTTTTAATAAGCTTGGAGTCTATTTGATACAGAGGTGTAACTATTGCAACTACTCTACTAACAAAGGTCATTTGGGTTCAAAGGTCATCTATGACTGTAAGTAAGTGCACGCCAGTTGCACTGGTAAACATACAGTATGGTTTTGTTGGTGAAGATAATATAGGTTGCTACATATGAAAGGAGTACTGTGGATGAGGGGTGTTCCTTATGTTTTGCTGTCTACCTAATAAGGTACCTATAGGTAAAAGTGAGATTTTGCAGAAGATTATGTAAATAAGTAATGGGGTGGAGAAGGTGCTTTCTACAGTGCTTAGTAGGTGCTTTTAGAAGACATGTTCAGTCTTTCTTACAAATATTCAAGTGTATGCATATACCTGCTCGGTAGGGCACAGATTGGTTTTCTGAAAACAGTATCATGGATCTATAATTGCTTGTGTACTTTGGCTAGGCAAATAAATAGGTGTAGTCGTGTAAATAAGGCAGCACATTTTTTACTGTCTATAACCCTTATGTATTTTTGGTTTAGAAAGTAAATTTGATGAGATATATCCTTATGGGTAATTGATAAACGTCCAGCCAATCAGCTCCTTGCTAACTTTTTTCAAACACAGCCTGTAACATGGCAGTTAGCAGGCAGGGCCGGTGCAAGGCACCGAAGCGCCCCAGGCGAGTCGGGGTGGGGGCGCCCCGGTGCCGGGGGGGGGGGTGTACCTGTCCTGCGGCTGTGTATATAAAGCTTGCGGCAGCGGGGGGGGTCCCTGCAGTCAAGAAATAACGAGCGCTATCCGCCTGGCTACGCGGAAGCGCTTCTGTTGGGAAAACACTGGCCGCACGGCGCACGCTGATTGGCTGAATCTCAGCCAATCAGCATGCGGCCAGTGTTTCCACAACAGAAGCGCTTCCGCGTAGCCAGGTGGATAGCGCTTGTTATTTCTTGACTGCAGGGACCCCCCGCTGCCGCCGCCGCAAGCTTTATATACACAGCCGCAGGACAGGTACCCCCGCGGCACGGGGGGGGGGGGGGGGGGGCGAAATGCCGCCCTCCAGTGGCCGGCGCCCTAGGCAAATGCCTAGATTTGCCGAGTGGTGGCGCCGGCCCTGTTAGCAGGTGATTGGCTGGGCGTTTATCTCTCTGTATCACCCTGTCATTTATCTCTTGTAAAGGCTTAATGCATTTGCCCCAATGTAACTCATAGTCCTTCCTAAAACATTGCAGTTATTACAGGATTTTAAAAACTGATATTTCCACCAATTACTTCTAGCTGTTTCTACTGAAGTAACAAGATTGACAAGAAGAATTTAGGAAGAGGAAGTAAAGCCGATCTTACTGAAATAGAAGTTCTTGGTTTAATTACTTTTCCCTATCTACCACCCTACTGTAGGCTAATGACTGTAAGCAGAAGAGAACCCTACGGAAGTAGGACTTCTTTCAGGGGTTCCCATTAGTTTCTAATCAGGCAGCCATACAATTCTGAATAAAGGAAATGCTCTCTCAGTGTAACATGTAAGAGAATGGGGAATGCCTGTTTCTCCGACACACAATAGCGATTTGTTCTATGAAGATCCTGCAGGCAGTTCTTTGACAGCAGAATCGGTATGGTGTGGCATGATAATGGTGTAGCAAGGGATTGTAGATCACCATTTACTTTTATGTTCCATTGAGGGAGAATATCACAACATTCTGAAGCGCTTGTGTAAGTTACCCTAACGTTTTGGTTACGCACAACATTTGTCCTATCCCAAAACAACCTCTCAGACACTTGTTTTCAGGTCTTAAGGTACCCATACACGTGCCGATATGTGTGATGTGCGTTTTGTACTTCATTTGTGCCGTGCGATTTTGGCACTTGTAGGGGGATGCGTTGCGATCTACTGTTTTAGCCTCACGATTGTAGCACAAAAGTACCGCCTGCAGATACTTTATGTGCTATACAATACTGTACCTTACGGGGACGCATCCCCGCAGGTACACGGTGCGATATTAACCGATGCAATGCGTTTTGAACTTTAAAAGTTCAAAACGCATTTTAAAATCGCAACGTGTATGGGCACCTTAACTAGTATGGAATATTTATAGTATATTTCACACACACACATACATACACACACACACACACACACACACACACACACATTGTAGTCATGCATGTTCTTAAAATACAGTAGGTCAATATTCGCTATACGTTTTTACACATACTGTATTTTTATTGTATTACTATGTGGTCATGAGAAGCAACATTTTAGCTCCAGTTAGCATTATTATTTCAAATATTAATAGTTTCAACTGCTGTAATGTAGTCTGGATGGTAAATAACAGCAATGGAGAGGTATAATGCCTTCCTCGGAATGCCTGGTATAGAATTGCTGATATGACCATGTGGTGGTCTGTCACATTACTCTGCAGGGAAGTTCTACGCACCATAGACCTGATTTGGACCTGCCGATTATCTGATGTCTGCGCATGCACAGAGTACACTGTGCCCATTTGCGAGCCATCCTTGGTGGCACCCTGCTACTGTTTGGGGGCGGTAATCCAGTGTTTTCTGGGAGTGCCCCAGAAAAAGCAGGTGTTCCCTGGTCGCTGGGAGGGAAGGCCTCCATCTCTTAATGGCCATCGCAGCCATGAGTAAGTCCTGGCTTACTCGCTGCTGCAAACAGAGGGGGAAACCACTCAATGGTGAGTGGTTCTGAATGGATTTCTCCTCATGCGCACGGCTGCAAACAAATTTGCAGCCATGCACATGGGCGGGAATTTGTGGATGCGGGGCAGCGTTTACCTGATAGCTGGGCTCCAAAGATTCATAGCCCTGCGACCAATTCATAGCGGTGTGTTATTCTGCATCAAACACATGGTCATGAGAGGGGGAGATTCCACCTGTGAATGTGGCCAATATATGTGAATGATGTATACTTCTATACAACATAAAATCAGCACAGATTCTATAGGCACGGAGAGACGCATTGAAACACGCTGCCTTCCACTGGAAGAGCCTATACATGACACTACGCTGCATAAAGGACCAGTGCATCCATTGGGCCATAACTGACACTGGCAGAGAAACATATTTTCTTCAGTTAATTCTGTATATATGCTTTAGATCTGAGCTGCTGTACACCTTGCCTATGTTAGCAGTTCTAGATGCAATTATTTTACATTAATTACTACCATCCTCAATGCGGTAATAATTACAATATGTAATTACAATATTCACTTAGAATATTAGAAAAACAGACCTCAATAGCTTTGCCAGCAACACATTACTGTACTGTACCTTCTGCTCTTCTGACAATTAGGTCTAAGGTAAAGCTTTCGGCAGGCCAATGGAACTACCAGCACTGTTCAGTTTTATTTCACTGCTGTGTTCCCGGTTGAATTGTTGTGTTTTATGTTCAGCTCATGTTAAGTATTTGTACTTCTAATATACTACTGTACACGCTAAATGTCTGTGAATGATATACATAAGTAGGTCTAAATATTTATCTCATATCATTTCCATGGGCAAGCGTAAAGAAGCTAAAGGCTTGGTAGAAACATATCATTTGCAGTAGCATCATGTTTAAATACAATTTTTTATTATTTAATGATATCTCGAGCATTATAAAAGTATAAAACTATTGTTACGAAATCTAATAGTATAGCAATTTTATCACAGCCCTCTAAAATAGCATTATCCATGATCTATTTCTGGGAGTAGTATTAGCAATACTATTGAGCTAAGTTTTTCCTCAATTTAAAACACCGCACAACGAGGAACGCTACAAATGTCACTGCATTTAGTAAATTAATAACAGCTTTCAGTGTAATATGATTAGCTGATTTGCTTTACAAAATCCCCTATGGTTGATCATGTTTACAGACAGAATATAAACAGCAGGTGTTTCTAATATATCTATTGTCATACAATGGCGTGAAGTATGTGGTTTTACCGTACTACAGATACAGAACACACTTAAGAACACACAGTGAATTTTAGCATGTGCATGCTGCAGCCGGAGACTGCAGGGTCTGCTTACCTTTTTTAGAAATAAATCCACTCCAGGTGAGCTGCTATCTGTTCTCCCATCTCACCTGGAGCTGCTAACAGTGACCACGCCTGCCTTTCAAATGATGTCAGTCTCAAAATAAACATCTTCATCAAGTATATGTGAGAGTTAAGCTGGCAGATCATGTTCTACTGAAGCATGCATAGAAAAATTCCATAGCAACAAAGATGACAGCATGACAACCGCTGATACTACTGCATTAGCATTAAAAACTATACTCTCAAAATACTCCTACACAGAATTACTTTAATTATATCAGGGAACAGGATGCTAAATACATCATGAAGAATATTTGTATTATCACTAATTAAAGGTAAATTGACAAACAAGAGGATGTTAAACATTGCTCAAGTTGTGTGATTGGAAAGGATTGTAGTAGAGCTACAGTATATTGCTATGGCTGCTGTTTGTCAGCAGGTAGTACTGCACAGACATGCCTGATAAACCTTTAATTTCACAGTGTTATAATACTATTAGCATACCCTCCAACATGGCCCATTCCATTAGGTATAAAATGCTCTGTTTCTGGACTTCCTTACCAGTGGCAGCTGCAGAGGTGGGGCTGCAGCACAGTCCAATATTCAAAAAGGGGAGCCACACCTAATGCCACTCTAAACATCACTGTCCTGGACTCACTGACAATTGATGTGTCTCCCCTCTTTGAATTTTGGACTGTGCTGGAGGCCAAACCTCTGTGCTGGAGGCCAAACCTCTGTAACTGCCACTGGCAGGGAAGTCCAGCAACAGAGCATTTTGTACCTAATTGAATGGTTATAACTGAATACGTTACATTGTTCAGAGGCATCACCTAGGGGTGATATGTACACAGAGGCGAAACTACCATTGAAGAAGCAAGTGTAGTGCATCGGGGCCTTGAGTGTTAGAGGGCCCACTGGGGGTTAACTGGACCTTACCCCAGTCATTCTATTCCTGTCACCCATTGTTTTTACCTGTCACACTCTGCCTCCCCTTGTCACCCACTGGCGTGTTGCGTATTGTTAACTTGGGTTAGGGTGGAGGAGGGGTGCCCAAATTATATCTATGCACCTGGGCTCACCACCCACAAGTTCCGCCAATGTATGTACATACAAGACGCAAAGACCACATAATAATAGGCATTGCAAGTGAAGCATCCATGGACAATGTTGGTGTGATGTGTAGACCCTCCTCCTGGGATATAAGGCCATGCTCCATAACTTTGCCATTATCCAATATTGCAACTGCCTGGGATGAGCCATTCCCATTAGTAAACGCAGGGTATGTAGAACATACCACACAAGTGGTTTATACTAAGGTCCCTGGTGCTATATTAAGTAGTTAAATTGAAGGTTTAATCGTATATAAAGGCTAACCAATTGCTGCAAGTGTATTTATATAGTAAATACAGCTAAAGAATCCATGATAATGTATCAGATTAATCATGGCAATGCACCATAGAAAAATGAAACATATGTACAGTACATTCAAATTGCACAGTCTAGAATGTGATCACTAGATCACTAGAGGAGAGAGTGGGCCATCAGGCCTTGGCTTTCCAACTCATACACAGCTCCTTGCAATGCATGCGCACACTGCATTTGTGATTTTTGATGCAAGTGCGGAAAATCAAGCGGTATGACCAAATTTGCAGTTGCGTCTCAGTCAGTCAGACCTATGTGTGTAGTTACAGTGTTTTTTATGCCTTCCATACATTTAGATATTTACATTTTGTGAAGTCATTCTAGAGCTTTCATAATGCACAGCCAGACATTCATCCTTCTGATATTGATATGGCTACAAGACCTGTGATCCTCTTCTGATCACAGCTATTTCATACTGAGTTGATGATTTGAAAAATAATTCCAGCATTTACATAGGACTGTAGTGTTTTCCCTGACCTACATTCACCAAGATGTGCTCTGTATCCAGCTGAATAGTTTTATACATTTCTTAAGAGAACACTTTACAAGCCGAGAGCAGTTTTGTGCAGACGGCCTTTTAGTTAATTCTTCAAATACCATTTCAGGTAAGATCAGGGAGACATCAGCCTCTCTCTTGTTTGTAAAAGAAGCGTGAGGCAAGTTTGATCATCTGATACCTTATAGGATAGAATGGATAGTAACTTATGTAGGTTAAGGAATAATGAATGATTAATGCAAATTTTGATTTATTCCTTCTAACACTAACTTTACAGTAGTACAAACTGCCAATTTCAGTTACTGTAATGCTGGCTATACACTAGGTGACTTCTCTGACCAGAGAAGTCACCCTTTATATACCCTGGAGTCATCAATGAACCTCCCAGATGGCAGGACAATATATCATATACTGTTCTTTTGCATACATTATATAACATGCAATCGAATGCGATCCCAGCCAAGCCCGTCTGGCTTGTCTGCGATTCGTCGAATCTCTCCTGCTTGCAGTGCGACTCCTAGGTTCCAATGATTTGCGCACAGGACCATACATCGCATCGGACACTCTGTGAAATACATGAATTTTGGATGCTTTTATGTGATGAATCATCACCGCAATCGTACAAAAAGTGACCAAATTGCACAGACATCCTGATTAGCAGGATGCAGCTTCTTATGTCCAGACATTGCATTTTAGCAGGATGCAACAGACTTGTGTATATATCCTCTTGAGTAAGCATCCTGCTAAACAGTTCCTGTTCAACTGCATCCTGCTAAAATACAATGTGTTGATGCAGCCATAGATTTAAATGTGCATGCTCTTTCCTGCCAAACAGGTCCCTTTAAAAGGGACCTGTCAAAGCGCAATGTGTAGACAGAGCCTAAACCAGGGCTGGCCTAACCGGTCATCGAGATTTACCAACAGTTCACGGTTTCCAGGGCACCTAGCAGGTGCATCGGTGTAGTAATTACTAACTGTCATATCTTGAACTATTTGGTGCATTCATTCCTAATGGGCACATATTACAGATCCACAGTTGGTCTGGAAAACGTTAACTGTGGTAGATATTGAGGACCGGTTTGGCTACCCTTGCTTAAACCATTTATTTTCCATCCATACACACACACACAAAAAAAATCATGTGACCACAAAACTGACATTACTATGTGACTGGGTGGCATTGCCTCAGGAGACATTTTTTTCAAGTGTGATCTGTTAAACCACTTTAGAATCTGTGGTGCTTAACCTCAAGTATCAAACATTTGTTCCCAGTTGTGAAACACTGCAGAGTATGCATATGCTATATATTGTAAATGCATGCTAATAACAGTCCTCTTGAATTGTGCTTCACCTTTTTATTTGGATATATAATAAATCTATCTTATAAACTGCAAATCAACAGTAAAGTTAACATTCATTATGCCTATTCATTATTGTCGGTCAGTAGCATTGATGCATACTACACCAGAACAATTCAATAGTGCTCCAGTGCAGAGACAGCTGATCCAAATATCAGCTGTCCCCGCGATCTATATAATGACAACCATACCAGATTAAAGGGGGGACAATGGCATACTGCACACCGGGGCAGCCTCTGTCAGGAGGGCCCTGGCCAGAACACAATGACATCATTAGCTCTCCCTCTTGTGCAGCAGCAGAACCAAGTAGCTAGAATGGAAGCAGAACAGTATGCATTGCACGCAGAGGAACAGGAGTATTACATATCATGAGCTCCTTATGGCGTTACCCAACCAGAGGAGAGATAGGAGGGAAGAGAGCTGAAAGTGAACAACGAATCCCTGCTTCTCTTGCTCCCTGTGTGGTCCTGTGGAAATTGCAATCTAAAAAGTGCATTTGGGTCCAGAGAATCAGACATGCATATACACACACAAAAGTTAGATGAAAGATTTTATTTTTCTATGTGTATTTTAAGATTACGGTGTCTTTTGTCCACTACAAGGAAATTTTATAAAAAAAGTTGTCTGTATAAACAGTATTCAGGTATTCATTAACTTTTAGTTTAAATTTAATACACAGAATCCATACCTACCAACATGATCCATTAGGGTGTGGTATAGGGTTCCGAAAGTCAGGATCCCGACAGTCATTAGCCCGATGTCGGGATCCCGACTGGCCGGATTCAGACAGCATGGCGAGCGCAACAAAGCCCCTTGCGGGCTCACTGCGCTTGCCACGCTCACCACCTATTCTATTCTCCCTCTATGGGGGCATGGACCCCGCGAGGGAGAATAGCCGGTGGCCGTCAGGAACACGTCTGTCAGTGTTTTAACAGTGGGGATCCCGATGTTGCGTAAATGACTGTCGGGACCCCGTCCGGCATCCAATCCATTCCAGGAAGGACAAAATTCTCTCTACCTGGAATTCCCACCTAATCTCTAATTGCCATCACTTAGGGCAGTGATGACTAACCTTGACACTCCAGCTGCATCAGTTTTACCATGGCCAAATAGTAAAACTGTAGCAGGGCATGCTGGGATGTGTAAATCAACTACAGCTGGAGTGTCAAGATTAGCCATCACTGACCTAGGGAGAACATTATTCTTATCAATTAAATAGTTCAACACAGGTGATGCTAATCATATATTAAGAGGGAAGTCCAGGTAGAAAGCATTTTGTCCCTGCTGGAAGGGGTCATGTTTGGAGGTATGCACAGTCAAATATACAGTACAAACAGTGGCGGCTCCCGAGGTGGGGCTTCAGTGCAGTTTAAAATTTAAATAGGGGAGAAACACCAACTGTCAGTGAGTCAGTTTGGAATGGCAGTTGGTGGCAGTTGCTGTGGCTCCCCTATTTGAATTTTGAACTGCGTAGCAGCCCCACCTCTGGATTCTGCCCTGAGTACAACACCCCTTCCCCTGAGCTCCTAAGGCTGAGGGCTAGATTCTCTAAGCTTCAAAAGTGATAAAATGGAGAGTGATAAACAGCCAGCCAATCAGCTCCTACCTGCCATGTCATAGACTGTGTTTGAAATATGTCAGACAGGAACTGATTGGCTGGCTGTTTATCACTCTCCATTTTATCACTTTTGAAGCTTAGAGAATCTGGCCCTTAATCTGGCATTGACTTCTTCTGTAGGAGTGAGAATTAACACTTGGAGCTCCTTGCCATAGAACGAGGTGGGAATGTGGGAAACAGCACCATCTGAAGGCACTAATAATCAGAATATTTTCAGAGCTTGGGGAATTTTGGACCATATGGGGGCTATAGGTCAGATTGGGACTGAAAGTCAAGAACAACATATCTGTTACATGAACTAATAAATCACCATGAAAATAAATGTCTACAAAAGTAGGTGAAAATAATTTCACCTACTTTTGTAGAAACTAAGAGAATATGAATAGCCCTCTACAGATCTGATATGCTTAACACAAATGACAGTTGTAGTAGTAATAATAATAATAATAATAATAATAATAATCTGCAGAAGTAAGTTATAACCCTTTCACATCGCACTTTTAAAACGGTATATTGCCGTTTTTTTTCCATTTTAAAACGTTTAAGGCTGCAGTGTGAAAGTGCCACGGTTGATTTACCGGTTAAAGTTAACCGGTATTTCAACACGGTTAAAAAGCAGAGTCCTACCCGTTTTAAAGCCGTTAATGGCTTGAAACGTGTCCCTTGGGGGTTAAACGGGTTGAATGTTTGAATGGTATTAAATGATTTTTAAAACGGTTTTCACCTGCAATGTGAAAGGTCTCAAGGCTCAGACCCGTTTTAAAGTCCCATTTAAGAATACAGGGTCATTACCAATTTCTGCAATGTGAAAGCAGTACAATATGACTCAGGTACCATGTTAGCAACAAAAGATAAACCACACCACAATGTAAGACTACAATCAGAGCCGGCCTTAGGCATAGGCCAACTAGGCAATTGCCTAGGGCATTTGGAATGCCTAGGGGCATCAGCAGCTTCTGCTGATTAAAATGATATGCAGCATGCCTATTTTGTGTGTGTGAGTGAGGCTGTTAGCGGCTGTGCGAGTCCTGTCTGTGGGTGGGTTGGTTGTGCAATAGTGTTCGGCATGTGTAAGGGGCATTATGTGTGTCATGTATAAATGCATTAATAATGTGTGACATATGTGTAAGGGGCATAATGTGTGTCATGTGTATAAGGGCATTAATAATGTGTGACATATGTGTAAGGGGCATTATGTGTGTCATTATGTGTATGAAGGGCATTAATAAAGGTTGGCATAATGTGTAAGGGGCATTATGGTTATAAGGACATTAATAAGGTGTGTCATGTGTAAGGGGCATTACTGTGTGGTATTATCAGGGGTGCCGAGAAAAAGGGGTAGGGGGTACAAATTACCCAGGCCAAAGTCTGATGGAAGGGCCCAGTGGGGGCCCCGGGCCCCGTCCCCTTAAGTGACAGCAGCAGCTGCAGCTCTTCTCCTCTGCCCAGCACACCCTGCTTTATGCTGGGTTGCAGTGTGGCCATGGAGGTGCTTAAAATACAATATTTTCTCAGGATTTTTTTCTAATGTTATAATGTGAATAATATGAGGAGTAATGTACATAAGGTAAAGTGGTACTACTGTGTGATGTAACGTGAATAAGGGACACCATCGCATGATATAATGTGAATAAAGTTGCACTACTGTGTGGCATAATTTGAATTGGGGGTACTATTGTATGGCCATGCCCCTTCCCAGCAAGAACACACCCCTGTTTGGGCTCCGCACCGAATGGGTGCGCTGTTTCTATTTAAAATATTGCGGGTAGGAGCACCAAAATGATGACTGCTATGATGAGGGTTGATGATCTTGGGAAAGGGGAGCAGGGTCAGAGACGGAACTAGTGGCGGTGCTAGGGGCACCAGTCAAAATCTTGCCTAGGGCATAATTTAGGCTAGGGCCGGCTCTGACTACAATTTATAGCAGTGCTAGGACACACTCTCCTTCCGACTGCCAGTCTGTCTGCACAAACTTGCACATTGCAGCAGAATTTATTCCTATCTATAAAGGTCCGAGATCAGCATGTGGCATGCCCGCACATTCATTCCATTGTAATTCATTCAAACAGTTTCTTTTTTTGCCAAAGATCTCTAGTGAACATGTTATACTGAGCAGCCACAGCTTGACATCAGCTACTTAACCTTGACTTGTTTCCTGAATTTTCTCATTTGCATGTGCCCTTCATATTAGCATATCCATACTTGTTCATTAGCCTGTTTTCCCGACCTTGACCTGTGTACTTGATTTGCTGATTTGCTTATGTCTGACTTTCACATGTCCCTGCTACTGCTCCATCACCATGCCAGTAGTTTTTTTTGTTTAGGTTCACTATATTCCTAATCCTATTTTATCCTGAATTGTTACATGTAAGTCATTGTAGAAAGTCTGTCATTGTTTCCTTAAACTTTTTATTTTCTATGGAATAATTATATAGTTGCGCTGTGTTTTATAAAGTATTTTACATCGCAACTTCTGTTAGGGTTTGTTCTTATATCTATAAAGACAAAGGTTTTTTATTGTATTTTTGGAAATGACCTTATTTTTCATTTGCCCGTCTATTATACTAGGATGCATACATCACCGTCACAAATAACTAGGCCTGGCTTGACATTATACCCCCTGCTTAGACTTTTGTTCTGCCTCCCCTGTGAATTATGCAACATTGATAAGGTCCACCATGGAGCCGATTCAGACCGATTGAGTTTTCAGGGAACGCTTGAAAGTTTGGAGCCTAGAGGAGAGTCTTAATGTGCGTGGAAGGGCATTCCATAGGGTGGGCGCTGCCCGACAAAAATGTAGTAAGTGTAAGTGGGTCCGAGTAATGAGTGTGGATGAGACGCAGATCTTGTGCAGAGCGTAGAGGTCGGTGGGGATATATTTTGAGATAAGAGATATAAGTCGGTGTAGTCAGAGAAATGGCTTTGTTTGTAAGTAGAAGTATTTTATATTGAATGCGGTTATATACAGGCAACCAATGGAGGGATTGACAGGGCAGATCGGCAAACGCTGAACATCTAGCCAGGAAAATCAACCTTGCCGCTGCATTTAGCATGGATGTAGTGGTGAGAGTCTTTTCTTAGGAAGACCGGTAAGGAGGCTATTGCAATAGTCAATGCGTGATATAATGAGTGCATGGATTAGAGTTTTTGCAGTGTCTTGTGTAAAGTATGGACAAATTTTGGATACGTTTTTTGTATGCATGTAACATGATTTAGAAACAGATTGAATGTGAGGAATAAAGGACAGTTCAGAGTCGAGGATGACCCTAGGCAGCGAGCTTGGGGAGTAAGATTATTATAGTATTTGAAAAACTGGTGTCGACATTTTAAACGTCGACCATGTCCACGTTCTGTCAATGCCAACCTATGGTACGTTGACCATTTCCAGGTGTCATCCTAGTCACTGTCCACCATTACTGTCCACCATTAGTGGTCGACCTAGACATTGTTGACCCAGGGACCGTATACCATTAGGACAGACTGCCTTTCATACTGTCTCTCCAGGTGCAGGTGGAGGTAAGTGTTGGGATCACTGGGCATCAGTGATAGACTCTTACGCACAGCACCAATAGCATATAACAGATTACCACAGATTTTATAGTAAATTATAAACTGTCAGTTTGTTCCTTTACTGGGAATTTGTTGCCGGTTCTATAGAGATGTATATCGATTGTTTTATTTTATCCCATGTTTCAGTACAACAAGTGCCATGTTTCCACATAGTTCCGTAATCCTATTGCTCAGTAGTCCCCTAGCTCAGATTGTATACATAAATCCCATACCCATATGGCAATACTTTATATGGCATCAGTCCCATATGAATGCAGCAGCCTTCACAGATATGACAGAAAAGCAATTATTTTTCATTTCAAGGTACTTGTGTACTTTCACGGCTCCCACGATGTGCATCGTACAGGGAAAAATCGCATCGCATCGCATCGCATGAACGAAGCGTGGCGAGCGCAGCGAGCCCGCGAGGGGCGGCGGTACGCGTCGTACGACCTTTTCATACCCCCAGTATCCACGTCGGCATGGAGTTGAAAATAGAAAGTGTGGCGAGCGCAGCCCGAAGCATGGCGAGCGCAGCGAGCCCCGCGAGGGGACACGGACACCTGTGAAGCCCACGAGGGGACACGGATACCTGTGAAGGTATCCGCGTCCCCTCGCGGGGCGCGCTGCGCTCGCCACGCTTCGGGCTCGGTGGCTCGCTGCGCTCGCCACACTCCACGCCTATGTGTATAGTGGGGGTATGAAAAGATCGTAGGACGCGTACCGCCGCCCCTCGCGGGCTCGCTGCGCTCGCCACGCTTCGGGTTGGCGTTGATAGTGGGGGTGGTACAGTGTGAAAAATGACATTTGGGGTGCATTTTACATGATGTCAACTCATGTCCATAATTTCTGTGAAAAAGGACATCGCATCACATCAGATCGCATGCATGATTTTATCAGAAATGCCCAAAACCACGGGAAAATCGCATCGCATCGCATGCCATCGCATGCCACTACATATGGCATGCAATGGCATGCGATGGGAGCCGTGAAAGTACACAAGTACCCATTTCAAAATATATCACAGCAATTCCATATCAACGTAGCTGAATTAGCTCAGACTTTATTTCCAGTCTCTATCCCAGTTCAACAATCGGATCTTCTCTACTGTACAGTAGTATATTATTCCTTTACAATGTCTGTTCTATTTAGGCGACCAGCCAATCAGCTCCTAACTGCCATGTTACAGACTGTGAACAGATGTATTAAATTGTACTTTATCACTGGCCAATCAGCTCCTAACTGCGATGTTACATGCATGGATTAAAATGACAGTTAGGGGCTAAGGAGCAGGTTGATGATTATTATACTCTACTTTATCACTTGTTAAAACTTGGTACATCTGTCCCAATATGCCAACAACACATGCCTTTTGGGTTTTTCACATGTTTTTACATTTGCTTGATTTCATTTCCACGTGACTATGATTGGGAATAGTAACCTTGCCTGAAATGTAACAAAATGCGTCCAAAAAAGCGCAATAAACTGGTGCAGACTATCCTTGTGTCGATTACTTTTTCACCATGTCGAGCATTGTACCTGTCGTACAAAGACCACTATTGACCATTTATCTGTAAATCTTTTGCACCTGTCGACAATACTTTATGTTGTGAACCTATTGACTGTCTGCCTAGGCATTGTACTTCTCTTATGCCGGACCCCATTTTATAGAATGTACTAGATCCATGATTGCTGGATGATTGCTATGGGAAACTATTCCACTTGTCCTCTTTAGAAGGTTTGATACATCTCACTCTAAAAAGGCCAGATGTACTAACATTTAAACGTGATAACGTGGCGAATAATAAAGTACCAGCTATTAACTTCCTTTTTGTTAGGTGACTGGCTGGAAGTTTAAAACTATCCACGTTATCTCTTTTTGAAGGATCGATACTTCTGGCTCTTGGAGTGAAAATGTAGAACCAGGCCTGAGCTTTATGGAAGGCAGTTACATCATCCTACCTTACCATGTGTGCTGCCCTCATCACAAACATGTAGATGCATGTGGTGCATTGGAGAAACTGTAACTAAAAAGAGATAGAATACAGTAGTTCTGTTTGTACTGCATTGTAGTACAATAGTGAAATAGAATCCTTCCATGGCACTGATCATTTCATAAGAAAGAGTTCAGCAACAACAATGCAAAAAATGATTATGGGCCTGATTCAGATCTTATGGCTGCTGTGCAAATTTGCAGAGGACTATAATCAGATAGCCGCTGACCAGCCAGAGTGAAACAAGTCTGAAAATGATGTATGAAAATATCGCCGATTGCTGGCCAGCTGCAAAATCTGTACACAACCGACTCACCATCGAATGGTTTTCTCAGTCTCGGCAAGTTTGTGTAACCTGGACCCTTCCACCACTCTGTAACTGAGGGCCAGATATACAGTACCAAGCTTTAAAAAGTGTTAAACTGGAGCGTGATAAACAGCCAGCCAATTAGCTTCTCGCTGCCATGTTACAGGCTGGCTTTGAAAAATGACAGGTAGGAGCTGATTGGCCAGTTGGTTATCATTCTCCATTTTATTGTAGCTTGATACTTCTGTCCCAGAGACTGAAGTCACATATTCTCCCTTAGAACACTTTGACATGCCTGCGGTTTCCCAGACACTCCCAGAAAGCGGCAGGTTACCACGGTCAAATGGCGGCTTGCTGTTAGTGAAGTTGCAAGGAGATTGTGGCAAAGAAATGTATGATTTTTTTCACTGTTTGGTCTTGTGCATGCACTGTATGATTTGCATGTGCAATTGTGCGATTATCGATTGCTTGGCAAATTCTCTGCCTTGCGATGAGCTCTGAATAACCCCCTGGCCATTACAGGATTATGTTGGAAAGCCGATAGTTGCAAATCTTTGTTTGGATTTCTTCATATTTTTATCAGCATACATGCATTACATAGGTTTTATAGTTCGAAAACTCGACAGCAGAGAGTTACCATGGAAACAGTATTCCGTTTAAGCATTGAATTATCAATGGGGAAAAATATGGTCTCTTCCAGTATATACTGTTTAAAGGTTTTCCATATCAATAAGGAAATCTTCCTGGCAGGAAATATATAAAACATGATAAATCTGGTACTGCCAAATGAGTCAAATGCTAGCTAGTAAACCACTATGTAACATAAATATGTCAAAAGCTGAGTTTTACTGAGATGAATAATATATCCGAAATGTTGTCAATGTCAAGCCAACTCTATGTGTTATCTCTACATTATCTTGGACTTGTATGTCTGACATATGGTACAATCGACACAAATGCTAGTTTTACAGATGGATGCATCTTGACGTACTGAACCTAAGCACGTGACTGAACATAACCATATTATTAGTGCAAATTTTCTTGCATTCATCAAGACCTACATACATGGCATACATCAGGCCTCAAATGTGTCCACTTCTACAGGATCCCCACCAATGGGGAGTCCCTTAGATCCCGGACAGTGCGGGTCAGAGGGGCTGTGGGTGATTGCTATGGGAAACTGCTGCAATTGAGCCTGATTCAGACATGTTCGCTAGGCTGCGTATACTCTAAAAGGTCAGCGCCGCCTGCCTGCCCTGATGAACCGAAATGAGATAGCTTACATAAGTCTGTGTAGATGCTTGCACCAATATCATCAAATTGTCTCAATACAGTATCAGCACAAATAAACACAGTGGATCATTTTCATTCCAGTTGACTTGTATAATTTCATGGTAACATGCGAGGGGATGTGTCGGGAAACACAACCCCTTCCATGCGGCCAAATGGAAGAGAAATCATTTGATGGTTGCTGTCATGTGACATCAGCTGCACGCCTCAAGCAGCAAATGCCACACATAAAACACTGGGTGTTCCCATCCAGCCACCGGCCTGCCCAACCCCTCCCTCACCTACCCATGTGAAATCCTCACCACAGGGGGTCTGCATATGCGCATATACATGCATAATCATGTGATAATCATGTGAAGACCCCTCCGCCGTCATAACAGGTCCAAATTCGACCCCGTCCAATTCATACAGAATTGCCCCCATTGATTATTAGTGAACAATTGCAAAATGAAAACTCTCTGAATTTATCAAGTCATTATTACACTATATCAGGGCTGGGCAACACCGGCCCTCCAGATGTTAGTGAACTACACATCCCAGCATGCCTTGCATCAGTTTCGGCATGGCCACATAGCAAAACTAATGCAAAGCATCCTGGGATGTGTAGTTCACTAACATCTGGAGGGCCGGTGTTGCCCAGCCCTGCGCTATATGATAAAGGGGTGATTCATGTTGGTTTGCAAAGCACTTTTGGTTTGCTAATAGACAAAACCCTGTGCACTGCAGGAGTGGCAAATGTAACATGCAGAGAGAGTTACATTTGGGTGAGTTATTTTATTTTTGTGTAGGGTAAACACTGGCTGCTTTAGTTTTGCACTGCAATATACTGTAGATATCAGTTTGAACACACCTCACCCAGATCTAACTCTCTCTGCACATGTCACATCAGCCCCACCTGCAGTGCACATGGTTTTGTCCATAAGCAAACCAATTGTGCTTTGCAAACCAACCGGAATCACCCCTACACTCTTATAAACTAATAACATTATGGGATTTTGTGTTTATTTGTAAAAACTCTTACCCATGCTATGCAGCTTTTACAATTTTACCAAGCTCCCTTTACCTAACTACAGTAATCCATCTTCAACCTTGTGATGATAATAGCTATCTTCCGTCCCATTAATATTATATCTGTTGTGCCCATTCCCAAACTTCTTTTTCTGTCATATGATCTCAGACTCATACCTCTGTATAATGTCATCACACACGTTGCTCTCAGGGCTGGCGCCACCACTAGGCAGCTTTAGGCATTTGCCTAGGGCGCAGGCCACTGGAGGGCGGTACTGAGCCACCAAGGAGAGTTGGTTTCCGAAGAAAGCTGCCAAGGACAGTAGCAGTACATCCCAGCAGGATGTAGGGTCAGGAAGCGGGGAGAAGGTGAGTGATACAACACCCTTCCCCCTCCCCCCCTCGGTGGTCATCAGCGGCAACTCCGGGCAATCCCCGTATGGCACTGTGCGGCGTGGTCATTGCGGCACCCCCCGGCTATCCCCGTGCGGCACCCCTGGACAACCCCGGGGGGGGGCGCATTTGGGGAATTTGCCTGGGGCGCTGATGGGGCTTGCACCGGCCCTGGTTGCTCTAACTCTACTTGTACCAGCACTTGTGGCATACTGTAATTGGGAATCTACTGAGTATGATGTGAATCTCTTGCAGCGTTACTCCCATTTTCTCCCATTAAACTGCTTTATTATTACATCAGGCTGGCCTAATGACTGAAAGAAGACAATATGTTTGTCATCATTCTTTCTGCTGTGCTGGCTTCCTGCTCTCTCGTGTCCAAAAAAAATGTCCAATAGCCCTCACTTGGCATGATAGGGAAGACTAAAAGTCTGCCACCAGTGCAAAGGCTATCTAGGTATCGTGTCTTCTGTAGGCAGAGCAAATGTTCTGGGCAAAGGAGGTCAAAATCTATCCATACACCTATGTTTGCCAACATAAATGTGAGCAGATCATTTGAGAGGGGCAACAAGTGCATGTGGAACCACTTGAAAAATGGAACCTGGACAGCGCATCAGCATGTCTGTTATTAACCTGGGATGTGATTTCTGCTCATCTAAAGAGATTGCTTTAAACAATTTAGCGTTTCCAGTAAAGCCAATGCAATAGGTGAGCTACAGTAGCTGACGGTGTTTGTAATGCATTCACTACAGCCTCAATGCTGTCTATTCATTAGCTTTTCTACCCATGACTCTCCTGCCTTAATAGAGAAAAAAGCTCTACCAGAGCCATAGTGCAATCTATGCATATTTGTTCCCACTGTGAAGGTCACATTTTCCTGTAAAAACATATACTTCCTACTGAGCTCACAAACACAGTATCTAGCTGACACACAGCATGGCACAAGGAGCCACATTCAGACCGGATTGCTGGGCTGCAACTTTTTGAAAGCACAGTGATCAGTTAGCCGCTGCCCGGCCATAGTGTAATCCCGCCCATGTGCACAGCTGCAAATACAAACGCAGCCATCCAATGAGGGAGAAATCAATTCGTAATTACTCTCCATCAAACTGATCTCCCCCGTGAACAGTGGCCAAGTAAACCAAGACTTACTCAGCACTGCGATGGCCATGGGGAGATCGGGTCCACTGTTGACATCAATGTCTCCTTTTTTAATGGCTGGGAGTCACCTGAATTTTACAGTAGCACTCCCCCAAAATGCCAACAAATGCCCGCTGCCTATCAATCATCTTGCAAACCTACAGCAATGTTTGGCAGGGGGGCCTCGTGCATGCACACAACGTGATAACTGTGGACCACAGGAATAAGAAAAACAGTAGGTTTGAGTGATGATTAAGTTTTACTTTATTAAGATTATTAGGTAACCTACTAGACATGTGCCCAGTACAGGTTACATAACAAATGAACAAGAAAGTGAAATCTAAACAGCTGACGACTATATTTCAAATTGTGCTTAAATTGCCATATACTGAGTCATGGAAGCTTCTGACCTTCAGTGTTCCGCATATTACTCATAAAGTCGCTAGTTAGATACTCTAAAATTGGGCAAAAAATAAAAATGAAGAGGAGGAAAATGTTTTCCAAACTTTGCTGACTAACTACAGTAATGCATGACATGGCGATGACCCCAAGAAAAGGGACAAGCTGACCAATGAAAATCTCTCTTTGTTTAGACATTTCTAACTTTCTAGCAAACAGGTAAACGCTGCCTCCCCGCTGAACACTCGCCCTCCCCCGACGCCCAAATCTCATCGCTAGCATGTGAGGGGATGTGCATGCGAATGTATCCCCTCGCATGCGGCCGAAAGGAGGATGACCATCGAATGATTTCTTCAGCCTTCGCTATGAAAACTCTAAAAGTCCATACTTTTCAGATGCCTGCAAATCGCTAAATTAAGGGTGGGCACCCCATGCAGCCATCGCCACATCTGCTGTCTCAGCTGATGCCCATAAAACAGTGGGCATTCCGCTGCTCCAGCCCCCTGTCCGCCACCTTCCGTCTGTCACAGTGCGAACACCTCAGTGAGTGATATATTCGCCAAAGGTGTTCGCACAGGGGGTTTGCACATGCACATATTTGCAAATTCGCATGCGCAGACCCCCCACCATCGAAAACGGGGCCAAATTCGGAGCCAAGCGAGTCTGAATCGGCCCCCTGATTTGTTATACTTTATGCTCAAGCTTCTTCTATTTTTCATCTATAATTTTTGCAGGTACTAAATGGGGCCAATGTCTGCTCCATATGCCAATTGATTTTCCTAATGCAAAATTAAGCAATCTTCTACGTGTAGTAGATCATAGTTCACGGATATTGACGGATACTAAGAGTGTAGCTAGTGGACCAATAAATGGCTTAATCTTAATCATGCAGTTTCTAATTGGTACATAACTCTTTTTGATTTAACTATCTGTTCTCGGGCATTGATAGCCTTAAAACCTGCACTGTTAAGGTGCCTTGAATACTGTGTTTGTGAACCAACCGTGGCATAGCCACAGCCACCCCAGACCCTGTTGGCTTGGAAGTGTAGACACTGTGGAGGATAAGTGCTGCCCCACTGCTGGAACCCGCAGATCTGCTTGTCTGTGTTCCCCGCACTCAGATGAGAGGCTGCTACAGACCTGGCAGTGGGGGTGCCGCTGGGAACCACTGGCCTATTTCATAACTTACTAGGAGTATCTATGGCAATAAGTAAAAATATCCTCATAATGTATTTGCTTAATTTTACAGTTACAGTCATGCTTGAATTTTATGCTTGTCTCTAAAAATGTTACTTTAGTACTATTTATTGAAGGGACGGGAGATGCAGTTTCAAGTTTTAAATGTATCTTTTGACTTGTATGTTCTACCTTTCTCTCTTTCTCTCTCTCTTTCTCTCTCTTTCGCTATATATATATATATATATATATATATATATATATATACACACACACACACACACACACACACACACACACACACACACAGTGTCATTAATTGGACTTACTTACACAGCAAGCCATCTCAATTAGCATGCATGATGAATGCACTTATTTTTTGCATCTATTGTTGTTGCTTACACATTGGTGTTTGAGATACTTTCTCGTCATCTGCAGATTCTTACATGATAATTAAACGGGGAAATGCCACTGCTTTCCTATTCATTTAAACAGCAGGATCAGTGAATGAATGAAACGGCTGCATAATTATAATTTTGGATTCTAAGTATAGAATGTTTCCTTAATAGGACTTTTTCTCTATAACAAGAAATGCACCAATGATAGAAGTAATGTCTGATGGTGAACAGAAGCATCATGATTCTGATTGCATTTTATTTAGCTATTACATTTGAAAATTTTCCTGGAAAAACATTAACAGCAAAATTATTTAATATTTTGACGATTAGCCTTAAACTTCTCCAGGCTGCCATGTTGGGGAAACATGTATGTACATACTGTATGGAAGTTCTGAATTTAGTATCCTGATGGTACTAGTACTTGCCAGCAGTGTTGGAAAAACACTGTCTATTGGGCTCACCTCCTAAAGAAAGTGATCATTCAGATCTGCAACAGTATCAATTTTAGGAGCACAAATTAAAAATCAAATTAATCATTACATGGTTTTTGCTTATTAAGTGCTTGGTCAATGAGGTCCTAGGAGTCATAGAGGGATACATAAGCGATACCATTGCTCAGGATACAGGTGGTCAATAGACACATCCCAATACAGAAAATACCAACAGGGTCTAGTCCGCATCCCATCTTAGATGATCACTAGTTGTTCAGACAAAGAAATGTCAAGATGTTAAAATTAAAATGTTGAACTTGGCTAATACTTCTGGTACTAGCTACTGCATAGACTCAGGACTCTTTCTTATCTCCCGTTTCCTTTCCTTGCAAAACCGCACATCTTGGTCATGTCTGCTGATACCAGATTACAAAGAACAATTTCTAATTTATAGGTAACAGGCTGTGGGCCAGATGAACTAAATCTTGAAAAGTGATATAGTGAAAACTGATACACTACTATCAACCAGCTCCTAACAGTCATTGTACATCTTGAAACATGGCAGTTTGGAACTGATTGGCTGGTACTTTATCTCTCTCCACCTTAAACCTTTTCATGGCTTAGTACATCTGGCCTTGAGTCTGAAAAAACACAGGCACAGACAAATCATTTTCCAAGGATTAGTACATCTTGAGTGTTGCCTCTATGGGGGAGATTCTCTAAGCTAAAAATGCGGTAAAAACCCCGTTATCGGGGTTTTTACCGCATTTTGGGATGCTGTAAGCATCCCCCGCCGGGTTACCGCCGTGGGGGGCATCGCCAGAAAAATCTGGCGATGCCCCATAGAAGCCAATGGGCTTCTATCGCAACCCTCCGCCACCCCGCGCCGACCCCGCGCCGACCCGCATCGCCCCCTCACCTGTGTCCGGGCAGCACAGCGCAGTGCTGCCCGGACCTGTGACCTCCTCCCTGCACTGATCCTCTTCCGGGTGCAGGGAGGAGGAGAGCCCGGTGCAGCAGCAGCAGCGCCGGGTGTGGGAGGGAGGGGAGAGCCGCCGGGACCTGCTGGGACCCGGCGACTCTCACCGCAAAGGACAGCTCTTAACGCAACAGCTGTCCTTTGCCTTAATTATCGCATGTTACAGCATATGCGATAATTAAATATGCGATGGGCGGCGAAGGGGGGCGGAGATTCTTAGAGAATCTCCCCCTATGCCTTTGTTTGATATGTCTATGCCTTTGCTTGAAATTAAACAGATACATATACACGCACACGCGCACACGCGCACACACACACACACACACACACACAGGGCAGCCGAGAGGGGGGGGGGAGCAGCTACTAATTACCCGGGCCCAGGCTTGCTGGAGGTGCCCTACAGCATGTTCTGTGCTGACAGCAGGCTCAGCATGAGTGTGTCACTTACTGCGTGAGAGGTCATGCTGAGCCCGCTGTCAGCACAGCACATGCTGTAGGTGTGTGCTGCTGCTGAGATTACAGTTTTTAGTTTTCTTTCACCCTTCTCTAAACATTTTGGGGGTGTGACCTAAGTGCGGGAGGTGCCCACACCTCCCACACTTAGGCCACGCCCTAAGATTTTTTACCGGGGCCCAGCATTCCTCTTGGCTGCCCTGCACACACACAAACACACACACACACATAAATATATTGGATTTCTTAATGAGGCAGTACCTATCTAACTAAAAACGAAAATATTGAAGATGGAGAAGTCAGAGAGGATGAAAAGCCAGATTACTTAAAGTGCAATGGGAGATATTAGTTTACTTATTGTCCTTACATAGGCCCTTATTCTGCTTCGTGCGGTACGGCCCGCGTGCGGCCGTACCGCCGATGTTTTTACTCTGCACATGCGCAGAGGTCAATCTGCGCATGTGCAGCCCCCTTCGCCGCAGACGTATTTCGTCCGCCGCAAAGGGGGCGTATAGGGGCGTGAGAGGCTTCATGCCCTCATTTCCCTATGTGTACGCCCCGCGTTTCATGGGCGTTCCCATGCAAACGCGGGGCGTATGCATGGTAATGAGGGCATGACGCAACTCATGGGGGCGGAAAGCTGACGTCGCCGGATGTCAGCTTTCAGCCCCCATACAAGCTACCACACGGACGATTGTCCGTGTGGTCTCAGCTTGCGGGAGCTGCCGGGGCGTGCGGACCTGCCTTCGATGGTCGACGACCATCGAATGCAGGGGGCAGCTCCCACCATGGTGGAGGCGTACGCCTCCACCATTTTTATGCGGATCGCCAGCCGTCCGTGTACGGACGGCCGTGGCGATCCGTAGGGTGGGCGGGGATTGGTTTGTGCGGCCGGAGCCCCGTGTGCGGCTCTGGCCGCACCAACCAGAATAAGGGCCATAGTTATGTACCTTAAAAGGTATCTACCATATAATTGAAATGTGAAGTATATAACGTTAGTTACAAATTTTGGCTGCAGATCATTTTCATTTGTCAAAACAAATACAAATCTACGCACTCACCAGGCTATAAAAAAGAAAATGGATGTCATTAGAAGGTTAATTCCATCTGAAAAAAATGTACATTTTGTATTCTGGAAAGTTGTTGTTTGGGGGATATGGTCAGAAAGCAGGCAATTTCTATTACATTTTATAATATTTATTTACTGTTATCCTTTGAATAGAACCATCATTTATTGAATGTATGCTTATCTTGAATGTTGCTGCATGTGGACTGATATTTAATTCACTTTTTCATGTGAAAAAACGTGTGCATTGAAATGGGATTAGATAGATGTTCCATGCTGCTACGGTATATGGGACATAATTACTAGCAGCATATTTCAGCTAAACCACAGGCCCTGACTTATATGTTAGGCTAACCTTCCCCATGTGGATGCAATTATGGTGGGATAAAGATTAAGGGGTACAATCCAGGGTCATGACTGCCGATCTGTCCCGACAGCCATGATCCTGGCCTATTTTCGGTTTGCTCGACAGCATATCGCCAGGTGGGATTCAATGTTTCGGCTGCCAATCTGCGAAAAGGGGGCGTGTCCATGTAAACGGCGGTGGATTTACGAAATCCGGACGTGATCGCGACAATTCACGGCTGTAATCGTCAAAACTGGCCTGGCAGCTTTCAAAGTCGGGCCCATTCTGTCGATCTGCCTCTTCAATGCTGTCGGGCAAGACAGCATTGAATAGGTGCCCGCCACAATTTCCCCGATCTGATATAGCGGCGGTGATTGAATACCCCACTAAAGCTGTCCATACACCTAAAGGTTTATTGTCCAATGTGGCTGGTTGGAACAAAAATTTGGTAATATCTGAACAACCGTTTTTGTCAGTTATCCAGCATTTTGAAGCAAATCGGCAATTGTCATTTGTTACCATAAGTTACCAGGTTTTTGTTCCAACCAGCCAGATCGGACAATAAATCTTTAGGTGTATGGCCAGCTTAACCTCTTTCCTGTAGAGCTTCAGCAATAATGTTGTACCCTGCTCCTGAGGTAACCCTTTTGTGCCTTAGAATCACATTGGTGGCCAGCGCTGCCTATAGGTATACATTAAAACTGAATACATTCCTCCAGGGGGTTACTAAGCAACCACCCCACAGCAGCACTTACCACACAGGGAGCACTAGGACCCAGTGCTGTCGGATGATCCTTTAAGAACGGGAATACAAGTCTGACTGGTAATTGGTGGTCAGCAAGCATAAAGGGAAGGAGCAGGTGTCCTGCTGAGAGGGACTATTTTGATGCAGCTATTTCAATTTGAGTTGGGACACATCTCACAGTGATGTGTGGTGAGCTAAAAAGCTGGGAAGGAGCTGGATAGTTTCAGAGCCTGAGGGTGCAGAAATGTAGTGATTTTTGATCATAGATCTGCGGGCAAGGAAGGCAGGGGAGGCAGTGCCTCACCTGTCATACTACAGAGTTTTAAATATAAAAATGATTAGAATAATACAAAGAAGATATTTATAATATATTCTTTGTGTAGTTTTCTTGCTTAATAATTCTTGACTCCCACCTTAAAATCAGACCCTATATATTTATTTCCAGCATCACACAAATCCTGACAGCAGATGAATGTGGAAGAGGAAGTATAGTTGATTCAAAAAATACTCTCTGCCAGTGGTGGAAGTACCAGAGACATTGGGCGGTATTCAATGAGGCTGATTCGCCATGTTTTTATGGCGATTTTGTGCTGTAAGGCGAATTTTTGACTAAAACGGTGAATCACCCTATTCAATGACCAGATGGCGAATACATTTCAAGTTTTTTTTTTTGCCATGATTCACCGAGTAGCAATCGCTATCTTTTTATGGTGAAGTGGAATGTGAACTTTTAAAAGTGTTTTGTTTTTTACATTTGGTGTAAAAAAAATCAGGAATTTTATTCTGAGGAGGGGCATGCTATTTTTATTCATGTGCTGTAAGCACATGAATATATATTTAATTTAAAAAATTAAATTAAAAAAAAAAATATTTTAATTTTTTTATTTTTTACACAGACCAGCCAGCAGGGGGCCGGAGCCGAGCCGCTCATTAGATATTCATATATTCACTGCACCCGATCATTACATATGCATGATAGGGTGTAGTGAATATACCCGGTCCCCTGCTGGCACCCCTGGGGGGCAACCTGTGCTGCCTGGCACCCGGGGAGCCCACCTCTCCATCTCCCTGCCATCCCCCACCATCTCCCTGCCTGCCGCCGTCCTCATGCTCCCTGCGGCATCGCCGCAGGAGTTAAAATTCGCCAGTCAGGGGCAGTGAGCCCCTGACTCGTTGAATACTGGAGCCGGCGATGCTCCGGAACGCAGCGAGCAGTGGCGAATGTGCAGCGAATCCTAAACAGGATTCGCTGCACGTCGTCAGTATTCTCATTGAATACTGCCCAATGTGGTAATTAGCATCCAGGGACCAGCCCTAAAGGAGCACCTCCTGCATTGCTCCAGTGTCTGGGCCAGAGTGCCTGCAGTAAACTTAGAACAATAGAACGTAATGGCAGATATGGACCAATTGGCACCACTCGGCCCATCCAGTCTGCCCCTTTTTAGACTTTACAGTTAAAATTGCCTAAAAGATAGAAAAGGGGAAAACTAGATTAGCCAAGTGGATCTAATCAAATGCTCTGCTTCTATGTCTCTATTTATCATGGGAACATGTTAAAGAAGGATGGTCACAGTATATTCCACGTAACTGCTGCTCTTCTAATAATAAATCCTTGATTGCAATGTTCCCACCTCTGCTGACAAATAAAAATAGTTGCTACTGGGGGAATGGAAATCTCTCCTATGAGCAGGGAATCACTATGCAACAAAACGGCGCAGTGACGGTATGAACACTGGCTTTAGTTTAATGTTTTTATCCTGAATAATAAATGTATTTGTTAGTTGTTGTTTTTGTCATGTTGCCCTAGTTGTGTCTGAATTGAATAACATTATTATAATAAGTAAGTACTCACAGAAGAACACACACAGGGACCGATTCAGACCTGCTTGCACAGATGATGGGGGACTACACATGCGCATAGGGCTAATGCGCATGTAAAGTCCCCCACAGCGTTCACCTATGGCAAAATTTTCATTCGCCGGGGCGCTCGCCAGGCTGGGGGCAGACACCTGGCGTTTCATGGGCATTCCCACAAAAATGGTGGGCGCGCCCATAGAAACATTGGACGGGCCCCAGGGAATACAGGTGTTCCCCTGCCTGCTCAGGGCAGGTGGATGACATCAAATGACATCAGCGACTGCCCCCAGTTTGGAGAAGACCGTGCAGCAGAAAAGTCCTGGGTTACCATTGAATGATTTTTCCTCTCTGCGGGCGCATGTGTAAGCGTACCCTTCCATTTGCAGCGTAGCAAGGGGATTCGGGTGGCAGGGGGTGCATTTGCAGGAGCGTTGTTAACCTGCTCAATAGATGTAAATTTAATTGATCTTAACTTGATTGATCTTAGTTGTATCAAGTAATAAAATGGGTGGAGAAGCAAACCCTTGGAGCAGTTGTCCATAGCAACCTACAGCATCTACTTTGAGGAAGAAATGATCAAGTACAGTCTATAACATGGTAGGTTTGATGCTGATTAGTTGCTAGAGGCAACATCTCCAATGGGCCATTTCTCCACTCTTTTCACTAATTCATCCCCTGAAACCCTATGAATCCATATTTCTCCAGTGCTTGTGGTGAAGGGTAGAGGAGATGATATAGTCCCAACTGTTACATACCAGTCCTGAGGATTCAGTTGGCAGTATTAGTATTAAAACTGGTGGCTGTTACTCGTCTTACCGCATTGGTCATGGTAATGTTGGATCTTGGAAGGTGTTTGTCCAAATTGTCCAAAATGTTTATGCATTTCATTGTCTGCACTTACTAGTTTTCTCTTCTTCCCAGAATGTGTACACAAGGTATCAGTGTTTAACACTCAGGTATGTCTAATATTGTCACATTGATTTAATTTTTGTTCACTACACTACAAATCACCTAAAAGACTTCAAAGCATTCTCACTCCAGTCTAATGAAGAACTGCTGCTACTCCAGTTTGGATCAGTCAGAAAGTTGAATTTACTGTCACAGCAATTGTTCCCATACTTAAGACACATGTGCATCATAGGAATACATTGGAAGTGTACTATGTCACAGCTCGGCGCACTGCGATGCCCATGCACATCAGATCGCTGTGTGTTCCTGGATAAGCGTGGCTACATATATACTACTTTTATGTACTTGTATTAGTTTATTGGAAATGGAAGGATTATTGTTAACCACACCTATACACTATGACATAAGGGAGATCCTGAAAAAGAGCCAGCAATGGTGTGTAAACTTTTTCCAATTGTAAGCCTGATGTAAAAATATTGCTTTGTTTAATTTAAATATAACATACAGTAGACATGTAAGCAAGTATATTTCACAATAATATTTTACAAATATTTTGGGCACACCATGCTAAATTCTAAATAAAGCTCAATCAGCTCATGGGATGAAAATTACATTGGAGACTAGTAAATGTCCCCAATACCAAAACTTCCAAAATAGCTGACCCACGTAGCAGATTTATAATCTGGTTTGACTAATAAATCATTTGAAATGTGCAAGATTTAATAGTTCTTCCCTATTTTTCCTAGTTTTACAGATTCCTTCTGCTATTTCTAGGAATATCTAAACTTATTTTATTTCCTTTTTCTAGGTGTCATTAACCTTTTGTGCAAACTTTTATTAGATATCTTCATATAGTTATTGTAATATATTATTGACCTTTATATAAAATTATTAGATGTGACAGGCTGGCACAGTGCCCAGAAGATTTCCTGTAATATACGAAATTCACTTTTTGTGTTTCAGCTGGCCTTTATACATGGAAAATAAAAATGAAAAGGCTGGTGCACAGAAATTCAAATACATTCTATAAAGGATATGGAGAGTAAATATATAAATAAAATATATAAATATATAAATAAATTGAACTACACACAACCAGTGGCGCCTTTAGGGTGGGTCCTGCATGCCTAGAAAGTAGAAACCACTTTATCACCACCTCCCGCAGTCAGCTGCAGCATGCTACCGGAGCCTCCGCATTGCTGGCTGTGGAGATGGCAGTGTACAGCGCCTTCACTTGAGGAGTGCAGATCCTGTCACCCAACAACATCCGAGCTGCACTGCTGGAAACAGTTTCTGTATGGCCAGACTGGCCTACCGAGATACAGGGGAAACACCCAATGGGCCCCACTGTCTGGAGTCAAACTCCTTCCTTTAAGGATGAGGTTCCAGATTGTACATCATTTTTTATTATACTTATGTGACATTGTACTGCACAGGAGTATAATGTATTTTATACAGTGCTGTTATTAGACTAGTCCATTTCTATTATACATGCACTATTAGTATTTACTATATATATATATATATATATATATATATATATATATATATATATATACAGTATATATATATATATTTATCAAGGGACTAAGACCATGTGCTTGTGGATAGTATAAGTGAGGACCCTGATCACTGCACCTCCCAGGTGGGCCCTTCATCCCCCAATCTGACACTGGTTTCCTACTCCACTCTGAAGAGTTTTGTGTTAAAGCCCCAGCTGCTCAAAGTCATGTGTGCGCCAAGACTATTACTAAGGTGACAAACTTTTTTACAATAAAAAGGACACAAATAAATTGAAGACAAAAATGTCATAAATAAAAGAAACAAGGAGCAAACCTAAATAGACTAGCAGGGTGGGCAGTGGCGGAACTGGTGACTCGAAGGCCCAGGTGCAAGCATATGCTTTGGGCCCCCAGCAACCCATACTTCCTAACTTCTAATTCATGGCAGGAGGGACATCAACGTGCGCCTATTTGGGGGCATGGCCTACAAACCCAGTCAGTGAAAAATAAAAGCCAACCTCATTTTGTACATCCTCATTTAAAACATTTTTACACATATCAGAACTGACACCTCCCCCGCCCCCCACCGTCCCCATTCTCTGCTGCCCCCATCTCCAATATGTTCACTGTGCCCTGAGCTGTCTCTTACCTCCTCCTCTGAGACAGGGCCTGGGATAAGCGTGCTGCGCAGCTAGCTGGAGTCTGGACTGCTGCAGGCGGGTGTGTGCAGCAGCTCCTACGTGGCTATTATATTATGGCCACATACAGTGCTTCTGTGCATGTGCAGAATGGATGGTGTAATGGTTAGCATTACTGCCTCATAGCGCTGAGGTCATGGGTTCCATTCCCCCCATGACTCTAACTGTACGGAGTTTGTATATTCTCCCCGTATCTGCGTGGGTTTACTCCGGGTACTCCGGATTCCTCCCACAATCCAAAAATATACTGGTAGGTTAATTGGCTCCCAACAAAATTAACCCTAGAATGTCTGTGTGTGTGTATATGTGGTAGGGAATATAGATTGTAAGCTCCACTGGGGCAGGGACTGATGTGAATGTTCAAATATTCTCTGTAAAGTGCTGCGGAATATGTGTGCGCTATATAAGAAACTGTAAATAAATAAATAAATGTGCAGAAGCTACTGTTTGAGCACGAGAGAGGTCTGATCGCGGAAGCTGCCGCTGCAGCAATGTTATTAAAGGTGGACGGTGGTCACCTTACTATTACAACATAACAGTGAGGTAGCAGGTGCATCTATTCAGCTGGGAGGAGATGCAATCATCAGAATAGGAAAGAGAACACTGATAGAACCAATTTTCCTCCACTGCTGCCAATAGAGGTAGGTTTGCTTTTTAGGTGTCTACCTGTGTCTCCCCATGTGTGTCACTGCCTCCACCATTCTGTAATGCAAAGATCTCTCTCCTTGTTGTACAGTGTGTCTCTTACCTCGTTCCAAACCAGTTCCTCCCCTCCCCATGCCAGCTTCTGTTTAAGTATGTCTGTCCCTTCCTTACTATCTCTTTACTTGTTTATGTCTTCTATTATCCACAAGGTCATCTATAGCATAGGGATTCTCCATCTCCCACCAATACCATAACAGCCCCATGATAATAACAGCTCTGATACAGATTTTGTTGAGTGGCAGAACAAGAATTGCCACAATGCTTGCTTATGGAAACCCCCTCTTCAAATCCTCCTTTTACCCCTGCCCACTGTAGCTATTTTTGTATCACATATGTCTGCTAGCAATGTATTAACCAGTGTTAAATTCTCAATAGTAAAAAGGTCAAAACACATTTGATCTAATCTTGGTCATCGTGTAAACTGAATATAATAATAGCTATGGTTACTTCTGCATTCCACTATGCACCTGCATATAAACCAGGATCAGCAAGCCATCATTGAGCCACTAAAGCTTTCTAAAATCTGGACTAGTCCACTATAACGGCCTCCTGAATCCAGAGAACTGGGTGTATCCCCATTGTAGGGACATGTAGGCTTACAATTCTATCCCTTTCAACCAGGAAACTCATGAATACACCACATCTGTGGCTGGCTGACTTCAAGTCTGCATTTCACTTGGCTTTAATCAACCACAGAACCTGTGTAATTCATGTTACAGTTTAAAGGGATAGAATGATAAGCCTAGCATTAAGTACATTAGAAATGGAGGACAAATCAAGTAACTAAGGTACAATACAATTGCTATTGTTTTTCTACATATCTAATGATGATATTTATTTTATTTACCTTATGCTTATGTAAAAAAAAATAGAATAAACTGAATTACCAACTTATTTAGGGGCCAATTTATTAACATTATTTTCACATAATTTTATTTTCCGTTAAATTCATTATAGGGCTTTTTAAGGAGTTTTCAACGGCTCCAAACCCTTTAATTCACATTTATTTTTGTTACCAGATGGCATTTTCCATGTAATAGTGGGAAGTACGATCTGGCCAAATTTACTAAAAGAACATTGGTGGTGATGGATGCTCCGGCAAGGCTTATTGATCATCGGTTTTCCTTTCTCACAAGTTCTGTCCCTGCATGTGATAATTGATACATTTATGTGATGTAATCAATTATTTTAAGGCAGATTGGGGCGGTTATCACAGTAATTCTACATACTCGGTTGTGGTTTGTGATAATATGCCCCTTATTTCTTATAGACACAAAAGAAGGGAGAAGGCAATTGTATTGTTTTACTATCATAATAGTCTATTACTGGCTATAAACCAATTATAGTGGGAATGTTCCTTTTTTAGTTTTATACTAATGCTAGCTTAATTTAATAAATATACTTATATCTTGAATTTATTTATATATAAAAAAGTATCAATCTGTTTTACAGTGTTCCGAAATATCAGTCAAGTAGATGTCCATGTTTTTAAGATCAGCTGCCAAAAGTGATGCCAATAGAATGTATCAAATGTAATATTTCATGGCATTCAATGATCCCTTCAATGTGTAAGAAAAATGGGCCTTATTCATGTTTGTATGCAAAATAGTACAGTATTTGCGATTTTTTGTTAGGCTACGGAACTGCTAAAGTCAAGAAGCAAAGCTGGCACCAATAATTGTAAAGAGACACCAACCGGAGCCATATCAAACTCATTCGCAATTGCGTACACATTCTACAGTATACGCAAAATGGAGAATGTCGCCTGCTGAAGTAGCCCTACGGCTATGCGGACTAGATTCAGCTGAATCAAAGCTAGTTCCATGTTTCTCTGTGTACATGATCACAACTGACTGGACATACATGCTCTGAAAACGGCAATGACACGCCTGCGTTTTTGACGCCACACCATGTAAACTCCCCATTGACACCTCCAAATGGTTACCTCCAGTGGTGGGATTCAGCCGGTTCGCACCAGTTCTGCAGAACCGTTTCCTAATATATGATCGGTTCTGCAGAACCGGTGGCTAAGAAGCGCTGCGGAGGCTCACAAGTTACTTGAAGCAGCTGTGACAGCCGGGCAGAAAGCTGCATGCTGCCCGGCTATATACTGGAAGCAGGTAAGCGCCACCGTCCGCAGCTATTCTTAATGCTACTGCTGGACCGCAAGCCAATAGGCGCTTGCGGTCCAGCAGCCAATAAGGAGCGGCAATGGGGGCTTCTTATTGGCTGCCGGCCGCAAGCTCCTACTGTCTCTCGGTCCAGCGGGAGAATTCAAAATAGCCGCGCAGACCTGCTTTCAGTATACAGCAGGGCAGCACGCAGCTCTCTGCCCGGCTGTCACAGCTGCTTATGTGGCACCCCGTCTCCTGCCCACAAGTTACCTTCCCCCCATGAGCAGCCATCAACTACCGGCCGACCAGATGCCCACACGTACCCGCTGCACCCGCACTGTGGGCACCCTGCCACTGATTTCCATCCCTTCTACACTAAGGGACTTATAACCCCCCTCCTTCAGGGCTCACAGAGACCAAGTCACCTGGCCTAGTTAAGCCCCCTGAGTTAAGGACCCCGGTTGCGGCCCCTTCGGGAAGCTTCTTGGTATCCAGCATGAAGCCCCTTGGTATCCAGCATGAAGCCCCTTGGTATCCAGCATTATGAAGCCCCTTGGTATCCAGCATGAAGCCCCTGGCATCGAGCAACACCCCCCCCCCCCTAGCAATGAGCATGTAGGTAAGTGGCACATGTTTCAAATATGTAATGGGCATCATGGTGTGCTTTAAAATGTGTAACTGGCATCACGGCGTGTAGCACAATGTGTAATGGGCATTACGGTGTGTGGCCTTATGTGTTATTGGCATTATGGCGTGCGGCTTTATGTGCAATGGGCATTACGACATAGAACCTGTTGTTAATTTATTTGAATCCCACCACTGGTTACCTCCCTCCAATTATTTTTTCATAAAATCCTCATTGTGAGCACGATCTTAGCGGAACCTGGCAATGATCGCTTCATTGTGTGAACATCTTCCATTGTGTGTAAATATGAATTACTGCCAATCTACTCCTTGGCAGGCATGCTGGGTAGGTGTAATATATCTAGGAGAAATAGTTTTTTTGGAATTTAGGGACACATGTAGCAACAATACACAATCACTGGACATTCTCATTCCATAATTACAACATTTTTTGAATGCTGTAAATATTCCAGGAAATGTAACCCGGCAAAAGAAGCATTTACGTTGCAAATGGTCAGCTTTAAAAACACGGATGCCGCAGACAATGGGGTTGATTCTAAATTGGATGCGTGTGTGACTGATGTTCCCTATGCCCAATGCATTCTACTTACTTTCATATGCAGCTGCAACAATTCTCCAATGTACAGTATGCAGAAAGTCTATGCAACGGAAAGCAGAAGCCTGTCCCACACACTAGGATTTACGTCTGTATGTAATGGTCAACATTAGTACCTGGACTTATTATTTTCATCTGAACGCTATGGCCACACATGTATCGCCCACCACACTCCCAAGATGCTCACATAAAACAGTGTTAATCCTTGTGTATGCATGTCCGCACAGAAACACACTTACCATAGTAAATATGGTCAGTTAATAGACAGATCCGTTTACAGCAGCAAACTCCATCAATTATTAAAAAACATCTAGTCTAATGCAGTCGCCAACTTCTTTCAAAATTACATATCATGTTAAATTTGCAAGATTGGCCATTGGTACCTTCCCTATTGATGGTTGCCATTGTTTTATAATATTTTAGGTGGGCTCATTGATTGTTAGAAACTATATTACCATTGATGATTTCTGTTACTGAATAACCAGTGCACTGCTCTGCTCTCTCAATGCTACTGCTAATGACAATGAGGAGTGGGTGGTATTGCTGACTGACAGTTGAGCTCAGCCAGTCAATGAAATGGAACTGGCAACCCACCACCCATTCTGGCACCAGCTTTAATGATTGGTCATATGATTGACCTATATGCAACCCAAGCCATTTCTCCCCCTGTGCCCCTCTTGGATACAATACTCCAAGCATTGAGTCAGATACAGTTACTTGGGTCACATTTATGAAACCTGCATACTGACATTTTGGAAAGTACCATAACTTTCTATGTCCTCTATAGAGACTGATGGTAGGGGAAATCTACAAGTTTTGCATCAAGCACAGACCTATCATGTGTATTTTCATCTGTTTCAATGTACAAGGAGAGGATTCACTGACAAGCATTGAGGGGTGAATTTATGAAGCTTGGAGAAGTGTTATCTATCCCCATAAAGAACGTTAAGTGCAAGGTGATAATGGTTCAGCCAATCAGCTCTTACCTGTCAATTTACATATTGTAGCTGATTGGCTGAACCATTATCACCTTGCTCATAACGTTCTTTATGGGGATAGATAACACTTCTCCAAGCTTCATAAATTCACCCCTGAGTTAGAATAATGTATTTCCCTCCATCATAGATACTTTGCCATATGCTGATGCAGCAAGAACTGTACAGTAACTCATTTGTGATGAGCAAACACTGTACACTTACTTCTGATTTGATACATGTATGCATGAATCACCAAGAAGTAACAAAGCAACTAAATATTTTTTTAAGAAAACTATATAAAAGGAGAAGCCCATCCTTGCTTGTCTGTTGCCTTTATCACTTTTTCACATGGTAAAAACAACCATGGATGTCAAGGGGCAAACACTTGTTGACTGATATTTTTTCTACATCTAATATCTGGCACTGAGATTCCTATATACATGGAGGTTACACATTTCTATGACGATGATCTATAAACAAGCAGATGGTTGTTTGTACAATGGTGAGTTCTACTTTGCCTCTTGTGGTAACCAGCACCATACAGCATCCATATTGAGCAAGGGCAGATGTTTTAGCCTCATTATCCAAATGTCTGGATATGGTAAAAATATTCAACAAGACTTACGGGAATTGAAGACTGATGGTAAATCACTATCCGGTCTAAAAGAAGACGAACATGATGCATTTACTATTTCCTTAGACTGCATGTTTAAAAGAAACATTAATAATTACACTCAGCAGCTATTGTTAAAATAATTAGGTAGATGAAGAATTTATTGTATCCATGACAACGTCCTAAACTAAACCAATCCTGTAAATGTCCTGAAAATGAGAGCTCACTTTGTGCTTCGCAGAATCAAGCCACTTGATTGTGCAAAGTCATAACCTATCATCAGTCATGCATAATTTATAATGCATTTCACAAAGCCATCTTTCATGGATGAAGAAATCCAACCACAACACTCTGAATGCTCTATGTAGAACCCAGGAAACATTCATCTATTTTTGGCAGTCTTATTAAAATGTTACAGACTACACTTTGCGGTATATTGTACGAAATAAAAATCATCTTCGAGGTCCTAAACTACAGAGCTTTGCCTTGAAGAAACTAAAGAAGCTTTGATTTAATATAACTAAAGTTAAAATGAGAATATTATTTGATACTGCAAGTAACAATAAAGAGCGATAATGGCATATATGTCCCAGTTAAAAAGAATATTTCTTGAAGTTGCAGTCTATGGAAGGACTCATTGTCTAAACCTGATAATGACTTCCCTTTCTGCAGATAACTGCAGGCTATAGGAACATACAGCTAATGCCCACAATGCACTGCAAAGTGTAAGGGCTAAAACCTGTAGCTGACGGTAGGTTGTTCATAGTTGAACTCTAATGTCCAAAATTATTACATTTTAGCACTATACAGCAAGCATGTTATTTACCTGATAATAGTTTCTCAAAATTAGCAATATGTTTTTTAGGAGGTTATTAAATGGGATCCATAGTATTTAGCTTAACATATGTATTATATCTTGTGCTTAGCTGTTCCTCCTGATTGTCCTTTTTCATTCATGTAAGCAATTAAGGGGTGGAGGGGAGCGGGGACTCCTCCTTTTCTATGTGGTAAAATGTACCATGATCAGTTCAATTCAACTTCTACCAATGCTCTTTGGATCACTTTACACTTTGGATCACTGGTACATCATTCTATCTTGTCAATGAGTAAGCTTTATATTCTTGATAGAACATAATTTGGATTACTAAAAAAATATATACCTGGAGTCCTCCATTCAATATTAAAGAGAAAACACATTGTTTCCTAATAATGATACTGTACAAATTAGTCATACTTAAAAGAAAAAAAAGAAAGCTGGGTGAAAAGACTTGATTATTAAACAGTGTGATTAAGAGGTACACGATAATACATGTCATTCTATTTATGTATTGAGTGTTTCCCACTGACTGCTCTGTAGAATTGGAATAGCTAAGGAAAAGACCATGTTTGATAAGAACACGAAGGATCTGTATGTCTGTTCTGCCCTCAGGAGAAGAAATAATGATTCTATTATTTTCAGAATTCATGTTGCTGACAGGACCCTTTGAATTATGGCAGTGACTAATCAACCATTAGGCTTATCAGGCTGCAGCCTAGGGTGCCAGAACTTGCAGGGAATCCTTAGGATTGGAATGATATCTTGTAGCTGCCCATACGCAGGGACCAAACACCTTCCTATTCTTGCCAAAGTATCAATCTCAGCTGGCCAATTTTTCCAGTCCCCTGATCACACTTCTCCACCTTCCATTATGTGCTGTGTTCTCTGATATCAATGGTGTGCAGTGGTGGCTCCAGAGGAGGGGATGCACACCATCTGCCAGTGAGTCTGTTTGGAATGGCAGTTGGTGGCAATGGGTGTGGCTCTATTTGAATTTTGAACTGAGCTGTAGCCACCACTGGTGACAGCTGGTCATGCACTGCCATCATACTGTAATTTAGTTTGTGCACTGTTCTTCCCTGGCGCCAGCACTTACTAACTCTGTAGGTTGAGCTCCTCCAATCAGACTTCAGCACACAATCCTCTGGCCCTAACATAACACGGTAGGAAGGAACAAGGACAAATTGTCAGAATGGAGGATAGAGACAAAAGGTGGGATAGAGATAGGGGATGAGTATAGATAATTATATAGAAGGCAAAGGATCAGGGAAGAGGATGGAGAATAAATAAGAATTAATGACTGGACAGCAGGAGGAGAAGGACAGAGGATGAGAAGACTGTGGAGGGAACAGGATTCAAATATCTCATCAACTAGATTCTGTCCAGACACAAGGCTGCATTGTGGAAATTCTGAAGGATATAAGAATTTCATGCTGACATGTCCTCTATAATTACTTCTACAAGGATGTAGATTTAATCAGTAGTATGGATATTGATTTCATCTCTATAATAGCAGTAACAATAACAATAATGAATTGATAATAGCAGTGAGCTGACTCAGTCTCTCAGTACAACTTCCTGCTATTACAACTGCAAATAAAAAATCTCACACATTCTTGATCAACTAGTACAGTATATGTTGCATGACTTTTTGTTTTTATTTATTTTATTAATTGTTATCTTGTTTAGTACATTACAAAGATACTGAAAATGTGGTTGTTCTTGTCATTGCTATTGCTGTTTTTTTTCATACGCATTTGCAATTATATGCTAATATGGGCAGAATTTAAACTGAGCATAGGGATGCCTACTGCTGACACATCATTTCTGCCTGATGGTGTACAGTGTACATTTATTCGCACAATCTGAGTGCCTCTGTAGATGCACAGGTTACGCTGCTCCCCCATTAAGCAGAGTACTCTCCAGTAGCGAATGGTATCACAACTGTTCGTGTCCAGAAAACATAGTTACCGGAATACGCCCTATTACCATCCCCAACCATTGTCTTCCTGTCACTGATGCACTTGTTGCGCATGTGCACTGTGGCTCAGATGCATGGACAGTAAGAAAACACTGACCTATCTGCGTACAATAGCCAATTTGCAAACGCATCTGAATTAGGTTCAATTTTAATACATAGGCTCAGATGTAAGCTTGAAAAGTGATAAAATGAAGAGTGATAAACCACCAACCAATCAGCTCCTACAGTAACTACCATTTACAGGCTAGGTTTGAAAAATGACAGGCAGGAGCTGATTAGTTGGTGGTTTATCACTCTCCATTTTATCACTTTTTATAGCTTAGTACATCTTGCCCTAAATACTTCAGAATCTAGAATACTCCAAGGGGGTCATTCTGCTTAATTTGCTCTGGCGCGTGTTTGCACGGGGGGGGGGGGGAGCAATGTTTTTTTTTCTGTGTGTGTCTTCTGAATGTGGTTGCCTGTGTATTCTGGATGTGTCTTTGTGACACATTCCATCGCATGGTTGCGAGGGGATTCAGTAGTGGGGCTGGCCCTCTGGAGCTTTGAGGCTCACAGAGTCAACTAGAATAAAGGCCCATTTCCTAAGGGATGGGAGCCTTTGATATTGAATGACTGAGTATCATGGTAAATGTAGTTCATTGCTTAACCCTTTCAGTGCCAATGGAATTTGTCAAAATGGGGGTGAAAATTGCCAAGCAAACATTTTTATTCATCATAATGACCTGTAATGTATACCTTATATAGGAAATATAATCTTTTTTACACAAATTTTTTTTATTTGAATTCATATGACAAATGTGAGTGACGCTGGCATTTTTACCTGATATTTTGCATATCTCTCAAAGACCTGTTGGTGCTCATATTATGTGCATCTTTCACAGAAATGTTGGCATTTTTAGCAGATATTTTTGGGCACCTCTCACAGAGACGTTGGCACTCAAACGGTTAATTGTTATCTATATCATTAAAAAATATTATTTGAATATGATTAGGTCCTATCCATCAAGTTGTCTTAAGATGGTTGTGCTATTGTTTTTCAAAACTTTTTCCTAGAACTCAGACTCAGAATCAGTGGAAATTGATTGCTACAAAAGCTTAATGCATTAGTGCAAAAATCATCATTAAGTGGCTTTTATGCTGCCATTTAAGCACTATACTATGCACTTAACAAGCAGTATCCCTGTCTTGATTGTTGAATGAGTATTTGGCTCCAGTTGCCTAAATAGTTCTCTAGTAATACTGTATAATGTTAATTAATCTTGTTATTCAAGTTTTTGTTTTTGAAGTTCTATTCACTTTTTTTTCTGGCATTCTCTACATTAAGCAAATGATTCACCCTTTCTTGGATCTGCTGTTCACTGCAAGCATATGTGAGTCTTTCAGACAGACTGTGTTATCTACTACACTCATCTCAGGAGCAGTGTGGTGGGTTGGCTTTTGGACGCAAACAGATTGAAGGTTCCCTGTTAAGTCTAGTAAGTAAACTTCTGCAATTTGATTCTTGAAAGCACTTTTTACATTTTGTTTACAGATGACCATACTCTGTAAATTGCATCTTACAGTAAAATGTATGTAACTGGTTAGTTTCCATACATACAGATTACATAAATTCACTGAGTCCTTATATAAACTTGAGAAGAAATAACTGAGAAAATATGGCTTCTTAACCCCTTCCTGACAGAGCCAGTTTTTGCGTTCCTGACAGAGCCATTTTTTTCAAATCTGACATGTTTCACTTAAGTGGGGATAACTTTTTTTTGCTTTTACTTATCCCAGTGATTTTGAGATTGTTTTCTCGTGACACATTGTACTTCAAATTAGTGGTAAATTTGGGTCGATACAGTCTGTGTTTTTTTGTGAAAAATACCAAAATGTCGTGAAAAAATGGAAAATTTTGCAATTTGCAAAATGTCACATTTTCTGCTTGTGAGACAAATAAACATACCACTCAAAATAGTTAATAACTAACAAAGACCATATGTCTACTTTATGTTGCAATCATTATTTCAACATCCTTTTCATTTTTTTGGACACTAGGAGGCTTCAAATATGAATAGCAAATTCTCAAATTTTCAAGAAAATTTCAAACACTGATTTTTTTAGGGACCAGTTCAGTTCTGATGTGACTTTGAGGGACTTGTATGTGAGACACCCCCATAAATGATGCCATTTAAAAAACTGCACCCCTCACAGTATTCAAAACAGCATTTTGGAAGTTTGTTAACCCTTTATGTGTTTCACAGGAATTAAAACAAAGTGTCGGTGAAATTTCAAAATTTCTTTTTTTTTTGCAGAGTTTCAATTTTAATACATTTTTCTAACGAATACAGTAGATTTTACTAGAGAAATGTGACTAAAAATTGATTCCCCCAATTCTTTTGTTTTCATAAATATCCTATATGTGGCCCTAGTGTGCACGGTGACCAAACCACAGGCTTCATAATAGAAGGAGCACCTACTTGATTTTGGAGCCTCCTTTTTATGAGATTTTTTTTTAGGCACCATGTAGGTTTCTAGGCACCATAAGTGCTAAAAGTTAGGAACCTCCCCCACAAGTCACCCCATTTTGCAAACTACACCCTTCAGGGAATTCATTTAGGGGTATAGTGTACATTTCAAACCCCCAGGGGTTTCACCAATTTTGATACAACTGGGCTGTGAAAATGAAAAAAATTAATTTTTCATTTTCACAGCTCAGTTGTATCAAAATTGGTGAAACCCCTGGGGGTTTGAAATGTACACTATACCCCCTGATGAATTCCCTGAAGGGTGTAGTTTGCAAAATGGGGTCACTTGTGGGGGGGTTCCACTGTATGGGTGCTTCAGGGGTCATTCAACCAGAATCTGTGCTGCAAAATCCAAAAATCACTCCTTCCCTTCTGAGTCCTGCCATGCACCCAACTGGTATTTTTTGGTCACATGTGAGGCATTGCCATACTCGGGAGAAATTGGGGCACAGATTTTGGGGTGCTTTGTCTCCTTCATTCCTTGTGAAAATGAAAAATTTTGAGCCAGATCTGCATTTTTGTGTAAAAAAATGTAATTTTTTACACAAAAATGCAGATCTGGCTCAAAAATTTTCATTTTCACAAGGAATGAAGGAGACAAAGCACCCCAAAATCTGTGCCCCAATTTCTCCCGAGTATGGCAATGCCTCACATGTGACCAAAAAATACCAGTTGGGTGCATGGCAGGACTCAGAAGGGAAGGAGTGATATTTGGTGGTGGAATGAATGGTGGGTGCTATGTCGCATTAGCAAGACCCCCGAAGCACCAATACAGTGGAACCCCCCCACATGTGACCCCATTTTGGTCACCAGCTTTGGGAGGGGGGCTGGCGCTGCGGCTGGTGGGGGGTTGGGAGGGGTGCTGGCGCTGCGGCAGCCGGGTGGGTGGGAGGGAGGGGGGGCTGCCGGGTGGGATGGGGGGGCTGGCGATCGGTGGTGATCGGTGCTGTACTTAACAGCACCGATCACCACCGATCACTGTGTTACCGAGCGGCTTAGCCGCCGGTAACACAGAAAACGCTGCAATTGGCTGTTCACATTTGAACAGCCAATCGCAGCGATCGCCGCGAGGGGGGATGTCTGCTGTCAGGGACAGCAGACATCTCCAAACTGTCACCGCGTCTATAGACGCGGTGACAGTTTAAAACCATGACGTATATATACGTCTTCGGTCGGGAAGTACCTCCCGACCATGACGTATATATACGTCATATGTCGGGAATATCTTTCTATATATATATATATATATATATATATATATATATATGTGTGTATGTATATATATATATATATATATACACATATATATATATATATATATATATGTGTGTATATATATATATATATACATATATACACATATATATATATATATGTGTGTGTATATATATATATATATATATTTATTCAGTACACATATTTATTTTTACTGTGCAGCTTGATGCTGCTGCTGCTGCTGCTGCAGGGGGAAGGGGGGAGGGGGGAGGAGGGCAGCGCTGCTGCGCTGAGCTGCCTGCTGCCGGGGGAGCCGGGGGAGCTGCTGCTGCTGCCGGGTGAGTGCCCGGCGGGTGCGAGGGGGGGGGCTGCACATCGGTGGTGATCGGTGCTGTACTTGACAGCACCGATCACCACCGATCCCTGTGTTACCGAGCGGCTTAGCCGCCGGTAACACAGGAAACGCTGTGAATGGCTGTTCAGATTTGAACAGCCAATCACAGCGATCGCCGACCGGGGGGGGCACCCCTGCCCCCCCTGGGCGGCGAGGGGGGATGTCTGCTGTCAGGGACAGCAGACATCACCTAACTGTCACTGCGTCTATAGACGCAGTGACAGTTAGAAGCCATGACGTACATTTACGCCATGTGTCGGGAAGTACTTCCCGACCATGACGTAAATGTACGTCAAATGTCGGGAAGGGGTTAAACTGGTCTGCAAAAACCAAGCTAGAAGGAAATGCCCGCCAAAAATCAGATGAAATACATAAGAAAATGGTCCCCTTGTTGCAGATGAAACGCACCTCAGACCATGTTATGCGCAACACCATGAACCACATGATGCGTTCAACCAAGTGCACACTTCTGGGAGGCCGAATGTACAAAGACCGAAAGTGCGGCAGACGGAGCGCACATTCGCAATACCATGGCACGGACCCCAGAAATGTGGCGGAAGTGCCACTGATGAAATCAATTCATTATTTAAGTGCTTAGACACAGTGGTTTTAGAACATTATACATTTGTATATATGCCACATGCTTTCTTTATTAAGTTAACTTAATTTGAATGGGAATTGTTGGGACTAACATTAATCCCACTTGGTCACTCGACAAGTAATGACACTCCCATATCTGTACTCTCCATTGGTATAAATACCACCCAAGTCTCACTCTACCGCTACACCTTGAAGAAGATTGATGGATGAAACGCATCATTTATGGCAATTTAATTTAAATATTTTACGAGAAGTTTATCGTTTACCAGATTTCTTTTTATGCATTTTTTTACTATTTATAGTAGTTGATACCATAGGTAACTTTATACAGATGGGGCAGGCTTCTTCTTTGCTGGCGAATCGCCAGAACGTCACCACTGGCGATCCGCCAGCAGCCTGCCTCACCATCTGACTGAGACGCGCGTGCGTCTCAATTTCCGTCGGCGGGGCGACGGGAACCCTGTCCGTCTCCGCTTCAAGGAGACGGACAGGGTTAGGGGGGGTGCGGGCAGGCGGCGGGGACCCCGGGTGACCGCCGACAAGCCGGTGGTCACCCGGGGGAAGTGCTGGAAGCGCCGTCAGAAGGGGACACGCGCGTCTCTCATGCGCGTGCGTCCCCTTCTCGCTATAGAGATGGTGCTGGCGGGGCATAGCGGCTGGCATCGCCATCCGCTGCAAAGATGGGACCTGCCCCATCTGTACCTCTATGCTCTCTTTCCTAACCCATTTACGTGACCTACCATCTCTTATACTTAGAGGTTAGCTGATGCCCAGATGTAACAGGTGTATCTGATATATATATATATATATATATAATGAAAATATATTGAGCAGCACAACTGGTAATCAGTGGTACTTGTGCAGGGTGCCCCCCCAAAAAAAGCCAAGGACAGGCTTTCAATGTAGAGATCCGGTCTGGTGGCACTCCAATAACGACCAACAACACACAGGTTTACGATGTTTCAGAGGCTTTACTCCTTCTTCATCAGGTCAAAACCTATCTCTCTCTCTCTCTCTCTCTCTCTCTCTCTCTCTCTCTCTCTATGTATATATATATATATATATATATATATATATATATATATAAGATAACTTTGAGGAGTCCGCACACCTTGCAAAGGTTTATGTTGGGTGCCAGGTCCACACAGAAATATAAGAAAACTTAATATCCAAAGATATATAGAGGACAGCACTCTATATATATATATATATATATATATATATATATATATATATATATATATATATATATATATAGATGGCAGAACGCCACGGCACTCCAGACAATAAGATAGTGCAAAATCTTCTTTATTGAAGCACAGCAATCAAAAACAGCAACGTTTCGATACTACATGTATCGTCTTCAGGCTAAATTAACACAGTGAACAAGCTACTATTTAACAGACAGGTACACCAATGAACATCAGTGAATCTCCCGCCGGGAGCATGGGGCGTGCCACGGGCGTCCCGTGACGTCATCATCCGTTGACCCCGGAGTTCCCAGGTCGAACGTACTATACGTCACAGGGTTGCCATAGCAACCAGTGTAACAAAAACAAAGACAAAGCGACGGGAAAGTACAATATGCATAAAACATATACATACAACACGTTTCCAATCTACACACATAAGAATTATAAAAATCTCACCAATATAATAATAAGCAAACTGCAAAAAGTATCGTCATGTGCAAATGTGCAAACAATATGAGTAGCGCAGAGATAAATCTGCATACAAAAGAGTTGATCCACGGTATGTTAGTGTATGTAAGTATATTACGGTAGTATCGGTGTACATACATCTGAAAAAATGAAATGCATATCCGCGTAAACATCAGGTTAGTATTAGCCGACATAGATAAACAAGTAGAGTCATAAGGCTAAAGTAACACATTTATCCCTGAATGCTCATTCATACCATACGTTGCCAGGGTCCCTAATCTAGCTATCCAACGCGCCTCACAACGCAACAGTTGGAGGGATCTATTACCACCCCGTATCGACACGGGGATGCAGTCAATCATCCGATATTTAATCGAAGATACACTGTGTTTGGCGCTGATAAAGTGACGGGGGACGGGCTGGTCGCTAGTACCACTGGCAAGGGCATTACGCATGGCCGACCGATGGGTGGTCATACGTGTTTTAAATGGGGTTTCGGTTTTCCCGATGTATGATAAACCACACGGGCACAATATTTGGTATACCACGAATGTGGAATTGCATGTTAATGTGTGCCTAATCTGTATGGCCTTACCTGTATGTGGATGGTTGAATGAGCATCCCAGGATCATAAATCTGCAGGTAGTACATGTGCATCTCACACAGCCCAATGGTCTGTGTTGCGGTTTAGCTGTGAGGGGTGAAGCATCTGATTTAACGAGTACATCTCTAATACTTTTAGAGCGTTTAAAGCTAGTTAGTAATTTAGTATCAGATAGACCTAATGAGTCATCTGATTTTACAATGGGCCAGTATTTGCGAACATTTCTGACAATCTCAGGGCTATGTTGGTTATAAGTGGTAACCCAGGGTATTTGGTTGCCCATATGTTTAGGACCTTGTTTAGAAGCAATGAGAGAGCATCTATTTATTATTTATTTACAGTTTCTTATATAGCGCAGCAGATTCCGTTGTGCTTTACAATAGTAGACAGTGATAAAACAAACTGGGTAACAACATACAGACTTGGAGGTAGGAGGGCCCTGCTGCAAGCTTACAATCTATCAATAGCAGTGATTTTATCTTTAGTGCCATCCAGAAGAGGGCGGGGGTAACCCCGTGCTGAGAATCTATTAATCATGGTTTGCATCTGTCTCTCAGCTGTCAGGGGGTCCGATACTATTCTTTTAACCCTAAGTAGTTGCGAATAGGGCAAACTGCGTACCATACAGTAGGTCTGGGATGACAGCTAGAGAATTCAAGAACATTATTTCTGTCTGTCGGTTTTACAAACAAATCAGTTACTATATTCCCATCTACAATCTGGATTGTAACATCCAGAAAGTGTATGGAGGCATCACTGTGTGTATAGGTAAATGTGATAGGGCTCAAGGAGGCATTATGTGCATCGATATAATTGCAGAGGTCGATGGGGGGGTCCACGCCAGAACAATAGGATATCATCGATGTATCGATAGTAATGTATGATACGATCGGCAATATCTGTGTTTTGGAAAAATAATGACTGTTCAAACTCAAACATAAAGGTGTTTGCATATGAGGGGGCTACCGCCGCCCCCATAGCACACCCCGTGGCTTGAAGATAAAATTGACCATGATATACAAAGAATTTTTTTGTTAAAATCAGATTCATCATCTCCAGGATGAAATTAACATCGGGGCCCCTATAATCCTCATTATTAGTCAAAAAATGTCACAAAGCAGAGAGACCCATAGTATGCGGGATTGAGGTATAAAGTGCACAAACATCGATGGTGAACATATGAATGTCACCATCGAGGTGTGGGAATTGATCCAATTTATTTAAAAGGCTGGTAGTATCCAATAGGTAACGGGGGTGTTTACAAATGCAGGGTTGTAACAAACTATCTATGTAGATAGATGCTGGTTGCATCAGTGACCCCCGTGCCACTACAATAGGGCGTCCAGGTGGGTCACTGATAGATTTATGCACTTTAGGTGTACAATAGAATTGTGGCACTAGAGGGTAGGCAGGAAGCAGAGCTGTCATTAGAGTGGCAGGGATAATTTGCATGTTCACAGCGCTATGTAGTGTATCGCGCAATTCTGTTACATATATACTTGTCGGGTCTCCCCCAAGGCGTATCTATGTAGATGCGTCATTAAGGTGTACCATAACCTGATCGTGATAACGATCCACATCCATTATAACCAGTGCACCCCCTTTATCCGCAGGGCGGAATACAAGAGAACTATTGGTGCCCAAATCTCTCAATGCTAATCGCTCATGTCTGCTGAGATTATTATGTACAGATGGATGAGCAAGCACAGATGCCTGCACATCCACATAAGACATTCTTGTGAAAGAGCGTATAGAAGCATTTTGAGACTGGGGGTCAAATTTAGATTTAGGTAAAACTTTACGTAATTGTTGAGGAATAAGAGCTCTAGCATTAGAATCAACTACGTTAACATCAGATATAGCAGTATACCCACTTTTTTTATGAAAGTATTCCTTCAGACGTAATTGTCTAGCAAGATGCTGCTGTTCAAGTGTCCATTCAAAGTCATTAAAAAACGTAGATGGAATAAAGGAAAGTCATTTAGACAATACTTGGGACTCGGCAGTAGACAACAGGTGTGAAGATAAGTTGATAATTAGTCCTTCATCTGGCTTGGGGGCTTCTTTCCTTTTTCTGTCCACCGCGACGGGTGTGGTGGCGTTGCCGGCGATGCGGGCTCTCGTCTCCACGCCTAAAGGGATGATTTTATTTCTTTTGGGGCCACGTTTTGTGCTACCATCACTGCTGGTGGAACTCTGTGGGTAAGTTTGTTGGTTACCTTGGCGACGGAAGAAAGGTCTACGGTTAGGTCTCTCTTGGTGTGGGGTTGTCCATTAGTAGACATTATGTAACTCGTAGTCCATGTCGACTTTCACCTTTTTCTCTTTCTTGAACTTAATGAGCTCGCATTTGTATTGCTGTATTTGCGAGTTAAGTTTATCATACCAGTCTGTGTTCTTATCGTTGGTCATGTTGGTTTTATGGATGGCCTCAAAAGAAGCAATTTTTTCTTTGCACAGGTTGACCTCTTTTGTATAGTGTTCGATTATTAAGAGCATAAGATCAAACGAGCATTTGTTCGCAATAGCGACCCACTTGCGGCAATAGGCAGTATCATATTTGCCTATATTTGCGCAGTGGCGTAACTATAGCCTCTGCGCCCCCCCCCACCGATAATTTGGCAGCTCCCCCCTGCCCGCCCATGCCCCCCCCCTCCCCCGCCAGTAGCCCATGCCCCACCCCCCACCCCCGTGCCTTACCTCCCCGCAAGCTGCAGGGACCCGCAGATCTTGTCTTCTGCTATGAAAAAGGACCATCACAAAATGTCCGCCCCCAAACAGCAGACAGTTTCAGAGAACAGTCTGCTATATGGGGCAGACATTTTATGATGGACCGTCTCCATAGCATCAGTAGGAATCCAGGAGGGGAGCCGGAACCGCAGCAAATAACAAGTAACTCTGCGGGTCTGTGGCGGCAGCGGCGTTACAATAGTCCTGCAGCCCCCCGGCGCCCGCACTTACACAGCGCCTCCCCGCTACCGCGGGGGCTGCGGGGCTATTGTTATGCCACTGTTAATGCGTACATCACTTCTAATTATTATTAACAAAATATTTTCGTCTCGGGACACATCTAATTCATATTATGTGCCTGCTGTGCTTTACAGCTTCTAAATGGAAGGAAAATAAATGTGTGGCATTTAGGAATGTAACCTTTACAGAATGGTTCACTTACTGTGAACTTTTCAAACAAGAATGTAATGGTAAAACAAAGACTATACTGCAAGCTAACTACAGTACTACTTCAAGTTCAAGATGTTATCCCCTTCTACCAGGAGAATAAGTATTCCTGCAGAAAACCAAGCAATTAAGCAAGAAATGTAAATGCTATGTTTCTTTGTCTCTGGCTCAAGAGAGGTCTGCGGCTGCTGCCAAGTAATCATTGTGTCCCTATGTAGCATTAACAATGGAATAATAGAAGTGTGTTGGTTGTAAATCAATACCTAGCACAGCAATTTTATTGTCCTTCAAAAGCAAATCACAGAGTACTAGCTCTGACCATCGGGGAGGTGTTCAACTAAAGTAAAGGCATTTATATATAGTTTTATTAGAAAGCTTAATCAAGACTCTGTTTAGCAATAGGAAAAATACAGAACTGTTAGTACCACAACCAAACGCTCTTTATGGTAATAAGCCTTAATCACGTCCCATCATATAAATCAGAACTGGCAAACTTGTGGCCTTCCAGCTGTTGTGAAAGTACAAGTTTAACGAGAAAACAAAAAGAAAAAGAAACTCGGGTGGGGTGCACTCTTGATATCTCAATCACAAAAGTTGTTCAATAAAGATATTTAACATTTTAAAGTTTTTTTGGTGTGATTTTTTTATATTTATTTGCTGAGTGTCGGAATTAGTAACCAAAGTTACTGTTGGTTTTAATATTTATACTGGCGATTTATTTAATCATCCACAGGATTAAATGAAGCCGGTATGTGTGAATATACCCTTAATTCAAGGAAGCTGACCGTCATATATCCTTAATGCCTTTAACCAATAGGCAGTATAATTGTAATCTCAATTGATGTTTGAGATAAGGATTATAATCATTGGTCAGCACAACTCAAAAATGTCAAGGGAGTAAACACATAATTAACACATATCAGCAATCATAATATTATTTACATATATACAGTTCTATTTTTTTGTCAACTTTAATTTTTTATTTTTAATTTTTAATTTCCGGCAGCTTCCCTAGCTTAAGTTTGATATCAAATAAAATGATTCTCTCTTTGATTTTAAATGGCAACAAACGTTCTGTGTGGCAGACCTGCTGTCACACACAGTAGCAATAAATTTGTTATTTCTAGCACAAAGAGATACATGAATAGATTACCCTGGCTAAAAAATAAGATGATGTTTCAAAAATGCTGATTAACTTGTGAGATGTACACACTCTATGCAGCCTGTGATACCAAACACAATCAATGTTCATGAAATCAATTCAGACACATACTGCGGATATGATCAACATGGGGTTCACAAAAATATCACAAAACTTTCCTAATCACTTATGCGGCAGACCTGCTGTCACATAAAATGTCGCTCAAATATTATGTGATCACGAAGTATATGTGTTTATTGTCACCAGCTATAATAATAAATACCTATTAGAAAATGCTGATAGGCTTAGGTGACGCTGATTAATATTATGCCTATACCACACAGTTGACTGTGGTGTGCTTATCCACACGCACCCCACACACCTGTGCGCTTTTTAGGTTGAAAAAAACCTAAGTAGCTCAATGTCACCACAATAGCACACCTAACAAGAACACATGGGATTCACAGTATTAAAGATTATATTTTGTGATATAATTAAATTGCCCCCACCTTGAAGCGCACAGAGCTAGAGTATTCAGCACACGTGTATAATGCCCCGCATAGATATCTGCACAGAGTCTAAGGCTCTATCATGTGGAATTTTACAATGATACAAACTGCGCTGTTGAAACATATGGCGTTACAGTATCCTGCAAAAAGATATAAGTGTATATAACCCCACACAAATAAACAAAGTATATACAATAAGATGCCGGACAATAGGCTGAATTAACACAGGTGTTGCCACTAAAGAGGGAGAAGCGCCCAGCTGCGCATACGGGAAAATGAGCTGCCGGAATCAAACAAATAGACAAATGAATAGATAAATAAATAAATCAATCAAAGGACCGCTGCCCCGTGTCTAGTGTCAAGCCACTGGCCGGCACAATAGTGCTGCACGGGGAAGGGGTCCCTCGTTACCGATCCTGTAGATGAAGAGGTCTCCTGGAGCCGCTGACGGGTACTTGTAAACTGCATGCACGGAGACGCTTAGATGGTCACGTGTGCACACGTAACCAGGTCTAGACGCGCGTTTCGCCGGAGCTTGTTCACACAGACAGCGTATTGCAGCTGCTCTGTCGTGAGGTTTTATGCTGGTGACTATCCAATCACTCAGCGTCCATAATTTGCATAATGCTGCTGCTGCATTGCTAATGAAGCAGTGCAATGCAATGCAGCAGCAGCATTATGCAAATTATGGACGCTGAGTGATTGGATAGTCACCAGCATAAAACCTCACGACAGAGCAGCTGCAATACGCTGTCTGTGTGAACAAGCTCCGGCGAAACGCGCGTCTAGACCTGGTTACGTGTGCACACGTGACCATCTAAGCGTCTCCGTGCATGCAGTTTACAAGTACCCGTCAGCGGCTCCAGGAGACCTCTTCATCTACAGGATCGGTAACGAGGGACCCCTTCCCCGTGCAGCACTATTGTGCCGGCCAGTGGCTTGACACTAGACACGGGGCAGCGGTCCTTTGATTGATTTATTTATTTATCTATTCATTTATCTATTTGTTTGATTCCGGCAGCTCATTTTCCCGTATGCGCAGCTGGGCGCTTCTCCCTCTTTAGTGGCAACACCTGTGTTAATTCAGCCTATTGTCCGGCATCTTATTGTATATACTTTGTTTATTTGTGTGGGGTTATATACACTTATATCTTTTTGCAGGATACTGTAACGCCATATGTTTCAACAGCGCAGTTTGTATCATTGTAAAATTCCACATGATAGAGCCTTAGACTCTGTGCAGATATCTATGCGGGGCATTATACACGTGTGCTGAATACTCTAGCTCTGTGCGCTTCAAGGTGGGGGCAATTTAATTATATCACAAAATATAATCTTTAATACTGTGAATCCCATGTGTTCTTGTTAGGTGTGCTATTGTGGTGACATTGAGCTACTTAGGTTTTTTTCACACCTAAAAAGCGCACAGGTGTGTGGGGTGCGTGTGGATAAGCACACCACAGTCAACTGTGTGGTATAGGCATAATATTAATCAGCGTCACCTAAGCCTATCAGCATTTTCTAATAGGTATTTATTATTATAGCTGGTGACAATAAACACATATACTTCGTGATCACATAATATTTGAGCGACATTTTATGTGACAGCAGGTCTGCCGCATAAGTGATTAGGAAAGTTTTGTGATATTTTTGTGAACCCCATGTTGATCATATCCGCAGTATGTGTCTGAATTGATTTCATGAACATTGATTGTGTTTGGTATCACAGGCTGCATAGAGTGTGTACATCTCACAAGTTAATCAGCATTTTTGAAACATCATCTTATTTTTTAGCCAGGGTAATCTATTCATGTATCTCTTTGTGCTAGAAATAACAAATTTATTGCTACTGTGTGTGACAGCAGGTCTGCCACACAGAACGTTTGTTGCCATTTAAAATCAAAGAGAGAATCATATTATTTGATATCAAACTTAAGCTAGGGAAGCTGCCGGAAATTAAAAATTAAAAATAAAAAATTAAAGTTGACAAAAAAATAGAACTGTATATATGTAAATAATATTATGATTGCTGATATGTGTTAATTATGTGTTTACTCCCTTGAAATTTTTGAGTTGTGCTGACCAATGATTATAATCCTTATCTCAAACATCAATTGAGATTACAATTATACTGCCTATTGGTTAAAGGCATTAAGGATATATGACGGTCAGCTTCCTTGAATTAAGGGTATATTCACACATACCGGCTTCATTTAATCCTGTGGATGATTAAATAAATCGCCAGTATAAATATTAAAACCAACAGTAACTTTGGTTACTAATTCCGACACTCAGCAAATAAATATAAAAAAATCACACCAAAAAAACTTTAAAATGTTAAATATCTTTATTGAACAACTTTTGTGATTGAGATATCAAGAGTGCACCCCACCCGAGTTTCTTTTTCTTTTTGTTTTCTCGTTAAACTTATACCCTACTCGGGGGTGCACCACTGACCATTACAACAGTCAGGCTAAGGCTGAGCGCCATAAAACCTGCATGTAATGTTAATTTCAGCAATTAGCCTTTAAATATCTTTGTCAGTTTATATATCTCTAATCCAATATCTACAACTCTATCTCACTTGAATTATACTATCCCTCCTAGTGCAGACCTCCCTCTGTCTTTTTCTTCTAGTGAAAGTACAAGTCCCAGGATGCACTGCCTCAGTTTTGCTATTAGAAAGCACAAAAACTATGTCAGCGAATGGTGGGGTGTGTAGTTTTACAACAGCTGCAGAGCCACAGGTTGGCCAGACCTGATATACAGATGGAGCCCTCCTCATTTAGCCCTTTAACCCCTTCAGTGGTAATCCCGAGAATTTTCCTGGCTGTGCCTCAGTGCTCAGTCTGGCAAGCCTAGAAAATTATTGGGATTGCCACTGTGTAGAGCCGGAGCTCCCCCTCTTCTGCCGCGCCTCCTCCTCACCCCACCCCCGGCTTTTCTATTGAAGCCTCCGACGCAGGGCCGGGCAGCGGCTGGCATAGTGTTCAGCGGCACTGCCTGGCCCAAGGGGACAGCATGGTGGGTTTTTTAGGTATCGCTCGTCCTAAAAAAACTCGCCCAGTGGGGAGCGCTACCTTAAAAAAAAAACACCACTGAAGGGGTTAATAGGATTAAGTGAGTAATGTGATTACTCTGCTAATCCCCTACTGTATTGTTCTATGTATTGTATTGCTGCTGACAACAATAGGATAGCCATGGCTAGCCATGGTGAGCCACGACCTAAGGAACAAAGTTGAGAGGGGCTCCAACTGTATATGGATAGCACTGAGTCATCATGTAGTATAATTGTTAGCATTGATGTCTTGCAGCACTAGGAACTGACCCCAGGCCATAATCTGGATGGAGTTTGCATGTTTCCCTCATTTTTGCATGAATTATATCCAGGTGCTCCATCATTCTCCCTAAAGCGGATACATTTTCGTCATTTATACGGATGCTCTTTGAAAATTGACATTTGGGTGTGTAGGGACATTAATAATACCGCCCACACACACACACACAAAATCAGATGTTCCTGAGTATCCCCATATCTGATATTTAATTGGATATCTCTTTTTACGGATGCTTCTTGTACTGTATAAAGCATTTTCTTTAACACTCTGCGTCTCATGGTTGGTAGATTGTGACATTGAACCAATGATCTTATCTGGTGACAGCTTTTTATGATGATAGACACTGTACAATTTTTTCATCAAAATCTGAATGAGCACAACTGTTACATGCATTGCAATCATACTTGCCTACTTTTAAAAACTAGTTTCAGGGAGATTATAGTTGGTAGTAGAATTTTGCACAACGCCCCATTGAGGGGGCGTGTCATGCTCCACCCAAAGGGCGTGTCTAGTTCCATATATGGAGAGATTGTGAAAAGAGATTGTGAACATGGCACCTAGAAGCGTGGGTGTGTACTGCTACATCTGAGAGGAATCTTTTAAAATGACCTTTACCCAAATGTAGATGAGCCCCAATGCCGTTAGAAAGAGCTACTATAATTGCGAAAGTGCTGGGAAACGGTGCTGATGATTCAATGTAAATGTATCTGTCTCTCATTCCTTTTTCCCCAAAAATGTAACAGTGTAATGTGGGATAGGTGAAATAAGGGAGATTGCTAGACTAATGAGGGAGAGTCACATAGTCACAAAGTAGATAATGCTGAATAAGGACTTGCGTCCATCAAGTTCAAGCTAGGTTTTAATAGCTTATCCCTTGTGGTATAGTGTGTTCTGAAATTTTTAAAGACAGGGAGGGAGATTGCTGCTATTTCAGGGAGTCTCCTGCAGAAAGCAGGAGGGTAGGCAACTATGATTGCAATGTGTGGCTAAATGCCCATCTCAGATTGTTTCATTGTCGATACAGCTCTGTAATTATACAAAAAAAAATAGTGGATATGGAATTTATCAAATTGTGAGAAATATTAGTTCTAGATATATAATTGATTTTGGTTTTATGATGATAAAAAGTACAGTATGCTGCTGTGTAATCACATTCTAAAATAACATGCACAGAAAACATCATACAGTAGCTATGAATAAAAAGACCATACAAAATGGTGTCTGTACACTGTAGAAAGATACAAATCACATTCTGAACAGTAAACCTCAATGTTTTACTGACTGCAGTGCATTAAAGCTTACAGGCGTGTAGATCAACAGTAAGCAAAAATATCATAAATAGAATACAAATGAAGTATTTATTGAGCACATATCAGGCAGACAAGTTACATACACAGGATCTATTATATAGCGCTCCCTAAATTGCAATACTGTGCATGGTTAGCTGAGAAAGTCAGCAGCAGGACACATCTGTCCAAAGAGAGCGGCAATGATTATATGTTATTCTGGTCACGTCAGGTGCACATCTACTAATGTAGTACCTTCCTCTGCCAGGTGCGCTGCACTACTGCCAAACCATCCGGCCTGCTTCTATAAATAATGAAGTTTGGCAGGAGATTTTCTTAATTGTTTATTGTGTTTTGCAAAACACATTTGAGATGTTTGCATTATTTTGTTATGTCCTATAAAATCCTCTTATACTTTTTAGGGTATATTCAATGCCCAATGGCGAGCTATGATGGCAAACAGTGCCGATAGCTCACCGTCATAGCTCACGGGTCAGTATTCAACTGACCCAACTGCACTCACCGTTTCCACCTCGCTGGGTTTTTTCAGCGAGGTTGAAATGGCGTGTGCGGCTGTCAAAACTGCGAGGGACACCACTATATGGAGCGCGCTCTCTGCATTAGCGGCGAACCTCGCCGTTCGGGGAAAATGCTCTCTGTCCTCTGAGGAATCCCCCGGAACGTGGAATAGGGAGAGCGGCCGGCAAGGGGGTTAGATGGCGAAGATGGCTTGTTTTCGGCAATCCTCGCTAAAAACAAGCCACCCTAGCTGCAGAAATCCCCTCGCCGGGGCATTGTGTAACACCATTTGTCTTTAGGTAATAGCTTATTGTAGCTTTCCTATAAACACAACTGCATATAAAGTCATTGCTAAACAACTGATTGCATACTTCCCAATCTACAATTCTCAAACCATTTGGTAGCTGGTCCCGAAGTTTTCATGACATTTTAACTACATAGATAATAATAATAATAACAACAACAACTCAAATAATAATTAGTGGAATTAGCAGGTACTTTACAGTACTATACAGATTTGTACTGTTATCCAGTTACATTATGTTAGTTATAATAATTACATTCAATTTACATTGTGCCAAAATAGCCACAGCCCTGCATTGATTAATAAGGATTAATAATGATAACAACATACATGGTAAAAAATAAACAAAACACATACATAAAACTAGATAAAGAGAAGACTAATACAATCCAGGAGGTAAGGTGAAACCTATGTGCACAAAATATGAATCTATCTAACAACATCTTCAAGTAAGGAACTAATGAGGATTTTCACCTGTAAACTATCACACTGTACCAGTTCTGGGTAATAAATGAGCAGTAAAGTAAAATGTTAAAAGGTAGAGTCATGACAATAATGTAAGCTATGGTCACAGCAGGAAGCAAGATTCAATAGTCAGCATCAGTAGCGGAAGGCATCATGTACTCAGAATAATTAAAAAGATAACATTATCCAGCACCAGGGGTATAACTCTCAGAGGCAATGGAGTCACCTGCCTCTGGGCTCCAAGCCCTTAAAGGTAACCTGCATGTACAGCAGCACCTGTGTGATTCACAGTGGGACCCAAATGTGACTGCTGCTCTTCCATCAGAGCTATGTGGCCACCCATATAGTTGATTGGCTTTATCCCAGAAGGCCTGCTAAACACCTGCAATAGGGGACAGGATGGCTTCCACGTGGTACCGCTTAACCTGTGCTTCAGCAAGCGACGGTGCAACCACTGCTTCTGCTGGCCTGTGAGATGGGACCGACTGGTGAGTGTTGATTCTAAATGCTCATGGGTCTAATTGCAACCTATCAGCTATTCTGACACAACGTAGCTGGAACCATGCCCATTTACTGTGGGCTCCAGTACACACACAATATTTGTATCAAAAGAAGAAGGGCAAGAAGAGGGGGGGAGGGGGGGGGGCACAAATCTCCAACTTGCTTTCGGTCAATTGGGATGAACTTATGCCTCTGTCCAGCACAGAATATATTATATTAAAATTACAGCATAATATGTTTGCAGGAAGTTAAATGTTTTCACACATACCCAACATACAGTAAAATAAAATATGTAGGTTATCATCCTACAGCCTTTTCCAGATCTTTCCAACCTCTGCCATACTTTACATTACTTATCATGGGACTCTTAACTTTTATTTCCTACAGTATTCTCTAGTGAACAGCCTGCAATAAGGAAATTGCCCCAATAAGGAAATATGGCAATGACACCTCCATGTTTACTACAGGCAGCTGCTACACTCTCAAACACTTGGGCCAACCCAGTGATGGTTTACTTCCTACTCTGGGGGGAGTAGGGACAGTGGTAGTGATGGTGTACAAACTAGAAGACTGACCACATACTGGGAACTCTCTCTAGCTGCCTGTGCAGAGTAAGGACATTATATCGGATCCAGCGGATTAATGTGCCTGTTTCTATATGGTGGTCAGGGCTGTAGTCCCATCAGCCCCATTATTAATCTGGCCATGAAGATAACCAATTCTCTTCAGAACAAGGTCTCCTGACATGTGTGGACCACAGCATGTCATACTGTATAGAACAGTGGTGGGGAACCTCAGGCCCTGGGCCGTATGCGGCCCCCATAGCCAGTCTGAGTGGCCCTCCTACCCACCCGGCAGCTCTGCCGAGAGTCAAGTACAGGGGAGATCTTGCGAGATTCCTCTTAATCAACAGCAACCAGAGACTGTCAGTCCTATTCAGCGGCAGCCGCTGGAGCATAGGATGGCTGCAGCAGGACAATTTTTAAGAGAAATTTTTACATATGGCCCCCGTAGGATTTTTCCACCATACAATTGGCCCTTGGCACAACAAAGGTTCCCCACCCCTGGTATAGAACTTTATACAGTGGATGGGTTTTACATACAATTCTTCCTTAAATATTTTCATCTCTGGACTACTATATGCACTTCTAGTCTGCAGAGGCAATATATAAGTGTACAGCGTAGGCATTCAGCTTGATGTCTACATTAAGTACAACACAGGGGAGCCAGTGCAAATCATACAGTATTATACCTTAGTACAGTATGTCATCATTTATTATTATTTTGGTTAAAACACTTGACAAGGACTGGGGAAGATGAGCTATTGTACCCTGACACACTTTCTATCCTTTAATCACAAATTGGATGTGCCAATAGCTTGATATGCTAACACAATGGGACACAATCTTGACATGAATCAATTAAAACTATTCAGCTTTGCCAGGAAGCATTGTGGGAGGACATTGTGCTAAACAGCTACTCAAACAGGAGGCAGAATGGCTAATAGGATGCGGAACACTTGTGGGTACCAAATTAGAGCTGACATACTGGAATATAATGATTTGCAACTAGCCAACTATAGATATATAATATTACATAAAAGTATACTTTTGCATCTGCGTACACCAATCAATTAAATTCTTAATTATTCCACATATTGTTCTTATGAATAAAATAATGTCATTATATAGATTATGTTTAAACTTGTAGTTTTACCATTATTCGCTTGCAATTTATACTCTATATTATGTAATGGATAGACAAATTATTTGCAACTACTCTTTTTTTTATAAAGCATATATGCCTTTTATAATGTGTAAATACTTTAAACCTTACCTATAGGGGGAGGAAGGTGCCAGAAAAGTCATAAATAGTAAGTACAAGGGTTATTACAGTTGTCTTGAATCCTTATAGAGAAAATGAATATTTAATGGATTATAACCATACTATTTCTAGTATTGCTGAAACCATTAAAATAGCTTTCATTTTCCAGTGCAAGTCACTTTATTAGGTATACATGCTTCCATGCAAATGTCTAATCAACCAATCAATGCTTGCATGCAAATGTCCCGGGGGGGATGCAGCTCTCTCGCCCCAATGAATTGCACTGGGACAGAATTGTTTCCTGGTGCTGAAGTTGGCAAGGTCTCATGAGATCATCCACGGGAACTATAGAAGCAGCTGTGCCTATTGGGATTACTGGCATCACCAAGGCAGGGATGCTGGCAAGAGGAGTTCCTGTGACAGCCATGGCTGGCTCTGCCACCGAGGCTGTGATTGATACCAGTGCCACCATTGCCATCACTGCTAGTGGCAATATGAATGCAGCTGAGGCCCAAGACTGTTACAGATTTTTAGCTGAATGAGCCAGAACATTGTTGGTGGGAAGGGGGTGACCACTTTTGTATTAGCCTAGGGTAGTTGAAACCCCTAATCAGGCCCATGCTGTTGCTCATTATTGGTCAGCTGTCTAAACAGCAAAATGGTTTGGTACCCTTTAGTACAGATTTGGTCTGGCAAGTATTCAGGGTATTCTAAACTGCAAAACTGCTTCTTGGTCAACAGCTGCTTCACAGAGAGAGAGAGAGATGTGTGGACTGGCGAGTTGTATTGATAAAGGATGTAACCAATTTTCCACAACTCTGGCCTCTTCTGATGTGTTAACACAAAGTTTCTAGAACATTTTTGTAGCAATGTTGATTATTGTTGGACCTTTTTCGTACCAAGTCCTCCAAAATAACACCCTTGTTAACAAAAAAAAACACATAGCTTTAAATTCATATTTGCGTTGACGTGCTTTTTTTCAATGCATGGACTGGCGTTTTGTCTGCTAGATCCTTGTTTACTCATAAGTTATGACATTATCCTACAAATATAAATCCGCTTGAATTTGATCAAAAATGTCCATAAATTTTCTTTTTGTTTGACAGTGAGAAGCCTTATTTATTTTATTTATTTACAGTTTCTTATATAGCGCAGCAGATTCCATTGCGCTTTACAATTGTAAAAGAGATAAAACAGACTGGGTAACAACAGACATACTTGAAGGTTGGAGGGCCCTGCTGCAAGCTTACAATCTATAGGGATATAGGAGGGAAACACAAGGACAGGCACCAGTAATAGCATAGCTTATAGGTCCAGAAGGTCTTGACGAGATTATTTGTCAATATTTTATTTGTTGTTACTGCTATCATTTGAACAATTTTATTTTGTTTTTGATGTGCAAGACCTTATGGAATGTTCATCATCTTGGACTAAATATTTTGTGCCACTTAAACACACGTACACATGACATACAATCTGCCTAGTAAGCCTCGGTTGGCATACAGAATGATTTAGTGGGTGTTTTTTGTTCAATTTAGTTAAGAATTGTAAGTTAAGACGTTGCACTACTTTTGCACTAAACATTTTTATGTTGCATGGAAAAACACAGCGGGTGAAATGTAATAGGGTGAGAAAATCAGGAAGTGAGAGATTTGGTAAGAAATCTCCAGTTTTTTAAAGCAGCAATCTTTTAAAACGAGTTTGATTTTGCAGTGTAAATGATTGCCGCTTAAAAAAAAAATAGTAGATTTCTTTCCAAACTTTTAAAATAATTTGAAGATATTCTAAGATCAGTGTTCCCCCATTCCCTTTTAACTCAGCGAATTGCCCTTGGGAATGAGTGGCGGTTGAGCCACCAATCGCAAGGCGGAGTTTGGTGGACTCGCAAGGCTGCAAATTCACAGTCTTGTGAATAAACCATAATAAATATTGATAATAAATGTAGATAAACTTCTATGCAACATCCCCTCACAGACTTCTTTATTTCAGCTACAAGTTGTATTCATATTTAAATGAAAGGAATGTGAATTGACTAGTGTTATAGAGCCACCCAAGGAGCATCTACTTAAAATTTTAGAGTATGTACTTGTTGATAGACAGCTAGAAACTGATTGGGTGCTATGTGTAACCCCTCCACTTCTCCAATCAGTAAGAGGCTGGATACCTCTCCCTCTAAGCATATACAGTATGTAAGCATAAGTGCAAAATGTCCAACTCTACATCAACCCCATCAACCCCACCGAAGCTTTGATGCATATGACTGTTTTTTTGTCTTTTTGATATTTAGTACTGTCATGATGACAAATGTACATCCCATATGTGTTTATGCACTATGCTGTCTGCTCTATATTGTTGTAATACTGTATTCATTCAAAACAATACATTTACCTGTTTAAAGAATCACTTTGTAAAAAATCATTACAGTTTCCATTTGTAATGATTCAGATTCAAAATAGACCAATGTTGTAATTATAGCAGCCAGAGCCAAAAATTTGGGAAAGCCGCTTTTATTGACTACCACCCGAAGCCTTTTAGTGCTTTGAATTTTTATATAATAACAGATAAATCCACAGCAAGTGATTTCCCTTTTTCTAGTACTGCTTTGGGAACCAGTGACTGACTGGGTTTAGTTTGTGATAGATTTTGAGTGCTTTTCAATTATATGTAAAAATGCTTAGGAACTTAATTAGTCACTCTGCAAGAAATTAAGCAGACCTTTTCACTTGTATTTGTATAGAAACAGCCAGAAAATTAATTTTACTGATAACTATTTTAAATTATCCAGTAGCTTATCTTGCAATGCCAGATCAGTAATCACTGAAAACATGCCATTGTATTTTGTCATAAAATTGAAAATTATAGTTATAAAGATTAAAAAAATGGCTATATCCACTTTACAGCATATTGCAGAATGTGTACTATTTTATGCTGCAATGGGTTCTAATCATTTGTACAACAGGTATAAACATCAATTTAAAATCAACAGACATTGGGGGGAATTCAATCCCAGGCAAATATTTCAATGTTTGTAGTTCATAATATGAAATTCTAGTCTACATACAGTTTAAATGATAACAACAGCTTCAGCGACTATGGTGGTGCATTTTTATACTGGAAGTTAGAGGGGTCCTATCAAAGCCAAAACACGTCACCCCACTTTCCTCACTCCTAGGCCCATACACCCTCTTACCAGAGACTTTGGGCCTAATTCAGACTTGATCACAGGCAAATTTATTCTGAAAATGGGCGAAACCATGTGCGCTGCAGGTGGAGCAAACGTAAATGTGCAGAGAGAGTTGCCCTGCAAACAGGTCTGAATGTTTCCCTTTTTCTCTGCTCTAAAATGAACAGAGGGGAGGACTCTTCTGAACAGAGTGGAGGACTCTTCTGAACAGAGTGGAGGACTCTTCTGAACAGAGTGGAGGACTCTTCTGAACAGTGCATGTACTGGCCTCTCTCTGCTCTTTTGCTATGGGGCCCGGTGATGCCTAATGCTGCCCTTCTTTCTCATAATATTTTGCTGTTACTGATATTATTAATGTGCCCTCATTTTATTTGCTGTAATCAGCTGCCGGCTCAATTTTTTTGGTTAAGTTACTTCCTAATCCTGGTTCATTGTGTAGCTAGACAAGTCCGTAAAAATCATGTCTTGAATTTTTTATGCTATTTATGTCTTTTTGCAGGTTGCAAGGGTGTCTGAGTATGTCCTGTCGTTCTGCTTCTGTCAAAGGTACTTAACAAGAAAAAGGATTGTAATATGTGCCATGAACATTGCTTCATGTGCTTGTACTTTGTAAGTCTGTATGACTGCGTTTGTATTCACTCTCTTCCAATCTCATCTGCTCTATTTAATGTTTAATGTCCATATGTCTCCTTTTTTTATTACCTTACTTTCTGATCCTCAGCGCTTTAATACAGTACTGTAATTTAAGGTATGGAATGTAACCCATGCTGTAACTCTGCTATTCCAGTTTTATAGAGCATATTTATTATTTATTTATTACCTTTATTTAGGGGTGAACACTTGCACCCAAACGCAGCCACCATTAAGCAGGAAGCATTAACCAGCGTTATGTAAGGTAATTAAATATTGCATTTAATAAGTGGTTATTGTTAAGTGCAAAATTGTATTGTAAATGAAACCTAGTTGAACTTTGATTAATATTAAACAAATTATTATATATTCCTAAAATAGTTACAGTATTTTTGAGTGCAAATACTTGCAGCATAAATCATGGTGCGTATATTCCCTGGACTATGGGCCTGATTCAGCCTGCTGTATGGGCTGTGAGTGTTCGGAGCCCAGCGAGCAGGCAGCCAGTGCTCCACCGGATGAACGCCCCCCCCCCCTGCACTCCCCCACCCATGTGCATGGCTGCGAATGCATACCACCATTCACCATCAAATGATTTCTCCCCCCCCCCCCCCTTGTATCGCTGAGTGATCCAGGACTCACACTGCGCTGTGAAGGCGTGGGGAAAAGGAGATCACTGATGATGTCGGTGGTGCTCCCTCCTGGCAGCGGGGGAAAGGTTGCATTTTCTGGGGAATGCCAAGAAAATGCAGGCGGAATGCCCCGAAATGCCCGCAAGGTGTCAATCACCCTGCAAGCAAGAAGCCAAAGTTGGCCTTCGTGCGCTGCCTTCAGATGGACAGCTCGCACATGCACACAGAATACCGTCTGCATGTGTATAATCGAATCGATAATCAAATTTGCAGCCCGTCCGAGTTGGTCTGAATCAGCCCCTAAAACCATAATGCAATTTAAAAATATCTTTGTGTTTCAGTGCTTGATCTAGCACAAAACAAATCGTGTTTGACAGATTCCACTGTAGTTTTCCTCTGCATCAGCAGTACAGTAATCTCTCACTTTATATGTATACTGTTATATATTCTATATGCTGTCTCTGCTATCCTCAATTTGCCTCTATCTGTCTTCTCTGACATACAAACAAAGCAACTTCAAGCGTTTAAATAAAAAAATAAATGTATAAATAAGTAATAATACTAAAACATGATATTAGTTAGGAAATTGCATATGACTTTAGCGATTTTATTAATCCACATGTGATCTGAAGCTGGGTACAAACAATGCAATAACTTGGCCGATAGGCTGATTAATGGGTGATCGGTTTGATTAATGTGTAGGTGAATGGGCATGAAGGATTTTAAGAACTGAAGGTCATGGGTTTGATCCCCACCATGGCTCTGACTGTGCGGAGTTTGTATATTCTCCCCGTGCTTGTGTGGGTTTCCTCCCACAATCCAAAAATATACAGGTAGGTTAACTGGCTTCTAACAAAATGAACCCTAGAATGTATGTGTGTGCTTGTACATGTGGTAGGGTATATAGATTGTAAGCTCCACTGGGGCAGGGACTGATGTGAATGGGTACTTGTTTCCTAGCACGGCGCCACCGATGCAGATTGTATGACATCGGGTGTGTAAAATCGGTTGCATCGCATGCGACCAGATCGCATGCGATGAGATGCGACCGATTTGACCCGGTTTTTAATTGTACAGCCACCCTGATGGCTGATTCCTATGTTAAAAGCCCCCCCCCCCCCCCCGACCCGATTTTTCATTTTATACCCACCATGATGGGTAATTACTATGTCAAATGCCCCCCCATTGTTAACGCCACGCCACGATCAAAGCGAACTGGAAGCGTGGCAAGCGCAGCGGGCCCGCGAGGGGCGGCGGTACGCGTCCTCCGACCTTTTCATACCCCCACTATCCACGTCGGCGTGGAGTTGATTTTATATAGTGTGGCGAGTGCAGCGAGCCACCGAGCCTGAAGTGTGGCGAGCGCAGCAAGCCCCGCGAGGGGATGCGCATTACTTCACACAGTGCCGGTGCAAGGCGCCGGAGCGCCCTAGGCGGGGGGCGCCCCGGCGCTCACCCGCTTTATGGGTGGGGGGTGATGCGTGATGCCGCCGGCGGTGCGCTGATCTGGGGGGGGGAGGGATACGGCCGCCGTGCTACTCACCCTTCAGGAGGAGCTCGGGTGACGGTCTAGCTCAGCGGGAGGGAGAGCTGGAGGTCTGGCTTAGTGGGCAGGAGGGAGGGCTCGCTGCGCTGTGTGCAGTTCAGTCCCGGTGCATGTTAACTGACATGCACAGTGTACAGCCGCTCAGCCGGGCAGCGCTGAGCACTTGGCTCACCCTCAGACGCTGCCCGGCTGAGCGGCTGTACGCGGTGCGGGTGGAGGAAAATGTCAGTAAACATGCACCGGGACTGAACTGCACACAGTGCAGCGAGCCCTCCCTCCAGCTCTCCCTCCTGCCCTGCTCCCAACTACCGCCCCCCAGTGGCCGGCGCCCTAGGCAAATGCCTAACACTGCCTAGTGGTGGCGCCGGCCCTGACTTCACATGTATTCCGTGCCCGCTCGCCACGCTTCGGGCTCGGTGGCGTGCTGAGCACGCCACACTATATAAAATCAACTCCACGCCGACGTGGATAGTGGGTGTTTGAAAAGGTCGCTGCGCTCGCCACGCTTCGGGTTGGCATTGATCGTGGGGTGGCGCTAACAATGGGGGGGCATTTGACATACTAATTAACAATCATGGTGGGTATACAATTAAAAATCGGATTTGGGGGGGCATTTTACATTGTAATCTGCCATCAGGGTGGCTGTACAATGTAAAATCTGGTCGGTCGCGTCGAATCGCATCGTATGCCATTGCAATGGCATGCGATGCGACTGATTTTAAAATTGTAGGGGAACGTCTTTAAACCCTGAAAATCGGGTCGGTCGGGTCTAATCGGGTCCCATCGCATACCTTAAGTTATGGTATGCGATGGGACCCGACAGGTGCCGTGCTAGGAAACAAGTACCTGTGACTGTTAAAATATACTCTGTAAAGCACTGCGTAATATGTATGCGCTATATAAGAAACTGTTAATAAATAAATAAATGCTCATGAAGTCTCCATTGTGCCTGCACTATGGGGAGAGCATCTTGCCCAGACTCCTCATTCTCTATGTCTTTAGAATACCCTGCCGCAACATCTTAATTCTCCTCCATGTGCTGGTCCTGGGGCAGAGCTGGATGCCATGTTAAAGGGGAAGCAGGAAGCTTCCCGGACTGTACCATGACCATTAGGTCTCACAGTGGGTTGCTTCATGATGGAGCCTCCTTTTCTGTATCCCAGGCAGTGATGTATTAATTGAGGAGAGGATTTATGTGTAGTCTCCATCTGGGCCCCCTCCTCTCTAGTAGGCTGCGGCAGTGTATTCACAACATATTAACCTGAGCACTGGTGCACATGTCTCTATGTAGCAACCATTTTACTTATGGTTTTCTACTGCACATGCACAAAACACTGGAAAAATGGCCACCATGCCATTTTACCAGTGATTCGTACACAAATACTGGTACTGACATGAGGCTCTGGACAGGTAAGTTTTGAAAACATCAATGCAGGGTGTGCAGTATGGTCCCTTTTGTATCCAGTATTCCCCAAATACACTGCCTTGAATATACAACAGATATTCCACTGATTTTAGCACTTTGTCTGATGACTGATCACCATAAGAAGAAATTTGGCCCCCACAACCACTTGCACGAGTGCAAGGGTCAATTTAACTTTTATTTTATTTCTCCATTATAAATCAGTGGAATTATTTTCTTGTGTTCTTCATTTTGTATATTCAAGAGTACATTATTTGTTTGTAAGTACTGTACATACAAAGCAAGGTGATAGATACCATAGGTGCAGGGAGTGCAGCTGCTATGGGGCCCGGCACTGAGAGTCACTCCCCTGTCACTGTTACATGTGTCATACATTTTTTGCCGTTGAATAGTACATACTGTAGGGGCTCTTATAAATGTTTGCCTTGGAATATATTGCCTGCAATATATCTAGTCATGCCACTGGACCTGCTCATTGTAAAGGGGTATAAATTGAAATTGAGCTCATAATAATGTTACATTATAAGAACTGCGGCACTGTAATGTAATGGTATAAGACTGAAGGCACTGTAATGTGGCATAACATGAATTGGGGACACTGCATTCTGCACACTGTTATTTATTAATTACCAGTTTCTTATATAGCGCATACATATTCCGCAGCGCTTTACAGAGAACATTTGAACGTTCATATCTGTCCCTGTCCCAGTGGAGCTTACAATCTAAATTCCCTACCACAGGGGTGTCAAACTCAAATTCATCGGGGGCCGCATCAGCAGTTTGGTCACCCTCAAAGGGCCGGTCCCCCAAAAAGTACAAATGACAGAAAACATGTACAAGGTGTACTTTAAAGCAGTATGAAACAGGACTTGCATATAACAATAATGCGATAACAAAAATGGTGGGCCATCAAACACAGAGCTATGCTGCAGAAATTTAATTCCACATCCAGTACTAATTATATTGAGGTGCAGGGTTCAGTGGTAGACAGGGACAGAAGGTACAGAGCTGCCTTAGGGATGCTAGAGGAGGTGACACCATTTTGGGAAAGACATTTTAATGTGGGCTAGCAAGATAGACACGCAGTGACTAGAGGAGAGCATGGCCTGGTGTGTAAATGTCACCCTCAGTGACAGAGATCCCCACGTACAGCGACTAGCCCGAGCTATACACTACTAACCTATTTCAGTCAGCCGCCTCGCACACACGGTTACCGCTACTACCAGCAGTCCAGCACAGATCGCCAGCTGCGGGACGTCCCAGTCCCAGCAACCAACCCCGCAGCTCCGGCGAGCGAGCGAGTACGCACGGGGTGGGGGGTGGGTGAGAGGAGGTGGCCTAGGCAGGAGCTGGGACACACTGCCCCTGCGTGCTATCTCCTCGCGCGGGCCACATGACGAGGTCTGGCGGGCCGGATTTGGCCCGCGGGCCTTGTGTTTGACACCCGTGCCCTACCACATGTACACGCACACACAGACATTCTAGGGCTAATTGTGTTTGGAAGCCAATTAACCTACCAGTATATTTTTGAATTGTGGGAGAAAACCAGAGTACCCAGAGAAAACTCACGCAAGCACAAAAAGAATATACAAACTCCACACAGTTAGGGCCATGGTGGGAATCAAATCAAATTTATTGTCACTACAACATTAAAAAAAATGTGTAGTGAAATTCACAAGGAAGAAAAAAAGAAGAGAGAGAAAGAAATACTCACAATTCACATACTACAATTCAAACTTAAAATAACAGATGAGATAAAACTGTTCCGCAACCGACTAGTACGGCAACCTAAGCACCTGTAACATTTCCCAGAGGGAAACAATGAGAAAAGAGAATAACAAGGATGGCTAGGATCTAAAACTATTTTATTAGCCTTAACTTTTCCCATCTTTAAAAAAATATCTGCCATCCTAGGCAAGGGTTGGCCAATGACTTTTTCTGCGGCCTTGACTATCCTGTCTAGGGATCTCTGATCAGAGCATTTAGAATTCCCATACCATACCACAATGGCATAAGTCAACAGACTCTTGATTAAAAATTCATAAGCATTGGCCAAGATAGTCCTGCTGCTCGTAATCACTGCAGAAAAAAAGGCATTGCTGAGCCTTTCCAACTGCTATTGCGGTATGTGAGGACCAAGACAGATCTTCAGTAAATGTAATCCCCAAAAATGTAGTATTAGTAACCCCCTCCACCTCCTCACAGTTTAAAACCAACGGTCTGATGGTTGAACTTCTGGATCTTCTAAAATCTATGACCACCTCCTTTGTCTTTTTATCATTTAGGAGTAAGTTATTAACCTCTCCTCATTTAATCAATTGCTGCACCTCCAATTTATAATTTTGTATATTTTTTACACTGCAATATAGATCTCACTTTGAAGTAAAACCCCACCCAAATCTAACTCACTCTGCACAAGTAACATCTACCCCACCTGCAGTGCACATGGTTTTGTCCATTTGAGAAGGAATTTGCTAGAGGGAGTGAACCAGAATAAACCCCACTGTGCGCAGAGCACTGTAGGTGTCCATAATACTATTATATTAGGGCCGCCTACAGTGCTTCTGTGCATGTACAGAAGCTACTGTTTCAAACAGTATGAGCCCCAGAAAGGATCCGCACTGCGCAATCACAGAGGTTATTAGGGCACTTTTTGAGGGAGTTTACAGAATTTACAAAGGAAGGACCGTCCTCCCTAAAGGAAGATAGTTGGTCACCTTACTTAATAGCCTTCAATAATGGTGCTTTTGGTTATAATGCAGTTAATATTTTATATTTATTGATGATTTCAAATTAAAATAATAAAAAAAAACAGCATTGTCAATATCATATACGCAATGTATTTAAAGCAGTAAACATCAGCGTTTGTTTTCAAGCCAGCAAAGTATAGTAGTATGTCTAAAATTACATTGGAAACGGCTATAGTTTATTTGTGACATACATCTTTATGTACTTGAAATACAATAACTGCATCAATTCTGACAGAGTGGTACTGCATTCAAGTCAATGAGTGGATTCCTACTCAGCAAAGGAAGATCAAAGAGTTTGCTTGCACTTTTGAAGTCTTGAGCAGGAGTTTATTCCATTCAGTGATGTCCTGTTATATGTGAGAGCTTTCAAAAACGTGTGAAGAGTATGTTATGTACTGTATATGCTGCTGTGCCTTGCTAGCAGGATTCAGTTGACTGAGTGGAGCCTGCTATCACCTTTCTTCATTCACAACATGAATTTCATTGCATGTGTTTCAGAAGAAAAGTTGTGTTTTACAGCTCCGTAGAAAGAAAAAGTACACTGAACGGGTTTATTAATATAAGGTGACTCACCTTATGCAATTTTTTTTATATCTATATACTCAGGGGCATTTTAAGAGAGTAGAAGGCCCGTGTGCAGCCTCCTCTGGATGGGCCCCCACCAGGGCCGGCTCTACCATTAGGCAGCTTTAGGCAGCTGCCTAGGGTGCCTGGACCTGGGGGGGCACCACCAAGTCTGCCTATCAAAAAAATCAATGATGTGTCTATGAGGATCCTTGCTGTACTTAATGAAGGTGGTGGCAATGGAACCTCTAAGACTTCACTTCCATATTTCCCTACTTTGCTGCACCCTCCTCCTTGTACTCTGTTGTGGGTGGCAAAGGGGTCAGGGAAAGCAGGGGACATGCCCATGTTCCGGGGGGGCTGGGAGGACCATCCAATTTTTGGGAGCCTCCCCGCCATTCCAGAATTTTAGGCAAGTATGCGTTAAGGGGATGGAAAGTGGGTATTGGTGGCAGTATGGAAGGGTGGGGATCAGTAGGTTGAACCTTTGCCTAGGGTGCTGAGAAGTCTTGCACCGGCCCTGGCCCCCACCCTCACTGCTGGAAGCAGCTCAATGTGTAGTGGTGTATGAGCAACAGAGCACTCAGACCCTACTACATATGCACTGAACTCCACAAAAATGGTGCAGTGGCCATTTTTCTGGCAATTTTCAAATTGCTGCTGCTGCCAGCTCAGACTTCATTGCACATGTGCAGATTGTCGGTAATTTGGTGCGGCTGCCATTTTTCCAGTGATTTTGGCAGGGCCGTAACTAGGGGGGGGCTGGGGGGTCACGCGCACCGGGCGCTGGAGGTGAGGGGCGCTGTGAGGTCCGGTGTATGTGGACGCTGTAGTGTAGCGGCGGGCATGTAACATGCCCGCCGCTACACTACAGCGTCCACATACACCGGACGGAGTCCGTCCATCTCCTACTAGCGCGGCTGCAGGAAGCTCTGATGACTTCGAAAAGACTTGCCGGACGCTGATTGGCTGAATTCAGCCAATCAGCGTCCGGCAAGTCTTTTTGAAGTCATCAGCGCTTCCTGCAGCCGCGCTAGTAGGAGATGGACGGTGAGAGGACTGTGCGGGGAGGGGGGGGGTCTCCGGCGCCAGGGACAAGGCGTCATTTGGTCGGTCCCCCCTGTCAGCTGCTAACTAAGCAGCGGGGAATAAACGCTGTGCGCATGCGCACAGCGTCTATTCCCGCAGCCAGGGGGCTGGGGGCATGGCTAGAGGCTCACAGAGCCTCTGGGTCATGCCCCCATAGCTGCAAAATGGGGGCGTGGCCTCGCGAGAGAGCAGCGATTATAGGCCACACCCCCAAATTAGGCCACGCCACGCCCCCCCCCCCCCCCCCGAAAATTTCGGCGCACCTCCGGTGCGCAGCAGCATCACTAGGAGGGGGGCACCAAAAGACTGCCTTGCCCCGGGCGCCGGAAACCCTAGTTTCGGCCCTGATTTTGGCCATACTCCTGCCATTGGACTCTGGAAAGTTTTACAAAATTGGTGTGCAGTGGCCCCCCTGGGACTCAGGGGCCCCTGTGTACCGTGCACACTGCATCCATTATAAATACGCCCCTGCATTTTCAATATTTAGGGCCAGATGTCTCAGGCTTTAAAAAGTGATAAAATGAAGAGTGATAAACAGCCAGCCAATCACGTCCTAACTGCCATGTTACAGGCTGTGTTTGAAAAATGTCAGGTAGGAGCTGATTGGCTGGATGTTTATCACTCTACACTTTGTCACTTCATGAAGCTTGATACATCTGACCCTTAATGTTAAATAATGTTAAATAATGTTCCTTCCCAATTTTTGTTTCTCTGGCTCATTCATGCCACACGCAGGGCCGGCGCTACCACTAGGCAGCTTTAGACAGCTGCCTAGGGCGCTGGCCACGGGCGCCTCTTCAGCCCAACATTTAAATTAAATATAATTGTGGCAGCAGCAGGTGCTGGGAATATCTATCTCTATTTTCCCAGCACCGTTCTAAAAACTGTCCCTGGTCCCTGCTGCTGGCGATGGCTGCCTAGCGCTGCTTCCTCTGGTGGTGAGACACTGGTCCCAGCTGCCACCTGCCCCTCATTATTGGCGTCAGCGGGGAACAGTGCCTCCGTGGCAGCAGCGCTAGGCAGTCAGCGGCTGCAGCAGGGACTAGGGACGGGTCTCCCCACCAGCCGCAGAAGAAGGAACCAGTGCCCGAGTCCTGACCAGTGCAGCGGTGAGTAGCACCAGAGGCCTCCTATACCCCCCTGGAAATGACGCGGCCGGGGGTGGGTGAGCACCGCAGCGCCCCTCCTCCTGTACAGCGGCCGGGGGGAAAGGCGGGTGAGCACCGGAGTGTCCCCCCGCCGCCTGGGGCACTCCAGGGCCTTGCACCGGCACTGGCCACACGTAGTATTATATATCTCCCAACATGACCCATTCCAGGAGGAACAAAATGATCCGTTCCTGGAATTTCTTATAGATGTATGATTTCTCATACCTGCGGTAAACTAGTTATTTTTTAAGAAATGTGTTTCACCACAGGTGATGGCTATAAAAATGTTGTCAACCAATGGGTCATGTTGGGAGATATGTAATATCCCCTATCTATCTTCTACTATCACACCTACCACACTCTGCATTAACTTCATTATCCACACTATTATTATTATTATTATTATTACCATCATGCTTTATTTATATGGTTATAGAAGGGTTCTGCAATACCTCACAGAGTACATATGCAAATGAGCACGTTTGTATGGTCGGTATGCGATGGATCCACTCTATTCTGTGTATCACAACGATCCCAAGCTTAGTGTCACATAAAAATACATTAAACAGTGAAGGCTTACAATTTATAATACTTCCAATTATAATAAAGCTTGTAAAAAAGATTGAACTTACAGTCAAAATGATCCTAGTAGCAGTTAGGAAAAGCAATGATGAGCAACATGCTACAATGAAGCTATTCGTCTTTCTGAAACAAAACACACATAATACCTACTATTAGTAAAGGGTAGCCACATACTGTAGAATGGAATAAAAGAGTCAGACATTAAAAAGCAAAACAATTAGTAACTGTAGCTTCACCCATAACTTACACACCTGGATAACATACAGCTTGCGAGGAAATAAGGCATGAGGTAGGTACACTGTATTTGGAATGTCTAATTTTCAGCATCGGTTCATGTATTTTTTAGCCCCGCTGTTCCTCCATCCCTCTTTTTGGTGTCACTATTCCACCTTCAAATTATTGCCTTAGCCTGTATAATCGATACTGTTCTGTAATTTACTCAGGTAAATACTGGTGACCTGTGACCTGGTATATAATGGTGTCATGCTGCTGTGTTATGTTATGGGCATGACATTCTGTGTGTGAGGTCATGTGATAGGTACTTGCACGCTATCATTGATATGCCTGGTGTACCCATCTGTTATCCTAATATGGATGGATACACGGGAAGTACCCACCGGGGAAATGTAAACTCTCACTGAAAAAGTCATCTCGTGAGGACACTCAGGACTTACACCAATATCTTTATCATTCTTTCCTTCCATTTGTTTCCCTTTGTTCCTTTCTGGACTCTAACAGACAGGAGCCTTACCCAGCGTGCATAGCTGCCTACCCTCCTGCATTCTGCAAGAGACTCCCTGAATTAGCAGCAATCTCCCTCTCTCCATCATTAGTCTAGCAATCTCCCTCATTTCACCTAGCCCACATTACACTGTTACATTGTTGGAGGGAAAAAGGAATAAGAGATAGATATATTTACATTGAATCATCAGCACCATTTCCCAGCACTTTAGCAAGTATAGTAGCTCTTACTAACTGCTTTGGGGCTCATCTACATTTGGGTACAAGTAATTTTTAAAGATTCCTCTCAGATGTAGCAGTACCCACCCATATTCACAATCTCTTTCCACAATCTCTCCATATATGGAACTAGACACACTCTTTGGGTGGAGCATGACACACACCCTGAATGGGGCGCTGTGCAAAATTCGGTACTCTTTAACTAGAAGGGCCCCACGATTTTGATCGTGGGCATCGTGAGGTAAAAAATCGCGTCGGTCGCGTCGTATGCGGGCTAAAGATGCCCGGACGCGACGCGACCGACGCGATGTCCACGATTTCCCCATTGAAAACCATGTTAAACATGGACATCGCGTCGGTCGCGTCGCGGCCGGCCATAAATGTGCACACGATGGCCGCGACGCGATGCCCACGATTTGCCATAGGAATCAATGTTAAAAGGCCCGATGGACACGATTTTCATGTTAAATGGCTGAATGGACCCGATTTTACCATAGGAAACAATGTTAAATGGGCCTTAGAGCCCAAATAGTTACCCTGAACTCTGAAATGGCCCCCCCAATTGTTTACGCCACCCCACGATCAACGTCAACCCGAAGCGTGGCGAGCGCAGCGAGCCCGCGAGGGGCGGCGGTACGCGTCCTCCGACCTTTTCATACCCCCACTATCCACGTCGGCGTGGAGTTGAGAATAGAATAGTGTGGCGAGCGCAGCGAGCCACCGAGCCCGAAGCGTGGCGAGCGCAGCGAGCCCCGCGAGGGGACGCGGATACCTTCACAGGTAAACGCGTCCCTTCGCGGGCTTCACAGGTGTCCGCGTCGCCATGGACACCTGTGAAGCCCGCGAGGGGACGCGTATAGCTGTGAAGCTATCCGCGTCCCCTCGCGGGGCTCGCTGCGCTCGCCACGCTTCGGGCTCGGTGGCTCGCTGCGCTCGCCACACTATTCTATTCTCAACTCCACGCCGACGTGGATAGTGGGGGTATGAAAAGGTCGGAGGACGCGTACCGCCGCCCCTCGCGGGCTCGCTGCGCTCGCCACGCTTCGGGTTGACGTTGATCGTGGGGTGGCGTAAACAATTGGGGGGGCCATTTCAGAGTTCAGGGTAACTATTTGGGCTCTAAGGCCCATTTAACATTGTTTCCTATGGCCACATCGGGTCCATTGAGGCATTTAACAGTAAAATCGCGTCGGTCGGGCCATTTAACATTGATTGCTATGGGAAATCGGGAGCATCGCGTCGCGGGCATCGCGGGTACATTTATGGCCGGCCGCGACGCGACCGACGCGATTTCCATGTTTAACATGGGTTTCAATGGGAAATCGCGGGCATCGCGTCGGTCGCGTCGCGGCCAGACATAAATGTACCCGCGATGCCCGCGATGGGCGCCCTTCTAGGTAAAGAGTACCCAAAATTCTACTACTGACTATAGATCTCCCTGAAACTAGTTTCAAAAGTAGGCAAGTATGCCAGCATGTGGTCAGCAGGAGAGGAAAAAGAGACATGAAAGGGGAACCCACCAATCAGGAAACTGTGCCACTTCCACAGGTGAGCATAGCATCGTGGGAATTTGAAAGGTTTTAAAAGTAGCTGCCCAGGTGAGCTCCTGATGTTAGTTGCTGACCTTGACTAAGGGGGATACTCTGCCGTGATACCCTATGGATTTCAAACATTTGTAAATAATGGGTTAATAAAACGTGCAGTGCATAACTTTTTATTTACTTTGATCTTTTTATGCTATTATATTAAATTGTGAATATATTATACATTATGAAGTTTATGGAAAAAAGGCAAAGACTTCTTACAGTGTTACATGATACTAATCTACTTTGAGTTTCTTTTTTCTCCTGGACATCGACACCAAAGGTTTGATATGCACAATGTCAACAAAAGGTTGACACAAACGAACTGCTGACGTGGGAAAGCTATTATTACTACCTGACAACACCGAGGTCATGGGTTTAATTCCCACCATTACCCTAACCGTGTGGAGTTTATATATTCTCCCCATGCCTATGTGGGATTCCCCCGGGTGCTCTGGTTTCCACCCATAATCCAAAAATATACTGGTAGGATAATAGGCTCCCTACAAAGATAACTCTAATAAGTAAGAGTGTGTGTGTGCATGTGTCACAAACTCTCCTTGAAACCACCTGCATTTTTGTGACATTCCTAGGAAACGGCAGGTTTCCACCCCAAAAACCACTGTCAGCTGAACACAATACAATCCACTCCTCTACTCATTACTCATTAATTACACTCTTTTCATTGCTTCAATTGGAACCATTGCAGCCTAAATGGACCATTACAAAACACACAAATATATGCTGAAAGCACGGCTGCATTTTTTAGACACATTTACACTGCAAGCAATGGACAGAACTTGGTATCACTAATACCCGCTTCCCGTCACAGCTTCCCGTCCGTTCTGACGTTGTAAGACCGTGCAGAATTTGTGTGTGGCCACCGCACACGCACGGTTTGGATGTAGTCCGTAAACACACCCTCTTCTTAAAGAGTGAGTCCGTCCGAATGCGGAGGACCTGTGGGCGTTTCTTCTTACGATGTCCGCACAGCGTGGCGTGTGGTCCGCTCCGAAAGATTTCGGAACGGACCACACCAACCAGAATAACCTCCTAAGTAATAAAGGTAACTGTTCATTACAGTTAAACGTTGCCCTTCATTTGTCCATTTGCACATTGAACATTGCTGCATTTCCATAACTGGCAACTTGCACGAATAATTTTTTTCTCCAAATCCTGCTTCCTATGTTCTAATTAGTCCCTCTACCAAAATGGGTGACATTGTGACTGTTTGTGACATCGGGGTTAATAGATTGCTCTGAGTAGGGGACGTCTATTTATGGTCACTATATATTGTGATTCCAGAACTCAGCAGTTCTGCACAGGAGTTGCTTATTATCATATTACTATTATTATTATTTTATTATTATTATTATTATTAACCCTTTGAGTGCCAAAAATGCTGTGAGCGATCCTCACTATATCTACTAAAAATGCCAGCATCGCTCACAGCACCGTTCTTTTAGTATAAATACAAACAAACATAGCAAAGTCAATTCATTAAAGTTTAGTCCAATATTGCACCCAAAAAAACAAACTTTAGCTGTGAGCGACGCTGGCATTTTTTTTTTATGGATATTTTGAGGATCTCTCACAGCAACATTGGCACTCAAAGGGTTAATAAAAAGGAAGGTTCGCTTGGCAATTTTCACACCTATTTTGAAAAATTTCCATGGCACTCAAAGGGTTAAGGAGGAAATAGTATGCTCTCTATCTCTTCATATCGTTTCTGTGATGCAGTTTAACTGTGGAACTGCTTGACCCATCATTATAAGTAGATAACAATGCTAACAACTACATTTCATTTCCACTTGTTGTTCGCTGCTATGACATATGATTTTCGCTGCACCTCATTGACATTTTCTAGTCAAGTGTCTCCATTTCCCAGGTGTGTAGAAGATGGCTTGGATGGATAATTTAACCATAAAGCTGCATTTTCTCTGGTTGTAATAAAGGAGAAGAGCCAGAGAAATGGTTATATAACCTATTTTGATCACCAGTCATTGACTTCTGTGCTTCAGTTTTAGCTTGTGCATCGTTTCCCAGCAGGCATAGCAGCAAGTTGACTCAGGCTGTGTGAAATGTCACTCTGCTTCGCTGTCTCACTAGCTGTGCTCTACAGAGCATAAAATTAATCTTGGCATATTTGTAAAAAGGGAAAGAAGAGTATGTAATTTTCGAAGGGTTTTAGAAATCATTTTACATGGGAAAGCGATCATCCTATTTGTTCTCAGGAATGTTGCATAGAACAGTGAAGCTTATATTTTAGTTGGAATGGAACAGTGGACTTTTATGCAACAGCTTTAACTAAGTATATATTTGAAACAGTTGCCTTCGTTAAAACAATGTTTACAGAGTCTTGGTGATTGTATACAGGGAACGTATCTGATAACGGGATTTGCCTCAAACACCTTGTAAACAGTCGTTTGGAAAATTGAAGAAAGGCAATAAAATAACATTTATATTGTAGACTATTTTTTTTACTAACTAATAAAAATATACAAATTTTGGTAATATCAAATAATAGATGGGAAACTATCATCAACAATTCATATAGTAATACTAATTGTAATGTGCATCTTTGAGTGAATCTTCGGATTCATTTGTTTACTGAGATGATCGTAGCTTTTTCCATGTTTGTGTAAAAAATGTTTTAATCTTTTCTGGTACAGATAAATTAAAGAATTAAAATGTAAAATATAATAATCAAGTTCTACTCAAAGAAAGTAAGCTACTGTATGTAATAATTGATAAGGACTGTCCTGTTGCTGACACGCTCACTAAAGGTCATAACGCTCATGTACTGATGCTGGTAAGAGGGGGTCAGAGTTCAAACCAATTATCGACAACTGTTTCTTAGTAAAGGTGATGTATATATGATCAGGAGAGCCAACAGTTCAGCCGGGCCCTGTGAAAATGAAGAGGCATGGCCAATGAGAGGGAAACAGGTAAAAGCATGGCCACACCCCCTGTGAAAAAAAACATGAGTTGCACAGGGGATGTCGGTGGAGGTGCTGGAGGGATCACATACAGGGTGTGGGGAGAGAGAGAACAAGCTGCTGCCTCTCTCTACCCAGCTCAGCACACAGCACTGAGCATTGTGTGCTGAGCTAAGGAGTGAGGCTGCTGCAGCGGCAGTTAGTTCTCCCACTCCCCTCTCGGTCAGTAAACGACAATCACACTGGCCCCATAGCTTCCAGAGGTGTAAACAGCACTATGTGGTGATGTAGAGGCACAAGACAAAAATAGCTGGCACAGGTATAATCAGTATAGGGCTACACTGTGTCGCACTGATTGTCACCTGCCACCGAAATCAGCAAAAATGGAGCAGCAGCAGCAGCCAAAAACATTCAGGTTTTACTGAACCTGTTTTTCTTTTAGGGAAAAAAAAATATTTTTTTATTGCCCAATTTAATTGAATAACCTGATAAAAAACTATTGGTGAAATTGGATACCCCTAAGTATGCAACACAATGCAATTTATACAACATTTTTGCCTATTTAGTATACACAGTACTTGATAGTGATCATAGAGTTAATAGACTTGGACATTTACATAAAAAAGGATTATTTAAATTTGGTGCCGTATATCAGATGTTGAGCACAAATGTTTCTACATTAATGATTGTGATGCTGGGAAGTCAAAACCCACCTACAGGGGGCTAATTTCTAAGCTTCCTCACACTGTGATAAGGAGGCAATCTTATATGCTTCAAGGGTAGTTTTCTTCATATGACAAAGACTTGCTTTCTTTCTGAAGTATACTTATCTGCCATAGAAAATACTAAACAATAGATTTATGGTTCTGTTATAAAAAAAATACACATTAATGATTCAATCAAAACCTTTCAAAATTATGTCTGCTTAAAAAATATATTTTATCATTAAACCAATCCATTTTTAGATTTAAATAAAATATCATGTAAGTGAATATAATTTATGGTAATTGAAATATTAACATTATGTAAACAAATTTTCAATCTGACTAAGATAGGCAGTGGCAGAACTACATTTTTGGCACCCTAAAGCTTGAACTCTTATGGGGTCCCTTTCATAACCAGCAACAACAGGGCAAAATCCAGGGTGCACCATATTGACAATTGGTTAAAGGACCAGGAAGTCTTGGTTTACAGGCTGTTGGGATGTAATCACTCCTTGTATCCTAGTAACCACAGTAAGGGTTGTGCTATCAGGATACTGATTGGCTCACTGTATTAGTTAGAAAGACTCTGTATAGTTAGGTTGTAGCACATATTGCTGCTGTTAGGTTAATGTGTGCTATTTAAAGATGTTAATGAGGATTACGCACTTATATGCTCAACCTTGAAAAAGACACAATGATTGGGTAGAAATGCCTTGGCTTCATTTGTCCATTTTTTAAGTGGAGACATGAAGCTGTGACAGTAGAGGGGAGTTATAGAACTTTATTTTACCTCCAGTATGAATCATTGTCCTTATTTCTGTATACCAAGTGTTTGCTGCAGGAGTGAAGGGATTACCCCCAATAGAGTTTTTGATCCATTTGGCTGCCATATGTGCACAGCAGGTTAACATTTTTAAAAAACATTTATTTTATTGTGCAAACCTAAAAAAAACTCCCTTGATTTTGTTGAAAAAAGCGATGGGTTTTGATAGGTCTATTACAGGAATCCTTAATTGCTCAAATATCTTATTTCTGTAGGTACTGTAGGTAACTAGTATGAATTCAGCTTAATAGCTGGTAAATTAGATGTTATTTACTTAGAAAATTAGGAAATTAGGTTTGAATATTTGAAAATGCCACACAAATGGCGCCCCCACCTTTAAGTACCTCTGGGTATAAAGGCAGCATTGTGGCCATGGAAAGCGGCCCATGTAGTTTAATTTATCAATGTGCTAATCTGTCCAAATATAAAAAGCCTTAAACATGTGCAAATAGAAATAACAATGCTATAGCATTCTACATTTTTGTTTGCTATTTACCTTCTTCAGAAACGTCCACGCAAACAATTAAGAGCAATTGCAATTGGTTTTATTGTGACAGATAGGATTTTGGCTAAGGTGCTGCTCCTGTCAGACTGAAGCGCAGGTGTCCTCAGGGTAAGCTCTGGGTTAGCAGATGCCTCACATGGAGCAGAAAATAGTGTTATCAGCTCACTGGACAGTTTGTCAACAAAATGATCACATTTCCCTTTGCAGATTTTGGGTCAGATGCACTAAGCTTCAAAAGTGATAAAATAGAGAGTGATAAAAAACAGCCAATCAGCTCCTATCTGCCATGTTACAGGCTGTGTTTGAAAAATGTCAGGTAGGAGCTGATTGGCTGGTTGTTTATCACTCTCTATTCTATCACTTTTGAATTTATAATTTTTGTACTTTTATTTACATTAGGGAATTTTAAAAAACTGTAATTATTACATGAAAATTGATTATTAAGTGCTTAAGATTTTTTGTTACAAATATCAATAATCAATATATCTGTACACAGATATTAGGATATAAATTGCTATCCATTGTACATAACAATGCAGGACATGCATGCTAGAATAAAATGCTAACATTCAATCAGGAAAAGCCGGATTAAGACCTCACAGGCCCTAAGCAGGACTGTCCTGCAAAAAAAAAAATTTGTTATTATTATATATTATTTATTATTTTATTATTTTCTATTTTAATTTTAATTTTATGGTTTTTATTTTGTGTTTTTTATTTTTTGTATTTTTTATTTTATTGTGTTGTTATATTAGTTATTTTAATTAGGTCAGTGGGGGTTGGATAGAGTCGATGATCAGTCACACCAGTCATCACCAGTCATCAAATGTTTCACCATACTGAGCAAAGACTCACTGAATTATCACATGACAAAACATAAGAGCTAAACCATAATTGAATGACATATAACTTATGAAAAAATAAGAGAAGCACACAGAACTAGCTGCAACCAGTCATATTGCCGAGGAATGTACCCCAACATTGGTGTTACAAAACTTAAGTGGGTGCCATTCAATTGTTTATTGTTTAACATTATATATCTTAAGTTTCCTTTGGTTTTTCACAAATGTGGTCTCATGTATAACTGCCCTACCTGGGCAGGTTACTAGCTCAAAGTATGACCACAGATGGAGTCTAAAGTTTATCTATATGGATAGAGGATGATAACTGCAGCTCCAGCAACCGTACTTGAGATCGATGTCAAGTTTTCACTGAAATTACACATGCACATGTTATTGTTTGTTTATTTATTTGTCTGTATGAGGGGAATGTGCGGCTTTCATATGAGTGGGTGGGCGGCAGTACGGCGAATCTCCGTTCTTAGCTAAATACCCCACAGTAGCACGGAGTTGTCTTGGTTAGCAGGGAAGGACGGGCTCAGTGCCGGGCGCTGTCCTCCTCTCATTCATTGCACGATAACAACATTGGTAACGTAGCAACGTGGTACACAACTCCCGGCTGAGCCGGAAGTTGTCACACGTGCGTCCCAAAGGCCGGAAGCCGCGTAAAGCGTGCGTTCCAGGGCCTAGGGACGCAGAGCGCTGTTTTGGCGCTGAATATTGATCAGATGTCAGGTATAAATAGCTGTAACAGGGGTCAGCAGGTTGTGGCCCTCAGTCCTTGGATTTCGTTCCGTTGTCTGGATCTTCTTTGATGGTTTTCTAAACTTGGCTGGTGAGACTCCTTGACAAAGATCACTGAGGTGATCGAAACATTGGAGATAACAGCTATACTGATAACAGTTTTTTCTTACTTAATGTGTTTAGAATTTTTTCCAAAATTTTTTTTTCTAGTGGAGAGTGCTTTTTTCTTACATAATAGTAAGGAAGTCTTTTATATATATATATATATATATATATATATATATATATATATATATATATATATATATATATATATATATTACATACTGTAAATACATAGAAAAATACAGTAAAAACTTAAATTAACAAAACAAACAAACTTTACTAAATAATTTCCATGGCGCGGCTGGTGATGATTGATTGAAGAAGTCCCTGTACATTTACTTTACAGTTTAAAAAGATAGGATTTCAGCTATAACAGATGTTTATCTAACTTAATATTGACAAGAGCTCAGAGGTTTATTAAAGGTCATTAATCAGACAGAAACTTGCTGGGAATTAGTTCAAAAGCTCAGATGTTTTACTCTGTTATTGATGGTCTTAAGAAGGTGCATAACTGGAAGTCTTCCCTGATTTATCGATAACAGCCACTCAGACACAACAGTAAAAGGACATACAACTGCATTACGCCTGAAATTTCCCTGCTAGATCAAAACCAGCAGTAACTCTATAGATGGGGATGAAACACTCATTGTAATAACTACAGCAAGACACGTTCTCCTCTAATGCCCTAAAAGCTTATAATAACATAGTTGTAAATTAAACAAGACAATATATAGAAATAGAAATACAAAGAATAGAGTGATTGGGAGTGATTTCTCAATGGAACAATATTGCACAATTTGTTTCGTTATAATGTATTTATTAAAACCTAAAACAAATGTATTTATCCTAACACTCCATTTAACAGTCAGTGCTTGATGAAATGATAGCCTGGAAACCAACGCGTTTCATCATGACGACTGCATCAGGGGTGTAAGTTCCAATATCATCATAACAAAGATATGGAAGTTTTCGAATATTAGATAGGTCTTTTTGTTTAGACTCTTAGGAGTTTAAAAGTGCCAAAAAGAACTTGGTGTAGCGTGGATTTTATAAAATCAGAGAAAAAATAAGTACCCAGATTACTGAAGTGGTGAGTGTGTTCACTTGCAGAGCCTGAATACACTCACCACAGTATATAATGTAGTAGTTATAAACTGGCACACCAACAAAACGATTTGTCAAATTTATTTTTATATATATATATATATATATATATATATATATATATTGAATACTACCATATGGATATGAGCACCCGCTTGCTGAGCTAAAAGCGTGTGAATGTTGTGTCTTGCTATGTATGTATATAGATATGGACTAGATATATATATATATATATATATATATACATATATATATATAAAGTTTGTAGAACTAGCGGCACTCATAGACTTGTTTGATATAAATATTTTATCAAAACATAAAGTGCATGATGTTCGACATTTCGTCACCACTATTATGCACCTTGAAGAAGAGGTGTTGTTACCCCCGAAATGTCAGACATCATTCACATTAGGATAAAATATTTGACATCATACAAGTCTCTGAGTGTAGCTATTTCTACAAATTTACAGACCCTTTTATTGGAAGTCACCAGAGCAATAAAACTCAGCATTTAAGTAAAAACAGTCCTGTTAGGAGATATAAGAAAATCCGATTTAAGTTTCAGGCGCTGATAAAAATTGATATCAATTAATATTGTTTTTTTTTTCAATTGTTTTATATCGGCTGCAGAGTTCTAATATGCTGGTAATGGTGTATTTCGATAACTTCGTTAAAAAACACAAATTAAAATTTGTGCTAAGATTTGAACTCATGCGCTTACATATATCTCCAATAATACCAGGATGACATGAATGACAGACACAGGTAATAGACAATAATAATTATTTATTAAAAAAATATGCAATATAAATATAAAACAAATATAAGAACTCTTATTAATACTAATATATAATTATAGAATATTGTAATATCAATGATATGAGAGGTGGATTAATCTAACAATTAGTCTCCTTCAATTTACTGTTTGCAAACAGATATTTATCAAGAATATATACTGCATATTGTGTCCCGCAATAAAAATGAAATACCAGTTCATATATGTAGCATATAACAATGGTTGTGTAGTGCCTTAATGGTCAGCATGGTTCTCCCGAACAGGAGATAAAGTGCAATGTAGTTGGTCTGTTCTTTAACTCTCCTCCACTGCTTGGAATCGCTGGAGATCTGCTGATGCCGTCTTATGCTGGTTCCACATTGCAAACCTGCTTTCAACCCATTTTTGTAAACGTGTCTTAAAACGGGTCAAAAGCCAGTTAAACCCTTTTCATATTGCATGTTGTAAATGGTATATTGTTTCAATATTGTTTTTGTACCTTTCAGAATCAACCCGTTTCAAGCAACAAGTTCAAGCAGTGCTTATTTGCAATGAATCTCCTTTGTTTATTTCCTGCTTGTGGGCGGGGATCATGCAGGGAGATAACCTATCACCCTTGTGTGGTTATCATTTGTAGCAAATACAGTTTCTGAGCAGTTAAGACTGCAAGGAAAACGGCTCAGAAATGTGTAGGATCCTGCTTTTAACACGTTTCAAAATACCGGTATTCTGTATCCGGTAAATTGACAATGGAGCTTTCACAATGCAGCTGTACCCATTTTAAAACGGTAAAAAAATGGCAATATACCATGTTAAAGCTGCAATGTGAAAGGGGTATTATACTGTGTGAAGCGGGTATGGCTGTAAGTCTGCTCAGCAGATTAGAGGACTTTTGGCCCTCTGAGCATATGGAATTAAATATCACATCTCTACTACTGTGTAAATGCTGGTGTGCTGTTAGAGCCATCTAAACTGGGTGAAATGGCCCAGACTGCGTGCGGCTTTGCTCAGCTAATTAGAGGCGCTCCGGCTCTCCGAGTATATGGCAATAGACAACCGTCTGCAGTGCTCCTCCATGCTGTTAATATGCAGGTCGATGTAGCAGTTGGGGTCTCATTAATATCACTGACGCATTTTGCACTTACTTGTGTGCTTTATCAAAGAGTAGCTTTTATTTTCCCTTTTACACCCTTTTTGTTCCTTGAGGGACTCACTTATTGGTTGCCTAATTCCATTTAATCAGTATTTACACCTGTTTCAAATCCACCTCTCCTTTAAGAACCACCTCTCATTCAGATAAAACATTAGAAAAACTTCATTGTCTTTTTCCAACAACTACATAATCATAGTTTAAAAAGTAAACTAAATCTGTACCGAGCCCGAAGCATAGTGAGTGCAGCGAGCCCCGTGAGGGGACGCGGATTACGTTACATGTATTCTGCGTCCCTTCGCAGGTGCTCGTCACGCTTCGGGCTCGGTGGCTCGCTGCACTCGCCACACTATATAAAATCAACTCCCCGCCGACGTGGATAGTGGGGGTATGAAAAGGTCTGGAGGACACGTTCCGTAACCCCTCGCCACGCTTCGGGGTGGCGTGGATAGTGGGGGGGGGTGCCTAAATCCCATTGTATGTCATACAAGTGTATAGTAAATTCAATGGCATCGCACCCTATAAATCGCATGCGATTTTAAGTGCGGTGCAATCTGATGCGATGAGATTTCATCGCACCGCCCAAGGACAGAGAGCAGTGAATAAATTACATAGGAAAATCGCATCGCATGGCATGCAAAAAAATCTTATGCGATGTGATTTCCCTACGGTGCCATACGTATGCTAATTGGGGACCCTGCTAATACATAAGTACCATGAAATTATTAATTATTATAAACAAAAATGCATCGTTTCATGGGCATCCCCACAAAAACGGTGGGTGTGCCCATAGAAATGATGGGCGCACCTGCCAAAACGCAGGTGTGCCTCTGGTATGACATCAGCACCTGCCCTCAATGACCTGTCAGTCTTTGCAGGTGTTCCTTCACTGACAGCAGCAGCAACCAGACACACTGCCTGTGAGAGAGAGGTGGTCCTGAAGAAAGTGTGTCCAGCTGCTGCTGCTGTCAGTGTAGGGAGCCTTGGAGTGTCTGACAGTTCTTCCCTGGCTCTGTGCAGTGCTGACAGATCTCCCCAGCTCCATTTAGCGCTGACAGCTCTCCACTTTCTCAGTGCAGTGCTGACAGCTCTCCCTTGGCTCCCTCCAGCAGCTGTCAGCACTATGCAGCAGCGGCCGTAGCTACTGGATCAGCAGCCATTGCTAAAAGGTCCCTGGCGAGATGCCAGCCACCCCAAAATCCAAAAATGTTTGTAGTCAGAGCAGAATTGTCAGAAATGGCTGGTAAATTGTTGAATTCTGACAAAAAAAATAACATGGGGATTGGCGATTATATTGCCAATCCCTGTGTTCACAGACTGTCAGAGATACAGCCCTGACATTGAACAGGCAAATGCAAATTTTACCTATTAATGTTGAAAATAGATGATATTCCACCTGTTGGAAACATTGACCAATATTGCATGCCCCCCTGTAGGGGGGGTTTCCATCCAGGATCACGGCTGTCGATCCCTCCCAACAGCCATGATCCTGGCCCGTTTGCATTTTGATCGACAGCAGATCTGCAGGCAGGATGCCTGCTGATTGGTGCAAAGGGGGCGTGGCCGCGGAAACAGCTGTGGATTGTCAATATGCGGCCAGGATCACGACAACCCACGGCCGCTTCTGAAGTCAGGCTCGTCCTGCCGTGATCCCGCTTCAATGCTGTCGGTCAAGACAGCATTGAATAGGGACCCGTCGCTATTTCCCCCATTGGGAATAGCGGCGGCACATCCCCTAAATCTCTTACATATTTGTTATCTGTTATTTGTCTGTTTGTTTGTCCGGTAAACGTTTGGACACTGTTGGACCAATTTGGATGAAACCAATGCAAGGTGGCTTGATTGGGCCCAGATCAGGTTCCCGGCCAATAACACCCCAATCTCAACCCCATGGGGGTCCCAGGATCCCAAAAACTGCCCCTGCCACTAGTGGGTCAGGGAAGCAATATATGGCAAAGTTGCATAACATATTAGGCTAAAGGGCATGGGGTTTAAGAAAAAAATGTGGTCAGATCTGGGAGCCGACCATAGAGAGGTGTATGCCGGGCACACCATGGGCATGGGGAGCATATACAGGGCCTAATGCTGGACATATTTGGATGAGAGCTTCAGAGAGGAAAGCTTCAGAGAGAGATGCCAAAGGGTCAGGGATACCTAATGGAGTGGCCAGGACCTCCAATGTCAATTTGGTGTATGTCCGGCAGACCCAGGAGCGTGTTCCAGGCCTTCCACTAGATGGATTTTGATGGGAATCTTACAGATGGATGACAAATGGTCTGGAATGCCTAACTAAGTGATTGGGTTCCTAGTGTGAATTCTACCCAAACATTTTTTACCAAATGCAAAGAACAACAAAAAAAGTAGAAAATAAAAAAAAATACAAACATTTCCCCCCAAAATTAGAAAATGCTACAGATACAAAAAAAAGGTAAGGGCATTGCCTCCCAAAAAAAAACATTGAGAAAAAATATTGCTTCACAGAGAAAGTCTGGGGAATATGGCTAAAAGCCAAACGCAAATGACACTAGGCAGCCACCTCCTGGGTCTGTTGGAAGAGCTGCCAACTTAAAACAAGAGAAGGAAGTTCAAGTAATGCTAATTGCACAACGCTGGGTACCTCACCTACTTATTCTTATATTTGCAAAATTATATGTAACCAAGATCTCTGAATTCTATTATCATTAGTTAATTACTATTAGAATTAAAGTTTAGTTACTGTTATCATTCAGTGCACTGGGGAAAACAATGAGTTTTTCTCTTACCCAGTATTACCCCTCCCTTTCATGCACCTGAGTGATATCACTAAACTAATTGAGCGTCTATCACTATATATAATTCTTTGTCTTCTGCAAGATATTTGAAACATTAGGGAACAAGTGTGATTTGCATTTTTTTTTTTAATACTATATCTTCTAATTGAACGCAATCACAATGCTGATAGATAAATGATACTTTATTTTCATATCCACCATTATATCAATTTTATTGATCGGGGCCCCACAAGTTTATTATCCAGGGCCCCCACAGACCTTATCCAGCCCTGTGCCCGACGGCCTTGCACCATGAGCAATATCACAACTTACACATTTCTCCCTATGGCACTGACTCCTATAATACTACATCTTGTGAACATGTATTACTTAAATATAAAGAACCTCTGTGCTCAGTAGTTAAGTGATATCTGAGAATATCAATGTGCTCTTTAGCAGTGAAAGGGTTGAATGGTTCCAGGGTCAATAGGTTACACTGACATCATTTCTATTATTGGCAGGAGTATTGCGAGGCAGTGTATTGGAGTGGACAAAGTAGGTGATTCAGAGATGGATGCTGCTGCACCTTTGCACACAAAACCAATGTGATGAAGGTTTCTAAAGGAAAAGATTCCTGTTGCTGACATTGCAGATGCAAGTGCTGTGTCCAAAGATGGAGCATCGGATCAAAAGTCTTGATGGTTGCAGCCATCAGACATCAAAGTAAGCCGAAATTTATTCAGAATGACCACCTTATTATTTAATAATAACAACACGTTTTTAAGATATCACTTTTTCTTTTTTTAATTTTATTGTACAACTTTTTAAATCAATTTTCAATAAATAAATGTGTTCATATTTAACTTCATTTATTTAAAATGTTTTATACTTTCCTCAAAGAAGCACTGTTCTACAGATTTTTCCATTTGTTTACTTTCCATTTGCTGGGCCAACTATCTCCCTTACTTTGTTACAGCTGCTGGTAGAAGAGTGCCCAGTGCAGTGCCTGTCTGTTTCTCTGAAATACTTGTTATTTCTGTTCTTACAACCAGTGCAAGTTCTACCTGACTCAGAATTCTGCTGCTGATGACATCACTGTTTTCTCCATTCTGCCCCATTTTCCTGATGATTTTATTCTCATACTCTGTCCTGTCTCTTTTCATCTCTTATTAGCCCTTCTCCAAGTTCATTGTGACTTTTTTCTTAATTTGACCCACTCTGCGCCCTCTTCCTAATGACCTTTGTTTCCTGCACTCTTACTAACTATGGGGGTTATTCATTTTAGACATGATCACAGGGCTAAAAAGCAGAGCTGCACCAGTGTAAAAGCCCGCTCCCTGCAAGGCCGTGTAAACATCACAGCCCTGCCATTAGTACCAAATCTATATGTAATCACTCACCTGTTGGCAGCTACGACTTTAACAGGCTGTTTGGGGCCAGAGCTGACATCAGAGGACTTCTCTGAAAATGCCCAGAGCACGCCTGCGTTTTGCTTTACACTGGCTCTGTTCACCCCTTTTACCCCCCACTGGGAGGAAGGCTCTTTTCTTTGCAACAAACTGAGAATTAGATCTTAAATATCAATTGAATCATGTCAACAACCAGGTCAAACACTAGATAATAAAATGTATAAAATAATGTCCTAATATCTATACACATCATACATTATTGGTAGAAGACAAAACAACAGGTACCAAAGTAAATAAATATACAAGACTATCAGAGAGCATAGAACTCCTATCTAATACCCCTTTCACACTAGCAAGTACTTGCAAGCCTGGTAAAAAAAAGGGTGCAACCTGCCTTGCAAGTGCTTTCACACTAGCCACCCGACTAATCATAAAGCCGGGCCAGTGGTGTAATCGGGAGGTGGGGCGGTGCTGGGAGATGTCAGCATCTTCCAGCGGCACCTTTACAGTGCAGTGAACAGGACCCGAGTCACGTCAACCCGGGTTGCCCGTTCACACTGCCCCTGGACCCGCGAGCAAACCTGGGTCTAACCCTGGTCAAGACCCGAGTTGAAATCCCAGAACGTTGGACCCGTTTCAATCTTTCAGGACCCTTTCACACTGACTAATTTCCCAGGTTGTTGCGTTTTCATGTGCAATAACCCGGGAAATATTTGTCATTGAGGGGGCATAAGGGGCATTATTGTGGCAGTTTCAGTGGTGTACAACATCTGTCCCTTCAGGTGTGGGTTAATGTGCTAAATGCTAATTTATAAATCAACTCACTGCTTACAAATGTTGCGTGAAGCACTAAGTGAGTCATTGTTACTACGGAGCACCTTCCATATCGCTTGCAGTTCACCAGGTCGTTAACTTTCTTGCAAAGCTGCTGTGACAGCATACTTTTGGCAGACACATCATTTTACGTGCATCAAGCCATGTAACAGAAAACTTGGCTCTCTCCCAAAGATAGCATATGGTGAGCTCATCACCCGGCCATAGCATTGTTGCTGTACGGTCAGTGTTTTATTTTATAGAGGAGTATCAACATTGTAGATAAATAAGATAGGTTAGTTCTTGTATCATACATAGTGAGTGAGTCAGGAAAAGTATATGTATATATGATGGAGTGCTAATAGATATAACCATTCTACATGCTGCTGTTACATGTTGTTTAAGGTTCACTTGAAAAAATATGTTGTTTTATCAGGAGGACTAAAATGGGTCACATGACACTTCATAGTGCACAACAATTGTATTAACTAAGAAAACACTTGTTCTTGTTAGTTAGTGCATTTCTAAATACTATAAGAGCAAAGCAGCAGTCTGTGATCCTCCACAAAACTAGGGCCCTTATTTTGATCGGCACGGTACGGCCCGCGTGCGGCCGTACCGCCGATGTTTTTTGTCTGCACATGCGCAGAGGTCATTCTGCGCATGTGCAGCCCCCTTCGCCGCAGACGGATTTCGTCCGCCGCAAAGGGGGCGTATAGGGGCGTGAGGGGCTTCAGCCCCTCATTTCCCTATGTGTACGCCCCGCGTTTCATGGGCGTTCCCATGCAAACGCGGGGCGTATGCATGGTAATGAGGGCATGACGCCCTCATTACCATGACATGGGGGCGGAAAGCTGACGTCGCCGGATGTCAGCTTTCAGCCCCCTTACAAGCTCCCACACGGACGATTGTCCGTGTGGTCTGAGCTTGCGGGAGCTGCCGCGGCGTGCGGGCCTGCCTTCGATGGTCGTCGACCATCGAAGGCAGGGGGCAGCTCCCACCATGGTGGAGGCGTAGCCTCCACCATTTTTGTGCGGATCGCCAGCCGTCCGTGTATGGACGGCCGTGGCGATCCGTCCGGTGGGCGGCCCTTGGTTTGTGCGGTCGGAGCCCCATGTGCGGCTCTGACCGCACCAACCAGAATAAGGGCCACGAACTGGAAGCATGACAAAATGCAATGCTGACTATATATATATAGTGGGCCAGCAACACCAAGTAATGTCTAGTGTCCGTGTGTAACCGAAACACTGCCATCTGCTGGCAGCGAGTGAAACTGCATCTTTCACACACACAAACACAGAGGCAATCACACATACAGAAACACCCTGACAATCACAAGGTAGCAGACTAGCTTTGGGAGCTTTTACTTCAAACGGGCTTAGCTGGTAATATAATAAATGCTTCTAAAAATGATATAATTTACATAAATGTACATAAATAAATATATAATAAATTGTGTTATACAATTGCATTAATTAGTATGAAAGCCAATAAATATATATATATATAACATTAAAGCATTAGCACAGATTTGCTTTTGGGGATGCCAAAGCATGAGTCCTTTCTACTATATCTGGTAGTGGTAGTGGTGAGCTCAAGTTAAGGTTATTCATAAGATATGGATAGGCTTAAACAGAGTAATTCTATAATCTCACAGCAGCTCAGTGTAAGCGATCCTTAGCAATGTGCACCTCCTCCTGCATTTGTGATTGCAGATGCGATGTTCAACTGCCACATAAACCTGGGTAAGTCTGACCATACTCAGACATGCAGTCGCAGAGGGCAAGAAAACCACGATTGTGATAAAGGCCTCACCATGCCCAGACGACAAGTCCATTTTCCCAAATGCTATCCACCCCCCGGCAGAACAGGTCTGTTGCTTGCGCAATTTCCCAATAATCGGGAACTGCGAGTTGACTGCTTATGCAATCCAACCAGAATTAGATCCTCAGTTTGTTAGTTTAGCGTTGTATTACTCTAACTCCTTGTCACGCTTGTAACTGAGTGACACACAGTATCACCACTGCACTTAGAGTAATTTATTGACATACACTATAAATTAACCAAACTACTGCATTGGAAAATAACCCCTATTTTTGTATCACTTAGCTTTTCCTTTATTTACTGTCCCCTTTAGAACTTTTAAGAGGCTCCTTATTGTCTCATGGTTGAAATATTCCTTGAACTTTGTGTAATATTTATGTCTTAATGTGATTTAATCATACCCCTTTCACATTGCAGCTGTAACACGGTATATTGCCGTTTTTTTAGTGCTTTAAAACGGTTCCAACTGCAATGTGAAAGCTACATTGTCAATTTACCGGTTAAAGAAAACCGGTATTTTGACACGTGTTAAAAGCAGGATCCTACACGTTTCTGAGCCGTTTTCCCTGCAGTCTGAACAGCTCAGAAACGGTATTTGCTACAAATAATAACCACACTTGATCCCCGCCCACAAGCAGGAAAAAAAACATTTAAAATAACATTGTATGGCTTTCTATGGGTGAAATGGGTTGAATCTAAAAGGTACAAAACGGTATTTAAACTGCAAAATTCCTTTACATCATGCAATATGAAAGGGGGTTAACTGGCTTTTGACCAGTTTTAAGACACGTTTAGAAAAACGGGTTGAAAGCAGGTTTTTGCAATGTGAAAGCAGTATCAGAGGAGGTAAAATCTCTTATTTCACAGCTTTTGTAGTGAAACATCAAATACATTTATTTTGCTAATTTATTAAATGGTGTAATTGGAGTTCATAAGCCGAAAATGTACTCTATTTGTTTTTCCGCTCTTACATATGTACTTTTTACTATTCCATGAATGTCATGATGCATTACAGTACTCCTCCATGGGGGACTTCCAATACATGTACCATCTTTCCCTCCATGTTCTGTTATATTAGTACATTATCTGTGTTGTAATTATGCATATTGTTGTGCATTGTTTCCGCTATTTATCTTTTTTGATTTAAAAAAAATTAATACAAATTAATATAAAAGGAGGCAAAGTGGAAAGATATTGGGGTGTATTCAATGCTTTCTGTTAGCTGTGACAGAGCTGTCACACCTTGCAGGGTCAGTATTCAGCTGACTCCCTGTCACACGGTGTGTGCGCTAAAACAGCAAGGCTCACACAGTGGGCTCCCTGCATTAGCCGCGAGCCTCGCTGATTGGGGGAATCCTCGCTGTCCTCTGACACCAAGGATTTCCTCAGCGAGTTGAGTAGGGTGAGCGGCCGGCGAGGGGGTTAAACAGTGAGGATCGCTTGTTTTCGGCGATCCCAAATGTTTAACCCCCACACTGGCCACATTGAATACTGAATATCTTGTATCTATGTGGCCAGCCATTAATTAATAACAATCCCTGATTTAATAAACAAGTACAGCAAAACATTTTTTATTTTATATTATTATTATTATTATTATTGTTTTATAAAACATATTACATTTGACTTTATCTGAATAAAACTATTGTATTCCAAAACAACTAGCTTGTGTAGGTCATATATATGAATAAACAAATAAATCTTAAATTACATTTAATATATTCAAAAAAATTACGGGGGAAAAGTATTTAAAAATATGTAATCTACAGTCCATTAATGTGGTTCATTAGACGCTGGTCTATATACTTCTGCTGCCATTCAAATGTTAATTCATCCAGATGATTGTGGCAGCTTGCTAAGAAGATCTCTATTGTCAGGGAGATTGGAAATGCCAACAATAACTGTCAACATTCATTGTGAAAAACAATATTCAGAATTTAATAGCTGCTGCTTTGAATAGTTTACAAGCCACCATTTGACACAGGTAAACTTGTTCATGGAATGAGGTCTACTTTTTAGTTTTTTTTTTTACTGAAGCTCTTATGAATAGCACAGTACGATGCAGTCAGGAGCACAATGTTGTCTTGTCAAAAGACACTTATATCTACAATACATGTCCAGATGTGTTCTCAAACATCTATCCTCAACAAACCATGTAATCCAGATATGAGCAGCCAGGTTCCGTGCAACCCTGCTAGCATCAGACATCTTTTTATTAACTGTGCTGCTTAATTTGATATATGATATATATACGCATGTTGTGTGCAACTGAGTCTATATACAGAGCTGAACAGAACTGGAAAAAAGCTGCCACTGTTACATTGTAGCAAGGATTTAGAGACTCAGTCGTACACACACCTTCAAGTGTAATACTGTATATCAAATTAATTAGCACAGTCCCTTAGGTGCTTTGCATTGCAAATCATATGTTCAACTGTTCTTGTATACGGGTGTGACTACCCATTTTTAGTACACCGCAGCTTGGCCTAACCACTCATTCAATTGCACCTCTAGAGATAACTTGTTGTCTTCACACCCCCCCCCCCCCCCCCCCCCCGGTATCCTACGTAGCTTGTCCAATCCCAGGATGTTGTGTATCCAGTCCCAACCCAGAACCCTGCATAGTCATTCCAAATCCAGTTTAGCCAGTCCCAGCATTACATCTAGTTTGTTGTCCAGTCTCAATCTGTAATACAGTACAGTTTGATCTCTAGTTTGATTCTGCCTTGCGTCAGTCCTAGAGTCTTCTCCTGTAATCGCACCATTAAAGTAAAGCTAATCTCTTTACAGCTTCTTCTATATAGCCTAGTGGTCCCAGTTTCTGTATCAATAGACAAATACAGTTTTCCACAGATCCATACAGACAGGGGTTTACTTACTAAGATGTGAGTTTTATTGAAACTGGGATGTTGCCCATAGCAACCAATCAGAATCTACTTATTTATTTAGCACCTTCTAGAAGATAATCAATTGTGCAGATTGATTTGCCACTTGTGTAGCTTGATTACTGTAGGGAAGAAAGGGAAGGGGAGGAGGGGCAGTGGGAAAACAGTACATATACTTCCATCCACTGAGTGGGGAAAAAGTGCACAGTGTCATTTTCTATGATCCTCTGAGTTCATAGATCCCACTTGTTTGTGATGTTGTCATTGCATCTTCCATATGAGGCTGTTGTACTGTGAGTTCTTAGCTCCTTAGTTATTGCCATCTTCAGACTGTAGTATTGAGAAAAATCTGTGGGAATTCCTCTCCGGCAATGATTGATTCAACAATCATGATCTGATAATCACACATGCACAGTTGTGTGGTCGGCCCCGGAAGCTTTTACACACCCCAAGGATGGGCTCGTGCCTGTGATTTTATTTAACTTTGCATTGTTGCGATAAGCAATTAATTCAATTATAATTAAGGTGTCTAAAACATGACAATTAGCAATGACTCCAACATGGGGGCAAGCTTCTCTGCTTTAAGACATTGGAAGAGCCCCCATATATGGCTATAAAAGGTATCAATAACTAATATTGGTAACTTACTACAGTTTTCTCCAATAAAATAATTTTAAAAACATTAAAAAAAGATAGAAATGTACTAAATTTGATGAGATGGCCCAAAATACTGAACATTTTGTTTGGATGAAATTGTCTGAAGTTATAACAGCAATCTGTCCGTAGTCATAGCAACACATAGTCTCAGGGAGAAAAAAATAACAGCACTATTTATATAAAATACGCTTACAATCAGGTGGCATTTGTGGCATATCTGTGAACAAACTGCAAACTCACGTATATTTCTTTACCCACAGTGGGTGAGATGTACTAAGCCTTGAAAAGTGGTAAAATGGAGAGTGATAAACCACCAACCAATCAGCTCCTACCTAAAAAATTTCAAACACAGCCTTTGACATGACAGAAACTGATTGGCTGGTGGTTTATCACTTTCTATTTTGTCACTTTTCAAGCTTAGTAAATCAGGCCCAAAAAAGAGAAACATGGAAGGTAGTATGTACTTATGTTACTGACAATGAAATGTATTTATTTATTTTATTGATTAACAGTTTCTTAAATAGCGCAGCATATTCCGTTGCGCTTTACAAAAGGAGACGGTGATACAACAAATAGGGTATTTACAGACAGTCAAAAGGTAGGAGGACCCTGCTCACAAGTTTACAATCTATAGAATTGGTTATGATTATGACAACATCTTAGAAGCTTGTTATATAATGGAAAAATAACATTAATCTGACACACACTTACCCCGAACTTACAAATAACGATATTCTTAAAAGACTTTGGAAGATGATATTTAATTCCACTCATTGATTAACTATATATGACAACACGCAATTGAAGCCTAAATATTTCAGAAACATAATAACAATACTGTAGCTGTCTCCCTCTAGACCTCCAGATGTGATAAGAAAAGCAACTGCAGAAAACGCATAAAGGGAGCACATATTGAATATGATTTATTTCCAACAATTTAGAAGCCTTTATACATTTAGGAAAGCAAAATCCTTTTTATCCTTATTAATCCATATTCATTTTATTATAAAGTCATACAGGCTTACAGTGTCTAAGGACGAGATGTATAAATCCTTCTAAGCAGTACAGGTGAAAAAGTTGCCCAAACGCAACAAATCAGTTATCTCAATCATGTATTTAAGAGTTTATTAATGTAGGTAAACAAGGAACTCTATAGTCAACGCTGGTTTGACTGAAGACACCCTCCACAACATTAATCCTAATCCCTCTTGGTCTTAAATTGCCAAACTGGGTGAGCCCCCTCAGAGGATAGTGATCAATTCAGTTTGCACAGCTCTGGTTGAACAAATGTGCTGCCCTTATACATGTTCAGCATTACAGACAGGTGGAAAATGGGGGCGTGGACTGAAAACATCATCCTGCGAGGCCACGCCACCTTTTCGTGGGCCATGCCCTCTTTTTGGGCATGCGAGTGTCCCGTTTTCAACTGCATAAAAGTTGTGAGGTATGCAGCTAGCCCATTAATCTCCTTGGGCGTGATGTACTAAGCCTTGAAAGGTGATAAAAAAACAACCAATCAGCTCCTACTTGTCATTTTTCAAACACAGTCTGTGACATGGCAGTTACGAGCTGATTGGCTGGTGGGGTGCATTTAACATTGTAAGCACCCATTAGGGTGCTTGTACAATCATTGCATGCCGTTATATTGCATGCGATGCGATTGCATAAGATGCACTTCAATCAAAATCATGGGCGCCGTGCTAGGAAACAAGTACCCAAAAATCACACATGTTCTCAAATACGCACATTTTCATGACTACAAATCGCACCATATCGCACTTCTTTGCCGCAAATTCGCATCTCTTTAAATATGCGAATTTGCGGCAAACAAAATGCGATTTTAAAAAGTGCGATATGGTGCGATTTCGGAAAATGTAATAAAATCGCATCCTATCAAATGTCACCCAATATTTATAGACTGAGCAAACTTGATATGTCAAAAACACCAATAAACCAATGCAGTAAAAATAAATACGGTAGCTGGTATGCTTCCATTCTCCAATATTCACATTCAGTCACCATCAAAAGCTTCATTCTGTGATTATTCTAACAATGGCCCTTATTCTGATCGGTGCGGCCGGAGCCGCATATGCGGCTCCGACCGCACAGACGAATCCCCGCCTTGCGTACGGATCGCCACCTCCGTCCGTACGCGGATATGTGGCGATCCGTATGAAAGTGGACGGGGATACGCCTCCTCCACCTTGGGAGCTGCCCCTGCATTCGATGGTCGCCGAACATCGAATGCAGGGCCGCACGCTCCACCAGGTCCCGCAACACAAGACCACACGGACACTTGTCCGTGTGAAATCTTGTATTGGGGCGGGCAGCTGACATCCGGCGATGTCAGCTGCCCGCCCCCTACACGCGCGTCATGGCCTCATTACCATGCATACGCCCCGCGTTTGCATGGGAACGCCCATGAAACGCGGGGCGTATGCATAGGGAAATGAGGCTAAGTAGCCCCTCACGCCCCTATCCACCCCCTTTGCGGCGGTCAAAAGAAGTGTGCGGCGATTTCGCCTGCACATGCGCAGAGTGCCCTCTGCACATGCGCAGAGCGAAAACATCGGCGGAACGGCCGCATGCGGCCGTTTCCGAACCGATCAGAATAAGGGCCCATGTACTGTACTAAGCATATCTCAGACACAGTGTGTCTGTCATGTAAATTATATAGGTAATCTTCAGGGCCCAAGGACTCTTGCCTAAGGTCAGAAGAGAAATGTCTTAAGATATTGGCAAACTTACATAATAAAATCCGGAATAATATTAACCCCTTCCTGACAGAGCCAGTTTTTGCGTTGCTGACAGAGCCCTTTTTTTCAAATCTGACAGGTATCACTTAAGTGGGGATAACTTTTTTTTGCTTTTACTTATCCCAGTGATTTTGAGATTGTTTTTTCGTGACACATTGTACTTCAAGTTAGTGGTAAATTTTCGTCGATACAGTCTGTGTTTTTTTGTGAAAAATACCAAAATGTCGGAAAAAAATGGAAAATTTAGCAATTTGCAAAATGTTAAATTTTCTGCTTGTGAGACAAATAATCATACCACTCAAAATAGTTAATAACTAACATAGACCATATGTCTACTTTATGTTTCCATCATTATTTCAACTTCCTTTTAATTTTTTTGGACACTAGGAGGCTTACAATATGAATAGCAAATTTTCAAATTTTCAAGAAAATTTCAAACACTGATTTTTTTAGGGACCAGTTCAGTTCTGATGTGACTTTGAGGGACTTGTATGTGAGACACCCCCATAAATGATGCCATTTCAAAAACTGCACCCCTCACAGTATTCAAAACAGCATTTTGGAAGTTTGTTAACCCTTTAGGTGTTTCACAGGAATTAAAACAAAGTGTAGGTGAAATTTCAAAATTTCATTTTTTTTGTAGATTTGCAATTTTAATACATTTTTCTAAGGAACACAGTACATTTTACTAGAGAAATGTGACTAAAAATTGATTCCCCCAATTCTTTTGTTTTCATAAATATCCTATATGTGGCCCTAGTGTGCACGTTGACCAAACCACAGGCTTCATAATAGAAGGAGCACCTACTTGATTTTGGAGCCTCCTTTTTATGAGATTATTTTTTAGGCACCATGTAGGTTTCTAGGCACCATAAGATGCTAAAAGTTAGGAACCTCCCCCACAAGAGAACCCATTTTGCAAACTACACCCTTCAGGGAATTCATCTAGGGGTATAGTGTACATTTCAAACCCCCAGGGGTTTCACCAATTTTGATACAACTGGGCTGTGAAAATGAAAAAATTTAATTTTTCATTTTCACAGCTCAGTTGTATCAAAATTGGTGAAACCCCTGGGGGTTTGAAATGTACACTATACCCCTAGATGAATTCCCTAAAGGGTGTAGTTTGCAAAATGGGGTCACTTGTGGGGGGGTTCCACTGTATGGGTGCTTCAGGGGTCATTCAACCAGAATCTGTGCTGCAAAATCCAAAAATCACTCCTTCCCTTCTGAGTCCTGCCATGCACCCAAATGGTATTTTTTGGTCACATGTGAGGCATTGCCGTACTCGGGAGAAATTGGGGCACAGATTTTGGGGTGCTTTGTCTCCTTCATTCCTTGTGAAAATGAAAAATTTGGAGCCAGAACTGCATTTTTGTGTAAAAAATTTAATTTTTCATTTTCACAGCTCAGTTGTATCAAAATTGGTGAAACCCCTGGGGGTTTGAAATGTACACTATACCCCTAGATGAATTCCCTGAGGGGTGTAGTTTGCAAAATGGGGTCACTTGTGGGGGGCTTCCACTGTATTGGTGCTTTGGGGGTCTTGCTAATGCGACATAGCACCCACCAAAATTCCACCAGAATCTGAGCTGCAAAATACAAAAATCACTCCTTCCCTTCTGAGTCCTGCCATGCACCCAAATGGTATTTTTTGGTCACATGTGAGGCATTGCCGTACTCGGGAGAAATTGGGGCACAGATTTTGGGGTGCTTTGTCTCCTTCATTCCTTGTGAAAATGAAAAATTTGGAGCCAGAACTGCATTTTTGTGTAAAAAATTTAATTTTTCATTTTCACAGCTCAGTTGTATCAAAATTGGTGAAACCCCTGGGGGTTTGAAATGTACACTATACCCCTTGTTGAATTCCCTGAAGGGTGTAGTTTGCAAAATGGGGTCACTTGTGGGGGGGGTTCCACTGTATGGGTGCTTCAGGGGTCATTCAACCAGAATCTGTGCTGCAAAATCCAAATATCACTCCTTCCCTTCTGAGTCCTGCCATGCACCCAACTGATATTTTTTGGTCACATGTGAGGCATTGCCATACTCGGGAGAAATTGGGGCACAGATTTTGGGGTGCTTTGTCTCCTTCATTCCTTGTGAAAATGAAAAATTTTGAGCCAGAACTGCATTTTTGTGTAAAAAAATGTAATTTTTTACACAAAAATGCATTTCTGGCTCAAAATTTTTCATTTTCACAAGGAATGAAGGAGACAAAGCACCCCAAAATCTGTGCCCCAATTTCTCCCGAGTACGGCAATGCCTCACATGTGACCAAAAAATACCATTTGGGTGCATGGCAGGACTCAGAAGGGAAGGAGTGATATTTGGTGGTGGAATGAATGGTGGGTGCTATGTCGCATTAGCAAGACCCCCGAAGCACCAATACAGTGGAACCCCCCCACATGTGACCCCATTTTGGTCACCAGCTTTGGGAGGGGGGCTGGCGCTGCGGCTGGTGGGGGGTTGGGAGGGGTGCTGGCGCTGCGGCAGCCGGGTGGGTGGGAGGGAGGGGGGGCTGCCGGGTGGGATGGGGGGGGCTGGCGATCGGTGGTGATCGGTGCTGTACTTAACAGCACCGATCACCACCGATCACTTTGTTACCGAGCGGCTTAGCCGCCGGTAACACAGAAAACGCTGTGATTGGCTGTTCACATTTGAACAGCCAATCGCAGCGATCGCCGCGAGGGGGGATGTCTGCTGTCAGGGACAGCAGACATCTCCAAACTGTCACCGCGTCTATAGACGCGGTGACAGTTTAAAACCATGACGTATATATACGTCTTCGGTCGGGAAGTACCTCCCGACCATGACGTATATATACGTCATATGTCGGGAATATCTTTCTATTTATATATATATATATATATATATATATATATATATATATATATATATATACACACACACACACACACACACACACACACACACACACACACACACACATATATATATATACAGTATATATGTGTATATATATATATATATATATATATATATACACATATATATACACACATATATATATATATATATATATATATATATATGTGTGTGTGTGTGTATATATATATATATATATATATTTATTCAGTACATATATTTTTAATTTTACTAATATTTAACTTTTTTTGCAGCTTGATGCTGCTGCTGCTGCTGCGGGGGGGAGGGGGGAGGAGGGCAGCGCTGCGTGCGCTCCTGACACTGCCGGGGGAGCCGGGGGAGCTGCTGCTGCTGCCGGGTGAGTGCCCGGCGGGTGCGAGGGGGGGGCTGCACATCGGTGGTGATCGGTGCTGTACTTGACAGCACCGATCACCACCGATCCCTGTGTTACCGAGCGGCTTAGCCGCCGGTAACACAGGAAACGCTGTGAATGGCTGTTCAGATTTGAACAGCCAATCACAGCGATCGCCGACCGGGGGGGGGCACCCCTGCCCCCCCTGGGCGGCGAGGGGGGATGTCTGCTGTCAGGGACAGCAGACATCACCTAACTGTCACTGCGTCTATAGACGCAGTGACAGTTTAAAGCCATGACGTACATGTACGTCAAATGTCGGGAAGTACTTCCCGACCATGACGTACATGTACGTCAAATGTCGGGAAGGGGTTAAGTATATAAAATGCAATTGACATACAGTATATGTTAAAAAATAAGATATTGGGACTTTCTGGTCAGCAAAGAGCATATTTTGTAAGAACACATCATATAATTAATTTTTTTTTTTTAAAGATCTTTAATGATGTGTATGACTGTGGGACCTATAAGTGGAATTACTTATATATAGTATATTGTTATAGCCTTTCTTACTTTATAACAATCGATAATCTTTTTTTTAAAGTTTACGACTACTGTTCTTATATGGGCACATGGCTGTTGTGAGGCGATACATGATCCTGGCAGTATGTAAGGGTCATGGGGCCAGATTCTCTAAGCTTCAAAAGTGATAAAACGGAGAGTGAAAAGCAGCCAGCCAATCAGCTCCTACCTGTCATGTCACAGGCTATGTTTGAAAAATATCAGGCAGGAGCTGATTGGCTGGCTGTTTATCACCCTCTATTTTATCACTTTTAAAGCTTAGAGAATCTGGCCATAGTATTTAATTAACTAAGGATTTTTTCCCCTCCCAGCTTATTTAGTGACTAACATGTCAATACATTTTTGAGAACTAAAAAGATGTACTAAGCGAAAAAAGTGATAAAATAGAGAGTGATAAACCACCAGCCAATCAGCTCGTAACTGCCATGTCACAGACTGTGTTTGAAAAATGACAAGTAGGAGCTGATTGGTTGTTTGTTTACCACTCTCTATTTTATCACCTTTCAAGGCTTAGTACATCACGCCCAAGGAGATTAATGGGCTAGCTGCATACCTCACAACTTTTATGCAGTTGAAAACGGGACACTCGCATGCCCAAAAAGAGGGCATGGCCCACGAAAAGGTGGCGTGGCCTCGCAGGATGATGTTTTCAGTCCACGCCCCCATATTCCACCTGTCTGTAATGCTGAACATGTATAAGGGCAGCACATTTGTTCAACCAGAGCTGTGCAAACTGAATTGATCACTATCCTCTGAGGGGGCTCACCCAGTTTGGCAATTTAAGACCAAGAGGGATTAGGATTAATGTTGTGGAGGGTGTCTTCAGTCAAACCAGCGTTGACTATAGAGTTCCTTGTTTACCTACATTAATAAACTCTTAAATACATGATTGAGATAACGGATTTGTTGCGTTTGGGCAACTTTTTCACCTGTACTGCTTAGAAGGATTTATACATCTCGTCCTTAGACACTGTAAGCCTGTATGACTTTATAATAAAATGAATATGGATTAATAAGGATAAAAAGGATTTTGCTTTCCTAAATGTATAAAGGCTTCTAAATTGTTGGAAATAAATCATATTCAATATGTGCTCCCTTTATGCGTTTTCTGCAGTTGCTTTTCTTATCACATCTGGAGGTCTAGAGGGAGACAGCTACAGTATTGTTATTATGTTTCTGAAATATTTAGGCTTCAATTCAATTCAATTAAATTTCATTACATTTTCCGAAATCGCACCATATCGCACTTTTTAAAATCGCATTTTGTTTGCCCCAAATTCGCATATTTAAAGAGATGCGAATTTGCGGCAAAGAAGTGCGATATGGTGCGATTTGTAGTCATGAAAATGTGCGTATTTGAGAACATGTGTGATTTTTGGGTACTTGTTTCCTAGCACGGCGCCCATGATTTTGATTGAAGTGCATCTTATGCAATTGCATCGCATGCAATATAACGGCATGCAATGATTGTACAAGCACCTTAATGGGTGCTTACAATGTTAAATGCACCCCCATTGTCAACGCCACCCCCACTATCAACACCAACCCAAAGCGTGGCGAGCGCAGCAGTACGTGTCCTCCGACCTTTTCATACCACCACTATCCACGTTGGCGTGGAGTTGATTTTAGATAGTGTGGCAAGCTCAGCGAGCCACCGAGCCCGAAGCGTGGCGAGTGCAGCGAGCCTCGTGAGGGGACACGGATTACTTTACATGTATTCCGCATCCCCTCGCCACGCTTCGGGCTCGTATTCCGCATCCGCTCGCCACGCTTCGGGCTCGGTGGCTCGCTGTGCTCGCCACACTATCTAAAATCAACTCCACACTGACGTGGATAGTGGGGGTATGAAAAGGTTGGAGGACGCGTACCGCCACCCGTCGCGGGCTCCCTGCGCTCGCCACGCTTCGGATTGGTGTTGATAGTGGGGGTGGCATTGTACAATTAAAAATCGCATCGCATGCCATTTGCTGGCATGCAGTGCTATGCGATATTTCACTGTACAAGCACTCCTGTTAATTTAACGGGAAGATTGCATCGCACACCACTAAATACGGTATGCGATGGGTGCCGTGCTAGGAAACAAGTATCGATTTTTGTGTTAAAAAATAAAAAAAATGGAGTGGGGTCCCCCCTCCTGAGCATAACCAGCCCCGGGCCCAGCCAATCATGGAGCTATGCGTCTCCATGGAGATGCATAGCTCAGCCCTGATTGGCTGAAAGAGTCTCCATGGAGATGCATAGAGTCAACCATGCTAACAGCTTGTATTGCACTGTGACAGCATTATACAAGCTGTCAGCAGGGATGGAGGCAGCCGGCTCACCCCGCTGTCAGTGCGGGGTGAGTCTGCAGAAGTCAGAACAGAGTCAGATTGTTGTAAGTGTAGTTGTAAAACTAATGTGTGTAAAATGCAATGTTTTTTTGGGGTGATTTTACCGTATCAGGCCGGCGTCCACAGCCCACGGACTCCAGTAACAGCCCCGGCTTCATCCCTGGACCGGTGATGCCTGGGGGGACCTCTTTATTGGGGGGGTCCCCACTCCCCCTTGGTACCCCGTCCAGGCCTGACCAGCCAGGGTGAGCATGATACGGCATCGGCAAGGAACCTTATGTAAAAAGTGTCCCCTGGCTGTGGCATGACACCGCGGGCTGTTGGAGCCCGGTGCTGGTTCCAAAATATGGGGTACCCCCAGATTTTTTTTGTCCCCTGTATTTTTGGAACCAGAACCGGTCCAAGAGTCCGTGGCTGGTTTCAGAAATACGGGGGACCCCTACGCTTTTTGTCCCCCGTATTTTTTGCGTTTTAGTAACGTTTTCTTGAAATCGCATCTCATTAAATTTGCGAATTGTATACTTTATAAAGGGAAAACATTTGGATGCGAATTGAAGTGTTACTAAACATTGTCAGCTCAGAATGTGTGAATTTGCGGCAAAAAGTAAAAATTTTTCCCCGCAAATGTGCGATTTTTGGAAAACGGGTAAAAATGGCAGTTTTTGCAAAAAAATCGCCCCCCCCAAAAAATGGCATCCTATTAAATGTCACCCATTATCTTATGCCCCTGGTGTATCATGGGTGCAGTGTGTGCTATGCACATGGGCCCCAGGGGGCCAACACCATACACACTGCACCTGTTCTTTCAATAATTGCCTACGGAGTCCAACATCAGCAACAGCAGTGCTGCAGAAACCACAGAGAAAATGTGATGATGGCCATTTTCCAAACATTTCACACATACTCAGGAGGAAAATCACTGGTAAAATGGCACGGCTTCCGTTTCCCTGAAGACCTGCACATGCACACTAGACTCTGGGATAGCGCTAGGGTTGCCTAATGACTCTAGTGCCCAAATTCTGTTGCCCTGCCACCTATAGAGGAAAGAGACTTACACAAGCCTTCTCCTCTCTTGATGCACCCATGAGCTTATGGTTTATTGTGTTTAATAAATACAATACAAAATTATACTCATTTAAAATCAGGTACAAATGAAGCAGACTTTATTGAACTTTACAGTTTTGGTATCTTGCTCAAATGTGTTTGCTACCCCATAGTATAGTGAGCACTTGCAGATATATTGGGTGCAGATCGGGACCGGTGAAGGTTACAGTTACTGGCGTTTACATGACATGTCATTGGCAATCCGCCTCCATCAACCACCATTGTTATGTTTTTACTCTAAGGTGCATGCAAAATAGTTGTCTGGTATTTGAGGGCTGTGGGACAGATGTACTAAACCCTGGAGAGAGAGAGATAAAGTGGAGAGAGATAAATTAATAATCAACCATCTCCTAATACTCATCTTTCAACCAAAGCATGTAACATGGCAGTTAAAAGCTTACTGGCTGGTATTTTAGCTCTTTCCTCTTTCTCTTTCTCCAAGTCTTAGCACATCTACCCCTGTATGCAAAAGCCATCATCGTATTTAGGGCGGTATTCAATCCCGGCCGCAATTTCGGCCTTCGGAATTAGTGGCTGACGGCTATTTAATGCTGGTGTTTCCGACAGCATGGAAGGCAGATTCCAACAAAACAGAGTCAGGTCTGTTTTGATGGAAATGGCCACGAATTGTCAAATTAATTTTTCGCCGACATTTCCACTTTCTGACACTCGACAGTTGAAACACAGTCAAGCTGAGCGAAAACAGCCCAGGATTCCGACTGCCGGGACATAATGACAGTCGGAATCCCAGATGGAATACCCCCAAAATCAGCATTCAAAGATGATATCCATAAATGTATTTGCCCGGCTAGCAGTGTAACATGGTTTGTCCACATGCATCATTGCTCCTTATTCCTTTTGCTTTGCTCCTAACTCTAAATTAGACATACTAACTTATAGAGTACATTTGATATATATGAATGGATCCTCATTTTGTTTAGTAGAGAGCTCTGCGGCATGTACAGTATATGATTCTGTAGAAGCTCATTATTATAGTATGAGAGAGGTTTAGCAAACCATAGTCAATTCACAGTAAAATTCCACTTTCGTGTTACTCTCTCAGCCCTATTCTGTTCACTTAAATCGGGTACAATCAGTGCTATTTTTCAGCAGGAACCAGCAGGAACTCAGTTCCTGAACCTCTAATTAAATATGATATCATCAGGAACTGAAAATCTACTTTCCATAAGATAAGTTGCATTTTAAAGTCACCTGTGAGTGCCTGGACCTATTTTTCTAGAAAAATAGTACTGGGTACAATTATACATTTAACACACACACACACACACACACACACACACACACACACACCCCACACTGATGGCTGGACAATTAAGATATGGAATAGGAGAGGGGGGGTTTGGGTCAGTCGCACAAGATATGAATAGAAATAGGTCGGACCCCTATAATGTACAATCTACAACTAGGTTGAGAGACAGGGGTATGCTACCTAGGGACATGGGCATAGGAACATGTATACGGAAAGAAAAGATATGTCCTTAGTTAGGTGCACCTTAGAGAATACAATAAAATTTAACCTTTATTACATCTTAATTAAAAGGCTGCGAAAATTGTTAAAAAATAACATACAACATAAATGGATGGGGTTCACACAATTTAAAACTTGAGGTGGCAGGCAGAAACTGCTGTTTAAATAGAGAATTTTAATGCATGTGTGTCCTTGTCAACGAGGTGTGGACTTCCTTATCGTGGTAAATCCACACTCTGGTTGTATAGTGTGTAGGTACCCAAAGGCAGTGCAATTAGCGCAGGTCCACTGGACTTTCTGCGGTGTTGCCACACGCTCTATATGGGTACCACTCTAAGAGTGGGTGAAAAACCTCTTATAACTCCTAGTTCTTTGTATGGTCCTGTCGCAAGTGTCGACACTGTGCCCGTCGACTAAGCTCCTGTGTAGATAACACACCGATAGCTATGCGCTTTGTAGATAAATTGCGCATGTAGTATATGGTCCCCACTCATTAACCTGGATACCCCTCTGTTCACAATCTCTATGGGGGAATGAATTACCAGGAAGGACCAATGGTGCGTTCTGAGGTGTGTGGTGGAAATATCACCCTCAAAATAGCACTGTTGCACATAGGCACATGGGTGCAGGTCTGATATAAGGTCCTCACTAATTGACCTGGATGCTCCTCTATTCACAATCTCTATGGGGGAATTAATTACCAGGGAGGACCAGGGTGCATTTTTGAGGTGTATGGTGGAAATAACACTCTCAAAGTATAAGTGTTGCACAATGGCACACGGGCACAAGTCTCAAACTAGGTTCAGGATCGACAACATACAGCGGACATACACATCAATCAAAATGCATTATATGAAAAATAATAAACAGCTGTCTGCCTGCACACCGCTAGCCGGCACGCGCTTCACAGTACAGCTTCCTCAGGGCCAACCAGACTCTGCCTAAGTGTGGATTTATATAGCATAATGGTAATTTCAGTGTCCAATCGGAGCGTTGTGTCTAACTAAGGACATATCTTTTCTTTCCGTATACAATTAAAATATGGATCTGACAACTGCAGTCGCTGAAAGTTGTGTCTTTAACACCTGACCCTAGAAAATACTAAATATTAAAATCATGTTGCACTGTATGCAGTGCTATTTTTCAGTCGGAACCATCAGTTCCTGAACCCTAATTAAATATGACATATGAAATATTAAATGTACTTTCCATAAAGAAGTTTTACTTTAAATTTAAAGTCGCCTGGAGAATGCTGAGTCACAACTTTCAGGAGGTATTGGGGACTTGGAGATCAGAGATCAGGAGCCGGAGCAATCCATTGACAAAAATAAAAAACTGTACACCAAACGTTTGGAGCTGGAGCAGGGACTGGCTGCTGGAAGGCTGGTATCTCTGGTTCTGGGCATGACAGAGACAAGCTGCTAGTGTCCACAGAAAGGGGAGAGCCCCAGCTTTTAGAATATACTCTCAAAAAAACTCTAAGTTAGAGAGAACCTGAGAAATATGACTGGGAATTGCAATCAACAGGTCGGAGGTGGTCTGCTGCTTTGAAGTTGGATATCTCCAGTTCCCCAGGGCCGAATTTCAAAAGTCTGGTATCCCTGGAAAAAAGGGATCATCAGCTATGAGCAGAGGGCCCTTATACATCTGGGGTCCCTGGGCAAGTGCCCATTAAGCCCATACGAAAAGACGGCCCTGGGTCAGCATCGAATGATGTGGAACAAGCACGCATACGTAAGTTGCTCTGAGGCAACCTTACATAAGAGCGCACCCATGGGAAGAAATGGGTGTCAAGAGATTATCATGAGAACGTCCTGCATTCTCATGGAAAGAGCCATGACATGTTGGGCATACCCATATAGTAATGGGGCTGCCCGCTGCCCCACGCCTCGCCTGCTGTCCTGGGTGCATGCACCCATCGATCCCAATATTTGCATTGGGTCATACACCCGGCACATGCGCACAGCCCCCAGAATACCCCCCAAAGCAGGTACATATTTATATACTTAATAAAAAGCTAATATTTACCCTGCTTTCTGATTAAGGCGAATGACAGCTGCTCCTCGTTATACTGAATATAACTATGGAGTACAATAAAATTCTCTGTGTAGAATTGGTATTAACCATCTGTTTGGTGGGATATTAATAGAAAAATAAAGTGCTCACAACATGCGGCATATACATCTGATACACCTTTTCTTTAACTGCTGTTCATGGTCACGTAACACCATTCATCTTAACCCACATATTCACATTTCTTCTAGTTCTATCTTTTATCGCTTTCTATATATCATTTCTACCAAGGATTGGAAAATAAGGATTTGTAAAAAACAAACAAACGACAAAACGCTGTTTAATGGCTGTGGTACTGTGTGTTAACATAAGAATAAATGATACTTCTACACATACTTGCACATGTGTATTTCTACAGGTCTTTAGCTGGGTTGGGATCATTTGGTCTACAGCATGTTGGTCGACAAGTATTAGGTCAACATAGGGAAAGGTCAACATGGGTCTAGATCGACATGGGACAAGGTCAACATGGGTCATGGCTTTAGGTCGACAGGTCATTAAGTTGAAACAAGCATTAGGTCGAGAGTGTCTAGGTCAACAGTCAAAAGGTCGACATGGGGTTTGTCACTGTTTTTTAACCTGAATGTCGACACAGTTCACATGGACACAGTTTCAAGTGCACCGCATCCCCACGCAATGCTTCAGGCACAGTGCGTTGCTGCGCTGGGCACACTATTTTATTCCCCCAACACACCCTAGTGGATGGTAGGGCATGAAATACCGCCTGTCGGGTCAAAAAACAGTGAAAAACCCCATGTTGACATTTTGAATGTCGACCTAAACACTGTCGACCTAATACTTGTGTCGACCTAATAACTTGTTGACCTAAAGCCATGTCGACCTAAACCCATGTCGACCTATCCCCATTTCGACCTAGTGGTGTCGACCTAATGCTTGTGGACCATCATGCTGTAGACCAAATGACCGTATCCCCTTTAGCTAAGGTAACAAGTATAGTCCAAAATTGCTCACCCAGCAAAGTCATTTCCTGCCTCTAATGTGGTTTCTCTGGAAATTGGACTGTTTAATGTTGATCAAATCTGTGGTAGTTTTAGCTGCCTTCCTTCTTAATATACAGTATGGTGGCCACTGCAGAGTGGCATTTGGGAGCCCCGCGCTGAACCCCCACCCCCGCCCCAACCGAGGTTCTACTCGGCGGCAGCGGGGGTGGGGGTCCCCCATACTCAATGGTGGTGCCCACATCAAGCTCCCACTGCCCGACTTGGTTGGCGGAACCTGCTTCAACCCCCACTGCTGGGACGTGACGACCGCCGCATCCCCCCCCCCCCGTTAGCAGGTGGGGCTCTGTGGTGTGTCGCATCGGCCCCGGGTGTCACAAGATTACATAAGAACACAAGAGGTTAGTGCAGTGGTTCCCAAACTGTGTGCCTAGGCACCATGGGGTGCCTCAGGACACTCGCAGGGGTGCCTTGGGTTGGTGGACCAAGATCAATTCATATTATTTATGGCCAATGTACCAGGCAAAACCAGTGCTTGTGGCTGCCATTCATAATATATGTGGACAAACAGAAGCAAATCCTGCCCCTCACCACATAACTGTGACATACAGATGTGTCCACATACATCTTGGCTTTTTTTCTCAATTTGTCACATCATGTAAAACACAGCTTAGCTGTTTTTCCAAATGTAGCAAGTGGGTGGATTCTGAAAATTGTTTGCAGCAGTAGAATTTGTATAAAGTAATAGATTAGAGGTGGAAATTTTTATAAAAATCACAAAGCGTGACTTTTGCAGAGTCCAAGGTGTGCCAAATTGTGCCAAACATGGTGCAGTAAGAAGCATTTGGCCTAAGGCTGCCTTGAAAATATTTTGATGTTCTAAGGTGCCGTGATTCAAAAAAGTTTGGGAACCACTGGGTTAGTGTATATTATTAAAGCAGAAGGCAGCACATTGTCACTGGTGAAAAGAATTTTATGTTACAATGTTTCCATTTCTGTCTAGGGGAACCAGAAGATTTTGTGAGCCCTATTATCTAAGCCTAACTAATGATATTACAAAATAAGGTGCCAACAAATATTTTGGCTTACAATATTTATGTGTTATTATTCTATAATGTCTATTAATTACAGACATATTAGCTTGAAGGGTTTGAAGGACAGGCAAGTATCCCTGCAATTTACACTTCACTATGCTAAAACAATTGTAAGCACAAAACTTGATTTGATGTGACCAAGCATAGAACACTATATTATAAATAATATTTGCTTTTATACGTGCCCACACACATATGCACTGTATACTGTATGCATAGGCTCTTCACTGTAATCAAGACAGCAGATTACATGTCCTGTATATACTACACCAGTGATGGCTAACCTTGACACTCCAGCTGTTGTTGAACTACACATCCCAGCATGCCCTGCATCAGTTTTACTATTTGCCCTTGCTCAAACTGATGCAGGGCATGCTGGGATGTGTAGTTCAGCAACAGCTGGAGTGTCAAGGTTAGCCATCACTGTACTACACTATTCGTGTAAATCGATATTCAATCGCTAAGATTAAGAGCATTTTTTTGTCATACTATATATACATATTTTATAGATAGACAGATAAATAGATAGATAGATAGATAGATAGATAGATACACAAACACACTACTACTTTGGTAGTGGTAGGCTTTCAGCCTTATGTTATGTTTCATTGCCGTTTTGGAGATATTTTAGTAGATTGTACATTAATTACATCTATTATTTAGCATGGAATTATTATTTATACCAAACAGAATGCTTCATATTGCTTCTAAAATATTGTAAAGAGAAATTATGATCACAATGTATTTTTTTTTTAATAGACAAATCATTATTAAACCAAAATAAATGTAGAAGAATGATTTACTGCATCATTTTCTTATTAGAACCCACTTCAGATTGTCTGAATGGTCAGCTTCTTAAAATGTAAATGCTAAACTAAAGATACAGTTTCCCTAAGACCTGCAGTGTGTGACCTTGTGTCAGTGTCCTAACTTCGGTGCAGCTAAAGTTCTAGATAACCATTACAGCATGTTGGGTTATTTATACTGCTTTATTGTTATTAACCCTTTGAGTGCCAACATCTGCTAATAATGCCAGTGTCGCTCACATTTGTCATATAAATTCAAATAAAAAATGTTGTGCAATAAAAGATTATATTTCCTATATAAGGTAAACATTCCCTTGGCCCTCAAAGGGTTAACAGCCTTTTCTGCTGCAACATTATTTTCGCGTTCCCTTTCATTTTGACTCATTGCATTAAAAAATGTAGCATATGGGCCATATATAATGGAGCACTACATTAATGTTATATGTATGTTGAGCTTCTCAAATAAACTGAATAAAGAAGAAATGATATAGTTAACAGCACTACTTCAATCCAGAGATAATGCTAGGGTAAAGTTGACCTATTTTCACTTGCATTGCAGTTGTTCTGATTATAATTTAGAATTAAAAAATATTAGCCCAATGTTAGTCATCTTGTAATTGTATGTACAGTTATTTTGTTTCACTTGTATTTGTTGTTTCACTATCTTGTTAAGAAGGATCCTATAAGGATGATATATTTGAAGAAGACAACTCAGCTAATTATTTGATGCACATGCTTTAAACTCAGGACCTACAGCACAAAATGTTGGGTATTGTCAGTCTGGTTCATCCAACCTCTCGTGTTTGATAACTTCTCCCAGTGATCTCTACTGCCACACACAGTTTACAATCGGTATAGCCCCACAAACAACTTCTTGAAGTGTGTTGAAACATCACCAATCTTTTCATTCAAATATGTTTATGAAATAAATTAATTTAGCTTCGTGATTTATTATAGCTTTTTATTCTAGTCTGTGCATTTATTTCCAGCTACACGCGCAACATACAGACTGATCCTTGCAGCAGATAAATAGATAGAAGAGTTGTACTGTAGATCTAGTGCTAAATCTCTTCTGGCTTCATCTTTACAAACAGCAGGTACAGTACTGTAGGTATTACTTATCTTTAATAATGAAAATAGTGATGAGAAAGTTAGTAGCCTACAACAATAAAATATCTTGCTATACTATACCTCAATCAAAGTAACTTTAAACCTCTTATAGGTCAGGCATATGGAACCCTAATGAAAACATGAAATAAAAGAAGAAACCCTGGTTGTCACAATGATTGAAATACCCAACTTTAAAATGACAGACACAAATGAATCTGAGTATCTTCCTGCCCTACAGTTAAACATCTTTTTGGGTCAACTCCTTAGAAGTTGACATTATCCTGTAGCTATACATACGCATACATACAGAGAAATGCATGCCTGCAGCACCCAAGCCCAATATCACTGGTTCTGTGGGGATAGCATTGTACAGCATGCCCACAGTTAACCAGTAAAATACAAAAGCTTATTTGAATAGGTCAATCGTTAAAATACTTTATACTGGATTTGCATGCAACTTCCCATTCCTGGTGTCTCTGCAGCCACTTACTTCAGACACAAGAAGGAACTGTAGCTGCAATAATGACATGTGGCATCACACTGCAGAGCAGATATTCCCAATGTACAAACTCTGCTATCTGTACTTCCTACAGCTTCCTACAGCTTTGTGTACAAGTCATCCCCAGCGTTCTGTGTTATAACACAATACACTATTCACATAGGCACATAGGCAAGCCAGAGATCTCACATAGCTAGTTCACAATAAATGCAAGAGCCATACCAATTCCATGTTGACACTGTAAGAATAAGGACAAAATACAAAACATGTGAACGCTACTACAGTGAGACATTATATGTTGAAGCCCCCTTTTTGTACAGGCAACAGCAAGAGGTGATCAGTGGTGAATAAATGAATTCCTGCACTGTTAAGGTGACCTGTAACTGAACCATCATATAATGAATATTTATTGAATAAGCTCTGTGCATGGACTATGACAGATAACAATGGGACTCCACAATGAGAGTTTCAACCCGGCGTTCTGCATGATCTCCTTATGAATGAGCCAGCAGTGGACAGCGACAGGTGCTGAAAGCTCTGCCTGCATTACAGCGTGAGCATCAGCGGCAAGTCTGGCATCTCCAATTGCAGAGAGGTCTATATGTTGTACATCTTACCTTCCTGACAAAGCCTTTCACTCTCCCAAAAAAAACCAAGCCAATAATCACTGTATGTGCGAAACGACCGGCTAATCCTGCACGGAATGGCTCCTGGAGGTCGGGCTGGCTTTTGCTGTTCTGATTGCAACAATGCGCTGTAGGTTGTAGTGAAAAAAGACGATAAGAAGTCGGCGCAATAGTCCAGGCAGTGAATGGTGATACCGGAGGAGGAGTACGCAGCTGCAGCTCCCTGGGAGAAGGCGCTGCTAGTGGGTCTTTTTATTATTTATTTTGTAATCCTCCACAACATCGCTAGAAGCATCAGCCAATTCCCATGCAACTGAGCCTGCAAATCAGAGCCCTATTGGGTGCCGCAGCCTTGTAAAGCATGACATTATTCAGGCTTACCCTGCAATTAATATTAAGTATTGCTCTATGCTGGGAGCAACCTGTCTTCTGATGCGTACAAAAGTATAGTATATAGAAAAAGCACACGCCACAGATAAAAACCATACACGTATTAAATGCCCATTTATGCATACAAGGTACTGTAAATGCTGCCCACTTATATACACATACACACACACACTTGGACACATATTATATACATATGCATACATAACCTTACTACAGTATATACAACCGGCGCTGGTACGCTCCTTTGGTTACATATAGCTACATATAGCTACAGATGGATCGGGAGATATCTTTGCAGGGGATGGCGGAAGAGTCGCCATCCGCCATCCCCCGCCAGCCACCGTAAAGGGACGCACGCATCTTGTGCGCGCGTCTCTTTATGGCGGCTGGCGGCCCCTTACAACAGGGTTCCTCCCGGGTCCCCGCAGCCTCACCGACGGTCGTCGCCACCTTGCCGCACCCCCCCTCCCCCAACCCTGTCCGTCTCCCTGAAGCGGAGACAGACAGGGTTCAAATCCCCCCGCCGACGGGAAACTGGGACGCACGTGCGTGTGAGACGCATACGCGTTCCAGTCTCTATCACCGGTGCTCGCCAGTGCAAGGGATCTGGCGAGCGCTGGCCAAAGATGTCTCCCGCTCCATCTGTACATGCATGGATACATAATCACACATATATAAAAACCACACAAACATAAAATCACACAACAATACACAAACATACTGGCACAGATATACAGATGGAGCCAGCCTCATCTAGCCATCTCTGGATAGCCATGGTGAGCCATGGCTCACCAAGGCTTATTGTTGTCAGCTGCAATACAATACATAGAACAATACAGTAGAGAATTAGCAGAGTAATCCCATTACTCACTTAATCCAGTAGCGCACGCATGGGGGGTTTCTGAGTACCCAGAAACCCCCCCAGGAGTCTAAGAACATTAGGCTGAAAGCTGAGGGTCCCCTCTTTCCATAGGTACAAGAATTTTAAAAATCGGCCCTTGGGAACCGGAGATATCTGACTTCAAAGCAGTGGTCCCCATCCAAGCCTGTTAATTGTTATTCCCAGTCAGATATTTCAGGTTCTTTCTGACTTTGAGTTTTTCTGAGGGTATATTCCAAAAGCTGGGACTCTCCCCCTTTGAGGAACACTAGTAGCTTGTATCTACTGTTCCCAGAACCAGAGATATCAGCCTTCGAGCAGCTGGTTACTGCTCCAGCTCCATACACCTGGTATGTAGTTTTATATGCTCATTGGAAGATTTCTCTGCCTCCTGAAATCTGATCCCCTAGTCCCTAATAGCATTTGGTAGGTGGGATTCTCTAGTTTCTAATTCCATTAAAATCTATTTCCGGAAACTGGAGATATCTGCAGTCAACCAAACTGTCCTCCCAGCAGAAAATTATGAATAATAAGCCCACTCCACTATACACCCCTCCTCTACGTATTAAAAATCCTCTACCACCCTGGAAGTTATGTGTCAGGGACCCTTCATTCAGCCCAATGCCACCTTCTCCCACCCCATCTCCCACCATCTGTGCAGTAAAAGGGTAATTAGTGGAAATTACTGATCCAGGCCCTACACGCTGAGCGGTTGATATAATACCCCCTACCACCCGGGGGACATAAAAGCTTCCCCCACCCCTACCACTGTAGGATCGGTAGGGGCGCCAATACATTGCTATGCCCAGGGGTCTGCACTGATGTTGACGCCCCTGTATGTATATGTATGTATGTATATGTAAGTATATATTTGTATGTACAGTATATGTGTATATATATATATATATATATATATGTATGTGTGTGTATATATATTTTTTTTATTATTATTATTTATATACATTTGGTCTATCTATAATACTTTAACTGACCCGGCATATACTGGGTCACCTAAGGGTCCATCGTGCTTTGCTCCGCCCCTCTGGAAACCCCCTTCTGAAAATCCTGCGTTTGCCCCTGTAATCCTATTAAAGGGCTAGATGAGGATGGCTCTATCTGTATACACAGTCTCACATACAGTCAAAGCTACAACAGGCACACACGCACACACACTAACACACCACTGTATGTATGTATGTATGTATGTATGTATGTATGTATGTATGTATGTATGTATGTATCTATCTGTGGCATAACCAGAATTTTTGCACCCACCTGCCAAAAAAGTTTCTGTAACTCCCCCAACACATTTCTTATCATTTTTTTATCTACATGCTCATGACTGGGGGTTTCTTGTTCATTGCCAGGGGGTAAATGCTCGCAAGTATGCCAGCGGCATTTCTGGGTAATGCTACACTTCCCTGACAGATGCTAGAGGTCCAGAAGGATCAATTTCCTCCAAAACATCAACCATTTTTGGAGGGTTATTTCTAGCAGATTTCCATGAGGCGGCCAAACCGCATGGAATATACATAGACCCCCAAGCCACTACTTGGACTGTGGTGGCATTGTTACACCACTGCTATCTACAGGGCCGGTGCAAGGCACCGGAGCGCCCCAGGCGAGTCGGGCTGGGGGCGCCCCGGTGCCGGGGGGGGGGGGGGGGGGCGGGGGGGGGGGTACCTTTCGTTCGGCGCTCTCTGTAATCAAACCTGGCGGCGGAGGCAGCGGGGGTCCCTGCAGTCTATTAAAAAGCACGAGCGCTATCCGCCGGGCTATGCGGAAGCGCTTCTAGTGTGAAAACACTGGCAGCACGCTGATTGGCTGCCAGAGTTTTCACAATAGAAGCGCTTCCGCATAGCCCGGCGGATAGCGCTCGTGCTTTTTAATAGACTGCAGGGACCCCCGCTGCCTCCGCCGCCAGGTTTAAATAGACAGGTACAGGTACCCGGGCGGCATTTTCCGCCCTCCAGTGGCCGGCGCCCTAGGCAAATGCCTAGGTTTGCCTAGTGGTGGCGCCGGCCCTGGCTATCTAGCTGCAGAAACAGGCATAATCTGGAACTCCGCTGACACTAACTATGCTGCTCTAGTGCCCCTGTAAATGTTTAGAGTTACAGGATGAAGAACGGCAGCGCACACTGAGAGTTTCAAAAGCTTGACTAAGCCTCTGAGTGCTGCTGCCTTTCTTCATCACACACACACACACACACACACACAGTGACCCTTGACATAATGACCCACGCCATCTTGACATAATGCCCATTGGGTAGTGATTCATGCAGGGGTGGGCTTGGTGCTGCCATAGCTTCTTCTGAAGAATGTGGAGAATGCCAGTTGAAAGGATGGGGTGTCCTTGAGGGCATGAGTAAACTTCCAAAGCCCTCCTTAATCCCTCTCTGCATATAGCCACACACAGGCTCTATGTTTGTGTATCCATCCCCAAACACTGTATAATGATGTACACATTTTAATTATATTATAGGAGGTATTATAGGGACAAATATATATATTTTTTTTAAATAAAAACACCTAGCGACCTTTACCCTGGCAGGTACTTATGTAATATCTGGGCGCCCGTTTTTTTCATCGCATCGCAATATAGTGGCATACAAATCATGCAATGCGATTTTTCATTGTAAAGATCCAATTTTTCATTGTATAGTCACCCATGGGTGATTTCATACCCCCACTATCCAACTACGCATGTAGTTGATTTTATATAGTGTGGTGAGCGCAGCGAGCCACCGAGCCTGAAGCGTGGTGAGCACAGCGAGCCCCGCGTGGGGACTCAGAATGCATGTAAAGTAATCCGCGTCCCCTCGCCACTATATAAAATCAACTCCATGCGTAGTTGGATAGTGGGGGTATGAAATCACCCATGGTTGACTATACATTTAAAAATCGGGTCTTTACAATGAAAAATCGCATTGCATCGCATCGCATGCCTTAAGTAGTGGCATGCAATGAAAAAAGTGGGCGCCCAGATAATACATAAGTACCCACTGGCAGTATAAGACTGCTATAACTCTAATCAAGTTTGAAGAAAGGAAGCAACTTGAGAACTTTCAGCAGGCCTGAAACTGTTCTAGAGAAGCCAAAATTAGCACCACACATGGGTATGAAGGCAAACACCTTGCTGTCGCACTCCCATTATAGAAAATATTTGTTCTAGATTTTCTTGCCCTCTCTGCTCCTTGTGGGTATGGCCATATTACCAATGCTCCACTCTCTTAAATACTTCTCCCATTCAGAGACTTTGTGTTTGCTCACCCAGTTTCATCTACTATCCTCTGCTTACTCTTGCTAGTTTCTGTGATTTTTTTCCCTACCCTGCTCTTATCAATCTAACTCAGTCTGTGTTATTATTTTGTTTTTATGCTATGTACTTACTGTATACTATGACATGCCAATGTGTACTGAATTTTTGCTCTGATACAGTACCTTGTCACTATTTTATATGTTAACCCTGTACAGAGCTACATGTATTTTGGGGTGCCTCTATAAAATAATAATAATAAATGTCAAACTGAATTTCATGGCATAGCAACAAGAAGATGATAGCTTCTATTCCCAACGACGTGCATCATACTGTACATATAGCTAGACCTGCAAGGTCATCCCAGGTCTCAATGCCTTCTTGCAGCCATGGGTGCACACCAGTGCTGGATCTGAAACCACTTGCTATTTTATTTCTTAACAAGGTAAGTAAAAATGTAATAAGAAGGCAGTAAGTGGGATTAAGAGCTGGCTCAACCAAATAGAAGAATATGCTTGTTTTCCAGGCATGGAGCAAACAGTTAGTATGGTTAGCTGTACCTAGTGGTCCACTGTACCCAAGCTAGGGTCATTTCAGTTGCTGAAATCTGAACAAAAACTTGGGGATTTTCATCTGTTGTCTGTATCTGCAGGTTAATTATTAATGGTGGGTTGGTATTAGCAGCGCCTCCTTACATGCATGACCGGGGATCTACAGTCCTCCCCTCCCTGCCCTCCTAATGAATGTTAAGGGTAAATATCCAAGGATATAATCAGGGGTCAATTCTCAAACGTGCAGCGCTCAGGTAATTACCACACCTCCCTTAGAGATAGTAAGCGTCTCCTCTTCTCCGTAATCGATATGCGAGGGGAAGGGGTACCCAATTCTCAGGAAAAATTTTCACCAGTACAATAGTAGGTATTCTCCTCCCATAAATCAGGGGTCATTTTCCCAAAATGAAGAGGAAAAAAATATGTAGTGCAATACCACCTTTTTATTGTACACAGAACACAATTAAAACTAGACAAATTACGTCCCCTGGGTAGAGTATGAAGTGGATTTTACCAGATGTGATGGAGAACCAGGTAAAGGCTCTCATATAAGCATGGGTGGATCTCAGATGTCACAGCCCGGGTAGGAATCACACACACGCCTGTAGAGAGTTCCACTATCACAGTTCCCCCAGTCCAAAGCACAGCACAGCACCTCCAACGCGTTTCGGACACCTCTGTGTCCTTTTTCAAGGAGAATGAATGATGGCTGACATCCAGCAGACAGGACTTAGGTCAGACTACAGTGGAGATGGGCTTAACTCCGGCACTGCTAAACATCCTGCTTTCTATGAACTGCAGCAGCTGTGACCGTAGAAGCCAGATATTGCTGACAATATAGCATGGGAGCAGCTTCCAATGGAAAGTGCTTCTCTGCTTTTTTAGGTGGACTGGCACTCTCAGGGGGAAAACACAGCCTGTGAATAGCATTGAGTGTTTTGTATGGGAAATCACTGCCACTGTTTGGCAGTCCCTGCATGTGACAGATTTTACTGGGAAGGCTGCAGTCCTGCAGACCCTACTTAAATATGCCACTGGTATCAATATCCTGGGGCACAGAATTCTGCCAACAATGGCATCCCAATTTTAAAAATCCCAATGAATTTTGGTAAGTATTTTCACCATAACCCTAACCTTAACACATCCCTCCTGCAGCCTAACCCTAACTGTTTCCCTTCAGTCTAACCATAACCCTCACCCTAGTTTCTAACACTGACACAGTACTCGCTAGCAGATCTGGTGGGGTGCTGAGAAACAGAATTTTGGTACTGGGGGCTGGTTTAGTGTATTTGACCTGTGATTGAACACATCAATCCCCAATGCCATTAACCAATCCAGACCTGTTTATACAAGTAATAAAATACTGTTGTGTGTAGCCCATGACAGATATTTATGACTGCATTTTTTTGGTATGCCTGTAAGATTTTATTCATAATTCTTGTGATACCGTATGTCAACAACGGGTGTCAGCAACCTCAGTGTACAGTACATGTAATACGAATACAGTTTTAAGTGGATGTCTGAAGTTTGGAGAATTCCAAGACAAGACCAGTGTGTAAACTATAGACATTAATGTAGTCTCAATATTTTATGCATAAATGGGCAATTTTTGTTTTTGTTAAATATAGCACACACTAATAATAAGCTAAAACAAACCTATGTCCATACAATAATGTTTGGTTAATTGGTTGTTTTGGTTGGGTGCATTGTCTGCCACCAGCTCTTTGATCCTACCAGTCCCATTTCTTCCTTAACTCTCACCTGTTTCTATTCTCAGCACAGTAGCAGTTAGTGAGTCAGTCTTCATTTCCGTGGCAACACTGCTAAGTGACTTCTGTGAGGAATATAGTTCAATTGATAACTGTTTTACAAGAAAACTGTGCATTTTGATGGTAGCATACTGTACCTAACTTGGCTTTTTTGTAAGCAATAGCGCTAGTTAGTGCCTTTCATAATGTTGTGACGGATGACCACACATTTCTTCAAAAATACTTGTTTTTGCGGTATCCGGATTGTAAATAGATAGATCATAAATAGACAATAGGATGACAGCAGCCTTTTGACGGGCAGTAGGTTAACAGGGTTAAAAGGTAGACAGGGTCAAAAGCTCAACAGTTAAATGGTCGAGATGGACTTATGTTGATATGGTCAAGAGGTCAACATGCAAATGGTCTTCACATAAAGATTGTTTTTCATGTTTTTTCAGGATTTAAAAGGCTAGGGTTAGGCACTTAGGAGGATTAGGGTTAGACTGCCTCTTGGGAATGTTTGAGTTAGGCATTTGGTGGAGGGTTAAAGTGAGTAAGGGGGCAGATAGTTTTAGACAATAGGAGGAAGGTTAGGTTTAGGCACTAAAGGGAGAGTTAGGGTTAGGCACTAGGGAGAGAGTTTCTGTTTCAACAATCTGCATATCAACCTTTAAACTATCAACCCAAATTAATGTTGATCAATTATTTGTAGACCTTTTTTTAGTTTTGGCCTATTGACAATCTATGTACTGTCTATCCGTCAATCAACACCCATTTTTGTACTCTGCTGTGAAAACATTGTGTGATGTACACCAAGCATCCAAAGATATCCCTACTGAGCAAAAAGAAGCCATGCATTACACAAGACAAAATAATCAAATAGGTAGAGTTACATCCAGGGCCAGCTCTTTAGGCAGCTTCCTAGGGTGCCTGGATCGGGGGGCACCACCAAGTCTGCCTATCACAAAATTAAGGATGATGGTGGTAGCTTTGGAACTTCTTAATTGCCACTTCCACACTTTCACTTGAGGGGTTGAAAAAGTGGGTATTGGTGGCAGTATGAGGTTGGGAGAAGCAGAAGAATGTTTACAAGAGGTTGTGTCTAGAGTGCCAAGAAGCCTTAAAACAGCCCTGGTTATCTCTCTCTCTCTCTCTCTCTCTCTCTCTCTCTATATATATATATATATATATATATATATATATATATAAGGAAACTTGTAGGGATAGCACTCATTAATAGAATTTTGTGGCGGGTGCAGGATCCTCAAAAGATAGAGAGAGAAACACAATATCCATTGGACATATCTAGGCAGCACTCCTTTAGAAGTAAAGACAAAATTTATTCCATGTGAATAAATAATCAATCAATCAATCATTGGGACTGGAATGCAACTGATGGCAGCATTGAGGCAATATAGTTGTCAATAAGCATAGTTATATTCACCCAGACACAGCATTGTCTGCAGTCAGTAGCAGTCGACTGACTGCAGAATAAATTTTGTCTATACTTCTAAAGGAGTGCTGCCTAGATATGTCCAATGGATATTGTGTCTCTCTCTCTCTCTCATATATATATATATATTCTCCAAAAAGCAGGCGTCACTTCGGGACTTTTTCGTGTAACAATCAAGTGAAGTTTATTCCTTCCACGGTCTACGCCGTTTCGGGTATTTAACCCTTTGTCAGGACCAGAGGATATCACAACAAAAAGTGTTGTTGCACTTTTTGTTGTGATATCCTCTGGTCCTGACGAAGGGTTAAATACCCGAAACGGCGTTGACTGTGGAAGGAATAAACTTCACTTGATTGTTACACGAAAAAAGTCCCGGAGTGACGCCTGCTTTTTGGAGAAAATATTGGTGGACTCTGTGACACTGGGAAGGCACCCGGGCAGCATTATTGTTTGTTAAGAGTGGGGAGTGCCGGACATCCACACGAAATATATATATATATATATATATATATATATATATATATATATATATATATAGGAATAGATGTGCGCCCTATGTTCTTTTCACCTCAGAATTTACACAAACTTTAAAAAAGGTAGTTTTGTACAACGCATTAGTAAATAGATTTTCAGTTCAGATGACAATTTTACAATCCAGAAAACAATTGAACAAATAATATAATGATCCAGCACCGAATGGTGTTCACATTGAGGATTTCACAGATGTAACCCTATGCGTTTCATCCCTTAGGACTTCCTCAGGGGTGATCTGGATCATAAGTTATACGAATGGTCCTAGAAGTCACAGATAAAAATAGAACCAATGTAATAGACCAGTTGCTAAAGGTGTTAGGTTCTATATGAAAAACCTTTTTAACATAACGTGGACTCCAGAATTGCCCGGCGATACAACCAATAATGAATAGAGGGATTATCTACTTATTGGTGAGTATCACTTTAAAGCAGCCTTTTTAGAAATATGTCACTTCCAAATGAATATTCAATGAAACAATCTGTAGTTCAGGAAAATAATATATACTAGCGTTCAAAAGCTTTGTCACCCAGGCAATTTTGTGTTTTCCATGAAATCTCACTTTTATTTATCAAATAAGTTGCAAAATGTATAGAGCATATAGTCAAGTAATTGGAAAGGTTAGAAATAATGATTTTTATTTGAAATAATAGCACTGTCCACAGGGTATGCCATGGAATTGCAAAATGTAGTGATAGATTTCCTTATTTAAAATCCCCTTTACCTTGTACAAATCTCCCACTTTACGAGCACCAAAGCAGCTCCAGACCATCACATTACCTTAACCATACTTGACAGGTGGTGTCAGACACTTTTCCAGCATCTTTTCACTTATTCTACATCTAACAAATGTTCTTCAGTGTGATCCAAACACCTCAAACTTCAATTTGCCTGTCCATAACAATTTTTTCCAATCTTCCTGTGTCCAATGTTTGTGTTCTTTTGCCCATATTAATCTTTTTCTTTTATTGTCTCAGATATAGCTTTTTCTTTGCCACTCTGCCTAGAAGCCCAGCCTCATGGAGTTGTCTCTTCACTGTAGATGTTGACACTAGTGTTTTGCTGGTGCCATTTAATGAAGCTGCCAGTTGAGGACCTGTGAGGCATCTATGTCTCAAACTAGAGACTCTACTGTGTCACACCTGAGGGCCTAATCTGGATTGGAGCTGGAGTGTAACGGAAGCTGGCTTCTTTAATAAACTTAGACTTCACTGAGAGTACTGAAAGACAGTGGAGGAACCCCTCACAGGGGAAGATGGAGTCTCTGGAAGACTAGATGAGCCAATGAGTAACTAATAAGTATGGATAGGCACAGTTTGAATAGAGCAATGATGAAGACTGCTAAGTAAGGTCACTGCACTGCACTGGGTATCACTATGGTCGTCACAGGAGAGGTTCACCGATGATGATAACGGCAACAGCAGGTATCTGTATTTATTGCAGATGTTGATGTTAGTCTCTCTGACTGGTGACTTGACAGCTGTAGTAAGGATGAAGCAATGGAAGTACTAATAGCAGGTAGATAGACCAGCAGGTGTAGAAGGCAATCATAAAACCGGGTATTCTGATAGTGGAGGGAGTCAGTTTGCAGGCAGATTGGAATGCTGCATGTTCTGAATTAGCAGAAGTACTTGGAAAGCTGCTACTCCTAGGACATCATTGTACTGATTGACTTCTGGCTCTAGTCTCAGTGTATATATATAGGCGAAGCCTGTAGCTGATTGGCTGTTGCAGGATGATGTCAGAATAACCATTCCCAGATTGTCTCCTGTGAATCAAACCAATATGGCCGCTCCCATGTTGAAGACACAAACGATGTTTGATGTGCATGTGGAAAGGCCTGAGGCCTGTGAAAGAGAGAAGGCCCAGTGCTGGGAAATGAACCAGAGATACAGTATGAAATAAAAAGTATATTTATATAGAGATATATAGTAAAAGCTCATGGAATTAATCTAATCACATTTTCCAAACATTTCACACTGCAAAACAGTGAAGATTTATCCCCACAGATATTTGGTATCCGGACTATTGTTAGACAGCACTTACATCGACAGCCATTACATCGACACCATTAGTTCGACAGCTCAATAGGTCGACATGGTTTTAGGTCGACATACCATTAGGTTGACATGTCATTAGGTCGACAGCTCATTAGGTCGACATGTTTTTAGGTCGACACTGCCACTGTCTTGATCTCTCTGCAGCATTTGATACTGTGGACCATGGGCTTCTGGTTGAGCGCCTAAAAAATTTCTGTGGCCTGGATGGCACTGTACTAAGCTGGTTTAAATCATTTCTCGCTGGCAGGTCACAGAGAGTTTCATCTGGAGTATACTCATCTGCATCTGTGCCATTGCCATGCGGTGTCCCACAAGGTTCTATATTATCCCCCATGCTTTTTGCAGTGTACATGCTGCCACTGGGTGAAATAATTAGGCGCCATAGCCTTGTCTACCACTGCTATGCAGATGACACACAGCTGTACTTGTCCTTTGCTCCGGGCACTGAAAACCCAATAGCAACCCTAAATGGCTGTCTAGCTGAGCTCCAGGAATGGATGAGCGCCAGTTGGCTGAGACTGAATCCTGATAAAATAGAGGTCCTTATGATTGGACCTCAACATCAAAGGACAAGACTGCAGCACAGCCACCCAACTGGACTGACAATTGGGGGTACAAAATTACAAAACTCTGATCATGTGCGGAATCTTGGCGTGGTACTAGATGGTGGATTGACACTTAAACATCAGATATCAGCCACAATCAAATCCTCATTCTTTCATCTGAGGAACATAGCCAGAATCAAACACTTAATCCCATCTGAAGATCTGCCAAAAGTCATACATGCATTTGTGTCATCTCGTTTGGATTACTGCAATGCCCTTTACCTTGGTCTACCAGCAAAAGAACTGCACCGATTACAGCTGGTACAAAACACAGCTGCCAGGCTGTTAACTAACCAGCCCCGTTCTGGCCACATAACTCCCATTCTCTACTCCCTTCACTGGCTGCCAATAAAATGGCAAATAATTTTCAAGATCAATCTACTGAGTTTCAAAGCCCTACATGACCAAGGCCCAAGGTACCTGAAGCAGCTTCTGATTCCATACTGTCCCACCCGATTACTGCGGTCTGTAGATGAAGGACTTTTAGCAGTACCTAGGATCTCCCGTAATTCATCTGGGGGTCGAGCTTTTAGCCATTCAGCTCCGACTTTATGGAACTCACTTCCCCGCACAGTTCGAGAGACCCCAACTCTAGAATGCTTTAAAAACAGACTCAAGACTTTCCTTTTTACTCAAGCGTTTCCTTCAGTCCCCTAAGTATTGTTTATGAAAAGCTTTTCTGTACTTTATTGTTCCTGTACTGTATTACATTCATTCTATCTGTTAAGCGCCTTGAGTCCTATTGGAGAAAGAGCGCTATATAAATAAAATTATTATTATTATTATTATTATTAGGTCGACAGTGTCTATGTCGACAGTCAAAAGGTCGACATGGGTTTTTCCACTGTTTTTTGAGCCGACATGTGCCGACAGGCGGTATTTCATGCCCTACTATCCACTAGGGCGTGGTGGGAGAATAAAATAGTGTGCCGAGCGCAGCGAGGCACCGTGCCCGAAGCATTGCGAGCGAAGCGAGCGATGCGAGGGGCTGCGGTACACTTCAAACTGTGTCCATGTCGACTGTGTTGACATTTCGGCCAAAAACAGTAAAAAAAAACCATGTCGACCTTTTGACTGTCGACATAGACACTGTCGACCTAATGGCAGTGTCGACCTAAAACATGTCGACCTAATGAGCTGTCGACCTAATGAGCTGTCGACCTAATGAGCTGTCGACCTAATGACATGTCGACCTAAAACCATGTCGACCTATTGAGCTGTCGAACTAATGGTGTCGATGTAATGGCTGTCGATGTAAGTGCTGTCTAATATCCGTCCCAGACCCAGATATTTTTGTAAGGGGATAAACATATGTAGATATCTAGGACCTTATTCTGGTCCATTCGCAGGGCTGCATTCATTTTCGAAGGGCCGATCTTTGTTGTTTGCACATGAGCATTTCTGCTCTGAACAACCTTAGATATGCGTGCATGTTTCACATCATTCGATGTTCGTCCGCAATCGATTGATGTGGGTGTTCCCCCGCAGGATGAGAATGGATGTATACAGATGGGGCAGGCTACATCCTGGCTGATGGATCGCCAGAATGTCCCCGCTGGCGATCCGCCAGCAGCCTCGCCATCCATCAGACTGAGACGCGCGTGCGTCTCACGTGCACGCGCGTCTCAGTCTCCGTCGAGGGGGTGACGGAAACCCTGTCTGTCTCCGCCTCAGGGAGACGGACAGGGTTAGGGGGGGTGCGGGCAGGCAGCGGGGACCCCAGGTGACTGCCGACAAGCCGGCGGTGACCCGGGGGAAGCGACGGAAGCGCCGTCGGAAGGGGACGCGCGCGCCTCTCGTGCGCGCGCGTCCCCTTCTCGCCATCGATATGGCGCTGGCGGGGGATGGCGGCTGGCGTTGCCAGCGACATCCCCTGCCAAGATGGGACCTGCCCCATCTGTATATAAAACATCCTTTCACATGCCGTGCGAATGTACACGCCATGCGAATGGTGGGCCGGTGTACCACCATTTACAAGGCGGGATCTGGTTAACTCCCAAGGATGCAAATTTGCATCCAAATGAATCAACCAGAATAACCTTTCCCTAGTGTTGACTTGTGTTATCATTTTATAATGTAATAGTTTGGTGATAGCATGAAATGATAAAGATTGCATACCGCAGCACCGACCTAGATGATAGTCTCTGTGCAAGTCTGGCCAAGCACCTGGAATGAAGATAGGTATCTCAACCCCTGAGTTATAACATAATGTACTTGTCTTCTTGCTTAGTTGTGCACCAGGGCCTCCCACTTCTTCTTCTACTCTGCTTAGAGCCTGTTTGTGCTGTTCTCTGAAGGGAGTAGTACATATACTTGTAGAAAATGTTTAATTTCTAAGAACAAGTATAGACTGTTGAGTTTCACATGGAAGTTCTAATTTTCTGGGCATTTTGAGAGTATAATTGGACCCACAAATGTGATTCTCCAGATACCCAACTAGCTCAAAGGAAGGCCAGTTATATGTTTTCTCTAGCTAGCAAACCCTTTTTCAGCTTTGTTAACATAATTGTGCAAGGGTTTTCAAGGGTTTTCTAATCCTCTTTTAATCTTCTAATGCAATTTCTCAAACACAGGATAGTTGCTGGGAAAAGGGCCTCTATAGACCTATATATATATTCCTTTAAAAAAACAGACGTTTGCATCTAGTATAGTATATAAAATATACAGAAGGTGTTAGCTGCGCAGGATAAAGCTGGCTCACCCCGCTGTCAGACAGACCAGGTATACTTTTCTGTGTGTGTTTTATTTTAACATTCTTTTTACAGGTGGACTACAAGTCCCAGCGGGCCCATTATTGCCCCACATGCTGGAATTTACATGTCATTAAATATGCAAATTGTATATTTTTCAATGGGAAAACATCTGTATGCGAGTTCCGGCGGGACTAAAAATTGCACTTTCAGAATGTGCGATTTCGTGGCAAAATCTGCGGTTTTTGCCTTTTTTTACATCTCATTAAATATGCGAATTTGGGAAAAAGTGCGATTTCTACCTTTTTTTGGGTGAAAAAAAAATCACAAAACTCACATTTTCGCATCTCGTTAAATGTCACCCACAGAGTTATTTAAAACAAAATGGCTCACGTGTAGATGCAAAAAGGTGAAGCAAAATGCATGTGTGTTAAATCACAATTGTACTGTAGGTGCACATTTTTTTCTTTGGAGAGGAATAAAAAAAAAGGTGCTTATAAAGGGGTAGGGTACCAAATCCCAGCAGTTGGGATACGAACAGTGAGAATACCAACTGCAGGCTCTCAATGGTCAGAATTCTGAGAGATTGCAGTTTTTTATCCTACCACTATTCCTAATCCTACCCCTAACACTCCATTTACATTCTAACCCTAATCTCCCCACCCATGCAGCCTAATCCTATCCCTCTCCCTAGTGCCTAGTTACTATCTACAGGTGCAATTCCAGAGGACTGAAAAAGAGCAAATGTTGTACCACTGCACAAAATTGGAAGCAAGGAAGAAGTGAGTAACTGCAGACCAGTAAGCCTTCAATATATAGCAGCAAAAGTAATGGAAACAAAGAAAGTTGTGGATTATTTAAATCAAACAGTTTATACACTACTCCTGAGGAAGCCGCTGATCGTTTTAGGCGGAGAAACACGTTGAGGGGACTACCAGGCTGCTATTGTACCCAGCAGATTGAAACTATCTCGGATATGACCGCAGTGTGGGCGGTCGGAGAAAGTCATCGCTGAAACTACAAGCTATAATACCCCTGGAATACAATTAAGTATAACCACATTAAATGTGCACATTCTGTGGGGACTTGAACTCTCTCATACCTAATATTTACGAACTGGCTCATAGTTAGAGCAAAGAATATATGCAATTGCTGACCTAACAACTACTAACCAGTTCTAACTCCAAAAGGAGATTGTATGTTCAATGTTTGTGTGTCTTGTATGTAGTATTAATTGTAATAGTGTATTTTATTGTGAATAATTTTTATTAAATATTTCTTATACATTCAGTACAGCGCTGTACCTTCTCTTTTTTCTGGTTCTTGACTTTAATTAGGGGTTTATGGTAATCCCCCTATTGGCACAGCAGCAGCACTGAATAGGTAATCAGCGCTCAGTATCATTCTGTGGAGTTTTTGTTGCTATGGATGCAGTTTGCGTTACACGGCGCACCGCACACGCACAGTGCACCCGTCCCCGGCCGGCTCCAGGTGGCTGCGCGCACACACAGCGCGCTGCGTGTCCATTTCACCATGCCGCTGTGACTCGCACAGTCAGCAGCGCCGCCGCCGGGGCGGGCGGGCGGGTGGACAGTGACATGAATAAACAGCTGCGGCCTGCCAGACTACCAGTGTGGGCCTGTTAACCATATTTTAGCTGCCCTTAATAGGTGCCGCCCCTAGGCCCGTGCCTCACGGGCCTAGTGGCAAATCTGGCCCTGTAGGGAGGTTGTTCTGGTTGATTCTCTTGGAAGCGAATTTGCATCCTTGCGAATTACACAGATCCCGCCTTGTGACTGGTGTTTTACATATTTACATCCATTCGCAGCCTGCAGGGGAACACCCACATCAATCGATTTCCGCCGACCATCGAATGATGTGGAACATGCACGCACATCTAAGGTTGTTCAGAGCACAAATGCACATGCCCAAACAACAAACATCGGCCCCTTGCGAACGAATGTGGCCCTGCGAATGGACAAGAATAAGGTCCTAGATCACTACATATGTTTATCCCCTTACAAAAATATCTGTGGGTATAAATCTTCACTGTTGTGCAGTGTGAAATGTTTGGAAGATGTGATTAGATTGATTCCATGCGCTTTTCCAATATATCTCTATATAAATATACATTTTTGTTCATACTGTATCTCTGGAACATTTCATGCTTAAAGAATGATTACTTAATGGAGCACTACATACAGCATTCAGTTCTGCAATTCTTTGTTGCTATGGTGATTTGATAATTAGTCATTGCGTCAGTGGTCTGTATGTTTCAGCTATAGTTATCTGCTATCTGCTAATTACCACACTACTAGATGAAGATAATCGTTGTTCATGTACATTATGTGTATTTTAAGTTCCATTCATGTTTTTGTAGCTTTTTGTTCAGTAAATAGCTTTTTAGGCACATCAAATAGGGCAATTTATTTTTATTTTCTCGTATTCATAAAGAACAATCATGCACATATGGTCTGTCTATTGTGATGCTCATTCATTTAAGTCTATTTAATAATTAAAATATAATAATTCTTTACATTGTATCATACATATTTATCAGATGTTTTCTATTCAATGGAGGGTTGCCAGTAATGAGTACGATTGTAGTGGCATCTACCGTGCAGAAATGTACAAATTATTTTGGGGAAAATGAGGCATTACCAAATTTTAAAACCATTGTTGCAGGGATATAAATGAAACACGAGGTCGCCAAAATACTGGCTTGCCCGGGTGACAAAAAAAAAACTATTTTTAACCCTGGTTTAGGTGATCAGATGAGCTCATCCTCTTGATGATGTGGTGTGGAGTTTAAGAGGTACTGTATGAGGCGCCTTTTTTTCATTTGTACTGTGCTTCACAATTTCTGATGGCCGCACTGAGTAATGGGAAGACTAGATGGGCCAAGCTGTTCTTATTTGCCAATTCTATGTTTCTGTGTTTAGTTGGGGGAGTAGATGAATGAGGATGGACAGCATGGTTCTGTTTTGAGAGGCATACAACTCTCATGTGAGTACTAGCTACTCACATACCTCCCAACATGGCCCACTCCAGGAGGGAAACAATGCTATATTCCTGGACGTCCTCTTAATTTATGATTGCCAGCACCTGTGTCTAAGCACCTTTCTTATCACTTAACCTGTTCAATACAGGTGCTGGCAATTATACATTAAGAGGGAAGTCCAGAAACAGAGCATTGTGTCCCTCCTGGAGAGGGTCATGTTGGGAGGTATGTACTCAGGCCACTAAGGCAAGCACAAATAGACGTCATGCTCATTTGCCAGGAAAAGGAGAGAGAAGAGGAATTAGAGGAGACAGGAGACATTGAAGGTAGTAGCATGTGGCAAGAACAGGATTTTTTTGGGAGGGGCAAAAGACAGCAACTCTCATCTCTATCTGAAGGGAACAAGGCTAGAATCAAAAATTCTAATGGCATCTCATCATACTTGCTACTGACACTCGGTCTCTGTAATATACTACTTGATTTCTTTCTTCTGTTAAGGAACAGTGTAGTTAAACCCCCCCTTCATGTGCATTAATGGTAGGAGAATATGGGGAGTCATTGCGAAGGGAGCCAGTGGAAAGTGTAAAGAAATTGGAAGAAAGGACAGGATCCATAAAAGACTAAGGAGAATAGTAGCGAGAGGAGCTACTAACAGGAGGGCAGCAATGAATTGTATGGATAAAAATGAGCAACGGGTGAATGTGTGTGCATAAAGGAAAATGCTTATAGACTTTTCATTAGATGGTATTATGTTCCATCTAGACTGAATGTACCCAGATATTTTCATTTGTGGATCTGCTAGAAGCTTGTCATCTGCTTTTGAAAACGAGAGTAGATCTCTTGCTAACACCAGGTGCTGCCATCTAGCAGATTCCTTAATTAAGAACTTGAAGTGATTCTCTGTAGTGATATAGTATGAAATGTTTTTTTGCTCTATTCTTCATAGTTTTGTAACTATAACCTTCCCACACCCCAGATGGAATTATGAAACACTTTGTGTAAATATATATATATATATATATATATATATATATATATATATACAGTACATATAATGTCACAGTACAATATGTAAATATGTACTGGTACAACCAGCTCTAATCCTGTCTTAAACACCTTTTGAAGCCCTGGGTCCACTTACCGGGTCTAATGGTAGCGGTCCTTGCTTTCTGCACCCCCATCAGGTGAGTTTTCGGGTCTGCCCTCCTGTTGCAGTGTCCTGCAGACAGGCAGGAGTCCAACTTTAATTTGACGGCAAATCACTCACCCATAGGAGCAGGCTCGCTACTCATGTGCACATTTAAGAGTGCTGTCAAATGACTGATGACCTGGCACTTGATGATATATTCAAACCCTTCCTCCTATATAAACTTTTGAAGTGTAGATTGGTATATTTTTGTGTGCCACAGATGAATGTGCTTAAAAAAGGAACATGGCCTTGTGACGGGGCTTTAAGCCAAACTCCCCATCTTCATCATGCTGATGACATATTCGGTGATCTGAGAGCTTGAGGCATGCCCACAGTCACTGAATAGACACTGCACGTATTAACCTCTTGTCTGCTAATGAGCAGATGAGAGTGGGCCACCCAACCTTCCCCCCAACACAAGACATTGAGGCACAGGGATGGGATACCAGGACAGGACCCGAATAGTGGACTGTCCCACCAAAATTGGAACGGTTTGAAGGTATGGATTAGTGATAACCTTCTTGTGTTCTAGCATCACTAGTTCCCTGTGTGCGTGCGTGTGTGTATATTATATTCCACTGCAGGTGGAATATAATCATTTTGCCTACATTTTTTAAAGTGAAAATTCATATTTTCATACAAATTTAGGAAAAAAATCATATTGTACAGTCATTGGCTGCTGCACCTGTCATCAGGGGCAGGTGAAGGATTACTCTATAAAAAAAAATCTGATATACAATAACATATTGGCAGGGCTTAAAGTGGTCTTGCAGAGGTGGGGAAACTCATTTCTTTATGCCACCTAATTATCCCCCCTCCCCCCATTAGGCAGAGACAGGGCAGGTGGTAGGGTTTTTGGCATCCCCCTGCAAACTAGAATGCATTTTTGACAGAACTACTGTGAAGGGCCAATGTCTAGGTTTAAATATTTCACTTCACCATTAGAGGTGGTGGAACCTCTGGCAAATAGCATGTAGGTAAGCAGCATTTATGTTGAATAATTTGTAATAGGCATTACGGTGTTTGGCATAATAAGTAATGGACATTATGGTGTATGACTTAATGTGTTATGGGCATTGCGGTGTAAATTTTTGACACGCCCTTCAGAGCGCAATGTCCCTGTTTGTGGAATTTATTGTGCATTTTGGCACAAATCCATGTGGCATTATGTGACTTTTGTCTCAATCCATGTGGCATTGTGTGACTTTTGTCTCAATCCTTGTGACATTATGTGAATTTTGCCTCAATCCGTGTGGCATAATGTGAATTTTGGCTCAATCTGTGTGGCATTATGTGAATTTGGCCTCATTCCGTTTGGCATCATGTGTAAGGGGCAAGTATAATGGGGTCTACTATTTTGTTGCATAATAGTATATGGTTGCAAAGTGGTATATGGTGTGGTACACTACACTTAAAGACATGCCCCCTTTTTCCGTGGCCACATCCCATTTGCCGGAGCACGCACGCACTACTACATCCTTCACTTTTGATGCCAAGGCAGGCCTGTGTACCTTAAATGCTAGGGTCTATGTATAATACCATTCCTCCTTCTCTCTGCTCTTCTCCACCACTCCCCCCCTCATCACCTCCCGCTCATGGTGTGCCCCCCCCCTGTCATCTTCTCCTGGATCCACCCCCTGGGGAGAATGACACTGGAACACAATGTGATGTTAGATGATGAAGATTGATGGTGGATCTGATGATAAGTAGCAACTTTGGATAACCAAGCACTGGAGAACTTGAGCAAGCTGAGGCTGGCACGGAGGATGGCAGAGTCAGTATGATAAATGGTGGTATATGGTTGGTCTGAGAACTGATGTTGTGGACTAGGGGCACAATAGTAGGAATTGGTCTGGGATCATGCGATCTGGATCATGTGACTAGGCTAGAGACAGTGGACAAGTTTTGTGACACAGAGACATCATGCCAGTAACTGCAGAGCACACCAGTGGCCGATCTGCAACACAGAATACACCAGCATGCTGGTAAGTGGCGCACGTGAGTAGCGCAAGAACTGGGGTTCCTGACAGTACTCCCCCTTTAAGGGTGGGCACCGAACACCCACTAGGATTGGTGGTATCTCTGTGCAAGGCTGCAATCAATCGAGGAGCATAAACATCAGCAGCATTGTCCAGCTTCTTTCTTCTGGGCCATAGCACTTCCAATCGATTAGATATTGGATACGCCTATATCTCTTGCGAGAATCCACAATTCTATCGACCTCAACTCAACCACTCGGTGGGTATAGACTCTGGGGAGCTCAGAAGAAGATTTTTGAAAGCGGTTGAGGACAAGAGGCTGAAATAAAGATATATGGAATGAATTGGGAATTTTTTAAGTAAGCTGGTAACTTTAACTTGTAAGCCACTAGTTTGATCATCTGTGCCACAAGTAGATAGCCATACTTTGTCTTTTTAATAGGGGAACACCTCACCTTTTACGGTCATCGAAGAATTTGTACCTCTTTGAAGCTTTCTTGAGAGAGACATGGACATTTCTTCAAACCTGAGAAAAGTGTTTAAGTATGGAAGATGCAGCTGGCACTTCCAAAGCAGGTAATGCATCTAAGTTAGGTGGATGTGGATGTTGACTGCACATAATATAAAAAGGGCAATAGCCGGTAACTGTGTGATATCTGAAATTATGGGCAAACTCTTCCCAGTGTAACAGACTAACCCAATTGTCCTGTGATGGATGTGATTAGGACCCGTTTGCCCATTGGACTGAGGATGGTAAGCTGTGGAGAAATTCAACTTTACTTATAGAGCAGAACAGATGGCTTTCCAAAAGTGGGCTATGAATTCTACCCCACAGTCAGAGACATTTTCTGCAAGGTGTCCATGAATCCAGAAGATACAGATGGAGCACCTCTCATTCATCACTGGGAATCACCAGAATGCTTGCGTTGATAATGCTCCCATCTGACTGGGACTGACCAGTCACTCGGCAGTGGGTAGCAGAAACCCTGTCTTTCTCCACTTCAGGTAGACGGGAAGGCTTAGGGGGTGCAGGGAGGCGGTGGGGAGGCAATGGTAGGCAGCGGAGAGCTCTGTTGGAATGGAGCATGAGAGCATCTCATGCACACGCGCCCCCTTCCTGCGGATGCAGGGCTGGCGGAGGCTAATGGCTGGTGATTATATCACCAGCAGCCAGCTGAATGAGCAGCGCTACATCTGTACTATATGCTGTATAAATATGTGGGTGAGCTTGGGAGCAGAGGGTAGACCCATAAGAGGCATAAAGTGTGCCATCTTGGAGAATCAATCAACCACAAGATGGTATTACAATCCTGAGATCGTGAGCTCTGAGATAAAGTCCATGGATATATGTGTTCATGGATGCATAGAAATAGGCAATGGAAGGAGGGTACCTGCAGGAGCCTGGCAATTAACTTTATTTTGGGCACAGGTAAGACAAGAGGCCAAAAAATCCTGGACATCTTTCTTCATCTGCGGCCACCATTAAGACCGGTGGATAAGTTCAAGAGGCGTGAGCCCAGGACAGTAATTTCGGCCGAAGCGCAGGTGATATAAACATCTTTCCCAGTGTTGGCACAGGGGACACATGAGTGGCAGCAAAGGCAGTGGGACTGATAATGGGGCACTGGTCATGAGGCAGGGTGTCATCCTCCATGGACCCGGACAGTGCATCTGCCTTTACATTTTGGGAGCCAGAATGGTAAAGAATCTTGAAATCTAAACATGAAAAGAATGACCAGTGAGTTTGGCATGGATTTAAGCACTGGGCTGCTTGGAGGTAGAGGAAGTTCTTATGATCTGTAAAGATGGTCTGTAAAGATGGTCACTGGGAGTTTTGCCCCCTCTAACATATACCTTCACTATTCTAATGCTAATTTGATTGCCAAAAGCTCTTGATCGCCAATGGAATAATTATTCTCAGCAGGGAGGAATTTTCGTGAGAAGAAACCACAAGGATGTGGTTTATCATCATCCAAGGTTTGGGAGAGTACAGCACTGACACCCACATTAGAAGCATTAACCTCAAGAAGAAAGGTTCTGTCAGTGTCAGGCTGCTGGAGAATGGGAGCTGAGATGAAGGCTTGCTTTAGTAGGTGGAATGCGACAAGGCTTCTTCAGACCAAACAGTGGGATTAGCACCCTTACAGGTGAGGGCTGTAATTGGAGAGTTAAATGTGGAAAATCCTTTTGATAAATTTTCTGTAATAATTGGAGAAGCCAATAAAATGCTGGACTGCTTTAAAAATGGTTGGTTGGGACCAACCATTGATAGCCTTCAGATTCTCAGAGTCCATACATAACTCGGAGCCGGAAATAATGTACCCTAAGAAAGGGATATGAGACACCTCGAAAGTGCACTTGGAGAGTTTACCTTACAATTTATTTGCACGTAAATGGGACAAAATGTCTTTCACTTGAAGACAGTGTGTTTGAAGATCCTGGGAGAAAATTAGAATGTCGTCAAGGTAAACTAAAAGGAACTTGTATAGGACATCCTGGAATATTTCATTAACAAATTGTTGGAAAACAGCCATGGGTACTTATGTAATATCTGGGCTCCCAGATATTACATGATTTTATATAGCGCTCGCCACACTATATAAAATCAACTCCATGCGTAGTTGGATAGTAGGGGTATGAAAAAATGGGGTGCATTTAACATGGGAGCCCAGATAATACATAAGTACCCAGCCATGGCATTACTTAGACCAAAGTGCATTAGAAGATATTCCTAATGCCAATCCCTGTTGTTGAAAGTTGTCTTTCATTCATAGCACAGACCTATGTAATCTATGCAGGGTCATAGACCTCCATCCGTCTTCTTTACAAAAAAGAATCCCACTCCAGTGGGGAAGATGTTGGGTGGATGAATCGCTTCTGGAGATATTCCTGAATGTAATCAGACATCACTTTGGTCTCAGGTACTGACAGGGTATATATGTGTCCCTTGAGAGGGGACTTTCCAGGGAGGTCAATGGGACAATTCAATTGGTGGTGCAGAGGTCGTACATCAGCAGCCTGTTCACAGAAGATATCACTACAGTATGTTCTTGGTATACAGTTGGAAGACCAGACAAAACTTTAACTGCTGAGGAACGGACAGGAGTTACTTCTATTACGCAATGTTTCAGACAGTAGTCACTCCATTTTAAGAGACTTCCAGTTGATGTGAGGGTTGTAGAGTTGTAACCATGGCAACCCTAACACTACATCATAAGAGGATTTTTGGATAACAAGAAACTCATGCACTCCTGATGAAGAACACCAATGTGAAAGGTAACAGGTAGTGCCTGATGTATGATGTCGCTACCAGGAATCTTATTACCGTCCACTGCAGTCAAGTGGAGGTGTTGAGACAATGGGGTAATAGAAAGCATCGAATATACTCACAATAATTCCTTTTCTTCGGAATACTTCATGGCAGCTGTTTACAATGGGTTCATCCCTTCTCCCCTCTAATTAAACAGGTAGTTTTTCCTAGTATCCAGTCCCTCCTATTCCTCTATATAACACAGCTCCTCCCCATGATCTCTAGTCTTTGAGTGTCTCCGCCATGGATCCTAGGAAATACACATAGGGAGGGCAATTATGGGCTGCCATGAAGTATTCCGAAGAAAAGGAATTATTGTGAGTATAATCCGATGCTTTCTTCTACATACTTCATGGCAGCTGTTTACAATGGAATGTATCAAAGCAATAGGGTGGGTAATGCAATACCTCTAGCCATAACTTGCCGTAGGACTTCACTTCAAAACTGTCTCTCTGACACATCTAGAGCGTAGTGCTTGGATAAGGTGTGTACTGACGACCAAGTTGCAGCTTGACATCTGTCCTTAGGTGAAACACTTGCCTCTCTTGCCCAGGAAACCACCATTGCCCTGGTTGAGTGTGCCCTTATGCCTTCCGGAAGCCTGACGTCCCACTTTCTTGTAGGTAAAGCAAATCACTTCCCTGAGCCATCTTGAAATTATTTGTTTTGTTTTGATGGAGCAAATCCTTTCTTTGCTCCTTGAGGAATAACAAATAAGGATTTAGACTTTCTAAAACTGACCAACCTATCTAAATAAATTTTACAGGCTCTTACGACATCCAGTGTGTGTAAATTTTCTTCTTTCCGGTTGGAAGGATTAGGGTGAAAGCAAGGTAAAACAATTTCCTGATTAAGATGAAAAGATGAAACTATTTTGGGCAAAAAAGATTGTTTGGTTCTGAGAACTACCTTGTCCGGGAATATCCTTTTTTTTTTTTTTTTATTCTTTTATTATAAGACTCGGTATTAGTACAAGATACCAGGTTTCAGAAACAATATACATTCCTTGTTTATGAACATCAAATTACATAAAGCAAACAGTGTATTTTACAGTTACTGTACATCTTTTTTCCCCTTTAAGGAAAGGTCTCTTATGGCACCCTGCCCCTGTTGTCCCTAAAGTGGTGGGTCATTAGCCATCAATCGTGTTAAATACCAGGAAGTGTTTGAAAAGCAATTCATAATTAATAGTTTTGTTGAGTCAGGGAGAGTTAAAATATAACTTTCCCATAGTTCAAAAAAAAGGGCCACCTTAGACTCCTTTTGATAAGAAGCTTCCATCCAATCCATCCGAAATATATGGAATAACTTTTCCTTAAACAATGAAAAAGGAGGAGACTCCGGATGAGTCCATACCTGGAGAATTTTTTTTTTGGCCACTGAACTAAGGATTAATAACAGTTTACGACCACCTCTTGAGATTCTTTGACCTTGAGGTATCATACCAAAGATAGCTCACTTGGGCGTAAAAGGTAAGTAGTTTAACAAATTATCTACAGCAAATTTATACACCTTAAGCCAAAAATGTCTTATTTTTGGCCATAACCATAGGCAATGAAATAAGTCTGCGTTATCTACTTGACATTTTGAGCATCTGTGATTTTGAGAGGATTTCATCAAAGAACTCTGGAATATCCTTAAAGATGGATCTTCTATCCATAAGGCATGTAACTCTCCCACTCTTCTGGCAGAGGTAATTGTCACAAGGAAGACTATTTTCCAAGTTAAAAACTTCAGACTAGCTCTGTCCAAAGGCTCAAAGGGAGAGGACATAAGACCGTTCAAAACCAAATTAAGGTCCCATTGAGGAACCACAGACCTCACCTTTGGTCGAATTCTTTTAATTGCTTGGCAAAATCTTTTAATCAGACTATGGTCCACCAGCCGTCTGTCTAGTAATGCACTTAATGCAGAAATATGTACTTTCAACGTAGATACTGCCAGGCCTTTGTTAAAACCTTCACAAAGAAACTGCAGTATGTGAGACATATCAGCATCAGGGAAAAATAAACTTGTCCTCGGCCCATGTAGCAAATATTTTCAAAATTCTATAATAAATGATAGACAAGACTTTCTTCCGGGCTTGAAGAAGAATATCAATCACTATTGGGGAAAGTGCTTTACTTCTCAGCTGCCACTTTTCAATTTCCAGGCCGCTAACTGTAACTTCTGCAGATCTTGACATGCTATGGGACCTTGACTCAACAGATTGGGTGACTGGCAGAAACTACGTGTCTTCCACCGCCATGCTCTCTACCATTCGGAACCAAGTCCTGGGCCAGTATGGCAAAATGGCTATCACTGGTCCCCGTTCCATCCTGATCTTCCATAACACACAATGTATTAGAGAAAATGGAGGAAACACGTAAGCCAGAGAAAAATGCCACCTCTGAGACAGGGCGTGCACTCCGCACGACCCCTGGGTCGGGTATCTGGAGAAAAAGCGCGGATGCTTCCTGTTGACTGCTGATCCATCTCCGGCTGGCCGAACTGAAGGACTATGAGACGGAGCACTGACTCTTCCATCTCCCATTGCCCTGGCATAATGCACTTCTGGCTTAGGAAATCTGCCACCCGATTGTCTTCTCCTGGCACATGGGGAGCTGATATTGACTGTAGATGTCTTTTGGCCCAAACCATAATGTTCCGCACCTCTTCCAACAACGCCGGACTTCGAGTGCCTCCTTGCCGATTTATGTAGGAAACTGTAGTGACGTTGTCTGAGAATATGCAAAGGTGTGACCCGATGATATCTTCCCGAAAGAATTTTATCGCCAGCCACACTGCTCTTAGCTCTCTGTGATTGGAGGACCACTTGCGACCAGAAGCCTTGACATGTTTTATCTAGACCATGTGTTCCCCAGCCTATTGTGCTGGCATCTGTAGTTATTACCTTGTACTGAGGACTCATCAGGGACAAGGTTCTTGACACCAACTGAACTCCTTTCCACCAATCCAGGGATTGTACTACTGGAACTGGGATCTTTGTCACGCTAAGGAAACTTGATTCACAGAATATTTTAGGAGCTCCTACTGCAGCGGTCTCATCCTCCTCCTTACCCAAGGAATGATATCTACAGTGGAGGCCATCATCCCTAGCAAACTCATTGACGTCCTCAACTTTCTTGAATTAACAGTATCAACTGCTGTATCTTCTCATATCTCTTTTCTGCCAGAGATATTTCGAAATACACCGTATTTATGACTACTCCTCAAAACTGGATTTCCTGAGCGGGAACTAGGTGACTCTTTTCCCAATTGGCTAACCATCTATGGTTCTGGAGAAATTGAAGAACAAAATCTGCTGCCTACAAGGCTTCTTTCTCTGATCAAGCGGAGATTAGTAGATCGTCTAGGTAAGCCCACACCATGATCTTTCCTTTTCTGAGACAATCGATCAGAACTATGAGGAATTTTGTAAAAACCCTTGGTGATGATGTGAGGCCAAATGGCAGGCATGTAAACTGGTAATGACATTTTCCGACACAGAATCTCAGAAACTTTCTGTCCTGTACAGTGATGGGAATGTGAAAATAAGCGTCTCTGAGATCTATTGACACCAAATAGTCGCCTTTTCTTAGACCCATAAGGATTGACTTGGTAATATCCATATGGAACTTTCTCTTTCTTATCCGGTCGTTTAAGCTTCTTAAATCCAAAATGGTTCTGAACCCTCCAGAAACCTTGTTTATGACGAAAATGCAGGAATAAAAACCTAACACCCCTTTCTGCTTTTGGGACTTTTTTCGACCACGCCTGAGTTGATCAGACCTTTTAAACTTAAATAAAGAGCTTCTCTCTCTACTCCTGGAGGTGGAAGCTTCGAACTTTATAATTTTCCCAATCTTGGCTTGGAAAAGAACTCCAGACGTTATCCCGTGGTGGCTACCTCTAGAACCCATTTGTCCCAAATGGTTTGTTTCCAAACTTCAGTAGTCTTCCTGCCACTGGGACTTGTTCCACGGGAGGCACGCTGTCACTGTTTCTGTCCCCCTCTTTCGAGGGACTGGCAAAAAAAACGCCTTGGATGTCCCAGACGTGTATCTGTCTCGAAATGGCCTACGAGGCCTGTAATATCTTGCCTGCCTGAATGACTGTCTGTAAGGAAAACCAGAATATCTTCCTCTTTTGTCTTGTGGCTTTGAATCATTTGATCCAATTTACTCCCAAACAGAAAAGCACCTTCATAAGGGAGGGTAGCAGGTTTATTCTTTGAATGGGAATCTGCTGCCAAAGACCTTAGCTACAAAGCTCTCCTGGCAACCACACCAAATGCTACTGACTTTGCTGAAAAGTCTAATACATCAAGGGAGGCTTCGCATGTAGTCCACAGCCAGCTGAACCTGAGCCAAACTTTAACTTATATGATCACAAGACATTTTATCCTGCAAATCCTCCTGAAGCGAAGCACACCATATCCTAAGTGCTCTTGCCAAGGAGGCCACAGCAATCCCTGATCTCATAGACACTGAACTTGAGATATGTAGCCTCTTAAGGGCACTTTCCATTTTATTTTCCATTGAGTCTTTCAGTGACGCACCATCCTTCAAGGGAATGGTCATCCGTGTCATTACCTCAGCCACAGCTGCATTCATTTTAGGGATGCTGCACCATTTCAAAAATTCTTCATCTTCGATTGGATACATACGATCAACTCTTTTGAATGACCCGATTATTTTATCTATGTTAAGCCACTCCTGGATCAGAATATTTTTAACGACCTTATGTACCGGAAAACACCTGCCTTTTTTGGACCTGTCCTCAAATAAGGCATCATACTCTAATTTAAATGGTTGCTTGTAATTTAGTGTTCTGTAAAGATCTTTCAACACTATTTCCACCAACTCTAAATTAAACAGACGTTCATCTTCAAATGCTTCACCCAACTCCACTGTAGACCCACCAGAGTCATCTTTATCAGAACCAACATCACCAGAATCCAAATCCCTATCCAGACTAGCTTGAGATCTATACCTTTTGCTATCATCCTTGGTAACAAAATGCTTTTTCATCCAGCTCATAAGTTCAGTCAGCTGAGATGACACACTAGGACCGGTTGTCCCTTTCTTCGCACAATCCTGACACAGGTGATGAAATTTACTAAGATGTGAAATACAGTTAACAGGTCATGTTGCTATGGGCAACCAATCAGAAGCTACTTATTTATTTACTACCCTCTAGAAGATAGTAGCCAGGATGTGATTGGTTGCCCATAGCAACATGACCTGTGAACTGTATTTCACATCTTAGTCAATTTCACCCAGGGTCTCTTCTCCCACAAAAAACTTATCACATGCAGGGCTGCTTTTTTTGCAACATGCTTTTTCTTACAAGCTTTCTTCTTAGGTGCAGAGGGCACATAAGAGAAGAAACCCTTACTACCTAACTAACCAGCAAACAATAATAAACCAGTACTCAGAAGAGGACTTACCTGGGCAGCGGTACATTGGTCTTAAGAGAGGATTCCTCCATGCTGGAGTTTGCTTGCTCCATGAAACCCCAGCATGGAGGAATCCTCTCTTAAGACACCACAGCATATTAGTGTACATGCCCCCGGCCCGGACCATAATAAGGTGTACAGCACCGCCAACCCCACACTGCCCAGGACCAGCAGCATACTAGCCTACTGGCATATAATAAGTAAAAATCAACACATCTAAATACCTGTACTAAACTGAAAGGAGACAGGAAAAAGACTAGAGATCATGGGGAGGAGCTGTGTTATATAGAGGAAGAGGAGGGGCTGGATCCTGGGAAAAACTACCTGTCTAATTAGAGGGGAGAAGGGATGAACCCATTGTAAACCGCTGCCATGAAGTATGTAGAAGAAATATTAAATCTTTTGACAAGGTCAAAGGAAATACAGTTCCCTGCTGCCCTGGAGTCCGCCAGGGCTGAGACATGTTGGGAACCCACTGGAGTCACTAAGGTGACTGGTAACACCAGATCAGAGGAAGGAGTTTTTTACAGAAAAACCTAACCTGACTCCCCAACTGCAAGTTAGGGCTTGGTATTTCCTTGATGCTCAGGACAGCAGGTCATGGCCCTCTGCCCGGTTTTCTCTGTGGGGACTGTGGAATGCTCTTGGAGAATGATAGAGGTATATGAACATGCGCTTGGGATCAATGTATATAGAAAGAAAGATTTAAGAATTTATTAAACATGCATAATGCACTGGCGAGTGATCAGATAAAACATGAAATAAATAAAGGATTTTTTTTATAATAAAACCTAAAAAAAAAAAATTCTGAAAAAAACCCCCGTGGATAGATTGAGTCCAGCTATAATAGCACTGGGGAACTTGAGCAAGCTGATTCTGGCACTGAGGATGGCAGAGTCACTATGATAACTGGTGGTATCTGGTTGGTCGGAGAACCAATGGTGTGGCCTTGGGGCCCAATAGAAGGCATCGGTCTGGGAACTGATGGCATGGCCTGGCAACTAATAGCAGGGGTCGACCTGGGAAACGATGGTGCGGCTTTGGAGCAGATAGTAGCATCAGACTGGGAACCGAGAGCGTGGCCAGGGAGCTGATGATAGTGTTGGTCTGGTAACCGAAGGTGCGGCCTGGGAGTCGATGGTTTTCAGAGCCTGGATCATGTGACTTGCTGCAGCAGCAGCACACACAGAAACAGGAAATACACCTGGAGTTTACCTAGATCATGTGACTAGGCTGGAGACAGTGGAAAGATTTTGTGACACGGAGACATCATGCCAGTAACTGCAGAGTGCACCGGCGGCCAATCTGCAGGGCAGAATACACCAGCATACCGGTAAGTGGAGTGCGCGAGCAGCACGAGAACTGGGGTTCCTGACAAAAGGTTTTAAGAGCTGAATGTAAGCAATTCAAAGGAGATATAGTTGACAAGACAGCTTAGGAAAGAACATGTCACACCAGGGGTCTGAGTCATTGTGATGAAGACCTCAGGCGTGGGCTCTGATCAATGTATAAATCGGGGAGGCTTGAGAAGACCTTTGTGTATTTAATAGCACCGTAGTGCACCCAGAGGCAGAAAGTAGGCAAAGGTAAAAGTACAACCAGATTTATTGAAGCATATGGTAACAAGAAGATTGTACTTGGCAACGGGCAGAAAGTAACGTATGCAGAATGATATGCAATGATTATGGAAGACCGTTATTATAGGTGCAGTGCAGGGCACTGATGAAGTCCATAAATGGCAGTAAGCCAACAACCATGCAGAGGCAATACGTTACTTGGAGTTGCCTGGAACTGTGATGACTTGGAATGCTGAGATGTGGAACGATGGCTGGAACATCGAACGCTGAATGATGATTAGAACATCCATGGAATGCTGAATGATGGCCAGAACATTGAATGCTAAACGATGATTAAAACATCGATGGAATGCTGAATGATGGCTGGAACATCAAATGCTGAATGATGATTAGAACATTGATGGAATGCTGAATGATGGCTGGAACATCGAATCTTGAACGATGACTGGAACATCGAATGGAGCTAGGCAAGAAACTGCTGAGGTGAGTATCCTATACTGGACACTGGATCACAGGAGCTGGAATACCTGGAATGAAGCACACTGCAGCAGAAAGACACAACTGCACCAACAGGAGACAATTGACAAATTGAAGTACTAGCAATGAGACCTGGATTTCCCAGCATACATATACCCACTGAGAAGCCAGGATTGGCTGGGCAATTATGACAGGGAACCAGACTACACATGTTTGGCTCAGAATGACATATGACTGGGGAAAACATGGCAGCCCCCATGTCAGGCTGTGGCGGGAAAGTGTGTTTGTGTACACCATGCTTGTGGCTGGGACCAATGGCGGCAGACTGGGAGATTGCCGGGTGCTGAGGACTGTCACTCAGTGTGAGGGGAGAGACATGCTGCACAGCCGCAGACTCAGCAGCGCTGGGGCAACCGGGAGATGATTGCGGAACAGCCGCACGGGACACAGGATGCCGGCTGCATCCAGGCTTGAGACGCAAGCACAGCCTGCGCAGACACTTAGCAGGTAAGAAAGTCTGTTTCATTAACCAGATCGTGACAGAACAGATGTGAAATGGTAGAAACATTGTATGAAAAGTATGCATTCATACCTCCCAACATGACCCTCTCCAGGAGGGACACAATGCTCTGCTCCTGGACTTTCCTCTGAATGTATGATTACCTTCGTCTGTGTTAAACAGGTTCATTGATGAGAAAGGTGCTTCAACACAGGTTATGGAAATCATACATTAAGAGGAAAGTGCAGGAGCAGAGTAATGTGTCCCTCCTGGAGAGGGTCATGTTGGGAGGTATGTGCATTTAAACAGCCATAATTTAAATTTTTTTTTTAAGTATTCTTCATTTGTAGATTCCTTTCAGTTATCAATATCTATATACTTTTTGTGATTCAGTAAATAAGCTTTCATTCATGTATGTAGTAAATACCGTCTTACCAATGGATTTAACTCATTTAATGAAATAAAAAGGCAATAATTCTTAACTTTAAGGAACTATTAATGACTAAATGGCAAGAGAATGTGCAGTGCATCAAATTTTGCCAAATCTAGTAAGAAAGTATGGCTACGAATATTGATGTAATATCTTCTAAAACTGAGTTACAGCCTCACTGACATCTTGATTTAATGCCCAGTATCTACTTCAGTTAGCCAGCTCCTTTAATCATATAGTGTATAAATCAGAGTATGTGATACGTGTGTGTCTGGAGGCAGTTAGAATTTGTTATCAGATTAAACAGAAAGGAATAACTCTTTCTAATTTGTGATGCAGAAAATTTACTTATTTATAATATATTTCACTTTAGGGATACAAGTGTCATGTAACTTTCCTGCTTACTGCAGAACACCATGTGATTTAATAAGAGCCAGTGGGATATTTCTATATGAAAAATGTTGTATTTATGACATCTAAATTTCTCACTCATTTGATAAAGAAAACAATATTTCTAAGTAGCAGAATAATTTATGCCGTCAGTATAATTCAATGAAACACCACGTCTTGCTGTGTCTATACTTTGCAAGATTATTTAAAAGAAATGATATAATATTATGCCCACCGTACAAGTTCTAAACAAAAAAAATCACAGCACACATATAGAAATTCATAAAATAATTAAAATTTTAATTTACATCTAAAATCTGCTATTTTTAAAACACCCCAACAGTTGCAAGTAGACTTTCCTATCCCTAATGTTTATTTTTCAGATATCTCCAACTCAGACATGCCTGCACAACTCCTATTTATGAACCCCCCCCCCCCCCCCATGTATACAGGACTCAACACATAAGAAATTCTAAACCTCACTTGGCAATAGGCGGCTGATTTCCATAATTTACTCAACACTACTTAGTGCGTTTCATGACGATGTTATGCCACAACTTAAATTAAAGTGGGAGTCAGACTTGGGGCCCATTTCTCAGGAGGTGTGGGATTCTGCCTTAAGTAGCCCTTGTATATCGACATAAACGGTTCGCTGTCAGCAGATTCAACTTTTTGTGTTACATCGAGTATATATGACCCCTGAGTGGCTGGTGAAATTCGGAGGCAGGTCTGATGCTAGGTGTACAAAGTGCAGCACCTGAGCAGCAAGTTCTGTTATGTTATGGACATATACAATTATTGTTTCATTCTGGGCAGAAGTAATTCAAATAATGGGTGAAATTTAATAGGATGAGAGAATCAGAAAGTGAGAGATTTGGTAAGAAATCTCCAGTACTTTTAAAGCGGCAATCATTTACACTTCAAAATCAAACTGGTTTTGCAGTGTAAATGATTGCCGCTTTTAAAAAAACTGGAGATTTCTTACCAAATCTCTCACTTTCTGAATCTCTCATCCTATTAAATCTCACCCAATGAATCTGACTGGTGTACCAGCAGATGTTTTTACTCCACAGGCATGCATAATTGGCTGCGTTTGAGGATGATGCTTTGGATAAATAAACACAATGTTATGTTATAAATCTATGCACGTTGGTGAAAGTTTGGTAGGCTCAGCTGTGGGCCCCAAGGTTGCTTTATGGGTATAATTTGTCAATGAGGTTGCAGGGCATGAAAAGTCTACATAAAAATCCCGCAAGGCAGAAGCAAATTATTCTGGGATTATAAAATCTGGGATAGATGGCTAGAGTCTTCTTTTTACAAAACCAAGAGAAATCCGGGCTAGAGTAACGCATGTTTTTCTAACATTGTATAATGAAGCGATTTATGATGCCCCCTTCTACCAAAGTAGAGCTTGATCTGTTTGTTAGTATGATGATTTTGGTAATAATTGTGTTTTTATATTTTCATATAAGCAACACATGAGACTTCATTTATATATGACTTTATATGATATATTTATTAGCACATTGACATGTACAAGTATGTAATGCAAAGCATTGTTTAATTGTTCATTGTCTGTCTTGGTTTTTTTTCTTTATTGTACTTGTAAAACAAAATAAAAAATACTAAATTTAAATTTAAATAAAGTGAATCAAATCATTTTCAGCTGAAGTTAATATATAGTATTAAATGTATCTTAATTTGCTACTGTATAAATGTGGTGTATTATAAATTTTAAGAATTAACTTTGAGGAAAATTATAACTGAATAGTAAACCCGCTCAAAGCAAAAGCTTCGAAAGCTAGTCTGCTACCTTCTGTGTTTGTGCATGTGTGAGAAAGAGATGTAGTTTCACTCTCTGCCAGCAGATGGCAGTGTTTCAGAGACTCACAGACACTAGACATATATGTACATGATACTGTCGGCATGGTTTTGCCTTGTACAGTAAGTGATTGCCCCGAATTCGGTCGGCATCCCACACTGCTGCCAAACTCAAGTGGCATTACTCCCTATGTGAGTTTTAGATCCCATGTTTAAATATGAATACAAACAGGACTGTTTACTCATGGGGGTACATTTAATAAAGCTTATTACAAGAAAGATGATGTTGCCCATAGCAACCTTTAAGATTCTGTCTATTTCTCTGTTGCATTCTAGAAAATCATAGACAGAATCTGTTTGGTTGGTATAGAGCAGGGGTGGCCAAACCTGTCCTCAAGATCTACCAATGGTGCATGTTTTCCAGGCAACCTGTGGCTCTATAGTATGAATGAATGCATCAGGTTTGAAAATGTGACAGTTAGTAATGACTACAGCTGTGCTCCTGCTAGGTAACCTGGAAAAGGTGGACCGTTGGTAGATCTCGAGGACCGGTTTGGCCACCCCTGGTATAGGGCCACATCACCTCTTTTCATTTTAAGAAGCTTTAGTAAATTTTCTCCCTCAGTTTAGCGATATGGGTATACTAACTAGAAGAAAATGAAGTAACGTTTTTGTACTTTCATTATTTTCTTAAATATTTGTTGAGTTCTAGGGGAAATATTTGTTCCATTTACAATATAAGCCTCTTCCTCAGGTGTATAGTTTTTGTGAATGAACAGCTAACTATTTCATGAATAAATATGCTTCTTTTGACATCCTTGTTTCAAATATATTTCCCAAATTCCGAAAGTATTTATTTTGTTAAAGAACAGCTAATGTTGTATGATGCTAAATGTAAGGTAGAGTATGACATGAGTTGTACCACAGCAGACCTGCAGCTCATGAAACAGGACACAAATATCTTCTGTAAAAAACCTTACAGCAAGCCAGATAAATCCTGCTAAATGCCTCATTCAGTGAGTGACAGAGAATAAGTACTGTAGTTCTCTCATAATGTTTAGGTAAACAATTTACAAAGCTGTTTTTTTTTTTCTAAACAAACTTTTGCAAAGGAACATCAATTCTGTAAAGTTTAATTTACAGGGTCTTCGTATCACAACAGAAAATCATTAAATAGTTTGTGCTTACGGTCTAGCTTCACTAATGCTGTCTGCAGTTTAGCAGATCCGCAAGTATTTTAGTACATTCCTGATTAGCAAAAACAAAGAAAGCAGATTGTAAGCAGAATATACTGCAATTGACATTTGGGAGATGTTTCATTACACATGTTTTAAATTGACAAATTGTATTCACGAATTCTTATATTGCCAAATCTATTCATTTCCAATGTACTTTCATGATGGAAACAAATTTGTGAGCACATAAAAGTTTCATGTGAAAAAAAAAATAAAAAATGTTGCCTCCTTTCATAGGATTGTGCAACTATGTGTTCAAAATACAAATCTCCAGGAGGCTATATAGCTTTTTAATATTAGGAAGGTGGAGGTATTCCAGTAGTTGGACACCATTAAGTGGTAAAATGTGGATATGCTCTATGCATCATCATGGACAATTCGTGGTGTGCCTCTCTCTGTCTGATGTACAGTCTCGTTTTAGGCCAACCGATCTGCACTCAAGAACAAGTATAACTGGTATAAAGTTAAATTAAGTCCCCAAGACCGGTTTTCACTGTCCCTCTTGAGGTGTGCACTGGTACCAGTGTCTCAGACAGAGAGAAGAACACCACGACTGTACATCAGACAGAGAGAGGCACACCACGAATAGTTCATGATGATGCATAGAGCATATCCACGTTTAAGTGGTAAAATGTGGAGATTCATGGGGATGTTATATCTTTTAACATTTAACTAGTGAAATGTGTGTTGAAAATATTTCTAAAACAATGAGGTCTCAAAACAAAGAGATGAATATAATTTTCTCTTTGAAGGCCATAATAGAGAGTTTACAGTAATTAAATAATGGCAAAATCTGGACAAGAGACAGGATGGGCAGCATTTAAAGATATTATGTATAAAGGAATCGAAAATGCATTTATAAAGCTACTTGTCTCTACAATTATCTAAAGAAGAGTATTATGGCTGCAGTCACGGATGGCTGATGCAAATCCAGAAAATAGATTGCCAACATTACCAAATGATGGCTCATTTCTGTTTGGTAGTAATTTAGATTCCATGATAAACAGAATGACTGGATGTAAATGTTGACACTCAGGGGCAATCACAGGAATTTGATGGGGGGGGGGTTCTATATGGTATGTGTTTGTGTATACACATATATATTTGTTCCGATTGCACAGAACCCACAGCCACTGCACACATGAACACTTCCATCATTCAGGGGCAGTCCAATCGATCACTGATTGGAATAAGACTCCTCACAATGTGGTAAAATGCAATGTTTCAACGACTTTATTTGGCTTGACAAAAGTGCAGAAAAAAAGGAGTTGAAAAATGACTACTGAGTGCAATATTTTATATATATGTATATATATATATATGGACAACAGTTGTAAGTTGGCGCCCTTGTTGAACCTTCAGTGATTGGTTCTGTAATAGCCTTTAGTTAATTCCAAAGTAAATCAAAGTAAATCAAAATAAAGTCCAAAATTTATAAACATTTATTAAAAAGTCTCTTATTCCACTTGGTATTGGTGGTTTTCCAGACCATAAAAAGACTTCAATAGTATATTTCAAATTAGCAAACAAACGTTCCCAACGCATTTCGTCCTATCAAGGACTTCATCAGGGGTTTGCAAATGATTTTGAAACTATTCCCACAACACTTTCAAACGGGGTGAGTCTCCAACTAGACGTTTTATTACAATGGGTCCTTTATAAGCACTGCTGCACAATCTTATTCCAGAAGTTTCTATTAAAATCTGTGCTGGTGCTAGGGTCTTCACTTCTCTGCCACAGACTTTATCTGCGTCTAATCGAGTGGACAGCTTTGTGTGATTGTGAGTTCTAATACAAATCTCCAGGAGGATATATAGCTTTTCAATATTGGGAAGGTAGAGGTATTCCAGTAGTTGGACACCATTAAGTGGTAAAACGGGGATATGCTCTATGCATCATCATGAACTATTCGTGGTGTGCCTCTCTCTGTCTGATGTACAGTCGTGGTGTGCCTCTCTCTGTCTGAGGCACTGGTACCAGTGCACACCTCAAGAGGGACAGTGAAAACCGGTCTTGGGGACTTAATTCAACTTTATACCAGTTATACTTGTTCTTGAGTGCAGATCGGTTGGCCTAAAACGAGACTGTACATCAGACAGAGAGAGGCACACCACGAATTGTCCATGATGATGCATAGAGCATATCCACATTTTACCACTTAATGGTGTCCAACTACTGGAATACCTCCACCTTCCCAATATTGAAAAGCTATATATCCTCCTGGAGATTTGTATTAGAACTCACAATCACACAAAGCTGTCCACTCGATTAGACGCAGATAAAGTCTGTGGCAGAGAAGTGAAGACCCTAGCACCAGCACAGATTTTAATAGAAACTTCTGGAATAAGATTGCGCAGCAGTGCTTATAAAGGACCCATTGTAATAAAACGTCTAGTTGGAGACTCACCCCATTTGAAAATGTTGTGGGAAAAGTTTCAAAATCATTTGCAAACCCCTAATGAAGTCCTTGATAGGACGAAATGCGTTGGAAACGTTTGTTTGCTAATTTGAAATATACTATTGAAGTCTTTTTATGGTCTGGAAAACCACCAATACCAAGTGGAATAAGAGACTTTTTAATAAATGTTTATAAATTTTGGACTTTATTTTGATTTACTTTGATTTACCTTGGAATTAACTAAAGGCTATTACAGAACCAATCACTGAAGGTTCAACAAGGCCCCAACTTACAACTGTTGTCCACATTCTCCTTTCCGCCATCCATCCATTTATCTATCTATCTATCTATCTATCTATCTATCTATCTATCTATCTATCTATCTATCTATGCGTCGGCTTGGAAACAAACAGCGGCTCTCCACAGACAAAGTAAATGTGCTTTTATAGGTGTCCCAATGTTTCGGGGGGTGGATACCCCTTTATCAAGGTGTACAAGTGCAACAGAATAAATCTCAAAAACAATCTTATATACTTACATACAATGCGCCGACATCTCGTCCCTCAGCTTGGGGCGGCTGCACAGCTTCCAGTGCGTCTTCCGGTGCGTGCAGACGTCCCTGGGCTCAGCCGGATGACGTCATTCCACTCCCCAGCATAGATGTTTTGTTGCCTGGAGACCCTGGAACGCATCTGGAGCACACCGCGCCGCTCCACACTTCTGGGGGATCTGTCAAGGCACACACACACAAAAACAACATTATACAGTGTAGTATATTATAGTGCAATTAAGATGTCCATGATTTTATCTTATACCTGGGCAAAGAAAAAGGTGCAGATTAAGATGTCATTAAGATTGTACTTAATAGCAATATATACTTAAAAGCGCTGAGTGGTTGACTAATATCTAATAAAAGGTATCTAAAGAGTATCTGAAATGTACATAATGAATCATTGTAGGAAGGCACTGGGGGCATTACCAGATTTTGTAACATAGAGTGCCAGTTCACACAGAAATGTATATATATATATATATATATATATATATATATATATATATATATATATATATGATTTCAAGACCCCTTTTTTCACGCTAGATTTAAGATTAAATTGTGTAGAATGCCTGTGATGGGCTGCATTATCCACAATACCCCTGTTGGCTAGGGGGAAATGAAAATATATAGAAGACAAATGTGGAGTGGCGCGACAATCAATATAGATCCATATTGTAATACACAAAGTCCTTATTTTAATAGTATTTTCTTTATTAAAAGTCTTTTTTTTTTCTTTTTTTTCTCAATAAATAATCCCTTACTGTAGATTGCTTGATATAATGTTTTAAAAATGTACTGTGTTCCAACGCATTTCGCCCAGCATGGAGCTTCTTCTGGGGTATCAGCTAAAAAGTATAAACCTTCTAGGAATCAATGAAGAATTATACAAGTAGGGTGGATATTGTAAAAGTCTTTTCACATGACAAGGAAAATGCACAGGCCTACTCACAGGGTCCCATTTAGTCAAAAGACTAAAACTTGGCTCAATTTGGCGCCTCCTTTAGTGGTAAAGTATTGGGGCAATCTCTACAGTTGTTATGTAGATCGCCTAGATACCTGGATGTGTTCTCTCTAGTCTGGCTAAGCAAGATTCGACACACCTTAAAAAAAGCTGTCTGTTATACAGCGAAACACATCGGTGGAGAGGTGCGGACTTACCCACTTTTACACCCAGTGACCCTGACCCAATTATCCTGCTGACCAGCTTTAAAAACACCATCCTGGAAAGACCCTTGGCAGATAAATTACTACATCACCCCCTCTTTTGTGGACACCATTCAGCCATTACTGTCAACTGGTTCAAGGGAGACAGGTATATCCAGCCTGCTGTTGCTATACAGCGAACTACCATCTCACCACAGGCAAGTCACCTCCCCAGCAAAATCTTGGCATTCTACCTACATCAGTTAATGGAAGGGTCCTCATCAAAATACCAGGACTGGTACCCAATTGGACTCTATAAAGAACCAAAGGATCAGAGGTCATGGGTGACTATAATATTCAATAATATATGCACCACCATTTTTATTCATTTTTTTTATTCATGTTTTTTCTTAATTACATGCTATTTTATGCTAAATATTTATTTTCATAAAGCATGCTTGTACAATTATTGATGCGCAGAAAAAAACCCTATTTTTCCTTGTTTTTTTTTTGTATGCCGCACATATACCCCCTGACAGCCCAGCTCCCTCCAACTACAGCTAGCGCTAAGCGCTGCTGGGCATTTCCTGTACTGCTGTCAGCGCTTCTTGGTCAGGTGGTTTTGATAGGAAACCAGCTGATGCGGAAGCGCTAACAGCTGAGCAGCTGAGATCATGGGGGCCCGCAGAGGTAACTGTGAAAAAGAAATATGTGGTCCATCAGGGGGGTTTCTGGATACTCAGACCCCCCCCCCCCCCTGTGTGCGCCACTGTCACTTACCACAAGATAGGAGAAATAGATGCCCGGTTTCATCATCAAGATAATATAGGGAAGCTAAAATCTAAAGACCTGGCCAACAGTAAAAATAGAATATATTGTTCAGGTGTAACCATACAATACTGTTGACAGTACTTACAAAAATGTAATGCTAAACAACAATGAGTGCAAAACTTTATGCCCAGTAATACCAGTGGGAGGAATATTGTTGTAGTTTGCCAGCAGGTAGACTCATTACATACAATTGAGTACTGGAAATCTCAGAAGGATATCAGAAAGAATTCAGAAAAGAACCACAAATTAAATTTGCAATGTCAAGGTTACAAGCCACGAGGTTGGAAAGTACAACAATGAAATACAGTTTGAATAATTTATTCAAACTTCAGGCAGAGAGATTAGAAGCAGAATAGGAAATTTATTTTGTAAAATTTATTAACATCTTTCTGGTCGGAAAATGTTCAGGGGATTTCAAGACAATTCTGGATTTAACGAGACTAAACAAATATATTGTATCCAAACAAAACCATTTCATATGTAAAAATTCAAGTCAACCCTGGACTTTCTAGCGTCAATACATTTAAAAGATGAATAATTCCAATACCAGTAAGAGAAGACATATCTAAGGTTCTGCTTAGTGAGAAGACATTTCCAGTTTACATGTATTCTGTTCTGCCTGTCCACATTGATGGGAATGTTTACAAAACTTTGAGTGACAATAATACCATACCTGATAAAACAGGAAATTCTAATCTGGACTTATTTGGAATATATGTTAGTGTGCAGAAAGATGAATAAAATAGTACAGAACAGTCTACATCAAATATTAGTTTCTTAAAGTATATTGTGGGATCATAAATTGGAAGAAAAGTTAAATAAATCCAACACAAAACATCCAATTTCTGAGGGTACAGATAGATAACCAGAAATATGGATTCAGGCTTTTAGAAAATAAAATAAATAAAGATACTGTTCAGATGTACAGGAAAACTCAAATTCAGTTACAGACAGTGGTGAGAATATTAGGCATGACACCATCAACAATAAATGTAATAGCATAGGCAAGGTGGCAGATTAGGGAACGATTATGGATACAATAAGTAATTCTTAAAAAGTGTCTCTGTATCATCATGTACATCTAAGATAGAAAACAAAGTTATCATTGGACTGGTGGAGCTACAAAGAAGGTTAATGTGTCTGCTACAGCCACAGTATCTAATACTCACAACAGATGCAGTTCTGTAGGTTGAAGAGCACACCTGTGAAATCACATAACACAAGGATGATGTCCACTGCGAGAAAGGCTGTTTTCCACAAACCTAAGAGAGATGGGGGAAGGCATAGAAGGCAATATGTACAGCTATATCCAAAATTAGTTGAGAGGAAATCATCTTATAATATTATGGTAGCAAAAAATACAAACCATCCTTGTGGCATAAAAAGCCAGGCCCTTATGAAGGAAAAGAAAAAAAAATATGAACCTGGTGGAAAAACATCTTTTTATCGTAGTACATCATGTTTCAGGCAAAGACAACTTTGTAGTAGGCTTTCTCCACAAATAGAGAATGTTTCCAGTAGAATTGAAAGAGGATATATTTTAGGCAATTTCAAAGAGGTTTGGATGCCTGCATATAGATCTAATGGCAACAAATATAAACACAAAAATTCCACTGTTTTTCTCCAGACACCAGGTACCTGGGAGGAAGAGCAGTGATGCTCTTGCACAGACATGGAATTTCCAACTAGGCTATGGATTTTCACCATTTCCAGTGATAAATTGGATATTGAAGAAGATCAGGGAAGACCAAGCAGAAGTATTTATAGTCCTTCCTTACTGGTCTAGGAGAGCATGGTTCTCAACGGGACTACAAATGTCAGCAGAACAGCCATGGGTTCTAAAAATCAAAGCAAATATGATGACAGGGGTCCAATGTCAGGATGCAGATTATATAAATTAGGTTGCAGATACTAAACCAAACCTGAATAGGTAGTTTAGATTTAACTGCAAGCAAAAAGAATTCCTCACAAATTTCTCATATATAGCAGTTTCTAAGATCTAGAATTTTCTGCAATTTAGCTACAAATATAAGGTTAAGAATCCAGACAGCATTCAATATGCTAGCAGTCAAAATAACATTTCCCAACACTGCTTAGAAGACTGGTGCTGGAACTCTGACATTGTTTACACTGCCTTACACTGGGCTATTAAGCCCAGACATATATGTTATTGCTTATGGGATGGGTTTGGGAATGTGGTGCCCCCTGTGTTGATAGGGCTGGTCTGCTCCAGGTTAGCACACCCTAACACTTTATTAACTCTTATTTTTCCTATCACATTGTATATATTTTGTATTTTAAGCACACCTTCACTTCCCTACATAGCACTTTGTGCTTCTTATTAACCCTTACTAATTTTCATTTGTGTGCTGCCCTGGAGTACTCAGCCTGTGTCGGCATGTTGGGGGCCCACACCCCAGACCCATACCCAGTATTAGGGACCCCCAGTGACAGAGATGCCTTGATGTACGGCCTGGGGGCTTAGCCCTATATCTGCAGATATATGCAACCAAGATCTCTGTATTATCTGATTAATATGTAGTTATTTTCTCACTCAGGGACAGATTCTCTAAGCTTCAAAAGTGATAAAAGGGAGAGTGATAAACAGCCAGCCAATCAGCTCCTGTCTGACATTTTTCAAACACAGTCTGTGACATGGCAGGTAGGAGCTGATTGGTTGGCTGTTTATCACTCTCCAGTTTATCACTTTTGAAGCTTAGAGAATCTAGCCCTCAGTATGCAATTGGGATACAACATGTTTTTTTCCTAGCCAGAATTACCCCTTCCTTTTGGCACCTGAATGACACACCTCTGATTGAGCAGCTTACCAACAAAAGTGTTGTGCAGTTGAGAGAGGCATAGATGGGTCAGCATTAGGAGGGATTGCTGACTCCAGAGTGCCATTGGAGAAGCCAGGGGTATCTCCAGGTAAGCTGGCTCTCAGATGTTATACGCCATTATCATGTGGCCTTACAATGGGCTATTAAGCCCAGACATATATGTTATTGCTTATGGGATGGGTTTGGGAATGTGGTGCCCCCTGTGTTGGTAGGGCTGGTCTGCTCCAGGTTAGCACACCCTAACACTTTATTAACTCTTATTTTTCCTATCACATTGTATATATTTTGTATTTTAATCACACCTTCACTTCCCTACATAGCACTTTGTGCTTCTTATTAACCCTTACTAATTTTCATTTGTGTGCTGCCCTAGAGTACTCAGCCTGTTTTGGCATGTTGGGGGCCCACACCCCAGACCCATACCCAGTATTAGGGACCCCCAGTGACAGAGATGCCTTGACGTATGGCCTGGGGGCTTAGCCCTATATCTGCAGATATATGCATCCAAGATATCTGTATTATCTGATTATTATGTAGTTATTTTCTCACTCAGTGTGCAATTGGGGTACAACATGTTTTTTTCCTAGAGAGAATTACCCCTCCCTTTTGGCACCTGAGTGACACACCTCTGATTGAGCAGCTTACCAACAAAAGTGTTGTGTGGTATTGTTTACAATGCCAATGCTAGAATCCTGACTGTTGGCATCCCTAATTTAAGTATGCCGGGGCTGGTTATGATTGACTGCATACCGGAGGAGTATTATGGGCATAGGAGAGCATAGTTACAATACTTATCACCCGGTTGTTGGGATTGTGCTCATCGGGTTGACACTGTCGTTCATCTGACCACTGGCATTTCAAGCACCAGAATCCCAATACCATCCTTCAGTTGTAAGTGTGCTTCTGGATAAGAAATTGGCAGAGGAAGATTAGGTGACAAGATTTTGTATTTTTTCTATTTTTAGTATTATTAATAACAGTTTCTTATATAGCGCATACATATTCCACAGCGCTTTCAGGGAATATTTGAACATTCACATCAGTCCCTGCCCCAGTGGAGCTTACAATCTATATTTCCTATCATATGTACAGGCAAACACAGACATTCCAGGGTGAATTTTACGCAGGGCTATTTTTGTGCAGGCTCCAGCAGGAACTGAGGCCCTTATTCTAGTTCACTCTTTCAGACAAAATATTTCTTAGATGGACAAAACCATGTGCACTGCAGGTGAGGCAGGTGTTACTTGTGCAGAGATAATTAGATTTAGGTGTGGTTTTACACCTGCCTCACCTGCAGTGCACATGGTTTTGTCCATCTAAGAAATATTTTGTCAGAAAGAGTGAACTAGAATAAGGGCCTCAGTTCTTGCTGGAGCCTGCACAAAAATAGCCCTGATTTTACGGTAACGAAATCCTCAGACATTTCCACTTGAAGAAGTTAAAGACGTGGACAGCTCAAAACACAAGAAAATCGCCTTTCGTAGTGCTAAACTGTGGGTCAAATAACACCCAAAACACAACTTCAAACAATGTATAAATACTCTGTTTCCTTAATTTGCCTCCTCTAGGCCAAGTATAGCAGTGTAAGTGAGTGGAAAAATAAGCACTTCTTCAATCATTATAGGATAGGATTTCTTTCTCCAAAAGAACTTTCCTCATAACGCGAAAATCAATATTTATTCATAACAACATACACACACAGACACACAGAGAAACCAATGAAAAGAGCTTTGTAGTACTATAGAGGTATTTATACAAAGCCAGAGTAATCAGCAGGAAAGGTGGAATCAGTACCCGGGTCTTCAGAAAACCCTCCTGGAATATGTTGCAGTAGAAGGTCCTCTATGGTCCAAGAGTACTTCCATATCCACCATAGGTCATGAGTCTAGCAATGCTCTGTGAATGTCTAGCAAGGGTTAAGTACAGTCTCTGTTACAGAGGAAGTTTTAGTTAGATACTGCCCTGGGATTAGAAGCCTTTGTTCCTAAGCTGCTCTAAAGGTCCTTCTGAGTGTAGGATGCAAGCACCTTTTTCTGTATAATTTTCATTTGAGTCTGGACAACTTATTAACCCAGCATTTCCCGCATTATAGCTGCCTGGGTGCAATACATATCTTTGAATAACAAATGAAAAACAAGCCAAAAAAAATTGATAACATTTTCCTGTTGATACGTTTTCAAACATTCAAAACAAGCTATTTATACAAAACAAATGCATGCATATAGGGCATAATTCAGGTTGGTTCACTAATCAGGGATCGCTCGCTGCTTAGCGAGCACCTTAATGCCGCCCCGCTGATCGCCCCTCACCCCCTGGTGCCCAAATCATATGATATCAGCTGCGTGTCCTGAGCAGGCATCGGTCCGCCAGCACTCCCAAGGCAACGCCCAGCGTTTTCATGCGGATGCCTATAAAACACTGGACGCTCCCTTGCCCTGGCCCTGTGTCAGCCACCGGCCCCCCTAACCACAGCGAACGGTCCGGCAAGTATGTGACTCGCCAAAGCAGTTCGATGCCGGGGTTTGTGCATGCACAAACTCCAACCATGGGGCTGGGGCCGAATTTGGATCGCACCGAGCGATTCTGAATTGGCCCCATAATTATAATGCATTTGAATTACCTTTTCTTTGTTAAAATGAGTAGATTTTTTTTTTTATTTGAAGAAGAATACATAAGTGTAGTTAAAATGTAAGGTTTACTATTGGAAATGGAAACATTTGTTTTTTTTAATAGCAGATTGCACAAAATAATGAATATAAAACAGTATAATTCCAAGCTGCTTTCAGACCTTTTTTCCCACTGAGTTTCTAAGCGTTCCTAACAAAATGAATTATTTTCATCAGTTTCCTATCCGTGACCTAGCTGTGCTTTTTGTTAAATAAATAGCTTTTGTTAGAGGCAGACCAACCCATTCTATACTGAAGCAAAACACCAGCTAAGATATCTGGCACTGATGTATGCGTACTGTACCTACACGTTTCCATGTAAACTAATTCCTGGGTTACTTGTTTACTTCCTCTGCTGAACAAAAACATAGCATGAGTAACACAGTGACATACTGTATATAGACAATAAGAAATGGTTCTCCCAGGGACACATTTAATGTAATATCATATACAGGAACATGTTTGCATCAGTCTATTGGGGAGTTCTAAAGAGAACAAATTAAGATGTTGTCCACAGTTACCATACATGCCTGCTTGTTACCCTTTGAGTGCCAGCGTTGCTGTAAGCGATCCTCAAAATATCTGCTAAAAATGCCACCATTGCTCATACAAATATGTACAGATGGAGCTGGCCTCGCTCTTGCAGGGGATGGCAGCAGAATCGCCAGCTGCCATCCCACGCCAGCCGCCATCTGATCTGCGAAAGGGGACGCGCGCGCACGTGATGCGCGCACGTGATGCACGCGCGTCCCCTTCCGACGGCACTTCCCCCCGGGTCCCCGCCGGTCTGCCGGCGGTCACCCGGGGTCCCCACCGCCTCCCCGCTCTGACACCTAACCCTGTCCATCTCCCTGAAGCGGAGACGGACAGGGTTCCCATCGCCCCGCCGCCCGGAAACTGAGACGCGCGTGTGTGAGACGCACGAGCGTCTCAGTCAGATGGAGCGGATCGCCAGCGGAGACAATCTGGCGATTCGCTAGCAAGAGGGAGGCTGGCTCCATCTGTATATCTGGTTTCTTTTTTGCAGTTACATGTATATAAAAGCTATATGATGCGGAAAAGGTGCAGTTAGACTCTTCCAGGAGTCAGGGAGATTGCTACTACTGTATTTTGCTACTACTGTCAGCCAGCCTGAACTATTGCTAGATCTCCTGACCTTGTGCAGGCTGGTGGACAGGAGGTCCATCTGACGGGGAAGCGCAAGCATCTCACGTGTTCACGCATCCCCGTCAGCACTGTGACGGAGAGCAGATTCCCTGCCTGTCTCCACTTCAGGGAGACAGGCAAGGCGAGTGGAGGGTGCGGACAAATATGGGGGTTGAATGGAGGGCAGAAGTGGGCTCTGTCAGAATGGGGTGCGCAAGCCCCCTTCTGGAGGCTGGCGGTGGGTAGTGGCAGCTGGCAAATGGCGATAGAATCACTAGGAGCTGCTCCAATGTGAGCTCCTCCATCTGTGTGACACTTTCAATGCATAGAATACAAGTGTGTATGTGAATTTAAGCTCTCACAAGCAGGGCCAACTCTACTTGGGTGCTTTTCTTCAAATATATCTCTGCACTCTAATAATGTGTCCTGTCCCCTGATGCAACTATCTTTACTTATCATGTACTCCACAGGTAGAACAGGTGGAGGAGTTGTGATGGTCATTGGCCAACCAGAGGGTGGGAGGGAGTGTGTGGGAAAATGAGGTTGGAGGGAGCAGAGGAGTTAGAGAGAACCTTGTATGTGTCACGGGACCGAGTTAGAGAACCCAGTTGTGACCATAGTGGTTCTGTGGCAGATATACTGCCTTCACATTAAGGAACACCCCAGGGAAGTTAGGTAGACTCCCGAACAGAGGCGCGGAATCTAACTGGGCAGCGGTCTTCATCAGGGATTCCCGCAAAGGAATTTGGACTTCTCTGCGTCTACCCAGCAGGTCGCGGCCCTCTGACGGAAGTTCCCCTGGGATGTTGGGTTTCTGAAGCAGGCGTACAGGTAGAGCGAACTGTACTCTCACAGGAACTGAATAACAGCAGGACAACCTTGTAGCAACCCCGAAGACTTGCTTGGCAGATGCTGGAGGACTGAACGAAACTGAAACTCTGGATGTCTGACACGGCTTGTAACGGACCCAGGGTTAATAACTGTAACTCAGGAGACTGGCTTGGCTTGTAGTGGACAAAGGAATAATAGCTATAATTCAGGATGTCGACTTGGCTTGCAGTGGACACAGGAATAACAACGGAACTCAGGATGCTGACTTGGTTTGCAGTGGACACAGGATAACAACGGAACTCAGGATGCTGACACAGTGGACACAGGATATGAGAACGATATCAAAGGCAGGCCTGGTACTGACGGATTCCAGAAACGCTGAAACAGAGGACAGGATCAGCCTTCAGGACACCAGATGCTGGGTGACCTGACAGGAAGCCCCAGCAAACAGTAGCAATTCACGGATGAATAGTGGGAACCCCGGAGTCAGCGGATAGCCAGGTAGCAGCCGAGGTCAGTATAGCAGCTAAAGTCTGGATGTCAGGTGGACAGCTGGGCTGCAGATAAGGGCATGATCAAGGCAAGAAACCACACTGCTGCTAAGGCTGGAAACTGGTACAACTGTAGCAGACAGGAGCCATATGCAAAAGTCCAGGTATCATCTGAAACTAAAGTTAGATGACAACATTGCTGAAGGCAACTTCCTGGTCCTGGAGCTAAACCTTTAAACCCCTTGCCTTGCCCTGATTGGAAGGGAGTACAAAAGGAACACTGCAATCCATGGCATGGATTTAGTGAGCTACATTCTGAACTAACAGGTGTGAGAACATAGAACAGGACACTGAAGGGTTACAGATTATCTAGTTCCAGCCTGGATTTTTCCCAGGTGCACAATCAATGAACCAGCAAGCACAGACTGACTGGGAGCTTGAAAGTAAACAGAGCTGCATCAGACTGAGACTGAAACACAAAGCAGAATCACAAGTCTGGTAAGCTTAAACAAGCAGATTCGTGACAGTATGTGAGGGTGAGTAGTTTTAAGAGGATTCTGTATAGGAATGGGAAACATTGCAGATTTTCTTGAAGGTGCTTTGCAGAAGTGGAGTGGAAGGGCAGGTAGATAAGTCTAAGGACAGGATGGAGGAGAGTGAGTTGGTAGCATGGAAAGCCAATGAAGAGACTGTTGGAGTAGTCAAGCCATGAGATGACCAGTAAATGAATAATGGCCCTTATTCTGATCGGTGCGGATATTCCCGAATTCTTACGTTGCGGTCCGCACGCCACGCTGTGCGGCGGCGTGCGGGCATCGTCCCTAGAAACGCCCACGTGTCCTCCGCATTCGGACGGACTCACTCTTTAAGAACAGGGCGTGTGTACGGACGACATACAAACCGTACGTGTGCGGTGGAAACGTACAGATTCTTGCACGGTCTTCCCGCACAAGCACGGTCTTACCGCGTCAGAACGTACGGGAAGCTGTCCGTACGCCCCGATGCGGAGTATTTACGCACAATCCAACACTTTTGTACTGAGTACACACAGCGATCACATGACCCACTTAGGCTATTAGGCAACCTCCTTAAAATGGGATTGTTAGAAATTTCAATCAATTAAATGCTCATCTATACTGACCCACATTCCTACTACATTCATTACACACATTAACCCTTACAGCATGTGACCCTAACATACATCTAGATACACTATGTACATTTTGCTTATTTTAAAGATTTTAAACAAGTTACACATATACTTTAGCATGTTAGAAAAAAACACTGACAACTTTGAACTTTAAATAACTATTTATTCAAAAAAACTGTTCACAAAAATAACATTAATTTTCGGCATCAATGATGCTGTCCATGAGTGCCATCATTTGCCGCATCAGGCCTCGCAGTCGAAGGAGGGCCCCACGGCGACCCTCCTCTGCTTGGGCAGGCTTATCTGTGGAGGAAATTCAAAATCCAAAATGACTAATGATATTCATGCATACATTTAACATAGACAAACCTACTTTTTAAACATGCATTGTGACAGGTGTGTGTGTATATATATATATATTTATATATATATATATATATATATATATATATATATATATATACACACACATATCTAACTATATATATGAGACATACACCTATACATACACGCATACATACTACATGGAAAGCCTGATTTTGGCCCTCTACCCTTTACTCTGTAGAACACCTCACAGTCATACTGCTCCTTCTCAATCCAAACCCACCCATGACTAAGCTCTGAGTAGCATGCCACGCGCTGCACCAATCACAATTCGGCAAACAAAGTTCAGTGTCTCTTATATGATGGAGCCTGGCAGGGGATTTACACAACTCTCAGGAATGCTCAGTACATTTGTGCAATCAAGCATGGCTTGCCTGCTGATGGTCTGCTCCAGAAATCATTGTCAGAATGCCAGTTAGGGGAGGCTGCAGCACTAACCCACTCCCATGCTCAAAAGCATTACTAAGACCAAATACACACACAATTATGGTGCAAAACATACATGCAGGCCGCAGGGGGTGGTTAGCTAGAGGAGGGCCCAGGGGCACTGACCACTTGTTACTCCAGTCTAAGCCACGCCTGTCCATACTCCATTTATGCCATACTGAATCTAGTTTACAAAGATCATTCACCAGTAAACTCTACTCACCCTATATGAGGCTACAGATTGTAGGCAAGCAGCAGGGACATGAAACACTTACATTAGCAAGTCATCCCTTTCTTCCAGGATACAGATTAACTACACAGGTTCAGTGGCACTTAAAATCGAGATGAAAGACATCCTCACAACCTGTGTCATTAATATGTGTCCTGGCTGAAAGGGATGGTTTGCCCACCCTATCTAACCCCAAAGTGTGTCTGTTGCTATCCCGTTTCTTTTGTCATTTTATAGTATTGTAAAAATCAATTGAATCACCAGTGTTACATAGCAAATAGTACATGCCAAACGGATAAATAAATCCTTATGTATACATACCAATTGCGGCCGCCTGGACAACCTCATCGGGCTCCACCTCCTCCTCAGGGGCCTCCAATGCGCCATCCTCGGCCTCGCTGATGTCCTCCACGGGTGCCAGTGCCTCCACAGCCCACCCCTCGTCATCGTCAATTTCCTGGGCCCCCTCCTCCGGCCTCCCTTCCTGCGGCTGGTCCTCCAGGGCCACCGCTGCCTCCTCCTCCTCCATTTCCTGCGCCCCCTCCTCCGGGCTCCCTTCCTGGGGCAGGTCCTCGAGGGCCACCTCTGCCTCCTCCCGGGCCTGTCTTGCGCGAGCACGTGCTGTGTATGTGAAAAATCAAAAAAGTGGCAATTAGTGGTAATTACTATTAAGCCTTATCAAGCTATAAATGCAAAGGTTAGAAGTACAGATAGTTGTACAGGCAAACAGCTCCTTAGTGGCCTTTACAAAACACAGCCTGTAACATGGCAGGTATGCTGTGACATTTGGGCCCTTGTAAGCATCACAAGCATTAATCCTCCCCAATAACATATTTTATGACCATTACAGGGTGTCAATCAGGAAGTAGCACTCATATATTGTATGGCATGTTTAACTCATGATCAGGCTGCTGACCTTAGTGGATTAAATAATGTCAGGTAAGCAATCATGTACAAATCCACATTTACTGTTGAAATACTCACATCGAGCAATGCTGGCCCTTATGCTCTGAAGCCTCTCTGGCTCCCTGCGCCGGAGGTCGGACCACCGCCGCTCAAGCTGTGCGATGGTCCGCCGCACTTGGGTGCGGGCGTAGATCCGCCGGCGGGCCACCGCATAGGCAGAGCGTTTCTGCCTATTGGTGATGAATGGGCCCGCACGACCCAGCCTGGTCTCCATAACGGAGACCAGTGTCTTCAGCTCGGCTGCAGAGAAGGGTGCTGCTCTGCCATAAGCCGCCATCTTAGCAATGGCACACATCAAACAATCATGTGCTGTCATTGGTTGATCAGAGTGATATTTGGTATTAACTTTATTGTTCATTTTTACACTAACAGCGTGTATGCGCCCGAACAGACGGCTAACCCATTGCATCGCACACCCATCCTAAACAGTGTAAAATAAGATGGAAACATATTATACCTAATCTCTAACATTCCACAAACATGGGTATAAGCAACAGGTGAAATAGTGTGCATCTCTAGACACTTACACCTAACTCAACAAGGTACCAAACAGCTAATGTATAATGAAGGCAGACCTTTTCCCAAAATGAGCCCATGCAGCCATGTGTACACTTACCTTCTACTGGGCCATATTACAGAGGTGGAATGAAAAGTAGCTAGCATCTAACCTGAATGTGGAGTGCTTTCACATGTGATTTGGATGGTAGCACTGATTACTTGTGGCTAAGTGGTGGACTGGATTGACATATGGAATGGGTAGTGTCAGTTGTACTACATAGCAAACAAGTGCACAGTACAGAAGTACATTCAAATATACATGTCATGTCTGACCTCAGTTGTATTTGGTCATTGGTGTTGGAATCTGCATTTAGCAAATAAATCACACTTACTGAGTTTGCCAGGTTTTCTGGAAATATTTCGCCACACCAAGGGGCGGGCCGTATGCGCCGCACGGTTGACGCTGGGGTACGGAACGCGGCCGTACGGAACGCAGCTTGCAGCTGATTAACGCCAATTACAGAAATAGTATTTAAAGTGGTCCTAGAAAGGCAAACACTTGTTGCAAACATGCCAGGCTCAGACTCTGAGGAAGCAGGTGGTGCAGAATCTGTTGTCCCGCATGGAGGCCAACACCACATATGTACCCCTCAACCCAGAGGACCGAGCTGGCCCATCAACATCAGGCCAATCAGCAGCTGGGCCATCCTCAGCAGAATCATTGGGAACCCAGCAGGTGGCTTCCCAACAGAGTAGCCAGCCCAGCACTTCAGGTACAGCAACCGGTGCCCGTGGCCGTGGCAGTGGCAGTGCCCGTGCCCGTGGCCGCAGTGGGGCAACACGGGAACCAACAACACGAAACATGGCATTTGAACCGCGGGAGCTTGACATCCTGGTGACCCGGGCACGTGATTTAATTGAGTGTCCTGCGGTGAAGTTGACACACACAAGGAGATGGAAGATCTGGGAGGAGATAACGGCGGAGATTAATGCAGTGGCTCCACAAGTTCGTCAGACGGAGCACGTTAAGAAGAGGCAAGTACATGTGTGTAAAATTTGAGTAGGACAAGTCCAGGAATGTTTACATTCAATATTAGATGGAGTTGGCCAATGGGTGTTCACGTTGCTTGGACGCACAGACATGTAGGCCATGACATTGAATTGATAGTTATTGGAGGGTGACTGTTTTTGTATCTTCTAAGGATTGGTTTGAAAAAAGAATATAGTACGTTTGGTGTCAGTAGGCACATGTTGTATTATGTTTCAGATTGCAATGGGTGCTACAGCAAGCATGAGGAGTTACATGTATTAATATGTACACTTTGATTGCAGGTGGCACGACTTCAAAGGCAACCTCAAGAAGAAATTGACCGAGCGGTGGCAACACAGCCAGACCTCTGGGGCTGGCCCCATGCCTGGCAAGCTGGAGCTCACCCCCCTGGAAGAGATGGCCCAGTGCTGTATAGCAGTGGAGGAGGTCCGGGGGGTGAGCACTATAGACAGCGAGTCCCCAGCGGAAGTGATGGCTTCTACTCTTGAAGGTAATTATTTGCCAGGCCATAAGTAGATGTTTTAAATGTTGCATGGAATGTGTGGTAATTTGAATTTTCTTGTTCAACAGCATCGCCACCGCTTGGTCAAGATTCTCTTGAGGAGGTTGTGGAGTCTGTGCCACCTGGCCCCAGTAGCAGGCCCGTGCAGCAGCCGCCGGGATTGTCTGCGGCTGAATTGTCCATGTGGGGCCGTGTGCTGGATAGTATTGTGCAGCAGGGAGAGTCGGCATTCGAGCGGGTGCGTAGGGCCGAGGAGGTGCTGCAGGGTTTGACCACCAGCCAGCAGAGTATTGCTGAGAGCCTGCAGGCTATGAGTGCCAGCCAGCAAGCTATGGCTGGCAGCCACCAAGCTATTGCTGGTAGCCTGCAGGTGCTGGCTGATCAAGCCCTGCGGCAAAACTACCTCCTCCTCCGCCATAATGAACTTATGGTGGAGCTAGTTAACAGCAATAGGGCCCTAATGTCACCCGCTTCGGGTGCATTACCAACCTCATCACTCCCTGCTGCCAGAGGGGGAAGAAGATCCACCCCCTCACCAGCACGTGCTCCACATGAGCCACCATCTGACTCTGGCCGTGGACGAGGCAGAAGAGCTGCTGCACGTGGCAAGGAGCCTGCCAGGGGCAAACGTGCTCGCAAATGAACTTGTGTCCCCATTAATCTCCTCCGTTATGTCTTCCCAAATCTTCCATTGAGCTGTGTGTGTCAGCATCCTGTGTCCAAATCCGTGCCCAGGGTCACCACTTTTGCCCGCGGTGCAAATGTCATGTTTGGTTCCTCTGTTGCCCTGTTTCAGTGTGCTGTACTTGAAGTGTTGGTGCTGTACTTTTGTTGTGAAGCCACCTGATGTGTTCCCAATGATTCTGCTGTGGCTATTTATTCTTTATTATGTAATTTTTGTCCTGGTATGGTACCATTTGTTTTGTTATTGGTACCATTTGTTTTGTTATGTATTTTCAATTATTGCCAAAGTTTGTTTAATAAATGTTATTTTGGCCCCACAAATGTCTGTATTAATTTAGACATGCAGAAGTGGCATGTGTATTAGTATTAATATTATTAAGTTGTGTGCATTATTTGCAGTGTTAAAGTGTGTGACAAGTGCAGCATGTAATGTTCCCTTTAAGCTGCAATGCTTCCAATTGTAGCAGTGAGAAGCGTGTAATTAACAAGTCATGGGTAAAGTATGTGATTGTAAAGTAACCTTTTGGACACCGCACATTTCTTCCCTTTTTGTTCGCGTGCATTCGGCGTGCTATCCGAATGCACGCCTACCAATATATGTGTACTCCCCCGTGTCCGCCCATGTTTCCGCCCAGTTTAGCCCACTTTGAAACTACGCCCCTGTGTCTTTCCGCATGACGCCCATAACACACCCCTATTGGCCGAATGTATGCGGTGCACAGTTCTGTACGGGATTAGTGAGAACAAGTACGGAGACCATGCGTGGCACATGCGCGTCGCGTTCTCAACGCATGCGCAGACGGCTAAAAAACGCCATCCGAAAGAATGCGGAAAAGTCCGCACCGATCAGAATAAGGGCCAATATGTTTATTCACACTCTGGGAGAGAAACGGCCTGACTTGAGCAATGTTGCTTACAGTATCTGGGGGAGCCAGAGATTTGATGTCAGTGGCAAAAGGAGAAGTGGGAGTCAAGAGTGATACTCAAGCAGCAAATTTGGTGAATGGGGAAGATGATGGTGCTGGGGAAATGGAGACTGAATGGTGGAAAGATGAGGAATTTGGGTTTTTCCTTGTGGAGATTCAGTGAGCACTCAGACATCCGGGAGGACATGGAAAAGGGTCAGAGGACAGAGGGAAAGAGGTCAGGAGAGGATAGGTATAGTTGTGGGTCATCAGCATAGTGGTGGTTTTGAAGGCAAAATGAGCTTATGTGCGCACCCAGGGAAGAGGTGTACAGGGAGAAGAAAAGGGGCCATCGGAAAGACTCTTGGGGGACCCCAAAAGGGAGGATGGAAGGGGGTGAGGTGGAGCCAGAGGCAGACACTGAGAGGGAGCAGTTATACAGATATGATGAAAACTAGGCCAAAATAGTGCTATAGAGGCAAATAGTCTGAAGGGTGTGGAGGAGGAGAGGATGATCCACAGTATTCAGAGCAGCAGAAAGATCCAGGAGGAGAAGTAGTGAGAAGGGACCCCTGGACTTGGTTGAAAGCAGGTCATTGGTGACTTTGAAAAGGGCAGTTTCAGTGGAGTGGAGTGGTTGAAAGCCAGAAAAAGGTAGATGGTTAGACAGCTGTATACAAGCCATTCAAGAAGTTTGGAGGCGAATGGGGTAAGAAAAATAGGGTGGTAGCTAGCGGGTGAGGAAGGGTCATGGTTGGGTTTTGCAGAATCAGTGAAACAAGACCATGTTTAAATGATGAGGCAAAGGTGCAAAGAGAGTGATAGGTTGAAGAGGTGAGCAAGGTGAGAACATGCAGTTGGGGAGAGGGAGCAGAGGAAGTGAGAGGTGAAGGGGTCGATGTTGTAGGTCGAGTTAGGATGAGGGAGTGGACTTCATTATCTGACATCCCACACCTCCATCGAACTCAGACTCTAAATCCCGCCAAATGAGTTTAAGATGTTAGAAGTTCCCACCTGCTTGTTCTCCAGATGATGTTGAACTACAAATTCACACAACCCTTGCAAATAGCTTGCTTACAATTATTGTTCAGAACAGTAGTTCCACAGTCCTGTCTGTGGTAATATATATATATATATATATATATATATATATATATATATATATATATTAACTCCAATATTCCAGAAGGAAAAAATGACGGCACTCAGGAGACTGGTTAAATGTAAACAAAAATGTATTCAGGTGTAAAGGGGAACGTTTCGGGGAGTGACCCCCGTCTTCAGCCCCAACCTACAGCACTGGAAATAACATTACATGAACAATTTATACTTACCTGGCCACAGAACACCCCAGGACGCGCTGCCAGCGTGGATCCGACCGGCGGAATTGAACCGCTGACGACTTCCGGTGCGTGATGCGCAGCCTCGGTTGCTAAGCAACACCTGGCTTGCGTCTCAACAGCACGGAAGCGCAGCGTTCCACCTTCCCTTCACAGTGAACCATGCTGCAGACGCCTTCCTTAGAGTGCCCGCGGCCAGGGGTACAATAAGACAAAACAGGCAAAAGTAACACATGAAGATCCAGCTCCAGTAGGCCAACCACGCGCGGCTGTGCCCCTGCTGACATCCCCCAGATATCAAGATCGAATAAGTGTGTCTTACTGTGGACCTCCCACTCAGCAGACTCACACTGGATACCGGGATCAGTCAGCAGAGACACATGCCGACAGTGTCGACCTCTGGGCATCTTGATCAATCATGTGTGTACGCCTGTATGACATAAAAAGGACAATGATTAAACCATATTAACAAGGGTGGAACAAAAAGAAACAAAACATATACATGACTACATAAACCCAAACATGATAAAACAGTCTGAGAGAAACAAGAATCAGGGTAATGAACCATGCTTAATAAAGGGTGTTCCAGTTGCTCTTCTCGTTGAGACCATCGGGATGGATGGTTCCCAACTTGAAGATCCACTCGGACTCCCTAACAAGTAGTTTTTTAGATCGATCACCACCACGTGGTGTTTCTGCTACGTGGTCGATCATGAAATACTTTAATGAAGAAATAGAATGGCCACATCGTTTGAAATGGCGTGCCACCGGTTGGTCAACCTCCCTACCCCGCAGGGACAGGTTGATCGCCGACCGGTGGGCTGCCATACGTTCCCTGATATATCAGTTATTAAAATATTATTAATCACACTTAATATGACAAATCCTTGTCCCCTTCCAGGATGACACGAGAAATTTGTTCGGGATAAAAGTTCTTTATTGAAACCCAACGCGTTTCGTCAGAACGACTTCTTCAGGGGTGTGACAACAAAGTTCAACAATGGGCCTGTCAGGCAACAACGGTTTCTTTCAAACAAGATAAAATCAATGGGAGGCTAGATTTTTTAGGAGAAGCTAATCCGGCTTTAACGTGCCAGATATTTCCGTACGGATAGGGTCCTTTTAGGGGTCCTTACCCAAAGGACTCACAGGGCCGTAATTAAAATGGTTACACCTATAGGCCAAATGAAGTTAGGTCCAGGTGGGCGTATCGCTTTTCAAGTTATCGCCGCAATGTAGTAAACTCCCAGGCTCCTTCACTGGCTTAATTACGGCCCTGTGAGTCCTTTGTGTAAGGATCCCTAAAAGGACCCTATCCGTACGGAAATATCTGGCACGTTAAAGCCGGTTTGGCTTCTCCTAAAAATCTAGCCTCCCATTGATTGTATCTTGTTTGAACGAAACAGTTGTTGCCTGACAGGCCCATTGTTAAACTTTGTTGTCACACCCCTGAAGAAGTCGTTCTGACGAAACGCGTTGGATTTCAATAAAGAACTTTTATCCCGAACGAATTTCTCGTGTCATTCTGGAAGGGGACAAGGATTTGTCATATTAAGTGTGATTAAAAATATTTTAATAACTGCTGTTTAATTGACTAGGTGGTACTAAGTCCAGCGCTCTCCGATAAACCCATCTTTTTGTGTATCTTTGCTGTCAGACTCTCACTAACAGGAGAGCCTTATCGGAGTAGCAGCTCACTAAAATCATTTAGCGCAAAACCAAGGCCATATTGTATTTTTATATATCTATATCTATATATATAGACTTTGTGGGGGGATGGACGAAGCACTCCAGACTTTGTTCAGTGTCCAAAAACGAGTTTATTTGAATCACAGCAACGTTTCAATGCTATTGCATTATCATCAGGCTCAAATACACATCTAAAACAATCCATTTAAATACCCTGTGTACCTAGCGGTGGGGAGGAGCAACCCGTGTCCCTCCCTCCGCAACAACGTGTGTGGACCTCACCTGACACCTCCGTTCTCCACTTAATTAGAAGACGCCGGCGGCAGGCCAGTCCCCCACCTGTGTGCACCTCTAACAAAACATCAATAAATATCAGTACATTTGTAATCTTAAAAAATACTTTACAATAGACTTCGTGCAATACATTTATACATTAAATATACATATTATAACAACTAAATCCAATTGGACATATATAAGAAAGTTTTTTAAGATTTTATCATGGACAGCCTGTGTCCTGTGTGTAATACCCCTGTGCTAAAAGTGTATATGCCTCTGTGGGCTGGTTGATAATATCCTGCAGAGAATATTATCTCCCATGGGATATCTGGCTCATGTGGGTGAGAATCCCCATCCTGTGAACAATGATCACCTCATCTAATGAAGTGAATAAATAACACCTGCTACATAAAATATATACAAAGAGTCAATGAAAAAAATAAATACATGAATAAAAATGATAGAGAACCACTTATCTAGAGTGATATGTGTTCTTCTGGTGACATAAAGTATCATATAATCCTATGTGAATTAACCCCTATTGTACAGGGTATTTACAACATGTCCAGAACCCGGGGATGTCGCTACCACCTAACAGTGATCGGTGTCCTATAGTAGGACATTAATCCCTGAGTATTCGTTCAAACCCTTGGGGGCTATGGTGTCCAATTTTGCTATCCATCGGGCTTCACATTGAAGTAACTGTAAGTTCCGATTACCACCCCGTATAGATAATGGGACATGGTCTATCATCCTATATTTTAGTGATGACAGACCATGTTTAGCCTGGAGAAAGTGTCTAGAGACCGGTTGGTCGCCTATGCCTTTCTCCAGGGCTTTGCGGATGGAGGATCTGTGTGCCGCCATCCGTTCTTTGAACGGCCGCTCCGTTTTGCCTATATATGATAACCCACACGGGCAGATTATTTGATACACAGTGTAAGGTGTATTGCATGTCAGTAAGTGTTTAATCGAAATAGATCTGCCCGTGTGGGGATGATTAAACTTGGACCCCGGTATCAGGAAGTTACATGTGGTGCACAAACATCTGACACATCCCACCCGATTGGGAGGTCTGTGTGTACTGGATGGAGCCGCATCCGATTTAACTAGTAAGTCCCTGAGGCTTTTGGAGCGTTTATAGCTCGGTAATAAGGACGTGTGTCTGAGTCCTAGAGCAGTATCAGATTGGATGAGGGGCCAATGCTTACGGATAATGGCTGTGGTTCCAGGGCTGTCATGATTATATGTGGAGACCCAGGGTAGCCGATCTTGTTTGGTCCCTGTCACATTGGTCTTGTGCAATAACAGATTGCGGTCCAATGCTAATACCCTAGATTTAGAGGCTTCTAGTTCCTCTCTAGGGTATCCCCGTTCTGTAAACCGGTTTAACATGCTGTTCATCTGGTCCTCAGTCTTGATCGGGTCCGATACGATTCTCCTCACCCTCAAAAATTGAGAGTGAGGAAGACTCTGCACGGTCGACCTGGGATGGCAGCTGTGATACTCTAATAAATTATTTTTGTCCGACGGTTTAGTGTATAGGCATGTTGAGATGGCTCCATCATTAATCTGAATCAGTACATCTAGGTAGTGAATTTCCTGGTTGCTGTAGTTATAGGTAAATTTAATCGGATGGTCACTTTTGTTTTGAGTCTCCAACACATCAATCAGGTCCTCAGGTGGACCGTGCCATATTATCAACAAATCGTCTATATAGCGATTGTAGTGTATGATTTTCTCTGCAACTGAGGGCGTGTTAAAAAATAAAGATTGTTCAAATTCAAACATAAAAATGTTAGCGTATGAGGGAGCTACCGCCGCCCCCATCGCCACGCCCCTCAGTTGCAGAAAGAATCTCTCACCGTATACAAAAAAATTCCTGGTAAGAATAAATGACATTAGTTCAAGAATAAAGTCAATCCCCGGTCCTTGGTACCTAGGATTATCAGTTAAAAACCTGCGCAATGCTGTCAGTCCCATCGGATGCGGTATAGACGTATATAATGCGCATACATCAATGGAAAAAAGGTAGGTATCGGTACCCAAAGTAGGGACCCGTTGGAGTTGTATCAATAATTGAGTAGTATCCATCAGGTACCGGGGATTGGCTCTTATGTAAGTCTGCAGAATGCTATCGACATATATAGATACAGGTTGTGCCAATGACCCTCTGGCTGCCACAATTGGACGCCCCGGTGGGTCCACCATGGTCTTGTGAACCTTGGGGACACAATAAAACTGCGGCACCAGGGGGAATGATGGTAATAGGGCACTTTTCAATTTTTCAGATATATCTCCCGTATTTACAGCTCTTTGTAATATAGCAATTAATTCACAAGTATACGTCTTGGTAGGGTCAGCATGTAGAATACGATAAACCTCAGCATCATTCAAATGGGACATCACCTGTATATGGTATTTACTGAGGTCCATGATCACCAGTGCTCCGCCCTTATCTGCTGGGCGAAACACTAGTGATCTGTCCCCCGTTAACGATTTCAATGCCTGGCGTTCCAGGTTACTAATGTTACTGTATGTCGAGGCATTATTCTTAATGGTGGATTGTATCTCAAAGTCAGTGATTGTGGAAAATGTCTTAATGGTTTCATTAAATGAAGGGGGGTCAAAAGAAGATTTAGGCAATATTTTGCGAAGTTGAGGAGGGATTTCCTCTGTGTTAGCAGAGGGAGTACTCACAGTCTCGGATGGGCTCAGATGGGGCTTATTGAAGAACTCCTTAAGGCGCAAGGACCTCGATAGACGTTGCGCCTACTCAATCTACTAGATTGTAAGCTCCTCCGAGTAGGGCCCTCTTCCCTCCTGTTGTCAAAGCCCACTTCTCTTCACATTTCACTCACAGCTCTCCTTTACTCCAACACTCAGTGACCATCTTCATACTCATCTCCATCATTGGCCTCAAGCCTCTAGTTGTATGTTGATTGGGTCCTTACTACTTACATTTAAGCTGTAATGTGTATTGAACTGTGGTGCTCTTTATTTGTACTGTATTTTTGTTATTTATTCAATGTTATGCCAGTTTTTGTCTCCTTGTATTGTTCCTTTGTACGGCGCTGCGAAACACTTGTGGCGCCTTATAAATAAAATTATAATAATAATAATAATTGACCATTTTAACTGGTTGTGGCGGGTAGATGGGATGAACGATAATCCTTTCAATAAGATAGATGTTTCAGTGTCTGTTAGTTGGTGCGAGGACAGGTTTAGGATGAGGTTTTCTTTCTTCGTGTTCCCTTTCTGCCTCCTCTCCCTACTCCTCCGGCCGCCCCTCCGGGTGAATTTACGGGACCTTCTATGCGTGCCCTCGTCGTCACTCCTAAAGGGACAATTTCTTTGCGGCTTTTGGGACGGTGTGAACTGTTGTCACTGCTGGTAGAATTGAAGTCGGTGGAGCTAGGTTGTTGTTCGAATATTCTTCTGCCTCTCCGGAACAGCGGTTTAACTCCTTCCCTCTCACGGTAGGGGTTGGTCCATTGGTAGACCGTTTGAAGTTCATAATCTTGGTCTACTTTAGATTTCTTTTCTTTTTTAAATTTAATCAGTTCACGTTTATACACTTGAATTTGTGAACTAAGTTTCTCATACCACTTAGTCGATGAATCTGCTAATAGGTTGGCTTTATGGACCAATTCAAACGCTGCCGTTTTCTCCTTGCAGATATTGACTTCTTTAGATGAATAATCAATTATCAGCAACATCCAGTCCAGTGAACATTTATTGGCTATCGCCATCCATTTTCTACAAAATTCAGCATCATACTTGCCGATAGTCGGGGCATTCCTGATGCGTAGTCCCCGGGGTATTTTCATGGCCCGGTGATACTCGCTCAGTGAGAGCGCATGATAGTAGTAGTCTACTTCCCGCTTATGTATCTTAAGCAGATCCCGGTAAACCTCTTCCAGCGGTGTAGCTTCCGCTTGGTCTGTGAGTTCACCTTCCCACCGTATGTTGCCAACTTCGTTGTCGGTATAGCTAAAGGTGTCCTTTGTAATATAAGATGTACGGGAAAACCCGCTGTGGGTCGGCTCCTCCACAGGTGCAATGGACATGTTGTAATCCTGTAGGTGAAAACCAGTGCAGGTGAGTGAATCAAAGGACGGCTCACCCTGTGAGCTGTGCAAGACAGGTGGAGATGCTGGTGGTAAACGATCAATGGGGGTGCCTCCGGCAAGGACACGCAGCCAAACTGGTTTGCAAGTCCCAATATATACTTTGTTGTGGTGCCGGGCACTACCTCCTAGTGCTGGTACTGGTCGGGTGCCCTGGTCCCAATAATCATATAGACTTTGTGGGGGGATGGACGAAGCACTCCAGACTTTGTTCAGTGTCCAAAAACGAGTTTATTTGAATCACAGCAACGTTTCAATGCTATTGCATTATCATCAGGCTCAAATACACATCTAAAACAATCCATTTAAATACCCTGTGTACCTAGCGGTGGGAAGGAGCAACCCATGTCCCTCCCTCCGCAACAACGTGTGTGGACCTCACCTGACACCTCCGTTCTCCACTTAATTAGAAGACGCCGGCGGCAGGCCAGTCCCCCACCTGTGTGCACCTCTAACAAAACATCAATAAATATCAGTACATTTGTAATCTTAAAAAATACTTTACAATAGACTTCGTGCAATACATTTATACATTAAATATACATATTATAACAACTAAATCCAATTGGACATATATAAGAAAGTTTTTTAAGATTTTATCATGGACAGCCTGTGTCCTGTGTGTAATACCCCTGTGCTAAAAGTGTATGTGCCTCTGTGGGCTGGTTGATAATATCCTGCAGAGAATATTATCTCCCATGGGATATCTGGCTCATGTGGGTGAGAATCCCCATCCTGTGAACAATGATCACCTCATCTAATGAAGTGAATAAATAACGTATCAAATATATGATACTTTATGTCACCAGAAGAACACATATCACTCTAGATAAGTGGTTCTCTATCATTTTTATTCATGTATTTATTTTTTTCATTGACTCTTTGTATATATTTTATGTAGCAGGTGTTATTCATTCACTTCATTAGATGTGGTGATCATTGTTCACAGGATGGGGATTCTCACCCACATGAGCCAGATATCCCATGGGAGATAATATTCTCTGCAGGATATTATCAACCAGCCCACAGAGGCATATACACTTTTAGCACAGGGGTATTACACACAGGACACAGGCTGTCCATGATAAAATCTTAAAAAACTCTCTTATATATGTCCAATTGGATTTAGTTGTTATAATATGTATATTTAATGTATAAATGTATTGCACGAAGTCTATTGTAAAGTATTTTTTAAGATTACAAATGTACTGATATTTATTGATGTTTTGTTAGAGGTGCACACAGGTGGGGGACTGGCCTGCCGCCGGCGTCTTCTAATTAAGTGGAGAACGGAGGTGTCAGGTGAGGTCCACACACGTTGTTGCGGAGGGAGGGACACGGGTTGCTCCTCCCCACCGCTAGGTACACAGGGTATTTAAATGGATTGTTTTAGATGTGTATTTGAGCCTGATGATAATGCAATAGCATTGAAACGTTGCTGTGATTCAAATAAACTCGTTTTTGGACACTGAACAAAGTCTGGAGTGCTTCGTCCATCCCCCCACAAAGTCTATATGATTATTGGGACCAGGGCACCCGACCAGTACCAGCACTAGGAGGTAGTGCCCGGCACCACAACAAAGTATATCTATATATATATATATAGATAGATAGATATACAGATGGGGCAGGTCCCATCTTGGCAGGGGATGGCGATGGCGACGCCAGCCGCCATCCCCCGCCAGCCCCATCTGCATAACGAGAAGGGGATGCGCGTGCACGAGAGGCGCGCGCATCCCCTTCCGACGGTGCTTCCAGCCGCTCCCCTGGGTCAACGCCAGCTTGTCGGCAGTAACCCGGGGCCCCCGCCGCCTGCCAGCACCTCCCCTAACCCTGTCCATCTCCCTGAGGCGGAGACGGACAGGGTTCCCATCGCCCCGCCGACAGAGATTGAGACGCGCGTGAGACGCACGCGCGTCTCAGTCAGATGGTGAGGCAGGCCGCTGGCGGATCGCCAGCGCTGATTTTCTGGCGATTCACCAACAAGAAAGAGGCCTGCCCCATCTGTATACATATCTATATATATATATATATATATATATATATATATATATATATATATAGATATATATATATATATATATATCTCTTATATATTTAGCCAGATCTGTCACTCAACCCCTGTGGAGAACGTTCCTGTGTAGAACAGTTTCACTTTCATGTGTCTGACGTTCCACCCCCTTGACATCACCTCCCCCCGCCCAGCCAGGGCTACAGTACACGCCCACCATCCACCATTACTCCACAGCCACCATCCACCATTACTCCTGCACATCCCTACCCTCTGCCGCGACCCCCCCCTCCCGCGATTCGCGGGACCCCCCGCGACCCCCCCCTCCCGCGATTTGCGGGACCCTCCCGCGATTCGCGGGACCCCCCCGCGACCTCCCGCGAATCGCGGGACCCCCGCAACCCTCCCGCGAATCGCGGGACCCCGCGACCCCCCCTCCCGCGATTTGCGGAACCCCCGTGACCCCCCTCCCGCCATTCGCAGGACCCCGCACCCCCCCTCCCGCGATTCGCGGGACCCCCGCTTTCCACCCTCCCGCAAGTCGCGGGACCCCGCGACCCCCCCTCCCGTGATTCGCGGGACCCCCGCAAACCCCCCCTCCTGCGATTCGCGGGACCCCCGCGACCCCCCTCCCGCGATTCACGGGACCCCCGCGACCACCCCGGTATCCGGACTATTGTTAGACAGCACTTACATCGACAGCCATTACATCGACACCATTAGTTCGACACCTCAATAGGTCGACATGGTTTTAGGTCGACATACCATTAGGTCGACAGCTCATTAGGTCGACAGCTCATTAGGTCGACATGTTTTTAGGTCGACACTGCCATTAGGTCGACAGTGTCTATGTCGACAGTCAAAAGGTCGACATGGGTTTTTTCACTGTTTATTGAGCCGACATGTGCCGACAGGCGGTATTTCATGCCCTACTATCCACTAGGGCGTGATGGGAGAATAAAATAGTGTGCCGAGCGCAGCGAGGCACCGTGCCCAAAGCATAGCGAGCGGCTGCGGTACACTTCAAACTGTGTCCATGTCGACTGTGTCGACATTTCGGCCAAAAAACAGTGAAAAAACCCATGTCGACCTTTTGACTGTCGACATAGACTCTGTCGACCTAATGGCAGTGTCGACCTAAAAACATGTCGACCTAATGAGCTGTCGACATAATGACATGTCGACCTAATGGTATGTCGACCTAAAACCATGTCGACCTATTGAGCTGTCGAACTAATGGTGTCGATGTAATGGCTGTCGATGTAAGTGCTGTCTAATATCCGTCCCAGACCCGACCACCCCCTCCCGCGATTCGCTGGACCTCCGCGACCACCCCCTCCCGCGAAACGCGGGACCCCCGCGACCCTCCCGCAAATCGCGGGACCCCAGCGACCCCTCCCTCCCGCGAGCCCCCTCCCGCGATTCACAGGACCCCTGCATCCTCCCCTCCCGCGATTCGCGGGACCCCCCGTAGCGCCCCCCTCCCGCGATTTGCGGGCCCCCTCGGCACTTCTCGCGATTTGCGACCGCCCCCTAATTCACACATTCGGGGACCCCACCTCCCGCGATTCATGCCCCCCTCACGCAATTCACGGCACCCCCCCCTTCCTGCGATTCGCAACCCCTCACGACCCCCCCTCCCGCGATTCACGAAACCCCCCGTAGCGCCCCCCTCCCGCGATTTGCGGGCCCCCTCGGCACCTCTCGCGATTTGCGACCACCCCGTAATTCACACATTCGGGGACCCCCCCTCCCGCGATTTATGCCCCCCTCACGCAATTCACGGCACCCCCCATACCCCCCTTCCTGCGATTCGGAACCCCCCACGACCCCCCCTCCCGCGATTCATGCCCCCTCCCGCGATTTGCGGGCTCCCTCGGCACTTCTCGCGATTTGCGACCGCCCCCTAATTCACACATTCGGGGACCCCACCTCCCGCGATTCATGCCCCCTCCCGCAATTCACGAACCCCCGCACCACCCCCCTGCGCCCACCCTCCCTTGATTCACGCCCCCCTCATGCAATTCACGGCAACGCCCCACACCCCCCCTCCTGCGATTCGCAGCCCCCCCCACGACCCCCGCCTCCTGCAATTCATGACCCCTCCCGTGATTCACGGACCCCCGCACCACCCTCCCTTGACTCACGGCACCCCACGCGCCCCTCCCGCAATTCACGGACCTCCGCAACCCCCCCTCCCGCAATTCACTAACCCCGACAACCCCCCTCCCGCAATTTGCGGACCCCCCTTCCCACGATTCAAGCCCCCCCGCGCCCCCGCCCACGATTTGCGGACCCCCGCCCCCTCCCGCTAACCGCGGATCCCCACACACCACCCCCCCTCCCGCAATTTGCAGACCCCCTTCCGGCAATTCCACCCCCCAGCGGACCACCGCGGCCCCCGCTCCCGCATTTCACGTACCCCCGTGACAATGGGGGATCCTGTACCACCACAAGCAGGTACCGCCCCTAGGTGGGAAATCCGGCCCTGGCTGCCGCACTGCAGGTTTCCCCACTGCCCTCTGCACCAGCGCCACAACTTTTATCAATGTCTTGCCCACATACCACTATTATACAGCCTCCTGCTCTCATGCACGCTCACTCCCTCCCAGTGGGAGGAGACGCTCACCCACTGCCGGGAGCTGCATACTGTCCCCCACCCTCCTCCAGTTCTAGGGATGCCCATCGACCATCAATGATTTTCAAATAATCGATGGTTTATGGCCGATGTTGAATACTTTTGCCATCAATGTGGGAGGACACTGCCCTGCCTCCTGTTCTCCTGCCCCGTAACTTCCGCCAGTGGAGACCCGCTCACCCTGTGTTGCCCACATTCCCCTATCATGCTTTACCGCCCAGCCTCCTGCTCTCATGCACCCTAACTCCCACCCAGTCGGAGGAGACACTGACTCCTGTATTTCTGTGCTGCCACGCTGGACCCTCACTCACTGGCAGAAGCTGCACAGTGTCCACCACCCTCTTTAGTTCCCCGTATGCCCACACACCCCTATCACTACCCAGCTTCCTGCTCTCCTGAACCGTAACTTCCACCACTGGGTAATCGCTGACTCTGTGTTGCCCACATACCCCTATCATGCCTCATATCCCAGCCTCCTGCTCTCATGCACCCTAACTCCCACCCAGTAGGAGGAGACACTGACTCAGGGCCACCGTCCGGTACTCCTGTGCTGCCACGCTGGACCCTCACCCACTGCCAGAAGCTGCAATACAGGGCATCTTTCATACAATTCTAACCATATTTCTCACAATACAAATGTTCACAAATTAAGGGGCGTAGCCCGTTACGCCGGTGTGAAGAGCGCCCGTAGGGCGCGATGAATCACCTAGTCTATATATATATATATCATACCCTAGTGTCCATAAAAAAAACGTTCTTTTAAATGAATAGCGCTGCACAGATGTACAATACTTCAAAAATTACGCACCCTGTCTGTCAGGTGGCAGCTAGTGTTTCTTCTGCGGAAAACAGTAGTTGCAGAACCATACATAAAATCACAAGACTACAGGCAGATATTCTACAAGTGATGTGTTAAAATCACATGCCATTGGTTAAATATGCCAATAAAACATTTGCATATACAGTGTAGGATGATGCAGCACAATGTCAAGGTGTTCCTGCTAATAAAGTGGACTTACCACTGGCGTAACTATAGCACCGCAGCCCCCGCCACCGCGGGGGGGCGCTGTGCATATGGGGGCGCCGATGGCTGCGGTGCTATAGTTACACCTCCCCCCAATCCCCCGCAGGCTTACCTATTTTGCTGGTCCCGGCGGCTCCGTTCTTCTGCTGAGGACCACCACAAAATGGCCGCCCCCATATAGCACACAGTTCTCTGAAACTGTCTGCTGTATGGGGGCGGCCATTTTGTGGTGGTCCTCAGCAGAAGAACGGAGCCGCCGGGACCAGCGCGAAAGGTAAGGCTGCGGGGGATTGGGGGGGGGGTTTGAATGGGCGGCGGGGGGGCGCCCAAAACGTAGCTACGCCGCTGGGACTTACTATACCTCTATGCTAGAGGTATGAGTTATCATATTAGGAGCATAATCATGTGCTTTGAATTGAGAGAAAACCTCCCTTGAGGCACCTTGGACATCTTCAAAATGACTCCCTGTTACCTACTTTTGTCTATTGTCTGTCCGTGGCTTATCTGTGGGATATTTCAATGTTAATTACTGACTTTCTCATTGTTTTTTTTTAAATATTAAAAAATATATTAAAATATATTAAAAATAGAAAGATACATATTCCGGTTTGTACAATATTATAATATTATATATTATAATATAACATAACATAAAACATTGTTATTGATTCAACATTCTTAAATAATCAAGGTATTTCGGATAGTCAAAAAACAAACTTATTGCAATAATCAAAGAAAGTTAAAAGACTTATGCTGCTTTCAGACAGCAAAACTGGCTTTGACCAGGTATTTTAAAACTTTTCTAAAAACGGGTCTGCCAGCTAAAACCCCTTTCACACCGCATGTCTTTAAAGGGTATTTCGGTGCAGTTTTGTCCTTAAATGGTATTTCAATGCAGTTTTTGTTCCTTCACAACACTGAACCCGTTTTAACCCATAGAAAACAGTGGATGAAAAAAAACGGGTCTGAAACGGGTAGGACCCTGCTTTATTACCGTTTAGAAATACCAGTTCAATAGAACCGGTAAATTAACTCTGCACCTTTCAGACTGCACAAATTACCGTTTTAAAACAGTAAAAGAACTGCAAAATAACGGGTAAAAAGTGTGGACTGAAAGGGGCATTATTTAAACAAAAATGACTTCCCTTTTCTTGCAAGGATTATTATCCTATCTATTTCAGTAACAGCTGGCTCCAAAGCAGCTCAGGGCAAGGAAACAGCTCAGTGGGGCTCAATTTATTTTACCAGTAAAAATAAGGATTAAAGTGACATGATCTGTTATGGAACAAGCATAGTATTTAAATTGTCCTCTTGAGGCAGATTAAGCATCATATTCACCAACAACTGTGACACTGCAGAAAGCAAAAGGACATCAACATCTCAATATTTCATCCACTCTCCCATGTGCAAAGCTTACAAATATGAATATTAAACATCATTAGGTATAGTTAAAAAACATACTTGACATCACAGTTTCTGTACAATGTTTTAGCAAAGTGTATAATCAACAGCAAGAACATTCTGCTTAATTAACATTATGCAAACCTAATTTTGTAAGCATAACAAATTTAAAAATAACATAAAGTGAACATGAAAAAATTTAAACTACAGTAAGTAAATTATGAGTAAATACTACAGTATGTTCTATAATCATACATTTAAAGTTAAGTATAATAGATCGGGAACCGAATCAACAATTGTAAATTTGTAACTATGGGCTTGATCCAGATGGATTAAAGATGGCTGACAGTCAATAGGTTGACAGCAAGAGTTAACCTGGCCATACATCTACAGATTGATTGTCAGATCTGGCTGGTTGGAACAAACACCTGGTAATATCTGAGTGACAGTTTTTGGCAGTTTTCCAGCATTTCAAAGCAAATGGTCAACTGTCATCTGCTCTCATCTGTAACCAGGGTTTTGTTCCAACCAGCCAGATCAGACAATACATCTGTAGATGTATGGCCAGCGTTTAGACGCACATTAGGCAGACATTGACAAAAGTTATACATGCATTAGCTAGATATTGACAAAAGTTAGACATGCATTAGTTACTCATTAACAAAAGTTGGACATGCATTAGTTAGACATTGAGAAAAGTTAAATATGCATTAGTTAGACATTGAGAAAAGTTAGACATGTATTAGTTAGACATTGACAAAAGTTAGACATTACACGTATTTTTATATTGATTGCTCGGCACACTATTTTATTCTCCCTCTATGGGTGTCGTGGACACCCATAGAGGGAGAAATTGTCGGGATTTCGGAGGTCGGGATTCCGGCATCGGGATTTCAACCATCGGGATTCCGACCACCGGGATTTTGACACCATCCACTTATATTAGCTTTTAGAACAAACATTGTTACCTTAGAACCAACACTAAATTCCAAAGTGGTGGGCAAAGGCACAATCTAACATTATAACTTCACAATGCATACAATCTCCCCCTTTCATATAAGTCTGTGACGAAAATATTATAATCAGAATCTATTTCTTATTCATTCAGAACCATATAGAAGTCAGGAGTTATAATCTGATTGGTTGCCCATAGTAATATCCCATCTGAAATAGAACTCCCATCTTAGTACATTTCCCCCTATATTCTCCTATGAAGCTCTCCTCCATATGTTGTATTTCTTTGCCTGCTGCACAGTGGAGACCGAAGTACATTTGAATAGTTACATAACTTTCTCTACAGCAGTTTTCAACATTTGCAAAGTAGAGTATGAAAAGTGTGAATTTCATACTTAATTAGCACTACATAATTCACTTTATAAAGTGGAATAAGAAAGTCTTCCATCCTTTGATATGCAGTGTGTTCATGTTCTAATCCAAACTAACATCTTAAACAATATATGAATTGCAGGAGCATTTGTTACTTTTATTTTAAATATAGAAATTGTTGTGGTTTATATTCCAGATTATTTTCATACACTGTTTAAAGGCCAAAAATAGAAAAGTTTGGAGAATAATAGGTATACGTGAAATAATGGTAATGCATCACTCTATGCACATTAAACTCCCATTCAGTAAGCTTATACATTTCATCAAAATGGTTGGAGTATATAATGGCTTAATGCACATACAATGTCAAACATTTTAACTTCTAGCATTCTATAAGAAAGGTTGGCTGGTTATCCCTTCAGTCTGAATCCCAGCAGTGGAATTCCGACGGTCACTATCCTGACACTGTGGTGACTACTTCAAATGTAACCAACCCCTCCTGCAGCATAACCCTAAACCACTACAGTTTAGGGCTACAGTGTCCTAACCGTCTGCTTTGGCAGCCTATCTCTAGCCCTCCCCTTAGTGCACTGGGGCCTGCTCCTGACTACTCCTGCCTCCACCCTTTCTCTAGTTTCCACTTTCTCCTCCTTGACTCCAGTCGTGATGATCTATGTAAGGATGGACCTCCTCTCTCAGATACTAACCCACTTTAAAGATCTTGAGTACCTTTTATTGTTCTTTGCTAAAGTCTTATGTTGTATCCTGGAAGTTTCCACAAAAAGGTAACAGGAGGTCTCCTGTGAATGTTTTGGGTCATCAGGAATTTTTTGTGGAAAAAATTTGTGATTCCAAAGTGTCCCATGGCCAACTTTTCTTCCTGGTCCACGGGAAAGGTACGGTCCACTAGAGAGGCCTGGGTCCTAAATAAGGGTTTACACGCCTTCAGTAGTTTCCTAAAAAACCGGGTTCAGGGGTTCTTTAACCCCTCCTCAAGGGGGGGTACGGTTAGGAATAAGATGCTCTGGCTCCCCATAGTCACTTGGCAACTGGATCGGGGCCTCTCTTCCACCCCCTGGCTATCAGAGAAGCTATTGGCAGTGGCACTTCCACTGCCAAATGTCCTAGTTCTGTCATTTGCCCGGCAACCAGAGACACAAGGCGGCTGCCAGAGATTCCACTTCCAAGGGTTGCTAAGCAGCCAGGACACCGGGTTTAGTGCACCTAGGCACAGATGGAGTAATTATTATTCTAGGGGTTGGTCTTTCTAGGAATTCCTTGATTGGATGTCTGGGTCTTTTAATGGGATTCGGGCCGGTATAGCCTGGACAGTAATAGTTTCTAGGTTATCTTGTCCTTAGTCTCCAGTCTGCCTGGTCCAGGTTTCTGTCTGACCTAGTCTTGGGCTTTGAGTCCACACAGGCTTTTGTATCTACACTTCCTGCCTTCGTGAGCAGTGTTTGCTCCAGCACAACTATCCATCCTCAGGTGTCCTGAGTAATATACTTCAGGTCTCCCACACATTGTGGGAAGAGCGTGTCTTATTATTTATATTTTGGTTCGTTCTTGCAACAGAGTTGCTGGTGTTCTTGCTCCGTTTTGGGATCAGATTGTTTCTGTGTCTGTTATTGCTATTTTGGGGATGCAGTTAAGATCCCGGCGGTCGGGATCCCGGCGTTCAGAATCCCGACGCCGGAATCCCGACCGCCGAAATGCCGACACTTTCTCCCTCCTGGGGTGTCCACGACACCCCTGGAGGGAGAATAAATTAGTGTGCCGAGCCCGCTGCGTGGCGAGCGCAGCGAGCCCGCAAGGGGGGGCGATCCACGTCCCCCCCTGTCGGCATTTCGGCTGTCGGGATTCCGGCGTCGGGATTCTGAACGCCGGGATCCCGACCGCCGGGATTCAATACTGAATCCCTATTTTGGCTAGCAACTAAGTTGCTCCTGTGTCTGGTTATATCACCCTTGTGCAACAGTGTTGCTTGTCTTAGATATCTTGTATTCGTGATCTCTACATATTCTTTGGCACACAGCCATCAGTATGATGGAGAGCATTGGCCATTTTCTTGTTGCACATGTCCTCCTAATTCTTCTCTGCAGGGTTTAATCTATGGTGGTGGACCAGAGAAAGGTGTAATCATCACTGTATTGCTCTCACTTGTCCCTTCTTCAGGGAAATTGCTAAACTCTAAAGAGTCAGGTTGATTACAAAATATATCAAACAATCTTCATGATATTCATTTATTCATGGATTGAGTGTGTCATGAATGAGAAATGGCATTGATTTTGAGTACTTGTCCAGTGCTGCCTCTTATCCCATAACACATATACCTAACACATATACATAGTACTGCTCCACCTACATTGTCTCACACTAATAAACTCTTACATATAACGGGAAGCGGTCATCTGTCAGAATGAACTTAGGTCTACAGTCATTAGGTCGACCCCACTAGGTCGACTGGCAGGAAGGTCGACCTGACTTAAGGTCGACATGGGCCAAGGTCGACATGACTTAAGGTCGAATTTGCATAAAGGTCGACATGAGGAAGGTCGACTGGTCATAAGGTCGACATGGGTTTTTCACTGTTTTTTGATCTGAATGTCGACACAGTCGACATGGACACAGTTGGCAATGATAATTATAATACACACCCTGCTCCAACTATGTGAATTTCACTGATACATTCTCGCAGATTCCCTACTTTACAAATATCCTCACACTGATACACCCTCACACGTACACTTCTTCCACATATGACTCACACACTGATACACACTCATTATTTTTATTATTATTATTATTATTATTATTAGATCTGAGGAATAAACTATTTAGCAAGTGGCAAGTGATATCTAGCATTACAATGGTATTAAGGGTCAAGTAATAAAATAAATAGGCAATAAAATATGCAGGCTGTGTACATTTTGCATGACCTCTTTGCACCAATGCCCTTATTCTAATTGACACGCTCCCCTGAGTGTTCGCGCAGGAGAGCAATGGCGAACGACTGTGCATGTGCATATACCATGATGCGCATGTGCAGCCGATTGATGAGAGCGGGCATGGCAAAACTGCTTGTTCACCGTTCTGTGGGTGTGGGGCGGTGGCAAAGGGATGCACCCATGGAAACGCCCAGTGTTTCATGGGCGTTCCCATGCATCAGTGACACAGGTGCGGGGGGGTTGTCAGCTGACGTCAGCGGATGTCAACTGCCTGGCCACAGACCTAAGACACCACAGAGGTGTCTTAGGTGTGCAAGCACTTGCAAAATCCATTGATGGTCGGAGACCATCAAATGATTTTTTCTGGAAACATGCGTGCAGGGATATTCGCGTACAAGGTGGGCATGACCGGTAGTGCGGCGTTGGAATGACACGTAAAGCTGCGAATTTTGCAGTTTTGCATGTCAACCAGACTAACCTCATAATACAAAAACGTATTCCTCTCGACCTCATCCTGACTGAGACAGGGGATGGGAAAATGCTAGCTGTTTATTCCACTAGCCAAAGGTACAAATGACATATCTGCCCCTATGAATTCTATAGGACAGACATTGTTTTATTCTTGCCATTCCCTAAAAAAAATGTTTTCAATTTACCATCAGTTATTCTAAAAAAAAAAAAAAAAAAACACAGTTCCCACTTAGCAATCCCACACACATTACACAATGCATAATTACAGCACTGATCTGCGAAATGAGAACTAAGGATGCTGTAGGTGTTGTTCCTGTGGAATTTGCCAGCTTCACCATCAGGTTCTGTTACTCATTCAATGTCTGAAAAGATTCTATTGAAGTATCTAATTTGTTTTAAGCACACACAGGATTAATATTCGGAGAACAATCAGTCTGCACATAAATACATTACTTCACATAGCTAGTATTTCTCAGGCATATCTCTAGCTTGTTCCTGGTACTTTCAACACTTAAAATTAGCGAATGCGATTAAATTACAAAATGCAATCTCTATGAAATCTAAACAGTAAAACAGAATACACATGCTAGGAAAAACAATAGCTGTAAGTTAAAGATGGATGCCGCTGATAATCAAATGTGTATATAATAAACAGCAGTGCCGTACCTAAAGGGTCAGTACACAACAGGGAGATTTTGGCCATTGGACAATTTTGACTAAGCAATTTTGGGAGAGATTTTGGCTAGATGCACTTGTCTAAGCAATGATAGTCTATGATCTAGTCAAAATTGCCTTGCCTGCACACTCAATCTATGCTAAGCAATCTCTGCTAGACAATTTTGACTACCGGTAGTCAAAACCTCCTGTTAAAAGTTCTCTGTGTGTACACCCCTTAAGGATACACCGATAAGCACAGTGACTAATGATAATGATATAAATAAGAGGGTGAGGGGTATCATAAACAAATAAAAATGACTAAGTAAAATACATTACAATGTATAAAGAAAAAAGTAAATTAAACATAGTAGTAAATAAATTTACTAGTAATTCAAATATAACCTAGTGTTAAATAGCAGATTGGATAGAATAAACAATTCATTATGAAGAGAATGAAAAGGTCAATAACATGACTGTGTTTTTAAAATAAAACCTGTAAACTAGTGCTAAAAATCAAATGTAATAATATATAAAACCTAACCATGCATAAACAATGTTAGTTTCACAATAAAATCGTAAAAGATTGTGGGGTATTTCCGGTGGTGTATCCGGGGGGGGGGGGGGGGGGGGGGGTTGGGGCGCTGCATCAAAGTTCAGCATTAAAATAGGGGTGGTGCAGCTGCCATTCAAAACTGACTAACTGACCGTTTGTGTGACTCGCCTATTTGAATTTTGAACTATGCTGCAGCCCCACCTCTGCAGCGGCCACTGGGTATTTCTGAACTTTCAAAAAGACATAATCGATGTGCATATCTGTAATGGTCTGCTGGGATCCATAAAATACCCTGTACCTATTTATTATACTCTCTTCTCCATCACATTAGAAGAATGTGTAACTGATGCAACTCTGTAATAGTCTCACAATGCAGTCTGTATGGGCTTCATTTAAGAATAAGGTACTTGTGTATTATCACGATAATGATATAAATAAGAGGGTGAGGGGTATCATAAACAAATAAAAATGACTAAGTAAAATACATTACAATGTATAAAGAAAAAAGTACATTAAACATAGTAGTAAATAAATTTACTAGTAATTCAAATATAACCTAGTGTTAAATAGCAGATTGGATAGAATAAACAATTCATTATAAAGAGAATGAAAAGGTCAATAACATGACTGTGTTTTTAAAATAAAACCTGCAAACTAGTGCTAAAAATCAAATGTAATAATATATAAAACCTAACCATGCATAAACAATGTTAGTTTCACAATAAAATCGTAAAAAGATCGTGGGGTATTTCCGGTGGTGTATCCGGGAAGGGGGGGGTTGGGGCGCTGCATCAAAGTTCAGCATTAAAATAGGGGTGGTGCAGCTGCCATTCAAAACTGACTAACTGACAGTTTGTGTGACTCGCCTATTTGAATTTTGAACTATGCTGCAGCCCCACCTCTGCAGCGGCCACTGGGTATTTCTGAACTTTCAATAAGACATAATCCATGTGCATATCTGTAATGGTCTGCTGGGATCCATAACATACCCTGTACCTATTCATTATACTCTCTTCTCCATCACATTAGAAGAATATGTAACTGATGCAACTCTGTAATAGTCTCACCACGCAGTCTGTATGGGCTTCATTTAAGAATAAGGTACTTGTGTATTATCACGGCGCCCACTACGGCATTTGCGTAGTGGGCTATTCAGGGTAGTCAAATCGCATCGCATCGCATGCCATTATTGTATGCGATGCGATGCGATCCGATTTTCCTATGTAATGTATTCACTGCTCTCTGTCAGTGAATAAATTACAAAAACCGGGTGCGAAAAAAAATGGCATCGCATGCCATTATTGTATGGCATGCGATGCGATCAGATATCGGTTCCGATTGGACATATAATAATGACATTTAATGTGCTATACAATTAAATGACATTTAATGTCATTTATTTAGGCCCCCCCCCACTATCCACATCATCCCGAAGCACAGCAAGCCCCCAGAGGTGCGGCGGAACGCGTCCGCCCAACCTTTTCATACCCCCACTATCCACGTCGGCGTGGAGTTGATTTTATACAGTGTGGCGAGCGCAGCGAGCCCCACGAGGGTACGCGTAATACCTGTAACATAATATGCGTCCGCTCACCACGCTTCGGGCTCGGTGGCTCGCTATGCTCGCCACACTATATAAAATCAACTCCACGCCAACGTGGATAGTTGGGGGTATGAAAAGGTTGGGCGGACACGTTCCACCGCCCTTTGCCACGCTTCGGGATGAAGTGGATACTGTGGGGGTGCGTAAATAAATGACTTTATATGTCATTTAATGGTATAGTACATTAAATGCCATTATAACAGGTAAAATCGCATCGCATGCCATACAATAATGCATATCTGCTAAAACATTGGAGGAACTCAAGTGACATACCGGTATTTAAGGTACTCCTGCAGTCGCCATTAAGAAAACACCAAAATTGTGGTGGACTGCAAGAAGCAGGTATATTGAGAATTTATATTTATATATATATATATATATATATATATATATATATATATATAAACACAGCGTAGAGGCGGCACACAGGTCAGCAAGGTAAACAGACACGGACCCTGTAGTAGGTCACTACTGTAGTTTTGACCTACTACAGGGTCCGTGTCTGTTTACCTTGCTGACCTGTGTGCCGCCTCTACGCTGTGTTTGTATTCACCTGCTTCGGGCAGGACTGTGGCGTGCACCTGAACATTGCCTGGGAAAAGGAGTGCTACTTCAAATCGTGATTATATATATATATATATATATATATATATATATATATATATTTTTTTTTATATATATATATATATATATCTCGGTCTGGCCAGACAAGGAAATAGGGGTCTCCCTGTCTCCCCCAACAGGACACTATGGGTGACATTCTATGGGATGAGATTTGTGTTTTTTGGCAAAACTTGCGCAAAAAACGGCCAAAATCCCATTTTCGCATATTTAATGAGAGCAACGTCCACATTGCGTCACCAAAGCGGACGTCAGCTGGATCCCAGTCCCATACGATGCATGCGATGCGATGTGTTTTTTAATTGTACAAGCACCCTGATGGGTGCTTACAATGTTAAATGCACCCCCACTATTAACGCAAACCCGAAGCGTGGAGAGAGCAACGGGCCCGCAAGGGGCAGCGGTACGCATCCTCCGACCTTTTCATACCCCCACTATCCACGTCGGTGTGGTGTCAAGTTTAGATAGTGTGGCGAGCGCAGCGAGCCACCGAGCCCGAAGCGTGGCGAGCACAGCGAGCCCCGCGAGGGGACACGTATTACTTTACATGTATTCCACCACGCTTCGGGCTCGGTGGTTAGCTGCGCTCGCCACACTATCTAAAATCAACTTCACGCCGACGTGGATTGTGGGGTATGAAAAGGTCGGAGGACGCATACAGCTGCGATCGCCACGCTTCGGGTTGGCGTTGATCCTGGGGGTGGCCTTAACAATGGAGGGCCATTTAACATTGTAAGGACCCATCAGGGTGCTTGTACAATAAAAAATCGTATACCATCGCATCATATGCCAATGTATGGCATACGATGCGATGCGATATTTTATTGTACAATATCGCGTTGCATCGCATCACATACCATCGTATACCATATTAACTGTTATGGTACACAATGCGATGGGCGCCGTGCTAGGAAACAAGTACCAAGGCTTCTAATAAATGATAAATTACCTGCTTGTTGCCAAGGGGGTTAATGTCCGTTGCCAAGGGTGCTAATGTCCGTTGCCAAGATGGTTAATGTCCGTTGCCAAGGTGGTTAATATGCATTGCCAGTGGTTATTGTTTGTTGTCAAGGGCAGTTAATATCCGTTGCCAGGGGTTCTTGCTCGTTGCCAAGGGGGGGTGTTAATGTCCTTTGCCAGGGGTTCTTGCTCATTGCCAAGGGGTAAATATGCATTGCCAGGGGTTATTGCTTGTTGCCAACTGGTTTATATTTGTTCCCAGGGGTTAATGCTCACTGCCAAAGGGGGTTAATGTCCGTTGCCATGGGTTCTTGCTCGTTGCCAAGGGGGGGGGATTAATGTCCATTGCCAGGGGTTCTTGCTCATTGCTAAGGGGTTAATATATGTTGCCAGGGGTTATTGGATGTTGCCAAGTGGTTAATATTTTTTTTTACCAGGGGTTAATGCTCGCTGCCAAGGGGGGTTTATTCCCGTTGCCAGGGGTTTTAGCTTGTTGCCAAGGGGTTAATACTGTATGTGCCCACCCCAGCCACCTGCCCGTACGCTGCTGCTGCCCCTGCCTTACCCTGCGCACAGAGAGATAGACGTTAGAAGTAATTTTTCACTTAAAGCGTCTCTGACAGGGAGCACAGCTCTGCAGCCGCGTTACCAGGAAGTGCAGAGCTGTGCTTCCTGTCAGACGCTAGAGGTGAATTATGACTTCTAGCATCTGTCTCTGTGTGCAGGGGAAGGACAGACAGGGGAAGGCAGGGGCAGCCGTAGCTGACGGGCTGGTGGCCGGAAACATAGGCGCACCAGCAGCTATTGCAGTGCTGCCGGCAGCCTAGTGAGAGCTGAGGTGAGGACTCGTAGCGGAGGTATGACCTCTGAGTAACCAGGCCGGCCGGTAGACATGACCGGCCGGCCCAGCGGGATTTCTCCCGGTATCCTGGTGGCCCAATCTGCCCCTGGACGGGGGACACTTTTTACATAAGGTCCCCCGGCCGTACCATGAGCACCGTGGCTGGTCAGCCTTGGACGGGGTACCTGGAAGAGTGGGGACCCCCCAATAAAGGGGTCCCCCCCAGGCTTCACCCGTCCAGGGCTGAAGCCCGGGGCTGTCACCGGCGTCCCTGGCCAGTGGACGCCGGCCTGATGGGGTTAAATCTTTCAATCCTAACATTGCTTTATACAGGAGAACTACAAGTACCAGCAGACCTCCCCCGCAGGCTGGGACTTGGAGAGAGATATGGATGTACAGCGCTAGGTTTATACTGAAGGAATGTACACTACCACAAAAGATATTATATAAATTTAATAAAACATATTATAATGAAATATACAATTTAATGAGAATTCTCATGATATAATGAATACATATTAAAAACAATGATATAGACAAAGGGTATAAAAATATAAGGATGTATAAGCTCCACATAAATATTGCACCAGTATATTATAGTTACCAGTTGAACTGGAGAATTTTGGGGGTAAGGGGCTCCTTGCTAGTGTTACTGCATGGATTGTCCAATCCGGATAATTTCCCAGTAGATCCAGGTTATTCACAGCAAATTCATATGCGGCAGTCCTTTTGGTATGTGCATACCTTGCATGACACTGCTTGTAGCTGCTGAACAAGGGAAAGGGGGCCCTGGAGGTAAACAAAATGACTGGTCCGGAATAAAGTGCAGAGTTTGATGTGCAAAGGAGCAAGTAGGGGTGCAGTGGAGATGGTGCTCAACGCGTTTCAACGCTAACTCGTGTCTTCATCAGGAGATGGAGTGATGAAGACGCGAGTTAGCGTTGAAACGCGTTGAGCACTGACAGCGGGGACAACCGGCTTTCTCCGATGCAGCTAACACCCTCTGTCGCGTTGTCCCAGCGCAACAGAGGCTGAGAGCGTCTTCGGCTTATGCGTCTCTCAGCCTGTGTCGCGCTGGGACAACGCGACAGAAGCTGTTAGCTGCTTCGGAGACAGACGGTTGTCCCCGCTGTCAGTGCGGGGGTAGCCGGCTCTGCTGCAGAAGGGAGACCAGCACTGGATCCTGGATCGGTGAGTATATTGTTGTAAAAGTGAGGGGTGTGTGTGTGTGTGTGTGTGTGTGTGTGTATGTAATAAAGTTTTACTTTTCTGTGTGTGTGTTTTCTTTTAACATTCTTTTTACAGGTGGACTACAAGTCCCAGCGGGCCCATTAATGCCCCGCATGCTGGGACTTATGGTTCTCCAAGTCCCAGCCTGCGGAAGAGGTCTGCTGGTACTTGTAGTTCTCCTGTATAAAGCAATGTTAGGATTGAAAGATTTAACCCCATCAGGCCGGCGTCCACTGGCCAGGGACGCCGGTGACAGCCCCGGGCTTCAGCCCTGGACGGGAGAAGCCTGGGGGGGGACCCCTTTATTGGGGGGGGTCCCCACTCCTCCAGGTACCCCGTCCAAGGCTGACCAGCCACGTTGCTCATGGTACGGCCAGGGGACCTTATGTAAAAAGTGTCCCCCGGCTGTGGCATGACACTGCGGGCTGTTGGAGCCCGGTGCTGGTTTCAAAATACGGGGGACCCCCAGATTTTTTGTCCCCCGTATTTTTGGAACCAGGACCGGTCCAAGAGTCCGGGGCTGGTTTCAGAAATACGGGGGACCCCTTCGCTTTTTGTCCCCCGTATTTTTGGAACCACGTCCGGCTCAATGAGCCCGGGGCTGGTTATGCTCAGGAGGGGGAACCCCACACAATTTTTTTTTTTTTATACAAACCCAAAATCGCCTATAAGCTCAAATTCGCACATTTTCATGCCTAAAAATCGCACATTTTCATGCCTAAAAATCGCCCATTATCGCACTCAATCGCACTTATCTTGCCGGAACACGCACCTCATTAAATATGCGAATCCAAGGCAAAAATGCGATTTGAAAAAAGTGCGATAATGGGCGAAAAACTGACGTGCGAAAAACTCTCATCCCATAGAATGTCACCCTTTACGACTAAAACATCTACCTCACTAAAAGGATGAACTGTTTTTTACCCATTGATTTTTTTCATTTTAAATCAAACATATGTGATTTATGAATATAAACAATACAATAACCATCTCATATTAGGATACTGATAATTGTTATTTTATATATATATATATATATATATATATATATATATATATATATAGTTCATAAATTGATTATTGTGTAGAATTGTAAACACTGGCCAGTGCATTTGTGAATGTATTTATTTTTAAGCATAATTAAATAATTAAATATATACATTGTTTCTAGCGCGTCCCATACACTTCTTTTTTCCATACAATAATGGCATGCGATGCGATTTCACTACGTTTGCGTACGAGCGCCGTGATAATACACCAAGTACCAAGAATAATACTAAATTCATGTGGCATAATTCACTGTGATTCTTCTGAATATTGCATTGTTATTTAATATCACTTAATGCTTCTGTCTCTCTCTACCATGGCATTCTCTGTTGTGTTGCCAGTGGGATGCGTTCAGCATGCCTATGGTCAGGAAGCTGGCAGTCTAAATCCTGATGCCGGAAACCCGGCCGCCAACCACAACACTGGCACCGGAATACTGACATCACTAGAAATGCAGACACACCGGAATCCAGACAGCTGATGCCACAATCAGAAGTACAGTATGTCAACGACTTTCAGAGGTTTCTGCATTGTAATGACTTAACATACAGTAATAGCTTGCTAGTGGTACTTTAGTTTTGCACATTTTAAAAGTTCTCGTGGAGCACTGTAAGTAGTAACATGCAGGTGTACATTTATATAATACTCTGCCTATGGTCTATGATTACAGTACTTGTGATACCTCAAAGCTTACTAATTTACAGGCCACAATTGTTTTAATTACACGGCTAAATCCAGCTGTCACTCAATCATAATTGCAAATGCAATGAATTCAAAATTCTTTCTGCAATTATTGTAGAAGCCAAACAAAAGGCAACAAAATGTTTTTCAGAGTTGTATCATGTTCCAATGCTAGCATACAATATTAATGTAATATCCTTGTTATCTCTGTGAATGATTAAAGGGACAGTTCTCTCATAAATGGTCTTTGATTAATTGTAGCATGCACAGGAGAATGTAACCAGTATGCTGGAGTTTTATTTTACCCTACAGTTTATATTTACATAGTTAGCCTTATGTTGTCATATTTTCCCTTCTGACCCTTACCCATAACAATTTTTTAAGATTTTTTTAAAAATTCACACACACACAAATAAAGCTGAAAAACATAGAACTCAATATAAAAGTTAATTTAATTTTAAAAATAATTATCAACTTGTCCTTGACACAATTCAATTCAGCTTGTTATTTAACTTTGGGTGAGATGTACAAAACATGCCTGTCTATTTTGGAAATGTGGGATGAACCGGAGTACCCGGAGGAAACCCATGCAAGCATGGGGAGAATATACAAACTACTCACAGTTAGGGCCATGGTGGAAATCAAACCTATGACCTCAGCGCTGTGAGGCAGTAACCTGGGTTATTCACCATGTTTTGTTCACTCTGCAGTATTTTCAGACCCTCAGCCTTGCTACATTTGGACTGCATCTGCTGTGCTGTGCAAAGCTTCAGCACTAATCATGCAGCTGTGGTATTCTAGCCTGCTACAGAGTATACCAACTAGCCTCTAACCTCTTGAATGCCTAATTGCTAATTATGCAGCACCTTTGCTTTATACTACTTGTCTACTGTACTGTTCCCATTATGCTACTGCATATTTGCCTACCTGACCCTAAAATGCTCTGTTCCTGGTAGAGATGGATCGTTCGTGAATGAAGCGTATCTTTTGAACGGATCCCTTTAAATAACGAGTGAGCCGCCGATCCCAAAAAGGTGATCCGTCTGTCTTTTTACGGTGATTTTCAAATGTAAGTGACTCACCCTCCCGCCTGGTGGATACGAACGAAATTAAGTACAGGGGAAATCTCGCGAGAGCTATCGACCTCTCGCGAGATTTTATGCTTTGTTAATATAAAATGAACCCTTTTTTCAATGGGAGGCGATGATCCGCGCGACCGATCCGGATCTTTTCACTTACTGATCCGCTGGATCCCGGCTTGTCTAAGTGATCCGGTTTGCCCATCTTTAGTTCCTGGACTTCTCTGGTAATGTATGATTGCCACCACCTTCTGTGAAACACCTTTCTTATCAATTACCTAGCTCACCACAGGTGATGGCAATCATACATTACCAGGGAAGTCCAGGAACAGAGCATTTTCTCCCTCATGGAAAGGGTCAGGTAGGCAAGTATGCTGTGACCCAATGTGAAATCTTGCTTATTTGGCCTGCAATATACTAATAGTATTCATTCACCCCTGATTGGTGCTTGCTCCAGAATCCATATCTGGAATTGAAGGCAACTCCAGGAGCAGCCCTCCAATCCTTGCAAGACAGGGGGTTCAAAAGCCTTGTTCAAGAAAACAGAAGCTAACCTGAGCAGCGTCACTTCCCACTCTGTTGCCGAGCCTCCTGGGTAACAGAGAGTGGTAAGCGACCTGACGAAAGAGCGTACAGGATAAGAACAAAACACTTTGCGGCAGGAAGCAAAAAGTGCTGCAGCTGACCCCTCCCCCCCCCCCAGTCCAGTGCCCTAGTTGCATAACCCCTTAGGCCCTCCCTTAGCTACAGCCCTGGTGAAAAGCGAGCCCTGAAACACCGCCTAGCCGAACGTCCATCCCCACCCGCCACCAAATTCCCTCACATGAGACCGCTAGCAGGAGGAGGAATCATTCCATGGTTGCTGCCTTTGGAAATAACAGTCAGTCTGAACTTTAATTTCCTCCGCTAAAGTCCTGTGGTGTCAGCCCTCCGCCCCAGGCAAGCATTGGCCTGCCTGCATTCCCAGGGGAATACCCAGTGTTTTCATGGGGATGCCCATAAAACACTGAGCGTTCCCCTGCTCCAGCCCTATTTCCACCCCCATCTGCCCCTGTCCCTAACTCCCCACAATGACTCCATCTGTCACGTCCGCCCCTGTCCCTAACTCCCCACAATGACCCCGTCTGCCCCGTCCGCCCCTTCCTGCTGTTTGGTGTCAGTGTTTGCACATGCACAGAAATGCGCATATGACCATATCATCGGGTCTGGGGTCAAATTCGAATAGCTATAAGCGATCCTCAATCAGCCCCCATGTTAGACAGGAGTTTGCAGATTTCTTTATATTAATATTAAATTAAATATTAATGATAACATTAAATCTCATGCACATGAAGCATCTCATTTCCCTTGCAATTTGCATATAAAATTTCTCTACTCTTATTCATTTAACTGAAACCGTTGACTAATAGGGTAATTAGGGCCTAATTCAGCATGGACAGCTAATCAGAGAATTCACAGTGGACTGCGAGGAGCCGCAGCCCAGACAGAAAGAAACGATTAATTTGCAAATCCATTCACAATTCCCAAAACATTGAAGAGACTTTGCTGTCTGTGCAAATGTAAGGAGTGGCCCATACACACTAGGAGATTCTCAGCTTAAAATTGCTCAAAACAGTAGTTTTGAGCGATTTTCAGCTGAGAGTCGGCAATTGTGTATGGGTGAAGGATACTCGACTAGCGATGACTCGCGCTCCCGCATCATCACTACTAGCAAAGTGGGCCGTCTGAAGGTTTTACCAGTCGTCTAGCGATAATGGCTCATATTTGAGCCATCATCGCTAGGTGTGTACAGCAGCCAGGCTGAAAGATGAGAGACTTTCAGCTAAGCTGACCGCCTGATCCCTCCCCCTGCTAGGGAACCACACATCCAGGATTACTCCGGACAGTCCGGTAATTAAGCCCGATGTCAGGAATCCGGACGGGTGGCGTTCTCAGATTATAGAATGTCCGGGAACAGGCAGAGTCTGGCAGCGGCGCCAACACTAATTACTCACTGTCCGCGGCAGCTGATACAGAGTATGTGCACACCACTGGGAGAGATAACCGTCCTGACAAGCACGTCTGCAGCTATTTCGCTCCCTGCTGCACAATGCTTTTGGCCCGGCTGCCTGACTGTCACTCTTAAACTTCCCCGTGGCAACAAGCACTTTACTCCCCCATGGCATTTAGCATGAAGGCCCTGGCATTGAGCATGAAGACACTGGCATTGAGCAAGAAACCCCTAGCAATTAACATGTAGGTAAGCGGCACTAATGTGACACAATATGTAATAGTCATTACGGTGTGTGGTATAATATGTAATGGGCATCACGGTGCATAGTATAATGTGTAATGGCCATTGCAGTGTGTGGCATAACATGTAATGGGCATTACAATGTGTGGCATAATGTGTAAGTGGCATTACGGTGTGCAAAATCAAGAATACAATTTTAGCAAAGGTTAAAAAAAAACATAAGGCGGGTCAAAAGGCGGGCTGTGGGTGGGTCAATGAGCGGGCCACTGTACGGGAATCTCTCAAAACAAAGATGGTAACCCTAATTTTATTATGGCAGTAGAGTATACATTGCTAGGGCAGGTGAATGGATTTCTCCCTACGTGCACGGTTGCAAATACAATCGTAGCCGTGCACATGGACAGGATTTCCCCAGGTGGGGCGGCGTCTACCTGATTGCTGGGCTCTGAATGTATGCAGTGCAGCAATCAGTTTTCAATCAGGCACCAAGAACAGAAATGCACTAAGTAAAATGGCCGCAGAGATCCAGGAGAATTAGAGGTTATTGAGAGATATGCGCACTGTTTATTGAGAGTTAAAAGGTCCACACAGGAAAACAATTGACATGCACCAGCTCGAGATCGATAAAATGTCAACACAAGCAAAATATCGACATGGAAATGGTCAACACGTGAAAAGGTTGACATGAGTTTTTCACCGTTTTTTGTGTCAGTGTCGGCACCTGTCGATATGAACCCCCAATTAGTGTAACTCGTAGCCACACATGGCCACAGACACTTTATCATTCCCAATTGTAGTCATTGTAGACCCTAAAATATAAAGAAGTTACCTGAATGAGAAAAATTGTGAAAAACTCATGATGACCTTTTTATGTGGTCAACCTATTGCTTGTGCTGACCTTTCAACTATGTCGACCTTTCACCTGTCATCCAATAGTGGTCGACCTATTGACTGTCAGAATGAACTGTACGTCTCAAACATTGGTAAACTTTATTTTTACTGCTAATTGGTGTTGAGGTTTGCTGCATTCCTACTATATCTATCCACATCATTTAATTCCACCGCCAGGCAGCACAGCATGGTTGGATAGATAGATAGATAGATAGATAGATAGATAGATAGATAGATAGATAGATAGATTAAGACAATGTATATACTATTACAGTTACACTATATTTGTCTGCAAACTTAGAACCACTAGATGGTGCCATTGTTCTTATTTAAAACTCAATTTGAATGCTTTATACAGCAAATATTTAACCTAAGTAATCTGAGCAGTACATATGTAGTCATGATATTATTAATAGTCTCCATATTATGAATGGTATTATGTGTAAGAAATTAAAAATCTACAGGTCTACTGTGCAACCACTTTTTTTAAACATGAATCAAGGTTACGGGAAATCATAGTATACTTCCCAATTAGCAAGCCCTATGCTGCGCTTAGCATGGTATTCTGTGACATATCCTAGAAGCCCAGTTGTGAAGTCCAGGGTTGCCAACCATTCCAAAATGGCCAGGAGGTCGCTGAAAATCGGGTCCCCCTCCCAGCCCCCCGGAAAGGTAGGCAAGCCGCCCAGATTCTGACAGAGCCCCCCAGACCCAGGTCCACTTCTTCCCATGGCGGCATTTTAACATTTGTGGCTTGGGGCAGTGCTAATTATGCAAATTGCATTGATTTAGCCCCACTCCCTCCTAGAAGACCCATGAATAGCGGGATTTGCACTACTGAGGGCAGGCTTTGATGATATCAGGTCAGCCCCCCCCCCCCCCCCCCCCCCCCCCGTCTTCTCCTGGAGAGGAGACTACAAAAGTAGGCAAGCCTGGTCATGTAGTAAGTGTGCAAAGAAAAACACATGGTGCAGATGCACACTCCATATTATTAATCAATCAATGATAGAGGTTCTTGGTATATCAATTGGCCAAGAAATATTTGCCCACCAACCAGGTGACCTCATTTCTGGTGGGTCTGTAATACTAAGTTTGAATCTGGGACGCGGAATCCCAAAAAGGAGAGCATAAACCAGTCACCCCAGGGCAGCACACAAGTGAAAAAACTAAGCTATAAGTGTGTTAATAAGAAAGTGATGGCAATCATACATTACCAGGGAGGTCCAAGAACAGAGCACATATGACTCTGCCCTGAATCTTCCACCATGTTGATCTTCCAGGCCTTACATGCATGTGGTGCTATGCTTTTGCATACTTACCCACTTATTTTTCTCCTCTCTGGCAGAAGCCCGGAGGGTGGCCTGGCACTTCGGATGGCGGCCCCAATTGCGTTTAGAGTAAACCCCCCACAGATAATGCAGCTGGGCACTGTATGCAGGAGGAAGAAACGCGTTGGGGGTGGACTGTATATGGACTTCAAGGAGACAGTGGATCCCGGTTCTGACACGGAGAAAGTGCCCAGCTGCATCATCTGTGGGGGATTTACTCTAAACGCAATTGGAACTGGTGACTTCTCAGTTCCCACAGGACCCGGTAATCCTCAGTCTCTGTCTTATTTGGATACCCTTGCACTTTATTTACAGTGCAAATTTGTTTTTAACTTTTTAGAATATTTTTCAGCTGATGTTTTTATATTGTATACTGCTATTAAATCATGTGTTTGTGAATGACATACTTCACTATTGCATGTATTTATTCTTCCATATGTGCTGAGTGGATTTGAAAAACACATCAGTGACACAGGATTCCAAGCGCCGGATAAGTGCCTTTCTCAATTTTTGTTCATGTGGTGTTTTGGTGAAGATCTTTGAGAAACCTTTGTAGAAAGATCACTTTTGTGCAGCTGGATGCGCAATAGATCTATTCTTTTACCCGTGTTTGCACTGTGATGTAATATTTGTCTGCTGTGGTAGCTTCTACACAATGGCCCTTATTCTGATCGGTGCGGATATTCCCGCTTGCGTACGGGCCGCCGATGTTTATCGTCTGCGCATGTGCAGAGGTCACTCTGCGCATGTGCAGGCGATTTCCCCGCATGGATTCTTTATACGCCGCACAGGGGGCGTAGAGGGGCGTGAGGGGCTACTTAGCCTCATTACCCTATGCATACGCCCTGCGTTTCATGGGCGTTCCCATGCAAACGCGGGGCGTATGCATGGTAATGAGGCCGTGACGCGTGGGTACGGGGCGGGCATCTGACATCGCCGGATGTCAGCTGCCCGCCCCATACAAGATTTCACACGGACAAGTGTCCGTGTGGTCTTGTGTTGCGGGACCTGGTGGAGCGTGCGGCCCTGCATTCGATGTTCAGCGACCATCGAATGCAGGGCTGCTCCCACACATGGAGGAGGCGTATCCCCGTCCACATTCATGCGGACCGCCACATATCCGCATACGGACGGAGGTGGCGATCCGTATGGAAGGCGGGGATTCGCCAAGACGGACATCACCGCATATTTCTGATCGGGCCTCACCGATCAGAATAAGGGCCAATGTCGCAATGTACTGGGTTTCATTTAGTAAATGCCATGCACATTATATCTGTGCACACTGTAATGTGGCTTTTTTGAGGCATCAGCCTACATGACCCATGTATCATGTGCATGTGTTGATAATTAAACATGGTTTACCAAGTGTTTTAGGAATTATATGGCCTAAATGACCTGTATTTCCTTAATGGTAGGCGGGGATTCCCCTTATTCTAGTTGATTCGGACAGATGCGTATTTCGGACGGCCACCGAGTGTTCTTAGCCCACCTACCGTACGGATCGCTCACACCATCCAAATGCGGTAAGACGCCAAACGAACGGACCGCGAGTGGATGTTTCATGTGAACAACTCCCCATCTATGAGAACCTCCCCCATCCTCCAATGATTGCCAACCATCGAATGATGGACCGAGCGGTCAGACAGCTCCGAGTACCCCAGACCACTTGGACATTCCTCTGTGTGAAAGCAGGTATATGCTGTCCACCCCCCACACGTGCGTCACGGCCGGGTTACCATATGTACACCCAGTATTTTCATGGGAACGCTCATGAATTGCGGGCTTACGCATATGGTAATGAGCCCAAACAGCCCTTCATGCGCCTCTCCACCCCTGCTCGGATTGTTCCGACTGCACGTATTCTGTACGGAATTCACGCCGTATTCAGACGTGTGCAGCGTTCGCACATGCGCAGAAATGCCTCTGCACATGCGCAAACACCAAACATCGTCCGTCCGACCACACGCGCAGCTGTCCGACTCAATCAGAATAAGGCCCATTGTACTATAGTGTATACTACATGTTACATGCATGTGTTTACTGTACAATGATGTGTTTTCTCATATTTTTCTCACCTGCAGCCTCTGAATCCGGACATACGCGTCAGCCTGTGTGGGGTGCATGAGCACTTCAGGAATCCAGCAATCCAAATAGAGGACACAAGTTATAAATATTCAATGGACTCAGTGGCATAACTATTCATTTCGTGCGCAATGGGGCCACTGTCACCTCGGGCCACAATTCGCACGGTATGCTGCACCTAAAGAATCACTAAGCAATCATGGCACAATATATATTAGGTACCTTTTCGGCCTAGGTGCACCGTGATTGGAGTCAGTAATAAATGAGGTTGTAATCTGAAGCAGACAACCTGCCTTTATGGTAGTGTCACAGACTTTGGCACAATGCCAACAGTGAAGGTTAACTTTGCTAAAAAGCTTCCATTAACGGCCCAGTGGCCTTGTATTTTAATAACTTGAGGGTAAATCCCTTGTGCTGCAAGGCCTGGGTAAGAAGAATGCTCCATAGAACACAAAACTGTCAAGTCTATGAACCCACTTGCAGGTGTGAGTACTCAGCAGCCTTCCTAGCTGAGGGGATTCAGTACTGAATCCCGGCGGTCGGGATCCCGACGTTCAGAATCCCGACGCCGGAATCCCGACAGCCGAAATGCCGACAAGGGGGGGACGTGGATCGCCCCCCCTTGCGGGCTCGCTGCGCTCGCCACGCAGCGGGCCCGGTGCCTCGATACGCTCGGCACACTAATTTATTCTCCCTCCAGGGGTGTCGTGGACACTCACGGAGGGAGAATGTGTCGGTATTTCGGCGGTCGGGATTCCGGCGTCGGGATTCTGAACGCCGGGATCCCGACCGCCGGGATATTAACTGCATCCCAGCTGAGGTACCCTGGTGCTAAGCTTGCAGGTACAGGGCAATGGTATGGTAGTAACATAAGAAGGGGTAGACTAGAATGAGGCACACTTTGTGTGTGGATGTGTAACAGCACCCCTGTGATGGTGTAGTGTCGTACCTGGTTTCCTCGGTTGGCTGGACTGGTTCAGCGACTCAACGGCCTCTACTTCCTGATGGGAGGCTGTAGCAGAAGGATGAACACCCCAAACAATGCACACAATAACCAACATACACAGAGGCGGTGACAATAATATTTATTAAACAGGGAACTGGTCACTGCTGCAAATCAATTAAGTTTAAAGTTAGGTAAATGCAACAAGCATCACATTACAAGATATGCAATTAAAGGCAATGCAATCATTAAGGCTTCGGTGGTAAATATCATAACGATTAATCATTCAGGCAAACAATCACTGTACTACTATGCTATCTATACCATTCAAGTTATTCAGAGCATGAACTAATCCGCTCCTAAATGTCCTCCAAGGTAATGAAGAGTTAAATTGGAACTGTGCACAGTTGTTTGTAATCCACAAATAGGGGGCGCTGTAGATCATGCATGTCATATCAGAGTCACCAAGGTGCATTGGATGTAGGCAATGACACTTTCTACAACAGAGGGTGCTTTGCAATAACAGCTCTCACCAATGTGTATAGAAAGTGGCTGAAGAACATATATATATGCATCCAAAGTTTAAGGTCACGTGTAGAAATAAACACAATGGCAGTTAGAATCTTGGGCAATAATCACACAATTTTCTCTCTGAATGGCAATCTCCCCTCCACAAACTTGCGCAAGTGTTCTTCTAGTTGGAGATAGGTTGGATAACCTGTAGCTTGCCCAAACACTCCCTTTAAATGGCTTGATCAGGATCACAGACGTCTATTGTACAATAGGCAGTACTCACTCAGGGGCAGATTTATAAAGCTCATGAAGTGATAAATGCCTGGTTTTTATCACCGGCCAATCAGCTCCAAACTGTGAAGTTACAGGCTTGGTTTGAAAAAGGACAGGTAGGAGCTGATTTGCCGGTGATAAAAACTAGACACTTTGGGGGGACATTTACCAAAATGGATTCGTAGAAAAAGGTGTATTCGTAGGGAGAAATACACCTTTTTTTTTACCGAATTTGTATTTTCGGGATTTACAATCCCAAAAATACAACAATTCGTAGTCCTAAAGATGGAACATTCGTATTTGTATTTACAAATACGAATGTCCTACACCATCGATAGGTTACGACAGAAATCACCATTCAAAGAATGGTGGTTCCTGATGTACTAAGCAGCCGTACTGATAATACGGCTGCTAAGTGGTGTGAAACACCCACGCAAATACGACAGAAAAATAGAACACCATTTCCCTGTGGTATTTGCTTTAAGCCTGCACGGATCAGTCAGATCCGTGCAGGCTTCAGTGTAAAAAAATAGAAAAATTAAATAAATTAAAAAAAAAACGGCGTGGGGTCCCCCCACAGCCGAAACCAGCACTAGGCTGGGGCTGGTTGTTAAAAATCGAGGAACCCCTATTTGTCGGGTTCCCTGATTTTTAATTACCGGCCCCGGCTCCTTCAGCATGGTGCTGGTTTCGGCTGTGGGGGGGACCCCACGCCGGTTTTTTTATTTTTTTATTTATTTTTCTATTTTTTTTTACACCTTGCATTTTTTTTTACACCTTGCAGCCTGCACGGATCTGACTGATCCGTGCAGACTGCCTGTACGAATTCGTATCAAAGCGGAAGTGGGCGGGGCCTGGCGCCCTCCAGCCCCCTGCCATGCCAGGCTTGCCCTGGCAACAGTTGCTGGGCCCCAAAGCGGAAGTGGGCGGGGCCTGGCGCCCTCCAGCCCCTGCCATGCCCAGGCTTGCCCTGGCAACTGTTGCTGGGCCCCAAAGCGGAAGTAAGCGGGGCCTGGTGCCCTCCAGCCCCCTGCCATGCCCAAGATTGCCCTGGCAGCTGTTGCTGGACCCCCAAGCGGAAGTAGGCGGGGCCTGGCACCCTCCAGCCCCCTGCCATGCCCAGTCTTGCCCTGGCAACTGTTGCTGGGCCACAAAGCGGAAGTGGGCGGGGCCTGGCGCCCTCCAGCCCCTGCCATGCCCAATGTTGCCTTGCAACTGTTGCTGGGCCCCAAAGCGGAAGTGGGGCGGGGCCTGGCGCCCTCCAGCCCCCTGCCATGCCCAGGCTTGCCCTGGCAACTGTTGCTGGGCCCCAAAGCGGAAGTAAGCGGGGCCTGACGCCCTCCAGCCCCCTGCCATGCCCAAGATTGCCCTGGCAGCTGTTGCTGGTCCCCAAAGCGGAAGTAGGCGGGGCCTGGCACCCTCCAGCCCCCTGCCATGCCCAGTCTTGCCCTGGCAACTGTTGCTGGGCCACAAAGCGGAAGTGGGCGGGGCCTGGCGCCCTCAGCCCCTGCCATGCCCAATGTTGCCCTTGCAACTGTTGCTGGGCCCCAAAGCGGAGTGGGGCGGGCCTGGCGCCCTCCAGCCCCCTGCCATGCCCAGGCTTGCCCTGGCAACTGTTGCTGGGCCCCAAAGCGGAAGTAAGCGGGGCCTGACGCCCACCAGCCCCTGCCATGCCCATACTTGCCCTGGCAACTGTTGCTGCCCCCAAAGCGGAAGTGGGCGGGGCCTGGCACCCACAAGCCCCCTGTCATGCCTAGGCTTGCCCTGGCAACTTTTGTGAGCCCCAAAGCGGAAGTGGCCGGGGCCTGGCGCCCTACATCCCCCTGCCATACCCAGGCTTGCCCTGGCAACTGTTGCTGGGCCCCAAAGCGGAAGTGGGCGGGGCCTGGCGCCCTCCAGCCCCCTGCCATGCCAGGCTTGCCCTAGCATCTGTTATTGGGCCCTAAAGCAGAAGTGGGCGGGGCCTGGCACCCTCCAGCCCCCTGCCATGCCCAGGCTTGCCCTGGCAACTGTTGCTGGCCCACAAAGCGGAAGTGGGCGGGGCCTGGCGCCCTCCAGCCCCCTGCCATGCCCAGGATTGCCCTGGCAGCTGTTGCTGGGCCCCAAAGCGGAAGTAGGCGGGGCCTGGCTCCCTCAAGCCCCCCGCCATGCCCTGGCTTGCCCTGGCAACTGTTGCTGGGCCCCAAAGCGGAAGTGGGCGGGGCCTGGCGCCCTCCAGCCCCCTGCCATGCCCAGGCTTGCCCTGGCAACTGTTGCTGGCCCCCAAAGCGGAAGTGGGCGGGGCCTGGCACCACCAGCCCCCTGCCATGCCTAGGCTTGCCCTGGCAACTGTTGCTGAGCCCCAAAGCGGAAGTGGGCGGGGCCTGGCGCCCTACAGCCCCTGCCATACCCAGGCTTGCCCTGGCAACTGTTGTTGGGCCCCAAAGCGGAAGTGGGCGGGGCCTGGCGCCCTCCAGCCCCCTGCCATGCCCAGGCTTGCCCTAGCATCTGTTGCTGGGCCCTAAAGCAGAAGTGGGCGGGGCCTGGCGCCCTACAGCCCCTGCCATGCCCAGGCTAGCCCTGGCAACTGTTGCTGGGCCCCAAAGTGGAAGTGGGCTGGGCTTGGCGCCCTCCAGCCCCCTGCCATGCCCAAGATTGCCCTTGCAGCTGTTGCTGGGAACCAAAGCGGAAGTAGGCGGGGCCTGGCACCCTCCAGCCCCCTGCCATGCCCAGGGTTGCCCTGGCAACTGTTGCTTACACCCAAAGCGGAAGTGGGCGGGGCCTGGCACCCTCAAGCCCCCTGCCATGCCCAGGGTTGCTGACACCCAAAGCGGAAGTGGGCGGGGCCTGGCGCCCTCAAGCCCCCAGCCATGCCCAGGCTTGCCCTGGCTTTCCCTGGCAACTGTTGCTGGCCCCAAAGCAGAAGTGGGTGGGGCCTGGTGCCCTCAAGCCCCCTGCCATGCCCAGGGTTGCCCTGGCAACTGTTGCCGGCCCCCAAAGCGGAAGTGGGCGGGGCCTTGCACCCACCAGCCCCCTGCCATGCCTAAGCTTGCCCTGGCAACTGTTGCTGAGCCCCAAAGCGGAAGTGGGCGGGGCCTGGCGCCCTACAGCCCCCTGCCGCGTTCTGGAGCCCGCTTGAGCCCTACTTTGTACCAGCCACCACAAAATATATTTGGATTACAAATATCCCACTTGGGATCTGGGACATTATCGCTTATGGGACCAGCACCTGGAGCTTGAGCCTTATTTCTCCTAAAGAACGGAGTGGACACCCACTGTGGAGAGTCAACAAATAATCTCTGGCTCAGATATAGGACCTGGCTTCCTTACTACCACCCAGTATATTGAAAAGGATAATCCATGTGGACTGGTAACTATTTGCTTAAAAGCTCATTGCCTTATTAAGTAATCACATGCAAATATAAGCCTCATAGCCAGCCCGTGTCTAAATAAATTTATATGTTATATGTTGTATGTCTAGTGTGTCCTATTTGAGTGTTATGATATCTTTGTAAAAATGCGCATTAATATCTTTTTTAAAATGTATACCATGGTTTGCTTCTTTTTCTATTAAACAAATATATACAAAAAGCAATTTCTTATTGAAGATTTATTGTGATAAAATTTATTTTGAGTATAGCAGCGCCATCTAGTGGGGAATTAGTCTCCACACACCTTGTCTTGCCCTGGCAACTGTTGCTGTTCCCCAAAGCGGAAGTGGGCGGGGCCTGGCGCCCTCCAGCCCCCTGCCATGCCCAGGCTTGCCCTGGCAACTGTTGCTGGGCCCCAAAGCGGAAGTGGGCGGGGCCTGGCGCCCTCCAGCCCCCTGCCATGCCCAAGATTGCCCTGGCAGCTGTTGCTGGGCCCCAAAACGAAAGTAGGCGGGGCCTGGCACCCTCCATCCCCCTGCCATGCCCAGGCTTGCCCTGGCAACTGTTGCTGGCCCCCAAAGCAGAAGTGGGCGGGGCCTGGCGCCCTCAAGCCCCCTGCCATGCCCAGGGTTGCTGACACCCAAAGCGGAAGTGGGCGGGGCCTGGCGCCCTCAAGCCCCCAGCCATGCCCAGGCTTGCCCTGGCTTTCCCTGGCAACTGTTGCTGGCCCCAAAGCAGAAGTGGGTGGGGCCTGATGCCCTCAAGCCCCCTGCCATGCCCAGGGTTGCCCTGGCAACTGTTGCCGGCCCCCAAAGCGGAAGTGGGCGGGGCCTTGCACCCACCAGCCCCCTGCCATGCCTAGGCTTGCCATGGCAACTGTTGCTGGGCCCCAAAGCGGAAGTGGGCGGGGCCTGGCGCCCACCAGCCCCCTGCAATACCCAGCCTTGAACTGGCAACTGTTGCTGGCCCACAAAGCGGAAGTGGGCAGGGCCTGGTGCCCTCCAGCCCCCTGCCATGCCCAGGCTTGCCCTGGCAACTGTTGCTGGCCCCCAAAGCGGAAGTGGGCGGGGCCTGGCGCCCTCCAGCCCCCTGCCATGCCCAGGCTTGCCCTGGCAACTGTTGCTGGGCCCCAAAGCGGAAGTGGGCAGGGTCTGGCACCCTCAAGCCCCCTGCCATGCCCAGGGTTGCCCTGGCAACTGTTGCTGGCCCCCAAAGCGGAAGTGGGCGGGGCCTGGCGCCCAACAGTCCCCTGCCATGCCCAGGCTTGCCCTGGCAACTGTTGCTGGGCCCCAAAGCGGAAGTGGGCGGGGACTGGCGCCCTCCAGCCCCCTGCCATGCCCAATGTTGCCCTGGCAACTGTTGCTGGGCCCCAAAGCGGAAGTGGGCGGGGACTGGCGCCATCCAGCCCCTTGCCATGCCCAGGCTTGCCCTATCAACTGTTGCTGAGCCCCAAAGCGGAAGTGGGCGGGGCCTGGCGCCCTCCAGCCCCCTGCCATGCCCAGGCTTGCCCTGGCAACTGTTGCTGGCCCCCAAAGCGGAAGTGGGAGGGGCCTGGTGCCCTCAAGCCCCCTGCCATGCTCAGGGTTGCCCTGGCAACTGTTGCTGGCCCCAAAGCGGAAGTGGGCGGGGCCTGGCACCCACCAGCCCCCTGCCATGCCTAGGCTTGCCATGGCAACTGTTGCTGGGCCCCAAAGCGGAAGTGGGCGGGGCCTGGCGCCCACCAGCCCCCTGCAATACCCAGGCTTGAACTGGCAACTGTTGCTGAGCCCCAACGCGGAAGTGGGCGGGGCCTGGCACCCTACAGCCCCCTGGCATACCCAGGCTTGCCCTGGCAACTGTTGCTGGGCCCCAAAGCGGAAGTGGGCGGGGCCTGGCGCCCTCCAGCCCCCTGCCATGCCCAGGTTTGCCCTGGCAACTGTTGCTGGCCCCCAAAGCGGAAGTGGGCGGGGCCTGGCACCCACCAGCCCCCTGCCATGCCTAGGCTTGCCCTGGCAACTGTTGCTGAGCCCCAAAGCGGAAGTGGGCGGGGCCTGGCGCCCTACAGCCCCCTGCCATACCCAGGCTTGCCCTGGCAACTGTTGCTGTTCCCCAAAGCGGAAGTGGGCGGGGCCTGGCGCCCTCCAGCCCCCTGCCATGCCCAGGCTTGCCCTGGCAACTGTTGCTGGGCCCCAAAGCGGAAGTGGGCGGGGCCTGGCGCCCTCCAGCCCCCTGCCATGCCCAAGATTGCCCTGGCAGCTGTTGCTGGGCCCCAAAGCGGAAGTAGGCGGGGCCTGGCACCCTCCATCCCCCTGCCATGCCCAGGCTTGCCCTGGCAACTGTTGATGGCCCCCAAAGCAGAAGTGGGCGGGGCCTGGCGCCCTCAAGCCCCCTGCCATGCCCAAGATTGCCCTGGCAGCTGTTGCTGGGCCCCAAAGCGGAAGTAGGCGGGGCCTGGCACCCTCCATCCCCCTGCCATGCCCAGGCTTGCCCTGGCAACTGTTGCTGGCCCCCAAAGCAGAAGTGGGCGGGGCCTGGCGCCCTCAAGCCCCCTGCCATGCCCAGGGTTGCTGACACCCAAAGCAGAAGTGGGCGGGGCCTGGCGCCCTCAAGCCCCCTGCCATGCCCAGGGTTGCTGACACCCAAAGCGGAAGTGGGCGGGGCCTGGCGCCCTCAAGCCCCCAGCCATGCCCAGGCTTGCCCTGGCTTTCCCTGGCAACTGTTGCTGGCCCCAAAGCAGAAGTGGGTGGGGCCTGGTGCCCTCAAGCCCCCTGCCATGCCCAGGGTTGCCCTGGCAACTGTTGCCGGCCCCCAAAGCGGAAGTGGGCGGGGCCTTGCACCCACCAGCCCCCTGCCATGCCTAGGCTTGCCCTGGCAACTGTTGCTGAGCCCCAAAGCGGAAGTGGGCGGGGCCTGGCGCCCTACAGCCCCCTGCCATACCCAGGCTTGCCCTGGCAACTGTTGCTGGGCCCCAAAGCGGAAGTGGGCGGGGCCTGGCGCCCACCAGCCCCCTGCAATACCCAGCCTTGAACTGGCAACTGTTGCTGGCCCACAAAGCGGAAGTGGGCAGGGCCTGGCGCCCTCCAGCCCCCTGCCATGCCCAGGCTTGCCCTGGCAACTGTTGCTGGCCCCCAAAGCGGAAGTGGGCGGGGCCTGGCACCCACCAGCCCCCTGCCATGCCTAGGCTTGCCCTGGCAACTGTTGCTGAGCCCCAAAGCAGAAGTGGGCGGGGCCTGGCGCCCTACAGCCCCCTGCCATACCCAGGCTTGCCCTGGCAACTGTTGCTGGCCCCCAAAGCGGAAGTGGACGGGGCCTGGCACCCACCAGCCCCCTGCAATGCCTAGGCTTGCCCTGGCAACTGTTGCTGGGCCCCAAAGCGGAAGTGGGCGGGGCCTGGCGCCCACCAGCCACCTGCCATGTCCAGGCTTGCCCTGTCAACTGTTGCTGGCCCCCAAAGCGGAAGTGGGCGGGGCCTGGCGCCCACCAGCCACCTGCCATGCCCAGGCTTGCCCTGTCAACTGTTGCTGGGCCCCAAAGCGGAAGTGGGCGGGGCCTGGCGCCCCCCAGCCCCCTGCCATGCCCAGGCAACTGTTGCTGGGCCCCAAAGCGGAAGTGGGCTGGGCCTTGCACCCTCAAGCCCCCTGCCATGCCCATGATTGCCCTGGCAACTGTTGCTGGCCCCCAAAGCGGAAGTGGGCGGGGCCTGGCGCCCACCAGCCCCCTGCAATACCCAGGCTTGACCTGGCAACTGTTGCTGGCCCCCAAAGCGGAAGTGGGCAGGGTCTGGCACCCTCAAGCCCCCTGCCATGCCCAATGTTGCCCTGGCAACTGTTGCTGGGCCCCAAAGCGGAAGTGGGCTGGGCCTTGCACCCTCAAGCCCCCTGCCATGCCCATGATTGCCCTGGCAACTGTTGCTGGCCCCCAAAGCGGAAGTGGGCGGGGCCTGGCGCCCACCAGCCCCCTGCAATACCCAGGCTTGACCTGGCAACTGTTGCTGGCCCCCAAAGCGGAAGTGGGCAGGGTCTGGCACCCTCAAGCCCCCTGCCATGCCCATGATTGCCCTGGCAACTGTTGCTGGCCCCCAAAGCGGAAGTGGGCGGGGCCTGGCGCCCAACAGTCCCCTGCCATGCCCAGGCTTGCCCTGGCAACTGTTGCTGGGCCCCAAAGCGGAAGTGGGCGGGGACTGGCGCCCTCCAGCCCCCTGCCATGCCCAATGTTGCCCTGGCAACTGTTGCTGGGCCCCAAAGCGGAAGTGGGCGGGGCCTGGCGCCCACCATCCCCCTGCCATGCCCAGGCTTGCCCTGGCAACTGTTGCTGGGCCCCAAAGCGGAAGTGGGCGGGGCCTGGTGCCCTCAAGCCCCCTGCCATGCCCAGGCTTGCCCTGGCAACTGTTGCTGGGCCCCAAAGCGGAAGTGGGCGGGGACTGGCGCCATCCAGCCCCTTGCCATGCCCAGGCTTGCCCTATCAACTGTTGCTGAGCCCCAAAGCGGAAGTGGGCGGGGCCTGGCGCCCTCCAGCCCCCTGCCATGCCCAGGCTTGCCCTGGCAACTGTTGCTGGCCCCCCAAAGCGGAAGTGGGTGGGGCCTGGTGCCCTCAAGCCCCCTGCCATGCTCAGGGTTGCCCTGGCAACTGTTGCTGGCCCCCAAAGCGGAAGTGGGCGGGGCCTGGCACCCACCAGCCCCCTGCCATGCCTAGGCTTGCCATGGCAACTGTTGCTGGGCCCCAAAGCGGAAGTGGGCGGGGCCTGGCGCCCACCAGCCCCCTGCAATACCCAGGCTTGAACTGGCAACTGTTGCTGAGCCCCAACGCGGAAGTGGGCGGGGCCTGGCACCCTACAGCCCCCTGGCATACCCAGGCTTGCCCTGGCAACTGTTGCTGGGCCCCAAAGCGGAAGTGGGCGGGGCCTGGCGCCCTCCAGCCCCCTGCCATGCCCAGGTTTGCCCTGGCAACTGTTGCTGGCCCCCAAAGCGGAAGTGGGCGGGGCCTGGCACCCACCAGCCCCCTGCCATGCCTAGGCTTGCCCTGGCAACTGTTGCTGAGCCCCAAAGCGGAAGTGGGCGGGGCCTGGCGCCCTACAGCCCCCTGCCATACCCAGGCTTGCCCTGGCAACTGTTGCTGTTCCCCAAAGCGGAAGTGGGCGGGGCCTGGCGCCCTCCAGCCCCCTGCCATGCCCAGGCTTGCCCTGGCAACTGTTGCTGGGCCCCAAAGTTGAAGTGGGCGGGGCCTGGCGCCCTCCAGCCCCCTGCCATGCCCAAGATTGCCCTGGCAGCTGTTGCTGGGCCCCAAAGCGGAAGTAGGCGGGGCCTGGCACCCTCCATCCCCCTGCCATGCCCAGGCTTGCCCTGGCAACTGTTGCTGGCCCCCAAAGCAGAAGTGGGCGGGGCCTGGTGCCCTCAAGCCCCCTGCCATGCTCAGGGTTGCCCTGGCAACTGTTGCTGGCCCCCAAAGCGGAAGTGGGCGGGGCCTGGCACCCACCAGCCCCCTGCCATGCCTAGGCTTGCCATGGCAACTGTTGCTGGGCCCCAAAGCGGAAGTGGGCGGGGCCTGGCGCCCACCAGCCCCCTGCAATACCCAGGCTTGAACTGGCAACTGTTGCTGAGCCCCAACGCGGAAGTGGGCGGGGCCTGGCACCCTACAGCCCCCTGGCATACCCAGGCTTGCCCTGGCAACTGTTGCTGGGCCCCAAAGCGGAAGTGGGCGGGGCCTGGCGCCCTCCAGCCCCCTGCCATGCCCAGGTTTGCCCTGGCAACTGTTGCTGGCCCCCAAAGCGGAAGTGGGCGGGGCCTGGCACCCACCAGCCCCCTGCCATGCCTAGGCTTGCCCTGGCAACTGTTGCTGAGCCCCAAAGCGGAAGTGGGCGGGGCCTGGCGCCCTACAGCCCCCTGCCATACCCAGGCTTGCCCTGGCAACTGTTGCTGTTCCCCAAAGCGGAAGTGGGCGGGGCCTGGCGCCCTCCAGCCCCCTGCCATGCCCAGGCTTGCCCTGGCAACTGTTGCTGGGCCCCAAAGCGGAAGTGGGCGGGGCCTGGCGCCCTCCAGCCCCCTGCCATGCCCAAGATTGCCCTGGCAGCTGTTGCTGGGCCCCAAAGCGGAAGTAGGCGGGGCCTGGCACCCTCCATCCCCCTGCCATGCCCAGGCTTGCCCTGGCAACTGTTGCTGGCCCCCAAAGCAGAAGTGGGCGGGGCCTGGCGCCCTCAAGCCCCCTGCCATGCCCAGGGTTGCTGACACCCAAAGCGGAAGTGGGCGGGGCCTGGCGCCCTCAAGCCCCCAGCCATGCCCAGGCTTGCCCTGGCTTTCCCTGGCAACTGTTGCTGGCCCCAAAGCAGAAGTGGGTGGGGCCTGGTGCCCTCAAGCCCCCTGCCATGCCCAGGGTTGCCCTGGCAACTGTTGCCGGCCCCCAAAGCGGAAGTGGGCGGGGCCTTGCACCCACCAGCCTCCTGCCATGCCTAGGCTTGCCATGGCAACTTTTGCTGGGCCCCAAAGCGGAAGTGGGCGGGGCCTGGCGCCCACCAGCCCCCTGCAATACCCAGCCTTGAACTGGCAACTGTTGCTGGCCCACAAAGCGGAAGTGGGCAGGGCCTGGCGCCCTCCAGCCCCCTGCCATGCCCAGGCTTGCCCTGTCAACTGTTGCTGGGCCCCAAAGCAGAAGTGGGCGGGGCCTGGCGCCCTCAAGCCCCCTGCCTTGCCCAGGGTTGCCCTGGCAACTGTTGCTGGCCCCCAAAGCGGAAGTGGGCGGGGCCTGGCACCCACCAGCCCCCTGCCATGCCTAGGCTTGCCCTGGCAACTGTTGCTGAGCCCCAAAGCGGAAGTGGGCGGGGCCTGGCGCCCTACAGCCCCCTGCAATACCCAGCCTTGAACTGGCAACTGTTGCTGGCCCACAAAGCGGAAGTGGGCAGGGCCTGGCGCCCTCCAGCCCCCTGCCATGCCCAGGCTTGCCCTGTCAACTGTTGCTGGGCCCCAAAGCAGAAGTGGGCGGGGCCTGGCGCCCTCAAGCCCCCTGCCTTGCCCAGGGTTGCCCTGGCAACTGTTGCTGGCCCCCAAAGCGGAAGTGGGCGGGGCCTGGCACCCACCAGCCCCCTGCCATGCCTAGGCTTGCCCTGGCAACTGTTGCTGAGCCCCAAAGCGGAAGTGGGCGGGGCCTGGCGCCCTACAGCCCCCTGCCATACCCAGGCTTGCCCTGGCAACTGTTGCTGGCCCCCAAAGCAGAAGTGGGCGGGGCCTGGTGCCCTCAAGCCCCCTGCCATGCTCAGGGTTGCCCTGGCAACTGTTGCTGGCCCCCAAAGCGGAAGTGGGCGGGGCCTGGCACCCACCAGCCCCCTGCCATGCCTAGGCTTGCCATGGCAACTGTTGCTGGGCCCCAAAGCGGAAGTGGGCGGGGCCTGGCGCCCACCAGCCCCCTGCAATACCCAGGCTTGAACTGGCAACTGTTGCTGAGCCCCAACGCGGAAGTGGGCGGGGCCTGGCACCCTACAGCCCCCTGGCATACCCAGGCTTGCCCTGGCAACTGTTGCTGGGCCCCAAAGCAGAAGTGGGCGGGGCCTGGCGCCCTCCAGCCCCCTGCCATGCCCAGGCTTGCCCTGGCAACTGTTGCTGGCCCCCAAAGCGGAAGTGGGCGGGGCCTGGCGCCCACCAGCCCCCTGCAATACCCAGGCTTGACCTGGCAACTGTTGCTGGCCCCCAAAGCGGAAGTGGGCAGGGTCTGGCACCCTCAAGCCCCCTGCCATGCCCAGGGTTGCCCTGGCAACTGTTGCTGGCCCCCAAAGCGGAAGTGGGCGGGGCCTGGCGCCCAACAGTCCCCTGCCATGCCCAGGCTTGCCCTGGCAACTGTTGCTGGGCCCCAAAGCGGAAGTGGGCGGGGACTGGCGCCCTCCAGCCCCCTGCCATGCCCAATGTTGCCCTGGCAACTGTTGCTGGGCCCCAAAGCGGAAGTGGGCGGGGCCTGGCGCCCACCAGCCACCTGCCATGTCCAGGCTTGCCCTGTCAACTGTTGCTGGCCCCCAAAGCGGAAGTGGGCGGGGCCTGGCGCCCACCAGCCCCCTGCCATGCCCAGGCTTGCCCTGTCAACTGTTGCTGGGCCCCAAAGCGGAAGTGGGCGGGGCCTGGCGCCCTCCAGCCCCCTGCCATGCCCAGGCAACTGTTGCTGGGCCCCAAAGCGGAAGTGGGCTGGGCCTTGCACCCTCAAGCCCCCTGCCATGCCCATGATTGCCCTGGCAACTGTTGCTGGCCCCCAAAGCGGAAGTGGGCGGGGCCTGGCGCCCACCAGCCCCCTGCAATACCCAGGCTTGACCTGGCAACTGTTGCTGGCCCCCAAAGCGGAAGTGGGCAGGGTCTGGCACCCTCAAGCCCCCTGCCATGCCCAGGGTTGCCCTGGCAACTGTTGCTGGCCCCCAAAGCGGAAGTGGGCGGGGCCTGGCGCCCAACAGTCCCCTGCCATGCCCAGGCTTGCCCTGGCAACTGTTGCTGGGCCCCAAAGCGGAAGTGGGCGGGGACTGGCGCCCTCCAGCCCCCTGCCATGCCCAATGTTGCCCTGGCAACTGTTGCTGGGCCCCAAAGCGGAAGTGGGCGGGGCCTGGCGCCCACCATCCCCCTGCCATGCCCAGGCTTGCCCTGGCAACTGTTGCTGGGCCCCAAAGCGGAAGTGGGCGGGGCCTGGTGCACTCAAGCCCCCTGCCATGCCCAGGCTTGCCCTGGCAACTGTTGCTGGGCCCCAAAGCGGAAGTGGGCGGGGACTGGCGCCATCCAGCCCCTTGCCATGCCCAGGCTTGCCCTATCAACTGTTGCTGAGCCCCAAAGCGGAAGTGGGCGGGGCCTGGCGCCCTCCAGCCCCCTGCCATGCCCAGGCTTGCCCTGGCAACTGTTGCTGGCCCCCAAAGCGGAAGTGGGTGGGGCCTGGTGCCCTCAAGCCCCCTGCCATGCTCAGGGTTGCCCTGGCAACTGTTGCTGGCCCCCAAAGCGGAAGTGGGCGGGGCCTGGCACCCAACAGCCCCCTGCCATGCCTAGGCTTGCCATGGCAACTGTTGCTGGGCCCCAAAGCGGAAGTGGGCGGGGCCTGGCGCCCACCAGCCCCCTGCAATACCCAGGCTTGAACTGGCAACTGTTGCTGAGCCCCAACGCGGAAGTGGGCGGGGCCTGGCACCCTACAGCCCCCTGGCATACCCAGGCTTGCCCTGGCAACTGTTGCTGAGCCCCAAAGCGGAAGTGGGCGGGGCCTGGCGCCCACCAGCCCCCTGCAATACCCAGCCTTGAACTGGCAACTGTTGCTGGCCCACAAAGCGGAAGTGGGCAGGGCCTGGCGCCCTCCAGCCCCCTGCCATGCCCAGGCTTGCCCTGTCAACTGTTGCTGGGCCCCAAAGCAGAAGTGGGCGGGGCCTGGCGCCCTCAAGCCCCCTGCCTTGCCCAGGGTTGCCCTGGCAACTGTTGCTGGCCCCCAAAGCAGAAGTGGGCGGGGCCTGGCACCCACCAGCCCCCTGCCATGCCTAGGCTTGCCATGGCAACAGTTGCTTGGCCCCAAAGCGGAAGTGGGCGGGGCCTGGCGCCCACCAGCCCCCTGCAATACCCAGGCTTGAACTGGCAACTGTTGCTGGCCCCCAAAGCGGAAGTGGGCAGGGCCTGGCGCCCTCCAGCCCCCTGCCATGCCCAGGCTTGCCCTGGCAACTGTTGCTGGGCCCCAAAGCGGAAGTGGGCGGGGCCTGGCGCCCTCCAGCCCCCTGCCATGCCCAAGATTGCCCTGGCAGCTGTTGCTGGGCCCCAAAGCGGAAGTAGGCGGGGCCTGGCACCCTCCATCCCCCTGCCATGCCCAGGCTTGCCCTGGCAACTGTTGCTGGCCCCCAAAGCAGAAGTGGGCGGGGCCTGGTGCCCTCAAGCCCCCTGCCATGCTCAGGGTTGCCCTGGCAACTGTTGCTGGCCCCCAAAGCGGAAGTGGGCGGGGCCTGGCACCCACCAGCCCCCTGCCATGCCTAGGCTTGCCATGGCAACTGTTGCTGGGCCCCAAAGCGGAAGTGGGCGGGGCCTGGCGCCCACCAGCCCCCTGCAATACCCAGGCTTGAACTGGCAACTGTTGCTGAGCCCCAACGCGGAAGTGGGCGGGGCCTGGCACCCTACAGCCCCCTGGCATACCCAGGCTTGCCCTGGCAACTGTTGCTGGGCCCCAAAGCGGAAGTGGGCGGGGCCTGGCGCCCTCCAGCCCCCTGCCATGCCCAGGTTTGCCCTGGCAACTGTTGCTGGCCCCCAAAGCGGAAGTGGGCGGGGCCTGGCACCCACCAGCCCCCTGCCATGCCTAGGCTTGCCCTGGCAACTGTTGCTGAGCCCCAAAGCGGAAGTGGGCGGGGCCTGGCGCCCTACAGCCCCCTGCCATACCCAGGCTTGCCCTGGCAACTGTTGCTGTTCCCCAAAGCGGAAGTGGGCGGGGCCTGGCGCCCTCCAGCCCCCTGCCATGCCCAGGCTTGCCCTGGCAACTGTTGCTGGGCCCCAAAGCGGAAGTGGGCGGGGCCTGGCGCCCTCCAGCCCCCTGCCATGCCCAAGATTGCCCTGGCAGCTGTTGCTGGGCCCCAAAGCGGAAGTAGGCGGGGCCTGGCACCCTCCATCCCCCTGCCATGCCCAGGCTTGCCCTGGCAACTGTTGCTGGCCCCCAAAGCAGAAGTGGGCGGGGCCTGGCGCCCTCAAGCCCCCTGCCATGCCCAGGGTTGCTGACACCCAAAGCGGAAGTGGGCGGGGCCTGGCGCCCTCAAGCCCCCAGCCATGCCCAGGCTTGCCCTGGCTTTCCCTGGCAACTGTTGCTGGCCCCAAAGCAGAAGTGGGTGGGGCCTGGTGCCCTCAAGCCCCCTGCCATGCCCAGGGTTGCCCTGGCAACTGTTGCCGGCCCCCAAAGCGGAAGTGGGCGGGGCCTTGCACCCACCAGCCCCCTGCCATGCCTAGGCTTGCCATGGCAACTGTTGCTGGGCCCCAAAGCGGAAGTGGGCGGGGCCTGGCGCCCACCAGCCCCCTGCAATACCCAGCCTTGAACTGGCAACTGTTGCTGGCCCACAAAGCGGAAGTGGGCAGGGCCTGGCGCCCTCCAGCCCCCTGCCATGCCCAGGCTTGCCCTGTCAACTGTTGCTGGGCCCCAAAGCAGAAGTGGGCGGGGCCTGGCGCCCTCAAGCCCCCTGCCTTGCCCAGGGTTGCCCTGGCAACTGTTGCTGGCCCCCAAAGCGGAAGTGGGCGGGGCCTGGCACCCACCAGCCCCCTGCCATGCCTAGGCTTGCCATGGCAACAGTTGCTGGGCCCCAAAGCGGAAGTGGGCGGGGCCTGGCGCCCACCAGCCCCCTGCAATACGCAGGCTTGAACTGGCAACTGTTGCTGGCCCCCAAAGCGGAAGTGGGCAGGGCCTGGCGCCCTCCAGCCCCCTGCCATGCCCAGGCTTGCCCTGTCAACTGTTGCTGGGCCCCAAAGCAGAAGTGGGCGGGGCCTGGCGCCCTCCAGCCCCCTGCCATGCCCAGGCTTGCCCTGGCAACTGTTGCTGGGCCCCAAAGCGGAAGTGGGCGGGGCCTGGCGCCCTAGAAACCCCAGCCATGCCCAGGCTTGCCCTGGCTTTCCCTGGCAACTGTTGCTGGCCCCAAAGAAGAAGTGGGTGGGGCCTGGCGCCCTCAAGCCCCCTGCCATGCCCAGGGTTGCCCTGGCAACTGTTGCTGGGCCCCAAAGCAGAAGTGGGCGGGGCCTGGCGCCCTCAAGCCCCCTGCCTTGCCCAGGGTTGCCCTGGCAACTGTTGCTGGCCCCCAAAGCGGAAGTGGGCAGGGCCTGGCGCCCTCCAGCCCCCTGCCATGCCCAGGCTTGCCCTGTCAACTGTTGCTGGGCCCCAAAGCAGAAGTGGGCGGGGCCTGGCGCCCTCCAGCCCCCTGCCATGCCCAGGCTTGCCCTGGCAACTGTTGCTGGGCCCCAAAGCGGAAGTGGGCGGGGCCTGGCGCCCTAGAAACCCCAGCCATGCCCAGGCTTGCCCTGGCTTTCCCTGGCAACTGTTGCTGGCCCCAAAGAAGAAGTGGGTGGGGCCTGGCGCCCTCAAGCCCCCTGCCATGCCCAGGGTTGCCCTGGCAACTGTTGCTGGCCCCCAAAGCGGAAGTGGGCGGGGCCTGGCACCCACCAGCCCCCTGCCATGCCTAGGCTTGCCATGGCAACTGTTGCTGGGCCCCAAAGCGGAAGTGGGCGGGGCCTGGCGCCCACCAGCCCCCTGCAATACCCAGGCTTGAACTGGCAACTGTTGCTGGCCCCCAAAGCGGAAGTAAGCAGGGCCTGGCGCCCTCCAGCCCCCTGCCATGCCCAGGCTTGCCCTGTCAACTGTTGCTGGGCCGCAAAGCGGAAGTGGGCGGGGTCTGGCGCCCTCCAGCCCCCTGCCATGCCCAGGCTTGCCCTGGCAACTGTTGCTGGGCCCCAAAGCGGAAGTGGGCGGGGCCTGGCGCCCTCAAGCCCCCAGCCATGCCCAGGCTTACCCTGGCTTTCCCTGGCAACTGTTGCTGGCCCCAAAGAAGAAGTGGGTGGGGCCTGGCGCCCTCAAGCCCCCTGCTATGCCCAGGGTTGCCCTGGCAACTGTTGCTGGCCCCCAAAGCGGAAGTGGGCGGGGCCTGGCACCCACCAGCCCCCTGCCATGCCTAGGCTTGCCATGGCAACTGTTGCTGGGCCCCAAAGCGGAAGTGGGCGGGGCCTGGCGCCCACCAGCCCCCTGCAATACCCAGGCTTGACCTGGCAACTGTTGCTGGCCCCCAAAGCGGAAGTGGGCAGGGCCTGGCGCCCTCAAGCCCCCTGCCATGCCCAGGGTTGCCCTGGCAACTGTTGCTGGCCCCCAAAGCGGAAGTGGACGGGGCCTGGCACCCACCAGCCCCCTGCAATGCCTAGGCTTGCCCTGGCAACTGTTGCTGGGCCCCAAAGCGGAAGTGGGCGGGGCCTGGCGCCCACCAGCCACCTGCCATGTCCAGGCTTGCCCTGTCAACTGTTGCTGGCCCCCAAAGCGGAAGTGGGCGGGGCCTGGCGCCCACCAGCCACCTGCCATGCCCAGGCTTGCCCTGTCAACTGTTGCTGGGCCCCAAAGCGGAAGTGGGCGGGGCCTGGCGCCCTCCAGCCCCCTGCCATGCCCAGGCAACTGTTGCTGGGCCCCAAAGCGGAAGTGGGCTGGGCCTTGCACCCTCAAGCCCCCTGCCATGACTATGATTGCCCTGGCAACTGTTGCTGGCCCCCAAAGCGGAAGTGGGCGGGGCCTGGCGCCCACCAGCCCCCTGCAATACCCAGGCTTGACCTGGCAACTGTTTCTGGCCCCCAAAGCGGAAGTGGGCAGGGTCTGGCACCCTCAAGCCCCCTGCCATGCCCAGGGTTGCCCTGGCAACTGTTGCTGGCCCCCAAAGCGGAAGTGGGCGGGGCCTGGCGCCCAACAGTCCCCTGCCATGCCCAGGCTTGCCCTGGCAACTGTTGCTGGGCCCCAAAGCGGAAGTGGGCGGGGACTGGCGCCCTCCAGCCCCCTGCCATGCCCAATGTTGCCCTGGCAACTGTTGCTGGGCCCCAAAGCGGAAGTGGGCGGGGCCTGGCGCCCACCATCTCCCTGCCATGCCCAGGCTTGCCCTGGCAACTGTTGCTGGGCCCCAAAGCGGAAGTGGGCGGGGCCTGGTGCCCTCAAGCCCCCTGCCATGCCTAGGCTTGCCCTGGCAACTGTTGCTGGCCCCCAAAGCGGAAGTGGACGGGGCCTGGCACCCACCAGCCCCCTGCAATGCCTAGGCTTGCCCTGGCAACTGTTGCTGGGCCCCAAAGCGGAAGTGGGCGGGGCCTGGCGCCCACCAGCCACCTGCCATGTCCAGGCTTGCCCTGTCAACTGTTGCTGGCCCCCAAAGCGGAAGTGGGCGGGGCCTGGCGCCCACCAGCCACCTGCCATGCCCAGGCTTGCCTGTCAACTGTTGCTGGGCCCCAAAGCGGAAGTGGGCGGGGCCTGGCGCCCTCCAGCCCCCTGCCATGCCCAGGCAACTGTTGCTGGGCCCCAAAGCGGAAGTGGGCTGGGCCTTGCACCCTCAAGCCCCCTGCCATGCCCATGATTGCCCTGGCAACTGTTGCTGGCCCCCAAAGCGGAAGTGGGCGGGGCCTGGCGCCCACCAGCCCCCTGCAATACCCAGGCTTGACCTGGCAACTGTTGCTGGCCCCCAAAGCGGAAGTGGGCAGGGTCTGGCACCCTCAAGCCCCCTGCCATGCCCAGGGTTGCCCTGGCAACTGTTGCTGGCCCCCAAAGCGGAAGTGGGCGGGGCCTGGCGCCCAACAGTCCCCTGCCATGCCCAGGCTTGCCCTGGCAACTGTTGCTGGGCCCCAAAGCGGAAGTGGGCGGGGACTGGCGCCCTCCAGCCCCCTGCCATGCCCAATGTTGCCCTGGCAACTGTTGCTGGGCCCCAAAGCGGAAGTGGGCGGGGCCTGGCGCCCACCATCCCCCTGCCATGCCCAGGCTTGCCCTGGCAACTGTTGCTGGGCCCCAAAGCGGAAGTGGGCGGGGCCTGGTGCCCTCAAGCCCCCTGCCATGCCCAGGCTTGCCCTGGCAACTGTTGCTGGGCCCCAAAGCGGAAGTGGGCGGGGACTGGCGCCATCCAGCCCCTTGCCATGCCCAGGCTTGCCCTATCAACTGTTGCTGAGCCCCAAAGCGGAAGTGGGCGGGGCCTGGCGCCCTCCAGCCCCCTGCCATGCCCAGGCTTGCCCTGGCAACTGTTGCTGGCCCCCAAAGCGGAAGTGGGCGGGGCCTGGCACCCACCAGCCCCCTGCCATGCCTAGGCTTGCCCTGGCAACTGTTGCTGAGCCCCAAAGCGGAAGTGGGCGGGGCCTGGCGCCCTACAGCCCCCTGCCATACCCAGGCTTGCCCTGGCAACTGTTGCTGGGCCCCAAAGCGGAAGTGGGCGGGGCCTGGCGCCCTCCAGCCCCCTGCCATGCCCAGGCTTGCCCTGGCAACTGTTGCTGGGCCCCAAAGCGGAAGTGGGCAGGGCCTGGCGCCCTCCAGCCCCCTGCCATGCCCAGGCTTGCCCTGTCAACTGTTGCTGGGCCCCAAAGCAGAAGTGGGCGGGGCCTGGCGCCCTCCAGCCCCCTGCCATGCCCAGGCTTGCCCTGGCAACTGTTGCTGGGCCCCAAAGCGGAAGTGGGCGGGGCCTGGCGCCCTAGAGCCCCCAGCCATGCCCAGGCTTGCCCTGGCTTTCCCTGGCAACTGTTGCTGGCCCCAAAGAAGAAGTGGGTGGGGCCTGGCGCCCTCAAGCCCCCTGCCATGCCCAGGGTTGCCCTGGCAACTGTTGCTGGCCCCCAAAGCGGAAGTGGGCGGGGCCTGGCACCCACCAGCCCCCTGCCATGCCTAGGCTTGCCATGGCAACTGTTGCTGGGCCCCAAAGCGGAAGTGGGCGGGGCCTGGCGCCCACCAGCCCCCTGCAATACCCAGGCTTGAACTGGCAACTGTTGCTGGCCCCCAAAGCGGAAGTAAGCAGGGCCTGGCGCCCTCCAGCCCCCTGCCATGCCCAGGCTTGCCCTGTCAACTGTTGCTGGGCCCCAAAGCGGAAGTGGGCGGGGTCTGGCGCCCTCCAGCCCCCTGCCATGCCCAGGCTTGCCCTGGCAACTGTTGCTGGGCCCCAAAGCGGAAGTGGGCGGGGCCTGGCGCCCTCAAGCCCCCAGCCATGCCCAGGCTTACCCTGGCTTTCCCTGGCAACTGTTGCTGGCCCCAAAGAAGAAGTGGGTGGGGCCTGGCGCCCTCAAGCCCCCTGCTATGCCCAGGGTTGCCCTGGCAACTGTTGCTGGCCCCCAAAGCGGAAGTGGGCGGGGCCTGGCACCCACCAGCCCCCTGCCATGCCTAGGCTTGCCATGGCAACTGTTGCTGGGCCCCAAAGCGGAAGTGGGCGGGGCCTGGCGCCCACCAGCCCCCTGCAATACCCAGGCTTGACCTGGCAACTGTTGCTGGCCCCCAAAGCGGAAGTGGGCAGGGCCTGGCGCCCTCAAGCCCCCTGCCATGCCCAGGGTTGTGCAAAAGACAGAGTTGGGTAGTCTTCCGCACAGGATTGGTAGTGATGTATTTAGATATGAATGAAGGCCCCCTCTTATTGAGATAATTACTTAATATTGTAGTACTTCTTAGGGGTGTGCTACCACTGACACAAAATGATGCATGAAGATATGGAGAAAGAGAACGTGTGTCTTGTTTGTGGTGCACCAGAGAGAATTAATTAGAGTCAATAAAAATTAACCTTTAATTTATTTATTTAAAAAACTGCGAAATATAAAACCAAAACACAAAAATTGACAAACAAAGTGCAAGATAGTGCGTGTTAAAAACAGCACATGTGGGGACTTACTTGTGTGTTTTAAATGCGTCTCTTTAATTATGACTTTGTGTTAGCGTATTCAGGAAAACAATCTCTGCTACAAATGTGGGTTGAGAACCTCTTACTACACTTGTAGCTGTTTTTTCATGGAATGCTTCTAGCACTGAATTAAATACAAATGTACTTAACATATGTTAGTGGATTAATCACTGTAATGTCGCTTGTCTCAAAATAACGGGTTAATTGCTGTTGATTTTAAGTGTGTCGACACTTGGATGTCGATTTGTCAAGCTCAGCACACAGTTAGCTCGTGAAAAATACTAAATTGACACAATTTAGGGCTTTAATTGCCCTCAATCAATCAGCATATTGTGTGGAATACCTCTAGCGCTAAGTTAAAGTCAAATATTCTTCACATATGTTAGTGGATTTATAACTGTAATGACGCCTGTCTCGTAGCACCAGGTTAATTGTTAATTGCTTGTCATAGATATGTCGACACCTAGGTGTCGATTTCTCATGCTTATCACACAGTTGTGTGGTGTTGATATTAAATTGATACCATACTGGGCTATAATTGCCTACAATCATATAATTGTATCTTAATCAGTTAGCATGAAATGGCAAGCCAATTATGTGGAACAAGCCGTCAATGAGTAAATCAATACTGACAATAAGCGTGTCTGCTTGTAGTTTCGCAGTAAGGCAACAGCACTGATGCGGCAGCGTCTGAAGCAGCGTGTGTATATGGACAATATGACACTGGTACAGATACTTTATTGATACAATTGAACCTTATTCTAATTGATTGGTAAGTATTGAACCAGAGCTGTCAGCGGGTTTAAGCGGCGTTGTCAATTCGCGTGCCTGCCCGTAATTATACACTGAAACACTAGCAATTGCGGGACACTCTGTATACCCGCTTGCTGCAAGACAGAGCTGTCAGAACTGTCATCGGGTAGGGCAGTGTGCGGGGCCTGGCGCCCTCCAGCCCCCTGCCATGCCCAAGATTGCCCTGGCAGCTGTTGCTGGGCCCCAAAGCGGAAGTAGGCGGGGCCTGGCACCCTCCATCCCCCTGCCATGCCCAGGCTTGCCCTGGCAACTGTTGCTGGCCCCCAAAGCGTAAGTGGGCGGGGCCTGGCGCCCTCAAGCCCCCTGCCATGCCCAGGGTTGCGGACACCCAAAGCGGAAGTGGGCGGGGCCTGGCGCCCTCCAGCCCCCTGCCATGCCCAGGCTTGCCCTGGCAACTGTTGCTGGGCCCCAAAGCGGAAGTGGGTGGGGCCTGGTGCCCTCAAGCCCCCTGCCATGCTCAGGGTTGCCCTGGCAACTGTTGCTGGCCCCCAAAGCGGAAGTGGGCGGGGCCTGGCACCCACCAGCCCCCTGCCATGCCTAGGCTTGCCATGGCAACTGTTGCTGGGCCCCAAAGCGGAAGTGGGCGGGGCCTGGCGCCCACCAGCCCCCTGCAATACCCAGGCTTGAACTGGCAACTGTTGCTGAGCCCCAACGCGGAAGTGGGCGGGGCCTGGCACCCTACAGCCCCCTGGCATACCCAGGCTTGCCCTGGCAACTGTTGCTGGGCCCCAAAGCGGAAGTGGGCGGGGCCTGGCGCCCTCCAGCCCCCTGCCATGCCCAGGTTTGCCCTGGCAACTGTTGCTGGCCCCCAAAGCGGAAGTGGGCGGGGCCTGGCACCCACCAGCCCCCTGCCATGCCTAGGCTTGCCCTGGCAACTGTTGCTGAGCCCCAAAGCGGAAGTGGGCGGGGCCTGGCGCCCTACAGCCCCCTGCCATACCCAGGCTTGCCCTGGCAACTGTTGCTGTTCCCCAAAGCGGAAGTGGGCGGGGCCTGGCGCCCTCCAGCCCCCTGCCATGCCCAGGCTTGCCCTGGCAACTGTTGCTGGGCCCCAAAGCGGAAGTGGGCGGGGCCTGGCGCCCTCCAGCCCCCTGCCATGCCCAAGATTGCCCTGGCAGCTGTTGCTGGGCCCCAAAGCGGAAGTAGGCGGGGCCTGGCACCCTCCATCCCCCTGCCATGCCCAGGCTTGCCCTGGCAACTGTTGCTGGCCCCCAAAGCAGAAGTGGGCGGGGCCTGGCGCCCTCAAGCCCCCTGCCATGCCCAGGGTTGCTGACACCCAAAGCGGAAGTGGGCGGGGCCTGGCGCCCTCAAGCCCCCAGCCATGCCCAGGCTTGCCCTGGCTTTCCCTGGCAACTGTTGCTGGCCCCAAAGCAGAAGTGGGTGGGGCCTGGTGCCCTCAAGCCCCCTGCCATGCCCAGGGTTGCCCTGGCAACTGTTGCCGGCCCCCAAAGCGGAAGTGGGCGGGGCCTTGCACCCACCAGCCCCCTGCCATGCCTAGGCTTGCCATGGCAACTGTTGCTGGGCCCCAAAGCGGAAGTGGGCGGGGCCTGGCGCCCACCAGCCCCCTGCAATACCCAGCCTTGAACTGGCAACTGTTGCTGGCCCACAAAGCGGAAGTGGGCAGGGCCTGGCGCCCTCCAGCCCCCTGCCATGCCCAGGCTTGCCCTGTCAACTGTTGCTGGGCCCCAAAGCAGAAGTGGGCGGGGCCTGGCGCCCTCAAGCCCCCTGCCTTGCCCAGGGTTGCCGGCCCCCAAAGCGGAAGTGGGCGGGGCCTGGCACCCACCAGCCCCCTGCCATGCCTAGGCTTGCCATGGCAACAGTTGCTGGGCCCCAAAGCGGAAGTGGGCGGGGCCTGGCGCCCACCAGCCCCCTGCAATACCCAGGCTTGAACTGGCAACTGTTGCTGGCCCCCAAAGCGGAAGTGGGCAGGGCCTGGCGCCCTCCAGCCCCCTGCCATGCCCAGGCTTGCCCTGTCAACTGTTGCTGGGCCTCAAAGCAGAAGTGGGCGGGGCCTGGCGCCCTCCAGCCCCCTGCCATGCCCAGGCTTGCCCTGGCAACTGTTGCTGGGCCCCAAAGCGGAAGTGGGCGGGGCCTGGCGCCCTAGAGCCCCCAGCCATGCCCAGGCTTGCCCTGGCTTTCCCTGGTAACTGTTGCTGGCCCCAAAGAAGAAGTGGGTGGGGCCTGGCGCCCTCAAGCCCCCTGCCATGCCCAGGGTTGCCCTGGCAACTGTTGCTGGCCCCCAAAGCGGAAGTGGGCGGGGCCTGGCACCCACCAGCCCCCTGCCATGCCTAGGCTTGCCATGGCAACTGTTGCTGGGCCCCAAAGCGGAAGTGGGCGGGGCCTGGCGCCCACCAGCCCCCTGCAATACCCAGGCTTGAACTGGCAACTGTTGCTGGCCCCCAAAGCGGAAGTAAGCAGGGCCTGGCGCCCTCCAGCCCCTGCCATGCCCAGGCTTGCCCTGTCAACTGTTGCTGGGCCCCAAAGCGGAAGTGGGCGGGGTCTGGCGCCCTCCAGCCCACTGCCATGCCCAGGCTTGCCCTGGCAACTGTTGCTGGGCCCCAAAGCGGAAGTGGGCGGGGCCAGGCGCCCTCAAGCCCCCAGCCATGCCCAGGCTTACCCTGGCTTTCCCTGGCAACTGTTGCTGGCCCCAAAGAAGAAGTGGGTGGGGCCTGGCGCCCTCAAGCCCCCTGCTATGCCCAGGGTTGCCCTGGCAACTGTTGCTGGCCCCCAAAGCGGAAGTGGGCGGGGCCTGGCACCCACCAGCCCCCTGCCATGCCTAGGCTTGCCATGGCAACTGTTGCTGGGCCCCAAAGCGGAAGTGGGCGGGGCCTGGCGCCCACCAGCCCCCTGCAATACCCAGGCTTGACCTGGCAACTGTTGCTGGCCCCCAAAGCGGAAGTGGGCAGGGCCTGGCGCCCTCAAGCCCCCTGCCATGCCCAGGGTTGCCCTGGCAACTGTTGCTGGCCCCCAAAGCGGAAGTGGACGGGGCCTGGCACCCACCAGCCCCCTGCAATGCCTAGGCTTGCCCTGGCAACTGTTGCTGGGCCCCAAAGCGGAAGTGGGCGGGGCCTGGCGCCCACCAGCCACCTGCCATGTCCAGGCTTGCCCTGTCAACTGTTGCTGGCCCCCAAAGCGGAAGTGGGCGGGGCCTGGCGCCCACCAGCCACCTGCCATGCCCAGGCTTGCCCTGTCAACTGTTGCTGGGCCCCAAAGCGGAAGTGGGCGGGGCCTGGCGCCCTCCAGCCCCCTGCCATGCCCAGGCAACTGTTGATGGGCCCCAAAGCGGAAGTGGGCTGGGCCTTGCACCCTCAAGCCCCCTGCCATGCCCATGATTGCCCTGGCAACTGTTGCTGGCCCCCAAAGCGGAAGTGGGCGGGGCCTGGCGCCCACCAGCCCCCTGCAATACCCAGGCTTGACCTGGCAACTGTTGCTGGCCCCCAAAGCGGAAGTGGGCAGGGTCTGGCACCCTCAAGCCCCCTGCCATGCCCAGGGTTGCCCTGGCAACTGTTGCTGGCCCCCAAAGCGGAAGTGGGCGGGGCCTGGCGCCCAACAGTCCCCTGCCATGCCCAGGCTTGCCCTGGCAACTGTTGCTGGGCCCCAAAGCGGAAGTGGGCGGGGACTGGCGCCCTCCAGCCCCCTGCCATGCCCAATGTTGCCCTGGCAACTGTTGCTGGGCCCCAAAGCGGAAGTGGGCGGGGCCTGGCGCCCACCATCCCCCTGCCATGCCCAGGCTTGCCCTGGCAACTGTTGCTGGGCCCCAAAGCGGAAGTGGGCGGGGCCTGGTGCCCTCAAGCCCCCTGCCATGCCCAGGCTTGCCCTGGCAACTGTTGCTGGGCCCCAAAGCGGAAGTGGGCGGGGACTGGCGCCATCCAGCCCCTTGCCATGCCCAGGCTTGCCCTATCAACTGTTGCTGAGCCCCAAAGCGGAAGTGGGCGGGGCCTGGCGCCCTCCAGCCCCCTGCCATGCCCAGGCTTGCCCTGGCAACTGTTGCTGGCCCCCAAAGCGGAAGTGGGCGGGGCCTGGCACCCACCAGCCCCCTGCCATGCCTAGGCTTGCCCTGGCAACTGTTGCTGAGCCCCAAAGCGGAAGTGGGCGGGGCCTGGCGCCCTACAGCCCCCTGCCATACCCAGGCTTGCCCTGGCAACTGTTGCTGGGCCCCAAAGCGGAAGTGGGCGGGGCCTGGCGCCCTCCAGCCCCCTGCCATGCCCAGGCTTGCCCTGGCAACTGTTGCTGGGCCCCAAAGCGGAAGTGGGCGGGGCCTGGCGCCCTCCAGCCCCCTGCCATGCCCAAGATTGCCCTGGCAGCTGTTGCTGAGCCCCAAAGCGGAAGTAGGCGGGGCCTGGCACCCTCCATCCCCCTGCCATGCCCAGGCTTGCCCTGGCAACTGTTGCTGGCCCCCAAAGCGGAAGTGGGCGGGGCCTGGCGCCCTCAAGCCCCCTGCCATGCCCAGGGTTGCGGACACCCAAAGCGGAAGTGGGCGGGGCCTGGCGCCCTCCAGCCCCCTGCCATGCCCAGGCTTGCCCTGGCAACTGTTGCTGGGCCCCAAAGCGGAAGTGGGTGGGGCCTGGTGCCCTCAAGCCCCCTGCCATGCTCAGGGTTGCCCTGGCAACTGTTGCTGGCCCCCAAAGCGGAAGTGGGCGGGGCCTGGCACCCACCAGCCCCCTGCCATGCCTAGGCTTGCCATGGCAACTGTTGCTGGGCCCCAAAGCGGAAGTGGGCGGGGCCTGGCGCCCACCAGCCCCCTGCAATACCCAGGCTTGAACTGGCAACTGTTGCTGAGCCCCAACGCGGAAGTGGGCGGGGCCTGGCACCCTACAGCCCCCTGGCATACCCAGGCTTGCCCTGGCAACTGTTGCTGGGCCCCAAAGCAGAAGTGGGCGGGGCCTGGCGCCCTCCAGCCCCCTGCCATGCCCAGGCTTGCCCTGTCAACTGTTGCTGGGCCCCAAAGCGGAAGTGGGCGGGGTCTGGCGCCCTCCAGCCCCCTGCCATGCCCAGGCTTGCCCTGGCAACTGTTGCTGGGCCCCAAAGCGGAAGTGGGCGGGGCCTGGCGCCCTCAAGCCACCAGCCATGCCCAGGCTTACCCTGGCTTTCCCTGGCAACTGTTGCTGGCCCCAAAGAAGAAGTGGGTGGGGCCTGGCGCCCTCAAGCCCCCTGCTATGCCCAGGGTTGCCCTGGCAACTGTTGCTGGCCCCCAAAGCGGAAGTGGGCGGGGCCTGGCACCCACCATCCCCCTGCCATGCCTAGGCTTGCCATGGCAACTGTTGCTGGGCCCCAAAGCGGAAGTGGGCGGGGCCTGGCGCCCACCAGCCCCCTGCAATACCCAGGCTTGACCTGGCAACTGTTGCTGGCCCCCAAAGCGGAAGTGGGCAGGGCCTGGCGCCCTCAAGCCCCCTGCCATGCCCAGGGTTGCCCTGGCAACTGTTGCTGGCCCCCAAAGCGGAAGTGGACGGGGCCTGGCACCCACCAGCCCCCTGCAATGCCTAGGCTTGCCCTGGCAACTGTTGCTGGGCCCCAAAGCGGAAGTGGGCGGGGCCTGGCGCCCACCAGCCACCTGCCATGTCCAGGCTTGCCCTGTCAACTGTTGCTGGCCCCCAAAGCGGAAGTGGGCGGGGCCTGGCGCCCACCAGCCACCTGCCATGCCCAGGCTTGCCCTGTCAACTGTTGCTGGGCCCCAAAGCGGAAGTGGGCGGGGCCTGGCGCCCTCCAGCCCCCTGCCATGCCCAGGCAACTGTTGCTGGGCCCCAAAGCGGAAGTGGGCTGGGCCTTGCACCCTCAAGCCCCCTGCCATGCCCATGATTGCCCTGGCAACTGTTGCTGGCCCCCAAAGCGGAAGTGGGCGGGGCCTGGCGCCCACCAGCCCCCTGCAATACCCAGGCTTGACCTGGCAACTGTTGCTGGCCCCCAAAGCGGAAGTGGGCAGGGTCTGGCACCCTCAAGCCCCCTGCCATGCCCAGGGTTGCCCTGGCAACTGTTGCTGGCCCCCAAAGCGGAAGTGGGCGGGGCCTGGCGCCCAACAGTCCCCTGCCATGCCCAGGCTTGCCCTGGCAACTGTTGCTGGGCCCCAAAGCGGAAGTGGGCGGGGACTGGCGCCCTCCAGCCCCCTGCCATGCCCAATGTTGCCCTGGCAACTGTTGCTGGGCCCCAAAGCGGAAGTGGGCGGGGCCTGGCGCCCACCATCCCCCTGCCATGCCCAGGCTTGCCCTGGCAACTGTTGCTGGGCCCCAAAGCGGAAGTGGGCGGGGCCTGGTGCCCTCAAGCCCCCTGCCATGCCCAGGCTTGCCCTGGCAACTGTTGCTGGGCCCCAAAGCGGAAGTGGGCGGGGACTGGCGCCATCCAGCCCCTTGCCATGCCCAGGCTTGCCCTATCAACTGTTGCTGAGCCCCAAAGCGGAAGTGGGCGGGGCCTGGCGCCCTCCAGCCCCCTGCCATGCCCAGGCTTGCCCTGGCAACTGTTGCTGGCCCCCAAAGCGGAAGTGGGCGGGGCCTGGCACACACCAGCCCCCTGCCATGCCTAGGCTTGCCCTGGCAACTGTTGCTGAGCCCCAAAGCGGAAGTGGGCGGGGCCTGGCGCCCTACAGCCCCCTGCCATACCCAGGCTTGCCCTGGCAACTGTTGCTGGGCCCCAAAGCGGAAGTGGGCGGGGCCTGGCGCCCTCCAGCCCCCTGCCATGCCCAGGCTTGCCCTGGCAACTGTTGCTGGGCCCCAAAGCGGAAGTGGGCGGGGCCTGGCGCCCTCCAGCCCCCTGCCATGCCCAAGTTTGCCCTGGCAGCTGTTGCTGGGCCCCAAAGCGGAAGTAGGCGGGGCCTGGCACCCTCCATCCCCCTGCCATGCCCAGGCTTGCCCTGGCAACTGTTGCTGGGCCCCAAAGCGGAAGTGGGTGGGGCCTGGTGCCCTCAAGCCCCCTGCCATGCTCAGGGTTGCCCTGGCAACTGTTGCTGGCCCCCAAAGCGGAAGTGGGCGGGGCCTGGCACCCACCAGCCCCCTGCCATGCCTAGGCTTGCCATGGCAACTGTTGCTGGGCCCCAAAGCGGAAGTGGGCGGGGCCTGGCGCCCACCAGCCCCCTGCAATACCCAGGCTTGAACTGGCAACTGTTGCTGAGCCCCAACGCGGAAGTGGGCGGGGCCTGGCACCCTACAGCCCCCTGGCATACCCAGGCTTGCCCTGGCAACTGTTGCTGGGCCCCAAAGCGGAAGTGGGCGGGGCCTGGCGCCCTCCAGCCCCCTGCCATGCCCAGGTTTGCCCTGGCAACTGTTGCTGGCCCCCAAAGCGGAAGTGGGCGGGGCCTGGCACCCACCAGCCCCCTGCCATGCCTAGGCTTGCCCTGGCAACTGTTGCTGAGCCCCAAAGCGGAAGTGGGCGGGGCCTGGCGCCCTACAGCCCCCTGCCATACCCAGGCTTGCCCTGGCAACTGTTGCTGTTCCCCAAAGCGGAAGTGGGCGGGGCCTGGCGCCCTCCAGCCCCCTGCCATGCCCAGGCTTGCCCTGGCAACTGTTGCTGGGCCCCAAAGCGGAAGTGGGCGGGGCCTGGCGCCCTCCAGCCCCCTGCCATGCCCAAGATTGCCCTGGCAGCTGTTGCTGGGCCCCAAAGCGGAAGTAGGCGGGGCCTGGCACCCTCCATCCCCCTGCCATGCCCAGGCTTGCCCTGGCAACTGTTGCTGGCCCCCAAAGCAGAAGTGGGCGGGGCCTGGCGCCCTCAAGCCCCCTGCCATGCCCAGGGTTGCTGACACCCAAAGCGGAAGTGGGCGGGGCCTGGCGCCCTCCAGCCCCCTGCCATGCTCAGGCTTGCCCTGGCAACTGTTGCTGGGCCACAAAGCGGAAGTGGGTGGGGCCTGGTGCCCTCAAGCCCCCTGCCATGCCCAGGGTTGCCCTGGCAACTGTTGCTGGCCCCCAAAGCGGAAGTGGGCGGGGCCTGGCACCCACCAGCCCCCTGCCATGCCTAGGCTTGCCATGGCAACTGTTGCTGGGCCCCAAAGCGGAAGTGGGCGGGGCCTGGCGCCCACCAGCCCCCTGCAATACCCAGGCTTGAACTGGCAACTGTTGCTGGCCCCCAAAGCGGAAGTGGGCAGGGCCTGGCGCCCTCCAGCCCCCTGCCATGCCCAGGCTTGCCCTGTCAACTGTTGCTGGGCCCCAAAGCGGAAGTGAGCGGGGCCTGGCGCCCTCAAGCCCCCAGCCATGCCCAGGCTTGCCCTGGCTTTCCCTGGCAACTGTTGCTGGCCCCAAAGAAGAAGTGGGTGGGGCCTGGCGCCCTCAAGCCCCCTACCATGCCCAGGGTTGCCCTGGCAACTGTTGCTGGCCCCCAAAGCGGAAGTGGGCGGGGCCTGGCGCCCTCCAGCCCCCTGCAATGCCCAGGCTTGCCCTGGCAACTGTTGCTGTCCCCCAAAGCGGAAGTGGGCGGGGCGCCCTCAAGCCCCCTGCCATTCCCAGGGTTGCCCTGGCAGCTTTTGCTGCCCCCCAAAGCGGAAGTGGGTGGGGTCTGGCGCCCTCAAGCCCCCTGCCATGACCACCGTTGCCCTGGCAGCTGTTGCTAGCCCCCAAAGCGGAAGTGGGCGGGGTCTGGCGCCCTCAAGCCCCCCGCCATGCCCAGGCTTGCCCTGGCAACTGTTGCTGGGCCCCAAAGCGGAAGTGGGCGGGGCCTGACGCCCTCAAGCCCCCCCGCAATGCCCAGGCTTGCCCTGGCAACTGTTGCTGGGCCCCAAAGCGGAAGTGGGCGGGGCCTGACGCTTTCCAGCCCCCTGCCATGCCCAGGCTTGCCCTAGCATCTGTTGCTGAGCCCTAAAGCAGAAGTGGGCGGGGCCTGGCGCCCTCCAGCCCCCTGCCATGCCCAGGCTTGCCCAGGCAACTGTTGCTGGGCCCCAAAGCGGAAGTGGGCGGGGCCTGGCGCCCTACAGCCCCCTGCCATGCCCAGGATCTCCCTGGCAACTGTTGCTGGGCCCCAAAGCGGAAGTGGGCGGGGCCTGGCGCCCTCAAGCTGCCAGCCATGCCCAGGATTGCCCTGGCAACTGTTGCTGGGCCCCAAAGTGGAAGTGGGCGGGGCCTGGCGCCCTCTGCCCCCAGCCATGCCCAGGGTTGCCCTGGCAACTGTTAATGGCCCCCAAAGCGGAAGTGGGCGGGGCCTGGCGCCCTCAAGCCCCCTGCCATGCCCAGGGTTGCCCTGACAACTGTTGCTGGCCCCCAAAGCGGAAGTGGGCGGGGCCTGGCACCCACCAGCCCCCTGCCATGCCTAGGCTTGCCATAGCAACTGTTGCTGGGCCCCAAAGCGGAAGTGGGCGGGGCCTGGCGCCCACCAGCCCCCTGCATTACCCAGGCTTGACCTGGCAACTGTTGCTGGCCCCCAAAGCGGAAGTGGGCAGGGCCTGGCGCCCTCCAGCCCCCTGCCATGCCCAGGCTTGCCCTGTCAACTGTTGCTGGGCCCCAAAGTGGAAGTGGGCGGGGCCTGGCGCCCTCTGCCCCCAGCCATGCCCAGGGTTGCCCTGGCAACTGTTGCTGGCCCCCAAAGCGGAAGTGGGCGGGGCCTTGCGCCCTCCAGCCCCCTGCCATGCCTAGGTTTGCCCTGTCAACAGTTGCTGGGCCCCAAAGCGGAAGTGGGCGGGGCCTGGCGCCCTCCAGCCCCCAGCCATGCCCAGGCTTGCCCTGGCTTTCCCTGGCAACTGTTGCTGGCCCCAAAGAAGAAGTGGGTGGGGCCTGGCGCCCACCAGCCCCCTGCAATACCCAGGCTTGACCTGGCAACTGTTGCTGGCCCCCAAAGCGGAAGTGGGCAGGGCCTGGCGCCCTCAAGCCCCCTGCCATGCCCAGGGTTGCCCTGGCAACTGTTGCTGGCCCCCAAAGCGGAAGTGGGCGGGGCCTGGCGCCCTCCAGCCCCCTGCCATGCCCAGGCTTGCCCTGGCAACTGTTGCTGGCCCCCAAAGTGGAAGTGGGCGGGGCCTGGCGCCCTCAAGCCCCCTGCCATTCCTAGGGTTGCCCTGGCAGCTTTTGCTGTCCCCAAAGCGGAAGTGGGCGGGGCCTGGCACCCACCAGCCCCCTGCCATGCCTAGGCTTGCCCTGGCAACTGTTGCTAGGCCCCAAAGTGGAAGTGGGCGGGGCCTGGCGCCCTTCAGCCCCCTGCCATGCCCAGGCTTGCCCTGTTAACATTTGCTTGGCCCCAAAGCGGAAGTGAGCGGGGCCTGGCGCCCTCAAGCCCCCTGCCATGCCCAGGGTTGCCCTGGCAACTGTTTCTGGCCTCCAAAGCGGAAGTGGGCGGTGCCTGGCACCCAACAGCCCCCTGCCTTGCCTAGGCTTGCTCTGGCAACTGATGCTGGGCCCCAAAGCGGAAGTGGGCGGGGCCTGGTGCCCACCAGCCCCTGCCATGCCCAGGCTTGCCCCTGGCCACTGTTGCTGGCCCCCAAAGCGGAAGTGGGCGGGGCCTGGCGCCCTCCAGCCCCCTGCCTTGCCAAGGCTTGCCCTGTCAACTGTTGCTATGCCCCAAAGCGGAATTGGGCGGGGCATGGCGCCCTCAAGCCCCCAGCCATGCCCAGGCTTGCCCTGGCTTTCCCTGGCAACTGTTGCTGGCCCCAAAGCGGAAGTGGGCGGGGCCTGGCGCCCTCCAGCCCCCTGCCATACCCAGGCTTGCCCTGGCAACTGTTGCTGGGCCCCAAAGCGGAAGTGGGCGGGGCCTGGCGCCCTCCAGCCCCCTGCCATGCCCAGGCTTGCCCTAGCATCTGTTGCTGGGCCCTAAAGCAGAAGTGGGCGGGGCCTGGCACCCTCCAGCCCCCAGCCATGCCCAGGCTTGCCCTGGCTTTCCCTGGCAACTGTTGCTGGCCCCCAAAGCGGAAGTGGGCGGGGCCTGGCGCCCTCCAGCCCCCTGCCATGCCCAGGCTTGCCCTGGCAACTGTTGCTGGGCCCCAAAGCGGAAGTGGGCGGGGCCTGGCGCCCTTCAGCCCCCTGCCATGCCCAGGCTTGCCCTAGCATCTGTTGCTGGGCCCTAAAGCAGAAGTGGGGCGGGGCCTGGCACCCTTCAGCCCCCTGCCATGCCCAGGCTTGCCCTGGCAACTGTTGCTGGGCCCCAAATCGGAAGTGGGCAGGGCCTGGCGCCCTCCAGCCCCCTGCCATGCCCAAGATTGCCCTGGCAGCTGTTGCTGGGCCCCAAAGCGGAAGTAGGCGGGGCCTGGCACCCTCCAGCCCCCTGCCATGCCCAGTCTTGCCCTGGCAGCTGTTGCTGGGCCCCAAAGCGGAAGTGGGCTGGACTTTGCGCCCTCCAGCCCCCTGCCATGCCCAATGTTGCCCTGGCAACTGTTGCTGGCCCCAAGCGGAAGTGGGCGGGGCCTGGCACCCACCATCCCCCTGCCATGCCCAGGCTTGCCCTGGCAACTGTTGCTGGCCCCCAAAGCGGAAGTGGGTGGGGCCTGGCGCCCTCAAGCCCCCCGCCATGCCCAGGCTTGCCCTGGCAACTGTTGCTGGGCCCCAAAGCGGAAGTGGGCGGGGCCTGGCGCCCTCCAGCCCCCTGCCATGCCCAGGCTTGCCCTGGCAACTGTTTGCTGGCCCCCAAGGCGGAAGTTGGCGGGGCCTGGCACCCACCAGCCCCCTGCCATTCCCAGGCTTGCCCTGGCAACTGTTGCTGAGCCCCAAAGCGGAAGTGGGCGGGGCCTGGCGCCCTACAGCCCCCTGCCATACCCAGGCTTGCCCTGGCAACTGTTGCTGGGCCCCAAAGCGGAAGTGGGCGGGGCCTGGCGCCCTCCAGCCCCCTGCCATGCCCAGGCTTGCCCTAGCATCTGTTGCTGGGCCCTAAAGCAGAAGTGGGCGGGGCCTGGCGCTCTCCAGCCGCCTGCCTTGCCCAGGCTTGCCCTGGCAACTGTTGCTGGCCCCAAAGCGGAAGTGGGCGGGGCCTGGCACCCACCAGCCCCCTGCCATGCCCAGGCTTGCCCAGGCGACTGTTGCTGAGCCCCAAAGCGGAAGTGGGCGGGGCCTGGCGCCCTACAGCCCCCTGCCATGCCCAGGCTTGCCCTGGCAACTGTTGTTGGGCCCCAAAGCGGAAGTGGGCGGGGCCTGGCGCCCTCAAGCTCCCAGCCATGCCCAGGCTTGCCCTGGCAACTGTTGCTGGCCCCAAAGCGGAAGTGGGTGGGGCCTGGCGCCCTCAAGCCCCCTGCCATGCCCAGGGTTGCCCTGGCAACTGTTGCTGGCCCCCAAAGCGGAAGTGGGCAGGGCCTGGCACCCACCAGCCCCCCTGCCATGCCTAGGCTTGCCATGGCAACTGTTGCTGGGCCCCAAAGCGGCAGTGGGCGGGGACTGGCGCCCACCAGCCCCCTGCAATACCCAGGCTTGACCTGGCAACTGTTGCTGGCCCCCAAAGCGGAAGTGGGCAGGGCCTGGCGCCCTCCAGCCCCCTGCCATGCCCAGGCTTGCCCTGTCAACTGTTGCTGGGCCCCAAAGTGAAAGTGGGCGGGGCCTGGCGCCCTCAAGCCCCCAGCCATGCCCAGGGTTTCCCTGTCAACTGTTGCTGGGCCCTAAAGCGGAAGTGGGCGGGGCCTGGCACCCACCAGCCCCCTGCCATGCCTAGGCTTGCCCTGGCAACGGTTGCTAGGCCCCAAAGTGGAAGTGGGCGGGGCCTGGCGCCCTCAAGCCCCCTGCCATGCCCAGGGTTGCCCTGGCAGCTTTTGCTGGCCCCCAAAAGCGGAAATGGGTGGGGTCTGGCACAGTGTTCCCTCTAAGCTGTGCGCGCGTGCGCGCGCACACAACTCACTGAGTGTGCGCACAGACATTACAACAGAGCGCAAAAAGCAGAAGTGGTCCCTTTTTGCAGTTGTGGACTCAGATAATGTGTGTTTCACCCATTAACTACATTGTGTGCTGTGTTTTGAGTGTTTAAATGTTTAATATCAGTTCAAGTAAAGTTAACACAAATGCTGAACGTCATTTTCCAGTTATATATAAGTACGCACAAAAGTTGCACAGCCAAAATCTTTGCCGCACACAGCCTTCGTAAAATTAGAGGGAACATTGGTCTGGTGCCCTCAAGCCCCCTGCCATGCCCAGGCTTGCCCTGGCAACTGTTGCTGGGCCCCAAAGCGGAAGTGGGCGGGACTGGCGCCATCCAGCCCCTTGCCATGCCCAGGCTTGCCCTATCAACTGTTGCTGAGCCCCAAAGCGGAAGTGGGCGGGGCCTGGGCGCCCTCCAGCCCCCTGCCATGCCCAGGCTTGCCCTGGCAACTGTTGCTGGCCCCCAAAGCGGAAGTGGGCGGGGCCTGGCACCCACCAGCCCCCTGCCATGCCTAGGCTTGCCCTGGCAACTGTTGCTGAGCCCCAAAGCGGAAGTGGGCGGGGCCTGGCGCCCTACAGCCCCCTGCCATACCCAGACTTGCCCTGGCAACTGTTGCTGGGCCCCAAAGCGGAAGTGGGCGGGGCCTGGCGCCCTCCAGCCCCCTGCCATGCCAGGCTTGCCCTGGCAACTGTTGCTGGGCCCCAAAGCGGAAGTGGGCGGGGCCTGGCGCCCTCCAGCCCCCTGCCATGCCCAAGATTGCCCTGGCAGCTGTTGCTGGGCTCCAAAGCGGAAGTAGGCGGGGCCTGGCACCCTCCATCCCCCTGCCATGCCCAGGCTTGCCCTGGCAACTGTTGCTGGCCCCCAAAGCGGAAGTGGGCGGGGCCTGGCGCCCTCAAGCCCCCTGCCATGCCCAGGGTTGCGGACACCCAAAGCGGAAGTGGGCGGGGCCTGGCGCCCTCCAGCCCCCTGCCATGCCCAGGCTTGCCCTGGCAACTGTTGCTGGGCCCCAAAGCGGTAGTGGGTGGGGCCTGGTGCCCTCAAGCCCCCTGCCATGCTCAGGTTGCCTGTTGCTGGCCCCCAAAGCGGAAGTGGGCGGGGCCTGGCACCCACCAGCCCCCTGCCATGCCTAGGCTTGCCATGGCAACTGTTGCTGGGCCCCAAAGCGGAAGTGGGCGGGGCCTGGCGCCCACCAGCCCCCTGCAATACCCAGGCTTGAACTGGCAACTGTTGCTGGCCCCCAAAGCGGAAGTGGGCAGTGCCTGGCGCCCTCCAGCCCCTGCCATGCCCAGGCTTGCCCTGTCAACTGTTGCTGGGCCCCAAAGCGGAAGTGGGCGGGGCCTGGCGCCCTCAAGCCCCCAGCCATGCCAGGCTGCCCTGGCTTTCCCTGGCAACTGTTGCTGGCCCCAAAGAAGAAGTGGGTGGGGCCTGGCGCCCTCAAGCCCCCTGCCATGCCCAGGGTTGCCCTGGCAACTGTTGCTGGCCCCCAAAGCGGAAGTGAGCGGGGCCTGGCGCACTCCAGCCCCCTGCCATGCCCAGGCTTGCCCTGGCAACTGTTGCTGGCCCCCAAATCGGAAGTGGGTGGGGCCTGGCGCCCTCAAGCCCCCTGCCATTCCCAGGGTTGCCCTGGCAGCTTTTGCTGCCCCCCAAAGCGGAAGTGGGCGGGGTCTGGCGCCCTCAAGCCCCCTGCCATGACAAGCGTTACCCTGGCAGCTGTTGCTAGCCCCCAAAGCGGAAGTGGGCGGGGTCTGGCGCCCTCAAGCCCCCTGCCATGCCCAGGGTTGCCCTGGCAGCTGTTGATAGCCCCCAAAGCGGAAGTGGGCGGGGTCTGGCGTCCTCAAGCCCCCTGCCATGCCCAGGCTTGCCCTGGCAACTGTTGCTGGGCCCCAAAGCGGAAGTGGGCGGGGACTGGCGCCCTCCAGCCCCCTGCCATGCCCAGGATTGCCCTGTCAACTGTTGCTGGGCCCCAAAGTTGAAGTGGGCGGGGCCTGACGCCCTCAAGCCCCCCGCCATGCCCAGGCTTTCCGTGGCAACTGTTGCTGGGCCCCAAAGCGGAAGTGGGCTGGGCCTGATGCCCTCAAGCCCCCCGCCATGCCCAGGCTTGCCCTGGCAACTGTTGCTGGGCCCCAAAGCGGAAGTGGGCGGGGCCTGGCGCCCTCCAGCCCCCTGCCATGCCCAGGCTTGCCCTGGCAACTGTTGCTGAGCCCCAACGCGGAAGTGGGCGGGGCCTGGCACCCTACAGCCCCCTGGCATACCCAGGCTTGCCCTGGCAACTGTTGCTGGGCCCCAAAGCGGAAGTGGGCGGGGCCTGGCGCCCTCCAGCCCCCTGCCATGCCCAGTTTGCCCTGGCAACTGTTGCTGGCCCCCAAAGCGGAAGTGGGCGGGGCCTGGCACCCACCAGCCCCCTGCCATGCCTAGGCTTGCCCTGGCAACTGTTGCTGAGCCCCAAAGCGGAAGTGGGCGGGGCCTGGCGCCCTACAGCCCCCTGCCATACCCAGGCTTGCCCTGGCAACTGTTGCTGTTCCCCAAAGCGGAAGTGGGCGGGGCCTGGCGCCCTCAAGCCCCCTGCCATGCCCAGGGTTGCCCTGGCAACTGTTGCTGGCCCCCAAAGCGGAAGTGGGCGGGGCCTGGCACCCACCAGCCCCCTGCCATGCCTAGGCTTGCCATGGCAACTGTTGCTGGGCCCCAAAGCGGAAGTGGGTGGGGCCTGGCGCCCTCAAGCCCCCTGCCATGCCCAGGGTTGCCCTGGCAACTGTTGCTGGCCCCCAAAGCGGAAGTGGGCGGGGCCTGGAGCCCTCCAGCCCCCTGCCATGCCCAGGCTTGCCCTGGCAACTGTTGCTGTCCCCCAAAGCGGAAGTGGGCGGGCGCCCTCAAGCCCCTTGCTATTCCCAGGGTTGCCCTGGCAGCTTTTGCTGCCCCCCAAAGCGGAAGTGGGCGGGGTCTGGCGCCCTCAAGCCCCCTGCCATGACCACCGTTGCCCTGGCAGCTGTTGCTAGCCCCCAAAGCGGAAGTGGGCGGGGTCTGGCGCCCTCAAGCCCCCCGCCATGCCCAGGCTTGCCCTGGCAACTGTTGCTGGGCCCCAAAGCGGAAGTGGGCGGGGCCTGACGCCCTCAAGCCCCCCGCAATGCCCAGGCTTGCCCTGGCAACTGTTGCTGGGCCCCAAAGCGGAAGTGGGCGGGGCCTGACGCTTTCCAGCCCCCTGCCATGCCCAGGCTTGCCCTAGCATCTGTTGCTGAGCCCTAAAGCAGAAGTGGGCGGGGCCTGGCGCCCTCCAGCCCCCTGCCATGCCCAGGCTTGCCCAGGCAACTGTTGCTGGGCCCCAAAGCGGAAGTGGGCGGGGCCTGGCGCCCTACAGCCCCCTGCCATGCCCAGGATCTCCCTGGCAACTGTTGCTGGGCATCAAAGCGGAAGTGGGCGGGGCCTGGCGCCCTCAAGCTGCCAGCCATGCCCAGGATTGCCCTGGCAACTGTTGCTGGGCCCCAAAGCGGAAGTGGGCGGGGCCTGGCGCCCTCAAGCCCCCTGCCATGCCCAGGGTTGCCCTGGCAACTGTTGCTGGCCCCCAAAGCGGAAGTGGGCGGGGCCTGGCACCCACCAGCCCCCTGCCATGCCTAGGCTTGCCATGGCAACTGTTGCTGGGCCCCAAAGCGGAAGTGGGCGGGGCCTGGCGCCCACCAGCCCCCTGCATTACCCAGGCTTGACCTGGCAACTGTTGCTGGCCCCCAAAGCGGAAGTGGGCAGGGCCTGGCGCCCTCCAGCCCCCTGCCATGCCCAGGCTTGCCCTGTCAACTGTTGCTGGGCCCCAAAGTGGAAGTGGGCGGGGCCTGGCGCCCTCTGCCCCCAGCCATGCCCAGGGTTGCCCTGGCAACTGTTGCTGGCCCCCAAAGCGGAAGTGGGCGGGGCCTGGCGCCCTCAAGCCCCCTGCCATGCCCAGGTTTGCCTTGTCAACAGTTGCTGGGCCCCAAAGCGGAAGTGGGCGGGGCCTGGCGCCCTCCAGCCCCCAGCCATGCCCAGGCTTGCCCTGGCTTTCCCTGGCAACTGTTGCTGGCCCCAAAGAAGAAGTGGGTGGGGCCTGGCGCCCACCAGCCCCCTGCAATGCCCAGGGTTGCCCTGGCAACTGTTGCTGGCCCCCAAAGCGGAAGTGGGCGGGGCCTGGCGCCCTCCAGCCCCCTGCCATGCCCAGGCTTGCCCTGGCAACTGTTGCTGGCCCCCAAAGCGGAAGTGGGCGGGGCCTGGCGCCCTCCAGCCCCCTGCCATGCCCAGGCTTGCCCTGGCAACTGTTGCTGGCCCCCAAAGTGGAAGTTAGCGGGGCCTGGCGCCCTCAAGCCCCCTGCCATTCCTAGGGTTGCCCTGGCAGCTTTTGCTGTCCCCCAAAGCGGAAGTGGGCGGGGCCTGGCACCCACCAGCCCCCTGCCATGCCTAGGCTTGCCCTGGCAACTGTTGCTAGGCCCCAAAGTGGAAGTGGGCGGGGCCTGGCGCCCTCCAGCCCCCTGCCATGCCCAGGCTTGCCCTGTCAACAGTTGCTTGGCCCCAAAGCGGAAGTCGGCGGGGCCTGGCGCCCTCAAGCCCCCTGCCATGCCCAGGGTTGCCCTGGCAACTGTTTCTGGCCCCCAAAGCGGAAGTGGGCGGTGCCTGGCACCCAACAGCCCCCTGCCTTGCCTAGGCTTGCTCTGGCAACTGTTGCTGGGCCCCAAAGCGGAAGTGGGCGGGGCCTGGTGCCCACCAGCCCCCTGCCATGCCCAGGCTTGCCCTGGCCACTGTTGCTGGCCCCCAAAGCGGAAGTGGGCGGGGCCTGGCGCCCTCCAGCCCCCTGCCTTGCCAAGGCTTGCCCTGTCAACTGTTGCTAGGCCCTAAAGCGGAATTGGGCGGGGCATGGCGCCCTCAAGCCCCCAGCCATGCCCAGGCTTGCCCTGGCTTTCCCTGGCAACTGTTGCTGGCCCCAAAGCGGAAGTGGGCGGGGCCTGGCGCCCTCCAGCCCCCTGCCATACCCAGGCTTGCCCTGGCAACTGTTGCTGGGCCCCAAAGCGGAAGTGGGCGGGGCCTGGCGCCCTTCAGCCCCCTGCCATGCCCAGGCTTGCCCTAGCATCTGTTGCTGGGCCCTAAAGCAGAAGTGGGCGGGGCCTGGCGCCCTCAAGCCCCCAGCCATGCCCAGGCTTGCCCTGGCTTTCCCTGGCAACTGTTGCTGGCCCCAAAGCGGAAGTGGGCGGGGCCTGGCGCCCTCAAGCCCCCTGCCATGCCCAGGGTTGCCCTGGCAACTGTTGCTGGCCCCCAAAGCGGAAGTGGGCGGGGCCTGACGCTTTCCAGCCCCCTGCCATGCCCAGGCTTGCCCTAGCATCTGTTGCTGAGCCCTAAAGCAGAAGTGGGCGGGGCCTGGCGCCCTCCAGCCCCCTGCCATGCCCAGGCTTGCCCAGGCAACTGTTGCTGGGCCCCAAAGCGGAAGTGGGCGGGGCCTGGCGCCCTACAGCCCCCTGCCATGCCCAGGATCTCCCTGGCAACTGTTGCTGGGCCCCAAAGCGGAAGTGGGCGGGGCCTGGCGCCCTCAAGCTGCCAGCCATGCCCAGGATTGCCCTGGCAACTGTTGCTGGGCCCCAAAGCGGAAGTGGGCGGGGCCTGGCGCCCTCAAGCCCCCTGCCATGCCCAGGGTTGCCCTGGCAACTGTTGCTGGCCCCCAAAGCGGAAGTGGGCGGGGCCTGGCACCCACCAGCCCCCTGCCATGCCTAGGCTTGCCATGGCAACTGTTGCTGGGCCCCAAAGCGGAAGTGGGCGGGGCCTGGCGCCCACCAGCCCCCTGCATTACCCAGGCTTGACCTGGCAACTGTTGCTGGCCCCCAAAGCGGAAGTGGGCAGGGCCTGGCGCCCTCCAGCCCCCTGCCATGCCCAGGCTTGCCCTGTCAACTGTTGCTGGGCCCCAAAGTGGAAGTGGGCGGGGCCTGGCGCCCTCTGCCCCCAGCCATGCCCAGGGTTGCCCTGGCAACTGTTGCTGGCCCCCAAAGCGGAAGTGGGCGGGGCCTGGCGCCCTCCAGCCCCCTGCCATGCCCAGGTTTGCCCTGTCAACAGTTGCTGGGCCCCAAAGCGGAAGTGGGCGGGGCCTGGCGCCCTCCAGCCCCCAGCCATGCCCAGGCTTGCCCTGGCTTTCCCTGGCAACTGTTGCTGGCCCCAAAGAAGAAGTGGGTGGGGCCTGGCGCCCACCAGCCCCCTGCAATACCCAGGCTTGACCTGGCAACTGTTGCTGGCCCCCAAAGCGGAAGTGGGCAGGGCCTGGCGCCCTCAAGCCCCCTGCCATGCCCAGGGTTGCCCTGGCAACTGTTGCTGGCCCCCAAAGCGGAAGTGGGCGGGGCCTGGCGCCCTCCAGCCCCCTGCCATGCCCAGGCTTGCCCTGGCAACTGTTGCTGGCCCCCAAAGCGGAAGTGGGCGGGGCCTGGCGCCCTCCAGCCCCCTGCCATGCCCAGGCTTGCCCTGGCAACTGTTGCTGGCCCCCAAAGTGGAAGTGGGCGGGGCCTGGCGCCCTCAAGCCCCCTGCCATTCCTAGGGTTGCCCTGGCAGCTTTTGCTGTCCCCCAAAGCGGAAGTGGGCGGGGCCTGGCACCCACCAGCCCCCTGCCATGCCTAGGCTTGCCCTGGCAACTGTTGCTAGGCCCCAAAGTGGAAGTGGGCGGGGCCTGGCGCCCTCCAGCCCCCTGCCATGCCCAGGCTTGCCCTGTCAACAGTTGCTTGGCCCCAAAGCGGAAGTGGGCGGGGCCTGGCGCCCTCAAGCCCCCTGCCATGCCCAGGGTTGCCCTGGCAACTGTTGCTGGGCCCCCAAAGCGGAAGTGGGCGGTGCCTGGCACCCAACAGCCCCCTGCCTTGCCTAGGCTTGCTCTGGCAACTGTTGCTGGGCCCCAAAGCGGAAGTGGGCGGGGCCTGGTGCCCACCAGCCCCCTGCCATGCCCAGGCTTGCCCTGGCCACTGTTGCTGGCCCCCAAAGCGGAAGTGGGCGGGGCCTGGCGCCCTCCAGCCCCCTGCCTTGCCAAGGCTTGCCCTGTCAACTGTTGCTAGGCCCTAAAGCGGAATTGGGCGGGGCATGGCGCCCTCAAGCCCCCAGCCATGCCCAGGCTTGCCCTGGCTTTCCCTGGCAACTGTTGCTGGCCCCAAAGCGGAAGTGGGCGGGGCCTGGCGCCCTCCAGCCCCCTGCCATACCCAGGCTTGCCCTGGCAACTGTTGCTGGGCCCCAAAGCGGAAGTGGGCGGGGCCTGGCGCCCTTCAGCCCCCTGCCATGCCCAGGCTTGCCCTAGCATCTGTTGCTGGGCCCTAAAGCAGAAGTGGGCGGGGCCTGGCGCCCTCAAGCCCCCAGCCATGCCCAGGCTTGCCCTGGCTTTCCCTGGCAACTGTTGCTGGCCCCAAAGCGGAAGTGGGCGGGGCCTGGCGCCCTCAAGCCCCCTGCCATGCCCAGGGTTGCCCTGGCAACTGTTGCTGGCCCCCAAAGCGGAAGTGGGCGGGGCCTGGAGCCCTCCAGCCCCCTGCCATGCCCAGGCTTGCCCTAGCAACTGTTGCTGTCCCCCAAAGCGGAAGTGGGCGGGCGCCCTCAAGCCCCTTGCTATTCCCAGGGTTGCCCTGGCAGCTTTTGCTGCCCCCCAAAGCGGAAGTGGGCGGGGTCTGGCGCCCTCAAGCCCCCTGCCATGACCACCGTTGCCCTGGCAGCTGTTGCTAGCCCCCAAAGCGGAAGTGGGCGGGGTCTGGCGCCCTCAAGCCCCCCGCCATGCCCAGGCTTGCCCTGGCAACTGTTGCTGGGCCCCAAAGCGGAAGTGGGCGGGGCCTGACGCCCTCAAGCCCCCCGCAATGCCCAGGCTTGCCCTGGCAACTGTTGCTGGGCCCCAAAGCGGAAGTGGGCGGGGCCTGACGCTTTCCAGCCCCCTGCCATGCCCAGGCTTGCCCTAGCATCTGTTGCTGAGCCCTAAAGCAGAAGTGGGCGGGGCCTGGCGCCCTCCAGCCCCCTGCCATGCCCAGGCTTGCCCAGGCAACTGTTGCTGGGCCCCAAAGCGGAAGTGGGCGGGGCCTGGCGCCCTACAGCCCCCTGCCATGCCCAGGATCTCCCTGGCAACTGTTGCTGGGCCCCAAAGCGGAAGTGGGCGGGGCCTGGCGCCCTCAAGCTGCCAGCCATGCCCAGGATTGCCCTGGCAACTGTTGCTGGGCCCCAAAGCGGAAGTGGGCGGGGCCTGGCACCCACCAGCCCCCTGCCATGCCTAGGCTTGCCATGGCAACTGTTGCTGGGCCCCAAAGCGGAAGTGGGCGGGGCCTGGCGCCCACCAGCCCCCTGCAATACCCAGGCTTGAACTGGCAACTTTTGCTGGCCCCCAAAGCGGAAGTGGGCAGGGCCTGGCGCCCTCCAGCCCCCTGCCATGCCCAGGCTTGCCCTGTCAACTGTTGCTGGGCCCCAAAGCGGAAGTGAGCGGGGCCTGGCGCCCTCAAGCCCCCAGCCATGCCCAGGCTTGCCCTGGCTTTCCCTGGCAACTCTTGCTGGCCCCAAAGAAGAAGTGGGTGGGGCCTGGCGCCCTCAAGCCCCCTGCCATGCCCAGGGTTGCCCTGGCAACTGTTGCTGGCCCCCAAAGCGGAAGTGGGCGGGGCCTGGAGCCCTCCAGCCCCCTGCCATGCCCAGGCTTGCCCTGGCAACTGTTGCTGTCCCCCAAAGCGGAAGTGGGCGGGCGCCCTCAAGCCCCTTGCTATTCCCAGGGTTGCCCTGGCAGCTTTTGCTGCCCCCCAAAGCGGAAGTGGGCGGGGTCTGGCGCCCTCAAGCCCCCTGCCATGACCACCGTTGCCCTGGCAGCTGTTGCTAGCCCCCAAAGCGGAAGTGGGCGGGGTCTGGCGCCCTCAAGCCCCCCGCCATGCCCAGGCTTGCCCTGGCAACTGTTGCTGGGCCCCAAAGCGGAAGTGGGCGGGGCCTGACGCCCTCAAGCCCCCCGCAATGCCCAGGCTTGCCCTGGCAACTGTTGCTGGGCCCCAAAGCGGAAGTGGGCGGGGCCTGACGCTTTCCAGCCCCCTGCCATGCCCAGGCTTGCCCTAGCATCTGTTGCTGAGCCCTAAAGCAGAAGTGGGCGGGGCCTGGCGCCCTCCAGCCCCCTGCCATGCCCAGGCTTGCCCAGGCAACTGTTGCTGGGCCCCAAAGCGGAAGTGGGCGGGGCCTGGCGCCCTACAGCCCCCTGCCATGCCCAGGATCTCCCTGGCAACTGTTGCTGGGCCCCAAAGCGGAAGTGGGCGGGGCCTGGCGCCCTCAAGCTGCCAGCCATGCCCAGGATTGCCCTGGCAACTGTTGCTTGGCCCCAAAGCGGAAGTGGGCGGGGCCTGGCGCCCTCAAGCCCCCTGCCATGCCCAGGGTTGCCCTGGCAACTGTTGCTGGCCCCCAAAGCGGAAGTGGGCGGGGCCTGGCACCCACCAGCCCCCTGCCATGCCTAGGCTTGCCATGGCAACTGTTGCTGGGCCCCAAAGCGGAAGTGGGCGGGGCCTGGCGCCCACCAGCCCCCTGCATTACCCAGGCTTGACCTGGCAACTGTTGCTGGCCCCCAAAGCGGAAGTGGGCAGGGCCTGGCGCCCTCCAGCCCCCTGCCATGCCCAGGCTTGCCCTGTCAACTGTTGCTGGGCCCCAAAGTGGAAGTGGGCGGGGCCTGGCGCCCTCTGCCCCCAGCCATGCCCAGGGTTGCCCTGGCAACTGTTGCTGGCCCCCAAAGCGGAAGTGGGCGGGGCCTGGCGCCCTCAAGCCCCCTGCCATGCCCAGGTTTGCCTTGTCAACAGTTGCTGGGCCCCAAAGCGGAAGTGGGCGGGGCCTGGCGCCCTCCAGCCCCCAGCCATGCCCAGGCTTGCCCTGGCTTTCCCTGGCAACTGTTGCTGGCCCCAAAGAAGAAGTGGGTGGGGCCTGGCGCCCACCAGCCCCCTGCAATGCCCAGGGTTGCCCTGGCAACTGTTGCTGGCCCCCAAAGCGGAAGTGGGCGGGGCCTGGCGCCCTCCAGCCCCCTGCCATGCCCAGGCTTGCCCTGGCAACTGTTGCTGGCCCCCAAAGCGGAAGTGGGCAGGGCCTGGCGCCCTCCAGCCCCCTGCCATGCCCAGGCTTGCCCTGTCAACTGTTGCTGGGCCCCAAAGTGGAAGTGGGCGGGGCCTGGCGCCCTCTGCCCCCAGCCATGCCCAGGGTTGCCCTGGCAACTGTTGCTGGCCCCCAAAGCGGAAGTGGGCGGGGCCTGGCGCCCTCCAGCCCCCTGCCATGCCCAGGTTTGCCCTGTCAACAGTTGCTGGGCCCCAAAGCGGAAGTGGGCGGGGCTTGGCGCCCTCCAGCCCCCAGCCATGCCCAGGCTTGCCCTGGCTTTCCCTGGCAACTGTTGCTGGCCCCAAAGAAGAAGTGGGTGGGGCCTGGCGCCCACCAGCCCCCTGCAATACCCAGGCTTGACCTGGCAATTGTTGCTGGCCCCCAAAGCGGAAGTGGGCAGGGCCTGGCGCCCTCAAGCCCCCTGCCATGCCCAGGGTTGCCCTGGCAACTGTTGCTGGCCCCCAAAGCGGAAGTGGGTGGGGCCTGGCGCCCTCCAGCCCCCTGCCATGCCCAGGCTTGCCCTGGCAACTGTTGCTGGCCCCCAAAGCGGAAGTGGGCGTGGCCTGGCGCCCTCCAGCCCCCTGCCATGCCCAGGCTTGCCCTGGCAACTGTTGCTGGCCCCCAAAGTGGAAGTGGGCGGGGCCTGGCGCCCTCAAGCCCCCTGCCATTCCTAGGGTTGCCCTGGCAGCTTTTGCTGTCCCCCAAAGCGGAAGTGGGCGGGGCCTGGCACCCACCAGCCCCCTGCCATGCCTAGGCTTGCCCTGGCAACTGTTGCTAGGCCCCAAAGTGGAAGTGGGCGGGGCCTGGCGCCCTCCAGCCCCCTGCCATGCCCAGGCTTGCCCTGTCAACAGTTGCTTGGCCCCAAAGCGGAAGTGGGCGGGGCCTGGCGCCCTCAAGCCCCCTGCCATGCCCAGGGTTGCCCTGGCAACTATTGCTGGGCCCCCAAAGCGGAAGTGGGCGGTGCCTGGCACCCAACAGCCCCCTGCCTTGCCTAGGCTTGCTCTGGCAACTGTTGCTGGGCCCCAAAGCGGAAGTGGGCGGGGCCTGGTGCCCACCAGCCCCCTGCCATGCCCAGGCTTGCCCTGGCCACTGTTGCTGGCCCCCAAAGCGGAAGTGGGCGGGGCCTGGCGCCCTCCAGCCCCCTGCCTTGCCAAGGCTTGCCCTGTCAACTGTTGCTAGGCCCCAAAGCGGAATTGGGCGGGGCATGGCGCCCTCAAGCCCCCAGCCATGCCCAGGCTTGCCCTGGCTTTCCCTGGCAACTGTTGCTGGCCCCAAAGCGGAAGTGGGCGGGGCCTGGCGCCCTCCAGCCCCCTGCCATACCCAGGCTTGCCCTGGCAACTGTTGCTGGGCCCCAAAGCGGAAGTGGGCGGGGCCTGGCGCCCTCCAGCCCCCTGCCATGCCCAGGCTTGCCCTAGCATCTGTTGCTGGGCCCTAAAGCAGAAGTGGGCGGGGCCTGGCACCCTCCAGCCCCAAGCCATGCCCAGGCTTGCCCTGGCTTTCCCTGGCAACTGTTGCTGGCCCCAAAGCGGAAGTGGGCGGGGCCTGGCGCCCTCCAGCCCCCTGCCATGCCCAGGCTTGCCCTGGCAACTGTTGCTGGGCCCCAAAGCGGAAGTGGGCGGGGCCTGGCGCCCTTCAGCCCCCTGCCATGCCCAGGCTTGCCCTAGCATCTGTTGCTGGGCCCTAAAGCAGAAGTGGGCGGGGCCTGGCACCCTTCAGCCCCCTGCAATGCCCAGGCTTGCCCTGGCAACTGTTGCTGGGCCCCAAATCGGAAGTGGGCGGGGCCTGGCGCCCTCCAGCCCCCTGCCATGCCCAAGATTGCCCTGGCAGCTGTTGCTGGGCCCCAAAGCGGAAGTAGGCGGGGCCTGGCACCCTCCAGCCCCCTGCCATGCCCAGTCTTGCCCTGGCAGCTGTTGCTGGGCCCCAAAGCGGAAGTGGGCTGGACCTGGCGCCCTCCAGCCCCCTGCCATGCCCAATGTTGCCCTGGCAACTGTTGCTGGCCCCCAAAGCGGAAGTGGGCGGGGCCTGGCACCCACCATCCCCCTGCCATGCCCAGGCTTGCCCTGGCAACTGTTGCTGGCCCCCAAAGCGGAAGTGGGTGGGGCCTGGCGCCCTCAAGCCCCCCGCCATGCCCAGGCTTGCCCTGGCAACTGTTGCTGGGCCCCAAAGCGGAAGTGGGCGGGGCCTGGCGCCCTCCAGCCCCCTGCCATGCCCAGGCTTGCCCTGGCAACTGTTGCTTGCCCCCAAGGCGGAAGTTGGCGGGGCCTGGCACCCACCAGCCCCCTGCCATTCCCAGGCTTGCCCTGACAACTGTTGCTGAGCCCCAAAGCGGAAGTGGGCGGGGCCTGGCGCCCTACAGCCCCCTGCCATACCCAGGCTTGCCCTGGCAACTGTTGCTGGGCCCCAAAGCGGAAGTGGGCGGGGCCTGGCGCCCTCCAGCCCCCTGCCTTGCCCAGGCTTGCCCTAGCATCTGTTGCTGGGCCCTAAAGCAGAAGTGGGCGGGGCCTGGCGCTCTCCAGCCCCCTGCCTTGCCCAGGCTTGCCCTGGCAACTGTTGCTGGCCCCCAAAGCGGAAGTGGGCGGGGCCTGGCACCCACCAGCCCCCTGCCATGCCCAGGCTTGCCCAGGCAACTGTTGCTGAGCCCCAAAGCGGAAGTGGGCGGGGCCTGGCGCCCTACAGCCCCCTGCCATGCCCAGGCTTGCCCTGGCAACTGTTGCTGGGCCCCAAAGCGGAAGTGGGCGGGGCCTGGCGCCCTCAAGCTCCCAGCCATGCCCAGGATTGCCCTGGCAACTGTTGCTGGCCCCAAAGCGGAAGTGGGTGGGGCCTGGCGCCCTCAAGCCCCCTGCCATGCCCAGGGTTGCCCTGGCAACTGTTGCTGGCCCCCAAAGCGGAAGTGGGCAGGGCCTGGCACCCACCAGCCCCCTGCCATGCCTAGGCTTGCCATGGCAACTGTTGCTGGGCCCCAAAGCGGCAGTGGGCGGGGACTGGCGCCCACCAGCCCCCTGCAATACCCAGGCTTGACCTGGCAACTGTTGCTGGCCCCCAAAGCGGAAGTGGGCAGGGCCTGGCGCCCTCCAGCCCCCTGCCTTGCCAAGGCTTGCCCTGTCAACTGTTGCTAGGCCCCAAAGCGGAATTGGGCGGGGCATGGCTCCCTCAAGCCCCCAGCCATGCCCAGGCTTGCCCTGGCTTTCCCTGGCAACTGTTGCTGGCCCCAAAGCGGAAGTGGGCGGGGCCTGGCGCCCTCCAGCCCCCTGCCATACCCAGGCTTGCCCTGGCAACTGTTGCTGGGCCCCAAAGCGGAAGTGGGCGGGGCCTGGCGCCCTCCAGCCCCCTGCCATGCCCAGGCTTGCCCTAGCATCTGTTGCTGGGCCCTAAAGCAGAAGTGGGCGGGGCCTGGCACCCTCCAGCCCCCAGCCATGCCCAGGCTTGCCCTGGCTTTCCCTGGCAACTGTTGCTGGCCCCAAAGCGGAAGTGGGCGGGGCCTGGCGCCCTCCAGCCCCCTGCCATGCCCAGGCTTGCCCTGGCAACTGTTGCTGGGCCCCAAAGCGGAAGTGGGCGGGGCCTGGCGCCCTTCAGCCCCCTGCCATGCCCAGGCTTGCCCTAGCATCTGTTGCTGGGCCCTAAAGCAGAAGTGGGCGGGGCCTGGCGCCCTCAAGCCCCCAGCCATGCCGAGGCTTGCCCTGGCTTTCCCTGGCAACTCTTGCTGGCCCCAAAGAAGAAGTGGGTGGGGCCTGGCGCCCTCAAGCCCCCTGCCATGCCCAGGGTTGCCCTGGCAACTGTTGCTGGCCCCCAAAGCGGAAGTGGGCGGGGCCTGGAGCCCTCCAGCCCCCTGCCATGCCCAGGCTTGCCCTGGCAACTGTTGCTGTCCCCCAAAGCGGAAGTGGGCGGGCGCCCTCAAGCCCCTTGCTATTCCCAGGGTTGCCCTGGCAGCTTTTGCTGCCCCCCAAAGCGGAAGTGGGCGGGGTCTGGCGCCCTCAAGCCCCCTGCCATGACCACCGTTGCCCTGGCAGCTGTTGCTAGCCCCCAAAGCGGAAGTGGGCGGGGTCTGGCGCCCTCAAGCCCCCCGCCATGCCCAGGCTTGCCCTGGCAACTGTTGCTGGGCCCCAAAGCGGAAGTGGGCGGGGCCTGACGCCCTCAAGCCCCCCGCAATGCCCAGGCTTGCCCTGGCAACTGTTGCTGGGCCCCAAAGCGGAAGTGGGCGGGGCCTGACGCTTTCCAGCCCCCTGCCATGCCCAGGCTTGCCCTAGCATCTGTTGCTGAGCCCTAAAGCAGAAGTGGGCGGGGCCTGGCGCCCTCCAGCCCCCTGCCATGCCCAGGCTTGCCCAGGCAACTGTTGCTGGGCCCCAAAGCGGAAGTGGGCGGGGCCTGGCGCCCTACAGCCCCCTGCCATGCCCAGGATCTCCCTGGCAACTGTTGCTGGGCCCCAAAGCGGAAGTGGGCGGGGCCTGGCGCCCTCAAGCTGCCAGCCATGCCCAGGATTGCCCTGGCAACTGTTGCTGGGCCCCAAAGCGGAAGTGGGCGGGGCCTGGCGCCCTCAAGCCCCCTGCCATGCCCAGGGTTGCCCTGGCAACTGTTGCTGGCCCCCAAAGCGGAAGTGGGCGGGGCCTGGCACCAGTGTTCCCTCTAAGCTGTGCGCACGTGCGCGCGCACACAACTCGACGAGCGTGCGCACAGACATTACAACTGAGCGCACAAAGCAGCAGTGGTCCCTTTTGCAGTTGTGGACTCAATTAATGTGTGTTTCACCCATTAACTACATTGTGTGCTGTGTTTTGAATGTTTAAATGTTTAATATCATTTTGAAGTAAAGTTAACACAAATGCTGAACGTCATTTTCCAGTTATATATAAGTGACGCACAAAAATGAAAATTTCCTTCCAAAGTTGCACAGCCAAAATCTTTTGCCGCACACAGCCTTCGTAAAATTAGAGGGAACATTGCCTGGCACCCACCAGCCCCCTGCCATGCCTAGGCTTGCCATGGCAACTGTTGCTGGGCCCCAAAGCGGAAGTGGGCGGGGCCTGGCGCCCACCAGCCCCCTGCATTACCCAGGCTTGACCTGGCAACTGTTGCTGGCCCCCAAAGCGGAAGTGGGCAGGGCCTGGCGCCCTCCAGCCCCCTGCCATGCCCAGGCTTGCCCTGTCAACTGTTGCTGGGCCCCAAAGTGGAAGTGGGCGGGGCCTGGCGCCCTCTGCCCCCAGCCATGCCCAGGGTTGCCCTGGCAACTGTTGCTGGCCCCCAAAGCGGAAGTGGGCGGGGCCTGGCGCCCTCCAGCCCCCTGCCATGCCCAGGTTTGCCCTGTCAACAGTTGCTGGGCCCCAAAGCGGAAGTGGGCGGGGCCTGGCGCCCTCCAGCCCCCAGCCATGCCCAGGCTTGCCCTGGCTTTCCCTGGCAACTGTTGCTGGCCCCAAAGAAGAAGTGGGTGGGGCCTGGCGCCCACCAGCCCCCTGCAATACCCAGGCTTGACCTGGCAACTGTTGCTGGCCCCCAAAGCGGAAGTGGGCAGGGCCTGGCGCCCTCAAGCCCCCTGCCATGCCCAGGGTTGCCCTGGCAACTGTTGCTGGCCCCCAAAGCGGAAGTGGGCGGGTCCTGGCGCCCTCCAGCCCCCTGCCATGCCCAGGCTTGCCCTGGCAACTGTTGCTGGCCCCCAAAGCGGAAGTGGGCGGGGCCTGGCGCCCTCCAGCCCCCTGCCATGCCCAGGCTTGCCCTGGCAACTGTTGCTGGCCCCCAAAGTGGAAGTGGGCGGGGCCTGGCGCCCTCAAGCCCCCTGCCATTCCTAGGGTTGCCCTGGCAGCTTTTGCTGTCCCCCAAAGCGGAAGTGGGCGGGGCCTGGCACCCACCAGCCCCCTGCCATGCCTAGGCTTGCCCTGGCAACTGTTGCTAGGCCCCAAAGTGGAAGTGGGCGGGGCCTGGCGCCCTCCAGCCCCCTGCCATGCCCAGGCTTGCCCTGTCAACAGTTGCTTGGCCCCAAAGCAGAAGTGGGCGGGGCCTGGCGCCCTCAAGCCCCCTGCCATGCCCAGGGTTGCCCTGGCAACTGTTTCTGGCCCCCAAAGCGGAAGTGGGCGGTGCCTGGCACCCAACAGCCCCCTGCCTTGCCTAGGCTTGCTCTGGCAACTGTTGCTGGGCCCCAAAGCGGAAGTGGGCGGGGCCTGGTGCCCACCAGCCCCCTGCCATGCCCAGGCTTGCCCTGGCCACTGTTGCTGGCCCCCAAAGCGGAAGTGGGCGGGGCCTGGCGCCCTCCAGCCCCCTGCCTTGCCAAGGCTTGCCCTGTCAACTGTTGCTAGGCCCCAAAGCGGAATTGGGCGGGGCATGGCGCCCTCAAGCCCCCAGCCATGCCCAGGCTTGCCCTGGCTTTCCCTGGCAACTGTTGCTGGCCCCAAAGCGGAAGTGGGCGGGGCCTGGCGCCCTCCAGCCCCCTGCCATACCCAGGCTTGCCCTGGCAACTGTTGCTGGGCCCCAAAGCGGAAGTGGGCGGGGCCTGGCGCCCTCCAGCCCCCTGCCATGCCCAGGCTTGCCCTAGCATCTGTTGCTGGGCCCAAAAGCAGAAGTGGGCGGGGCCTGGCACCCTCCAGCCCCCAGCCATGCCCAGGCTTGCCCTGGCTTTCCCTGGCAACTGTTGCTGGCCCCAAAGCGGAAGTGGGCGGGGCCTGGCGCCCTCCAGCCCCCTGCCATGCCCAGGCTTGCCCTGGCAACTGTTGCTGGGCCCCAAAGCGGAAGTGGGCGGGGCCTGGCGCCCTTCAGCCCCCTGCCATGCCCAGGCTTGCCCTAGCATCTGTTGCTGGGCCCTAAAGCAGAAGTGGGCGGGGCCTGGCACCCTTCAGCCCCCTGCAATGCCCAGGCTTGCCCTGGCAACTGTTGCTGGGCCCCAAATCGGAAGTGGGCGGGGCCTGGCGCCCTCCAGCCCCCTGCCATGCCCAAGATTGCCCTGGCAGCTGTTGCTGGGCCCCAAAGCGGAAGTAGGCGGGGCCTGGCACCCTCCAGCCCCCTGCCATGCCCAGTCTTGCCCTGGCAGCTGTTGCTGGGCCCCAAAGCGGAAGTGGGCTGGACCTGGCGCCCTCCAGCCCCCTGCCATGCCCAATGTTGCCCTGGCAACTGTTGCTGGCCCCCAAAGCGGAAGTGGGCGGGGCCTGGCACCCACCATCCCCCTGCCATGCCCAGGCTTGCCCTGGCAACTGTTGCTGGCCCCCAAAGCGGAAGTGGGTGGGGCCTGGCGCCCTCAAGCCCCCCGCCATGCCCAGGCTTGCCCTGGCAACTGTTGCTGGGCCCCAAAGCGGAAGTGGGCGGGGCCTGGCGCCCTCCAGCCCCCTGCCATGCCCAGGCTTGCCCTGGCAACTGTTGCTTGCCCCCAAGGCGGAAGTTGGCAGGGCCTGGCACCCACCAGCCCCCTGCCATTCCCAGGCTTGCCCTGACAACTGTTGCTGAGCCCCAAAGCGGAAGTGGGCGGGGCCTGGCGCCCTACAGCCCCCTGCCATACCCAGGCTTGCCCTGGCAACTGTTGCTGGGCCCCAAAGCGGAAGTGGGCGGGGCCTGGCGCCCACCAGCCCCCTGCATTACCCAGGCTTGACCTGGCAACTGTTGCTGGCCCCCAAAGCGGAAGTGGGCAGGGCCTGGCGCCCTCCAGCCCCCTGCCATGCCCAGGCTTGCCCTGTCAACTGTTGCTGGGCCCCAAAGTGGAAGTGGGCGGGGCCTGGCGCCCTCTGCCCCCAGCCATGCCCAGGGTTGCCCTGGCAACTGTTGCTGGCCCCCAAAGCGGAAGTGGGCGGGGCCTGGCGCCCTCCAGCCCCCTGCCATGCCCAGGTTTGCCCTGTCAACAGTTGCTGGGCCCCAAAGCGGAAGTGGGCGGGGCCTGGCGCCCTCCAGCCCCCAGCCATGCCCAGGCTTGCCCTGGCTTTCCCTGGCAACTGTTGCTGGCCCCAAAGAAGAAGTGGGTGGGGCCTGGCGCCCACCAGCCCCCTGCAATACCCAGGCTTGACCTGGCAACTGTTGCTGGCCCCCAAAGCGGAAGTGGGCAGGGCCTGGCGCCCTCAAGCCCCCTGCCATGCCCAGGGTTGCCCTGGCAACTGTTGCTGGCCCCCAAAGCGGAAGTGGGCGGGTCCTGGCGCCCTCCAGCCCCCTGCCATGCCCAGGCTTGCCCTGGCAACTGTTGCTGGCCCCCAAAGCGGAAGTGGGCGGGGCCTGGCGCCCTCCAGCCCCCTGCCATGCCCAGGCTTGCCCTGGCAACTGTTGCTGGCCCCCAAAGTGGAAGTGGGCGGGGCCTGGCGCCCTCAAGCCCCCTGCCATTCCTAGGGTTGCCCTGGCAGCTTTTGCTGTCCCCCAAAGCGGAAGTGGGCGGGGCCTGGCACCCACCAGCCCCCTGCCATGCCTAGGCTTGCCCTGGCAACTGTTGCTAGGCCCCAAAGTGGAAGTGGGCGGGGCCTGGCGCCCTCCAGCCCCCTGCCATGCCCAGGCTTGCCCTGTCAACAGTTGCTTGGCCCCAAAGCAGAAGTGGGCGGGGCCTGGCGCCCTCAAGCCCCCTGCCATGCCCAGGGTTGCCCTGGCAACTGTTTCTGGCCCCCAAAGCGGAAGTGGGCGGTGCCTGGCACCCAACAGCCCCCTGCCTTGCCTAGGCTTGCTCTGGCAACTGTTGCTGGGCCCCAAAGCGGAAGTGGGCGGGGCCTGGTGCCCACCAGCCCCCTGCCATGCCCAGGCTTGCCCTGGCCACTGTTGCTGGCCCCCAAAGCGGAAGTGGGCGGGGCCTGGCGCCCTCCAGCCCCCTGCCTTGCCAAGGCTTGCCCTGTCAACTGTTGCTAGGCCCCAAAGCGGAATTGGGCGGGGCATGGCGCCCTCAAGCCCCCAGCCATGCCCAGGCTTGCCCTGGCTTTCCCTGGCAACTGTTGCTGGCCCCAAAGCGGAAGTGGGCGGGGCCTGGCGCCCTCCAGCCCCCTGCCATACCCAGGCTTGCCCTGGCAACTGTTGCTGGGCCCCAAAGCGGAAGTGGGCGGGGCCTGGCGCCCTCCAGCCCCCTGCCATGCCCAGGCTTGCCCTAGCATCTGTTGCTGGGCCCAAAAGCAGAAGTGGGCGGGGCCTGGCACCCTCCAGCCCCCAGCCATGCCCAGGCTTGCCCTGGCTTTCCCTGGCAACTGTTGCTGGCCCCAAAGCGGAAGTGGGCGGGGCCTGGCGCCCTCCAGCCCCCTGCCATGCCCAGGCTTGCCCTGGCAACTGTTGCTGGGCCCCAAAGCGGAAGTGGGCGGGGCCTGGCGCCCTTCAGCCCCCTGCCATGCCCAGGCTTGCCCTAGCATCTGTTGCTGGGCCCTAAAGCAGAAGTGGGCGGGGCCTGGCACCCTTCAGCCCCCTGCAATGCCCAGGCTTGCCCTGGCAACTGTTGCTGGGCCCCAAATCGGAAGTGGGCGGGGCCTGGCGCCCTCCAGCCCCCTGCCATGCCCAAGATTGCCCTGGCAGCTGTTGCTGGGCCCCAAAGCGGAAGTAGGCGGGGCCTGGCACCCTCCAGCCCCCTGCCATGCCCAGTCTTGCCCTGGCAGCTGTTGCTGGGCCCCAAAGCGGAAGTGGGCTGGACCTGGCGCCCTCCAGCCCCCTGCCATGCCCAATGTTGCCCTGGCAACTGTTGCTGGCCCCCAAAGCGGAAGTGGGCGGGGCCTGGCACCCACCATCCCCCTGCCATGCCCAGGCTTGCCCTGGCAACTGTTGCTGGCCCCCAAAGCGGAAGTGGGTGGGGCCTGGCGCCCTCAAGCCCCCCGCCATGCCCAGGCTTGCCCTGGCAACTGTTGCTGGGCCCCAAAGCGGAAGTGGGCGGGGCCTGGCGCCCTCCAGCCCCCTGCCATGCCCAGGCTTGCCCTGGCAACTGTTGCTTGCCCCCAAGGCGGAAGTTGGCAGGGCCTGGCACCCACCAGCCCCCTGCCATTCCCAGGCTTGCCCTGACAACTGTTGCTGAGCCCCAAAGCGGAAGTGGGCGGGGCCTGGCGCCCTACAGCCCCCTGCCATACCCAGGCTTGCCCTGGCAACTGTTGCTGGGCCCCAAAGCGGAAGTGGGCGGGGCCTGGCGCCCTCCAGCCCCCTGCCTTGCCCAGGCTTGACCTAGCATCTGTTGCTGGGCCCTAAAGCAGAAGTGGGCGGGGCCTGGCGCTCTCCAGCCCCCTGCCTTGCCCAGGCTTGCCCTGGCAACTGTTGCTGGCCCCCAAAGCGGAAGTGGGCGGGGCCTGGGACCCACCAGCCCCCTGCCATGCCCAGGCTTGCCCAGGCAACTGTTGCTGAGCCCCAAAGCGGAAGTGGGCGGGGCCTGGCGCCCTACAGCCCCCTGCCATGCCCAGGCTTGCCCTGGCAACTGTTGCTGGGCCCCAAAGCGGAAGTGGGCGGGGCCTGGCGCCCTCAAGCTCCCAGCCATGCCCAGGATTGCCCTGGCAACTGTTGCTGGCCCCAAAGCGGAAGTGGGTGGGGCCTGGCGCCCTCCAGCCCCCTGCCATGCCCAATGTTGCCCTGGCAACTGTTGCTGGCCCCCAAAGCGGAAGTGGGCGGGGCCTGGCACCCACCAGCCCCCTGCAATACCCAGGCTTGACCTGGCAACTGTTGCTGGCCCCCAAAGTGGAAGTGGGCAGGGCCTGGCGCCCTCCAGCCCCCTGCCATGCCCAGGCTTGCCCTGTCAACTGTTGCTGGGCCCCAAAGTGAAAGTGGGCGGGGCCTGGCGCCCTCAAGCCCCCAGCCATGCCCAGGGTTGCCCTGTCAACTGTTGCTGGGCCCTAAAGCGGAAGTGGGCGGGGCCTGGCACCCACCAGCCCCCTGCCATGCCTAGGCTTGCCCTGGCAACGGTTGCTAGGCCCCAAAGTGGAAGTGGGCGGGGCCTGGCGCCCTCCAGCCCCCTGCCATGCCCAGGCTTGCCCTGTCAACAGTTGCTGGGCCCCAAAGCGGAAGTGGGCGGGGCCTGGCGCCCTCAAGCCCCCTGCCATGCCCAGGGTTGCCCTGGCAACTGTTGCTGGCCCCCAAAGCGGAAGTGGGCGGTGCCTGGCACCCACCAGCCCCCTGCCTTGCCTAGGCTTGCTCTGGCAACTGTTGCTGGGCCCCAAAGCGGAAGTGGGCGGGGCCTGGCGCCCACCTACCCCCTACCATGCCCAGGCTTGCCCTGGCAACTATTGCTGACCCCCAAAGCGGAAGTGGGCGGGGCCTGGCGCCCTCCAGCCCCCTGCCTTGCCAAGGCTTGCCCTGTCAACTGTTGCTAGGCCCCAAAGCGAAATTGGGCGGGGCCTGGCGCCCACCAGCCACCTGCCATGCCCAGGCTTGCCCTGGCAGCTGTTGCTGGGCCCCAAAGCGGAAGTGGGCGGGGCCTGGCGCCCTTCAGCCCCCTGCCATGCCCAGGCTTGCCCTAGCATCTGTTGCTGGGCCCTAAAGCAGAAGTGGGCGGGGCCTGGCTCCCTTCAGCCCCCTGCCATGCCCAGGCTTGCCCTAGCATCTGTTGCTGGCCCCCAATGCGGAAGTGGGCGGGGCCTGGCACCCACCAGCCCCCTGCCATTCCCAGGCTTGCCCTGGCAACTGTTGCTGAGCCCCAAAGCGGAAGTGGGCGGGGCCTGGCGCCCCACAGCCCCCTGCCATACCCAGGCTTGCCCTGGCAACTGTTGCTGGGCCCCAAAGCGGAAGTGGGCGGGGCCTGGCGCCCTCCAGCCCCCTGCCATGCCCAGGCTTGCCCTAGCATCTGTTGCTGGGCCCTAAAGCAGAAGTGGGCGGGGCCTGGCGCTCTCCAACCGCCTGCCTTGCCCAGGCTTGCCCTGGCAACTGTTGCTGGCCCCAAAGCGGAAGTGGGTGGGGCCTGGCGCCCTCAAGCCCCCTGCCATACCCAGGGTTGCCCTGGCAACTGTTGCTGGCCCCCAAAGCGGAAGTGGGCGGGGCCTGGTGCCCTCCAGCTCCCTGCCATGCCCAGGCTTGCCCTAGCATCTGTTGCTGGGCCCTAAAGCAGAAGTGGGCGGGGCCTGGCGCCCTCCAGCCCCCTGCCATGCCCAGGCTTGCCCTGGCAACTGTTGCTGGCCCCCAAAGCGGAAGTGGGCGGGGCCTGGCACCCACCAGCCCCCTGCCATGCCCAGGCTTGCCCAGGCAACTGTTGCTGAGCCCCAAAGCGGAAGTGGGCGGGGCCTGGCGCCCTACAGCCCCCTGCCATGCCCAGGCTTGCCCTGGCAACTGTTGCTGGGCCCCAAAGCGGAAGTGGGCGGGGCCTGGCGCCCTCAAGCTCCCAGCCATGCCCAGGCTTGCCCTGGCAACTGTTGCTGGCCCCAAAGCGGAAGTGGGTGGGGCCTGGCGCCCTCAAGCCCCCTGCCATGCCCAGGGTTGCCCTGGCAACTGTTGCTGACCCCCAAAGCGGAAGTGGGCGGGGCCTGGCACCCACCAGCCCCCTGCCATGCCTAGGCTTGCCATGGCAACTGTTGCTGGGCCCCAAAGCGGAAGTGGGCGGGGCCTGGCGCCCACCAGCCCCCTGCAATACCCAGGCTTGACCTGGCAACTGTTGCTGGCCCCCAAAGCGGAAGTGGGCGGGGCCTGGCACCCACCAGCCCCCTGCCATGCCCAGGCTTGCCCTGGCAACTGTTGCTAGGCCCCAAAGTGGAAGTGGGCGGGGCCTGGCGCCCTCCAGCCCCCTGCCATGCCCAGGGTTGCCCTGGCAACTGTTGCTGGCCCCCAAAGCGGAAGTGGGCGGTGCCTGGCACCCACCAGTTCCCTGCCTTGCCTAGGCTTGCTCTGGCAACTGTTGCTGGGCCCCAAAGCGGAAGTGGGCGGGGCCTGGCGCCCACCAGCCCCCTGCCATGCCCAGGCTTGCCCTGGCAACTGTTGCTGGCCCCCAAAGCGGAAGTGGGCGGGGCCTGGCGCCCTCCAGCCCCCTGCCTTGCCAAGGCTTGCCCTGTCAACTGTTGCTAGGCCCCAAAGCGGAATTGGGCGGGGCCTGGCGCCCTCAAGCCCCCAGCCATGCCCAGGCTTGCCCTGGCTTTCCCTGGCAACTGTTGCTGGCCCCTAAGCGGAAGTGGGCGGGGCCTGGCGCCCTCCAGCCCCCTGCCATACCCAGGCTTGCCCTGGCAACTGTTGCTGGCCCCAAAGCGGAAGTGGGCGGGGCCTGGCGCCCTCAAGCCCCCTGCCATGCCCAGGGTTGCCCTGGCAACTGTTGCTGGCCCCCAAAGCGGAAGTGGGCGGGGCCTGGCACCCACCAGCCCCCTGCCATGCCTAGGCTTGCCATGGCAACTGTTGCTGGGCCCCAAAGCGGAAGTGGGAGGGGCCTGGCGCCCACCAGCCCCCTGCAATACCCAGGCTTGACCTGGCAACTGTTGCTGGCCCCCAAAGCGGAAGTGGGCAGGGCCTGGCGCCCTCCAGCCCCCTGCCATGCCCAGGCTTGCCCTGTCAACTGTTGCTGGGCCCCAAAGTGGAAGTGGGCGGGGCCTGGCGCCCCAGCCATGCCCAGGGTTGCCCTTGCAACTGTTGCTGGCCCCCAAAGCGGAAGTGGGCGGGGCCTGGCACCCACCAGCCCCCTGCCATGCCTAGGCTTGCCCTGGCAACTGTTGCTAGGCCCCAAAATGGAAGTGGGCGGGGCCTGGCGCCCTCCAGCCCCCTGCCATGCCCAGGCTTGCTCTGTCAACAGTTGCTGGGCCCCAAAGCGGAAGTGGGCGGGGCCTGGCGCCCTCAAGCCCCCTGCCATGCCCAGGGTTGCCCTGGCAACTGTTGCTGGCCCCCAAAGCGGAAGTGGGCGGGGCCTGGCGCCCTCCAGCCCCCTGCCATGCCCAGGCTTGCCCTGGCAACTGTTGCTGGCCCCCAAAGTGGAAGTGGGCGGGGCCTGGCGCCCTCAAGCCCCCTGCCATTCCTAGGGTTGCCCTGGCAGCTTTTGCTGTCCCCCAAAGCGGAAGTGGGCGGGGCCTGGCACCCACCAGCCCCCTGCCATGCCTAGGCTTGCCCTGGCAACTGTTGCTAGGCCCCAAAATGGAAGTGGGCGGGGCCTGGCGCCCTCCAGCCCCCTGCCATGCCCAGGCTTGCTCTGTCAACAGTTGCTGGGCCCCAAAGCGGAAGTGGGCGGGGCCTGGCGCCCTCAAGCCCCCTGCCATGCCCAGGGTTGCCCTGGCAACTGTTGCTGGCCCCCAAAGCGGAAGTGGGCGGGGCCTGGCGCCCTCAAGCCCCCTGCCATGCCCAGGGTTGCCCTGGCAACTGTTGCTGGCCCCCAAAGCGGAAGTGGGCGGGGCCTGGCGCCCTCCAGCCCCCTGCCATGCCCAGGCTTGCCCTGGCAACTGTTGCTGGCCCCCAAAGTGGAAGTGGGCGGGGCCTGGCGCCCTCAAGCCCCCTGCCATTCCTAGGGTTGCCCTGGCAGCTTTTGCTGGCCCCCAAAGCGGAAGTGGGCGGGGCCTGGCACCCACCAGCCCCCTGCCATGCCTAGGCTTGCCCTGGCAACTGTTGCTAGGCCCCAAAATGGAAGTGGGCGGGGCCTGGCGCCCTCCAGCCCCCTGCCATGCCCAGGCTTGCTCTGTCAACAGTTGCTGGGCCCCAAAGCGGAAGTGGGCGGGGCCTGGCGCCCTCAAGCCCCCAGCCATGCCCAGGGTTGCCCTGGCAACTGTTGCTGGCACCCAAAGCGGAAGTGGGCGGGGCCTGGCACCCACCAGCCCCCTGCCATGCCTAGGCTTGCCCTGGCAACTGTTGCTAGGCCCCAAAATGGAAGTGGGCGGGGCCTGGCGCCCTCCAGCCCCCTGCCATGCCCAGGCTTGCTCTGTCAACAGGTGCTGGGCCCCAAAGCGGAAGTGGGCGGGGCCTGGCGCCCTCAAGCCCCCTGCCATGCCCAGGGTTGCCCTGGCAACTGTTGCTGGCCCCCAAAGCGGAAGTGGGCGGTGCCTGGCACCCACCAGCCCCCTGCCTTGCCTAGGCTTGCTCTGGCAACTGTTGCTGGGCCCCAAAGCGGAAGTGGGCGGGGCCTGGCGCCCACCAGCCCCCTGCCATGCCCAGGCTTGCCCTGGCCACTGTTGCTGGCCCCCAAAGCGGAAGTGGGCGGGGCCTGGCGCCCTCCAGCCCCCTGCCTTGCCAAGGCTTGCCCTGTCAACTGTTGCTAGGCCCCAAAGCGGAATTGGGCGGGGCCTGGCGCCCTCAAGCCCCGAGCCATGCCCAGGCTTGCCCTGGCTTTCCCTGGCAACTGTTGCTGGGTCCCGAAGCGGAAGTGGGCGGGGCCTGGCGCCCACCAGCCCCCTGCAATACCCAGGCTTGACCTGGCAACTGTTGCTGGCCCCCAAAGCGGAAGTGGGCAGGGCCTGGCGCCCTCCAGCCCCCTGCCATGCCCAGTCTTGCCCTGGCAGCTGTTGCTGGGCCCCAAAGCGGAAGTGGGCAGGACCTGGCGCCCTCCAGCCCCCTGCCATGCCCAATGTTGCCCTGGCAACTGTTGCTGGCCCCCAAAGCGGAAGTGGGCGGGGCCTGGCACCCACCATCCCCCTACCATGCCCAGGCTTCCCCTTGCTTTCCCTGGCAACTGTTGTTGGCCCCAAAGCGGAAGTGGGTGGGGCCTGGTGCCCTCCAGCCCCCTGCCATGCCCAGGCTTGCCCTGGCAACTGTTGCTGGCCCCCAAAGCGGAAGTGGGCTGGCCTGGCACCCACCAGCCCCCTGCCATTCCCAGGCTTGCCCTGGCAACTGTTGCTGAGCCCCAAAGCGGAAGTGGGCGGGGCCTGGCGCCCTACAGCCCCCTGCCATACCAAGGCTTGCCCAGGCAACTGTTGCTGGGCCCCAAAGCGGAAGTGGGCGGGGCCTGGCGCCCTCCAGCCCCCTGCCATGCCCAGGCTTGCCCTAGCATCTGTTGCTGGGCCCCAAAGCGGAAGTGGGCGGGGACTGGCGCCCTCCAGCCCCCTTCCATGCCCAAGATTGCAATGGCAGCTGTTGCTGGGTCCCAAAGCGGAAGTAGGCGGGGCCTGGCACCCTCCAGCCCCCTGCCATGCCCAGTCTTGCCCTGGCAACTGTTGCTGGGCCCCAAAGCGGAAGTAGGCGGGGCCTGGCGCCCTCCAGCCCCCTGCCATGCCCAATGTTGCCCTTGCAACTGTTGCTGGGCCCCAAAGCGGAAGTGGGCGGGGCCTGGCGCCCACCATACCCCTGCCATGCCCAGGCTTGCCCTGGCAACTGTTGCTGGCCCCCAAAGCGGAAGTGGGCGGGGCCTGGCGCCCTCAAGCCCCCAGCCATGCCCAGGCTTCCCCTTGCTTTCCCTGGCAACTGTTGTTGGCCCCAAAGCGGAAGTGGGTGGGGCCTGGCGCCCTCAAGCCCTCTGCCATGCCCAGGGTTGCCCTGGCAGCTGTTGCTGACACTTAAAGCAGAAGTGGGCGGGTCCTGGCGCCCTCAAGCCCCCAGCCATGCCCAGGCTTGCCCTGGCTTTCCCTGGCAACTGTTGCTGGCCCCAAAGCGGAAGTGGGTGGGGCCTGGCGCCCTCAAGCCCCCTGCCATGCCCAGGGTTGCCCTGGCAACTGTTGCTGGCCCCCAAAGCGGAAGTAGGCGGGGCCTGGCACCCACAAGCCCCCTGCCATGCCTAGGCTTGCCATGGCAACTGTTGCTGGGCCCCAAAGCGGAAGTGGGCGGGGCCTGGCGCCCACCAGCCCCCTGCAATACCCAGGCTTGACCTGGCAACTGTTGCTGGCCCCCAAAGCGGAAGTGGGCAGGGCCTGGCGCCCTCCAGCCCCCTGCCATGCCCAGGCTTGCCCTGTCAACTGTTGCTGGGCCCCAAAGCGGTAGTGGGCGGGGCCTGGCGCCCTCAAGCCCCCAGCCATGCCCAGGGTTGCCCTGGCAACTGTTGCTGGCCCCCAAAGCGGAAGTGGGCGGGGCCTGGCGCCCTCCAGCCCCCTGCCATGCCCAAGATTGCCCTGGCAGCTGTTGCTGGGCCCCAAAGCGGAAGTGGGCGGGGCCTGGCGCCCACCAGCCCCCTGCCATGCCCAGGCTTGCCCTGTCAACTGTTGCTGGGCCCCAAAGCGGAAGTGGGCGGGGCCTGGCGCCCTCCAGCCCCCTGCCATGCCCAGGCTTGCCCTAGCATATGTTGCTGGGCCCTAAAGCAGAAGTGGGCGGGGCCTGGCGCCCTCCCAGCCCCCTGCCATGCCCAGGCTTGCCCTGTCAACTGTTGCTGGGCCCCAAAGCGGAAGTGGGCGGGGCCTGGCGCCCTCAAGTTCCCTGCCATGCCCAGGCTTGCCCTAGCATCTGTTGCTGGGCCCTAAAGCAGAAGTGGACGGGGCCTGACGCCCTCCAGCCCCCCTGCCATGCCCAGGCTTGCCCTGGCAACTGTTACTGGGCCCCAAAGTTGAAGTGGGCGGGGCCTGGTGCCCTCAAGCCCCCCGCCATGCCCAGGCTTGCCCTGGCAACTGCTGTTGGGCCCCAAAGCAGAAGTGGGCGGGGCCTGGCGCCCTCCAGCCCCCTGCCATGCCCAGGCTTGCCCTGGTAACTGTTGCTGGCCCCCAAAGCGGAAGTGGGCGGGGCCTGGCACCCACCAGCCCCCTGCCATTCCCAGGCTTGCCCTGGCAACTGTTGCTGAGCCCCAAAGCGGAAGTGGGCGGGGCCTGGCGCCCTACAGCCCCCTGCCATACCAAGGCTTGCCCTGGCAACTGTTGCTGGGCCCCAAAGCGGAAGTGGGCGGGGCCTGGCACCCACCAGCCCCCTGCCTTACCTTGGCTTGCTCTGGCAACTGTTGCTGGGCCCCAAAGCGGAAGTGGGCGGGGCCTGGCGCCCACCAGCCCCCTGCCATGCCCAGGCTTGCCCTGGCAACTGTTGCTGGCCCCCAAAGCGGAAGTGGGCGGGGCCTGGCGCCCTCCAGCCCCCTGCCTTGCCAAGGCTTGCCCTGTCAACTGTTGCTAGGCCCCAAAGTGGAATTGGGCGGGGCCTGGCGCCCTCAAGCCCCCAGCCATGCCCAGGCTTGCCCTGGCTTTCCCTGGCAACTGTTGCTGGCCCCAAAGCGGAAGTGGGTGGGGCCTGGCGCCCTCCAGCCCCCTGCCATACCCAGGCTTGCCCTGGCAACTGTTGCTGGGTCCCAAAGCGGAATTGGGCGGGGCCTGGCGCCCTCCAGCCCCCTGCCATGCATAGGCTTGCCCTAGCATCTGTTGCTGGGCCCTAAAGCAGAAGTGTTCGGGGCCTGGCACCCTCCAGCCCCCAGCCATGCCCAGGCTTGCCCTGGCTTTCCCTGGCAACTGTTGCTGGCCCCAAAGCGGAAGTGGGCGGGGCCTGGCGCCCTCCAGCCCCCTGCCATGCCCAGGCTTGTTGCTGGGCCCCAAAGCGGAAGTGGGCGGGGCCTGGCGCCCTCCAGCCCCCTTCCATGCCCAATGTTGCCCTTGCAACTGTTGCTGGGCCCCAAAGCGGAAGTGGGTGGGGCCTGGCGCCCACCATACCCCTGCCATGCCCAGGCTTGCCCTGTCAACTGTTGCTGGCCCCCAAAGCGGAAGTGGGCGGGGCCTGGCGCCCTCAAGCCCCCAGCCATGCCCAGGCTTCCCCTTGCTTTCCCTGGCAACTGTTGTTGGCCCCAAAGCGGAAGTGGGTGGGGCCTGGCGCCCTCAAGCCCCCTGCCATGCCCAGGGTTGCCCTGGCAGCTGTTGCTGACACCCAAAGCAGAAGTGGGCGGGGCCTGGCGCCCTCAAGCCCCCAGCCATGCCCAGGCTTGCCCTGGCTTTCCCTGGCAACTGTTGCTGGCCCCAAAGCGGAAGTGGGTGGGGCCTGGCGCCCTCAAGCCCCCTGCCATGCCCAGGGTTGCCCTGGCAACTGTTGCTGGCCCCCAAAGCGGAAGTAGGCGGGGCCTGGCACCCACAAGCCCCCTGCCATGCCTAGGCTTGCCATGGCAACTGTTGCTGGGCCCCAAAGCGGAAGTGGGCGGGGCCTGGCGCCCACCAGCCCCCTGCAATACCCAGGCTTGACCTGGCAACTGTTGCTGGCCCCCAAAGCGGAAGTGGGCAGGGCCTGGCACCCACCAGCCCCCTGCCATGCCTAGGCTTGCCCTGGCAACTGTTGCTAGGCCCCAAAGTGGAAGTGGGCGGGGCCTGGCGCCCTCCAGCCCCCTGCCATGCCCAGGCTTGCCCTGTCAACTGTTGCTGGGCCCCAAAGCGGAAGTGGGCGGGGCCTGGCGCCCTCCAGCCCCCTGCCATGCCCAGGCTTGCCCTAGCATCTGTTGCTGGGCCCTAAAGCAGAAGTGGGCGGGGCCTGGCGCCCTCCAGCCCCCTGCCATGCCCAGGCTTGCCCTGTCAACTGTTGCTGGGCCCCAAAGCGGAAGTGGGCGGGGCCTGGCGCCCTCAAGTTCCCTGCCATGCCCAGGCTTGCCCTAGCATCTGTTGCTGGGCCCTAAAGCAGAAGTGGACGGGCCTGACGCCCTCCAGCCCCCCTGCCATGCCCAGGCTTGCCCTGGCAACTGTTACTGGGCCCCAAAGCGGAAGTGGGCGGGGCCTGGCGCCCTCCAGCCCCCTGCCATGCCCAGGCTTGCCCTGGCAACTGTTGCTGGCCCCCAAAGCGGAATTGGGCGGGGCCTGGCACCCACCAGCCCCCTGCCATTCCCAGGCTTGCCCTGGCAACTGTTGCTGAGCCCCAAAGCGGAAGTGGGCGGGGCCTGGCGCCCTACAGCCCCCCTGCCATACCCAGGCTTGCCCTGGCAACTGTTGCTGGGCCCCAAAGCGGAAGTGGGCGGGGCCTGGCACCCACCAGCCCCCTGCCTTACCTTGGCTTGCTCTGGCAACTGTTGCTGGGCCCCAAAGCGGAAGTGGGCGGGGCCTGGCGCCCACCAGCCCCCTGCCATGCCCAGGCTTGCCCTGGCAACTGTTGCTGGCCCCCAAAGCGGAAGTGGGCGGGGCCTGGCGCCCTCCAGCCCCCTGCCTTGCCAAGGCTTGCCCTGTCAACTGTTGCTAGGCCCCAAAGCGGAATTGGGCGGGGCCTGGCACCCTCAAGCCCCCAGCCATGCCCAGGCTTGCCCTGGCTTTCCCTGGCAACTGTTGCTGGCCCCAAAGCGGAGTGGGTGGGGCCTGGCACCCTCCAGCCCCCTGCCATACCCAGGCTTGCCCTAGCAACTGTTGCTGGGTCCCAAAGCGGAAGTGGGCGGGGCCTGGCGCCCTCCAGCCCCCTGCCATGCATAGGCTTGCCCTAGCATCTGTTGCTGGGCCCCTATAGTAGAAGTGTTCGGGGCCTGGCACCCTCCAGCCCCCAGCCATGCCCAGGCTTGCCCTGGCTTTCCCTGGCAACTGTTGCTGGCCCCAAAGCGGAAGTGGCGGGGCCTGGCGCCCTCCAGCCCCCTGCCATGCCCAGGCTTGCCCTGGCAACTGTTGCTGGGCCCCAAAGCGGAAGTGGGGCGGGGCCTGGTGCCTTTCAGCCCCCTGCCATGCCCAGGCTTGCCCTAGCATCTGTTGCTGGGCCCTAAAGCAGAAGTGGGCGGGGCCTGGCACCCTTCAGCCCCCTGCCATGCCCAGGCTGCCCTGGCAACTGTTGCTGGGACCCAAAGCGGAAGTGGGCGGGGCCTGGCGCCCTCCAGCCCCTGCCATGCCCAGTCTTGCCCTGGCAACTGTTACTGGGCCCCAAAGTTGAAGTGGGCGGGGCCTGGTGCCCTCAAGCCCCCGCCATGCCCAGGCTTGCCCTGGCAACTGTTGCTGGGCCCCAAAGCGGAAGTGGGCGGGGCCTGGTGCCCTCCATCCCCCTGCCATGCCCAGGCTTGCCCTGGCAACTGTTGCTGGCCCCCAAAGCGGAAGTGGGCGGGGCCTGGCACCCACCAGCCCCCTGCCATTCCCAGGCTTGCCCTGGCAACTGTTGCTGAGCCCCAAAGCGGAAGTGGGCGGGGCCTGGCGCCCTACAGCCCCCTGCCATACCCAGGCTTGCCCTGGCAACTGTTGCTGGGCCCCAAAGCGGAAGTGGGCGGGGCCTGGCGCCCTCCAGCCCCCTGCCATGCCCAGGCTTGCCCTAGCATCTGTTGCTGGGCCCCAAAGCGGAAGTGGGCGGGGCCTGGCGCCCTCCAGCCCCCTTCCATGCCCAAGATTGCAATGGCAGCTGTTGCTGGGTCCCAAAGCGGAAGTAGGCGGGGCCTGGCACCCTCCAGCCCCCTGCCATGCCCAGTCTTGCCCTGGCAACTGTTGCTGGGCCCCAAAGCGGAAGTGGGCGGGGCCTGGCGCCCTCCAGCCCCCTGCCATGCCCAATGTTGCCCTTGCAACTGTTGCTGGGCCCCAAAGCGGAAGTGGGTGGGGCCTGGCGCCCACCATACCCCTGCCATGCCCAGGCTTGCCCTGGCAACTGTTGCTGGCCCCCAAAGCGGAAGTGGGCGGGGCCTGGCGCCCTCAAGCCCCCAGCCATGCCCGGCTTCCCCTTGCTTTCCCTGGCAACTGTTGTTGGCCCCAAAGCGGGAAGTGGGTGGGGCCTGGCGCCCTCAAGCCCCCTGCCATGCCCAGGGTTGCCCTGGCAGCTGTTGCTGACACCCAAAGCAGAAGTGGGCGGGGCCTGGCGCCCTCAAGCCCCAGCCATGCCCAGGCTTGCCCTGGCTTTCCCTGGCAACTGTTGCTGGCCCCAAAGCGGAAGTGGGTGGGGCCTGGCGCCCTCAAGCCCCCTGCCATGCCCAGGGTTGCCCTGGCAACTGTTGCTGGCCCCCAAAGCGGAAGTAGGCGGGGCCTGGCACCCACAAGCCCCCTGCCATGCCTAGGCTTGCCATGGCAACTGTTGCTGGGCCCCAAAGCGGAAGTGGGCGGGGCCTGGCGCCCACCAGCCTCCTGCAATACCCAGGCTTGACCTGGCAACTGTTGCTGGCCCCCAAAGCGGAAGGTGGGCAGGGCCTGGCACCCACCAGCCCCCTGCCATGCCTAGGCTTGCCCTGGCAACTGTTGCTAGGCCCCAAAGTGGAAGTGGGCGGGGCCTGGCGCCCTCCAGCCCCCTGCCATGCCCAGGCTTGCCCTGTCAACTGTTGCTGGGCCCCAAAGCGGAAGTGGGTGGGGCCTGGCGCCCTCCAGCCCCCTGCCATGCCCAGGCTTGCCCTAGCATCTGTTGCTGGGCCCCTAAAGCAGAAGTGGGCGGGGCCTGGCGCCCTCCAGCCCCCTGCCATGCCCAGGCTTGCCCTGTCAACTGTTGCTGGGCCCCAAAGCGGAAGTGGGCGGGGCCTGGCGCCCTCAAGTTCCCTGCCATGCCCAGGCTTGCCCTAGCATCTGTTGCTGGGCCCTAAAGCAGAAGTGGACGGGGCCTGACGCCCTCCAGCCCCCCTGCCATGCCCAGGCTTGCCCTGGCAACTGTTACTGGGCCCCAAAGCGGAAGTGGGCGGGGCCTGGTGCCCTCAAGCCCCCCGCCATGCCCAGGCTTGCCCTGGCAACTGTTGTTGGGCCCCAAAGCGGAAGTGGGCGGGGGCCTGGCGCCCTCCAGCCCCCTGTCATGCCCAGGCTTGCCCTAGCATCTGTTGCTGGGCCCTAAAGCAGAAGTGGGCGGGCCTGGATCTCTCCAGCCCCCTGCCATGCCCAGGCTTGCCCTGGCAACTGTTGCTGAGCCCCAAAGCGGAAGTGGGCGGGGCCTGGCGCCCTCCAGCCCCCTTCCATGCCCAAGATTGCAATGGCAGCTGTTGCTGGGTCCCAAAGCGGAAGTAGGCGGGCCTGGCACCCTCCAGCCCCTGCCATGCCCAGTCTTGCCCTGGCAACTGTTGCTGGGCCCCAAAGCGGAAGTGGGCGGGGCCTGGCGCCCTCCAGCCCCCTGCCATGCCCAATGTTGCCCTTGCAACTGTTGCTGGGCCCCAAAGCGGAAGTGGGCGGGGGCCTGGCGCCCACCATACCCCTGCCATGCCCAGGCTTGCCCTGGCAACTGTTGCTGGGCCCCAAAGCGGAAGTGGGCGGGGCCTGGCGCCCTCAAGCCCCCAGCCATGCCCAGGCTTCCCCTTGCTTTCCCTGGCAACTGTTGTTGGCCCCAAAGCGGAAGTGGGTGGGGCCTGGCGCCCTCAAGCCCCCTGCCATGCCCAGTCCTTGCCCTAGCATCTGTTGCTGGGCCCTAAAGCAGAAGTGGGCGGGGCCTGGCACCCTTCAGCCCCCTGCCATGCCCAGGCTGCCCTGGCAACTGTTGCTGGGCCCCAAAGCGGAAGTGGGCGGGGCCTGGCGCCCTTCCAGCCCCCTGCCATGCCCAGTCTTGCCCTGGCAGCTGTTGCTGGGCCCCAAAGCGGAAGTGGGCGGGACCTGGCGCCCCTCCAGCCCCCTGCCATGCCCAATGTTGCCCTGGCAACTGTTGCTGGCCCCCAAAGCGGAAGTGGGGCGGGGCCTGGCACCCACCATCCCCCTGCCATGCCCAGGCTTGCCCTGGCAACTGTTGCTGAGCCCCAAAGCGGAAGTGGGCGGGGCCTGGCGCCCTCCAGCCCCCTTCCATGCCCAAGATTGCAATGGCAGCTGTTGCTGGGTCCCAAAGCGGAAGTAGCGGGGCCTGGCACCCTCCAGCCCCCTGCCATGCCCAGTCTTGCCCTGGCAACTGTTGCTGGGCCCAAAGCGGAAGTGGGCGGGGCCTGGCGCCCTCCAGCCCCCTGCCATGCCCAATGTTGCCCTTGCAACTGTTGCTGGGCCCCAAAGCGGAAGTGGGCGGGGCCTGGCGCCCACCATACCCCTGCCATGCCCAGGCTTGCCCTGGCAACTGTTGCTGGGCCCCAAAGCGGAAGTGGGCGGGGCCTGGCGCCCTCAAGCCCCAGCCATGCCCAGGCTTCCCCTTGCTTTCCCTGGCAACTGTTGTTGGCCCCAAAGCGGAAGTGGGTGGGGCCTGGCGCCCTCAAGCCCCCTGCCATGCCCAGTCTTGCCCTAGCATCTGTTGCTGGGCCCTAAAGCAGAAGTGGGCGGGGCCTGGCACCCTTCAGCCCCCTGCCATGCCCAGGCTGCCCTGGCAACTGTTGCTGGGCCCCAAAGCGGAAGTGGGCGGGGCCTGGCGCCCTCCAGCCCCCTGCCATGCCCAGTCTTGCCCTGGCAGCTGTTGCTGGGCCCCAAAGCGGAAGTGGGCGGGACCTGGCGCCCTCCAGCCCCTGCATGCCCAATGTTGCCCTGGCAACTGTTGCTGGCCCCCAAAGCGGAAGTGGGCGGGGCCTGGCACCCACCATCCCCCTGCCATGCCCAGGCTTGCCCTGGCAACTGTTGCTGGCCCCCAAAGCGGAAGTGGGTGGAGCCTGGCGCCCGCCAGCCCCCTGCCATGCCCAGGCTTGCACTGGCAACTGTTGCTGGGCCCCAAAGCGGAAGTGGGCGGGGACTGGCGCCTCCAGCCCCCCTGCCATGCCCAGGCTTGCCCTGGCAACTGTTACTGGGCCCCAAAGTTGAAGTGGGCGGGGCCTGGTGCCCTCAAGCCCCCCGCCATGCCCAGGCTTGCCCTGGCAACTGTTGCTGGGCCCCAAAGCGGAAGTGGGCGGGGCCTGGCGCCCTCCAGCCCCTGCCATGCCCAGGCTTGCCCTGGCAACTGTTGCTGGCCCCCAAAGCGGAAGTGGGCGGGCCTGGCACCCACCAGCCCCTGCCATTCCCAGGCTTGCCCTGGCAACTGTTGCTGAGCCCCAAAGCGGAAGTGGGCGGGGCCTGGCGCCCTACAGCCCCCTGCCATACCCAGGCTTGCCCTGGCAACTGTTGCTGGGCCCCAAAGCGGAAGTGGGCGGGGCCTGGCGCCCTCCAGCCCCCTGCCATGCCCAGGCTTGCCCTAGCATCTGTTGCTGGGCCCCAAAGCGGAAGTGGGCGGGGCCTGGCGCCCTCCAGCCCCCTTCCATGCCCAAGATTGCAATGGCAGCTGTTGCTGGGTCCCAAAGCGGAAGTAGGCGGGGCCTGTCACCCTCCAGCCCCTGCCATGCCCAGTCTTGCCCTGGCAACTGTTGCTGGGCCCCAAAGCGGAGATGGGCGGGGCCTGGCGCCCTCCAGCCCCCTGCCATGCCCAATGTTGCCCTTGCAACTGTTGCTGGCCCCCAAAGCGGAAGTGGGCGGGGCCTGGCGCCCTCAAGCCCCCAGCCATGCCCAGGCTTCCCCTTGCTTTCCCTGGCAACTGTTGTTGGCCCCAAAGCGGAAGTGGGTGGGGCCTGGCGCCCTCAAGCCCCCTGCCATGCCCAGGGTTGCCCTGGCAGCTGTTGCTGACACCCAAAGCAGAAGTGGGCGGGGCCTGGCGCCCTCAAGCCCCCAGCCATGCCCAGGCTTGCCCTGGCTTTCCCTGGCAACTGTTGCTGGCCCCAAAGCGGAAGTGTGTGGGCCTGGCGCCCTCAAGCCCCCTGCCATGCACAGGGTTGCCCTGGCAACTGTTGCTGGCCCCCAAAGCGGAAGTGGGCGGGGCCTGGCGCCCTCCAGCCCCCTGCCATGCCCAATGTTGCCCTTGCAACTGTTGCTGGGCCCCAAAGCGGAAGTGGGCGGGGCCTGGCGCCCACCATACCCCTGCCATGCCCAGGCTTGCCCTGGCAACTGTTGCTGGGCCCCAAAGCGGAAGTGGGCGGGGCCTGGCGCCCTCAAGCCCCCAGCCATGCCCAGGCTTCCCCTTGCTTTCCCTGGCAACTGTTGTTGGCCCCAAAGCGGAAGTGGGTGGGGCCTGGCGCCCTCAAGCCCCCTGCCATGCCCAGTCTTGCCCTAGCATCTGTTGCTGGGCCCTAAAGCAGAAGTGGGCGGGGCCTGGCACCCTTCAGCCCCCTGCCATGCCCAGGCTGCCCTGGCAACTGTGCTGGGCCCCAAAGCGGAAGTGGGCGGGGCCTGGCGCCCTCCAGCCCCCTGCCATGCCCAGTCTTGCCTGGCAGCTGTTGCTGGGCCCCAAAGCGGAAGTGGGCGGGACCTGGCGCCCTCCAGCCCCCTGCCATGCCCAATGTTGCCCTGGCAACTGTTGCTGGCCCCCAAAGCGGAAGTGGGCATGGCCTGGCACCCACCATCCCCCTGCCATGCCCAGGCTTGCCCTGGCAACTGTTGCTGGCCCCCAAAGCGGAAGTGGGTGGAGCCTGGCGCCCGCCAGCCCCCTGCCATGCCCAGGCTTGCCCTGGCAACTGTTGCTGGGCCCCAAAGCGGAAGTGGGCGGGGACTGGCGCCCTCCAGCCCCCCTGCCATGCCCAGGCTTGCCCTGGCAACTGTTACTGGGCCCCAAAGTTGAAGTGGGCGGGGCTGGTGCCCTCAAGCCCCCCGCCATGCCCAGGCTTGCCCTGGCAACTGTTGCTGGGCCCCAAAGCGGAAGTGGGCGGGGCCTGGCGCCCTCCAGCCCCCTGCCATGCCCAGGCTTGCCCTGGCAACTGTTGCTGGCCCCCAAAGCGGAAGTGGGCGGGGCCTGGCACCCACCAGCCCCCTGCCATTCCCAGGCTTGCCCTGGCAACTGTTGCTGAGCCCCAAAGCGGAAGTGGGCGGGGCCTGGCGCCCTACAGCCCCCTGCCATACCCAGGCTTGCCCTGGAAACTGTTGCTGGGCCCCAAAGCGGAAGTGGGGCGGGGCCTGGCGCCCTCCAGCCCCCTGCCATGCCCAGGCTTGCCCTAGCATCTGTTGCTGGGCCCCAAAGCGGAAGTGGGCGGGGCCTGGCGCCCTCCAGCCCCCTTCCATGCCCAAGATTGCAATGGCAGCTGTTGCTGGGTCCCAAAGCGGAAGGTAGGCGGGGCCTGGCACCCTCCAGCCCCTGCCATGCCCAGTCTTGCCCTGGCAACTGTTGCTGGGCCCCAAAGCGGAAGTGGGCGGGGCCTGGCGCCCTCCAGCCCCCTGCCATGCCCAATGTTGCCCTTGCAACTGTTGCTGGCCCCAAAGCGGAAGTGGGCGGGGCCTGGCGCCCTCAAGCCCCCAGCCATGCCCAGGCTTCCCCTTGCTTTCCCTGGCAACTGTTGTTGGCCCCAAAGCGGAAGTGGGTGGGGCCTGGCGCCCTCAAGCCCCCTGCCATGCCCAGGGTTGCCCTGGCAGCTGTTGCTGACACCCAAAGCAGAAGTGGGCGGGGCCTGGCGCCCTCAAGCCCCCAGCCATGCCCAGGCTTGCCCTGGCTTTCCCTGGCAACTGTTGCTGGCCCCAAAGCGGAAGTGTGTGGGGCCTGGCGCCCTCAAGCCCCCTGCCATGCACAGGGTTGCCCTGGCAACTGTTGCTGGCCCCCAAAGCCGGAAGTGGGCGGGGCCTGGCACCCACAAGCCCCCTGCCATGCCTAGGCTTGCAATGGCAACTGTTGCTGGGCCCCAAAGCGGAAGTGGGCGGGGCCTGGCGCCCACCAGCCCCCTGCCATGCCCAGGCTTGCCCTGTCAACTGTTGCTGGGCCCCAAAGCGGAAGTGGGCGGGGCCTGGCGCCCTCAAGCCCCAGCCATGCCCAGGGTTGCCCTGGCAACTGTTGCTGGCCCCCAAAGCGGAAGTGGGCGGGGCCTGGCACCCACCAGCCCCCTGCCATGCCTAGGCTTGCCCTGGCAACTGTTGCTAGGCCCCAAAGTGGAAGTGGGCGGGGCCTGGCGCCCTCCAGCCCCCTGCCATGCCCAAGATTGCCCTGGCAGCTGTTGCTGGGCCCCAAAGCGGAAGTGGGCGGGGCCTGGCGCCCTCCAGCCCCCTGCCATGCCCAGGCTTGCCCTGTCAACTGTTGCTGGGCCCCAAAGCGGAAGTGGTCGGGGCCTGGCGCCCTCCAGCCCCTGCCATGCCCAGGCTTGCCCTAGCATCTGTTGCTGGGCCCTAAAGCAGAAGTGGGCGGGGCCTGGCGCCCTCCAGCCCCCTGCATGCCCAGCTTGCCCTGTCAACTGTTGCTGGGCCCCAAAGCGGAAGTGGGCGGGGCCTGGCGCCCTCCAGCCCCCTGCCATGCCCAGGCTTGCCCTAGCATCTGTTGCTGGGCCCTAAAGCAGAAGTGGACGGGGCCTGACGCCCTCCAGCCCCCCTGCCATGCCCAGGCTTGCCCTGGCAACTGTTACTGGGCCCTAAAGTTGAAGTGGGCGGGGCCTGGTGCCCTCAAGCCCCCCGCCATGCCCAGGCTTGCCCTGGCAACTGTTGTTGGGCCCCAAAGCGGAAGTGGGCGGGGCCTGGCGCCCTCCAGCCCCCTGCCATGCCCAGGCTTGCCCTGGCAACTGTTTCTGGCCCCCAAAGCGGAAGTGGGCGGGGCCTGGCACCCACCAGCCCCCTGCCATTCCCAGGCTTGCCCTGGCAACTGTTGCTGAGCCCCAAAGCGGAAGTGGGCGGGGCCTGGCGCCCTACAGCCCCCTGCCATACCCAGGCTTGCCCTGGCAACTGTTGCTGGGCCCCAAAGCGGAAGTGGGCGGGGCCTGGCACCCACCAGCCCCCTGCCTTGCCTAGGCTTGCTCTGGCAACTGTTGCTGGGCCCCAAAGCGGAAGTGGGCGGGGCCTGGCGCCCACCAGCCCCCTGCCATGCCCAGGCTTGCCCTGGCAACTGTTGCTGGCCCCCAAAGCGGAAGTGGGCGGGGCCTGGCGCCCTCCAGCCCCCTGCCTTGCCAAGGCTTGCCCTGTCAACTGTTGCTAGGCCCCAAAGCGGAATTGGGCGGGGCCTGGCGCCCTCAAGCCCCCAGCCATGCCCAGGCTTGCCCTGGCTTTCCCTGGCAACTGTTGCTGGCCCCAAAGCGGAAGTGGGTGGGGCCTGGCGCCCTCCAGCCCCCTGCCATACCCAGGCTTGCCCTGGCAACTGTTGCTGGGTCCCAAAGCGGAAGTGGGCGGGGCCTGGCGCCCTCCAGCCCCCTGCCATGCATAGGCTTGCCCTAGCATCTGTTGCTGGGCCCTAAAGCAGAAGTGTTCGGGGCCTGGCACCCTCCAGCCCCCAGCCATGCCCAGGCTTGCCCTGGCTTTTCCCTGGCAACTGTTGCTGGCCCCAAAGCGGAAGTGGGCGGGGCCTGGCGCCCTCCAGCCCCCTGCCATGCCCAGGCTTGCCCTGGCAACTGTTGCTGGGCCCCAAAGCGGAAGTGGGTGGGGCCTGGCGCTTTTCAGCCCCCTGCCATGCCCAGGCTTGCCCTAGCATCTGTTGCTGGGCCCTAAAGCAGAAGTGGGCGGGGCCTGGCACCCTTCAGCCCCCTGCCATGCCCAGGCTGCCCTGGCAACTGTTGCTGGGCCCCAAAGCGGAAGTGGGCGGGGCCTGGCGCCCTCCAGCCCCCTGCCATGCCCAGTCTTGCCCTGGCAGCTGTTGCTGGGCTCCAAAGCGGAAGTGGGCGGGACCTGGCGCCCTCCAGCCCCTGCCATGCCCAATGTTGCCCTGGCAACTGTTGCTGGCCCCCAAAGCGGAAGTGGGCGGGGCCTGGCACCCACCATCCCCCTGCCATGCCCAGGCTTGCCCTGGCAACTGTTGCTGGCCCCCAAAGCGGAAGTGGGTGGGGCCTGCGCCCTCCAGCCCCCTGCCATGCCCAGGCTTGCCCTGGCAACTGTTGCTGGGCCCCAAAGCGGAAGTGGGCGGGGCCCTGGCACCCACCAGCCCCCTGCCATTCCCAGGCTTGCCCTGGCAACTGTTGCTGAGCCCCAAAGCGGAAGTGGGCGGGGCCTGGCGCCCTACAGCCCCCTGCCATACCCAGGCTTGCCCTGGCAACTGTTGCTGGGCCCCAAAGCGGGAAGTGGGCGGGGCCTGGCGCCCTCCAGCCCCCTGCCATGCCCAGGCTTGCCCTAGCATCTGTTGCTGGGCCCTAAAGCAGAAGTGGGCGGGGCCTGGCGCTCTCCAGCCCCCTGCCATGCCCAGGCTTGCCCTGGCAACTGTTGCTGGGCCCCAAAGCGGAAGTGGGCGGGGCCTGGCGCCCTCCAGCCCCCTTCCATGCCCAATATTGCAATGGCAGCTGTTGCTGGGTCCCAAAGCGGAGTAGGCGGGGCCTGGCACCCTCCAGCCCCTGCCATGCCCTGTCTTGCCCTGGCAACTGTTGCTGGGCCCCAAAGCGGAAGTGGGCGGGGCCTGGCGCCCTCCAGCCCCCTGCCATGCCAGGCTTGCCTAGCATCTGTTGCTGGGCCCTAAAGCAGAAGTGGGCGGGGCCTGGCACCCTTCAGCCCCCTGCCATGCCCAGGCTTGCCTGGCACTGTTGCTGGGCCCCAAAGCGGAGTGGGTGGGGCCTGGCGCCCTCCAGCCCCCTGCCATGCCCAGTCTTGCCCTGGCAGCTGTTGCTGGGCCCAAAGCGGAAGTGGGCGGGACCTGGCGCCCTCCAGCCCCCTGCCATGCCCAATGTTGCCCTGGCAACTGTTGCTGGCCCCCAAAGCGGAAGTGGGCGGGGCCTGGCACCCACCATCCCCCTGCCATGCCCAGGCTTGCCTTGGCAACTGTTGCTGGCCCCCAAAGCGGAAGTGGGTGGGGCCTGGCGCCCTCCAGCCCCCTGCCTGCCCAGGCTTGCCTTGGCAACTGTTTGCTGGGCCCCAAAGCGGAAGTGGGCGGGGCCTGGCGCCCTCCAGCCCCCTGCATGCCCAGGCTTGCCCTGGCAACTGTTACTGGGCCCCAAAGTTGAAGTGGGCGGGGTCTGGTGCCCTCAAGCCCCCCGCCATGCCCAGGCTTGCCCTGGCAACTGTTGCTGGGCCCCAAAGCGGAAGTGGGCGGGGCCTGGCGCCCTCCAGCCCCCTGCCATGCCCAGGCTTGCCCTGGCAACTGTTGCTGGCCCCCAAAGCGGAAGTGGGCGGGGCCTGGCACCCACCAGCCCCCTGCCATTCCCAGGCTTGCCCTGGCAACTGTTGCTGAGCCCCAAAGCGGAAGTGGGGCGGGGCCTGGCGCCCTACAGCCCCTGCCATACCCAGGCTTGCCCTGGCAACTGTTGCTGGGCCCCAAAGCGGAAGTGGGCGGGGCCTGGCGCCCTCCAGCCCCCTGCCATGCCCAGGCTTGCCCTAGCATCTGTTGCTGGGCCCTAAAGCAGAAGTGGGCGGGGCCTGGCGCTCTCCAGCCCCCTGCCATGCCCAGGCTTGCCCTGGCAACTGTTGCTGGGCCCCAAAGCGGAAGTGGGCGGGGCCTGGCGCCCTCCAGCCCCCTTCCATGCCCAAGATTGCAATGGCAGCTGTTGCTTGGTCCCAAAGCGGAAGTAGGCGGGGCCTGGCACCCTCCAGCCCCCTGCCATGCCCAGTCTTGCCCTGGAAACTGTTGCTGGGCCCCAAAGCGGAAGTGGGCGGGGCCTGGCGCCCTCCAGCCCCCTGCCATGCCCAATGTTGCCCTTGCAACTTTTGCTGGGCCCCAAAGCGGAAGTGGGCGGGGCCTGGCGCCCACTATACCCCTGCCATGCCCAGGCTTGCCCTGGCAACTGTTGCTGGCCCCCAAAGCGGAAGTGGGCGGGGCCTGGCGCCCTCCAGCCCCCCTGCCATGCCCAGGGTTGCCCTGGCAACTGTTACTGGGCCCCAAAGTTGAAGTGGGCGGGGCCTGGTGCCCTCAAGCCCCCCGCCATACCCAGGCTTGCCTGGCAACTGTTGCTGGGCCCCAAAGCGGAAGTGGGCGGGGCCTGGCGCCCTCCAGCCCCCTGCCATGCCCAGGCTTGCCCTGGCAACTGTTGCTGGCCCCCAAAGCGGAAGTGGGCGGGGCCTGGCACCCACCAGCCCCCTGCCATTCCCAGGCTTGCCCTGGCAACTGTTGCTGAGCCCCAAAGCGGAAGTGGGCGGGGCCTGGCGCCCTACAGCCCCTGCCATACCCAGGCTTGCCCTGGCAACTGTTGCTGGGCCCCAAAGCGGAAGTGGGCGGGGCCTGGCGACCTCCAGCCCCCTGCCATGCCCAGGCTTGCCCTAGCATCTGTTGCTGGGCCCTAAAGCAGAAGTGGGCGGGGCCTGGCGCTCTCCAGCCCCCTGCCATGCCCAGGCTTGCCCTGGCAACTGTTGCTGGGCCCCAAAGCGGAAGTGGGCGGGGCCTGGCGCCCTCCAGCCCCCTTCCATGCCCAAGATTGCAATGGCAGCTGTTGCTGGGTCCCAAAGCGGAAGTAGGCGGGGCCTGGCACCCTCCAGCCCCCTGCCATGCCCAGTCTTGCCCTGGCAACTGTTGCTGGGCCCCAAAGCGGAAGTGGCGGGGGCCTGGCGCCCTCCATCCCCCTGCCATGCCCAGGCTTGCCCTAGCATCTGTTGCTGGGCCTAAAGCAGGAAGTGGGCGGGGCCTGGCACCCTTCAGCCCCCTGCCATGCCCAGGCTGCCCTGACAACTGTTGCTGGGCCCCAAAGCGGAAGTGGGTGGGGCCTGGCGCCCTCCAGCCCCTGCCATGCCCAGTCTTGCCCTGGCAGCTGTTGCTGGGCCCCAAAGCGGGAAGTGGGCGGGACCTGGCGCCCTCCAGCCCCCTGCCATGCCCAATGTTGCCCTGGCAACTGTTGCTGGCCCCCAAAGCGGAAGTGGGCGGGGCCTGGCACCCACCATCCCCCTGCCATGCCCAGGCTTGCCTTGGCAACTGTTGCTGGCCCCCCAAAGCGGAAGTGGGTGGGGCCTGGCGCCCTCCAGCCCCCTGCCATGCCCAGGCTCGCCCTGGCAACTGTTGCTGGGCCCCAAAGCGGAAGTGGGCGGGGCCTGGCGCCTCCAGCCCCCTGCCATGCCCAGGCTTGCCCTGGCAACTGTTACTGGGCCCCCAAAGTTGAAGTGGGCGGGGCCTGGTGCCCTCAAGCCCCCCGCCATGCCCAGGCTTGCCCTTGCAACTGTTGCTGGGCCCCAAAGCGGAAGTGGCGGGGCCTGGCGCCCTCCAGCCCCTGCCATGCCCAGGCTTGCCCTGGCAACTGTTGCTGGCCCCCAAAGCGGAAGTGGGCGGGGCCTGGCACCCACCAGCCCCCTGCCATTACCAGGCTTGCCCTAGCATCTGTTGCTGAGCCCCAAAGCGGAAGTGGGCGGGGCCTGGCGCCCTACAGCCCCTGCCATACCCAGGCTTGCCCTGGCAACTGTTGCTGGGCCCCAAAGCGGAAGTGGGCGGGGCCTGGCGCCCTCCAGCCCCCTGCCATGCCCAGGCTTGCCCTAGCATCTGTTGCTGGGCCCTAAGCAGAAGTGGGCGGGGCCTGGCGCTCTCCAGCCCCCTGCCATGCCCAGGCTTGCCCTGGCAACTGTTGCTGGGCCCCAAAGCGGAAGTGGGCGGGGCCTGGCGCCCTCCAGCCCCCTTCCATGCCCAAGATTGCAATGGCAGCTGTTGCTGGGTCCCCAAAGCGAAGTAGGCGGGGCCTGGCACCCTCCAGCCCCCTGCCATGCCCAGTCTTGCCCTGGCAACTGTTGCTGGGCCCAAAGCGGAAGTGGGCGGGGCCTGGCGCCCTCCAGCCCCCTGCCATGCCACAATGTTGCCCTTGCAACTGTTGCTGGGCCCAAAGCGGAAGTGGGCGGGGCCTGGCGCCCACTATACCCCTGCCATGCCCAGGCTTGCCCTGGCAACTGTTGCTGGCCCCCAAAGCGGAAGTGGGCGGGGCCTTGCGCCCTCAAGCCCCCAGCCATGCCCAGGCTTCCCCTTGCTTTCCCTGGCAACTGTTGTTGGCCCCAAAGCGAAGTGGGTGGGGCCTGGCGCCCTCAAGCCCCCTGCCATGCCCAGGGTTGCCCTGGCAGCTGTTGCTGACACCCAAAGCAGAAGTGGGCGGGGCCTGGCACTCACAAGCCCCCTGCCATGCCTAGGCTTGCCATGGCAACTGTTGCTGGGCCCCAAAGCGGAAGTGGGCGGGCCTGGCGCCCACCAGCCCCCTACAATACCCAGGCTTGACCTGGCAACTGTTGCTGGCCCCCAAAGCGGAAGTGGGCAGGGCCTGGCGCCCTCCAGCCCCCTGGCCATGCCCAGGCTTGCCCTGTCAACTGTTGCTGCACCCCAAAAGCGGAAGTGGGCGGGGACTGGCGCCCTCAAGCCCCCAGCCATGCCCAGGGTTGCCCTGGCAACTGTTGCTGGCCCCCAAAGCGGAAGTGGGCGGGGCCTGGCACCCACCAGCCCCCTGCCATGCCTAGGCTTGCCCTGGCAATTGTTGCTAGGCCCCAAAGTGGAAGTGGGCGGGGCCTGGCGCCCTCCAGCCCCCTGCCATGCCCAAGATTGCCCTGGCAGCTGTTGCTGGGCCCCAAAGTGGAAGTGGGCGGGGCCTGGCGCCCTCCAGCCCCCTGCCATGCCCAGGCTTGCCCTGGCAACTGTTGCTGAGCCCCAAAGCGGAAGTGGGCGGGCCTGGCGCCCTACAGCCCCCTGCCATACCCAGGCTTGCCTGGCAACTGTTGCTGGGCCCCAAAGGCGGAAGTGGGCGGGGCCTGGTGCCCTCCAGCCCCCTGCCATGCCCAGGCTTGCCCTAGCATCTGTTGCTGGGCCCTAAAGCAGAAGTGGGCGGGCCTGGCGCTCTCCAGCCCCTGCCATGCCCAGGCTTGCCCTGGCAACTGTTGCTGGGCCCCAAAGCGGAAGTGGGTGGGGGCCTGGCGCCCTCCAGCCCCCTGCCATGCCCAAGATTGCAATGGCAGCTGTTGCTGGGTCCCAAAGCGGAAGTAGGCGGGGCCTGGCACCCTCCAGCCCCCTGCCATGCCCAGTCTTGCCCTGGCAACTGTTGCTGGGCCCCAAAGCGAAAGTGGGCGGGGCCTGGCGCCCTCCAGCCCCCTGCCATGCCCAATGTTGCCCTTGCAACTGTTGCTGGGCCCCAAAGCGGAAGTGGGCGGGGCCTGGCGCCCACCATACCCCTGCCATGCCCAGGCTTGCCCTGGCAACTGTTGCTGGCCCCAAAGCGGAAGTGGGCGGGGCCTGGCGCCCTCAAGCCCCCAGCCATGCCCAGGCTTCCCCTTGCTTTCCCTGGCAACTGTTGTTGGCCCCAAAGCGGAAGTGGGTTGGGGCCTGGCGCCCTCAAGCCCCCTGCCATGCCCAGGGTTGCCCTGGCAGCTGTTGCTGACAGCCAAAGCAGAAGTGGGCGGGCCTGGCGCCCTCAAGCCCCCAGCCATGCCCAGGCTTGCCCTGGCTTTCCTGGCAACTGTTGCTGGCCCCAAAGCGGAAGTGGGTGGGGCCTGGCGCCCCTCAAGCCCACTGCCATGCCCAGGGTTGCCCTGGCAACTGTTGCTGGCCCCCAAAGCGGAAGTGGGCGGGGCCTGGCACCCACAAGCCCCCTGCCATGCCTAGGCTTGCCATGGCAACTGTTGCTGGGCCCCAAAGCGGAAGTGGGCGGGGCCTGGCGCCCTCCAGCCCCCTGCAATACCCAGGCTTGACCTGGCAACTGTTGCTGGCCCCCAAAGCGGAAGTGGGCGGGCCTGGCGCCCTCCAGCCGCCTGCCATGCCCAGGCTTGCCCTGTCAACTGTTGCTGGGCCCCAAAGCGGAAGTGGGCGGGGCCTGGCGCCCTCAAGCCCCCAGCCATGCCCAGGGTTGCCCTGGCAACTGTTGCTGGCCCCCAAAGCGGAAGTGGGCGGGGCCTGGCACCCACCAGCCCCTGCCATGCCTAGGCTTGCCCTGGCAACTGTTGCTAGGCCCCAAAGTGGAAGTGGGCGGGGCCTGGCGCCCTCCAGCCCCCTGCCATGCCCAAGATTGCCCTGGCAGCTGTTGCTGGGCCCCAAAGCGGAAGTGGGCGGGGCCTGGCGCCCTCCAGCCCCCTGCATGCCCAGGCTTGCCCTGTCAACTGTTGCTGGGCCCCAAAGCGAAGTGGGCGGGGCCTGGCGCCCTCCAGCCCCCTGCCATGCCCAGGCTTGCCCTGTCAACTGTTGCTGGGCCCCAAAGCGGAAGTGGGCGGGGCCTGGCGCCCTCCAGCCCCCTGCCATGCCCAGGCTTGCCCTAGCATCTGTTGCTGGGCCCTAAAGCAGAAGTGGACGGGGCCTGACGCCCTCCAGCCCCCTGCCATGCCCAGGCTTGCCCTAGCATCTGTTGCTGGGCCCTAAAGCAGAAGTGGGCGGGGTCTGGCGCCCTCAAGCCCCCTGCCATGCCCAGGGTTGCCCTGGCAGCTGTTGATAGCCCCCAAAGCGGAAGTGGGCGGGGTCTGGCGTCCTCCAGCCCCCTGCCATGCCCAGGCTTGCCCTGTCAACTGTTGCTGGGCCCCAAAGCGGAAGTGGGCGGGGCCTGGCGCCCTCCAGCCCCCTGCCATGCCCAGGCTTGCCCTATCAACTGTTGCTGGCCCCCAAAGCGGAAGTGTGCGGGGCCTGGCACCCAACATCCCCCTGCCATGCCTAGGCTTGCCCTGGCAACTGTTGCTGAGCCCCAAAGCGGAAGTGGGCGGGGCCTGGCGCCCTACAGCCCCCTGCCATACCCAGGCTTGCCCTGGCAACTGTTGCTGGGCCCCAAAGCGGAAGTGGGCGGGGCCTGGCGCCCTCCAGCCCCCTGCCATGCCCAGGCTTGCCCTAGCATCTGTTGCTGGGGCCCTAAAGCAGAAGTGGGCGGGGCCTGGCGCCCTCCAGCCCCTGCCATGCCCAGGCTTGCCCTGGCAACTGTTGCTGGCCCCCAAAGCGGAAGTGGGTGGGGCCTGGCGCCCTCAAGCCCCCTGCCATGCCCAAGATTGCCCTGGCAGCTGTTGCTGGGCCCCAAAGCGGGAAGTAGGCGGGGCCTGGCACCCTCCATTTCCCTGCCATGCCCAGGCTTGCCCTGGCAACTGTTGCTGGCCCCCAAAGCGGAAGTGGGCGGTGCCTGGCACCCACCAGCCCCCTGCCTTGCCTAGGCTTGCTCTGGCAACTGTTGCTGGTCCCCAAGCGAAAGTGGGGGGGGCCTGGCGCCATCCAGCCCCCTGTCATGCCCAGGCTTGCCCTGGCAACTGTTGCTGGGCCCCAAAGCGGAAGTGGGCGGGGCCTGGCGCCCTCCAGCCCCCTGGCATGCCCAGGCTTGCCCAGGCAACTGTTGCTGGGCCCCAAAGCGGAAGTGGGCGGGGCCTGGCGCCCACCAGCCCCCTGCCATGCCCAGGCTTGCCCTGGCAACTGTTGCTGGGCCCCAAAGCGGAAGTGGGCGGGCCTGGCGCCCTCCAGCCCCCTGCCATGCCCAATGTTGCCCTGGCAACTGTTGCTGGGCCCCAAAGCGGAAGTGGGCGGGGCTGGCGCCCACCATCCCCTGCCATGCCCAGACTTGCCCTGGCAACTGTTGCTGGGCCCCAAAGCGGAGTGGGCGGGGCCTGGCGCCCTCAAGCCCCCTGCCATGCCCAGGGTTGCCCTGGCAGCTTTTGCTGGCCCCAAAAGCGGAAATGGGCGGGGTCTGGCGCAGTGTTCCCTCTAAGCTGTGCGCGCGTGCGCGCGCACACAACTCACTGAGTGTGCGCACAGACATTACAACAGAGCGCAAAAGCAGCAGTGGTCCTTTTTGCGGTTGTGGACTCAATTAATGTGTGTTTCACCCATTAACTACATTGTGTGCTGTGTTTTGAGTGTTTAAATGTTTAATATCAGTTTCCAAGTAAAGTTAACACAAATGCTGAACGTCATTTTCCAGTTATATATAAGTTAAGCACAAAAGTTGCACAGCCAAAATCTTTTGCCGCACACAGCCTTCGTAAAATTAGAGGGAACATTGGTCTGGTGCCCTCAAGCCCCTGCCATGCCCAGGCTTGCCCTGGCAACTGTTGCTGGGCCCCAAAGCGGAAGTGGGCGGGGCCTGGCGCCCTCCAGCCCCCTGCCATGCCCAGGCTTGCCCAGGCAACTGTTGCTGGGCCCCAAAGCGGAAGTGGGCGGGGCCTGGCGCCCACCAGCCCCCTGCCATGCCCAGGCTTGCCCTGGCAACTGTTGCTGGGCCCCAAAGCGAAAGTGGGCGGGGGCCTGGCGCCCTCCAGCCCCCTGCCATGCCCAATGTTGCCCTGGCAACTGTTGCTGGGCCCCAAAGCGGAAGTGGGCGGGGCCTGGCGCCCACCATCCCCCTGCCATGCCCAGGCTTGCCCTGGCAACTGTTGCTGGGCCCCAAAGCGGAAGTGGGCGGGGCCTGGCGCCCTCAAGCCCCCTGCCATGCCCAGGGTTGCCCTGGCAGCTTTTGCTGGCCCCAAAAGCGGAAATGGGCGGGGTCTGGCGCAGTGTTCCCTCTAAGCTGTGCGCGCGTGCGCGCGCACACAACTCACTGAGTGTGCGCACAGACATTACAACAGAGCGCAAAAAGCAGCAGTGGTCCCTTTTTGCGGTTGTGGACTCAATTAATGTGTGTTTCACCCATTAACTACATTTGTGTGCTGTGTTTTGAGTGTTTAAATGTTTAATATCAGTTTCAAGTAAAGTTAACACAAATGCTGAACGTCATTTTCCAGTTATATATAAGTTAAGCACAAAAGTTGCACAGCCAAAATCTTTTGCCGCACACAGCCTTCGTAAAATTAGAGGGAACATTGGTCTGGTGCCCTCAAGCCCCCTGCCATGCCCAGGCTTGCCCTGGCAACTGTTGCTGGGCCCCAAAGCGGAAGTGGGCGGGTACTGGCGCCCTCCAGCCCCCTGCCATGCCCAGGCTTGCCCTGGCAACTGTTGCTGGCCCCCAAAGCGGAAGTGGGCGGGGCCTGGCGCCCACCAGCCCCCTGCCATGCCTAGGCTTGCCCTGGCAACTGTTGCTGAGCCCCAAAGCGGAAGTGGGCGGGGCCTGGCGCCCTACAGCCCCCTGCCATACCAAGGCTTGCCCTGGCAACTGTTGCTGGGCCCCAAAGCGGAAGTGGGTGGGGCCTGGCGCCCTCCAGCCCCCTGCCATGCCCAGGCTTGCCCTGGCAACTGTTGCTGGGCCCCAAAGCGGAAGTGGGCGGGGCCTGGCGCCCTCCAGCCCCCAGCCATGCCCAAGATTGCCCTGGCAGCTGTTGTTGGGCCCCAAAGCGGAAGTAGGCGGGGCCTGGCACCCTCCATCCCCCTGCCATGCCCAGGCTTGCCCTGGCAACTGTTACTGGCCCCCAAATCGGAAGTGGGCGGGGCCTGGCGCCCTCAAGCCCCCTGCCATGCCCAGGGTTGCTGACACCCAAAGCGGAAGTGGGCGGGGCCTGGTGCCCTCCAGCCCCCTGCCATGCCCAGGCTTGCCCTGGCAACTGTTGCTGGGCCCCAAAGCGGAAGTGGGTGGGGCCTGGTGCCCTCAAGCCCCCTGCCATGCCCAGGGTTGCCCTGGCAACTGTTGCTGGGCCCCAAAGCGGAAGTGGGCGGGGCCTGGCGCCCACCAGCCCCTGCCATGCCCAGACTTGCCCTGGCAACTGTTGCTGGGCCCCAAAGCGGAAGTGGGCGGGGCCTGGCGCCCTCCAGCCCCCTGCCATGCCCAAGTTGCCCTGGCAACTGTTGCTGGGCCCCAAAGCGGAAGTGGGCGGGGCCTGGCGCCCACCATCCCCCTGCCATGCCCAGGCTTGCCCTGCAACTGTTGCTGGGCCCCAAAGCGGAAGTGGGCGGGGCCTGGCGCCCTCCAGCCCCCTGCCATGCCCAGGCTTGCCCTATCAACTGTTGCTGGCCCCCAAAGCGGAAGTGTGCGGGGCCTGGCACCCCACCATCCCCCTGCCATGCCTAGGCTTGCCCTGGCAACTGTTGCTGAGCCCCAAAGCGGAAGTGGGCGGGGCCTGGCGCCCTACAGCCCCCTGCCATACCCAAGCTTGCCCTGGCAACTGTTGCTGGGCCCCAAAGCGGAAGTGGGCGGGGCCTGGCGCCCTCCAGCCCCCTGCCATGCCCAGGCTTGCCCTAGCATCTGTTGCTGGGCCCTAAAGCAGAAGTGGGCGGGGCCTGGCGCCCTCCAGCCCCCTGCCATGCCCAGGCTTGCCCTGGCAACTGTTGCTGGCCCCCAAAGCGGAAGTGGGTGGGGCCTGGCGCCCTCAAGCCCCCTGCCATGCCCAAGATTGCCCTGGCAGCTGTTGCTGGGCCCCAAAGCGGAAGTAGGCGGGCCTTGGACCCTCCATTTCCCTGCCATGCCCAGGCTTGCCCTGGCAACTGTTGCTGGCCCCCAAAGCGGAAGTGGGCGGTGCCTGGCACCCACCAGCCCCTGCCTTGCCTAGGCTTGCTCTGGCAACTGTTGCTGGGCCCCAAAGCGAAAGTGGGCGGGGCCTGGCGCCATCCAGCCCCCTGTCATGCCCAGGCTTGCCCTGGCAACTGTTGCTGGGCCCCAAAGCGGAAGTGGGCGGGGCCTGGCGCCCTCCAGCCCCCTGCCATGCCCAGGCTTGCCCAGGCAACTGTTGCTGGGCCCCAAAGCGGAAGTGGGCGGGGCCTGGCGCCCACCAGCCCCCTGCCATGCCCAGGCTTGCCCTGGCAACTGTTGCTGGGCCCCAAAGCGGAAGTGGGCGGGGCCTGGCGCCCTCCAGCCCCCTGCCATGCCCAATGTTGCCCTGGCACTGTTGCTGGGCCCAAGCGGAAGTGGGCGGGGCCTGGCGCCCACCATCCCCCTGCCATGCCCAGGCTTGCCCTGGCAACTGTTGCTGGGCCCCAAAGCGGAAGTGGGCGGGGCCTGGCGCCCTCAAGCCCCCTGCCATGCCCAGGGTTGCCCTGGCAGCTTTTGCTGGCCCCAAAAGCGGAAATGGGCGGGGTCTGGCGCAG